>NC_136067.1:1345795996-1347082235 GCF_964261635.1 Lissotriton helveticus
GAACTCCATTTGCCGCTCAGCATAAGCACTACTGACACTGTCATAAGTAAAAGACCAAACTGTAGATGAAAATTGAAGTAGGACATTCCGGTGTGAAGAAGAAACTCACACATTTGGTAAGAGGGGCTGAAAACACAGTCCGGTGACAACTCAACACAGTCCAATGTCAAGCATAAAACAAAATCCACTGACAGAATTTAGAAATAAAGAAAGATCCTGGGAGCGCAAACACCCTCTTTGCATGTGAGGATGAAATTTCAAAAATAGAATGTCAGGAGATAAAAGTGGAGTGGCTAGAAGCAAAACTAAAAAATCACCGTGGCTCATCTAGACATGCTGGACATACAAGAAGCATGCTGAAAGTACATTACCCCCGACATACTTTAAATGGAGGATCTCCAAGAGGATTCCCATATCGACAATACTTCAAAATGTTCAGGAATCACAAACACAGCGTTGACCTCGGACTTAATGTCATTCAACTTTATTGAGACACGCTCTGAGCAACGTGGTTGGCACAAGGGAAGAAGATCACTATGAAATACAATGTGCCACCACCAACCCTAAGATGGTGACACGCTTTTGATGTTGCGCCGGGTGGTTCCCGGCACGTAGGTGCTCCAAAGACGTCCCCTGCAAAGAACATCTGTCATAGAGAATCCCTCGATGATGATTCCGTCATGCCGTATCCCACGAGGAAACATCAGGTTAGGTTGCGCGCGGACAGAAGACGACACACGCCCAGGTTTTCAAACCGCTAGGCAGCGGTTGAATTGTCTAAGGTAAAGCGCTGCCGGTTTTAATGACAACTAAAAAGAAAATTATGCTCACCGCTTAAGATCTCCAACCACAGAATGTAATCCTGCCACATAACATGTAGAAAAGGCACGATCACTGGTTAAACAGTTTCCACACACAGCATTTATTTATTTTTAATTCTGAACGGCGGTTGGGTAACGCCCGCAGACTAGATGACTCAGTTGACTCCACCAACAAAAGACAAAAAGTGTCTAACAGCTCTTGGCCGGGCACAGCAAATAGTTGGATGTGTTGCTAAAATCAAAAACTTACACAGTGCTTAGTGGAACCTATGTGGCCCATAGTATAATCTCTCATAGGTTATGTGCACACTCTAGTGGCAAAAACCAGAACACCACGAAACAGTGCACCACCCAAGCCACACGCGACATGCAGAGACATTAACTACCACAAAGCAACGTAAACTCCAGTCAGTACCTTATTCCTCTGTGCAGACACATATCGCAGTGCCACAAACTTCTAGATCCACGTGCCAATCAACTGCATGTACACCTCTGTAGAAAGCAAGATGAGTACTTTAATGTGCTGTGGTTAATAGTCATACATTCCTAGATGATCTCATTGCATGATGTAGCAGGATAACAGACATGTATCATTATTTTAAAGTCACTGTGGTCTTAGAGGTACTTTAACTCGCTGCAACTGTCAATTAAGCACCACAAATTCTCCATCTGCATCTTACATCTTTATGACTAAAAATCCCAAATTGTGCCTTTTTCTTAAAGACACTGTAGACTCTGTAGAGAGATGTGGCTGGAACACCAACAACTGGTTGGAGTGAAACTACCCATCCAACTCACCAAACACTTTTGTAGATAACAATGTGGCTGGAACACCAGATGTGGCTGTAGTGTGACTATTCCTCAAACTCACTGTAGCTTTTATGTAGAAAACGTTGTGGCTGGAACACCAAATGCGGTTCCTCCAACTCACTGTAATCCATTAGGTGGCTGTAGTATTCCCAGGATATAGTGTCAATTGGTGATGACACTGGTCAGTGGGGCTGTCCCTTGGTAGGACACTGGTGGGGCTGGCACTGGCTTGCCTGGAAATACTATCTTTGTAGATGTAGTAGCTTGTAGGATCTCTTGGTTTCTCTTGTAGTTTCTTTGTGGTTCCTTTGTTTCTGTGCTGTACCAAGAGTCTCAAGGGTCCAAGTCCGCTCGTTGCCAAAATTATGTTGTACCCTATGAAGGTAGACACCTGGAGCCAGAATGTAATATCAAGTCTTCTTTATTCAGTCTCCAGTTCAGGTTACATCAATCTTTAGTCCAGCCAGCAGAGGTGTGGTACCAGCCACACCATGAACACCCTGCTTGGCTGCTCAGCCCATCCCTAACTGCCAACACTCATCCCACTCAGACACCCAGGTATTCCACGCAGCACAGGCACACCAACATTCTATGACCAACTAACACTCTGGCTGAGCAGCTAGAGGCAGCAGGGCTGGAATACATGTTATACAACTAAGTAGGGTATAACAGTCCCCCTGAGAAGAACATGCTAATTCAGGCAAAGTTCTTTATGAATTAGAGCCAGCGTCCTCCTGGAACACATTTCTTCATAATGAAATGGGGAGAATAGGTAAATTTTTATTTGAGCGCTCATGCTGAACACCCGTGAGCACTCTGCTACCCACTTCTGGCTCATTTAAATCACCGTGCGGCCCACGGACCGGGCTGAAACAGCATGCTTTGTGCCACTCCCACAAGGCAAAACCAAATCCCCATAGGCCTTCCTTTCACTCTCTGGGCATTTCCCTTTAGTAGCACGTGTATGCGCACAACCTCTACCTCCTCCTACCAAATTCGCCTCTATCTCTTTTGTCTGGTGAGTACATAACTGCCTCTGCTTCTGCCGCTCCTATTACTTCCTGTGTACTTGCCTCCCCTTGGCAATGTACACTTGGGAATTTTATCTTTATTTTTTTTTTTATCTTTTGTTGCTGCGGCGATCATGCTAAGACTGCCTCCACAGACCGTTTTGGATGGGACGAACCATGTTCCAAGCCCATCCAGGCCTGCAATAGTAACCCAGGCAATAAAAGATCTTCTCTGCCTGCTTCACACAACAACCTAAGTGCCTCTCTAACTGCTGTTGCCTTATCAGCCATGTTAATATAACCCACTAATAAAGGCTCTAAGTTATATATGAAGAAGAACGAGAAGACTACTAACCTGACAGGACCTCAGCGTTGAATGACGCAAGCACTAAAGTAAAACCCTAACGGGTATTCAAACGCTGCACCCACGCTAAAAGGACCAATTGGGGCTACCCAAAAGCCGGGCTACACCATTCGCTCAAAGCGGCCCAGGAATGGACATCCTACGGATGCCACCGCCACATAATGACAGTGTGTCGCCACAATTCATGGATACTCTAAACATATGAATAATTATATTCGAATAATTTCCCTTGTTAAACATAAAGATTGATTAAGGATGACCAACAATCTTCACAGCTATCCAGATGAAAGCTTATTTTCAGCATTTATTATTGGCTTGGTGATGGGATGACGCATGTTGACTCCATTCTTCAAAACGACTATTCACAGCTAGATTTCTACAAACCCAATAGTTTTTTAACCTATGCATATTTCAGTTCAAGTCTATTTCCCCTTCTCTGCATTAGCCACAGGTCCTAGGTTTGCAAACTGACGGAACCCTTTGGCTTATTAAGGAGTAGAAATTGTGCATCTAAATCTATATTTTGACCGGAAACATTTATGGCTCTCCCAGCAGGTAATTCATGTGGTACATTTGCCATTTTGTCCAGTGCTGTTCACATGTGAATGCGTTTTGGTGCTGAATAAACGGAAATTACTATCCTAGTGGCTTAAAGGGAACTAACTAAAGCTGGCTACAATCTTGGCGGATGGATTACTCCGTCACCAACGTTACGGATATCCAGACCACCATATTACAAGTTCCATAGGATATAATGGAATTGTAATTTGGCAGAAGCAATTGAATAAATTGAACAGTATTCACCAAAGTAGTGACTTGTAAACACTACAGTTCCAAACTGCCTAACTAGTAGCCAGTGCTTAATTTGTGAAAAAATAAGTGCTAGGGCTCTCGTCAGGAGGCCACTGCAGCTTGCACCACACATTATCCTGCCATGCTGCCAGTTATATTAACAACACAACTACTAACTGTCACACTCGTACAAGTTAGAACATTTACACTATTCCATAATGACTTGGGCTGCACGTAATACTAATTTTTAATGTATATTTAATTAATAGGTAACAGTTGTTGTGGTCATCTCTAAATTGGCCAGACAGTACCACCTTGTAGCAGACTGTCAAAAGCACCGGTGTTGACAATTGTGCTGGTGCCAAGTACCAGAAACCACTGGCTCAAATTAAGCACTGCTAGTAGCCCTTCTTAAAGTTGTTGACAATGATAATCACAGTGATCCCCTGACTACTTTGTCAACAAGTAGACCTGCTACACGCTAGCTTAGGATTTATGGTCTACCAATCAGATCTACTGGTCACACCCAAATCACTTTGTACAGAATCAAGATTCCTATCTATCTACTTTCTACATTCCCATCACTTGAACTCAGTCCTTACTAAAATCCAAGTTTGTAGACCTGGATGACATTTTTCATCAAATTTTGAAATGAACAAAATGTTCTCTTTTTGTTTGTAGCCCATGTAGCGGGATTCTGGGTAACTTCTTCTACTTGGGGTAAAAAAAAAAGCCCAATTGCAAACACATTGTGAGGGCTAGCCAATGTATTTACCTTAACTCTAATTCCATTAGGGTAAATACATTTTCCGAACCTTGTCAGTGTACTTCAAAGCAACTTCTCCAGCAGGGAAGTGTGTGTGCCATGCCTGCTTGTAGGGGCTGCCTGATGTTCTAGCAGTCAGGTACCACACACGGGCTCCCCTGCTAGCAGTGATGCTTTGAAGACCACTGTCAGGGGCCGGCTAGAACACAATGTAATTGTATTAAGGTATTTGCTTTGTCTGCCACCTGAGAGTGCTGGACTGCTAAATAATTAATCTCACTATACATTCCTCATTTTGTCTCTCAATTGAGATATGCCAATCTCAAATATGGTTAATAATTCATATTACTCTTTCTTAATGTCCATGTGTGAAACCGGAACAAGATAAATGGAACGTGTCACCAAATGGTAGTCAATAGAGAGATCCTGTCATCGGATGGTAATTTATTAAAAAAAAAAACTTCCACTCACCGCAGGTGAACATAGCATCCTCAGTCCTCTGTTAGATACCTAACCGATCACCCGGACCTAACGCTGCAGGAAAACAAGAAGCAGCAGCAAGCTTATTCCCAAAAACGCGACATTCTAGTCAGTCTTCATGCTCCACATAACTTTAATGAAGACGACGCGCATGTAAAAAAAAAATTTGTTGGCAAATTGACAGGCTGGCAGGCTGAAAACCAACCACTTGACAAGAGCGCTTGCCAGCCCCAAGATGGTGGCACGCTTTTTCATGCTGCGCCGGGTGGCTCTCAGCATCAGCATCAGCGTGCACCAAAACGACACCAGGCATCACGAGCTAAAGCATGAAGAATCCGAGATGGACGTCATAGAAGGCACGTGACACCACGGACCAGGTAAGGTGCTCGCGCTGTATAGGTCGTGACACATCTATGTTTAAATTCAAAGGCGGCGGTTAGAATTCACCGCAGATAACAGGTCTCAGCGTAGACCAACAAACAAAATCAAAAATGTGTATCACCCGACGCTGCCACACCACTCCATTAGCCACTGCCATGGAGAAGCTCCAAATTGCCCGAAGCTTGTCAGTGATGCTCCGTATCACATCCACAGCTCTCCTTCGTGTGAATTCTCCACGCTGAGAATGACCACAAAAGTGCACTTTTATAAAACCAAATTGTTGTGAGAGGACACAACTGTAGAAATGTATACACACATTGTAGATCCACGTAGCACATGCAAACCTTTTTGTGGCACCTCCAAAGTAGCGCTCACATCCAGTAACAGACAGACTTTGCGCAGGACAGAGCATGAGATGTGCTGCATCCAAGCACAGTTTGTCCACGTTGAAAGTCATTGCCAAAATCTTGACATGTGCTGCATACAAGCACAGTTTGTACAAGTTGAAAGTAATTACTAAAAAACAATCTTCCCTTGATTGTGCAAGTCTAATGGCAAACACACAGTACAGCATGCTTTTGTTGGGGCTGTCTGTTGTACAAGACACTGGTGAGGTTGCTGAGTATGCTGTACCAGATTCTTTTGTTGCGATGAATCCTCTTTTGTTGCTTATCGTGTTGCCTCTTGTATGCTTGATGTAACATTGTTTCTTAGTTGTCTGAGCTAGTACTACTTGTGGCTCCTTCTCACCCTCTGGACTCATTAAAGATGTCATCTTGCGCTTCCTTGACCAGTAGTGGAGATAAGTAGGCAAGTGGGAACGTCTCCAACTCTTGCTCGTCGCCAAAATATGTTGTGCCCTGTGACACAAGTAGACACTGGTAGCCAAGTAAAGTTTAGGACTACCTTTATTCAATATCTGGTCCAAGTACATGGAGATGGTACACATGTAAAACTGATAGGTGATCCAGGTAAACAGTTGATGTAGATGTAGGTTAGCCAGTACTCAAGCCTATAGTTCCAGGTGACAGCAAACCCCACCAGGAGCAGCCAGCCTGCTGCTCAGCCCATCTCTAACTGTCATTCCTCACTCACACAGACTCCCAAAATTCCATGCATCACTGCATTCCCAACATTCTACTCTAAATACACACACTGGCCGAGCAGCAGGAAGATAGATAAACTACAAGAAATAAGTGAACTATGCAGGGCATGACACACTGTGTATCCAAATTGTAACAAGGTCCGTTTTGAAACTCTACCATTTAATCGGTCTAAAAGTTCTGTGTTCATGCTTTTGCTGTCTGTCTGTCCCAAAGCAACAACTTAGTATTATATCTCAGTGGCCTACTGTGATTTGTGTTGCAGGTTTTACTTACACATTATGATGTACTGCTGCTGGGGTCTGGAATTACATTTTTGTTACAAATGCATGCCACCTATTCAAATGGTTGTAGTAAAAACATGACAACAGTTGTGAGTACATGCTCCAAATATGGTCCTGCTTCAAGAGACCCACCTAAAAGGTAACCACTGTAACGCCTTAGACAGGTATGGCTACAAATTACAGGCCCACATGGGGTACACATCAGGATCAAGGGGAGTCGGGATCCTCAAGTTGTCCATTCCATTTATTGTGAACAGGTGCTGGCATGATAGGTGGGGGAGGTTTGTAGCACTGACTGGAACATGGGAAGGTAAAACACTTAGGGTCCGATGTAGGTCGCCAATTACCGGTCGGTAACGGCCGATTTCAGCCGTTACCGACCGGTATTTGGGAATTGACATGTAGGTAGGCATAATGCACAGAATCGGTATATTTACCGATTCGGTAAATTTACCGATTCTGTAAAATACCGAATCGGTAAATTTACCGAATCGGTAAATACAGATGTAGGTGGCACCGAAAACAGTGCCACAGGCCATTACCGATTTGTTATTTACCATGTAATACTATTACATGGTAAATAACGAATTCCAGTGTACATGCACATCTGTGCATGTACACCTGTGCTATGTGGCACACAGACATGCCCTAAGGGCATGTATGTGTGTCACATGGCACACAAGCCAGTAACAGGGGTTCAACAGGGTGTCAAAGTGACACCTTGTCCCCCTTGGCACCTCGGTATTTTTACCGATTCGGTAATTACCGAATCGGTATTTGCCATTGATTCCCATGGGCTTCTAGGCCCATAGGAATCAATAGCAAATACCGATTCGGTAATTACCGAATCGGTAAATACCGAATCATACCGATTCGGTATTTTTTACCAAATTTCTACCTACATTTGATTTACCGATTCATAAATACCGAATTAGTAAAATTCGGTATTTATGAATCGATAATTCACATTTACCTACATCTAGGCCTTAATCTCTGTTCAGTATACAGTCCCCCTAAACTGCATGTTGGCATACTCCCAGCTGTGGGAAACATTATCCTAGAATTGCCCCGTGGCATACTTTTTCTGGGGGGCAAAATTAATGCAGTCATGGACCCACAGTTGGATAGACCAACTGGGGCAATGGGGCCAGCCAGTGTTGAGCCACTATAGAACTTCATTGAAGCAATGGGCATGACAGACTTGTGGCGCGCACATAACCCGATGCACCGGCAATACACTTACACCTCCGCTGCACATAAGAGTCCCTCTTGGTTCAACTATATTTTCATGCACCGGGAACAGGCAGGACATTTCTGAGAGGCCACACACAAAGCACGGGGTATCTCAGATCACTCCCCAGTAGAAGCACAATTGCACGGCCCACCACGTATTGGGGGCCTACCTCCAAGATTGGACCCGTGCAATTTTTAAAATAAAGAATTTGTTAGGAAGGTGCAGGACCGCATCACACAAAAATTTCAAGAGAATGAGGGATCGGTGGAATCAGCTTCCGCATAGTGGGAGGCATAGAAGACCGTGATTAGAGGGTACGTTCAAGCACAAATAGGCGTTCATAATAAAGAACAAACCAGAGAACTGGTAGACCTTGAGAATGAAATAAGCTGGATAGACAAAGAATTTGGGGATGACAATGTCTCAGACGTGTCTACGTCACCACGACTTTGACTCAAGAGGTAGGAATATAGGGATCTGGGGGAGCAAAAGGTGAAGGCATACACATTAGCAACTCAGAGAAAAGTATATGATGTAGGTGATAAAGCCAATAAAATGAATGCCTGGCTGGATCATAGAGACAGAGCAAGAGGATGGGTTCTGGAAATACGTACCCCGGGGAAGAAATACATAGAGCAGGTAAAGAAATAGCTGAGGCCTTTGCCCAATACTATGAAACAATATACGCCTCTTCCCCGCAGCGTTTCAGCGGAGGACTGTACAAAACTACTGCAAGAGATTACCCATCCCACACTATCAGCAGAGGATAGACAAATGTAAGGGCAAGACTTCACGGGGGAGGAAATAGTGAGCGTGCTCACAAACCTCCAGTCTGGTAAAGCGTCCGGCCCATAGGGGCTTCAGGTGGAATTCTATAAAAGTGTAGCAAGCAAAGTAGCCCCCTATTTATTAAATATGTATCAAGACTCTAGGGAAAAGGGAGAACTGCCGTTGGATCAACGAATAGCCACGATAATGGTTTTCCCCAAAAAAGGTAAAGCTCCGGATGACTGTGGGTCATATAGGCCGATATCATTGTTGAATACCGAAGCAAAAGTGCTGGAGAGGGATCTGGCGACTAGACTGAAAACATTGATCTCCACACTGGTCCATCCGGTCCAATCCGGGTTTATGCCCCACCGGGGCACACAACTTAACCTCCTTAGGTTATATGGGGTGTTAGACTGGACGAGAACAAGATTCACTGAAGACGCTGTACTACTTTCCCTGGATGCACAACTGGTGTTTGATAGCATAGAATGGCAGTTTATGTTTGCAACGCTGAATGGACTCGGATTTGGACCCAGCTTTTACACATGGGTAAAACTTCTATATCAGGATCCGCAAGCTAGGGTGAAGGTAAATGGTGAGGTATCTCGCTCCTTCCCACTTAGAAAGGGTATACAACGGGGGTGTCCACTCTCGCCAATGATCTTCGCCTTGGCAGCATGGGTCTGCAACAACCCAATACTATCAGGTATACAGGGAGGGGGTAACTGGGAGGATAGAATATTCCTTAATGCCGAATACATACTATTATAACCCATACAAATCAGTGCACAGGGTACTACATATATTCCAGTTATTCTGCAGTTTTTCTGGCTACAAAATAAACTAGGACAAATCCCTCATCTTCCCTCTAAAGGGAGTGGTCCTGCAGACACTGCTTTATAAGACACCACTGACAGTCAAGACCACATTTACCTATTTCGGTATCCTGATATCCACGAGAGAGGAAGACTTCTTATCGGCCAATTTATATCCCCAAATACAATGACTAAAAAAGACGTGGAGCACCGGAGGAAACTGCTGGTGTCCTTGATGGGCATAGCGGTGCTCTTTAAAGTTATGCCTCTGCCCAGACTATTATATATTCACAAAATACCCCATATATAAAATACCCAGGACTGCGTTCCAGGGAATAAACAGTGAACTGTGAAAACTAATACGGGATGGAGGTAGCTCCAGGATTGCATTGTGTAAGCTACATCGGGGAGTTCATGAAGGAGGGCTCGCAGTCCTTGACATCCAGAGGTATTATTGAGCATCAGAGCTGATTGTGGTAAATGATTGGGCATTTACAGATCCAATGACCCAGTCTTCAGGGCAGCTCACTAGGCTATGGGAGACAAGGGATATGTGGCAGCACTATACTGCAGAGGCAAAGAACAAAACCTCCCTCAGCATGCGCTGACGGTGGTGCGGGTATGGTGGGAAGAATCAAAACATACGGACTGGGAGGGAAGACTGACGGGTAAAACTCCTCTGTGGAACAGCGACCAATTAAATGAAGTGGGGGCCCCGAAAGGGTTCAAAACATGGGATATGCTAGGAATTGATACACTAGGGGATATACGGAGAGGACAGGCACAGATCACCTTCGACAACTTAAAAATTGGAATATGACATGGCAGATAAGGAAAGATTCAGATATATTCAACTAGGCCATGTCCTTTGCCAGCATATTAGAGAGGGGGAGACTCTGCCGGACTATTCGCCTCTGGACGACAGGTTGTTAATGGATCCAATGTTGACAAAGGCCACCTCACTAACATAGAGGAAAATAATGTACAACTTGCCCTATCCAATAGACTCCCTAAAGGGTGCGTGGGAAATGGATGTAGGGCTTCTGGAGGAGGAGGATTGGGAAGAGGCAATACAAGTAGGGATAAGAGCTTGATTATGACTCATTCAACTACATATACTTCATAGGTCATACGCCTCATGCACACTACTGCATCGATTGGGCCATGGTATGTCGAGGTATGGTGCGAGGGTGTGTGTAGAAATTGGATCCTTTTTCCACATCATATGGGAATGTTGTTTCATCCATAACTTCTGGAAGGAGGTGACACAAATTATGTCTAACGTCACCGACTCAAAGATTCCGGTGGAACCACGTTGGCTCTTATTATGTGTGATGGGCGAAGTAAAGTGGCCCAAGTACACAATTATTTGGCTTAGAATAGCAGCGATGTGGGTGAAAAGGAATATAGCGAAAAAAATGGGGTGTGAACAGACCTCCAGACGTAAGGAAATGGCAAGAGGATCTTGATTGGTGCTCCGGCTCCGAGAAAGTAATATACAAAGCCAGAGGATGCTCTAAAAAATGGGACAAGATTTGGGGACTTGGAAGGCATATAGGGGATACCGACTAGGAAGTGGTTATGTAGGGTGATGTTAAACATGTATACAACCCCAAGATTTGTAACATTTGAGAAGGGGACAGGGGAGGGTGACCAACCTGGGAATTGTGCCTAGTAGAATGTGTACTACCTTACATGATGCTTATGAAACAATGTTTTGAATGACTGTTAATTCAATAAAGCGATTTTTTTTTAAAACAGTTGTGAGTAGACTTGTTAGGAAAGAGGTGCTGAAAATGTTCGGTAGGCAGTATTTGCTGGGGCAGAAACATTAGCAGACAAGACGAGAGTGTGATCATTATCCGATGTCTGTTTCAGTATTCCTGCAGAAAGTGTGGGCCTCAACATGATTAAGAAATGTAATGTCCCAGAGAATTGGTGTACGAAGAACAGGCAGGAAAATCAATCTCGCTCACTCCAGAGCTCTTTGTAAAATAAGAAAATGTAGGAAATCAAATAATAGAATAAACTTCTGCAACATTCGTCTTTCGCACCTTTTAGAGGTGGATGTTTGCAGTGAAATCATAAATAATAAAATGCAAGTTAAGTCGGGGAAAAAGTGAATGCACCCACATTCAGTAAAAACATATAAATTAATGAACAAACATTGGCAAAGCCAATAGGTCTGGTGTTGGCTGCCTACGTTTTTACTTTGTCAGTGCTTGTTTTGTTATGTTTTTTTCCCCAAAACTTTAATGTTCGGGAAGCCATGAGTCCATCCTCAATTTTAAAAAAATGTGGCTGAAAGTAACAAGCATGTTTTTTAGACTCATGAAGTAGATATTGCCATAGAAGTACCTGGCGCTTAAGGGAACTACTGTGTGGATGTGCTGCTTGTGAAAGGGCATAATGCTGCCACTCAAAGTGAAGTCAGCCAATGGCTGAAGGGGAAGAACCAATGCCCCATGCTGTATTCTGTAGCGGCTGGAATTAAAATGAGAATAGCACCATTTTGAGGTAGTTAGGAATGTAAGATTTTGGGGGTTCTGGGGGCGGCAGTTGGCATTGAAGCTGGGTCTTTTTGCTGTCCTGACTTTTGGCAGAGGTAAAAATAAAGGAAGATACACAAGCTTGAGGTTTATTTTTTTACATTCACTCAAGAAAGTGTTGGATCTGTGTCACGAAGGAAACTTTGGTATTGTAAGAACTAAAAGAAGAGTTAAGTCCTGGTATTGGTGGAATGGAATTGATCTAGAAACTGAGAAGAGCATGAGGGATTGTGAACAATGTGTTAATTCTGACACAGGTCTACATACTTTGAGGCCTCCTTTGATGCCTATTGAATGTCCAAAGATGGTTTGGAATATGCTGGCAGTGGATTTTGTGGGTCCGGTGAAGTCTATGTCAGGTGAGAATAAATTCATTATTGTTTTGGTGGGCTATTTCAACAAGTGGGTGGAGTTGGAGGTAGTGCAGAGGGCTGATGTGGAAAATGTTGTGGCATTTCTGGAAGCCGTATTCATGAGAGGAGGTGTACAGATACTCCACGCCGTAATGTAGATCAAGTAGATTTATTAAGAGCATGTAGAGTACATCTATCCGACAGCAAGCATACTCTCGTCCTGTGAGGCATGGACAGACCTCGCAGACGTTAGATTGTCTGGCGGTCTTCCTTTCTACGTTGCCCGAGCAAGTTTTTCTTATCATTGGTGGGGATTTTAATTGCCATTTTGAACCTTTAATTGGCTTACCCCACCCCATTACGAGCGAAGAGGACTCAACTAGGGGAATCCCAAACTTTTAATCATTACCCAATCAAGGCTTGGTCTCCCTTAGTCTTGCAGTTGACTACTCTTACTCTCAACTTCTCCTTAAGGGGCTTGTAATGGCCGCTTACCCGCGGATAACGCTGGCAAGTTTACCTTTGGGAGGATTGGTCAGAACTCAACTGTAGACTATGTCCTGGTAAATGTGGATTTTTGGCATAGGATCATGAACTTTCAGGCGCAGTCTCGCACGGAAAGTGACCATGATCCTTTGGTTGTAACTTTGGACTGGTCCAAACAGGTACCAGTTCAGGTTGACAATAGCTTACCTCCCACTGACTTGCTATTAACAGACGGGGGCAGAAGGATCCGTTGGGGAACATTTATACAAACACCGGAGGCATTGGCATCCCTGTACAAATCCATTATCCCCTTCCTGGAAAGGGCAAGCCTTATTACAGAAAATAGTGTCGCTAGTGACTGCCTTGAGGAGTTGGGAAAAAATTATTTAGATCTGGTTGGTAATTTGGCAGGGTTCGTCTTCAACGAGTCAACCCCTAAAAGGAAAAAGGATAGATGCAACAAACCTTGTTACAATAGGGCCTGTAGAGACGCAAAAAGTTCTCTTTTGTTAAACCTTCGTGAGGGGGAGAATCTGAGCATCAAGGCAGCAAAGGGCATATTTTAAGAACACCATTTTAGTTGCAAAAAGAGAATGGGAAACCGATAGATGGCAGGCCATAAAGAATGCCTTGATCGATAAAGATACAAGAGGGTTTTGGAACCTGGTGAAGACAGGTAAACCCGAGTGCAGGTCTGCTATCGAACCAAACCTCAGGGAAGTGGTCCGGCGTACCCATTTTAAACTTTTATATTCTAAGAATCAATTGGGAAATACTGTGATGGGCTCCCCAGCCATAGATCGCATGGAGGTTTCACCTGACGATATTCCACCTTGCTCGCTGGCGGAGGTATCGGTGGCTTTGGTTAATTCTGCTGAATAAGGCTCCAGGCTTGGACTGAGTTCCAGTAGACCTGTTTAGATCTGAACAGACCGTTTGGACCCCGTATCTGCAGTCTCTCTTTGATGCTGTCCTTCGTGGCATGAAGCACCCTCCAACTTGGGTGGGGCGGAGATCATCCCTATTTTTAAAAAGGGGTCTCCCTTAGAACCGGCAAACTATAGGCCCATTAGCCTAATAGATGTAACTCAAGAGATTTTTGCCTGTGTTCTATTGGGAAGATTGCAGTCCTGGATGGATGACCACAATATCTTAACTCCCTTGCAAGCAGGTTTTAGGACCAAAATCTCAACCATTGGTCAGCTGTTTAGACTACAGCTGATACTTTGGAAAACTATAATGTTGGAAGGTGGGTCTCTCTACCTAACGTTCGTGTGCCTCAAATCCGCGTTCGATATGGTAGACCGAGCTCAACTGTGGACCTTGCTGCTTGAGATGGGAGTAACAACTTACCTCTGCCAATAGCTTAAACGACTCCATGATGCCACCTTTGCCAGGATAAGATTTGGAAATGGCGGTAAACTTTCAGCGCCTTTCCCGGTTGAGAAGGGGGTGAGACAAGGCTGTGTCCTTGCACCTACACTCTTCTCCCTCTTTCTCAATGGTTTAATCAAGGACCTGTTAGCTGTTAGGGATATAGATTCCCCAAAACTTGCTAATTGCAAAATTCCCTTCATTGATGTTTGCGGATGACACGCTGCTCCTCTCTAAAACACCTATGGGGATGCAGCGTGTCCTTGCAGAATTTAGCATGTTTTGTAAGAAAAGAAATCTGGAGGTTAATATAAAAAAACAAAGTACATGGTCTTCCATGTCGATTCTACTAATTGTCCCCACCCAAAGTTGGATTCTAATCCCCTAGAGAGGGTACCGGTATTTGATTACCTGGGGCTCACTATAAATGATAAAATGGAATGGGGGGCGCAGATTATTAAGGCAAATCTAAAACTTACTCAGGCCAGTGGGGGCATTCTAAAAGTCTACAGAAGTTGCGCCGTAAAAGTCATTGGCCCTCCGGTAGAAATTTACAAGGTTCAAGCAAGGGAGGCCACTGCGTACGGTGCGGAACTATGGGGTCACTGTCTTAGTAACTCTCTGACAGTGACGGAAAATAACTTCCTAAGGCAATTTGTGGGTCTCCCCCAAAGTACCCCATTAACCCCCCTAAGGCTGGATTTGAGTGTCGCTCCCATAGCTGATTTGATTGCTCTTTGCCCACTCCAGTACTGGCGACGGCTTTGGAGCACGCCAGAACTGGAAAACTTTAAAGAGGAGCTAAACTCAGTCATGTTAATTAGGGGGGCAGGGAGAATTCCCTGGTTGACTTTTATCCGGGATGCATTCCGCAAAATAGGGAGAAACGATGTGTGGACGGAACCCAAACTGACTTGCCTAGCTATCTCTAAACAAACCCTGACTCTTGCCTGGACTGGACATAGAATGGAGTGCATAATCCAGTCTATAGATTCATCTTGTCTCACTTCTAGGTACCTGGATGTCAAACAGTGCTACAGTTTGGAGCCTGGTCTTGACATCATCCAACCCTAAGCAGCCAAGAAACTGTTCCTCCAATTTAGGCACGGGACGCTCCCGCTCTATGCGTTTACGAATAGTTGGGCGGGAGCAAAAAATCTGTTATGTCCTGGTTGCAAAACTGTAGAAGAAACTGAGATCCATGTGATCTTTTTCTGTCCTGCATATAGGACGGCTAGGGCTAAATGGATTCTCCAACTCTGTAGAAATCTGGCCATAAGAAGTCATAATGTGGCCTATAGGATATTGAAATATGATACCTGTCCAGTCTTTGTTGTCACAATTGCTAAGTTTTTATTTGCAATGTGGTGCAAACGTAGGCTCCATGTGATAGGCTGAGTGGAGAACCTAGTCGATTTCAACTTTGATATGATTAACTATTTCGATCTATAATGCCCTTTGCACCTTTCTATTCTTTTTAAATTTTTACCTTAACTTATTTTTTTTTTAATAGTCTATTTTATAAGAAATTGATGATTACCATGCTGCTAATGTCCCCCCCAAATGTGATATTAATGTACATATAAAGGTTATATACCCTATTTTTGCCTGGGTGTTCGTCGTTGCTCTTGTTGTTATGAAGTTGGGACCAAAAACCTGATATCTGAAATCTAAATTGCTAGTGTTTTTTCTCGCTTTTTTCCCCTTTTTCTTTTTGTAATTTCTCAGGTTGCTATTTTATGATTTTTTGTTTAAATTTGTTTATTTGGGTTTTAAACAGCAAGTATCATGGCAATAAACTCAATATAGCAATACATTCTTACATCAATTTGGCAAAATGCAAGTCTCATGACCATAGGCTGCAAGCCTCAATACGACGAGGCTGCTATTTTAGGATGATGATGATAACAAAATGTTGTATTTTGTACTTTTATGGCGGTAATCTGCCGAAATAAAGTGTTTTGACTGAATGACTGAAAAAAATGTGGCTGAAAGTAAGAAGCATGTTTTTTAGACTCAAGAAGTAGATATTGCCATAGAAGTACCTGGCGCTTAAGGGAACTACTGTGTAGATGTGCTGCTTGTGAAAGGGCATAATGCTGCCACTCACAGTGAAGTCACCCAATGGCTGAAGGGGAAGAACCAATGCCCCATGCTGTATTCTGTAGCGGCTGGAATTAAAATGAGAATAGCACCATTTTGAGGTAGTTAGGAATGTCCTATTACTTACGGTAATCTTCATTACTCCGGGTCCCGTAGTCCTCGACACCTTCCTAACTAATGAGATGATACTATCTCTGTCAGAAAAAAGAAAAGGAAGGAATGCTGGACCTACCCTCCCCCTCCCGCCGGGAGTACATAAGGGTACATGTCCCAGCATTCCCCCTGAAATACCAAGCCAAAGGATGAAGGCCGGCAAACAGGGCGGGAGGGAGGGAAGCCAGGAAGGTGTCGAGGACTACGGGACCCGGAGTAATGAAGATTACCGTAAGTAATAGGACATTACCCCCAGGTCCCTACGTCCTCGACACCTTCCTAACTAATGAGACATACCAAAGCAAAACCCGGCATTCATCCCAAAAAACACAAAAAACAACCAGTACAGCAAAGAACCAGGCATTTAATGTGCACAGAACAGAAATCATGGGCGAACACAACCCAACACCCCCAAAGCAAAACCGCCCTCATCACCCAGCAAATTGAGAAGACGGTAATGCCTGATGAAAGTATTGGAAGAAGCCCAAGTGGCCGCCCTACAAATCTCAGAAAGAGGGACACCCCGGACCTCAGCCCAGGAGGCCGCCACCCCCCTCGTAGAACGACCCTGAACACCCACAGGAGGAGGGGCCCCAGAAAGAGAATAGGCCAAGGAAATGACCTGCTTCAGCCAGCGACCAATGGACACAGACGAAGCCTTACGCCCACGGGAAGCAGCCCCAAAGGAGACAAACAGGGAGTCAGTCAACCGAATAGCCGCCGTGCGCTCAAGATAAACACGCAAAGCCCGGCACACATCCAACAAGGACCAACAGGTACCCCCCGGGGAATCCAGAACAGAACCCAACGCAGGCAAGACCAACTCCTGGGACCGGTGAAACTGAGAAGCGACCTTAGGCACGAAGGAGGAATCAAGGCGGAGCACCACCCCGCCCTCCGAAAAGGACAGGAAAGGTTCCCGAGACATCAAGGCCCCCAACTCGCCAAGGCGCCGGGCAGACGTGATGGCCACCAAGAACACAACCTTCAAGGTCACAAACTTCAAATCCACCTCCGACAATGGCTCAAAAGGAGGAGCAACCAAGGCCCGCAGGACCAAGGGCAAATCCCACAGGGGAAAAGAAGGCCGGGAAACTGGACGAGAAAGAGAAAAACCACGGAGCAGCCTGGAGACCAAGTCCTCATCATCAGACAGATTCCCCCACGGGGAACGAAAAGCCCGGACAGCCGCCCACTGGGCACGCAAGGTGGACACAGCCCAACCCTTCTCAAAACCCTCCCACAAAAACTGAAGCACAGCCTGCAAAGAACAGTGCAAAGGGGAAAGGTCCAAGGTCGAACACCAACGACTGAAATTACCCCAGTGGCGATCATAGGACAGGAGAGTAGAAGGTCTACGGGAACCTTGAATGGCAACAGCTAAATGTTCCGGGAACCCACGCCGCCGCCACCCCTGCCTCTCAACCTCCACACCGACAGCCGCAAGCGGAGAAGAGACAGGGGATGGGAGGACCTCAAGGGAGACGGGGAAAGAGGGAGAAACCAAGGGCCCCGCACAGCCAGAAGACGAACCGTCGGAAACCAAGACCTCCGAGGCCAAAAGGGCAGAACCACAACCACCTCCCGATCCTCCAGACACAGACGGGACAGAAACCTGGGAATCAGAGCCAGAGGGGGAAAGGCATAGAGCAGGCGGGAAGGCCAGGGTACCGACAGGGCATCCACCCCCCAACAACCCTCCTGCCGAAACCTGGAGCAGAAGCGGGGAAGCTGAGCATTCAGCCGGGAGGCAAAGAGGTCCAGAAAGGGAAGCCCAAACCTCCCGCACACAAGCCGAAACGCAACCCGGGTGAGAGACAACTCCAGAGGTGCCGGAAAGCAGCGACTCAGGACATCCGCCGCACAATTGTCCACCCCCTTGATATGAATCGCAGCCAGAGACAGCAGATGACCCTCCGCCCAACAAAACAAGGGAACCACCACTGCGTTCAAGGAAGCCGAACGGGCCCCCCCCTGATGGTTGAGATAGGCCACCGACACCATATTGTCCGACCTCACCAGGACGTTCCTGCCCAGCAAACACGCCCGAAAACCCATCACGGCACGGGACACAGCCGTCAACTCCCGCCAGTTGGAAGACCTGCGACTCTCCAGTCGGGACCAACGACCCTGAAGGGACCGAGATCCCAAGGTCGCCCCCCACCCCAAAGCGCTGGCATCCGTCGTCAAGACCAGCGACGGAGCTGGCTGCAAGGGGAGCCCCTGAGACAGATGGACCGGATCCGACCACCAAAGCAGAGCAGGCAGGACTACAGGAGACACGGGCACAAGACATTCCCAATCGCGGGACAACGGATCCCAGAGAGACAGAAGGTAACTCCACAAGGGGCGGAGGTGAAAACGAGCCCAAGCCACCGTAAAGACAGTCGCTGCCATCAGACCCATAAGACGCAACCAGAGGCGCACCCGAAAGGAACCCCCCGCTCGGAACCTTCGAGCAAGGGACAACAGGGACACAACCCGAGGATCCGGTAGGAACACACGGTTGAGGTCTGTGCGAAACCGAGCCCCAATGAACACCAGATCCTGGGAAGGAGTCAGCTGGCACTTCGGCAGATTGATCAGAAAACCGTGCCGCCGTAACTCCGCGCACACCAACTCTCTCGCCTCCAACAACAGGACCCGAGAAGGAGCATGGATCAACCAATCGTCTAAATAGGGATACACCATCACCCCCTGGAGATGAAGCCAGGCAACCAAGGGGGCGACAACTTTCGTAAAGACCCTCGGGGCAGAGCGAAGGCCGAAGGGCAAAACCCTGAACTGAAAGTGGCACCCCTGAACACAAAATCTCAGGAAGCGACGGGACCTGGGATGCACCGGAACATGGTAATAGGCGTCCTGCAGATCCAGGGTACACATGAAGTGACCCGGTAGCACCAAAGGAATAATCCGCTGCAAGGTCTCCATGCGGAAGGGAATCCGCAACACCCCCTGGTTCATGACCCTCAAATCCATGACCAGGCGGAAACCCCCGGTATTCTTGGGCACCAGAAAAATCAGGGAATAGAATCCCGACCCCACCTCCGAAGGAGGAACTGCCTGAACAGCCCCCTTCCGAAGAAGATCCTCCACCCCTTGGACTAGGTGGGCCCTCTTGGACCGGCAAGCAGGCCAGGGAGTCGGGCGGAGGCCGGAATCTGGAGGGGGAACAGAAAACTCCACCTCGTAACCCTCCCGCAGAACATCCAACACCCAAACGTCTGAACATGACTGAACCCAGGCATCCAGGAAGAAGTGCAGCCGCCCTCCTACCAACAACCCAGGAACCACAGCCAATGAGTCAGGAGCGAGGCTTCGGGGGAGGAGGAGACCTAGCCTTACGGTCCCGACCACCGCCAGAAGAAAACTTCCCTCGGCCCTTCCCAAACTTCCCACGAAAGGAAGGCCGAAAGAAAGATCTAGACTTATAGGGGGCAGAAGAAGCAGCAGCAGAAGCAGAACCCTTAAAAGAAGAGGAATGCTTCTTCTCTTTAAACAGCTTGTGCAGTTTGGTCTCCAACTCCCCCCCAAACAGCATAGAACCCTGAAAGGGCAAACGCAAGGCACAAGCCTTCTGCGCAGAGTCAGTCTTCCAGTCCTTAAGAACAAGACTGCGACGAGCCGCCACACAGGCCCCACCAGAAAGAGCAGCAGCGCGCACCACATCAAAAGACACATCGGACATAAGTTCAACCTGTCGCTCAATGTGTTCAAGAAGACTCGAACAGTCCGTGGCATCGTCCATCGACTGGTAAAGAGACTTAATGTCCGCCAGCAGAGACTGCGACAAATAAGTACCATAAACCCCGGCTCTCAAGGCCAGATGAGAGCCAGAATAAACTTTCCTCAGAGCCCCGTCAGCCTTCTTATCCACAGGGTCCTTCAGCACAGCGTCCTCAGACAAGGAAGTGCGACCCACCAAACTTGCAACAAAGGAGTCAATGGGGATCGAATCAGGAAGATCCGTAGCCATATCCCGGAGGGGGTAAAGACGGGCCATAAAGCGTGGAACCAGAATGCGATCTGGATCAGCCCACTCCCTCTTCAGGACATCCTTAATAAAGGGATGAACAGGAACATCCACCGTGGCAGAACTCTGGAACTGGCGGAGCAAAGAACCGCCCGAAGTACTGGGAACAGCGTCATCAGCAAAGCCCATATTCTGCTTCACGTGCTTCAGGATACCAGGAAGAGCGTCCTTGTCTATATACTTCCCCTTCAGCATAGAGTCCCCAGTCAAAGCCGACTCGTCAGCAGAAGAAGCAGAAGAACCGGAATCCGCAGCATGAGCCTTGCGACCTGCACCACCAGAACCCATCTCTGAAAGGGTCTCCCTGATCAAGCGCTTCAAGCGCGCATCCCCACCTCTACCACGGCGTCTGGACCGGGCAGGAGAAGGAGAACGTGAGTCACTGGAAGAAGAAGAAGAAGAGGACCTCTCCCTGTGATGCCTCTTCCTCGAACTTTTCCCCATCCTGTACAGCAGAGGAACAACACAGGCTGCAGTATCAAAAGCAAACAGCACAACGAAAGAAAAACCGCTACGCGGTACTCACCAGCTGCCCTCGTTTATACCAGCAGAAAAAACGACCGGACAGAAGCGCCTGACTACGTCCATACCGGAAGTCAGGCAGCGCCATGACAGGAAGGCATACCCAACCCAGCCAACCAAAGACGCGAAGGCGGCCGCGCCCCCTAACAAGCCCGGCAGGCAGGAGGGGCGGCCATCGGGCAGACGCGGGGCCCACGCGGTCCAACATCCACGCGCGGCCCAGAGGAGCGTCAGACGCAGCCCGCGCCACTCCCCCCAAGCCCAGCAGGGAGGGAGAGGACATCCAAGCCGCCGAGGACAACGAAGCCCCAGCGGAGGTAAGTTCGGCGCAGGAGCCTATTCCAAGCTCCTCGCGCCCCAGCAATCCCTGTCAGAATGACAGAAAAAAGAAACAGGGGGAATGCTGGGACATGTACCCTTATGTACTCCCGGCGGGAGGGGGAGGGTAGGTCCAGCATTCCTTCCTTTTCTTTTTTCTGACAGAGATAGTATCATCTCATTAGTTAGGAAGGTGTCGAGGACGTAGGGACCTGGGGGTAATGTAAGACTTTGGGGGTTCTGGGGGGGCAGTTGGCATTGAAGCTGGGACGTGGAAGATGCTGTTTTTTTGGCAGAGGTAAAAATAAAGGAAGATACACAAGCTTGAGGTTTATTTTTTTACATTCACTCAAGAAAGTCTTGGATCTGTGTCACGAAGGAAAATTTCGGTATTGTAAGAACTAAAAGAAGAGTTAAGTCCTGGTATTGGTGGAATGGAATTAATCTAGAAACCGAGAAGAGCATGAGGGATTGTAAACAATGTGTTAATTCTGACACAGGTCTACATACTTTGAGGCCTCCTTTGATGCCTATTGAATGTCCAAAGATGGTTTGGAATATGCTGGCAGTGGATTTTGTGGGTCCGGTGAAGTCTATGTCAGGTGAGAATAAATCAATTATTGTTTTGGTGGGCTATGTCAACAAGTGGGTGGAGTTGGAGGTAGTGCAGAGGGCTGATGTGGAAAATGTTGTGATATTTCTGGAAGCAGTATTTATGAAAGGAGGTGTACAGATACTCCACGCCGTAATGTAGATCAAGTAGATCTATTAAGAGCAAGTAGAGTACATCTATCCGACAGCAAGCATATTCTCCAACTGCCTCAACATCACTCTAGAACACACACAGGGAGGCAAAGAACACACAGAGAGGCATGCTGCATCGTTCATCATAAAAATGGTTACTAGGATGCAGTGATGCCACAGGAGGGTTGCTGAAAAGACTTCTGAGTGATAATGGAACACATTTTACAGCTTAAAAGGTGGAGCAATTTTTGAAAATGAATGAGGTGCAGCATGTCAAAACTTCTGTTTATCGCCCAGCTGGAAGTGGTGCTGTGGAGTGATTTCATCAAGTGATCAAGGGTACAATTCAAATAGAGTGTGAGAACAAGAGGAGATAAGAAGTGGAATTGAAGAAAATGTTGTGGGGTTACAGATTGACAACGTCCCTTACTGGGTACAGACCTTTTGTATTGATGCGAGGCATGGAGCCATTTACGAAGGATAGCATTGGGTGGGTGGATAGCACAAGATGTGTGGAGTGGTCTCCTGAGGAAGTCAAGAGAAACATTGTTAAAGCACCCAGTGTGTACAAAAAGAATCATCATTTGAGGAATGTGACCAGAGAGGAGATGTTAAAGTAGGGAGATTGGGTGAAAGTTACAAAAATAGGTAGAGGGGTAAAAGGGCAGAGTGGATATTCTGAACCGTTAAGGGTGATGGACAGTTTAAAAACTCTGTGAAACTAAGTGACGTTCGTGTTTGGCACATTAATCGTTTGGCTATGTGTAAGGTTGTTGTAAAAGGAAAAGGACATGATGGGGATAAGTTGAATGTGAGTGATTGGTTCCGGGAGGATGAGGTAGATAAGGAGCAAGAGGAGGTGCAAAATGAGACTGAGATTTTGGATGAAACTGTGGAGGAACATGAGTGTGTGGAAGTTGGTACAAGGAGATTGGGTAGATTGGTAAGAGTTATTCACACGCCTAACATGCTGAAGGATTTTGTGTTATGTTAACCTATGCTCTGTTTTGAATCAATGCGTTTTAGTTCAAGTTATATGTTGTTGTTTTCTTGGGGGAAATGTTGTGTTGTATATAATCTCTTAAATTATTTCTTTAAATTTCTTTCTACGTTTTTGTACTCAATAGATGCAAGAAGGGGGTGTGTGGTGTTGATGTGTTGCTGCGTTCCACTTCGGAATGCGCACAACACCATTATGAGATAGTTAGGAATGTAAGGCTTTGGGTGTCCTAGGGCGGCAGGTGGGATTGAAGCCGACAGGTGGAAGGTGGTGTCTTTTTTGATGTCCTACCTTTTAGCAGAGTTGAGAATAAAGGAAGATACACAAGCTTTACATTACAGAGGGATAGTTTTGATGGAGAGCATGGAATCTTACTGGAGTGAATTTGCCTTCTGTGCTACTTAAACATAAACTCAATTTTGTATTTATTTGATTTGAATATCGCAGGCATCCTCAAAGCCTCAGGTTATGCAGTGTAAATGGAGTGGGTGGGGTAATTGAAGATGTTCTTGTTTGTGAATGGGTGTTTATGTCCAGTATTGTAGCCAGCACCACTGGAATTATGAGATTCTGTGGCTGCAGCATTTCTCGCATTAGCTTTTACCACTCTTGCACATAATCCACCATAGGCTGTATAAATTGCAGATTTCAACAAAAGAAGTTCCTACATTAAATGGTCCAAAAATTAACTAAAAAAGTGCCACACCTGCTGTGCAGAGGCAGACATTTTGCATAGGTTAACTGGTTATCTTTAAGGTGCTGAACTGTGTACACAGGTCTACAAATGGTACAAATAAAATGAGAGTTTTTTCCCAGAATCAATGTTTGTGAAAAATAAATAAATAAATAATTACACATTAGGGAGACAGGATGTGCTGCAGCATGCTGTATTATTTGCTTCTTCTTGTCACATAATGTAGTCAACCATGTATCATGATTGGGTTGCCTATTGCTGTATAATTTCAGTGGCGCTGACAATAGTGCACAGATTCCCTGCTTCAGTGCCTAGAAGCAAACGAATTTTGCAGTGTGTCCTATAAGAGCCAAATGAACACAATATGAATGCAACAATCTATTTTTATCTTTATGTATTTAAAATATCTAAAAAAAATCAGATACAACTTTTGAATTATCATTTTATTAGCTAAAGATCTCTCTGAATGGGACTAGCTGAATATTTTATGAACAGGATTGAATAAATGTTTCTCGACTGCCTACATGATTGGCTGAGGACTTCATTGTTAGTGCTCAATCCCACTCGCCTTGTCAGTACCGTTTTAAAAGCATCAACCACCAGCTGCCTTATACTCACTTATAGATGGTTTACTCTAGGGTGCCAGCACTGGATACACAGTCTTTGGTGTAGATGGAGAATTCTGACAAATTTAAGAGTATCTTACGTTAGTGTGAAATAAATGAAAATATTGAAATTGAATCTGACACGTGTATGATTATAGCCAGGGCCTCTGGAATTATGCAGCAGGGGAGGACAAAATTATGCAACACGGTTGACTAAATTATGCTGCACGAAAAGGCAAATTATGCAGTGTAATGCTGCACATTTAGTGATACTATCACTTTAATATTTTGTCTTTTTTACATTGGGTAAAACAGTCCTGGCACAGGATTTGCCTCAATAGTAGTAGTTTACCACTTAAATGTAGCATTAATAAACCAAAATGAGTCTTTGTGAAAGACCTTCCACTGCACAGCTGTAGGAAAATCCCCCCTTTTGCGTGGTCACTCCCATTGTGTGCTAAATTTTATTACTAGTTTTTGGACTCTTCATACTGTGACGCTGATTTCCAATGCCCAGTGCATTTCCTCTGTCACCTAAAACATTTCAAAATTGGCTATACTCCAATTGGCCTATTTAACATGCCTTTAAGTCCCTAGTTTATATTCAAAATGTATAAGATAATTGTGACCAATGAACTGCAGCACCCATGGTGCCACCAGTAGACTAACTGTGCTAAACATGACTGCATGCCTGCCACTGTAGCCTGTCTGTGCAGTTTGAAAACTACAGAGTGAGCGTGCCAAAATACAATTTTCCAGGCCTAAACCCCCCTTTTAAATTTTAGTAAATCACCCCTATGTAGGCTTTAAATGCCCATAGGGCAGGGCGCATGGTATTTGAAAGTAGGACATGTAAAAGTTTAATGTTAAACATGTCTTTCAGACAAGGCTCTATGACCTATTTTCACTGTAGCAGGGTTGGCTGTTCCATAGGTAAACATTGGGATACAATAACATATGTAATCGGTACCCAAGAAACAACTGCAGAGTGTGTTCTAGTGCTTCAAAAAATATTTATGACATACCCAACTCATTGGTAAAGTTGGATTTATATTAAATATTTTACAAACGTTGCTTTTAAAAAGTAAACATTTACCTGCTTGAAGCCTTTAGAAGCCCATTTTCATGAACTTCTAACTGTCACCCAGTAACTGAATAGCTCCTTGATAATGAATGAACCTTCTCTCAGAGCTGAGGCACAAAGCTGCAAGGAGCTCACTTTCCCAAGAGAGCCTCCTGGCCAATTTCAACTGGACCTGCCTGTTCTCTGCTGGTGGCTTCTGTTGGAGTGAATCCTGACTTAGAAGGTTTCTACAAATGCCTTACCTAGAGAACCATCAGGAGCCAAGGATCATCCTGCCCAGCTGATTCAACGAGTGTGAATCGCCGATAGGCCTAACCTTTTACATAGCTCCTGCTATGTTCTCCCAATGCCAGAATCCATCAATGCTAAGCCCTCATTGGTTCCAAGCCCAGTTTCATTGATGCCGCCATTGAAGGAGACCCGATTGATGCCAGTGACCTCAGTGTGCAAAAGCTTGAACATCTTCGGCTTCAGCTTTCCCGCCTAACCAATGGTTTCCCCAAAGCTCCATTTCAGCTCCCGAATCCGTCAACACTAAGCCTCTTCTCAGTGCCAGACCACAGCCTGCTTTCACTGAAGGATTTTGACATCAGAAGGTAATGTTTACACCAGGATGAAGCTGGGCTTTGTATCTGACAAGCACTCAATCGCCGTCAATCGGAATACCTACCCATGATCCGGTCTAGTGCAACCGGCTGCCTGTGGTTGGCGCTTGTCACGTAATGGTGCCATTTTCATTGAAACATTAAACATTCCTGTTCCCATTATTGGAGTTTGGTCAATCTGGTGTCATTTTCTTCATTAAATTATTTTCTATTTTCATAAATTGGAGTGAAATTTATATTTTGCTGGGTTTTCGACTTCTTAACTGTTTTTGTACTTCAAAATACTTTACACATTTTATGAAGTTAAGCCTGTCTACTCTGTTCCATAGCTACCAGGGGTTGAATTCAGGTTTAAATTAGTGAAATCTTTACTGGACCTAAAATAAAAAGTGACGTTATGACTTCTGGTGGACTACCGTCCACCCCAATTCATATTCCACTTACTCACGTCGGCCCCCCTAGGGAGTTGTTCCTCACTGTAGTATAGAGCACATGTAAGTATCCCTTTGGTTGTAATATTAGTCTGTCCATATGGTAGGCCAGGTCTGTCATTGGTTGGTGGGCCCATTGATTGATAACTACCAGCTCTGCTGGTCGGTGGTACGTCTGACTGTCAGGAAGGGCAATTCCACCATCAAACCATCACAGAGTTCGTTTTGTTAGCACAATTCTAGGAGAATCTCCATCCCACAACAAGGTTCTGATCTTGCTCTTTATGTCCCTGAATTAGGTATCCGAACCCGGGAAGGGTGTATTTTGTAAGACATACAGAAAACATGACAGTGCCATCATTTTACAAAGAGCCTTCCTTCCTAACAAGGAGAGCAACAAGGATCACCAATGGTGCACGTCACCCTTCAGTCGATTTATTGGGGGCAGAAGGTTTTTGGACTTGAATAATTCTTGGTTACCAGTGACAAATATTCCTAAATAACAGAACCCTTCTTTACCATCTGTGCCTCACAATCTTTCGACATTTGCGGTGTCGAACCACATAAGACAAATACTACTGACTTAGCCGAGTTTATCTCATATCCAGAATATCTCTGGGTTGTGGCGAAGATGCTGAGAAGTCTGTTAATGGACGAGTGAGGTGCCGCCATATATAAGAGAATGTTATCTGCATACAGGGAAATTCTATCTTCCCAGTCTGCAGTCCATCGGAGGCCACAAATGAATGGGTCATCCCGGATCCATGCTGCCAGTGGCTGCAGCACTAATGCAAATAGCAATGGAGAGAGAGGGCAACACTGTCTGGTGCCCCAACAAAGCAGGAAGGTACATGGCATTCTACCATTCACTACAACGTTTGCTGGAGGGGCTGTGTACAGGAGGCGAATCCAGGCAATGAACTGATGTCCTACTCCTAGGTGTTCAAGGACTACGTATAGGTATGTCAACTTGATGGTATCAAAGGCCATGTGAGCATCGGGAGGCAAAACCACTGCCCCCTCTTGGATTCAATGGCTCGTCACAGGACCCCATGCAGGCGTCTTAGATTGAGGGCTGTGTTTTGGCCCAGCATAAATCCAAATTGATCTGGATGCACTAGTTTGGCAATGATCGGGATGAGGCTGAGGGCTAGCAGTTTGGCCAAGATTTTCGCCTCAGCATATAACTAGGATATGGGTCGGTAGGATCCACATTTGTCAGCTCGTTTACCCTCTTTTTGAATACCCACTATTGTCGCGATACGCTGATCTCTAGGCAGAGAAATACTGGGTGTCATGCCCTCCAGTTTCTTTCACCCCCACTAATCTATGCCTTCCTCCCCAATATGCATATCCTTGGTACCATGGTCACCTTGGTTCCTTAAGCATTTGTTCTTCATCAAAAAGTTGCCCTTAGTAATCCTAAGCATCAACAACAAAGAAAGGGACGACAAATGCTATACCTTCCAATTTGCCGATGATGGACATTTCAGTCAGCATTATTTCAAACTTACCCTCGTAACATATCAAGCATGTTTATGTACATTGCTTTTCAGCTGTCTGGCCATTCTAATGTTTTAGGCAACCTGCCCATCTACAAACCAAATCAAAAGTGACACAGGTTTCAAGAAAGACGCAATTTAATGCCCGGAATTACTGTGAGTTTTGTGTTACTTGAAACTACGCCCATGATGATGCTGAACTGATCCACCTGAACATTAGATGTCACTGATGTATCCTCCATTCCATCTGGTGTCCACCCCGACCCAGTCAATTGACTGAGTGCCTGGCATTCCTTCACTCCTTTTCCACCTCTCCTATCCCTGCTCTCAACATGGAGCACCGGCCGTCTGCAAAGCTGGATGAAAAATGTGACTCTCCTATCAATTCTGACTCAAAGCTGTTTGCATCATGAACCCAACATCCACTCGTTATTTGACCCTTTGCTCAGGAACAACCTCTGAACTGGTCATTTTGATGAACTTTGTCCTCTGAGAACTTTTTTGTAGGCCTGTCAGGCACACTAGCACCTCCGTTCTTTGCTGTCCTGAACTATTTTTTATTTCAGTGCAGTGCCTTTCAAACAAACATCAGACGCACTATTCTTAAAGAACAAGCATTGGCAAAGCCTGTAGTTCTAGCCTTGGTAAGCAGGTGCGATTGTGATTGTTAATTTGTATTTAATTCCAAGCAAATGCCAAAAATGTAAAGTGGTGGCCATACACTTGTAATAACAATTCTAAACAAAAGAAAATCATGGTTTCTAATATTAATATAACAGCAAGGGTGGTTTCTAGAGGGCAGGCGAATAGGTCTAGAAATCTTTTTTTTATTTTAAGTCACTTCATAGGAAAATCTGATTCCTGTTGGCAAAAACGATTTTAGTATGGCTTTAAAATACTGTTACCCAATACCGTATGCTGCGGGCTGAAGCAAAATGTAAATGATAGATATAGACCATTAGATGAGCACACAGCTGATCCAAAGCCACTTTATGTATTTTTTTAAATTTATTATTTTTTATACATGAGGCTGGTGAGAAAGATACAACTGTCTCTAGACCAGGCCAAAACATGCTATGTTCTTAAGATTCAGCTAGCTGTAGGTCCTCCGCAACATATTCTAAAAAAAGCAGTTGCCAGCAATGTCACCAACCAAGCAATGGCACCATTTTACTAAATGCCAAGGTCCAGTGGGCCTCAACAGCTCCTTGGTGGGCACAATCTGTCTGTGTCGTTTCTGGGCAACTTACTTATGGCGACTCTTTACTCCATTATCAGAACCTAGATCCTACTGGGCCTCTTCTTGGCATATGAACCCATCCAAAGCTGCTGCTTTTGCCTTTTGTGACCCTCAAGAGGTTAGCAGAGAGGTAGGTGGCATAATTCTCATCTGTCAGAAAACAAAGTTATGTATTGCCCATTTATGTTTAAATGGCAACCATTCTTTTATATTTAGCCTCAGCAAACGTTATTGCCTCCAGTTGTATAATTTCTACGTCTTTCTGATTCCTTCGTGTGAATGAACTTTGTATGTGGATCAGGCTGGCACATCTTACTGACACTCAGGGCCAATTCACAAAGGGCCTCTGCACTCGTGGCGGATGCTCCGCAGTCATGGCGGGTACCCCGCAATGGGTAACTGTAGAGGTCCCGGCCACGACTGCAAGCCCTCTGCCACAATTGGAGGCCTCCACCACAAATGTGAGGCCTCCGCCCCGCCTGCGAAGCCTCTGCCATGACTGCGAGTACTCCGCCACGAGTGTGAGGCCTTCGCCATGAGTGCAGATGCTTTTTGTGAATCAGACCCCAAGTAACAGCCGCTGTGTCCGGTCTTCCTGTCTCAAACAGCGACCACACTTTTTGATAGATGAACTCACCTCAATGCTGGAGTTGCCAAATACCAAGGCTGCATAGTCTTGATTCTGCCTCATGATTGTTTTATTCCAACACTGTCTCTGTCTCCTTATCTCACTCTTACAATTTCTTTTTCATTCCGGCTTTTGCTTGTTGTCACTCTTTTCTGCCTTTCCTTTCCCCACCCATTCTTCCTTTTCTACCTTTATCGTTCTTGCTCTGGTGGAAGAAAGTCTGATAATGAGAAATACATTTCCATCCCCAAAAATGAGTGTTGGTGCCCACAAGCCCAGACTCACCACTAATGTGTGGAAGAAGTTACCTTTAATTGCTTTTCTTCAAATGGTGCCTGTACTCACAGCTTTAAATTATTCATTTTTCACGGTGAAATGAGATGTTTTTCAATTGATTCCTTCGTTGTTCCTGAGCAGTTTGCAACTTATCTAAAATGCTGCTGCATGCCTGCTGATGGGAGTATATGAAAACAGGGGCCGCTCTAGCCTCATGGCGGCCCTGGGCAGGGAGCGTAGGTAGGGGGCCCCGGAAGAGGGGGTCCTGGCGGGGCGGAGCACGGAGGCCAGTGAAGAGGGGGGGGGTCAAGGTGTTTGGAAGTGGAACAGACCCGGAGGCCACCAAATCCCTGCCAGGGGCCGCCACGCAAATATGTATCCATCCTCAGAGGATTATTATATTAAGGATATATATTGGTGTGGTGGCCCCTGGGGTTTGGTGGCCCTGTGCAGGTGCACAGCTTGCACATGCCTAAGGCCGCCCCTGATGAGAAGTTGTTGGCCTTCTCGAAAATCACTGGCAGCCTGTTCAGTGGTATTTTTAAAATTATAAATGCTGGTGCCCAATGTTTTTCGCAGAAGCCTGCGCATAGCGATGTGGAATTTCGGGGTTGCTAAATACCAAGGGTGTCTAGTCTTAATTCCACCTCATGTCTTTCTTCTACCACCCTACACTTCCTGCTTATTTTAACTCACTCATGAAGGTTACTTTTCATCTCTGTTTTTTGCCATGTCGCTGTTTTCCTGCCATTTTCTTAACCCTTGGTCCCCTTTCACTGCCTTTCTCGCTCTTTTTCTGCATCAAAGTCTAACAATGAAAAATAAATGATAATCCCCAAAAATGAGAGCCGTGCCCCCCCTCCCCCCTTTTGCAGGCACATGCTCAAATTAAGCACTGTCCCGGTGACAACTCTTGTACAAGCTGAAGTCCTGAGAATTGTACACAGATCTAACACTCACAGCCTCTTGCATTTTTATGTAGCATGCTTGTGCAAGTCCCAGTTGTACCCCTTACTCAGGCTCTGACAATTCATTGTAGGCTCTGCTTCATAGGCAGAAAAGAAGGCTGAGCTTTCGTGGTCCAGACTACTAAGCTTTGTAACTCGATCGCAAAGTGCTGTGTGGACAGGCCATTTCTGTTGATGCGCTCGGGTGAGTACTTCTACAGCCTCCATTCTCGGAATGTGCCAGCAAGAAGCTCGAATGCAGAAAAGAGCTGATTGGAACTCAATTTAGATCCAATTAGATGCCTCGTACAAGGCCATCCATGCACTGTGACTGCCCATGCACGACATGTCTTGTAAAAAATGAAATTGCCCCGTAGAATCCTTTAACTGATGATTTAACTCATCTCTCTTGACTGGGGGTGAATGTTTCATTTGTTTCACATTCCTCCCATTATTTGTGTGTCTTTTGCTTTCTCGACCTAAGTGTGCCAGGTATGCCCAAACAGGTCCTGAGCTCACAGTGCCACTGGATTCCAGCTACCCTAGCTGATCAAGAGTGGTACCTGAAACCAGTCCTAAAATGTTTGTATATGGTACAGGAGGACCTGGCTTGGCAGTCTGGGCTGGACTGTTCCCATGAGGAGCAGTGTCAAGACTGATTTGCTTATAGCTGGGTCTGAACTGGGGTGGTGGCATGGTGAGCAAAAGAACGATGGATTTAACCCAGGTCTCTTGACTGGGGGTGAATGTTTGATTTGTTTCTCATTCCTTCTATCGTTTGTGTGTCTTTCAACTTTCCAGTGACTCACAGGTTTTTTATAAATGCATTTTGAGACTCATCCAAAAAACATGGAATTTACTGCCACAGTTTGCAGCTCGATTATCTAGTGTTCCTGATAATGTATGCCAGTCTACAAGTGAGGTTTAATTGTGTCCCACTCAAAGATAACCTTAGCGTTTCTTCAACCATTGTCTATCATGCCTTCAGGGCCGGACTGGAAAACAAAACGGGCCCCGGCAAAGTGCTCGGCCGGCCCCACTCCCCCCTCGGGGGGGGGGGGGAGTTGGAGGTGCCGCCAAACTCTTTGACGGGGCCGGTTTTCGGCCGATTTTGGTACAGGGACGATTTTGCAGCAAAAACGGCCCTGTAACAAAAACGCCCCCCCGGGCCCAAAACCGGCCCCCACCCGTGCAGCGCACCGGGGGATTGCCCGGTGCCCGCTATGGCCAGTCCAGGCCTGCAGCCCTTCCTCCATCTCAGAGACCAGCAGTCGATAATAAAAACCTGTTTGTCTAATAACAATCGGGCCGTCTGATGGCTCCCTTCCTGCCCTCTCTGTATCTCTTTCCATCAATCCATTCTTTGCCTCTCTTCTTCTCTTCTTTCTCCTCTCTCTTCTCCCTCTCTGATTTTTTAACTGTCCATATATTATTAGTACAGGCTTTACTGTCACTACTAGACTCAGATATGGAAATTATGGATATGTCATCATTATGGATGTTACCCTGCTCCCCACGGATATGAGTGACATATTATTGTATAAGCAGTGCAGTCATCAATAAGTTGTATTGTAATTCACTATTGCTAATCTTTTTTAGTGATATCTACTTTCAGCTCAGCAGCAACTCTTCTCCGCCCATTTAAAGAAAAAAAAACATGAGTGCCTTTTACTCCCCATTCGTTTGTCTATCCCAGTATCCGGTAGACCGAGTCAATCATATTGGATTTCTGTATTAATTTGTGGTCTTTTCCGTGTTGTCCATCATATTTTCCTAACATAGTCCCACCGGTTGACAAATAAGACTGAACAACACCTTTTAAAAAAACACAATAATACAAAAAAAAGAAAAACATTATTTCCCCTAGAATGCTTTTTAAACTATTATAACTCAAATGTTCTTCCCTAGTGTTGGACTTGACCTTTTCTGCAGGGTCATCCTGAAATGTTTTGCCTTCACCCTGCTGTATTCTGAATCTGTTTTTGCTGGCCTTTAGGACTCTGTACACGTGTACACATTAACACTACTTACCAGTGCTAAAGTGCTTGTGCTCTCGCCTTTAAACAAGGTAAAATTGCCATACGTGCAAATTGCACGTTTAATTTACTTGAAATTCCCTAGTAAAATGGTACTACATGTAGCCAGGGCTGTAAATTTAATGCTACTAGTGGGCCTGCAGCACATATTGTGCCACCCACTTAAATAGCACTTTAAAAGTCTCAGGCCTGTCATTGCAAAATGTGTGTCCAGTTGTAAACTGCCATTTCGGCCAGCCAAAATAAGCCTTTTTCCAGGCCTAAGCCTTCCTTTTTGATACATATAGTTCACTCCTAGAGTAGGCCCTAAGCAGCCCACAGGGTAGGGTGCAGTGTATTTAAAAAGTTGTCAATAAATCAAAAATGGACTAGCTAAATAATCAAAAGAAAATAAATTATTTTAATTTATCAAGGACTCAAGTATGCTTCGTCAATGGTCTTTTGGCACCTGGTAGGTGTGCTCAGAAAGCCCTCACCCACCAACCTAGTTGGTGGCATGCTTCATCATCGGGCCCACCCAGTGACACCTAGCGTGTCCCGGGTGTGCTTCGACGCCTGAAGACAGCGGAGCAGGTATGTCGCTGTGTGTGCGGTGAAGACTGTTATGGATCGTGATTTTAAAACGGCTTGGCGGGGATCCCAGTGCCCGAGGGCAAATACACTTTATTAGCTGGGTCACCGTCAGCGGTTAAAAAATAAGGCTTATTGGATGTTAGAGGCGAGTTACGACCTCCCACATCCTGGGGTGTGTCAACATGTTTCAGCCAGTGCCTTATTACTATGCTGGCTTTCTTCAGGACGGATAAAAAAGGTGTGTGCAATTAAAATTAGTGAGTGTATATCCAGACTATGTGTATACACGCCCTAAAGTGTTTTTCTATGTGTGAGTGGGGAATTCCCATCTCAAGAAAACACCTGTACATAAAACATTTAGGACAAGGACAAAACATACAAGGGAAAAAGTTAGAGTCACTTGGCTGTATAATATGAATACAGTTGGTTGCCGGCTCTATAGCGGTGTGGGTGCTGGCTATGAGCGGCTAGGGTGTAATGGCACTGGTGGTACCATTAGGGTGGGATTCGCACTGGATTGCGGTAGTGGGGTGGCTAAAACACGAATAGTTCAAATTGGTGCACAGTGGTACAAGAGGAAAAACATAAGAGTTCAATCTTACGCTATTTTGTAAAAAGTGCTACTTCATGGTTTGAGAAGTGGCATAGGTTGACCCTGTGGAATAAAAACATAGGTTTTGCCACAGTGGTTGAGAGAGAGAGAGACCTGTAGGGGAGAAAACGCTTACCATAGATGAAGAACCGTCTTAGTACTCACTGAGTTCTTGGTCAGAGCCTGCCGTGGACCTGTACTGCCTCCTTCGCTGCACCGGTAGCGAATGGCCATGGGAGTGGGCTTTTTATACTGCAGGCTGATTGTTAAATTATTGCCACCTGTGTTTTTCGAGAAAAAGGGTGAAAAGACTCGAAATACCGGGTCAGTGCGCTCGCAAGCGCTAGTCATGGTTGGGGTGGCGGTCTGCGCATGCGCGTAGTAGTGTGCTGTTATCGCGCATGCGCATAGGGTGCTCGTTCTGCGCATGCGCACGAGTGGGAGTGCCGGTACTACTCGCTCGCGCGTGCGCGGTTAATGCGGCGCGAGTGAGAACCATCAGGTGCTTTTAACAAAAGTGGTGGGGCAATAGGAAACGACTAATGATGGAATTACTGAGGCAAATGTATGCCTCATTGCAACTGGGCACTGGTCTTGTTAGAGTGCCTGTTGTCAAGGCGACCGGGCGATGATCTGGGGATGGCTGGCACTACTGGGCTGGGGGTGTGAGTTTGGGGGTTTTTTAATGTCCTGATCATGTGTGGCACAATGAGTTCCACGGGATGGCATCGTTGAGCCCATTGGTCGATGTTGACAGGCGGTATACCCATCTTTGTTCTTTGCCCAGGAGTCTCTTGTCATTTTCAGTGGCACTTTCTGGGATCTGCTCGATTATTGTCCAATTAAAGTCATTAGGAGTGTGACCTTGGGTAATGAAATGGTTCGTAAGCTTGCTTACGTTTTTCTTGCATCGGATCGTGCTCCGATGCTCAGTGATTCTGGTCTTGATCTTTCGGGTGGTCATCCCCACATAACGGAGGCCACATGTGCAGGTCAGGAGGTACACCACGTTGCGTGAGTTGCAGTTGGTGTGACTTTGTTGTGTCCATGTTTTGTTGGGTTCCAGGTGGAGCGTCTTGGTATGTGTGGTCAAATGGCACACACTGCAATCGTTGCAAGGGTAGTGTCCAACCACCTTCGGAAGGCCCCAGGCATTTAAGATGGTATTGGCTGGTTGCTTGTGTGGTAGTCTAGGTCTGGTGCTCACCAGCTGGTCCTTGAGGTTTTTGTTCCTTTTGTAAGCGAATCTGGGTGGTTCCCAGTCCCTCTGTCCAGAGTTGATAATTCTCCAATGTTTTTTTATGATTTTGGTCACTTCGTTGGAGGCCGTGTTATATGTGGTGACGCAAGTGATGGGTTGATCTTGGTCATTTTTCACGTGGTTCTCCAGAAGGGCATCCCGGTTTTGGTTTCTCGCCCTTTTCTGGGTTTTGTGAATGATGGTTTTAGGGTATCCGCGGTTTTCAAGTTTGGTAGCTAATTCAGCAGATTGTGCTTTGTAGTCATGTATATTGGTGCAGTTTCTACGGATGCGGAGAAACTGTCCGAATGGTAGGTTTTCTCTCAGGGGCCGGGGGTGAAAGCTGTTGTAGTGCAATAAAGAGTTCCTGGCCGTTGGTTTATAGTAAGTCGTCGTGGTTAGGGTTCCATCTTTTGCCCTGATGTCTAGGTCCAGGAAGGGCAAAGCTTCGTTACTGGCGGAGCTAGTGAACTTCAAGTATTGGTCCCTGGTGTTGAGCCATGTCATGAAGTTGTCCAGGTCACTCTGTGAGCCCTGCCAAATGACCAGGATATCGTCAATGTACCTGTGCCATTTCAGGATGTGGTGACTGAAGGGGTTGCTGGTTGTGGCAATGTGGGAGCACTCAAAGTGGTGGACATAAAGTCCTGCTACACTTGGAGCAAAGACACTGCCCATGGACGTGCCATTCGTTTGCAGGTAGAAGTCGCCTTCGTATTCGAAGAAGTTTTGCTTGAGGGCCAGGGTGGCACATGCCAGTATGAAGTCCCTGGGGGTGTGGTAGGGCCAAGGGGATGCCATTAGGACATCATGGAGGACCTTCAGGGTGGCGTCCTGAGGCAGGCTGGTATATAGGCTCTCCACATCAAGTCCCACCAGGAGTTGGGTGTCGGGGTTGAAGTCCATCTTGTCAATGACCTGTAACAGGTGCTTGGTGTCTTTTATATATGTTGGGGTTCGTTGCACCAGGGGGTTGAGGAAAAAGTCGCAATAGCGTGACAATGGTTCAAGGAGGGAATTGATGCCTGACACGATTGGTCTGCCCGGAGGTGGGAATTTGCCCTTGTGTACCTTGGGTACTGTGTAGAAGTAGGGTGTTTTCGTGTGTTCAGGGCATAGGTATTCGGCTTCCTGTTTCGAGATGTGTTCTGCGTCTGCTGCCCTTTTGACTAGGTTGTGAATGCTCGTCCGTAGTTCATTGGATGGGTCCTGTTCCAACCTGCGATAATTCCTCTTATCGCTAAGGAGCCTCCTGCATTCTATGTCATAATCCGTTTTGTCCTGCAGGACTATGCCTCCCCCCTTGTCTGCAGGTTTAATTACAAGGGTAGCAATGTTTTGTAGGCGTTGTATAGTTTGTCGGTCAGCCCATGACAAGTTATTAAAATGATTGGAGGGGCTTAGGTGCTCAATATCATGATACACCGCTTGTTCGAATGTCGCAATCTCTGGGGGGATAGTGGACGGGGGAGGTACAAAGGTAGACTTGGGCCGTAGGCCGGTGGTGTTTGGGTTTTCCTGAGGTTGTTCATTCTCTGTGTGAGATTTTTCGAAGAAAGACTTCAATTTAAGTTTTCGGAAGAATTGAGCCAATTCAACGTGTAGCTGGAACTTGTCTAATCTTGTTGTTGGCACAAAGGACAGGCCCTTCTCTAGGACTGCCTCTTCTTTTTGTGATAACGTAGTGCTAGACAAGTTGAATACCAGGGAGGGTTGACTGGTGTGACTTAGGTTTTGCTTGTTCCCGGGGTTGCTTCCTTCGCCTTCTGGCGTGTGTTCGCGCTCACAGGGTTCTCTGTGTGAGCCCAGTGAACCTGTGGTTGTTGTTGGAATGATCTTCGTCGTCCCCGAGCTCTTCGGCCCTGTCCTAAAAAAGGAATGTGTGGACCTTGGTTTCCAGGGAAGAGTGGCATGGGTCCTGGTGGGTACATGGGCGGGAAGCCGTAGTAGGGGTTAGGCATTTGCCCGAGGTTTGGTGGAAAGCCATAAAAGTTGCTTTGTTGTCCTCCTGGCCAGTTGTTTGGCCACTGTTGTCCTCTTCGCCCTCTGCCGCGTCCTCCCCTCTTTTGTGAGCCATTGCTAGAATTACTCGAGTCGGAGCTGTCGTCCCCTGAGGTGTTCGACAATTTGGAGTTGTTGGTTTGTGGTGCGTAATCCTCTTCCGAATATGGGTAGACCTTGGCATAGTTAAATCTTTTCAAGTCTTTGTCAAATTTTTTGATCTTAGCTTGGGTTAGGTATTCCTTGTACTCGTTAATGTCTCTGTTTTGGTCTTCCAATTTTTTCTTGAATGCTGTGATGGTGGCTTTGAAATGGCTCTCTGTTGTCTGAATTTCTATCATGATGGCATCTGATAGTCTTTTGGCGGTCTTGATGATCAGGATCATCCAGTCCCTGGTGCAGTGCCAGGCTATCTGCGCCCAGTCTTTCCTGAAAGTTGGATCATCAAGGAAGATTCTGGGTGCGTTGGTGACCAGTAGGCCCCTCGGGGCGGTGTTTGTTCTAAGGTACTGGGCCAGGATGGTTCCGTGTAGGATAGTCCTTATTCTGTTGCGTTTTCTCTCTGTGAGGGTCTCCCAATCGGTGGTCTGTGCGATGGTGTTGGCGATATTAAAATCTGCTTGAAGGGACGGATCGGATAGTATGTCCGTGACGTCACTCTCCGTAAAGGTTAGGCCATGGTTTTCGGCCATGGCTGAGGATATGCTCTCACAGCTGCGCGCTGTCAATATATGCGTGTATCAAGAGGGAGAGAGAGGACCAGAAAGCTAGTCCTTATCCCCCGAATTATATGTCAATAAATCAAAAATGGACTAGCTAAATAATCAAAAGAAAATAAATTATTTTAATTTATCAAGGACTCAAGTATGCTTCGTCAATGGTCTTTTGGCACCTGGTAGGTGTGCTCAGAAAGCCCTCACCCACCAACCTAGTTGGTGGCATGCTTCATCATCGGGCCCACCCAGTGACACCTAGCGTGTCCCGGGTGTGCTTCGACGCCTGAAGACAGCGGAGCAGGTATGTCGCTGTGTGTGCGGTGAAGACTGTTATGGATCGTGATTTTAAAACGGCTTGGCGGGGATCCCAGTGCCCGAGGGCAAATACACTTTATTAGCTGGGTCACCGTCAGCGGTTAAAAAATAAGGCTTATTGGATGTTAGAGGCGAGTTACGACCTCCCACATCCTGGGGTGTGTCAACATGTTTCAGCCAGTGCCTTATTACTATGCTGGCTTTCTTCAGGACGGATAAAAAAGGTGTGTGCAATTAAAATTAGTGAGTGTATATCCAGACTATGTGTATACACGCCCTAAAGTGTTTTTCTATGTGTGAGTGGGGAATTCCCATCTCAAGAAAACACCTGTACATAAAACATTTAGGACAAGGACAAAACATACAAGGGAAAAAGTTAGAGTCACTTGGCTGTATAATATGAATACAGTTGGTTGCCGGCTCTATAGCGGTGTGGGTGCTGGCTATGAGCGGCTAGGGTGTAATGGCACTGGTGGTACCATTAGGGTGGGATTCGCACTGGATTGCGGTAGTGGGGTGGCTAAAACACGAATAGTTCAAATTGGTGCACAGTGGTACAAGAGGAAAAACATAAGAGTTCAATCTTACGCTATTTTGTAAAAAGTGCTACTTCATGGTTTGAGAAGTGGCATAGGTTGACCCTGTGGAATAAAAACATAGGTTTTGCCACAGTGGTTGAGAGAGAGAGAGACCTGTAGGGGAGAAAACGCTTACCATAGATGAAGAACCGTCTTAGTACTCACTGAGTTCTTGGTCAGAGCCTGCCGTGGACCTGTACTGCCTCCTTCGCTGCACCGGTAGCGAATGGCCATGGGAGTGGGCTTTTTATACTGCAGGCTGATTGTTAAATTATTGCCACCTGTGTTTTTCGAGAAAAAGGGTGAAAAGACTCGAAATACCGGGTCAGTGCGCTCGCAAGCGCTAGTCATGGTTGGGGTGGCGGTCTGCGCATGCGCGTAGTAGTGTGCTGTTATCGCGCATGCGCATAGGGTGCTCGTTCTGCGCATGCGCACGAGTGGGAGTGCCGGTACTACTCGCTCGCGCGTGCGCGGTTAATGCGGCGCGAGTGAGAACCATCAGGTGCTTTTAACAAAAGTGGTGGGGCAATAGGAAACGACTAATGATGGAATTACTGAGGCAAATGTATGCCTCATTGCAACTGAGATGGGTATACCGCCTGTCAACATCGACCAATGGGCTCAACGATGCCATCCCGTGGAACTCATTGTGCCACACATGATCAGGACATTAAAAAACCCCCAAACTCACACCCCCAGCCCAGTAGTGCCAGCCATCCCCAGACCATCGCCCGGTCGCCTTGACAACAGGCACTCTAACAAGACCAGTGCCCAGTTGCAATGAGGCATACATTTGCCTCAGTAATTCCATCATTAGTCGTTTCCTATTGCCCCACCACTTTTGTTAAAAGCACCTGATGGTTCTCACTCGCGCCGCATTAACCGCGCACGCGCGAGCGAGTAGTACCGGCACTCCCACTCGTGCGCATGCGCAGAACGAGCACCCTATGCGCATGCGCGATAACAGCACACTACTACGCGCATGCGCAGACCGCCACCCCAACCATGACTAGCGCTTGCGAGCGCACTGACCCGGTATTTCGAGTCTTTTCACCCTTTTTCTCGAAAAACACAGGTGGCAATAATTTAACAATCAGCCTGCAGTATAAAAAGCCCACTCCCATGGCCATTCGCTACCGGTGCAGCGAAGGAGGCAGTACAGGTCCACGGCAGGCTCTGACCAAGAACTCAGTGAGTACTAAGACGGTTCTTCATCTATGGTAAGCGTTTTCTCCCCTACAGGTCTCTCTCTCTCTCAACCACTGTGGCAAAACCTATGTTTTTATTCCACAGGGTCAACCTATGCCACTTCTCAAACCATGAAGTAGCACTTTTTACAAAATAGCGTAAGATTGAACTCTTATGTTTTTCCTCTTGTACCACTGTGCACCAATTTGAACTATTCGTGTTTTAGCCACCCCACTACCGCAATCCAGTGCGAATCCCACCCTAATGGTACCACCAGTGCCATTACACCCTAGCCGCTCATAGCCAGCACCCACACCGCTATAGAGCCGGCAACCAACTGTATTCATATTATACAGCCAAGTGACTCTAACTTTTTCCCTTGTATGTTTTGTCCTTGTCCTAAATGTTTTATGTACAGGTGTTTTCTTGAGATGGGAATTCCCCACTCACACATAGAAAAACACTTTAGGGCGTGTATACACATAGTCTGGATATACACTCACTAATTTTAATTGCACACACCTTTTTTATCCGTCCTGAAGAAAGCCAGCATAGTAATAAGGCACTGGCTGAAACATGTTGACACACCCCAGGATGTGGGAGGTCGTAACTCGCCTCTAACATCCAATAAGCCTTATTTTTTAACCGCTGACGGTGACCCAGCTAATAAAGTGTATTTGCCCTCGGGCACTGGGATCCCCGCCAAGCCGTTTTAAAATCACGATCCATAACAGTCTTCACCGCACACACAGCGACATACCTGCTCCGCTGTCTTCAGGCGTCGAAGCACACCCGGGACACGCTAGGTGTCACTGGGTGGGCCCGATGATGAAGCATGCCACCAACTAGGTTGGTGGGTGAGGGCTTTCTGAGCACACCTACCAGGTGCCAAAAGACCATTGACGAAGCATACTTGAGTCCTTGATAAATTAAAATAATTTATTTTCTTTTGATTATTTAGCTAGTCCATTTTTGATTTATTGACATATAATTCGGGGGATAAGGACTAGCTTTCTGGTCCTCTCTCTCCCTCTTGATACACGCATATTTAAAAAGTTGGACATTTACACTAAACTTTTACATGTCCTTGCAGTGCAGTACTACTGCATGGCCTGTCTCTCCCATAGGATAACATTGGGTTACCTTATTACATTTATTAAGTGATAACTTTCAATATCGAGTTTGGTGTCTAAAGAATTGTAGTTTAAACCACTCTTTGATGGTAAAGTCTGAGTTTAAGACACAATTTTGAAAATGCCACTTTGAAAGTTGGCATTTCTTGCCCTAACCATTTGGTGCCTGCTGCCTGTATCCTGGATCACATGACTAGATCTGACTGGCAGTTGGTCTTTGTGTATTATGCCTAAACAGTGAGACAAAGAAGGAATAAGTGTTGACAGGATCGGCCATCTCTGACCTGATGGGGGGGGCTGTCACCTACCACACTTGCACATCACAAAGCCTCTGCCTGAGCACACTAACAAAGGGTTTGTCAGTAGTCTTTTGTGACGCCAGACAAGCTGGCATAAGAGGCAGGAAATTCCAATCACCTCTGGGGGTGGAAGGCTCTTAGAAGCTTCTACTTCAAAGTGGGTACCCGGCATAAATAATGGACCTGCAGACCCAACCTTTCAGTACACCTCTGGCCCTTTGGAAGACTCAGAGGATTGCTGTGCTGGCCTGCAAGGAGGGCTACTACTCTGCTGCCCTGTAGCCTGCTGCCCTGCTGCCTGAGTAAGAATGATTGGACCTGCATCTTGAACCCAGGACTGTCAGATCTCCAAGGGCTAGTTGGCTGGTCTACTGATCAGAGCGTCAGGGACAGAAAAGACTCCAACCACCTAGAACTCATCACTTTGACTCTTACTGCAGTGAGTCTAGCCCTCCAAGTGGTGCAACCTTAGTCCTGGACAATTGGAAGTGGGCCTGAAGTTGCTCTGTCAGCCCAGCTGTGGCTGTTTGAGTAGAACTAACACAGCAAGGCGCATCTCCTCGCAGCCACTTCAGAACCGCTGCAATGTGACACATCCCAGAGAGGACCTCATGCTGCAGTCTGCAGCCTCCTTGGAACCACTGCTGAGAGACTCATCCTCAACTCAGGCCTTTTATCGCAAACCGCAAACCGCTGTGCTACGATGATGCAGGACTTTGCCTTGCAGTCCCACCTCTTCTTCAAAACCACTGAAGCAACATAGATGCCCTACTTAGCATCGCAAGCCCCTCATCAAAGGCACCACCGTCGAAGACACAGGACACTGCATCACAGCTCTTGATAACAGCCACTGCGTGATGCATCCTTGACATGGGATCTCACAACACTCCACCAAGCAGGATCTAAGGTACTTTGTTCAGCGGGCCTAACTTGGCCCCTGTATCTGGCACGTACTCCATCGCTGCTGGCTTGAACTTGTGACTTTGTCCCAGTCTGGCGCTGCCAAATAACCACAATTGGCCCTTTGTGCTTTTAGACACTATTTCCACTTAAATCTTAAAAGTTGCATATTTCTGGTTTTACTGATTGATTTTTTGTTGTTTTAGTGTGAAATAATTTAGTCAATTTTGTTCTATGTTTATATATTGGTCTGGTATTTTCTTTTGATGTGTTTTTAGTTTATCTCTGGTTGAAGTGCTGCTTAAATACTTTACACATTTCCTTTATGCCTGACTGCTTTTGTGCCAAGCTACCAGAGGGTTAAGAACAGGTATTTTGGGGTTCGCTTGTGTTTCACCCTTACAAGGATTGTGCTTGCTGCTTAAGTAGGGTTTCAGTCCCCTCAGCCATTAACCCAATTTCCAAAACCTAGGTACTGAGTTTCGTTGCACAAAAAGAGGGCCATAGGCTTCCAAAGGAGACAGGTTGAAAGTCCCGTTTCTGACAGGCATATTGTGGCAGGCGGAGTGTACAGCTAGGAAGAGAAAGGGACAATGTTGGAAAGTGAGGGATTAGGAGAGCAGTCAGGAAGAATAAAAGTGTTGAGCACAGGATTGACTTGCTCACTTATCAGGTGCCTTTGCGGACACCATTTTGAATTCGAGTTTTAGTATATAAACCATTGCAGTTTAGAACATGTGCCCAGTTGGATCTATTGGGATGAACCAGGACCCTGCCTCCCAAGATGCACTGTATTGTTAAATGAAAGTCCAGAATTCGATTATACCATTTCCCCATGCCAATGAATTATCAATAATATTAACCTTTTCGGTGCTCATGTGCTCATGACGAGCTGAGCTCGTCATGGCCCGTGGAACGCTCACACATGGGGATAATTCCCCTGCTGTGCTGAGCGTTCCATGGGAACGGGTGTGGCCGTGACGAGCTGAGCTCGTCATGAGCACCTGAGCACTGTGACTCATGATGAGCTGAGCTCGTCATGAGCATGGGGGCGCTGTATGCGCCCCCCCAGCACAGCAGGGGGAATTACCCCCGCTGCGAAGGGGCTAATACTAGCGGCTCCGCCTGGGGGATAGACTCACAGCAGCCATTCCGGAGGTAGGATGGGAGGGAGTAATTTAGGATTAGGGCTAGTTGATGCAGCATTGTTAAAAATATAATTTAGATATCTGCTAGTTACAAAACTGCAAGTCTGATGTATCGGGCATTTTATAAAGTTATTTCTATAAAACTGCTGGGATAGTCAACATTATATTTAGGGTGAGTGGCTCTTCCATACCTGCCGTTTCGGGACCCTGCTTCAATTTCAAAAGGCAGGTATCTCATATCCTGCATTGTAAGCAAGACGTGTGTCTTTTAGAGGCCTCACAGTTCAACTTACTTTATTGCTTTAGCTACAATAGGATTCAGCCGTGTCCCAGGCATCCGCTATGCCTTTCAGAAAGGCCAAAGTGAACGAGTCCCCAACTCATTTTCCATTATTAATAGCCGCTGACCTGATTTGCTAGGACGGCAAATGGAGTGCCTCAAGCAGGAAGGAGATTTGTTCCATTAAATTCTCAACCGTATGCTTTACGAGAAAATGTAAGCCAATCAGGCACGTGTCGCTGGCTTATGTGCATATATCAAAGCATCCTGAGGTGCATTTTCTCATTTAAAATTTGCTTTTGTTATATTTATGATGTGGTTATGCTGACTCTTTCAAAGGCGCTTTCAAAAGGATTGCTTAAATTATCATTCGAAACCTCCTGGTCAAATTAGCAAAATGTCTCATTTCCACATCGGTTACATGTGGCTTTCAAAAGAAATATATATATGCACCATCCAATTCGCCCAGGGTGCCCCCTGCCTTCTTCTTCACTTTCCTACGTCTTTAGAGAGTAGGGTGCAAACTACTCTTGTTTTCAGGGAATTTTGTTTTGTTGAGACAACAGCCGTTTGTGAAAATAAAAACCCGCCATGTTACCTGGCAATTCTTACAACATTGGGCCTTGTTTTTTATTAGCGCTCACATTAACTCAGTCAGCTTTTCTGCCATGTGTTCCTCACCCAGTATTCTCTGCCCTCCTGTAATGTAGTTCTGTGCAGAACCAACATCTTGACCATGAAGTACTACAGCTGGGGGATTTATGAGCATCTAGAAAATAAGATATGCAAAATAGGCCCTTGTACCCTCCCTTGATTGATCCCTACGCAATGGCTAGAGCGGCCGACCTGGAAGCTGGGGAAACGGGTTCGAGTCTCAGCAGGGACGCTCAACATGCTGTGATTCTGGGAAAATCCCTTAATCTCTCTGTGCCTAACAAAATTAATGTGTCCGTCTGTAACGCAACTGGTGTTCATATGAAGCGCACTGATACCCTCAGGTCGAGTACCCACTGTATAAAACTCCAAAAAAATAAAAATAAATCCTTCCAGAACGGTATGGCCCACCATGCTCCTCTCCAACCATCCATGTCCTGCCAGGACAGCATCTGAGTTGAAAGGCTTCAGAAGAGGGGAAACAAGGGCAATCCTTATCTGTCGAAGACAGTTAGACTCTGCCCTCGAGTCAGGGCCTGCCCAAGGGAAATGTCTTTGCAGCATAAGGGAAACCAGAGCACTTGAGAGATTTATGCCAGCAACCATTTGGACCTGGAAAGCTTGGACTATCAGCTCCCTCTGTATACAGGGCCTGATCTTGATGTTAACCCCCAGAGTCTCTTATACTGCCCTAAATTAAAGTTAAACACTCATGCACGGTAGAGGGCCTTCTAGACCACTCTTAATTTTTGCAGGTAGTTGGTACTGCCACTCGTTTCTGGGGGCTGGGACTTCTTTATCGTCATCAGACTTTGATCCAGAGTAAATGAAAGAAATGCAAAAAAAATGGAAAAGAAGGAGGAAGAGAAAGACTTTAAAATGGCGATAAAGCGAGAATGCAGGAATTAACAAGTAGTAGCAAGATTGAGATAGCTAGAAACACTTGGAATCCTGACTAGCAAACCTTGGTATACAACAAGCCCAGCATTTGGCAGCCGGCAATCGATTCCTGCAAAAAAAAATTGGGCTGCCTCACTTTTTCTTTTTTCTTTTTTTTTTTACAATTTAAACTCCGATTCCAGATGAAGATTTTTTTAGTGGAATATTGTTTTTTTTTTCTTCAAAACTTTATTTAAGATTGTATATGTAACATAACACAGGTGCCCATTTTGATTCCTGCAAGTAAAGATCGTATACTCATGCATTACGGTGGTTACAGTTCAAGACTTTTGGGTAATTCGTAGCTACCCCCTCAGTAGAATATTGTTGTCAGATTATCTTTTGCATAAAATATTGTATTGTAAATATATTGCCTCATTGGCGTTACTAATAAAATCTACACCCAGTGCCCAGCGGAACAATATTTTGTGAATGATATATAGGACACAATATTTATGTCAGATGATATTTCTGACAATGAGATTCTGACATATATCCAAATAAACAAATAAAAAAACACTACTAGTATATATTCTGAGTTAAGCATTTGAAATTCTACAGATGGAATTAATAGTGTTATATCAAAAAACAGTTCATTTCATGAGGATTCCTATGCATGCTGCAAAAGCCCTACAGCAGTATCCCATTTCTACTTGTATTTCAAAGGTTGCGCATCTCAATGTCAGTAGTATTCATCAAATGCAGTAGATAATTGGATATTAACATGTGGAGAAGTGTGGCTCACTGATTAGAGGCGGCCGACCCTGAAGCAGAGGTCAGACCCGGGACCAGGGTTCAATTCCCGACGTGGCAGGGTCTTGAGCCCAAATATCCACAGACTCGATAATTCTCGTTTCGGTGCCTACTCGAGTCACAGGTTCACACTCTGCAGCTCTGGGCATTAGCTTGCTTAATCTCCACTATGCCCCCCCCCCCCCCCGTGGTGGGATGCCTGGCTTTCACCTTGGGGATGCCCAGTACGGGTATCTCACAGGGAAAAAACAGGATGGGTTCCCAAGGCAAGCGCCGAGATCCCTACGGGTAATCGAGTGCTATATAAGAATGCTTAATAATAATAGAGTTTCATAAGTAGTGACCAACTCTTTACTTACTTTGCATGATTTCTAATCTTAAGTCAAGCTCAAAGTCGACTCAGATCACATTTAATTGAGGCAGTGATCTTGTGTGTGTGTGTGTGTGTGTGTGAGACAATGACCTACCATTCCATCGAGAACTATAATTCACTGGGAATTCTCAACTTGGCCCCTATGCCACCCAGTATGCTGACCTGGAAATGCCTCTGTGACCAGGGCCACCGACGACCAAATATGAAACGGAGAACCATGCTGAGAAGCCCTTCTTTGTCAGCAGAAAGTATAGTGTAAGCTGAGTCCGGGAGGTGGCAGGCACATTAGTCCTTTGCCCAGGGGTTGCAAGTCGCTGTCACTGGAGGACAAATATAAGACACTTGCTCGTGGAAAAAACATCATAGTACTGAATTTATTCACACGAAATACATGCAATGGCTAAACAAAATATGAACAATAATCAGCTAGGTTAGTAATTAATCCCCCCATGCAATCTCACTTTCGGAACCATCTCCATGAAGCATTCGGCTGAGAAATTGTGCCAGAGTGCCGTCGACAGTAAATCTAGCAATTGCAAGCTACACGAATTCCGATTTTGTGGAAGTCGTTGGATGTGCAGCAAAATGGTGTATTTGATTGCTAGCTCCTGCCTCGCTTGTTTCTTCCATTACTACTTTACATTGGGGACACTCTGGCAATCTGGAGGAAACCTTTCGGCTCTTCTACAAGATTCCATGTTTAGTTGATTCAAGCTAGCCTGGCTGATGAGGGGTGAAGCCGGTCTTAGGATGCTTGTTTCCCGTCCAAGGAGGACTTGGATTGGCAGTTCTGGCTGGACTGTTCTCATGAGGAACAGTCTCAAGACTGATTTACGAATGGCTGGGTCTAAACTGGGGTGGCATGGTGAGCAAAAGAATGATGGATTTAACCCAGATCTCTTGACTGGGGTTGAAAGTTTTGATTTGTTCTGGATTCCGTCCATCATTTGTGTGTCTTTTGCTTTCGCACTTTAAGTGCTCCAGGTATGCCCAGACATGGGTCCCGGGCTCACTGTGCCACTGGATTCAAGCTAACCTGGCTGAGGAGGGGTGAAACCGGTCTTAGGATGTTTCTTTCCGGTCCAAGGACGACTTGGCTTGGCAGTCCAAGCTGGATTGTTTCCATGAGGAAACAGGGTAAAGACTGATTTGCGTATGTCTGGCTCTAAACTGGGGTGCCATGGTGAGCAAAAGAATGATGTATTTAACCCAGATCTCTTGACTGGGGGTAAATGTTTTCATTTGTTCTGCATTCCGTCCATCATTTGTTTGTCTTTTGCTTTTTTAGTTCTTAACTGAAGTAGCTAAGAGACACACGTTGTGCTACTAGCTCAGTCCTCTCCACTGAAGATACAAGATGTTGTCATCGCTGTTTGTTCTCTTCCACTAGTTTCCTGGCCTCACAGAGAAAGTCGGAACCCTTGGTGCAGTCGTTTCATAAAATCATCTTCAAATGTATTGATGGCAATATCCTTTACTGTAAACCACAGGCAGATATATTCACAATATAACTTCATTTACACATTTACATAGGCTTGAAATAAGATATTCTAAAAAAGCAGATACTTTGGGCTGAAACTAGAAGAAAAACAAAATAAAATCAAGAGGCCCATGAAGATGATTGTTTCATAAAGTCACTTGACTAATTAAGTTCCGATACGATTATTCCCTTTTGTTCCTTAACCCCATGCTCTCCATAGGAATCAGGCAATCCCATCCTTGGATGATTTCTCAGCCGAGGAGCACAAAAATAGTAGGCTTTTCTAAACTTCCTTAGATGCTCATTGCAAAACAGGGGGTTTCACCACTTCCACCTTAAGCATAAATAGAAAGGACTAGAGTGGAAAAATGGGCAGTTATTTCCAGGTCAAGGGATCACATTCACAATTTAAAGAACCAACATTAAAATCATTTCACTATTAATAAAGGGGCCAACGGTAAAACTCCTCATCACATTCAGAGGTCTGATCTCAAAACATATACAAATTAAAAGAAGAGACCTGTACATTTGAGGGTGGCCAGGAGAAAATCATGTTGGCGCTTTCATTTGCAACAACTCTCATTTCTGTCACACTAGCCCAGGCTTTACTGTTAATTAGAATATAATCAACAGATGCTAAACCTGAGAATGGTAAGAAAGGTGCAATATGCATGAGTACCTGCGGGATCCTGCTGTGCAGGTATGTTAGCCAGGCCAGTCCATAGTGTACCATAATTATTGCTTTTTGATGTTTGTGATATCACTGGGGGATCAATTGGCTACATTGTCCATGGTGACATCTTCATCTACCTTATGAGTATCAACTCTAAAAAGCAGGGGAGCATTTATGTCCCCAGTGATTAACACATCTGAGTTAACTGTATGCATGTAGAAGATTATCAGCCTTATTTATAGTTTTGCAAATGTAGTGTATCCACCAAAAAGAGCAACCACCCTGTCCACCAACCTCACGGTTCCTTCAGACAGTTAGAGGTGAGGTAACCACCTGGTGTCCAATGCGGCAGAGACTCAACTGATTACGGCATTGAAACTGTTCACCTGACACTCCCTTCACCACTGGACTGCAAGTTACAGTGATGATCACTCATTGTATTTAGGGAGGGCAGACCATCACTACTTTGTTTGCTGGTGGGAAACACTGATGCTGCTTTTATTACAGGAGGCTGATATTGCAGCACTGCTGCAAAACTGGCCCCCAGTGACAAAAACGGCCCCCATTGCTCCAAAACCGGCCTCCACCCTTTCAGCCCAGCTGGAAAACACCTGGGGCACACTTCAGCCAGTCCGGCCCTGGTTCGGAGATCCTGACCTCTAGGCAGTTGTGGGAGTGGGACCCAAAGGGACGCCCAAAGAGTAAATAAAAAAAATTCGGCCCATGTACTCCCAAAGGAGCCAGTGTGGCCTTCCATTGAGGTACTACTGTTGTCCAACTGGAGCAGCCACTCACGCTTCACCTCAAGGTACCGCAGATTACTTGAGTTAGGAAGGCATTGACAATAGTAAGCAAGGGTAAGAAAGCATCACCAGAAAGAGCTTCGATGAAGAACAATAGTAAGACATCATCTTCATAAGAAGTGGCGTTGAGGGAGTTGAGTATGCCAGCTAGATCTGGGAGAGGCAGGGCTTTGAAGGCTGACTATTGCAGGATTTTTTGGGAAGGGACGAATGTAGGAGATGAAGCAGGCTTAGTATTGTCAATGTGCTGTCAGATCTTCTGTATTTTTTTACTGACGAAGAGGTTGATGGCTTGCACTTTTCTGTGGAGTGAGGAATAGGTGGCTCTTGCACAGAATTGATGCAGTCTTGATTGTCTTGAACAGTCTGTCTGTGCGTTGCATAGAGGTACTTCAATATCAAAAGGTCCTCTGGAGCTCTACATTTCTTCTATTTTGTTTTATCTCTGTCGATGGATCATTTATTGTCAGCAAGGTCTTTAGAATGCCAGGGTGCTGAAAGCTTTGGCTTGTTTGCACGTATTGTAATTCGGCCGTGGATGTTCACATAGCTTTCCAAAAAATGCTCAAGTTGTTTACAAGGGTGTTAGCATCAGACGTGGAGTTAATGGGGTGAGAGATGAGGTCAGGCATTAGGCTGCCTGTGGAGAAGTCTTTCAAGGATCTGAAGGCTTGGTCTTCTCTTTTGTTTTGACTATAGCTTGTTGGTAGTATGGTGAGCAGAAAGATGGCAAAATAGTCAGTTCTGTCCATGGACATAGGTGATTTGCATTGGATAGTTGATGATGTTAAAAAGACAAGGTCATGGATGTGGTTTTTGGAATGTGTTGGCTATATGACATGCTGTACCATGTTGAGGGTACTGATGAGGTTGGAGAAGGTGTCTGCTGTTTTGTTTAGCTTGTGTTGTCTGGGAGATTGAAATCAATGAAGAGGGTGGTGTGGGCATGTCGAATGGACGAGGTGGTGAAGTGATCTGGGAATTCATCGGTCAAGTTTTTTTTTCACATAAGTAGGCCTGTGAATGAAATGGAATGTGGTGGTTTGAGTGGCAGAGAGAGAGAAATGGCATGCCAGCAGCTCCCTGGAGCTGACCATTACTTTCTGGCCTAGAGTGCAGGACCCGGAGCAATTATGGATTATATTGAGGTCTCTTCCTTCCTTATGTATAAAGGCCACATGATGGATGTCCTCAACCTGCCAAAACACTGCCCCATCGCCCAGCAACGGTTCACACTCCACTGGCAAGAGGCAAGAGTCACCTTCAAGATGCTCACCTACGCACATAAGGCCCTCTATGACGCCAGACCAGCATACCTCAACAGCAGGCTCAATTTCCACGCACCCCAAAGGACCCTACGATCAGCCCGACTCTCCTACGCCGTGGTCCCACGCATCCGAAAAAACAGATCGGGAGGTCGCTCCTTCTACTTCCTCGCGGCCAAGGCCTGGAACGCCCGTCCGCTCCACCTCAGACAGACAACATCACTTCCCATCTTCGTAAGAGACCTTAACCGCATGCGTGCGGGCGGAATTCCGCTCGTACGCTGAGATTTTCAAAAGCGCATGTTACGTGACGAGCTGGGCTCGTCATGAGCGTGCGAGGAGGCTACCTCATGACGAGCCCAGCTCGTCATCAGCGTGGAAGGGGTTAAGACCTGGCTCTTCGACAGACCCACTCCCTGATGGGCTGGGACCTGCAACCCCTCCCCCAGCACCTTGAGACCCTCACGGGTGAGTAGTCATGCTTAGCAAACCCATGATTGATTGACTGATTGATGTTGCAGCCTACGGGGAGAAGGTGGTCTTGGATGTGCGAAGATGTAGGAGCGAACCATGTTTCTATGATGAAAAGTGTGTTAAGCATGTGATAGGTGATGAGGTCTGACCTGTTTGGTGCATGGAATACTGCAGAGGGAGCATTAATGAGCAAAGTTGGCATGTGTTCTGCAGTTTGAGGGTATGTGGTAGTTATTGAGATGTGTATGAGGTTGGGTCGAAGTGTTGTGCGAATGCTAATTTAAGTGTCTGACTCGTTTATGTCTGTGTGTGATCATGGGGATTGATAACATAGGGTGCTAGGTGTGGACCATGATATATCTTACCTTGTCAGTTTCACTTGAACAGGGGGTTCTGGCCCAAAACCCTTCCTGGCCCTCAAAGACCCAAACAGGCAATACCTTTTTCTGTGTCCTCCCTTTACTGTGAACGTCTGTGTGATGAGATTCCCCAGATAGTTGACTGAAGTAGGCAAAAGGCAGGAAGTGATGTCAATTACTGTGCAGATGGATGATGCGAAATTAAGGCTTCTTGTTTTGTTTCTTTGTCTAAAGATGGTTTTGGTAGGAAAGAAGCATTATTACTTCCTGTGCAAATGTATGAGGGGAAATAAAGTCCTCTTGCTTTGCTTCTTTTTGTTTTAGAGCCTTTTTTGGCAGGAAACCACTGATTTCACCTCCTGTGCCTATATATGATTGTAAATCCAATGATGTCACTTCCTGTGCAGATGCATGATGGGAAAATACTGTCATATTTCAACACAATGGTGTGTGTGGGGTCACCAGTGATATGGCTCATAGTATTATTATTAGTGCACGAGACAGGCAGACATGCAGCACAACCACACGCATACATAAACACACACACCTCAGTCCTCAGCATATTATTCACTTACAAGGGCATAACTTGAATAACGCAACGCCGAATGTTGCAGTAGATGATATGAGGTGAAAGAAAAAATGTAAGTATTTTTTGGACAGCATGGCGACTGTCACAGTATTAGGTATATCTCATAAAGAAGTATTGCGCAAGCAAGTGAGAGGAGCAGCAGTGAATTTCCTGTAATGCTTTTCAACCCTTTGCCCGCACACGTTTTTGTGCATACATCCTTTCAAGCAAATCGAGATATTTCGTATGTATACACGAAAGGCTAAAACAAATAAAACAGTGTAAACGAATAGTTTAAAAACAATCCTTGAATATCATACTGATCCGTGATTTATATATGAACAAATGCAACAACTAGTAAAATACGAATTACTTTTTTGCAAAGACTGGAATCGAGACCAGTGGGGTCTGAGTCACGCGCCTCTGCGTTGTTTCTGCAGGAACAAAGATGCTGAAGTTAATGTGCTAGTTGTCTGTCTTGTAGCTCCTTTCTCTCAATAACTCAGCGTGGAATACTCGCAAAAAACACTGAATACCAATAATTATTAAATGTGACGGAAAGTAATAAACATATGTAAGTTTTTAAATGAAAAATGCAAAAATAGCTAAACTTTAACAAAAAGACTGGGACTCATGGACACTTGCTTCGACCCACTTGCCTCAGCGCTTGTCATGTATGGCCCTCGTTGGTCAGACAGCATTTAATGTCCTCTTTTTCTGACAAAACACTGAAGCCTAAAAGAAAGATAAGGGTCTCAGGTGTGAGCTCTCTCCTCAATAATTAAACCCGGTGCCCTTGATTGACACTAATAGGAAACAGACACAGAGCAGCCATAGTTACTAGAGATGAAGGACAATTACATATTCTTTATCTATACACATATCAGATTATTTGCTTCTGAGTGTGATTTATGTTGGGGAAGGAGCGAAACGATTTTTTGAATATTTAAAGAGACGCTTTGCCCCTGATGTTTGTACACTTGAAGACTAGCAATGAAAAACATGGCAAATAAGCAGTAATCGCTCTGCTTTAAAGGCCGAGCAGGCGAACTAACCCTCTTATGTTCTTATCCGGGGTGCTTGATTGCTATTCCTTTGCTATGTCGACGTGATCTGTTGCCCATCCCCCTTTCCAGTCTGTGTCGGATGAGTGCTTGGCTTGTTCGCTTCTCTGATTGAATTTCACTGATGAGCGCACATTAGATTTATCCTGCAAATATATATTAAAAGTGGCAAGGCTTACTGTGCTGGCACGCAAGCGAGCAGGCGCAGTGGCTTGTCCTGTACATTGAGGATATGTTTTTATACGAAAAGGCTTTTTTTCCTCAGTGGGCAGTGGTTTGGAGAGAGATACTTCACAGCAATTGTCCCATTTAACCTGGTGCACTAAAAGAACGACACACCTGTATAGGAAGCCATGATTTGATTTCTCAGGTACATATCAAAGATGTTTGTTGGAAGGCCGGATAGGTCACATCATGTAAGCGACTGTGCTCTGGGTTCCCACTGGCTGAACGGAAAGATCTGTTTTTAAATAGCATTTATTAGAGGTCTTCGGCCAGAAACCTAGGAAACCCAAATGTGTTTTAAATCGTTGTTAGCCAGTCGTAGAAGCCAGAATTTGATCACAGGTCTCCTAGTTGGAAGTCAAAATTGACGCCATTGGATCACATCTTCACCCTTGCAGAAGAGGTCTCCCTGCTTACTGAACTTAAGAATTCCATTAATTTCCACTGATACTGTATTCTGACCGGAGATAGTCATAAGTCCTGGGGCTCGCTTTATTGGCCTCCAGAGCTAGGTCCTTCTCCCTCCCACTCTCTCTCGGCCAAAACATTGGGGGTCTCCCTCAACAATGAACTCACGCTGAAATCCCAGGTTGGTACAGTGATTTCTAAGTGTTTCTTCCAGTTGCGTAAGATCAGGAAGTTACACCGTTTTTTCCCTCATGATGCACTGATCCAGATTATAATTGCTACAGTTTTGTCACATCTGGATTATGCCAACTCTGTGTATCTGGGAATGCCATTCTATCTGTTTGAACGGCTGCAGTTGGTTAAAAACCATGCAGCCCGGCTGGTTTTTCGTCAACCGAAATGGCAACCAGTCACGCCCCTGCTGAGGAAGTTACATTGGCTCCTCATCTTCCAACGCTGTGCTTTTGAAACGGGCTGTCTTGTTTTTAAAGCCCTGCATGGTAATAGCCCTGCATTCATTAACAGCCTGATAGTCAGGCATACTCCTTCACTCCGATCTGCTCACCTCTCACTCCTCACTATTCCAAGGTTTAAACATGTACGTCAAGGAGGGTGCAGATTTGCGATCCTTGCGCCTAATTTCTGGAACTCCCTTCCATTGGAAATACGGACTAGCATTGACATTCTGCAATTTAGGAAGTCCCTTAAGACTTGGATATTTCGGAAAGCATATAACTAAACAATTCTGCACAGTACACTGAGCCTATTAGCGCCATGAAGCCACCCGGTGTAAGTGCGCTCTATAAATGACCATTAACATTAACATCAACATTAACAGAATTGCACTTACCATTTTCAGCTGAGGAGGTTGGGCAGGCAATTTCTAATCCTCCATCCGGCATACTTTAGATCCTGATGGTTCCCCGCTGAATTCTTTGAATGCTACCGAGATCTCTTGACCCCTTATCTACTGGCCCTTTATGTGGAAACGTTAAAGCATAGTTCCTTTCTTCCGGGCCTTGATATCGCCACCAATGTAGTTATACCTCAGGCAGGAAAACCTGCATACTTTACTTCCCCTATTGCCCTATCTCCCTTATCAGTGTAGACATTAAGGGCCCGATTCACAAAGGTAAACTGAGACAAAAGTCTTATATACAAGGTTTCCATAATTTGTACAAGTCGACCATAATTAAAATGATTCTCTGTGAACAGCAGCTATATACAGTTATAGGTGCTGGGAAATGGTTTGCTGCTTCTGTTTGTCGACGGCGTTTCAACCCTCTAATCAATGATTAGAGGGTCGAAAAGCCATTGATAAACAGAAGAAGCGAACCATTTCCCAGCGTGTATCACTATATATAGCTGCTGTTCACATAGAATCATTTTGATAATAGGCGACTTGTACAAATTGTGGCAACCTTGTATATAACTCACATTGTCACTTAGGATTAGTTTCCCATTCTCACTTGGGACACAATGCACACATGTTTCTTTGATTTACAACAATGTATATTTCTATTTTTGTTTGAAAATCTATCAAATATGAATCTATTGTGTTAGTGGTTCCTTTGCCTTCTGCTATCACTTAACCCTCTATATTGCGATTGTGCTCTCCTTTCATTCACACAGATGTAGCATTTCCATACTGATCTTTTCTGTCAGTCTGCACTAGCGCAGGGACACATCTGTCGAGGTAGCTGATGCGGTTCATAAATACACATTGATTGATTGATTAACCCCTTTAGTGCGGCGCACGTTCAGCGGACGTCGCGTGCACTACCTCGGTAGTGCTGCGCACGTCCGCTGAACGTTCCAGCCCCGCCCACGCAATAGAACGTTCCGCACCAGCGCGGAACGTTCGGCGCAGCGGAGGGGTTAATATGCTCTACCCATTGTTGTTGTTCCCATGCCATCAACCAGTGAAGCTAAACAAAATTCGTTCTGTCAAAGAACTTGAAACTGCACAAGCTGGCACACCTTAACTTCTGAATAATCATGGTTGGTCATGTTGCTGTACACTGATGCAAACAGGGATTCAGTTATTCCAGCTCTTTGGTGTGTAGCATGACTGCAATTAGTTATAAGATACATGCATACCATAATATAAGTGTGCACTGGTCAAATGGATATAGAAGATTTTGCAAACCAAACGGAACTGTTAAGTTATAGTTCCTGATCGAGCAAATTGTACACAAAGCATGAAGCCCTGTCCATTTTTGAGTTTTATTTGTCCCCTGTGTAAAGACAGTGGGGCATATTATCAAGGACGGGCGATACATTATCGTCGCTTTTATCGGCAGGAAACTGCAGATAAAGCGGCGATAATGGGCTTGATAATATGCTCTATGAATTCCTATCGAAGCCCATGTTAGATGTCTTCACATCTAACATGGGCTTCGATTGGAATTCATAGAGCATATTATCAAGCCCATTATCGCCGCTTTATCGGCAGATTCCTGCCGATAAAAGCGGCGATAATGTATCGCCCGTCTTTGATAATATGCCCCAGTGTCTTTCTTCGTTGAAAAGGGCAACTATCATATACTTTCAGGCAACTCTTCTCAGCTCTGAAATCTTCTTAACACTTGAGAATTTATTTTGCAATCAAATGTCTAGCACAAATTTCCCTGATGCCCCAAAACGCTAGAGGCTACACTGCATGGTTTTCAAGCCACACCTCATGATGCAGAAAATACACATTTATTCAATGTATTCATTTCTTAGTATAGCGCAGTATGCCCAAGTGCAGCTCCTGCAGGGTGACCAGGCGTCCCAGATGTTGCCAATTCAGAGTGCAATGTTGCTAGTTTCATAATGCGTTTTCTTGTGTAACACTTATGCCGTGTCTAGGCGCTGTAATTAACAATGCTATATAGTCCTATCTGGGAACCTCTCGCGATGACCCGTAGTAGCGCAACATGGATCACCCTGTGTTGGCACTGGTTCTACAGGAACCTCTAACTCTCTGCAGCTTTAAGATATTCCCCGTTTTTTTCTTATTTGTGATCTTTAATAGACACATTTCAGGCCGATTCTACAAATATGGTATTTTTGTGTTTGGTATGGGCGTATTCCCCCTCTTGTTTTACATGTGTGTATCCCTTCTTTAACTGTCTGCCAGCCTTGTTGTCATTATCTGTTTACTTTTACTTTTCCCCTGGCTAGCTTTTGTATGCTTTATATCTGCCTTCCTGTGTCTCTTGGTCACATGGCACATGCCCGTCCGAGTATTCGCTCATCCTTTTGCTTTTTTTCAATTTCTGTCTGCCTGCCTCCACTTTAACCATTGCTCACTGGAACTGTCTTCTTGCTGTCATTTTCATTTCCCCTTGTTACCTTTGCTTTATATCTGTCTTTTATGATTAACTATCTATCTTAATATTTTCTGCCTACCTTTTGTGGCACTTGAGCACTCTGTCTCTTGTACCGTTCTGCCCATATTTTCCATTTTCTGCTTTATTTGACTTTTTCTAACACTCCTGTCTGCTTCCTCACAGCCCCTTGACTTTTATATATGTTCCCGTTTTTTTCTCATTATATATTTATTTTTGTGTCTTATTATCCCCTCCTGTATTTATACCTTTCTGTGTACATTTGTGAAGTTACGCCGTCTTGTTACCGAGCACTTTGGTTCAATGCACGTATATGCTTAGCAAGTGACAGTACAGCAGGTATGCTTCTGCAGTGACTTACAAGGGCCACATCATGGGTCAGAGGGACCTGAGAACTGACCAGCATTTTATGGTGCAATTTGTACACACGCAGCAAACATCTCCTCTTCCTGCAGCAAGGAGACCTAAGAGCCAGGACACCGGTGGTGGATCCCTCAGATTGTAGAGAGGCAAGCGGTACTGATCAGATCAATATGTCATAAACGCCTTGTCCTCCCAGCATCTTATGTATATAGCGCACACACTATCGTGGGTATGGAGCACACTAGCTCAAGAAGCAGGTGCGGTAACTTGGAATAGCACATGGATGTGAAATAGAGGCAGTACGTACAGTGATGTGCAACAAAAGAGTGTCAAATGTACTCTCACTTTCCCAATGATGTATATATTGAGACATACGCGCACACACCCACTTTATGTTACATTTTGCAGCCTTTGTCATATATCCATTCGTCTGCTCATCCATCCACCCACCCTATGTCCTTCCAACACCCACCTCTGCCCGCCCGTCTGCCCATTCATTGTCCTTCCCTCAAACATCTCCGTTCGTCTGTCCATCCATCCTCCCACTGTCCTTCAGACACTTAACTCCTTCCATTGGTCCACTCACTCACTGTCCTTCCAACCACCATCTACATCCATTCATCCATTTACCTACCCACTGTCTTTTCAACACCCACCTCCGTTGGTCCATCTATTTCCCATGCAGGTGTCTAATGTGCTAATATAAATATATACCTAATGGGGATTAAAGATAGGTGACATGCATGTACTAGCATGGCAAACTTTTCAGGCTTTAACATCAGCACATTCTGATGTTGCTGTATGCTGAAGGGTATTGAGACAAAATATTGAATTCAAAATATCGTCCTATAGAAATATTGAGTTTCAAAATATCGTAAAAACAACAGTTGATGGACAGAATGCAGAACAATGTCATACATTCACCCCAGTACAGAGATCTAGGCCTAAATCCATTGTTTTTTTGCTCACCATGCCATTCCAGTTTGAACCCAGCCATATGCAAATCAGTCTTGACCCTGTGCCCCATGGGAATAGTCCAGCCCGAACTGCCAAGCCAGGTCCTCCCTGGACTGGAAACAAGCATCCTAGGACCGGTTTCGGGCTTTCAGCCCTCATCAGCCAGGATAGCTCGATTCCAGTGGCATGGAGAGCACAGGACTCACGTCTAAGCATACCGGTCCCACTCGGGGTGACAAATGCAAAAACAACAGTTGATGGACAGAATGCAGAACAATGTCATACATTCATCCCAGTACAGAGATCTGGGCCTAAATCCATCATTTTTTTCTCACCATGCCATTCCAGTTTGAACCCAGCCATATGCAAATCAGTCTTGACCCTGTGCCCCATCGGAACAGTCCAGTGCGAACTGCCAAGCCAGGTCCTCCCTGGACTGGAAACAAGCATCCTAGGACCGGTTTCGGGATCAGACTTGAGTCCTGTTCTCTCCATGCTACTGGAATCAAGCTATCCTGGCTGAAGATGGCTGATAGCCAGAAACGGTCCTAGGATGCTTGATTCCGGTCCAGGGAAGACATGGCTTGGCAGTTCGGGCTGGACTGTTCCCATGAGGCACAGGGTCAAGACTGATTTGCATATGGCCATGTGTGAACTGGGGTGGTCTGGTGAGCAAAATAACGTTGGATTAAACCCAGATCTGTGACTAGGGGTGAATGTTTTGCCATTGTGCAACATTCCGTCCATCAATTGTTGTTTTTGCGTTTAAAATATCATGACATGGAAATATCATCAGCAAGAATATCGATCTCAAGAACATCGATTTGAAGGTAAGTAATGTTGATTTTTAAAATATCGAAGTTATTATTATCATTTGCATGAATACAGTTGTTTAAAGTATTGTTTTTAAATTATCGTTATGTATTTTAGTATATTCTTTAAATGTATATGATATAAATTTTTTGTATAATTATTGTTTATGATATGTAATATATTTGTTAATTTTTTAGTAGTTAATTCATTTATTTTAATTACATTTTGTGATCTTTAGTTCCGTAGCGGGTTGTGGGTTTATAGGGGTATAGGGTGGAAAGTAATTTATTTATAATAAATTAATGAATCTTTTTTATTTTATATTATTTATTTAATTGATATATATTTATGTTAATTGTGTTATCATTTATTATGTATAATGTAAGTGCGGGTGGTGGGGTTTATAGGTGTAAAGGGTGGGAAGGAATTTATTTTTAAATAATTAATAATTAGTTCATTAACATTATTTAATTAAGAATGAATTATGTTAATTGTGTAATTTTCTATTTCTATTTTGATGTGGGTTGTTGGGTTATAGGGGTAAAGTGTGGGAAGTAGTTTATTTTTAATTAATAATGAGTTAATTAACATTAATCAATGAATTAATAGTTAATTATGATAATTGTGTAATTTTTTTCAGTAGGTAGAGGTTGTGGGGCTATTCTGGTGAAGGGTGGGAAGTCATTCATTCATAATTCGTTTTTAATTAATATTAATTAATTAATGTATAATTATGTGAATTGTCTAATTAAATTTTTTAAGGTGTAGGTTGTGGGGTTTATAGGGGTAAAGGGTGAGAAGTAATTTATTTTGATTTCATTGACAATTAGTTGTTACTTTATATAAATTAAATAGTTGAAAATTATGTTAATTGTTTAATTACATTTTTAGGTGCTTGTTGTGGGGTTTATGGGGTAAAGGGCGAGGAGTAAATACATTTGAGCTAACTAATCATTATTTATCAACTAATATTAATGATTAATTTGATAAATAATTATGTTAATTGTGTAAATATTTGTCTGTAGGATTTTATGTGTGTGTTGGGGAGTATATTGTGGGGAGTACATTAACTGAAATATTTAATTAATTATAATTAGTTTGTTGATAAATATATTGATAGTGTAAATAATTAGTTTTTTAAAGATTTTATGTGCAGGTTGTGAGTCTTGTGAGGTTTTAGGGAGGGAAGTTACAAAATTATAATTATGTAATACAATTTTTTGGTTAATAAATATCTTAAAAAAATATTTATTTGAAAATGACTTCCATATTTTATTAATAAAAACATTTAAAGGTATTTGTGATATGTATTTAACATTGTGATATGTTTAAAAAATATATTTTTAATATTAAATACATTTTTTTTTCACAGCATATTTATATTTTTCATTATTTACTTTGTTTTATAAATAATTTTGTTTATTTTTCATGTTGCATGGACTAGAGTGGGAATAGTAAATTTTACTTCTCCGCAATCTAACACTTTCCCTACTGTTGTACCTGCTGGAGTGGTAATAGTAAATTTTAACCCTCCGCTATCCAACACTTTCCCTACTGTTGCAATGATTGAAGTGGGAATAGTAAATTTTACCCCTCCGCCATCCAACACTTTCACTACTGTTATACTGACTGGAGTAGGAAGAGTCCATTTTACCCCTCCGCAATCCAACATTTTCCCTACTGTTGCACTTCTTGGAGTAGGAATAGTACATTTTACCCTTCTGCTATCTAACATTTTCCCTACTGTTGTAGTGAGTGGAGTGAGAATAGCAATTTTACCCCTTCACAATCCAACACTTTCTCTATTGTTGCACTGATTGGAGTGAGAATAGTAAATGTTACCCCTCCGCAATCTAACACTTTCCCTAATGTCATACTGACTAGCGTGGGAATAGTCGATTTTACCCCTCCGCTATCCAACATTTTGGTTACTGTTGTACTGCTTGAGTGGGAGTAGTAAATATTCCCCTCTGCACTCCAATAGTTTGTTCACTGTTGTACTGGCTGGAATGGGTATAGTAAATCCTATCCATCCACAATCCAACACTTTCATTTTTGTTGTATTTACTGGAGGGAGATTTTCAAGTTTTGTTAGTTTTATTATTTTCTCATTGTGTAAAGTGGGAGTAGTACATTTTAAATATATTTACTGTTTTGTATAAATTGTAGTCAAAATAGTATATGTAATAAATAGTATATTTAATACTTAATTTTAAAATGCAATAATTTATATTGTTATGTTTTAGTTCATTAAAATTATATTATTTTTTATTAATTATGTTTTAATGTGTAAAATAATTGTTACAAAATGTTATGATTTATAAGTTGTTTACATCTTTTAATTTAATTGGAATGGTTTGTTTTTTAAAGATAAAGGGGCTTATTTCGATTGTCGGTCAGATTTGCGCATGCCCAACACTGTTGCGAAAACAGGTCCGACTGACATCCGGTCGGCGGTTCCGACCACCTAATCACGATGCCACCACACATGGTGCAGCCGCCTACTCCCATTCCTCTATGGAAGCCCGTGTTACAGCGTAAACCGTCCGCAGGCCAAGCTCCTATAGAGGCATGGGAGTCTGTGTTCCTCCCTGCACCACGTTGCAGGCACCTCAAGGTGCAGGGAGCAACAAGGGAGCACCTATGGCACCCCCTCGGATCCAACCAGAGGCCTAAAACAGAAGGGGGCCCTGTAAGGGGCCCCAAACATGCTTTTTGACAGCATTTCAATGTCAGAAAGAAACTGTGCATCATAATCCAGAAGGCGGAAACGCCTTCCATTTGGATTACGGCCTGGTTTCCGACTGGTAGACGGCCGTCGGAAGCCAGCAGGAATGACCGGCCGGTTTCAATTCCGACTGGCTGTAACATAATCAGCCAGTCGGAATTGAAACCGATGATGAGTGTCGGAAAGCCTCTGACCTGAGGTCGGAAGGTCGAAAGTTTTCTGACACTCATTGTAATCGGCTCTTTAATGTTATTGGTATATATGTGTGTGTGTGTATATATATATATACATATACATATATATATATATATACACACACACAGGCACATATATATATATATATATATATATATATATATATATATATATATATATATATCCAAAGCCAAGCAAACTACTTCCGGGAATCCCTGCCCATTTAGGGGTGGCGCGCTAACTGGTGTAGTAGTCTGGTAATCAATATCCAATAAAGCACTTGAGTAAAACGTGCTCTCGGCTCATAAATACACCAGTCAGCGTTCCAAATTAGAAAGAGGATTTATTCCATTCATAAACCCTCCATGACACGTTTCGACCACACATGGGGGCACATTAGGATGGCGGGCGGACTTTGTCCTCCCACCATCCTGTCGTAACCAGGGACCACCCACCATAAGGGCGGGGGTCCCGTATGTGCCATTAGCATGCACCCGCCACAGTGGTGGGCGCATCCTGCATCACTAACATTGTGGCGGGCGGTGCACTCAGCACCGCCCGCCACAATGTTATGGAGGCATGTTGTGCACTTCCATGCACAACATGGCAGGCACCGGTTGGTGCCTGCCATGTTGTGCATGGAACTGCAGGGGGGTACCATAGGTACCCCCCATGTGCACCCCCACCCTCCCGGCATCCCTGGGGGCCCGCAACGGGCCCCCCATGCAGACTCCGCATGCCTTTTCGTGGCGGCATTAAGGCACATGCTAATATGGCTGGTGGTGTCTATTAGACACCTCCACCATATAGAACCCTTTTCCGCCCAATCGGCGTGTCGCCCCCGGGCAGAAAAGCGGCGGACGGTCTTTCCGTCCGCCGCGGACCCCCGAGCCATTCTAATATGGCGGGGGGTCATTTGTGCACGGATGGCGGGCAAACCGCCCCCGCCAGCCCGGCGGGGGAGATCCGCCCTCCATCCTAATGGGCCCCTAGGTCTTGATCATATATATATGTATATATATATATATTTATATATCTCTTTAAGATTTTTATTTTATTTAAACATTTTGTAATGATGATAGAAATTTAAATCATTAGTTTAATAATTGGTTTTTAAGGAGACATATGCAAATACGTATATTATTATATATTTGTGTCAAACTTTTTTAAATTAAGTTAATTTGTTATATTTGTTACAATATATATATTAACTATATTTTATTTTTTCAAAATTATTGTTACTATTTAATCTATTTAATGTTTAATATTTTATTCTGTATAAATATATTTAAAAAACGATCTTTAATACAGCTTTATTAATGAAATCTATATATTTGTTTCCGATATTTTTCGCTAACCATTATAACTATAGGATGTCGATATTTTTGACATCGATATTTTGGTCACAATATTTCTGAAAGGAGATAGTTTGTCTGTTCTATCAGTCAACCATGGTGAAGTCGGCATATCTTGAAGATGGAGTATCTTGACATCAGCATATTTTGACGTCAGCCTTTCTTGACATTGGCATACCTTAATGTTGGTGTATCGTGACATCAGCATATCTTGACATCACTATATATTGGTGTGTACACATCCTGATATGGGCTATATATACTGTCCAGATCTCACCCCTATCTATCCACCATGCCACATAATTCCACTACACAAATCCACTCCAAACCGCACAATTTCACCACACACAGTTCCACAACTAGCAATTCCAATCCAACCCACATAATTCCACTCCAGACCACATACATACACTCCACTCCAAACCAAAACACATAGGTAAAAGACTTTGTAATTTACAACGCCTATAGCTCTTACACTAGCACATGCAAGACCTACTGGTATTGCCAATGCTTGTTGAACTTGAAGAAACTTTGTCATATTTTAGCTTGACATTTGTTTCACGAACTACATGCAAAACATTTCTTTGATCAGCTTATGCAATGGCTCAGCTCTGGCTCGGCTCGTCTCTCCCTGTTAATTTGTTGGCTCGCCCACCTCCGAAGTGACCAAGAAGTGCGGAGTTTCAGTGGCTGCACATGAGACAAAGCCGTAAACGGAAGACTGAAGGGAGGGAGCAAAGGCGCAGAAGACTCCAGTAAGAGCATAGAAACATATACAAAAGAGGTAGGAAACAACAGGGTGTGGAAGGAAATGGGTCAAAGGTATGAGTGTTAGGAACACACTCAATGCACAAATAAAGTGCTATTGAATAGGCTGCTCGAAACTGAAACCACAGACTTAGTGCAAAAAGGCTGGGAGCTCGCACCTAGACTGCCACGATTGATAATGAGCTTCCTCATTCCTCTGCCTGGGTCTTTGAAAGGGTTAGAAGGACCTTCAGACTTCTGCCATTTGGAGATCGCACAATAATATATAAAGTTCTCCATGGTTTCGAAATAAGTAGCCAGCACAATGAAGGACGGTTTGCCCTTGAAGTCTGGTACAGCATACCAAGATCCAGTGAAAAAAAGCATATAGGCAGGTGGGCAGTTCTCAATTCATTCTCGTGATAAATGCCATGTGCCAGTTAGTCCTCAGATAGGTCTGCCTGATGGTCAGTAGACAGATATGGGACACTTCAATATGTTAAATTTACTGTGATAGATTTCTCACTGGGTATGGGTAATGTGATGCAGGTTTGCTTTTCCTCATGTAAGATTTTTTCTAAACTAGAAAATAGTTTCCCCAGTGTAGAAACTCCTTTCCCAACACCCCATGAGACAGGGATATAAACCCCAAATCTCTCAACATGGTAACATACTTACGCCTGCATTTCACAGAGTTGCCATTGTAGGTAATAATCTGCAAAGTATGTGAAAACCTACAGGCTTAAGAATTTGTGAGCGTTCAACTTCTTTAGCAGGGTGCAAATCCAGAGACACTGACAAACTTTCATTATCCTTAAACTGTGGTACACGCAGAATTTACACATTCATAGGTGCACTTTAAGAATATACAATTCCACTAAATCCTGAATCTGTGAATCAAGTCTTTGAGGCCCTGAATATGAGTTTGGTGGAAAACTATGTGGAGAGTCCCATCGACCACAATTACCATTACTGGCCATAGGTTCATTACACCATTACTGGTGATAGGGTCTTCTGCCGCCGATGATAACTGGGGACGGCCTCACCACCTAGAACAACAAAAGTATCCCCCCTGGAGACAGAGACCTAGTATGCCGGTGAGCCCCGGTGGAGCAGTCTGGAGAGACCTAGAGATGGCAAACGCCTTGCAGCAACCAATAGACCAATAGACTGATAGAAATCCCCTGTGGAGATCCTGGGCCTGTGATGCTGTGACGCTTATTGCAACTGTGCCTGTGAGACAAGACTTGTCCTCATTTTGTTGAGACTAATTTATGTGTAAGAGAAGAGTGAGAGGAATATAGGAGGCGCCCCGCCTGATCCTAAAATGGTGGCCACTTCTCCCCCTTGTTGCTGTAATACAGCTATACTCTCCTCCTCCTCGGGAGGCGTGCGGTCACTGGCTCTGGCCTCTAGCTGCCCCATTTCCCCTTCTACAGTGAGGGTCTTTCTCTTACAGCCCGACTGTCCCTAAATTGGCCTCCATAAGTGTGCCCTTGTCCAAAGCACTCCTACTCCCCTTGTTGGGGATGGATCCAGCCTTTATGCCCTGGAGTCTCAGAGACCCCTCTGCGAGAGTCCACAGCGACAAGGGAGTCACACATAGCGGAGGACTGGGAAAGATCCCCTTAACACTGGGATCCGTCTCCTACCCAGCCGGACGTTGGACACTGTGGTTCCGCTGGATTTCCTACCCCCTCCCCCACCACTTCCCTCCTTCATTCTTCAGAGTATGCCCGTGGCCAAAGCACTCCACTCTCCTTGTTGGGGAGGGATCCAGCATTTATGCCCTAGAGTCTCAGAGAACCTGCTGAGAGAGTCCACTGCGACAAGGGAATCACACATAACGGAGGACTGGGAATAATCTCTTTACCGCTGAGAGCTGTACCTACCCAACCAGATGTCTGACACTGTTACTTGCTCGTCCCCACGTAGTGTCTCCTACCCCTCTCCCACCTCTTCCCTCCTTCATTCTTTATCTACCCCTATTCCTTTCCTCTCTCCCCTGTATTTTGCTCCCCCTGCCTGCTTTGTTTAACCTTATGCCTGCACTATGCTTCTCCCCCACCTCTTCCCTCCTTCCTTCTTTGTCTACCTCCCCTATTCCTTTCCTTTCCCCCTGTATTTCTTTCTTCCTGCCTGCTTTGTTTATCCTTATGCCTACGCTATGTAACTCATATAACTCATGTAACTATGTTCTAGCAACTGATGTAACTGTGTAAATATGTTCTGAAACAATGTGCTTCCTCATGTAAAGCGCTCTGATATCTCCGGGTCTAGCCAGCGCTATATAAAACTTTTCAAGTAAATAAATACTGGCCAGTATCTCTTTGTGGAATTCTGCAAATTATCAGTTCAACTACTCGGAATGGGGAATAAAAATGCAAACACTTAACTACTGTGTGGTATTCCATACAGTTTTCCATATTCCGAGGGCTTAACCCTCCCATTTGCTCTGAGCAGACAGTGTATTCCTGGTGGGGGTGGACTGAGGGATCAGGGAGGAGAGGGAAAGGGAAGGACAGTTTGTTTTGGCTGGGCAGGGGTAGCTTTGCTTGCTTCCCACTCGACAAAGAAAAAAGCTTCACTTGGACCAGGGGACGAGGCTTGGCTCATGTTAATGCCAAAGTCTCATGCAATTGTTTTCCCAGACGGAATTTCTGGCTGATAAAATCAGATCTGTTGCTCCCATAGCTGGGAAAACTGGGTGCCTGGAACAATGGGTCATTCATGATCATATGGAAATTCATCTCGCCTGGAGATACTGCTCTCCCTGACTCGTGATCAGGCCCTATTTTTAAGTTTTGCATGCACAGGTGAAATCTATTGTATTTAATATAAATCTTAAAATGGGCTTACATCCTGCCCTTCCTTTTCATTCATTTGTGTGCTTACCACTTACTTTTTCTCCATTTCTGATGGTTGTAGCATACCATTTCCTGTTTGTTGTACTTGTGTTTTTCTTATCAGTCTCCCATGGCTAAAGTACTCCTTTTCATCCACGTCAAACTTCTATTTTTATCTTAAATATGAGCGAGCCACCCCATCTGCACTCCCACCCATCTCCCACTCTCTGCTCTTTGACATTTCCTTCTTTCCCAAATGATTCCTCTAATTGCGATGATCATTTCAAGCCACCCCCCCTTTTCCCACCTGCCCCGCCAGTGCTGCACGCTCAGTACAAGTTGATACATATTTGGTATTCCTCTGCAGCAACATACAAGGGCGATCAAAGGCCAGTGGAAATATCAAGTAAGCCTAGACGTGGCAATAGGGCTTCTAAATGTACCTTAATCCTGGTATAATAAAAGCTAACCTAGTTTCTTGGAGGTGCAGGATCACAGGCTGTTGAGCCAATGCAGAGACTCGAACATGGCTCCCCACCTCCAAGGTCAGGAATTCTGGCTATTACTCCACACCCTCTGTCCTGCTCTTTCTCTTGGTATTTTCGGTACGTCTTGCAGTACCACAGAGCTCTTTGAGGTCACATTGCGGGTGAAATGTGCACGTCCTTTTGTTCCAAAAACCATCTAACCATCAAGGACCGGTAACACTTCATTGATATCGCATAGCATTTTTATTTCCATATTCTGACGTGGTGATTTTGACAACAGTGGTGCGATTGTGTGACACCCTGCCTGGCTCGCTCGCTCCTACCACTGATTTTTATGACTCATTTATGTTTCGCTTCTGCAGTTTCTCACCGTGTGCACAAACTACAGATGACATTTTGTGACCTATGTGCTGCTTGCTTGACTCGCCGTCAATGTCAGGGGAATCTTTGGGAAGACCAGCTGTGTACTGCAGCTGGCTTTGGCACCGGGGCTTGTTTTCATTACGAACTAGCACATCTGGAGGCCCACATGTGCATGCCTGAGCCCAGGACCGACCTTTAGCATGGGCGAGCTGGGCCCAGGGTGTCAATTTTCTGAGGGGTGCATGGAGTTGTGTGCATTAGGGTTATGACAGCAACAGCACCCTTCTCATCTTGCACCAGCCTTGTCCCTGTCTGTTCGTTTCTGTCTGATTTTCAAGTTTAAAGTGGTTTTAGTCCATTATCATACGGCGGAGATGTTTTTATGGCCTCTTTAGCCCCGTCCCTCCCCTTCCTTCACCATCTGAATCCCTGCTGATAAACATCAACAAATCCATCATCTGCGTGAGGCTGCTGAGCTAGCGGTTATTTATGTGCACTGGGGAGGTCCGGAGATGTTTGTGTTCAGGGGCCAATCCCTGCTCATGCAGGTACTGACACAAAAGTGACCCCTTGCTGGCTCACTTAATTCATTACCATCAGCAAGAGCACCAAATATCTCTCTGCCCACACCCAGGGTGCTATCTTAGCTAAAGCCAGCTCTGCCTGTGCTTTACATATTTAAGCACTTGCATTATGCTGCTTTGAAAGTACATGAAGAGTTAAAATATTTTAGCTTGTCTATGTTTTAGTCTAAAGCAGGCATGTTTATTGATTTCGTCGGCGTATAAGTGCAACCCTGAAAAGCATGTGAAAACTTCTGGAGAACGTGTGATTTTTCTTTCATGTTCTGCAGCCTGCCTCCTTTGCTTGTTCAGGCACCCACAGCTACCAATCTCTTGACACCAGAAATCACATTTTATGTCATAAACGCCAATGCAATGATAACCGGCACCAGATCACCCCCTGACTCACACTCCTGTGATGAGCGCCATCCCATTTATTGCTATATTTTACTACTAAACAAGCAGTCACAAGTGCAGTTACCTTGCAGGCACTAGGGTCATGATTTGAATAGTGAAACAGGTGCAGTGGTACATGGCCAAAAGCTCTAGGAAGCCCACTGAACACCAAGTATTGCTATATTTTACTACTAAACAGTCACAAGTGCAGTTGCCTTGCAGGCACTAGTGTGATAATTTGAATGGTGCAGCAGGTGCAGTGACACATGGGCCAAATGGTCTAGGAAACCCACTGAATACTGATTATTGCTATATGTAACTACAAAACAAGCAGTCACAAGTGCAGTTACTTTGCTTGCACTAGCGTCATGATTTAAATGGTGCAAGAGGTGCAGTGCCACAGGGGCCAAAAGGTCTAGGAAACCCACTGAACACCACTTTTTAATGATACTTGCGCTGTGCTTGTGAAATCTATTGTATTTAATATAAATCTTGAACGATGCTTACATCACAATCTTACTTTGTATTAGTTTGTGTGCTTGCCACTTACTTTTCCTCCATTTCTATTGGCTGTAGCATATTATTTCCTGTTGTTCCTCGTGTTTCTCTTCTCAGTATCCCATAGCCCAAGTTCTGTTTTCATCCGCTTATGTGGAACTATTTTTATGTTTTGTTTTATGATTTTTTATGTTTTGTCTTTGCTCCCCATCCCTTCCTTTGAGTCAACATCAGATGCCCACAACTGCTTTTGTCTGCTGGGTCCTGCGTGAGTGATTAAACACACTTTTAGCAGCTCAGACTGCCAACTTCAAAACAGAGCTGAAATTCTTGTTTCCCTCAACTTCCAGATGATTGACTGTATAGTAGATGCATGCACTCTGAGATACTGCTTTTTGTTTACACTTGCGCTATTCGGCTGAGCGATTTAACACATTTTTAGTCGGGTTCAAGTGTTGTATGGGTGTCTCGGTGCCAAGAATTGGTGGACGCGTGGCTCGGAGATGTGATTTACAAGATATTGGACCAGTTGAATTGAAACAGGCTTCAGGTCTTTACAAGGGGCTTGACTTTGTGCATGTGTATGTGATGTCTTTACTTTACCAGATAGTAATGTTTTACTTTAGTGCATGTGTTCTGCTTGTGATGGGTCAAGCTCTAGTTGACAATGGGGGCATGGCCAACGAGTACTTCTAGCATGGGAGACTTGACGTCTTTTACTTACTGCACACCAAACTTCACTACCGTTGATGTGAAGTAGTCTGCTGAACACGGGTAAGTAGCAAAACACACAAGATGATGGACGGAATATTGCACAATAGCAAAACATTCACCCCCAGTCACAGATCTGGGTTTAATCCATCGCTATTTTGCTCACCAAGCCACCCCAGTTCAGACATGGCCATATGCAAATCAGTCTTGACCCTGTGCCTCATGGGAACAGTCCAGCCCGAACTGCCAAGCCATGTCTTCCCTAGACCGGAATCAAGCATCCTAGGACCGGTTTCTGGCTATCAGCCATCTTCAGCCAGGATAGCTTGACTCCAGTGGCTTAGTGAGCACGGGACCAACGTCTGGGCATACCCTTCCCACATAGGGTGAACGGCAAAACACACAAGATGATGGACGGAATGTTGCACAATGGCAAATAATTCACCCCCAGTCACAGATCTGGGTTTACTCCATTGTTATTTTGCTCACCAAGCCACCCAAGTTCAGACATGGCCATATGCAAATCAGTCTTGACCCTGTGCCTCATGGGAACAGTCCAGCCCGAACTGCCAAGCCATGTCTTCCCTGGACCGGAATCAAGCATCCTAGGACTGGTTTCTGGCTATCAGCCGTCTTCAGCCAGGATAGCTTGACTCCAGTGGCTTAGTGAGCACTGGACCCACGTCTGGGCATACCCTTCCCACATAGGGTGAACAGCAAAACACACAAGATGATGGACGAAATGTTGCACAATGGCAAAACATTCACCCCCAGTCACAGATCTGGGTTTAAGCCATCGTTATTTAGCTCAACAAGCCACCCCAGTTCAGACATGGCCATATGCAAATCAGTCTTGACCCTGTGCCTCATGGAAACAGTCCAGCCTGAACTGCCAAGCCATGTCTTCCCTGGACCGGAATCAAGCATCCTAGGAGCGGTTCCTGGCTATCAGCCGTCTTCAGCCAGGATAACTTGACTCCAGTGGCTTAGTGAGCACAGGACCCACGTCTGGGCATACCCTTCCCACATAGGGTGAACAGCAAAACACACAAGATGATGGACGGAATGTTCCACAATGGCAAAACATTCACCCCCAGTCAAAGATCTGGGTTTAATCCATTGTTATTTTGCTCACCAAGCCCCCACAGTTCAGACATGGCCATATGCAAATCAGTGTTGACCCTGTGCCTCATGGGAACAGTCCAGCCCGAACTGCCAAACCATGTCTTCCCTGGACCGGAATCAAGCATCCTAGGACCGGTTTCTGGCTATCAGCCATCTTCGGCCAGGATAGCTTGACTCCAGTGGCTTAGTGAGCACTGGACCCACGTCTGGGCATACCCTTCCCACATAGGGTGAACAGCACATCACACAAGATGATGGACGGGTAAGTGGCAGCACTACGTTTGGTTAAATTTTGTGTACAGCTTTCATTTGGTTTTGGCCTGGTGTTTGTCACTGATTCTCAGTTGTTTGAAAGTGGTTTTGGTGTGAGAGTTGCACGCCTACCTAACGTGTTTGTGTACTTATTCACATAACCTATTTGATGATATAACTGCAGTACACATAGATGCGGGCAATTGCCTGGTATGGTACATTTACATGGAGTGCACGTCTCTGGGAAGATTTTGGAAACATGACTAGAAGCAGCACCATGTCAGCATATATGTCACAGCCGCGCACAACAACTCATGAAGCACTTCTGTATCAACAATTTTTTTTTTTAAAACATAGATATGCTCACTGACTTGTGATCCATATTGGAGTGCTATGGGCACTTCATATTGTAATGTTTAACTCAATTCTATTGATATATTGCCCACAGCCTAATCAGCGGCCGAGACTTCAGTGTCTTGATTTTCAAGAGGGAAGTTGGTGTGTCCATGCCGTTGTCGGTGTGTGCAATGATGTACAACTTTTGGTGACCTCCTCCTGCTGTCCTTTTTTGGGCTTTAGCCCAGTGTTGCATTTGAACAGGCTGCCAACTATGAAAGCACTACAAATAACTGCCCTGCTACAACCGCATTGTCCCGTCCTTACTTGGTCCTTACTCACACTTTGTCTGTCATGGGTCTTGACTCAGACTTGTGGATACCACTATCACCACTACCACCCTTCAGCCCCCGGCATCTTATGCTAATGCCAGCCAGTTAGGGCAGTGCAGTCTGGAGGCAGCTGGCGGGAGGATAATCAATAATTAATCTCAGCAGTAGATGAGACTGGTGACACTGTGTTACTGAGGCATCCCGTCTGGTGGGTCCATCCTTAAAATACATAAAGCATGTGAAATGAAATGAAATGAAAATTATATTTATATAGCGCATAGTCTACCCTGAGGCCTCGCAGCGCTTTAGCTGGACTCAGAAAGGCAGCAGGATAGGGTGCTAACAGGCTCTTCCGAACAAATGAGTTTTTAAAAGCTTTCTAAATGCCAGCAGATTGTTATTCTCTCTGAGGGCAAGAGGAAGGGAATTCCATATTCTCGCAGCATTGTGTGAGAATGAGCGGCCACCCCAGCGAGCTTTGTTTATCTTAGTAGTGATAGCCAGATGTAACGAGCTGGAGCGGAGAGCTCTGGGGGGAGGTAGGGAGTGGCTAGAGGGTACATTATGGCTGGACCTGTTCTGCGTATAGCTTTCTGGACCAGACACATGGCTTTAAATTGTACCCTAGCTGCCACAGGAAGCCAATGTAGCTTCCTCAGGGCGGGTTTGGCCGACTGCCAGCGTGGAATTTGAAAAAGCAGTCGGGCCGCGCAGTTTTGGGGGACCTGAAGTTTGTTGATCGCGGCCGCCGGAGCTCCCAGGTAAAGAGCATTACTGTAATCCAGGCGAGAGAGTATCAGGGCCTGAACCATGATTCTCCTCGCCTGGAACGGAAGCAAAGGGAGAACTTTCCGGAGCATTCTCATCAACCCAAAACAGGTAGATGAGGTTTTAGTGGCCTGGAAAGTAAAGTCAAGTGATTTGTCTAGCCAAACTCCCAGGCTTTTTATCTGTGGTTTGGGAGGGGCAAGGGGGCTAACCACGTAGGCCAGATGGGGGCCAGGATAGTAGGTGAGGGGTTGCCCAGTAGCATGATTTCCGTCTTTTCCCCATTTAATCTGAGGCAGGAGAATTCCATCCATCTGGCCACTGTCTCTAAGCAAGGGCTCAGAGTGCTAGACGACCCCTCAGCATAGTTCAATGAGACCACAAGCTGCGTGTCGTCTGCATAGATGACAATTTGAACGCCAAATGGATGGACTATCTCCGCTAAAGGCCTCATGTACACATTAAAAAGTGTGGGGCTCAGGGCAGAGCCCTGGGGGACCCCACAACTGAGTGGCTGCTTGGTGGATACAGCCTCTCCTTCAAAGACCTGAAAGAAACGCTCATCCAGGAAGAAGGTGAGCTATGTCAGGGCCGCGCCCGACACTCCCATGCCCTTGAGTCGATGTAATAAAGTGGCATGGTTAACCGTGTTGAACGCGGCGCTGAGATCTAATAGTATAATGGCTGCTTTTCCTCCCTGGTCCAGCACAGTTCTTGTTTCTTCGGTCACTGCCAGCAAGGCTGTCTCGGTCCCATGTTGGGGACGAAATCCCGTCTGGGAAGCACATAGCAGATCGTTGGATTCTAAGCATTCCACTAAGATGTTGTTAATGTGCTTCTCGATCAATTTGCTCATCCAGGGTAACAGGGAAATAGGGCGAAAGTTAGCTAAGTTGCTTTGGTCCAGATTGGGCTTTTTTAAAAGAGCTCTGACCATTGCACATTTCCAAGATGTTGGAACTGTGCTCGAGATGATTGAGGTGTTAAGAACATCAAGAATGGCTGGACGGATTGAACCAATGACCGAAGTGTACACTCTGAAATTGTGCTTTTGAGGTTTTATATACTGCCGTCCTTTAAGTACTATCCGTTGTTGTGCACCAGGAACTGAAAAACTGTGTCAAAAAGTGAATGGTCGAAAATGGCACCACATCTGATGTAGAGAAGCTGTGTTTAGGTTTTCCTGGGCTCACCTTATTTTGAGTTATTATTATTGAGTTATTACCACCCTACGCTGTTGTTTAACCTTATTTACCTGTTTGCAATTGATAACGCTAAGGTATATAAGGCCCGCCCAAAAAATAAATCTACGCCATCTTCACCTGCCTGCTAGAACACAAATTGACAGGCTGCTTTTCTTTTGATTTCGTGGCCAGTGCCTAAGACCCTCACAATGGGGTGCAATGGAATTCACAACTTCGCATCGCCATCCAATACCGTTTACATTCCAGACAGTGGATAAACCTGGCTTTGACAAGCTAAAACTGTTTTTGCCAATTGGTGTCAGCAGGTTTTCTACTTGCCCAGTAACTTGAGTTATCATCATATTTTTGGCTCATATTAACGTCATTCTCTCCCAGCAGACAACTTAAAAATGGTATCCATCTGGAAAAAGGAGCAATGTATTTCAGTCTGTCTGGCCAGCTATCTCTCCTTGCCTCTATCACCTGCTAGATCCAAAATGCTTCCTTTCGTTTATTTAAGGTAAAGCGAGGACACATAAACACGTGGCGTGCACACAGCTTATGTACACCTAATTTTTCTCAAACCAGTCCTGCGTTCACGATGTTGAATTCCTGCTGGTTGTGTCTTTAATCATGGCCTTGTACACTTTTCAGCAGGCCAGTAGTTCTTTGTAATGGTATACAGCACAATATTCTCCCATGAGTAGGTCAGTTTGTGACATTGTGAAATAGAAGATACCACTCACACCCACACTCACTTATACACATGCACATTCAAACAGATACAAACACCTATCTGCCCAGTGATCTGTACTATGATTTGTTTTACAATCCACCATGGCTATGCAACAAACATCGCCTAAATCCATGACTCTCCCTGCAACTAGTGTACAATAGACAGTCCCCACATCACACATACAAAGCACTTTCAGTATGCCATAATCAGCTACTAAAAAGTACCTTCCACCCAACAATATTTATTACACACCACCTTTCAAAATCAGCTTATGATTTGCCTTGCTGAAGCAGAAAACAGTAGAGAAATTCACAGACACCGTTGTATAGATCCCCTACACCCCTTAAATCACCTCCTCATTCAAACCTACTTCCCACAATTTTATTTCGGGGTCAGTTTTATATAGCGCCAACATTACCCGAAGGTACAGGAGCACTTTGTATTACCACCAGTTACTTCATACAGGCGCACAGGTAACTAAATGCCTACACATTTAAACCTGCTTTTCACCATTTTATTTTAGGATCAGTTTTATATAGGACCTACATCACCCAAAGGTACTGGACTGCTTTATATAACCACCAGTTACTGCACAATATATTGCCTTGTTCAAAAACCAAGTCATAACACTTTTATGGAGTTTCTTTAACTTATATTGCACAACTGCTCACCAAGCTGAAGTTTGCCCCCAAAAACTTATTATTAATCACGTAGAAGAAACCTGTTGCATTTGCCAATGGTTGTTTACTTTTTCAAGCACGCTAGTACAACTTAGCTGCGATAACACTTGCAAATATAAACTTAGTTGTAACAGGGGGGCTTTTTAACCCTTTTCTGACTTTTGGCGTAAGGTGATTCCAAATGTAATTTGGACAAAAAACAAAAGCTTCTCAATCAATAAAGCGCTACTAATCAACCGGGAGGGTATTCAGTCGCTGAATGCAGCGGAGGACAAAATGTGGTCACAAGACATCATGGGCCAAGACTATAACAAGCAATAAATTGATTTGGCAGTCGGAAGGGTGTGAGTTGCATGAGACCAAATAAAATCTGGATCCATACAAGTACTGATGAAAACATCTCTATTTGTATGTCATAATTGAGTATATATTGTCACAGAGTATGACCAGAAGCAATGGTCCATAATACCAATAAGATAAGGTTCATTTGTTCACCGAGCAGGAGCAGTATCAATGTATTTATTATTCGTTGTTCGCCGCGCTTTGGTAAGTGGGAAAAAGTGAGGTAACAGAATAGACTGCATCTTTAGCTATAGTTACCTGCAAAGATGCAGCATCAACATGTAAATACTTCATCCATGTGGTATTTACGCAAGTTGAGAGAACCCATGATAAAGAGCCCAAAAGGGACCTGAAATGTGCAAAAATAGGTCTGAAAAATATTGGCTGTGAAAAAATTAAGGTAACCAATGCTAACTATGAAGCATGCAAGTGTGAAAGGGCCAACAAATGATGTCCGTGTAAAAAAAACAGGTGCTACACATGACATCAGGTGTGCGGTGGCATGCCCTATGTTATGCCCCACTCAGCATTGCAGAAAAAAAACATAAAAACATGTGACAACTCAGGTGCAGTATAACCATCCACAACGCTATATTGTATTGCAGTTGTATCTTGTAGCGTTTCATACCCTGATGAGGCACCAAGATGCTTTTCTGGACAGGTACCATGCTGCCCCATGGATGTGTGATGGTTGTGGTGTCCTGAGGACCAGCGATGCAGCTTATCGAGCTTTGCCTCGGTACCTAAGAGCAGAGATTAAGGTGAAAGGAGTAAAAGATAGGATGCTTTAGTATTAGTACAGGTTAATGGATGGGTAGAAAGTAGGGGTAGTCGGAATTTGCGTAGTCGCGCTCCGCAAAGCTCCGCAAAATGGTAAAAAATCCCAGCGAGCACGCAAAAGTTCCGCGAACACGTGGAATTGCTTGTTCTGCCAGTTTGCAATGCTTTTTTTCCTGTTCGCGAATGCTGTTTGCGTCCTCGGGGAGAAATATCTTGCGAACACGCATTTTGAAAGCGCGAACATCCAAAAATTCCGCTAAGCCGCGGATTGCGGAAAAAAAACCTGTAAATAGTAAATACTGGTTTCCAGCTCATTTTCTGAGACTTTAAACTGCCAACATCGATCAAGGGGCGTCAAAACACCCCATGACATGGGAATCAGCCTCTGCAAGCTTTTTGTTTTGTTTGGGAGACAGGTGCTTGGGAGCGGGCTGGGGTTCAAAAGTGGTTCCTTGTAGCTATTTCTCTGCACTAGGCCCCGCCCCTCCTCACACGGTGAGATTGGCAGGTATGCAGGCGTCGGGCTTCGCATACGAAAGTGTTCAGAAGCCTTGCGAGATTGTGCACAAACAAGCCTAAAGTGTTTTGTATCATACACTTTAACCCGTTGACCGCGGCGGGAATTCTGCCGTGGTGCGGGTGATTTATAACTGGGCGTGGTCAGGACAGCCCCCGGCCGTCCTCTGCACACGCCCACCGTGACGCCGGACTTAAACCACTTGGAGTGTGAATCTTTCTACGTGGTTTAAGCTCTGTTGAATACTGTAGAAAGTCTGCAGTCCACACAGAAGCGGCAGAGGAGCGACCAACTGGAATTCCACAAGCTGCTGCAGGTACCAAATGTATAAGCTCCTTCGGAGCGGCAAAAGAGAAGCATGGGGTGACTCACTGCACTCTTTCTGAATCCTGCCGGGCCACAATACCTGACTACTCTGAATGAGGGGGGCAGTCTCCTACAGAAAGCAAATGCATGTCACCTAATTGTAGTAAAATTAGAATATCCCTGCTGGAGATACATATTTGTTGACATCGACTGTGTAAGAGTGGATGGAATACAGTGCTTTAATTCTCATTCTACGTTCTTAGTCCATATCCATTTGAGGAGTTTGGTTCAAGGCAAAATGAACTTTAAGGAGAGAACAATGAGGGGGAAAAAAACAATATATTGCCCTCAGCAGTAGAAAAGGGAAAACGTCTTATGTACACTCGTGCGGGCTCTTCTAATGTGTTGTTTTCACTCAGTAATCAGAACCCATGCGGTGTCCTTGTATCAAAGTATTACCCTTTGGATGAAACAAGTGGATAATATGTGCCATATAGCACTAGGACTTTTGTGAACTCCTAGAAAATGACCGGTTTTATTAAAACCTTCACAGATGCGGTCATCCGCTCATACCAGGGGCGGCTCTAGGCTCATGGCGGCCCTGGGCAGGGAGCATAGGTAGGGGGCCCCGGAAGAGGGAGTCCGGGCGGGGCAGAGCGCCAAGAAAGGGGGGGGGGGGGGTCAGGGTGTTTGGAAATGGAACAGAGCCGGAGGCCGCCAAATCCCTGCCAGGGGCCGCCACGCATATATGTATCCATCCTCAGAGGATTATTATATTAAGGATATATATTGGCGTGGTGGCCCCTGGGGTTTGGTGGCCCTGTGCAGCTGCACCCCTTGCACATGCCTAAGGCCGCCCCTGCTCATACACACATTATATAATTACTTTGGTTAGAGATTATGACATTCACGCCATTGCCGACAAGAGGACTCGGTGATTAAGTGCTCGCCACTGACATCTGATGTGACCAACCGGTCACAGCGTTTAATTTCAGCAGGGTCAGCGCAGCCTTTCATTTTTCCAAGGTTGAAACATTGAGCCCTGTTTAATAGGGTAATAGTGATATGAAAACATGTTATCGTTGAGATAAAAACAGTATATTAGTGAGGAGTTGATATTGAGACCTATATTCATTCCAGTCACATCGGTCGCAAAGGTGTATAGAAAAGAGAACTAATCTGAATTATAAATTTAAGTAGTGAAATAATTTACACCTAGTTTAAATTAATCTTTAAACGATCTTGACTAAACTCGGATTAAACAAGCAAATGTTGCAGCCGAGGCTCCGGGCTTGACTGACATATACACAATGTTTCTGTTGCCGTGGTGCACAGGTTTGCACACAGTGCTGACACTACTTCTTTTAAAGCGTATTTGGTGATCACATTGTTCAAAAACGTATGTATTATTTTCAACATTGCCATTGATCAATTTCTGAGCCAAGTAAAAAGCAAAAGCAATTCTTTGAGGATGGAGTGTGGTAAGCAAGCAGCAAACCAAGCAGCAAACCAGTCGGCAAAGATTGAAAGAAAGGACATGCCTTAAATACTGCGAAGAACTGCTAAACCGGGATGAGCTAGTTTAAGATACTTAACTTGTTTTTCCCCAAAACAATTTATATGGATTTGTCGACGCTCTAATTAAAATAATTAAGAGGGCCAATCCAATACATTTTCGTGAGACAGAGTTTCAAGTTAAATCTCATTATTCAAAATTAAGACATTTGGGGAGAGAATGTGGCCTAATGGCTAGGGTGGTCAACTGGGAGCTGGGAAACCGGGTTCGAGTCTCGGCAGGGACGCTCAACATTCTGTGATTCTGGGCAAATCACTTAATCTCCCCGTGCCTAACAAAAATGAATGTGCCCATCTGTAACGTAACTGGTGCTCATGTAAAGCGCTCTGATACCTTCGAGTCTAGTTTGCGCTATATAAAACTACCAAAACCAACAAAGCATTTGCAATGAAATAGGTCTCGCATTAGATAAATGTAGAGCTATTATCTTTGCAAATGGAAAAGAAATGTGGATTCCGCCTGCCTTTATTTTTTTATTTATTGACTTTTGTAGAAATGGTGGCACGCGCACTTTAGCAGTAGATGCTTAAAGCTAAGCGCGGCATGCCGCTATTGCTACCAAAGTCAATAAATAGAAAAACTAGTGCACAGCGTGAGGAAGCAGCGGAAGGTAGCATGTGTGGGTTGGCAGTATAGAGAGGAGACAGGTAGTGTGAGGGAGGATTGAGAGACGGCAGTGGTATTGCGAGATGAGACTGGATGATGTGATTGTGAGAGATGAAAGGGGAAGTGGGTATGTGGGGGAGAGATGACAGTGTCTACTTGGGACATACGGAAGTGGAGCACTAACAAAAACTGCCTAGTGAGCAGGAATAAGTTTCCTTACTCTAACTGTTGTCACATTGAAAGGCTTGCTGAATTGACATAAACGTTATGATTTTAAAATCAGGACCTCCTATTTAACATGAGTTCCATGAATACCATTTGGCATTACCCCCAACAAGCAGCACAACCTCCTCTTAAAAATCTCAGGCGGCATTTGCAACTTTTCAAACAGGGAATGCCCGTGCTGGTGATCTATGGTGGTTACTGCCCCTCCCCCTCGCAGCACCCCACTCGAGTTCAGTGGATAAAGCGATGGCTTTACCAGGTGAAATGGATCCCTCCCCAGATGAACCTGGCACTAGTCAGCTCTCACTGCCTGCTCCTACTGCAGCCAGACACTGAGACCCATTGTGTCCCATATGCTTGGGCTCATATCCTCACCTGGCTGTTATTGAACCCTTTCGCCCACCACAAATCTCAATCGCCCCGGAATATGGGAGAGGAGCAGAAAGCCAGCTACGGAAAGAAAACCTTAATATGGACAATATCGGCACAGCTTGTCGGTGTATGATGATTCTTATAATGCAACTTAGAGTTGGCTGTTTACAGCCAATTCAGAAATAAAGCAGCCTGTTTTTTAACGTTTCGCAATGGCAGGGCTCAGCAAGGCACTCTAGCAAGACACTCTACTCGTCTTAGTTTGGGGCCAGAATGCAGTGCCTAGGTCGTGGGCCAAGGCCTAGAATGGTTTTGTGAATTTTTTTTGGAGCAAAGCCTGAGAAGACGGATTTATTATAGATGTTATATATCCCGCTCAGTTGTATTGCTGGTACTCTTAAGTACTTGTCTTCTCTTCAAACTGCCGTCTTCCTTTTATAATAGCTTGGTGCAGCCTTACGTGAAACTGGAGAAAGTCAGTGATGTGTGGCATAACTGAAGATGGGCATAGAGGGGGATGTCACAATGAAATAGGGCCCCTCGGTCAATAGAAGTAACAGAAACGAATAATTGAATCTCGTCCATCATAGCTATCCTTCTACCGTTTGCCTTATTTTAATTTTACCAATAGAATGTCGTCGCAGCGGCGACCCCTCTCCCCCACCACTACAAGCACTTAGTGATGTCGCGTAGGGCCACCGCACACCTAGCCGAGGGTATCGCATGATTAGGCCTATGGGCCGTGCGCCCGCATGCCGACATGGATCCTACTGCAATCTACACAAAGCACTGGGCACAGCGCAGGCGCACCGATCTCAGGGGAACGAACGGCTACGTAGAATGTCGTCGCAGCGGCGACCCCGACCCCCCACCACCTCAAGCACCTAGTGATGTCTCTTAGGGCCACCGCACACATAGCCCAGTGTATTGCGTGCATTAGGTGGGTGGGCTGTGCGCCGCATGCAGACACGGATCCTACTGCACTCTACACAAAGCACTGTATGCTTTTGTACCGTGAACGAAATACGTGTAAAAGTATGAATCTTATTGCATGTTTGATTACCTGATAAAAGGAGACAAGGAGAGAGAATTGTTCCTAGGTTTTCGAGAGTGCTTTGAACACAAGATGAAGGCTCTCCATTTTGGCCCATCAACAGCTACTAAATTAAACATCCAAAACAAATGCACCACAAAGGAGCCGACGCCGGAATCGAAACCAGTGGTGCGCGCGCACTACAGAGGAGCAGGGGCCAGGGAGCCTGTCGTCTGTGCCGCGCTGATGCGCGTCCTAGACACAGACGGGAATGGTTGGAGCAAAGGCCGGACATGCGCCCGCCTTTGCCCAATTGTGTGCCCTTTTTTAAAAAAAAACACACGCTGCAGCCAATGCCAGCCTGCGAAAGCAAAACCACACGCACAAGCGTGTGGTTAGCTTTCTGAAGCCCATACAAGAGGCTTCGCGCTGCACTAGCAGTGCTACGCACTGCAACGCTCGGCGCGAGACCTGAAAAAGATCATGATAGGCTGCAAAAGTGTTATGTTAATCAATACCAATCATTGTCTCAAGAGCACCCAGAGAAACACATACATATAAAAAAGCTTGTTCACATAAAAAGTGTTAATATCAAAATGAGGGGGGGACAGGGAGCCAAAAAGTGGTCCAGTACCTTTGCTCCAAAGAATTCATATATCAAATCAAGAGGGTAGCTGTTCATATGATGTAATTGCAGGTTGGATAAGTGTTGTGAAGGCCGGGTGAGGGCATCACTTCCTAATTAGGAAGTGCCCATCTTCGTGTTTGCATCTGCTGACTCTCAGTAGTGGGGCGATGCTCCTCCGCCCTAATGGATGAGCTGCTCCTGCCCTTTTTGCAGATGGCCCCCACTTTATGCCCCTATTTGGACTACTAGATGCTGGTTTTCGAGACTGACAGTGAATCCTAAAACTAGGGCCCTAGTTTCAGTGCTCTTTCCCCAAAACTGATAAGTGTGAATTGGCGACTCCAATTGGCAAGGACTTACCCAGGGCATGGCTGGTAAAGGGGTCCCAGGGCTTGCAACACTGTTTGTGCCACCCTAAGTGACCTAAATAAGCTACTGACAGCAGTCCTGCCATTTCAGACCACAGGAGCAGTGCAAACTGCTCGAACCTGATTTTGCCCTCACTATTTATGGCCAAGACAATGCACTGTCTTTGATATATATCAGTCACCTCTAAGAAAGGCCTCCGAAAGCCCAGGAGGGAGGGTGCATTATTTTAAAGGTGTGGGCACATAAGCGCACGCTTATATGTCCCTGTCTTGCCCTTTACCATTAAAAGACACTATAAGTGATAGATGGTCTTTAGGATAACATGTTTTGGCACCTGGGCAAACTTGAGGTTGGCAGTTCCATTATGGTACTTCCTAACTATGTAATGTTTATTATTAAGCAATTTGCCTTCTCACCCCTTAAATGAATCTCGAGTTGAGCAAGATGGGGCATGTACCCAGGTGGCTATCTTTGAGGTTGCCCACCTGGTTGTCCCAGCTTCCCTGTGTTCTGGCGGGAAACCTGTGCTGGCTGCTTCCAAGACATGATTTTAACATCCTGCCATGCAATGTGATCACTTTCAGGAGTCAGAAAGAAAGGCCTGAGCTGAAAGGTCACACCGCGGGCTAGTGAACTAGCACATCAGGGCAGTGAGATTCAAAGGCTACACCGCCTCTGATATGCATCAGGGCTGACTCCTTGAGGAGGAAGCAGCCCTCCCCCAGCCCCAGACTTATTTAACACCCAGGCAGTTAGGAAATTAGGTTTGCAGGGAGGTGTACAACCCGAGAGGGCTAGCCACACCTTCAGGGTGAGCAGCCCAATCTGTACACTGAAAGAAGGGTTCTGCCTTTTTGAGAATTGGCAGAACACAGGATTTTGGGTAGAAAAGGTGATCCTCACCCCTGGATGTGGTCATCTCAGGGGCAGACTAGATGTAGGGACCATCAGCCTATTGGCCACTGTCTTCCACACTACTTCCTCCCCTAAATCTAGCATTTAAGCGACTCTCCTGATACCATAACCTCAGTTCTGAACATCCTGCATCCAAGAGGACAAAGAAGGGACCCTTTTGCATCTTTTTCGCCCGCAGCACAATTTCAGCGGTAAAAGCTGCTTTCCTGCAGCTCCTATTCAGCACCACGGACAGCCACAACAACTCTGCACCCGAGCTCCATGGCCCAGGTAAAATTGAACTGACTATTGTGGCTTGGTCCTGAGACTCGCATCACATTAACTATTCAAGCGTTCCATGCAATTTGAACTGAAAGTGACCGTTTGTCACTAGTGGGTTTTCCCACTGACTGCAAGGTTAAAGTTTCACTGCACTATTTTTCACTGATTTTATATTGCTTCAAAACAACTATAACTCCGGTTATATGTTTGCTATTCCATTTGTTTTGGTGTCTAAATTAGGATAAAAATGCTCTTTGTTTTTATTAACCCTTTAAGTGCTGCTGTCGGCCAACGGTCGTCACGGGCACTACCTCCCCAGTGCTGCGTGCGACCGTTGGACGTCCATTCAGCACTGGATAATGGACAGCGCAGCACTGGGGAGGTATATTTACGAAGCTCCTAAGGTGTTAAATGGTGTTGGATTTCTCTTGAGTCATTTCAATTACTTATTGTCCATGTTGGTACTCTGAAATGCTTAACACATGTTCCTCTAGTAAGACCTGAATGCTCTTTGCTACACTACCAGGACTGAGCTAAGGATTTATTAGTGTGAATCCAATGACCATCTTCGAGGTTTGTAAGAGTACTGCATGGAGAAGCCAAACCAGCATCACCACATAATACTCTACCTTCCTACAACTCCCCCACACCCGAGTTTGGTACACCCTTGTGCAGTCTCCATAGAGAACACATCTTTTCATAAACTTCACTGTTTTAATTACATTTTATTTTTAAACCTAATCCTAAATACCAGGTTCCACATAAATTACATTATGAATACCCATATATTTAGTCCAGTTAATCGTCTCCTTGTTAAAGCACTTCAGAATTAATTCCCTAAGCACAAGAATAGAGCACCAAGTAGTAGTTGACCATGAAGTGGGAATATTGTTTTGATCAATGCCACTGAGGCCTCTCTTCCTTATTATACTGTATTGTATTATATTGTAATTGCATTTATAGAGTGTTCCACACCTCTGACCTTAAACCACCTTTCATTCCGGATTCTGTCCTAGATGCTGTATTGAGACCTTGACCCTCCAAACAATCAATAATATTTTAAATACAACAGGGATTGCCTGTCTCCTGGTAAAGTTGGAGTCATTCACCACCATTGACCATGGCACAGTATTCTCCATTTCTTGCAGCAGAGTGAGAATTAGTGGTCAAGTTCTGAAATGGCTTGTATCTTTCCTGTCTTCCAGATCACAATTTGTTAAATTAGGCTCTTTCAAATCTCCTATCTTTCCTGTAAAATGTGAAGTTCCTAAGGGCTACAATTTTCTCCTCTCTATTTAAACTCAAAGTGAATCACTTGGTCAGAAGCTCCCAGAAAAAGAAATCTCAAAGCTGACCATACAAAAAAAGCTTAAAATATGTAATCAATGTGACAATACAACCTTGAAGCTCTCCCTCAACACTCACTCGAGTCCAAAATTGCTTTCTCAATTCTCACACTTCAACACTGCTTCCAAACTATCCCTCTCTGATAAATCACTGACTTTCATTACCAGCAAAAGCTAGCAATTTACCTCACACTGCAAAACTTTAGAACTTCTTAATGCCAACTAAATTGTGCATTTCTTATATTAACTTCATAAAAGCAGTTCAGGCACTAGTAGTTTTTATTACCTTTAACTGGGGCACTACCATTATCTCAGATCCACGGAAATACACTTTGGCTGTAGTGAAAGCCCTTCTCCATGTGACAGATCACTTTGTTAAAGGCCCAAAAAGATCAGCCAAATAATCCTCCAGTTCTAAAAGAGCTGTTTTGGTCGCCTTTGAAGCCAAACTTGAGTATAAAATGGCCTACACCACACATAAAGCGCTACATCTCCACTTCTCTAGATAATTAAAAAGCACGCTAAACGGGAAACGGCCATAAGCACGAAGTTTTTACCACGTTGTGGCGATACCGTACATTTTTTAACATGTATATGTCCTTTCAACACATGCCTTCACTACGCATTTATGGTAAATTGGTGGGTGTGAGGTCTCCCTCCACAAATGCGAGATAACTTTACTGTACTTGATCAGTCATTGGTTGATGTTACTGTACTGTTAGTTCTGAGGCGCTCCTCAGTGGCCTTGGCCTAGGCACACACTACACAAATACTACTAATATATACATACATAATAATACTTGGCTGATATTCCACAAATGTTTCTCACCGGTTCTCCATGAACATTCTCACAGCTTTGCCGTTACAAGCTGGGCATATGTTTGACTTGACAGTGATTTTTTTCAGAATAATGTACCTTTGCACACATAGGGTTCCATACTTAGAAATGTACGCCCATAAATTTCCACTTGCAACAGTATCCATGCTCAAATGTATGCAAGCACAAGCTCGTGGGGTATAATATACTGGTATGCTTGTGTACATTTTCAGCATTCAGTTTTGTATAAATCTGAAAAGTCAGAAACTTAAAGAGGTGAAGCTTACATTTCTAAATGCAGACATTTTTTACTCTACTTTTTTGGGGAGGGTTTCATTTTTTGGCTTTTGAGAGGGGAAATGGCGCAAAATAGCACCGATTTTGTACTATGTGTACTATTAGTGATACTGAAGCTGTTAACACCCTGTCAATATGGTAGTAGTGAGAGTCTTGGATGAGGCCGAAGAAATTCAACTCTGGAAAATCAGTCTAATGATAGCTCATCAAGAGTCATTCAGGGAGCTACCAGCAAGCCACTGTTGCCATGGCAATCTTGTTATTCACCGCTGCCCATGACTAACAAGATTGTTAATTAAAATGCCATCAATAATGAAATTGTTCCAACAAAGAATTGCACAACAAGAGTTGCCCGTTGCCTTGCGCATTTTAGTTTTTTTGTAAGATAAGTTAATATATGTTTTATGTTATCAATAAGTAACACGGAGAGACTAAAGAGGTTTCTCTTCCATCAGTTTTGCACTGTTCAAGTTACCAGGATAGAAAGTGAATGACTTCCGCATTCAGTTAGGAGTCACTTTAAATCTAGAATGCTTCTGCATTTTCCTCTTTTTGGGACTTCTTCCTTCTGACCTTTTTCGATTTTACATCTCCTCTTACATGCCTTCATTGGTTTACCGATACTTGTCATACGTCAAGAATAAATGTTTGTTTATTCACATTTACCTTACTAAATTAGTAAGATCCTCTGGATGTATTTATTGGTGTTGGATTTCCCTGGATTATGCATTGTTTTGGGATATAACAGGGAGACAAACCATGTATCTTATGAAACATACTTAATACTTTGTCACGTGTCACAAACAAGCAAGAATTATGCTATTCTCTCAGACACAGAGCGCCCTGCTGATTTGCGCTGCCTTGCGTGGTTTGGCAAACTTAACAGAGTTAAGTAATAAAATACGGGACATATTACCAAGGGCAAGTATCGCCGCTTTTTCGGCGAATTGTGCCGAGAAAGCGGCGATACTGCTAGAGCCCTATTAACAAGGGCATTTTAAAGCCTGGCGCAAGCCCACTTTGCATGTCGGCCATAAACATCGCTAATGACATGCAAAGTGGGCGTTCCCACGTCCAACCACATGTAAAATGTGGTCGGAGGTGGGAACACCCTATTACCTAGGCAGGCGTTGGGAAAGGGAGACCTGCGATAAACTCGTTTATCGCAGGTCTCCCAACGCCTGCTCTGACCAGGTGTTAGGGCATTGATAACATGGGAGAGTGGATCATAAAGCTGAATCCACCCCACCATATTACCAAGGAACACATTAGATCGTGAAAACAACATTTGTTTTCATGCGCTAATGTGCCATATCGCCGACTATCGCCGGATTTCAATTCGCCTACGTGATGCGCATTGATAATTGCGTGCTAAAAAGGCGATGAAATCCGGCGATAGCCGGCGATATGGGGATGTGCGTTTACTAACGCACTTCTTGGTAATATGCCTCTACATTTTTTAAAAACGAATTACATTGCGCGTGCTGCTTCGCTGATTGCAATCAGTGTGAAGTGTTGAGTGACTCACATTTGGGGAGCTGTCCCCCTAGGACAGCTTCCCCTTCGGGTATCGTTTTGGTGGCCTCGAGGGAGCAGGTAGTGATCTGACCATGCCTGCTCCCCTGATGTATTTGCAAAAGGGAAAACCTTTTTAAAGCAACACCTGGGCATTTAAATGTGTTGAGAAAAAGTTTATAAATTGGGAAAGCAATGCAGGGATGGAGGTCTGCTGTGCCTTGCTGCCTCCATTCCTCTACTTGCAGCCAATCGCAGGGAGGCACAAACGGAGACCTGCCTAATCAATATTCATTAGGCAGGTTTTTTGAGAACACCTGAGAATTTACAGTTGCAGAAGCAACCTGGTAGCACATGGATCGAATCACAAATTGCATTCCCATTGTGTAAATTTCATACCCCTCATCTGCAATTTACATTGGACCCTACTATGGCGGTTGCCACATTAAAGAGGTGAAGGGCACTGGCGTAACGAAAAGTGAGGGGGCCTCCCTGCACGGTACGTAGAGGGGCCCCCTCCGGGCTCAATCAGGAGCTCTCCCGGTCAGAGTTCAGTGCCGAGGGGGCCCCTTGGAGCTAGAGGCCCCACCGCACCGCGTGGGCTGCAGGGGCCTGTGTTACGCCCCTGGTGAAGGGGCAGGTGGAAGGGGTGCGGGAGAGTGCAGGAGGGGGAGCGCACACAGGGGGGGGGTTAATACATTTAAAAAATTAATATAAACACTTACCTGCAGCTGCCACCCGCCTCCCACGTCGCGTCTTGTCCTACCTGGTCCTAGCAAGCACTGGGGCCTCATCACGGACTTCCTGTGCAATCCCCGTGCTGTTCTCATACTATGAGAGCAGTGCTGGGATTTGCCTGAGCGGGCTGGAAAGACGCCCCGCTCAGACTGTGGAAAAACCTCAGTGCGCATGTGTGTTTTGGCCGGCCTGAGATGGCGGGCCAAACACATATGCGCACTTAGGCAGCGCACATAGCACTCCTTAACCCCCTTCCCTGCCCGTCCATGCACGAGCTGGAGCAGAGCTGGCAAATAAAAAAATAAAACGATGCTAGAACATCCTTTTGTTTTTAATTTGGTGGCTCAGAGCCAGGCTGTGGGGCCCCAAGATTTCGATTGTCCAGGTACCTGAGAAAGTCATGCTCTTCATTAATAAGGGCTGAATCGAGGACCACTTAAACTCCTTACTCGGATTATATCAGGCATCATTATCACATGGTGGTGAGAATTTATATTTACTATCAGGAACCCCTTGCACTGAGCCAAAATAATCCAAGAAAGAGATCATCTGGAGGCCCACACACATTATCTTTTTTGACACACACATTTTTGGACAGAGAAGTGTCTGACCGTCTTTTCTGCTTATGTGTAAAACAAAACTCTAGTTTTACAGCAATTTAAGAAACCTATGACCCATCCATATCGGAATTTCTCTTCATTATGACAAAAGCTGAATTTTTGACAGCGGAAAGACGTTTTACCCATTTCCTCCTTAAGGCTATTCAAATTAAGAATACATTTTTTCATAACTAAGTTATACTGACAAATTGTATGGTGTACTATGAAAAAGCACTTTTAAAGAATTAAGATATATCTAATTATTTTACCCATTCTGTGACTATGCGTTGATACATAAGGGACACAGTTTGGTGGATTCCCAACGATGAACCACCCTGTGGTCAAGTGCCTATGTGTGGGCACCCTGACTGCCCTGCACATAGGCACTTGACCACATTTCCTAATCCAGAGAAAAGAGACCTAATTATGAAATTGTGTTATAATTGTAGGACAAAATGTCTGGAGGAATGGCAACAGAAGAGCAACACATTTTCTAAAAGCAATGTAAAATTGGTGTAGTCACAAAGATGATATAATATATTATAATGTCTCTGGGTGCTTTAATATTTTTTTTTACCCTACTTAAAAGACTAGCTGTATGGACTGCATATAATGAATGGCTGTGTTGTCGCATTCAAGGCAGACACTTTAGCACATTCCTCTGTCTTACCAGATTTTAACCACAATAGCAAGGGCCTTTAGTAAATATTAATTTAGTATTTTGTCTTGGACCTCTGAATAACTCTAAAGAGTCCAGGTTATGGTATTTCTGCCAGAGAAATCCTAATGCTTACTGTATTAAAACTGGAAGCAAATTTCAACATTTTGATCCCTTGACACAACTCATGCATAAAAAACATCCTAAAATAAGACCATAAGAGTTCCAAGGGGTTCATTTGGAACTTAGACCACTGGCTACCACAAAGCCCCACCTGCCTGCCTCAATTTGCAAACATTGGCCACTTTTGTAGGTATCTCATTCACTGATGGGGCGCCACTTTTATTGTGGTGCTTGGGCCTATTTTTCCGTCCTATTTTCTGTATGAGTCCGCCCTGTTGGAATTTTTTTGGGAGGTACATGCTATCATTAACTCATCTATGAGGATAAGCTCAATACCAGCACATTAAAAAAAAGTAGGATTCTTATTTGTTAAAAAAGCCAAATCTGAATTCTGAGGGGCATATTACCAACGATTAGCGATATTTATCGCTAACGATGCTTAGCAACTAATTTTTTAACGCTAAGCATCGCCGGAAATTATTGCAGAGATAACTTGCTATTAGCAAGGTATATCTCAGTAGTGATAAAAATCCTTACGCTAACTGCCAAATGAGAGATTATCGCTGGAAAACCAACGATAATCTCTTGACGTTTGGCGTTAGCTTGATGATAGGGGCTCACAAACTTAGCCATGATATCCACCTTCCATAGGATATCATGGCTAAGTCAGGAAAATACCAGGTGTAAAAAAAGCAGTGCTAACCGCGGTTAGCGCTGCTTTTTTTATCACTAACAGGGTTAGCGAAATCCTTGATAATAGGAGAAATGTCTCTTAAGAACATTTCTCCTATTATTTTTATCTGGAATCCCCCTTTGCATCTCATTAGAGATGCAAGGGGAAGCGTAGAGAAAAAGGGTGCTAACATGCAAATTTGCATGTTAGCACCCTGTTGCTGATAGGGAGATAATTTTATCTCCGCTTTCTTGGCTTTTAAAGCCAAAAAAGCGGAGATAATCCCTTGATAATATGACCCTGAATTCCTTGCGAATTACAGACCAGTCCCTTACTTGTGGAGCTTTTGGGTCACGCTGTGTTTAATCAGCTCTCATCATTTGTTGACTATCAGAATCTCCTCCATTCAATGGATTCTGGTTTCAGAGCAGGAAGCAATAGAGAAAATATGGTCAGTGCAGTATGATTTATGAAGCTTGTCTGACCTTGATACAGCAGCAGAGCTGATCTTATTAGATTCAGCAGCCACATTTGATACCAGGGAGCAGCCTATGTTCATTGATCGTCTCACTAGTTTCAGTATCCAGGATCTGGCTATGAAATGGCTTCAGAGTTTTCTGCAGGGTCCATAGCTCAGGTTTAACTTGGCCCTTTTTTATCAGAGGCAAGGCCTGGACTTGTGGCATCCTGAACTTGTGGTACACTCCCTTCATCACGTCCCTAGCGTCGGGAAACCTTCGGGTAGCTGTGTGCTCTATAAACTTAAATATTATAATAATAATAATAATAATAATCCCGAAGTGTCTCCACTGTTGCTGTTCTAGCTGTATATGGTACCGCTGTTGCTGTTCTAGCTGTATATGGTACCATCAGAAAACCTTATTAACAGTTCTCATGTATGCAGATGACACACACATGTTATTTGTGGTAGATGGCAACTCTAGTGTAAGAGCCACGAATCTTTATAATTACATGGCTAATGGCTAATGTCTAGTGATGGATGTTACAAAATCAGTTCTAACTGAATCGAGGGAAAACAGAAATCCTTCTCCCTTTCCAAAAATTCCCTGTCTGGGACCATAGATTCTGACCCACATCCTTGGGCCACAAACCTACTCCACTGCAGTGTGCTAAGAAACGTAGAATCAAATTGGGCTCAGGCTACTGCTGGTCTTGAAAAGTATTTTTAAAAGGATTATCCATCTTTTCTCTGTCCAGCACAGATGACAGATTATCACTGCCATCATTTCGGCTTGGCTGGATAACTGTAATACAGTATGCTCGGTTTCCAACTAAAGCTGTCCATAATCTTTTGTTGGTACAAAACACAGCAGCTAGAATATTGTTTCAAGGCTCAAAAGTTTGATTTTATATCTGCAGGTCTCGTCAAATTGCACTGGTTACCAATCTGCCAAAGGGGTTACATTTAAATCACAATGCCTTACTTGTCCATAAAGTGCTTTCTAGCAGTAAGACCGGACCAGTGTCCAAATGATTACTATTTTCAACCCGAGACACAATCTGCGTTCAGAAACAGCCTTCTTGCTGAATGTTCCCACGTTCAGAAGTTACCATGATGCAGGCAGTAAAATTGTGGAACACCCTCCCAACGAAGCTCACGGATGCAACCTCATTTTTGAGCTTTAGGAAACTGTTGAAGACAGTAAATTTCACTTTAGGTCTACCCCATTTAATGAAGTAAATTGGACCTTAGATGCCCCCGCCCTTGCCAGGAGTAAGTTTCATAATGGTTTCATGATCTGAAAACGAAGTAACATATGGCTGCAGCTGTAGGGAAGAGGCTAGATGCACACATTCAGGGTAGTGCTCTTTTGTCTTAGAATCCAATAAACCAAATTTAAAAGAATACACTTGTTTTGGATAAAAAATTACTTATTTAAATATAGTTTTCATTTTATTTATTTATTTATTTAATGCGATTTTATATAGCGCGAACATTACCCGAAGGTGTCAGAGCGCTTTACAAAAGAACCAGTTGCGTTACATAAGGACTTTGGATTACATGAGTTACTTAAGAGATACAAACAGAAAATAATTGCAAATGTACAAGGTGTAAAGTCACTCAAGGAAGAGATAAAAACAGGAAAAATTGCACATGTACAAGTTAAAAGTCACTCAAGGAAGAGATACAAACAGATAAACTCTAAAATCACATGGGAATGGTAGTAAGCCCAAAAGTCTACTACATACACTAGTGGATAGAATATACTGTCCCGTTAGATTTTCTTTTCTAATTTGTACCTTGGTGGCGGCGTTTGCCAATAATCCATGTGGTTGTTACTCTGAACCAAACTCGTCACAACAACACAGTCATACAAAGATGTTTCCAAGCTTTTCCATAAACTAAATAAATGTTGCACAACCCCTACCAAATTTATGGGCATATTTACAAGCCTGTATCATCACAGGAAAGTCCCTTTTTGTGATGCTCCTGTGGCGTAAAGTCCTTCACCTTATTTACAACGCGGTGTTAAGCCACTTAATGTAGCTTAACGCTGCCTTGTGAATAAGGCCCCCTTTCACACTACACTTAGTGTGAAAGGGGTGGGCAATGGGGATTCCGGAGGGCATTCTGCTGCAACACCCATTGATTTGGACGCTGCCCCCTATTTACAAGGGTGGGGTAAATAGGAGGCAGCGTCAAAGTTAAGAGCAGGAAAACCTAGTCTTAACATGGCCAAACAATGAGAAATGCTTAATTTCTCTTCGCTTTTGCTGTTTCTATGGTGCTGTATTGTGCAGCAGACATAGATAAAGCAAATCGACATGAATGATTGTGTATGTGCAGGAAAGTGCCCCTTCCTGCACATAATCATAAAAAAATGACGTTTTGCAACTTCTATGTGTGCTTCACAATGCAGCACACATAGGAGTTAAAAAACTACATTTTGGATTGTTTATGTGCAGGAAAGTACACCTTCCTGCACATACACAATCATTCCCTCCAACGCAGACACCCTTGCAGTATGGTGCAAGGGTGCCTGCGTTGGTGCTAGGGAGCCAGATTTTGCGCTTTTTTTAGGCTAAATGCAGGGGTGTACGCCGAATTCTTGTGAATACAGTGCATCCCTGCGTTGTCAGAATGCCAGAGCGAGGCGTTAACAACGTTTGAATAACGTCACGCTTTGCCATTCTGTTGTAAATATTCCCTTGAGTGTAAACATCTAAAAGTTGAATATCAAATAGTGTGACGGATCAAAAGATCACTCTTTTTTGTGAACTACTGCCTTTCAACGAGTACATGAGGATCCTGATAATATTATACTGTTATTAAAAAAAGTGCGGTTAAGATGGGTACCCAAAAATCAGAGTCAGATTTCAGAACCATATTCGGACTACCATTTGGTACTCATGGATAGGATAATCTTGCTTTATTTGATGCAGCAGTCTCTTCAACAATATAAACTGCTGTATCAATTGTAACTAAGCCACTGATATCTAGTGTATTCCTCTTAATTATAATTATCATTGAAGACCATTTAACTGGCTGTATTTCTACATTCTTTTCCCTAACAGTGTTATAAATAGGACATTCTACCTTCACTCCCTGAAAGGTGATCATTTTCAAGGCAGACATTTGCCCTCGATTCCTCGGATACCTGTATTATTTATTTTTCAAAGAAGAAATTTTGAAGTGCGTTTTCAGACAGCGGTGTTTCTCTGCCGAAGCCAAGGAACCCTTTTCTCAACCAGAATGCTTTCTTCTTATACTTTGGAGGACTTTTAGGGTTCCTGCTGGTCACTGAGATTCATGCTTCAATATAACTGTTCTTTAATATATTAATTTGGGTGTTGTATAACAAAATTGCTAAACAAATTCTCTTGTTAATTTACCCAACACCAGTTCATGAAGGGTAAATCTCGGTGAGCAGTTTAAGGATTAAACCCTGTTAGGTCTCGTCTGTTGCTTCGCACTTGCGAGGGGTATTGTTTACAATAAAGGACTTGGAGTTCGACCATTTCTTACTGTATTTTGGCTTCCTTGGCAGTCTACAATGCTGCCTCCTATTTGGCGAAGGCATACCAGGCATCACTACCTTTTCTTTCTGAGGATCAAGCTTAGATTGATTCAACTTAATTAGTGTCCATCCACTGAACACACTGTTAGTGAAGTAGGCGTTTCAGGACACTTCCTCTGTTTCTGGTGCTGCTTTCTACATTTGTTCTGTTTCCAAACGCATTTTTGGATATTTGTTATCTATGCCTGCATCTTTTGGCTACTTGTACAACTAAAATAAAATTACATTTTACGTGGGTTGGATTAAGCCATTTTAATGTATAAATGCCACACTAACAACACATTTACACCTTCATGATGCTTGCCTTCACATGCCTTTTGTTGTTGCCTTTCAGTCATGTATCTCCTATGGGCCTCATTTCTTTGCTTTGATTTTATGTTTGGTTCCTTGGTTAAGTTACTTGCACCCACAACTGTACTACTCTATGCCACTCTACTCTACGCTACTCCACTCTATGCCACTCTACTCTACGACACTACACTCTATGCCATTCTACACCATTCCACGCCACACCAATCTATTCCAATCCACTCTATACTACTCCACTCCATTCTGTGCCACTCCACTCCACTTTACACAATGCCTCTCTGTTCCACTCCACTCCATGCCACTCCAAACCACGCCACTCTTTTCCATGCCACTCTACTCTACGCCACTCTCTTCCACTGTACGTCACTCCACACCACTCTACATCACTCCATGCCACTCTACTCCACTACGCACAATGTGATTCTGCGGTACTCTAAGCCACTCCATTCCACACAGTGCCACTCTACACTACTCTACTCTATGCTATTTACTCTGTGGCACTCCACACTATGCTACTTTATGCCACACTATTCCACTCCATGTCACTCTACTCTACACTACTCCACTCTGCGCCCCTCTACTATATGCTACTCCACTCTATGTCTCTCTACTCTACACCACTCCACTGCTTTCCATGCCACTCCACTCCCTTCTACGCCACTTTACTCTATACCACTCCTCTACATGTCACTCTAGGCTACTCCACGCCACTCCACCTAATGCCAATCCTCTCTACGCCACTCCCCTCCACTCCAGACCACTCTACGCCACTCCACTCCACTCTACGACACTGCACTCTATGCCACTCCACTCTACACCACTCCATTTTATGTCACCCTAGTCTGTGGCACTCTACTCCACTCTACCACACTCCACTCCATTCTATGCTACTATACTCTACACCACTCCAGTCAGTGCCACTTTCCTCCATACCACTGTACTCTACACCCATCCATGCCACTCAACTCCACTTTACGGCACTCTACTGTACGCCAATCCACTCTGCACCATTCCAATCTACTCTATGCAACTGTACTCTCCATCACTCTGCTACTCAATTCTATGCCACTCCACTCTACACCACTCTGCTTCACTCCACTCAACTCTACGCCACTCTACTGCTCTCAACTGTACTCTACATTACTCTACTCTATGACTTGCACCTTTACTCTACATCGCTATACTCTATGCCACTCCACTCTATGCAATTCTACTCCACTCTCCTCCACGCCACTTCCTCTATGCCACTGTCCTCTACACTACTCCCCAATACGCCACCCTACTTTGCTCTCCTCTATGCCACCATACGCCACTCTATGCCATGCCACGCTACCCTATGCCTCTCAACTGTACTCTACAGCACTACTCTGCCCTACTCCACTCTATGCCATTCTGCTCCACGGAAATAATACAAATGTAGTGGGGTCATTAACCTTTGCTGCTATCAAATATGCTATGAAACAGATACAACTATGACAGTCTTAAGTTCTACGCACGTGAGTATGTGCAGTGCGTAGTGAAATGATTTAAGCATCAATTTTGTAATCTTTTACACCTAATAAACACTAACAGGCATCTTATTTAATAATGTTTTAAACAGCATGACTCTGCTGCTTCCTGAATAGAGTTTATTGCTCACAATTTATGACTGTGTGGGAAGCAAAAATTCATATTCTAATTTCCACACCAGTGTTCATTCAGTTTTCCCCCCATCTGTTCTGCAGCTATAAAATATCCTGTGTCGTCAGGAAATCTGTTTGGCATAAAAATGTAGATTTGATTAATAATTGTAAACCATCAAAACTATGTTAACCACAATAAAGAGCGCGTGGTGTCGAAAATTGACAGTCTTTCTTTTGTGTTTTTAATTCCAGGCTCAGCTTTCTCAAGCATTAAGTGGAGTTTCAGACAAAGCAAAGGAAGCTAAAGAATTTTTGGTTCAGCTGAAAAATATATTACAACAGATACAGGTAACATTTGAACGCATAAGCAAGGTGTTTGAAGACCAACTAAGGGGGGATAATGTGTGTTTCAGAATAAATGCTATATTGAGGAACTGAAGTACTACTTGGGTTCTAAAAAATGTCCATGAAGTGATATAAAAAGGGAGACATCATTGTTTGGAGTCTGCTGTGTGACAAGTTTGATGTATTGTGCAGGACTGATCGACACAAAATGGTAGATGACATACACAATACATTGTAGTAGTAAACTGAAATCTGGAGAGACTTTAAGGAAGTAATTTTAATGAGGATTCCATATCTGATATTTTTGGGTTATTTCTTCATTCATGGTTTTCTATAGCGTGGACCATGCTTTATTATACATCGGAGTGCCTTACAATTTGAATATGGTCTTCTACATGTGTTATACATTTTATGGTTTAAATTGGATATTGTTGTAACTGATAACAATACACCCACCTACAACCACTGGCTGGCGGGGAACTTTGTTGTCACTATCAAGTTTTATTAAATCAAATACAAATGAGATGAATGATAAAGACAAACAGGGAGAGTCCGAGAAGAGTAGAGGAAAGCAAAGATAAGAATGAGATCAACTGGAGAGAGGAGAGACAGGAATCCACCCACTATTCAGGGTAAGGCCTGGTAGGGACTTCGGGCTGATTTCCCTTCGGGGAAGAGGGTGGGGCCACAGGAGGCGTCACGGGGAATCGCAGAACCCTACGGTATCGGGGCAGGTAAGATCAACAAATTCAGAGGAGAAGTACGCCACAGTGGACCCCCAAGTCTTGTCAAAGTTAGGCAACGTGCGGTTGATCCCAGCTGTGATCCGTTCCATCCCGACCACTTCCCACAGTCTGTGCAGCCAGTCTAGCTTGGTCGGGATACTATTTGTACCCCATTTCGCCAGGAAAGCCTGCTTGGCTGCTTCCACAGCCAAAGTGATCACCCTACCCCTATAGGAGCTTAGAGGGTATGTGAGGGGGTCAGAAAGTCCCAACACAATATAGCTGGGAAATCTAGGGAGTTCTGTCTGGTATATGTTGTCAACTAAAGGCAATATGGAATCCCCAAAATGACTGTATCTTGAGGCAGTGCCAAAGAATAAGAGACAAAGTGCCCACCTGACCGCAATTACGCCAACAAAGATCACTGCTGCGAGGCCTCCACTTGGTAGTACATGCCGGGGTATAATACCAATAGTGTGCAATTTTTAGGAGCATCTCCTTCCCTGAAGTGCTGCACGATGATGCCCGGGCCCTGTGTATAATGTCTGCCCACTCTTTTGGGGAGAATTCCCTATCCAACTCCGATTCCCACCTATGCTGTGCTGGGTAGGGTTCTTAACCTTGTTGAAGAAAATTATAAATGTCTGACAAGAGACGTTTATTCGAAGTGCGGGTGATGTACCAGATCTCGAATTTTGTAAGGAGCCGACTCGCATGTGGATGGACCTGGGGCTGCGTGCCCCAGTGGTGCAGCACTAAGTACTGCCAGTATGTCTCCTTGGGGATCCCGTAGTGAGCTACAAGTTGGGGGAAGTCCATAATACCCTGTACATCAAAAAGGTCGCTAATACGTTTACAGTTTGCTTCTTGCCATTTCAAGTAGGCGTTCCCTGTGAGAGCCTGGGGGAAATCCGGGTTCCCAATGAAGGGGGTCAGGGGTGATATAGCCATAGATAGTTGACATTTTCCTGCACCTTATCCCATATCTTCATGGTAGCACGTGGGACCGGTGAAAGATAGACGCCCGGTGGGCGATTTCGCCAGGGGAGCCAGGGAACCTTCCATTTGTGAATCCCCGCCACATCCCTGTCCATAAAGCACCAGTGCTTTTCGGACTCTAGTTGATACCATTCCACCATCCAGCATAGTTGTGCCGCTTCATAGTAGTGGCCCAGATGGGGGACTCCAAGACCTCTGTCCTCCTGTCGCAAGTACGTGAGGTGTCGGGCCATGCGCGGTTTCTTTCCTCCCCGAATGCAGCCATTACTCAGTTGTTGCATTTGGACCAGTATCGTGGGCGGAGACGCGGTAAGATCGTCATTATAATAGCGGCTATCTTGCTGAGCCATGAAGGAGCGTGCTTCATCCAGTTGTTTAGTTCCTTACGGGCCTTAGCCAGCATTTCCAAGTAGTTCACCTGGGCCGTCTTCGCAGTGCTCGAGAAATCCCGGAGCCCCAAATACGTGATGTCGCTGACCGCCCAAGAAAAGGGGAAGAGCCGCGACAGTTGATGTTGGTCTGCTGCCAGGATCGTGAGACTCAGCGCCTGGGATTTCTTCAAGCTAATTTTGAATCCCGATGCTGCACTAAAGGCGGCAACCTCCGCCAACAGGGGGGGGAGAGAGAGCAACGGATTGGATAGGAAAAGGAGCACATCATCTACATATAGCAAAATCTTATGCTCCCTAGCTCCCAGCCAGATCCCGGTGACAGCAGGGAGTTGGCGAATTCTTTCTGCAAATGGTTCCATGTAAAGCGCGAAAAGGAGAGGGGAGAGCGGGCACCCCTGTCTCATGCTGCACCTGATCTGGAAGGGCTGGGAGAGCACCCCATTGGCCTGAATGCGGGCTTGCGGCCCTTTGTAGACACAGTTCACCCATTGCCCGAACCGTTCCCAGAGTACGAAGCGGCATAGGACCTGTTGCAGGTAGGGCCAGTGGACTCGGTCAAACGCCTTCTCAGCATCCACCAATAGGAGTATCGCCGGGATCTGGGTGCGCTGAGTCTTATCTAATAAGTGGCACAGTCACAGAGTCCCATCCCCACAACTACAATCTGGAATAAATCTCGACTGCGGGGCAAGTCGGGCCGCCAGGATGCTGGTAAAAATCTTCAGGTTCACGTTCAGCAGAGAGATGGGGCGGTAGGAGGTGTACTCCCTGGGGTCCTTCCCTGGTTTAGGTATGACCACTACTTCCGCCATGGAAATCAATGGGGTAAGATTCCCAGTGGTGCTAAAAGTGTTGAATAAAGTGGTAAAAAAGGGGGTGGTGATGGACGGAGCATCTGAATCAATCAAACACTCACACCTAGTCAAAAGATCTGGGTTTAATCCATCACCGTTCTTTAACCCACTCTGCCACCTCAGTTCAGACATGGCCATATGCAAATCAGTCTAACCCTGTGCCTCATAGGAACAGTCCAGCCTGAACTGCCAAGCCATGCCTTCCCTGGACCGGAAACAAGCTTCAAAGGACCGGTTTCTGGCATTTCAGCCGTCTTCAGCCCGGCTTGCTTGAATCCAGTGGCAAAGTGAGCAAGGGACTCACGTCTGAGCATACCCTGCCAACTTATGGCGAACAAAGTGGTACAAAAGGGGGTGGTGATGGACGGAGCATCTGAATCAATCAAACACTCACACCTAGTCAACAGATCTGGGTTTAATCCATCACCGTTCTTTAGCCCACTCTGCCACCCCAGTTCAGACATGGCCATATGCAAATCAGTCTGACCCTGTGCCTCATGGGAACAGTCCAGCCCGAACTGCCAAGCCGTGCCTTCCCTGGACCGGAAACAAGCTTCCAAGGACCGGTTTCTGGCATTTCAGCCGTCTTCAGCCCGGCTTGCTTGAATCCAGTGGCAAAGTGAGCAAGGGACTCACGTCTGAGCATACCCTGCCAACTTATGGCGAACAAAGTGGTACAAAAGAGGGTGGTGATGGACGGAGCATCTGAATCAATCAAACACTCACACCTAGTCAACAGATCTGGGTTTAATCCATCACCGTTCTTTAGCCCACTCTGCCACCCCAGTTCAGACATAGCCATATGCAAATCAGTCTGACCCTGTGCCTCATGGGAACAGTCCAGCCTAAACTGCCAAGCCATGCCTTCCCTGGACCGGAAACAAGCTTCCGAGGACCGGTTTCTGGCATTTCAGCCGTCTTCAGCCCGGCTTGCTTGAATCCAGTGGCAAAGTGAGCAAGGGACTCACGTCTGAGCATACCCTGCCAACTTATGGCGAACAAAGCGGTACAAAAGGGGGTGGTGATGGACGGAGCACCTGAACCAATCAAACACTGACACCTAGTCAACAGATCTGGGTTTAATCCATCACCGTTCTTTAGCCCACTCTGCCTCCCCAGTTCAGACATGGCCATATGCAAATCAGTCTGACCCTGTGCCTCATGGGAACAGTCCAGCCCGAACTGCCAAGCCATGCCTTCCCTGGACCGGAAAAGACATAAAGATCACTGAAAAACATCAATGACGTCTTCCAACAGGAACAGACAGCACCACCGTGCAGGGTTCCATGTGTCTGGCTGTCGGTCATCACCATCCTGAAGGTGGGGCTCCCCCACCAAGACCGATGTCACAAGTCACTGGTCATGGAGACGTCATGGGAGCATCAAAACTCGGGACCTCAACCACCAGGAGCCCTCGGCGGTCTCAGTCCTCAGGGGACTCCCGGCTCTGCAGCTGACTGAGCAGGGCATGCCTCTCCCGCTGACATTCCTCCTCCAAAGGCCTCGTCTGGGCACTCTCCTGGGGCCCCGTCTCCTGCCCGCTCTTGACTGTCTCCCGATCGGTGGACCTCCCGCCGTCGCCTCCGAATCCTCTGGCACCATCAGAGCGTCACCAAGTATGGCCTTTGCCTCCTGCACAGTCCGCAACCCCTGCATTTCATTGTTTCAGACGAAGGTCAGGTGGAATGGCTGTCCCCATCGGTACCGAATCCCCTGCTCACGGAGGAGGGATGTGACTGGATGCAGTTCCCTGCGCCTCTGCAGGGTGAGGGGCGAAAGATCCTGGAAAACCCCCACATGAAGGCCCTCGAATTCCACCATCGAGCAATCCCTTGCGGCGGCCATGATTATCTCCTTCTGTTGGTAGGAGTGTAGGCAGGTCAGAATGTCCTGAGGCTGGCCGGGGCCCGAGGCGGGCTGCCCAGCCCGATGCGTGCGATCCAACATGACCTCCTTGTCTCGCAACTAAGGAGCCATGTGTTTAAAGAGGCGAAGAACCCATTCTTCCAGTTTGCCACCATCTGCCAGGAGGAGCACACCCTTAATGCGAATATTAGAGAGCCTCGAACGATTTTCTAGGTCTTCAAGCTTGAGGTACAGTTCATTGTTTCCTTCGCGGAAGTTGATAAGCTCCCGGGTCTGAAGGGTAAGCTCTTCCTCCCGTCTGTCCCCGTTGCGTTCCAGGGTGTCCACCCTATCTCCAAGTTCACTGAGCTCCGTCCGGAGCTGCTTGACATCAGTGGCCATTCCTTGACGTAGGCTAGCGAAATCCTCTCGGAGGGAGCTGAAGAGCTGTTCCATAAATTCTTTTGTGATGGGCTCAGCAGCGCTGCCAGCTTCTGGGTCTCTACCTGTGTCGCCGGTCTTTTTCCCACCCGTTTTCTGTAGCAGTTCTTTAATGGACGGATCGTGCTCATGGTGTCTCTCCTGGCTCGTGCAGTGGTCATAACTACAGCCGGGCGGGTCCAGGGCTTCACAACTCCAGGCGCAGGGGTAGGTGCTTCTCCAGCTGTTCAAGGCATCAGGAGGATCTGTCAAGGCCCGGGCTAGGCCTCCGCACACGGAGCTCTCACCCAGATGGCTGTCCTTATCCCACTGAGGGTTGCTGAGTCCCTGTAGCGTGGTCGTTCTGGCAGAATCAGGGCCCAGCCGCAGCAGCCAGATGGCCCCTCCACACCTCCTGCGAAGGCCTCACTGCAAATTCCCAATTCCGCCTACTGCTGCCTCCATGGAGCCAGTCCCCCGCTGGTCCCCCTGGCGAGCCCGGCAGAGCTGATTCCAGTTGGGGCCCCCAGCAATAGAGAGATGGACGGAGGCCAGACCTCGAGGCCCAGATCGCCCCAGGCGTAGTCCAAAGTAAGGCCCCACCTACCTCGGGCAAGACGTCGGTGGATGAGACTAGGCCCTCTCCGAGGCTTGGGTGTGCGTGCGGACTGGCCTCAAAGTCACTCTGTGAGTTGAGCCTGGTGCCGCCACCAGACTGTGTCGCACAGGGCCTCCGCCTGCCACCACCTCCTCTGAGCCACCGAGGACGCAGCGCCATTCCTCACCACTCTCGCGCTCCGCCGCTAGGCCCTTGCTGCTTCACTCGGGTCAGTCTGTGCACTCACGCCATGCAGGCTACACCGTGTGGCGCCTTTCTTCAGCCCCGATCCTGCATGTCAGCCACCCCCTCAATCCAACATAAACCAGTCCCTCAGAGCCAGGGTGGCACCGCCGCTAATTCCTGACGTTAAGAAGCTCCAGGGAAGGGCTGTGCCAATAGCTCCTGTCCCGACTCCAGGTCTTACTTAATATGGCCGTCTCGTGGCCTCCGGACTCAGGCCTCGGAGAGTCCTCTCACTAGTCACAGGAGGCAGCAGGTCCTCTGGAGTCACTTCCCGCACCGCCTCACTCCACGCCGCAGGTAGGGCACCTCCAGCTCACAATGTGGCAGGATCTGCAGCCACAGGTGTCATCTCCACTAGTGCAGGTCCCCCAGGGAGACTTCCTGCCACCACAGTTCACGCGGCCGGTCACGGCACACAATACGCCGTAGCCAGTTTCCACTGAAGGCTGGGCCTGCTCACCAGCCTGCGTTCTCTCCGTCCGCAGCGCAGCACTGGATAATTTTTGGGCCCCCTCACGGGTCTGGATACCTCCAATAGATGCTTTGAATCAGCCTCGGCAAGTGGAGCCCCAGGAAAACGGTGCTACTCCGCCGCCATCTTGAACACACTCCTGTGTGATACATTTTACACCACATTTCTGTATCCACTGATATTGATATTCTATGAGAATGGAAAGACAACGTCTTTCCAATCTCATAAAATAACAATGTTGTTTGGCGGATCTCTTACAGTTTTAATTTTAGGAGTATCAGCATGTCAAGAGGCAGATTAATTCTGAAATCAATTTGTGCTCTGGTTAGTTTCTGGGATAGTTGTTCAATGGTGTTCAGATTTAGACCTTTATATGTGACGCACGATCTTCACATTGAACACTGAGTTGTTATCTAGGGATCTGAGGTCACCAGTGATGATTTCTTATATCCGAGTCGCAATATAGTTTTTTGTTGATATTGTTCCAGCTCTGGACCAACCCTCTTACCACTTGTTATCCGATAAACCTTTTTCGACAACTGAGAGGTAAAGTGAGTTAGCATTTAATCAAACAATCTCATTGACAGTGCAGCCCATTTGGCTACACAATATGGACAAGGAATCAGTGACTTTAGTTAAGAAGGTTTATTACAAGTTAGCAGTCAAGTTAAGGTAAATGAATCTCAATACCATGTTGTATGGATACAGAATAACAACTGGATAACCTAACCTCCTAAATAAGTTGAGGTGCACCAGAATAAGGCAAACAAGAAGTTCACTTACAGCAATACAGAACATTTATAACAGAATCTAATACTCGTAGAGGAATTTATGATTTTCTCTTCTATACATGAGTATAGTCTACAATCATCTAAAATAAAGTCCAAACTTAGAGGATGGTTTAAACCTAAAAGGATCCCCAAAATCAGGGAAATGCAGGAAGTGTGGGAAGGTGTCAGCATTTCAGAAGTTCAGTCATGAGTCTTCTTGGGATTTGAGTATAAATGTTAGACTAAGCAACACTTAACACTGAGCCCAAGGGGAAGCATAAAGGTCTAAACCTTTCAAAGTCCAAAGTAAAAGTGGCCAACAACGTTCTTTGAGAACACTAACTATTACCATACAATCCTTCTGAGTAACACCCCTTATTCACACAATCAGAGGCTCCATTGTCCTTTCCATTCTCACGTTATGAGCTGAAACATTAACAAATTATTCCTGGCCAGTCCTGAGAATGACATTGTCCTTGGTCACCTGCGACTCCTTGTAACTTAACTGAACGGAAACTGTCAGTTAATGCTCTGGCTCTGCTTGTTCTTTGGCAAGGTCTTCTTCTGAGGTTCTCTATCATTAGTACAGTGTTGTATCTGTTTTCAAACTAACAAATCATGTGAATATACCGGCAAGTAAAAGACAGGCTATCAGAAAATGGAAAAAAAGGTATTTCATGCTGAAAGAAATACAGGCCAATTCATGGCACTTTAACGTATCAAATCAAGGGTGCACATTTAATAAACGGGTGCACATTCAACTACAAATGAATGGAAAATGTCAGAACATTAATTTTATGTTACATGTTGCATACAGATAATATTTTAAGTACGTGTATAAATGTGACTTAGAACTACATTATAATTCAAATCTGAAAAGTTAGTGCACACATTACATAAGCCTTTCTTGTTTCTAAAGTGAATACGCTTTAATTTTGGGAGGAGGGCTTTCATCAAATTTCTAAAAAGCAATAAATATCTTTTATACAAGTCATTAAGACAAATAACACCAAAGTGGAAAGTATGGAATTATTTAGTATTCAAGTGAGATACCCCATGATGTTGGACCCAAATCTGTCCCAATATCTGCATATCATAATTAAGCCTTTCACACCCTTTTGCATTAATAAGCATCTTGTAATTTCACAACATGCTTAGGAAGTGTATCAATTGCATTAAGTGTAGTAGTACATCATAATGGAATCCATGAATTAATGTATTAGATAGAAAAGACAATGATGTACGAAAATGTCAAGCACACAGCACTTTAAAAATAAGGAACTTATCACACAATTTTAATTTTTGCACTTTTATTCACATCACAATACACTTATTAAAATAAGTGCCTGTCTGCAAACTGCTTTTAATGGACCTATTGGGCTCAGGAATTCTAGCTGCATTTAAGCTTTCATTAAAAAGTTAATATCCTGTCCCAGTAGGAGCTGGACAACTAAGACATAATCAAACCACACAGGGATCTGCCTGGTTCCACAAATAAAGTTAATTATGTATTATACTGCAATTATATTTTACTTTTCGACATTGTAAATAATTAAATGTATATTTATATATTCAAATGTGTTTACAATGTGATTATAGTATGTTGTCCATGTCTATTGTATGCAAATAGAGCACTAGCACTTTAAAAATGTTTAGCTCAGTATAAGCCGTGTCATGTGATCAAGGCCGTGGGATGGTCGAAACGCATCATGGCGACCAGCTTGGTGACAGAATAAACAACTGAAGCACAATATGGGTCCACGCTAGTTTTTTCAGCAGAAACGTACAACGAGGAATTGCAATATATATATATATATATATATATATATATATATATGTATATATATATATATATATATATATATATATATATATATATATATATATAATTGCTCTGTTTGCACCAAACAGTGAGTCACTTGTTAGATGGGTACTGTAGTGCGTTGGTGCCACGCGCCAATATTCTGGCTCCACAAACCTCCCAAATCCTCAGGAAGTAAAACCGCACTCACGGGGTGAATCAAAACAGCATTTAATCAGCAAAAAGACAAACGCGTTTCGGAGATAAACTCCTTCGCCAGTGTCAATTCATTGTAAGTGACGCGGCGCCATTTAAACCAATCACTGTGTATAGCTAGAAACTAAAAGGGGACTAGCGCGAAATAGATGTTTCATGCGCCATCTTAGACAAGTTTGGTTTATACATAAACACAATTATCTTGTTTGATTGTCTAAGTTACACCTTTCTTTACGGCTCATAACACTAACAATGCATCACTAATAATATAGTGTCTACTTTGAAGCTGATTTGTTGCCGTGGATCGGCAATTGCAACCCTTAATGGGTTGCTGAAGCCCCTCGAGTTCCACTTGTACATTCACAAGATTCGTCAAAAATTATTGTCCACGTTTCCTTATTTATGAAACAGCAAAAAATACATAAATCAAAAATAAGTAGGGTATACTGCTATCAATTTCTGAATGGCTTCGGCCATCATTGAAAAGTAGACCAGTCAGTTAGTCGCCTACTATCAAATGCATTCTCCTATATAATATACACAAGCAAGAAGAAATAATAGAAATTGATTTCATGATGTCTTCGTTTCTCATCCAGTCGGCGACGGCCTTCATTCCTTCGTGGGGGTTGGTTTTGGCAGTGTGTGGGTCCTTTGTGAGGGAGAGGATGAGCTGGGTGTCGTCGGCGTAGGAGATGATGATGAGGTCGTGATGGTGGGCCACTAGTGCGAGGGGGGCCATGTAGACGTTGAACAGCGTTGGGCTGAGGGATGAGCCCTGGGGGATGCCGCAGATGATGTTGGTGGCTTCGGCTCAGAAGGGTGGAAGGCGGACGCTCTGGGTTCTGCCGGTGAGAAAGGATGTGGTCCAGTCAAGGGCCTTCTCTTGGATTCTGGCTACTAGGAGGCGTGTCATTAGAGTGGAATGACAGACCATATCGAAGGCAGCTGACAGGTCCAAGATGATGAGGGCTGATGTTTCGCCGTTGTCTAGTTGGCGCCTGATGTCGTCTGTGGCGGCGATGAGGGCTGTCTCGGTGCTGTGGTTACATCTGAATCCGGACTGGGATGGGTCCAAGATGTTGTTGTCTTCCAGGTGGCGGGTCAGTTGCATGTTGACGATTTTCTCGATGACTTTAGCCGGGAATGGGAGCAGGGAGATGGGCCAGAAGTTCTTGAGTTCCTTGGGGTCTGCTTTGGGCTTCTTGAGGAGGGCGTTGATTTCGGCGTGCTTCCAGCTTTCCGGAAATGTCGCTGTTTCGAAGGAGATGTTGATGACCTTCCGTAGTTGGGGTGCGATGGCTGCGTCTGCTTTGTTGAATACGTGGTGCGGGCACGGGTCAGACGGAGATCCTGAGTGGATGGAGTTCATGACTTGCGTGTCTCGTCGTAGTTGACGTTGGACCAGGAGGTCAGGCGGTTGGCGCTGGTGGTGTTCACAGGGGAGTCTGGCGTAGTCGGGGCGGTCGTGATGTTGAAGCTGTCGTGGATATCAGTGATCTTGCGGTGGAAGAAGATGGCCAGTGAGTTGCACAGTTCTTGTGAAGGCGGAATGTCGTTGGCCTTGGCGCTGGGGTTGGAGAGTTCCTTTACGATGCTGAAGAGCTCTTTGCTGTTGTGTGTGTTGTTATCCAAACAGTCTTTGAAGGAGGATCTCTTGGTTAATCTGATGAGGTGGTGAGGTCTGCGGGTAGCGTCCTTGTGGGCTGCGTGGTTGTCTGGTGTGCGTTTGTGGAGTCATGTCTTTTCCAGTTTTCGGCAGGCGCGTTTGGAGGCCTGGAGCAAGTTGGTGAACCATGTGGCTCTTTTTCTGGTGTGGCTGTTGGAGGATTTCTTGAGCGGGGCGAGGGTGTTGGCGCAGTCGTCGATCCACTGTCTGAGGTTGAGGGCTGCGGCGTCAGAGTTGGTGGGGTCGGTGGGTGGATTCTTAGCAAGGGAGGTGAGCAGCTGGTCTTCGGTGACTTTGCTCCAGTAGCGGCGAGGCAGCTGTTGGGTGCGATGGTGCGTGGTTGGGTTCTTGAAGGTGAAGTGGATGCAGCGGAGGTCAGTCCAGTGGAGTTTGGTGGTGTGATTGAAGGCGACGTGAGAGCCTTTGGAGAACATGGGGTCAAGCGTGTGGCCGGCGGTGTGGATGGGTGGGTGTGGTGACGAGTTGTCTGAGGCCGAGGTTGGCGAGGTTGTCGATCAGGGTGGTGCAGGTTGTTCTCGAGGTGGAAGTTTAGGTCCCTGAGGAGGATGTAGTCCATGGAGGCGAGTGCGTGGGTACTGGCGAGGTCGGCGATGGAGTCGCTGAACTGAGCCCGGGGTCCGGGGGCTCTGTAGATGAGTGTTCCTCTGAGGGTGGTGTTTGGGTCGGTGTGTATCCAGAAGTGCAGGTGTTCGGCGGTGTTGACGGTGTCGTCTGCGTTGGTGGCGACTTTGAGGGTTGACTTGAGGATGATGGCTATTCCTCCTCCGATTCCGTTGGCGCGGTCCCTGCGGGTGATCTTGTAGCCATCCGGGATGGCTATGGCGATGTCGGGCGCCGAGGAGTCGTTCCACCAGGTCTCGGTCAGGAAGGCCACGTCTGGGGCAGAGGTGTCGAGCAGATCCCAGAGCTCGACGGCGTGTTTGCGTGCGGAGCGGGTGTTGAGGAGTATGCAGTGGAGGTGGTTGGGTCCAGTCCTTGGAGGTTTGGTGGTTCTGTCGCAGGTGAAGCTGCAAGTGTGGCAGGAGAAGGGTCCGTGGGTCCGTTTCAGGGCGGCATGGAAGCAGGTATGGTTTCGGCCGGCGTTGAGCGCGTGGAGGGTGCTGGCGTCGTAGTGGATTCTGGTGTCGCGGCGTTCGCGGGGTCCAGGGGTTCTGGCGCTGGGCACGGTTCAGGCACGGAAGGGCGCAGACGGCCTTGCCCTAGGCACGCCTTCGGCGTGCCAACGGCGCGCCTGCTGTGCACGTATGCTGTTAGGCCGCTTCTCGGTCTGCATATGAGGAGGCTTGGGAGGGAGGAGCATCTGGGAGGCGGGAGTGGGGAGTCCAATGGGTGTGCTGGGGGGAGGGGCTGCAGGGAGGCAGCAGTTGGAAGGCCGGGTAGGGAGCGTGGGGGGCGGGGGGCGGCAGAAGGGCACAGGAATCGGCAATGCGAGCGGGTCAGCAGGTGACGAGTGGTGGTGTGGGGGCGACCTGCCTGCAAGCAGGGTCAAAGGCCTCTGCCATTGCAGAGTTTATTGTCACAGTGACGTGGCATTTAAAGTGTTTGTCAAGTCTGAAACTCTCGTTTACTGCAGATAGGTCATCCCTAAGGTAGGTCCTAGGTACCCCTATGGGCAGGATGCTGTGTAGGTAAAAGGTAGGACATGTGCCTTTGTTGTGTGGCATGTCCTGGTAGTGACAAACAGCCTATTTGGTTTCTCACTGCTGTGAGGCTCCTCCTCTCAAAGGTTTGCATTGGGAATTCCCTGATGTGTGCTTCAGTGGTAATTTCTAATCTGGAAGGAGTAGCATTGCCATGTTTAGTATGTTTGGAATAGTGGTGATAAATCCAGTTTATTGGTGTAAGCGGATTTTGTATCACTATTTTAGAAATACCACTGTTAGAAGTGGGCATTTCTGTGCGCTTATGGCTCTTTATGTTTTTCAGCCTGGCTCCAATCACCATCTGGTTTAAACTGACAGGGGCCTGTTTTGAGGGAGAGGTGTGGCGCCGCAGCCAGGGTGACTGATGCTGAAATCTGGGGATCACGGTTTGATCCCCGGCGCCGGCAGCAGATTAGCCCAGCACCATGTGACTATGGGCAATAGCTTGCTTAATCTTCCCGACGGCCCCCAGCGCCTGGAGACCCTTACGGATGATTGTTTGCGCTTTACAAATGTGGATTATTATTATTATTGTGCATTCACTCTAGACAGTCACATAGGGAGCTGAGGTGTGGCCCGCATATCCTGATGAGTCTTCCTACGCTAGGGTGGTGGGAGAATTTGTCACCTGCACCCGAATAGCAGTGCCTGCCTTTCCCAATGCTGTCTTTGCCCCCCTGTAATGCGTCTGGAGCCATGGCTGGGGATTGAATGGGTAAGTTGTGCACTTCTAAAGTTTGATTGAAGTACCCTCAGAACAAAGGCTTTGTGAGTGTAAGTACAGAGGCTGTGACCCCATGATTTCAGACACTGCGTGGGACTTGTAACCAGATGCTGCAGGCTTTACATACTGCACCAGAGGATTGCTGTGCATCAGGAGGAATCACCATTTGGAGTGCTTGCCTTGTTGGACTGGTCTGCTGCCTGCTGATCGTTGGCTTCAATAAGAGTGCCATTTTGCAATTGTTGCCTTATGTGCTGGCTGCCGCCGCCCTCTGCTTGTGCCCCCAGTAATCACCAGCAGGCACAGCAGAAATCTCAAACTGTGCCTGCTGGTACCTTCCCCCAGAATGTCTACACACGTAATTGAAAAACTGGTTGCAACACACAAGATTGCTACGTTGTGCAGCATTACAGTCCAGCGGTAACTAATATAGGTTTGTTTTGAATGTAGATACTTTAAAAAAAGGAATTCATGTGTGATCAGTATGAATAAGTTCCAAACATGAACTTTTCCAGTGTATCAAGTATTTCTCCATGCAGTAGTGGTCTTCCTTTTCAGAGTTTAAGCAAAATGTTGTGTCAAGCAGGTTCGTTTTAGGCTGATGTGTTTTGCTCCTTATAGAATTCAGACGTGTAGCAAAACTGTTCACTGAAGCAGTCGAAACTATTGTCAAAACGACCCATTTATGGCAAAGTCTGTCCAAAGCATCCATTTAAGGGCACATTCCATCAAAGTCCTGTGAAATGTAAACAAAACAAGCACATTCTTTAAATAATGCAGGTCATGACTAATACACTGAGGTCTTATAAACTGTACATGATTTTGAGTAACGCCACAGCCATACCTTTCACCCGAAAATTAATGTGGTGAGCTCAGCCACACGTCACTCACTCTCTCTAGATATAACTTAGGTGTGGGAGCAAGCCTGTGCCTAGAATTATTTCTCCATTCTGCCCACTTATAGATATGGGAGTAACTTCAGCTGGGAAGCCTACCTCTATCATACACTTGTAGGTTGTGCTGGAATTCTTGCATTTATTCTGGCCCTACCGAAGCTAGTGCCTTGACTGATGGAGTCCATATTCTGCAGACTGCAATCTGATATACTTAAGGCTTCCTGTTTTCCGTTTTTACTGTTTTTGTACAGATAAATACAGACAGAAAACCATTGATTTTCCTGTCTGTAGTTATTTTTATATGTGAATGAAAACGAAAATTGGGTTATTTTTGAGGGATTCCAAATGCTGTCAATCATGACTGCCAGGCCAATAGCTGGGATTGACAGGCAATGTAATTAAAAAAATTAATGAATTTTGGTAAAGAGCCTTAAACAGTTATAGATTTGCACAACCTTCATACAAAAATGTGCATGTTTTCTTATTAGTGCATATTTTATTATCTGAGTGTGTGTATATATCATTGAAAGTGTACAATAAACGGTTAAATAAATGTAGAAATATACACATTTCAGCTTAATTTTTTCACAATACCTAAAATAAATATCGATAAATACAGGTAAAATTGGCAAAAAATAAAAATGGATAAATACAATCGGAAATGTCAAAAATATAAATACCATAAAACCCGGAAGCCCTAATTATAATATACAGGATTCTGTAATGCCTGTCAATACGTCAGTCACCAAGGGGCACATGCATCAATATTGCATTTTGCGATTCCTTAATTGCGAAAAATAAGGAATCACAATTAAGGAATTGCAAACTGCAATGCATCAAGAAATCGCTTAAAAAATAGCGATTTCTTAAAATTCCTTAATTGCGATTCTCTAATTGAGAATCGCAATTAAGGAATACCTCCCCATCCATTCCTATGGGCCTAGAGGCCCATAGGAATGGATGGGAAGACATTCTTAATTTGCGATTCACCATTAGAAATTCGCAAATTGAGAATGCAATTTCAAGAGTGCAGGGGTGTCCAAAGGACACCCTGTTGCACCCCTGAAATCGGCCTATGAGTACATTTTGCACACACACATGCCCCAAGGGCATGTGTGTGTGTAAAATGGAACTTTGAAAAATGCACTTTAGTGCATTTTTCAAAGTTTTCGCAAATTACCATGAAGGTCAACTTCATGGTAATTTGCTCCCCTTATTTGCGAATTCGCAAATTTTTAAAGTTTGATGCATTGCATTTAAGTAATCTCAATTTGAAATTCCTTAAATGCAATCGCAATTTAGGAAATTGCAATTTTGCGATTTCTTAAATTGCGAAAATTACAAAAATGATAATACATCCCAAAAATTGGAATTGCATTCGCAAACGGCCGAATTTTGCGATTCGCACCATTTGCCAATGCAATTTCCATTGATGCATGTGCCCCCAAGTTCTTTATAATCGGCGACTTGTGATGTACAAAGTCGGCCATTATAAAGAAAATACTTCAGAACTTGACTATTATGAGGTTATTACAACCAAGTTCAAGTTTTGATGTCACAATGCCTGCTGCCAGCAACAGAGGTGAAAGGTAGGTCAAGTAACGGAGCTTAATTAAAGCAGCTGTTTAAAACAACAAACGGGATATTGCTGTCTTCTGCTCTACTTTAATGCTGGAATAGACTATTGCAATACAATTTATCATGGGACTTAATAAAAAACATGTATAAAGTTTGACGTTTTCCCGCTTGATTTTGGTCTGAAGGACCACAGTGCTATTTCTCAGTTGCTGTCCTACCTTCACTGGCTGACAGTGGGAAAAGCATCATCTTCAAAATCCTTTTAAAAGTTAGTTCCCAAAATCTACTATTTATCACAACCATTTAAGCTAACTGTGAAATTTAAAAAATAATAATCCCACTGACTTTTTTAGTCACTTCAGCAATTTCAACTGACAGTCACTACCTTTAGGAAATCCTTTTTGGGGAGAAAAATGTTTCAGTGGGTTTGGTATTATGACTCATTCTTAAGGTGAGTAATCTGCAGGAAGAAGTTTGCATCTGAAGAAAAAGTTACCTACCTGCTTTATTGACATTATTGGGAGAATGCTATCTCTTTTTACAGATTCCTAACTGTCTTTTTCCCTGACAAGTTAGTATCTTGACTAGTAAGAGCTCGAGGTTGTTCATGCTTTCTGGGCCTCTCCCCACACTTCTCGATGGAACATAGAAAAACTACCAGAACTAAATCAGTACGCCAATTAGTGGCTTTAATCACGAGTTGTCTTCTCTCCCTGGGTAGGCGGAATCCTGGATGATGCTGCATGGATTTAATTGGCTATGCTATAGAGCCGTCTGATGGGACAAAGTTTCTAGTTCCATTCTAGTGCCTGGAGGATATTCATAAAGTGGGAAATCTGTGTGAAGATATATTAATCCACTACCAAAGGGGAGTAACTTGTATTTTCTTATGTCCCTTTCTATTGCACTTTGCTGGCATTCCCTAGAATGTTGAACACCAGTGAGCATGTTGTGCAGACCATGGCTAGTCCTGTGGGAGTATGGGAACATGTACCTGTGCTATCACAAACTGGCTCTTAAGCATCATGATTTCTTAGTCCAAGGTGGTCTAACCTAACCAAGGTGTACCCATGGCAGTGGACCTAGCAGTGTATAAGGACATCTGCTTTACATGCATGTCAACAACTGGATGGTGGTTTCCAAGTCAGAGTTATTTTGTTTGAATGGATGGGCTTTTGGATGGTCAATGTGGAGTACTCTCCGCTTTCGTAATTTCACCCAGGAAATACGTAAAGAGGACCATCTTGACAGATACCAATCCTGGTGGTTCTTAGTCCTCATTCATTCAGAAGCAGCTCAACTATGCCAAATACAGACTTCTGGCAACAATGGAATTGAAAATGGGTTTGCGGGTGATCCTGATTCTTCTCTAAGTACTTAAGATTGAGGGCATGATCCAAATGACAAATTGCAGCACCAGCCTTAGTGCCAGGAAACCCTTTCGTGTAATCAAGCACTTCATAAATACTTCATCTAATTCACAGTGCACTTGATGCAGCATGGAAATAGTGTGCATTGTTAAGTGGAGCCGGGTTGAAAACTTTCTTTAACATGGGCATAGGGAAATCTTACACTCAATTTTTAACATATCGCTTCCCTGTCTTGAAAAGCTTTAATTTGCTGTTTATTGTAGAAAACTTCATATGGATCAGCTGCCCCCACTGTCCTGTCCTCAATTAGAGTAAAAATGTTAGGGCATCTTTTTTGGGGCTGCAGTAAGTGAGGTGCCCATACCAACTCTGTACGTACAGTTCTGTGGCTGTTCTTCGACAAGCTGCATTAGCGGTTACTCTAAGCAGCTGCTCTTTGTGGAACCCATACCCAAGAAATTCATGCTTGTATTCCATCTCTTGCAGAGGAGGCAAGGCAGGACAGGAGCCAGCCATTTCGGTTTGAATCCCAAAGATGTGGAAGATGCTTAACCATCTAATTCAAAGCGGTACCCTTTGTGAATAGATGGCTATTTCCAGAGGTCCAGATGATCTGATGGCTTAGTTTTCATGATGGAGATGTTTAGTTGTATTTCACTATAATTCTTAAGATGTTGTTCTGTGTGACTTTACTATAAGTAATGTTATCGTCCTCTTCAAGTATTTCTAATGACCCTTTTTAGTCTCTGTGATAATGGCATCGCAATCATACTTTCTTTGGCAGTACGAGTTAGCTCTTACCTGCCCTGTGACCCCTTGCTCTATAGTGGCGTCTGCTGGTTCAAGGTATTTGGGCCAACTTCTTGTTCTCAGACAACTGTCTTTGTGCCCTGTAGACTGCATATTATAAACCTTAAGAGCTAGGAAGCATCGGATAATCTGTGACTCCGAACTATGGTTTGTTCCACAAGATGAATCAGTGGTCAAAATTGTCAATCTCCAGCTCTCCCTGCTCCAGAAAATCCTCATTTTCCTCCAAACTGGCCAACCATTGGAGTTTATAATATAATATGCACTGGTCTCCACAGAACAGTATGTGCCAGGCTATGAAGACTGCAAAATAAGACCACCCTGAATTTGCCATTACCTCCATAAATTAGACCATATCAGTCTGCTCTCCACTGGTCACCAGTCGAACCCAGGATCAGTTTTAAGCTTCTATCTACCATTCATAGAGTAGTCTGGGGAAAAAGCCCAAAATACTTAGAGAAATTAACTTTGTGCTACCCCAAACTTGAAACCTCTGCTCTTCGGATACAAATTAGATTCATGAACATTCCTTCAAGTGGTTCCCTGGGGGCACAAGTCCCAAGACTGGGGAATTACCTCAAACCTCCTTGAGATCTGAAAAGAACCGCATTCTTTTCAGTAGGCCCCAGAAAATGAATCTGTTCAGACACACTTACTAACAAGCCTTTTAACTGCAGGGGTCTGTGATGGGAGAATACGAACTATGAACACCCCTTATCTGATTGAACATGTTCACCCCCCTGCATCATTTTATTAATCTCATTGTACACCTTTTATGCCTAATTTGCTGCTCAGTTGTAGTCAAATATTTACACACTGCTTACTATAAAGCTCCCAAGTAAATTAGGAACTGTAAGAGCTAGGTATGTTCATTTAATATGAAGGAAAGACAGATTAAATTAAGTAGTGAAATTGTATGGTAATCCGGTACAGGTAATTAAATGTTGGTGCCCAGAGAACAATGTAGGTTGGCTCGTGATTCTATACGAGATGAGCATGTGGCTATTGCAAGACATTAAACTTTAGTGAGCCGGGTTTCGGGAAGTTTTAGAAGAGTAGACATTTAGGGGCCGATTATGATGCTGCTGTAAAAGGCTCCGACCCCTGGTCTAAACCTTTATGGCCGCATCATAATGGGCGGTTGGTATACTTTACAACTGCCTCATTACGATGGAGGCGGTTATGAAGTAAACCTGCTGGTCATTCCACCTGGCTTCCGACGGGCTCGCAGAGCCCGTTGACAAGTAGGAATCTGGCCTGTGATCTCAAGGGCAGACCTTTCCTCTCTTGAGATTACAATGTCGGGTTTCTGCATCCTTTCCGACACGGTAAGGCTGTCAGAACACGAATTTGGGGGCCCCCAGCAGGGCCACCTGGGTGCATGGCCTCTGGTTGGAGGCTGAGGGGGCACCTATGGTGCCCCCCCTGTTGATTCCTGCCCCCTGTTGATCCCTGCACCCCGTGGCAGTCACCTCAAGGTCAGGGCCGGACTGAGAACCAAAACCGGCCCTGGCAAAGTGCTCGGCCTGCCCCCTGGGGGTGCGACAAGCTCTTTGGCGGGGCCGGTTTTCGTCCGATTGTGTTACAGGGCCGATTTTGCAGCTATGCTGCAAAAACGGCCCTGTAACAAAAACGGCCCCAGTTCCCAAAACCGGCCTCCACCCTTGCGGCGCCTCGGGGTATTGCCCGGTGCCCGTAACGGCCAGTCCGGGCCTGCTCAAGGTGCCTGCCACCGGGTGCAGGGATTAACTGCACCTCCCATTTTACTATGCTGCCATAGTAAAATGTAGAAAATGTAGTAAAATGTAGGACTGCACCAAACCATGTTCGGTCGCATCCTAATGGGCCGGTCGGGACCGCCAACCGGGTGTTAGTCAGTCCCATGACCGATGTGATGTCGGGTGGAAGTGATTCCGCCTGACATAGTAATGACCCCCTTAATGTGTTTTCTTTTGGAATGCAATCTCTGCACAGAAGAGTTAAAGTTTGATCCTCTCTTTTTCCATTATCCATTGTTTGGATTCCACTTTTCCAGGGGGATGGACTTTGGGAGGTGCTTCTTAAGGCTCCCTCTCTATTCGAGCATTAGTCGGTGTATTTCATTCTTTATAGGCAAACTGCTGAAGAGACAGTTAAGGGTAAAGATTTGAAGAATACTGATTTAGAGTAGCCAGTCTCATTAAAAAATATTTATAACCGGGCGTCCCATGCTTCAAGCCTGATCATTGCCAATGTGTTGTAAACGCAGAAATCGTTAGCAAAAAATATTGTGTTCCAAATATCATTTTCCAAAATATTCCATTCGCTATGGATTTTTTATTATAAACTCAAATTGGCGAAATTTGGGAAATTATATTTTGGCTACAATATTCATAGACCGTGACTGTCAGAGTTACAAGAAACATTTCTGGAACTGTTTTTATAGAACCCTCAAGTTCGCAGTGAACCTTTCTCATTTATGCAGGAAAAGGGCACGTATCAGTCGGCCACCTCTGAAATAACACAATGTGTCACAAGAGACAAAACTGACAAGGGGGTCCCAATTTCGATGAAGTTTAAATAAGGTCATTGATAGAAGTTTTTTTCCACTGTGAATATTCATGAATATTCATGTAGGTTGGTTGGGGACTTCATTCATCTGTGAGTGGGAGGTGGTGAATCTAGCTGCAAAACAGGTGTGTGGTGAGATGTTGACCTGTAATTCGCGTCCCACGAAAATCAAATCATCAGGGACAATGGGACAGTGAGGGCAGTAACGTCATTAATAAAGGATACGTTTTCCCTCCAGAATACCTGGGTTAGCCTGTAGCCCCTTTATATGTGGTATAGTTTCCCTTTTTTCTACAGGTTCTCCAGAACTAGAGGGGGGTGTTTAGATGACTGCTGCCAGGATTTTACATCCATATGCCACACACTTTATATGTATTCATCTTTGCAAGGCTGCCATGAGAAGCTGTTTACCATGATCTGTCTGATATCTCTTTCAAAAAGCTAGTCTTCTGACTTTCAAAATATTTAAATCTTTTCTGTTTTGTCAACTCTCCCAGGAACCATAAAAAATGGGACATTGCAGCCGGCTGGTAGCCTGGAAGAATAATAATAATAACTAATGATCCAATTACAGATCTGCCAATAGACATGGTTTAATGTCATTCAAATAAAAATATTCCCCACAACACTTATAGACCCTCCGATACCCCTTCCCTTATGGTCCCAACCTAAGAACACTGGGGTGCCAGACCCAAAGAGATATTAGAATTACTTAAAATACTGAAACAACAGTTAAAGGCAATTAGAGAACCCAAACTCTCGAATATCTGAGGGTGGCTCACCCCCGAAATTACCTAAAAACAATTGATATCCATAGCAGTACCAGCAAGTGGATGGGGTTAGAGTAAATGTCGATGAAGGGCCCATCCAATAATATTTCTGCCAGTGTCTCTTCTGTGCGAGACAACCACGACTCTGGTGGTCATGGACCGGAAACTGAAAGTCTCTCTGGCGAACTCGGAGAAAACTCCAAGTGCATCAACTACATTTTCAGTGTGTGTCCTAGGAATCCATCCCCAGTTTGTGGGACATTTTCATAATCCAGTGGTGCTGGAGTGAAGAAGCTATGCTGGGGCGTTCTGGAGTAAAGGGGAGGCACAAGGGATGGAGTTGCATGGGCCGGTCAACAAGGGAGAATTACAGGAAGTGATCAGAAGGGGTGATTCCGAAGAGGAAAAGCTGTAAGAGAGTTTTATTTCCAGATGCAGCACTTGTTATTCCAGCAGAATCCACTTCAGGGTAGAAATATGCCTCGCAGGAGTAAAACACTATGGGGCAGATTTACAATAAGTGGCGCATCCCTGCATATCAGCAGGGATGCGCCATGGCTCCACCACAATGGATGCGTCGCATTTACAATGCGGCGCACCATGATGCAAAAACAGCACAGATGCGTCACGCATCTGTGCCGTAAAAGTGGCGCATTGCTGGAGGTGCGTCGCAAGCGCGACGCAGCTCCAGCATGGCCCTAGGGTGCCCTATCCTTCAAATGCTGTGTCAATCCTTACGCCTGATTCAAGCAGGCGCAGGGTTTTGACGCAGCATGGGCCCCAAAGTGACTGAGTGAAATCTTGTAGATTTCACTCAGCCACTTTTAGGAGACGTTCCTGCGCCGCAATGCCCCCCCTGCGCAGGAACGTCTCCTGGCGCAGGGTTTTACAACGTGACGCATTTTCCCTTTATCATCTTGGTGATGATTTACTTTGGTGTTATCTCGAAGGCAAGATACTTGATAGCCTTCAAATTGCACCGGATGTGAACTTTCCGTTTTCCCTCAGGAAGATCGAAAGTGATCTGAGTACCTCACTCCTGAAAAGAAAGTACCCCTACCACCATTAGTCCGTACTGCAACACTACTTTTAGAATTTTCAAGCCACATCTCTTACAATTTCCAACAGGAATCCTGCCACAGCCCATTAATCTGCAAACATCAATCATTCATAAAACAATGGAAAGGTCATTGGCTTTCCTCGCCCACCGACTCTGGTCCATGATACAGGGAAAATATATAAATCGTTTAATTCGGGCACAGCCCATAAAAGACATCATATTGATACATCAAAAATGCTCTTAAATATATTAAAACTTAGACAGCTAGAAAATCCTAAAAACATCATTGTACAATTACCCAGTTATAAAAATGAATAAAAATCCATATCTATTAGCATTAAAAGTAGAAGAACTGCGCCTGAAGGAATACATTGACCAGGTGGCAAGACAACCAATATAAAATTTTGCAAATGCAGTTATCATCAGTCTAGGAAATTCATATAATTGCAATAAGAGGAATGTGCATAGTGGATTGCCAGTGCTAATATTTGTTGAGCTCTATCATACTTTGGAATTAAGAATGGCCTTCCTCCTTAAGGCCCAAGCAATATGCAAATATCGGGAGACCTCTTGGTCTCCCGATATTTATCCTGTAGGAGTTCTCTTGTGTCGCTCTTAAACAGTCTCTCCGCCTCCCAGTAATGCCTAACACCCATAGTATTACATGCTGCCAACAACCATTTTCTCGGGCTATCCTGTAGTTGGGACATAATAACAAAAAATGGGATTCCATTTCCACTGTGTTTGGGCAGTTTGAGCAAACATTTGTCTTGGGGGATACATTTGACACTTTGAAAGTGAGAGATCTTAGGGGCAGAACCCCACACCTGTATCGAACATACAAACATTTTGATTGGTGCGGGTACATCCTATTCATGTAAGGTTCATACCGTGGTGCACTTTTGTGATTAAGAAACTTGCCTGTAAGGGTATTTGTTTTGTACGCTTCCCACGTTTGAGCTATGACTGCCTCCCAGTAACACTGTTTGACTCTTGCAGTATGACCTTTTACTATGGAATCAGGTGCAGTCAATAGATTGCTTGTGCCAATTCTATGTGATAAATCTTGTATGTGTGTGAGCCACGGTGTCCTTACTTTGCTATCAAGGGCCAGAAGGTCTTTGACACATTCTTTATAGGATACCAATTCTTCTGTGGACCATAATCTAACCCACTATAGCAAGGGTTTTAAGACGGCTATTAGATGGATGGGATTAAGGGCCAAGTCTAGACGTAAGGGCGTTACGGGGGAACTTTGGGGAAGTTTGAAAAGTATTTTTAAAAACCTGTGTTCTGTTTCTGTTTTGGTTAGCCTATCTGAATCGGCATACCCCCAAATCTCGGTTCCGTATAGTGCTGACGCAACAGCTGTAGCTTTATATATAGCCATAACCAGTGCTACAGGTCCTCCGGGTGCAGCTTTATAGTGTCTAGCTTTCTGGTGTTGGGTGGTGTAGGGTGGTTTTACTTTTCTCCAGCTGTGGGGCCCATGCTTGAGTGTTACTTAACCTAACCCCAAGGTAGTCAAAATGATGGACTACCTCAAGGGGGTGGCCCTCTACAGTCACAGTGCCTCTACACCTCTTATGGGGTTTATCTTCATGACTTTAGATTTAGAGGAGTTCTATTCGAACCCTCTTTCCCCACAGAAGGTGACAAAGTATTCAGTTGAGATTGAAGGCCCATAGGTGTGTGGGAGATCAGTAGGGTGTCGTCTGCAAACATTAATATTGGGGCTGGTATGCCCGCTACTCTAGGGGCACCATGTTTGCATAGCTTCAGCCTCATAACAGCCCCATTAATAAATAAGTTAAACAATGTTAGGGATAAAACACACCCCTTTTCTGATCTCTATCTTCTCCGTCATATCCCCTGTTGTGTTCCATCTCACCCTTGCATATTTGTTTTCATGGAGGAGCCTAAGTATCCTTAGGAGGTCTGGGGGAATGCCATATCCTTCCAGTACCTCCCACATTGTGTTTCTGGGGACCAGGTTAAATGCCGCTCTTAGGTCAATAAAAGTGACATATAGGTGGTCACGCAACAAGGTGATGTATTTCCAAGTTATCACCTTGAAGCGGAGGACCTGGTCCAGAGTGCTAATTTTTTATCTAAAGTCTGCTTGGGAGTCTTCTAGAATATTATTTTGCTGCATCCAGTCGTTTAATCTAAATAAAACCTGTCTGCAAAAGATTTTTGCGGAGTGGTCAAGTAGACTAATCGGCCTATAATTTGATGCAAAAGATCTCTCACATTTCTTGTGGATCGGTATAATAACCACAGCTTGCCATGACAGGGGAATCCTATTACTACGTATTATGCTGTATGATAGGGCATTCAGATAGGGGGCCCAAATATCTGGTTCAGAAAGATACAGGTCTCCCTGAATGACGTCCATTCAGGGGCCTTGCCCCTTTCTGTTAATGTTATTGCTTTGTGTGTTTCAATATAGGATTCACTTGCAAGGGTGGGGTGCAAGATGAGGTAATCTCACTAGATGATTGAGCACCACTACCCTCCTCTAGGGAGGCGATCTCTGGGCCATTACTTTGCTGCTGGCAATCATAGTGGGCAATAAAGTGGGTGATCCAAATGCCTGGCATGATAGCAGGTTCTAAGTGAGTGTTATTAACTGAATTCCCAGCTACTAATTTCCAAAAGTTTTTTTGGTCTCCCTTCTCTAGGCCTCAGGTAGCGTTAACCATTGGGCCTCATCCCATTCCCTTTTAGACATTTCTGTTTTCATGCCTGGTCTTTATAATTTCAGGTCTAAAGCCCTTTTTAATAGCACAAAGGAGTTGGAGCTTTACTAGGCGACAGGTCTTATTGTACCAAGAGGGTGTTTTCCTTTTAAGTACTCCTCTTTTCTGTTCCCTCATGAAACATGGCCTCAAAATGTCAATGAGTTCACAGTGTAAAGTGATAAAATGAATATTATGGATGTTGTTTAGGTCAATTTGGGACATTTTAGTGACTAAGAGGTTATATATAAGTGCCATCACTTTTTCATCTCCCTCCATTTCTGCCCACTTGATGTTTGTCAAATTATTTGATGTTGTAATTGGTACGGAGGGGACTGCTGCCTTCAGTTGAAAATCTTTGAATCCAGTCATATAAAAGGATGCACTTAGTGCCTGATGATCGCTATCTGCTCTGTAAATAACTTGCATATCATACAAGTCTGGCCAGAGGTCATTATCGAGTAATATGTGGTCAATCCTGGATATGCTAAGGCCTCTACTAAAAGTGAACGAAGGGGGACAGTCAGACCTGGTGTTACCATTTACTAATCTTAGTCCATGTTCAATAATAAGATCGATGATTTGGGGGCCCACCTTTGATAATTTAGTAGTTTACTTATAATTGTGAGTACGTGAAGTTTCCTGTGGGTCTAGACTCTGCAGATATAGGAATGGGGGTGTTGGCATCACCTGCCACAATTTGTAGAGTTTTTTGGGTGATCTCTCCCAAAAAATCATCTAGCCTGCTTACGATCGAGGATTGCAAGTTTGAAGGTACACATGTAACCATTCACTAGAGTTATATGTCTGAATCCTGATCGGGTTTTAATAGTAATTTGCAGGGCAAGTAAATCTTTAGATTTAGTTGGAAGCATTTTGGCTGTTGGAAACAAGTACAGTCTTAGCCATATTAAAAGTCCACCTGCCAGCAATGGAACTGCTGTTTCACTAAGGGCAACACAACCTGAGCGATGCACAAATTCTGTTGCCCAGGTTTCTTACAAAAGGACAATATGGTGGTAATCCATAAATGATCCCCACTCCGGGTCAGAAAGTTTGGACTCAATGCCTGCAACATTCCAGGACAGTAGTTGTAAATGTCTGCCCTCCAATAATCCCATTGGACCCATAGCAGGCTTTGTAGGATCTCCCTGGGATGTTGTAGTATCCTCTTTCTTATTTTCAATGGGTGGGGCCCTACACCTTAGTTACCCAGCAGTGTCTTGTGCAACATAATCTGGAGGCTCCTCATCTGTTGCTGAGGAAATTCAATTTCCATCTCTTGGGGGCACCTTTGCCAGAGTAGCTGGAAGCCGGGATCAATCCTCCATTCGTACATTATTTTTAGGTAGCCATTCACAACATCAACCCCCTGTTTGTGAATTGGTTATCAACAGGCCAGAACTACAAGAAGGGTTAGGTGATGGACCTGAAGCGCCCCTAAGTTCTGGATTTGGCTTCCTACTAACGGCCATTATTATTTCCTTTTTCAACTTAAGCGCCAATACCTCCAGAATAGGGGGATAATGTAGACAGGATTCTCAACCCTAATGCTACACTCCATAAAGTAAGAACTTGATTCTAATATTTTGGTTACAATATCATTTTAGGACCAAGTTGTGATAGTAGATTCTCTAAAAGTATTTGAGTGTATTTGTTTAAACTGCACTGATACCAATTCTGTGGTTTTAATAAATGATAATTCAGGAATGGTTGAGGTTATTTTCGATATTAGGCTCCAGTTAAGACTGTCAAGGGACCCCTGCGATTCATACAAGGGATGCATTACTAGTTTTTACCTCGATTTTTAGTACTATTATCCTGTGTGCAACGTAGGGAGTTTGATGGGCCTGGACTACACTCTTTAACTAAAGTGATATTTGGAACTATTTGTGGTGGAGTTAAATTCTGAAGGACAGTGGGCTCTAATATTTACGCAGAATTTGGCCTATTCTCAATACGAGTTGCTTGATCTTGAGATTAGAGCCTAATCTCCTGAGGCTTGCTGTCATACCTGGTCACCTCTCACTTACTAATGTCTACTAGGTCCGACTTCATTGTACCACTTGCTATGAGCACTTTATTTTGTCCATCAACTGTAGATGCCTGGGCCTTACACCTCTAAAGCGTCAATAGATATGTGGAAGCTTCCTCACCCTTTTGAGCACCTTCCAGGCTTGGACATTTCATATTAACTTGTTTAAAAATGGGATAACAATCCTTAGGTTTGGCTAATTTATTATTTTTTTTAAACCTTTTTATTGGATTTCAATCTTATACATGTCATACATAAGACAAACCGTACTCGCCTGTTACAGCATTATAATCGAAATGATCATTTTGTCATGACAAATATCATCGTGGGTAGTCCTCGAGTAGGCAAGGAGGTAAACTGTCTCTGGGGTGCAATCTCCCACCATCTCCATGGGGGATGCTGAGTCAGCGTGGGCGCAGTCACTGGCAAGATTGCCACCATTCCCCACCTGTATGACAGCCTCTAGTCCAAAGTCCCCTGCAGAGGGTAGCGGTAAGTGGAAATCTGTAAACGTAACTGAACTTTGGACTTTAAAACCAGGGAAGTGAAGGGATCATGAGGGGAGTGGGAAGTGCAGGGCGCATACGGTGAAGGCAAATGCAGTGGGGCTCCTTAGCATACGATCCAATGTATGCAGACTATCCTAGTGTGTGCTTTGATGCATGGTCCCGGGGAAAGGATCGGGGGGTATGTTGGTGTAGCGGGGGGGGGGGCGAGAGTGAACAGGCGGCTCAAAGTGTATGTGGTCCGGGCAATGCTTTCGTGTCCTGTGGGGGTTCAGAGCCATCTGTGTGTGTTTGCTTAAATTCGTGCAGGAGCATCGCCCATTCTAAGGAGATAGGACGCTTCCGTATGCCTCGAGCTTCCTCCTGGCGAATAAGGTCTTCTTCCGTCGCTGCCCACTTCTTTACCGCCCCCCACCAGGCCGCTATTGGTGGACCCTCTGCTGCACGCCAATGCATAGCAATACTATGTTTAGCTATCAGGATGGCCAGCAGGGCAAATTTGGTCTCTACCTTCTTGTGTTTCTGGCGCCTAAAGTTGCCTAAAGCACATGTGTGGAAGTCCGTAAGGCCTGTGACTGTTTGGAGCATGGTGTGTACTGTCACCCATAGGGATTGTATTTCTGGGCACGTCCAGAACATGTGTATAAAAGGGGCACCCGGCGCACGACAACGGAGGCATTCGAAGTGGGAGGTCGGGAAAAAACGCTTAGGCTGTGCTGGTGCGAGATACGCGCGGTGCAGCACATTAAACTAGACATTTTTGAATCGTTGGTTGCGGGACACCTTCTTGTGATGCTCTAAGGCTTGCGACCACTGTCTGTCATGGAGAACGCGGGCAAAGTCTTCCTCCCAATGGAGCCGTAAGCGCGTCAGTGGTACGTGTGTTAGTTCCATGATGGGTTTGTATATCCACGTGATATGGTGCCTGCCCGCCCCCATATGTAGCAGTGTGTGCAGTACCGGATGAGTCTTGGGTTCCCCCTCCCCTAGGTTCAAGGTCCGCCTGCAGTCCACCACCAACTGCCGGTGTAGTAGGAATTGACCTGCTGGGAGCCAGCTGCCCTCAGTCAGGCCTTGGAACGAGAGCAACTGACCATCCGAGAACAGAGCCTCTGTTTTGGTGAGCTGGTGTTCAGTCCAGACCCTGAGATCTCCCGCTGAGTAGAACTGTCGGCCTTTAGGGAGTCCCACCAGTGGCAATAAAGGGGAATACAGTGGGAAACCCCTGGACATGCGGTGGATCCGCATGATACAGGCCCTGGCTGCTTTGACCAGTAATGGATGAGTCGCGCTAGGGGTGGAACCTGGAAGGAGCATTCGTGTCAGCTTCGGGACTGTTATCTGTCCAGCTTGGGCTTCTGTTTCCCCAAGGTTCCGGTGCGCCATCCAGCGTGACACCCACTGCAGCTGTGCCGCTAAGAAATAGGCCTCAAAGGACAGCGCGCCCATCCCTCCTTTATCGCGAGGCAGTTGCAAGGCCGAGAGGGCCACCCTGCCACAGCCCTTCCCCCAGATCAGGGAGATTAGTAATGAGTTTAACTCTTGGAAAAAGGACCGTGGGGGGCGAACCGGAATATTAGCGAAGTAGTAAAGCAGATGGGGCACCATTATCATTTTGGCTATGGCCACCCTCCCAATGGGAGCCAAAGGTAAGGTTCGCCAGAAACTAACTTGGCTTTCAAGTCCGCGGAGGGCTCGGTAGTGGTTGCCTTCCAGGAGGTCTTGGGGTTCATGGTAGAGCCTGATACCCAGGTACCGCAGGGCGTCGCCCGTCCATGCCAGTGAGGCCTCTCCGATTTGAATTTCCCTTAGTGGGGAAGTCAGGTGCAAAGGATAGATAGAGGATTTTCCCCAATTTACACGCAACCCTGCGGCCCTCTCGAAGTCTGTGAGTGTGGACCATAGGGAGGAGAGGTCTGCTGTAATGTCTCTAACATAGATGGGAAGATCATCCGCATAAAAGGGAGACGCAATAGGTGCGACCTCCCAGTGGGATGCCCCAGTGTACGCCCACCTCCCGCAGCCGCACCGCCAGTGGTTCCATGGCAATGGCAAAGATAACTGGGGACAGGGGGCACCCCTGGCGCGTGCCACGCATGATCGAGATGGGAGAAGACATGTAGCGGCCTACTCTAACCCTTGTGGAAATGTTGGTGTATAATAGCCAAGTATATTCTATAAATTGGGGTCCAATGCCCACCCGTTGAAGCGTCTCAAAGAGGTACTGCCACGCCAGTATATCGAATGCCTTTTCCAAATCCAGAACGAGGCACGCCGCGCACGGGAATCTGTCCCGGACCCCGTCCTGGACCTGAAACAGGCGGCTTATATTTTGGTAGGTGTTCCTCCCGGGGACAAACCCACTCTGGTCCATGTGTACCAGTCTCGGCAGCATCTCTGTGAGTCTGTCTGCCAGGGTCCTCCCAAGAATTTTGCAACCCGACATCAGGAGGGTGATAGGGCGGTAGGAAGATCGGAGTAGAGGATCCTGATCGGGTTTGGGAAACGTTACCAGCACGGATTCACGCATGGATTGGGGGAGTTTTCCCACCTCCACCGCCTCCCGAAAGATTATGTCCAGCTGCGGGACCAGCTGCTGAGAGAATGCAGAATATAGTTCTATTGGGAATCTCTCATGTCCCGGCGCCTTGTTTTTGGCAGGCGGCGAATGGCGGATTTGAGTTCTGCCGGTGTGAGAGGATCGTCCATTGTCTTGCGTTCCTCTTCTGTGATTTGAAATATGGCGTCCGTGGCTAATACGTGTTGGATGTGTTCCCCCCGGTCCTGGGTCAGTTCCCTGTAAAGCTCGGTGTAATAGTCATGGAAGGCCGATAAAATGTCGGCCTGCACGTATACCAGGTCCCCCACAGCGTTGCGGATGCCTGTGATCTATTGTGTTTCTTGGCGAATGAGCCAAGCTTGTAGGGTGCCGGTGCAATTCCCTTCCTTGGGAACTCTAGTGGTGAATGTGCGAAAATTATAGCGTCGGAGATCGGCATATGCCTCCTCGTACATGGTTTCGGCCTCCGCCAGCTGCGCACGGGGAAGCTCCTGTTGATCTTCCTCCTTAGATAACTGTACCATTCGTTGCTCTGTCCTGAGTACCGCCCTCTCTAGTGTCTGTTTCACTCCAGTAATTTGCCGTATGCACGCCCCTCGTAAGACCACTTTAAAAGCGTCCCATTCTAGGGACCTCGTGGGTGTGGTGCCTGTGTTTTCATCAAAGTAATTTTAAATAGTGTCCGATTGCTCGCGGTGGAACACTGGGTCCGATAGGCAGTCCGTGGGAAGGCGCCAAGTGGGGATCGGTGGGGCGGGTGGCCGCCATATGACGGAACCCATATGCGCATCGTGATCTGAGATGACCCTTCCCAGGTAGTCCGATTGTCTGATGCGTGGAAGGAGAGATTGAGTGCACATGATTTTGGAGGTCGGGTGTGTGTGCCGCCACACGTCCGCTAGTGACCAGTGTCCTGACCAGGCGCGGAACGCGGCTGTGTGCGCGTGGGCTGGGGAGAGGGTGGTGGGAGGGTGGGACCTGTCCAACCACGGTCTAGTGAGCAATTATAGTCTCCTCCTAGTAACCATGGGTAGCTTGTGAATCTCGCCAGTTTATTTGTTAGTGTTTCCCACAATGGTGCTTGATCTACGTTAGGGGCGTAGATACTGCCGACAAGTATTGGTTGCCCATCTAATAACCCCTCCAGGAGTGCATAACGACCCTCTGGGTCCACACACCTACCGGTCTCGCAGAAGGGCACCCCGGGCCGGATCCAGATCAGTGCTCTCCTCGCGAAGGCCAAATAGGTCGTGGCACAGAAGAGGCTGCACCATTTCTTCTGAAGTTTGCCTAATTTCTCCTTAGTGAGGTGGGTCTCTTGAAGGGATATGATTTGTGCCTCCTGCCTCTTATTATATGCATTATTCACATAATGTTTCCTGGCTGTGTGCCTCCCCTGAACATTTAAGGTTAAAAATTGAAAGTCTGCATGCGCCATACTAGATATGATATTATGTCCCGATTGCTCTGGGACCCTGGGGGGCGGCTCCCCCCACCTCGAGCTGGTGGAAACTACGTGCGAAGCTGTGTGGAATCGGCAGTGCGCACCCCTGCCCTGTAAGGGGGAGACTAGGAGAAAACATGGTGTATGGGGTGGGTGAACTATGAACTGGGGTTGGGGAATGTTCCCAATACTGGGGACCTATCGCCGGGCGATACGTCCAAACTAACGCTCTGGAGAAGGGAGAGCGTGAACCAGCTGCTAACAACAGTGGGGTGGCGGTTCGTGCATGCCAGGACAGTCCACGGGCGGGTCTGTGAAGGATCAATGTGTGTCATCTGGTCCCCGGTCCATACGGGACAATTGTACTTATGTAGTGAGGGAGGGCTTCGGTGGCAAAGGTGATCCTCGAACCTGTTCACCATAGGGCTATACCGCATCTGTGTGGTGCGAAAGTCTGGAGAGAGCATTTCCGTGGAAGACCCAGTCATGTCATCTTGATCGGCCTCTAACTTATGAGATCCGCTGTTTGGAGGGTGACTTGCGGTAGGGTGATCGAGTCTCCCTTGGATGATGTTTCGTCGCTATCTTCCTCGCCCGCCGAGGAGAACAGTCGCGGGGGTCTTTCCAGGTCATCTGAATGCGGCGAGGCTTGTAATGCTGTCAGAGCCCGCAGGGCATCACGGCGCTCTTGCATGATTTGCTCCAGATCTGAGGAGCCTTGCGTGGGGCTCCGCGCTGAGGTGTTTTTGCCGTTGCGCCCTTTGTTTGGAAAGCGTTTCCTGGGTCTTGGCACTAGGTGTCTCTGTCTCCGCTCAGTTCCTGATCCGGGTAGTTGCGGGCAGTGTAGGTCCACCCAGTCCCTGGCTTCCTACGCACATGTAAAAAAAAGTAGAGTCCTTGTAGATAATTCTAAGCCTGGCGGCAAATAGTAGGGAATATTGGATGTCATTGGCCTGGAGTCGACGCTTCACTTCTAGGAAGAGCGATCTCTGCTGTTGCACCGCTCAGGCATAATCCTGAAAGACCATCTCCTGCTTGTCTTCGACCCGGAGGGGGCCCGACGCTCTGTGTACTGCATCCCGGTCTCTGAAGTGGAGGAATTTCGCGAGCATCGGCCGGGCGGGTGCTCCTGGTTGGGGTCTGCACGCCGGGACTCTATGGGCACGCTCAATGGAGAAAAAGGCTGACCAGTCGGTGGTTGGAGTGAAGGATTTCACCAGTGCTTCCATGTGACCCACCGGATCTTGCCCCTTAATCCCCTCTGGCAGTCCGAGCACCCGAATGTTACAGCGCCTTCAGCGCCCTTCTAGGTCAACCATTCGCACCTCCACGGTGGATAGGCGGGACAGGACATCCTGCATCGTCTTTTGTTGGTCCTTGACTGTAGGTTGCAGGCCTGCCATGATCTTTTCCCCATCGTGGACCTTGTCAGCCAACTTCCGATGGTCATCCTTGATGAGGCTGATATCAGTCGTTAGAGTGCCTAGTCTCTCCTCCATAGATGCTCTGGAGATTTCGATGGCCGCCAAAACGCTGTCTAGTTTGTCCAAAATGGACATATCGGACTGGGTCGCTGCCACCTTGATCCCCCACTTGGGCTGAGGCATATTTTCTGGTGCCGTCTCCGGCACCGTGGTGTGTTGCGTGGTCCTGGGCTTCCCCATCGTGCGTCCTGGGGCGTCTGCCCGCCCTCCGCTCTTGGGTACGGGTGTGGAGGTGCAGGTGTCAACGGTCTCCTTGTAAAGCCCAGTCACCTCTGTCGCTGCGTCAGGGTGGGCATCATCCCCTGTCTGCGCTATTGGGCTGGGTGGGTGCTCCCGGCGCTCGATTGGGGAGTGATTCCCCCTGTCCGTGCCCAGTGGTGAGCGCTGTAGGGGTCACTCAGCGGGGCCCAGCCGCCCTAGTTGCCCCCCGCGTCCGCCGTCCACGGCCGGAAGTGGCCTGCACAGCCGGAGGGGGCCCAGAGCGGTGCAACACCCCCAAGCTCTGTGGGCTGATGGGGTGCGTACTGTGTGTTCCTGTCCGTGGGCCTCTGGCTGGTGAAAACGAAGCCCACCTTAAGGACCCAGGTGGCCTAAAAGTCCGCCATCTTAGGGTCAGGCAAGTGTCTAAGACGCGTCTCACGGTGTGCGAGCCCCTCAGGAGGTGGAGAAAAGCACGTGCAGTCGCCATCTTAGCCGCCCAGCGCTGGGGCTCACAGCTACAGGGCTCAGTTCGCCGTTCTGGTTCTCTCCCGTGGGGGCCCCTCCACACCAGCAGAGGCCCCGAGAATTCCGGAGCCTGGACACCCGTTTCTGCACTGGGGCCGACACTGGAAGGCAGCCGATTTGTCCCCCCTGGTAAGGAGCCTCAGCAAGGCTCGACCGCCATTGTCGCCTGCTTGGTCACGCCCCTCCTAAGGTTTGGCTAATGTGACTACTGGAGCAACTGGTTTCTTAGCCCTGTTCCGAGCTTTCCGCAGCCTATTTCTTGCCCTTTTAGATAGTGGGGGGCAATCATTGAAACTATTGAGACTATCCTCAGAGCTTGAGCAAGGGGATTTAACAGTCAATGCTAACTTGATTTTCTTAGTTCCCTGGAGATCATAACCTTCATCAATTTGTGTGTCCAAGCCCAGACTGACTTCAGCCTCCCCCCCTGGCTCCACTGATTCCCTAAAATTTTCATGACACGCATTTGCTTGAGGTTGTTGCTTGTTCGCATTCACACTAGGTAGACTAACTCCCAATTTGTTATGACAAACTGGGGAACCGAGCAGGATTAGGATGCCAGCTGTTTTTTTAACTTCGTCAACAAGTGATCCTACAATTTTAGGGAGATTGGGCATCTTATCCAGAATGTGAGAACATGTGCATCTTATTAATTGACCATTAACCTAAGTCTGGGCCTTCACTACCAAATCTGTCAATTTTTTTTAGCTTTGTGTCAATACCAGCCACATAGACTCCAGTATTTCGAACTTATTTGAATGAAACTCAAGTGCAGTAGATATAACATTCATTATATTTAGCAAACTTTTCCATACACTCGTATTATCATTACTTCTATACATTGTAGGGTGCTCATCAAGAATAGGTGAAACATCATATTTATCTAAAAACTAGAGGTCTGCGGCTGTCAGTGAGTTATCTACTTGACCAATTGTCTGAACATCATGTTGACTATTTATGATTTTGCTTTTTGACGGGATTAAAATTGAATGATCATCCAATATCGGATCTTCTCCACATATCCTTTGGCTAAATGGGCTTACAATACTTTTATTATTTGGTATCTCCAAAACCAGCAATCCTAGACTCTCTTGCATCTTCTCAGCCCGAGGCCTTGGCGACCAAGGTATCAGAGAATCGTAATTCACTTGAGTCACATGCAGTTCCCCCAAACAGATATCAGAGGCATCGCTATCGTTTGGGGCTTATTACAGCTAGATATTCCCCAAAGAGTGTCTTCTGCCTGGTGTGCACAGTTCAGTCCAGGGAGCATCAACATGTGGGTAGACGTTGCATTTACCTGCTTGATGGTGGAAACATCATGAACTTGAACTTTAACTGCAAATTTGTTGCAGGAATTTATTGTAACAGGTGCATTTAAGTTTGAAGGCATGAAATCTGCCAACTGTTTTCCGCTGAGGTCTATTCAGTGGCTCTGTGGGACACAGCGAGCACAATGTAACAATACTTGTACTACTATCAGAAAGTATAGCTGGCAATTTTCAAATGGGAAGTTTATAAATGACTTTTTCTTTTTTGGTCAGCCACTATGGGCCTGATTTAAACTTTGGCAGATGGAGTATGTGCCTTCAACATTGCAGAGTATTTTAATCCTGCCATGCCAAGGGTATTCGCCTTTCAAATTCAGAGATGTCCACCTGCACAGCAGCCTTTTTTTGCTTTTTCAGGAACAGCCGCTATGGGGTTCCTGTAAATTCATGGATAGTTTGACAGACGGCTCCATCAACATAACAGGATTATGTTTTTAAAAATAAAAAGAGCAATGGCCCACTCACCATGGGCGTTTTCTCCCATGGCATGGGGCCATTTTGCAGTGATTGGATTGATGGACAGTGAAAATATACCATTTGTTGGCCCACTCTAAATTGGGTAGGTGGATAGGAGGAAAAATGGCGATAACCCTATGTCCATCTTGCCATTGGAGGTGTATGTTGGAAGTGGACACAAATAGTCTCCACCCTTGATATACTGCAGGTCAGCCTGATTCTAAATGAGGCGGACGGACTTTCAGTTTGGTGGAGAGGGTTTAAAAATGGACCCACAAATATTTGGGGTGGCCAAGTCAAGTTCAGGCTAGTGTACAAATATTAGTGACTACATTTTGGGCATAAATGTTCTCCCTCACTTTCCCTGAGTTATGTTTTGTTTACATATTATGAATTAACTGCCAACATGGGATGGCATACTGCTGCATGTTTATGCATAAGCTCCCCCTCGCACCAACCCACTCAACAGATCTAAGAAAAGGGCTATATTCTGTATTGCAGGAGATAATCTTTCTATGGTGCTTATTGCAAGTGTGACAAAGTGGTATCCATGGGGGATACTGCTTTGCCATTTTATGAGTGGTCTATTGTCTACTGGCAGAAATTATCGGGTCCAGAATCATCAATACTTGTTTAGCAAGGTGCACATCCACACCTGGTACAGTTGCAACCAGACAGTAATAATGGCAGTGGGCAGAGGCAAATGGAAGCTCCTTCAGAGCTCAAGGTGAATGCTGTGTCCCTTTGACTTTGCTCTTGTCTTTGGTAGTAGACCCTTCAGCCAGCCATCCATCTCATGCTGCGTGACCGCCAAACGCGTTTCGAGCATGTTATGCTCTTGTTCACTGGCTCTCCCCCACAGATGGACTGGAAAAGCTGTTTTCAGGTGGAACATAACTTTATTCAATTTCAAAGTCAGAAGCGGCAATTTCATCCTATGTGTCCACTTGGGTAAACATTTTGTGAACTCTCCTTTTGGCAAATCAGTACCCAATCGGGTCTTGGAGGAAACTGTGAGTCAGCAGCGATGGGCAAGACTACAGAGACCAGCATGCCCTGCTTTGCAACGCCCACATGGGCGGGACTTTGAAATTGAATAAAGTTATGTTCCACCTGAAAACTGCTTTTCCAGTACATTAGTAATCCCTTCTCTAACTGTCAATTTTAGCCAATTAACCAGTGACAAATCTTACTTTCCTGACTCCTATCCCTTAAGTGCTTTCATAACTTTCTTTGCTTTAATCTCTGATGCGAAGAAGAGCGTCTTATCGCCTACTACCACCTTTAACTTAGCCGGGTTCATAAGGTACACCATTTGCCAGAAACAGATTAATCATCTGTCGTAGTCTCCAGCGTCTGTCGATTGTCACATGACAGAAATAGGGCCGGGCAAAGAACTCAATATCCTCCACCTTTACTTATACTCTACGGTTGGCCTTTTCAGAAATATTCTGTCTGAGAAGATAATTTCCAAAGTACACAAGGACAGCCCCAGGCTTTGTATCAGGTCTGACCGGCTGCTTCAGGGTTAGTGGAATCCGGTGAGCACGTTGGACCTCTTGAGCCCAATTCCCCCCCTCCAAATTAGGGAAAGCTCTCTTTAACAAATCTCCCATAAAAAGACGTATGTCCGTGCCTTCCATTTTCTCCGGAATACCCAAAATCTGCAGATTGTTCCAGCATTGGCGGTTTTCCTGATCTTCCAATTTCCACTTTATGTCAACTAATCTGTCCTCATGTGATTCAGTCTGACACTGAGCCACTGCAATATCTATCCGAATGGTACTAGTTCTTGTCTGCAGCTCTGATAAGGGAACAAAGATATTGCATACCTTGTCAATTTTGCGTACTGATCCTTGCACCTTGCGAATAGCTGTCTGAGTGCGCTGGCTATCCTGTCTAGTTTCTTCACGATGCGCCATAATAGAATGCAAAATAGCAACTAGTGTCGTGGCAGCGCTGCCGTCAGGAACAGGTACTTTATCCCCACCGATTCCCATCAATTGATTAGTCGGAGAGTAATCCCAGTTTAAATGTTTTCATTTTTTCTTTTTCTTGGCCTGACCCAAGAGCCCTGAATACCTTTTTGCTTTACGCATAGTTGCAATAGAGTCCATCCCGCCGGTGTCAGGTAGACTTTCACTTTCACTCGTGTCTGATAATGATACAGAGTCACCCATTGAACTAGTATCCTCCGACAGTGAATAAAAGCAATCTGTTGCTTCTGAGTCCATGTCCTTCACACCCCTGCCATCCCTATCACAATTTGACATCCGTTGTTATGTTTTCTGCAGAGTCTCGTAGGGGATTTCTCTACATTGCTGTGGGACTCCAGCGGATCCTTCCTAGAAATTTGCTTGTATCTCCCCTACACCCCCACTTATGCCACTGATAACTGACCTTCCAGTTTGGGGATCACTACTGGGGTGATTGCTGCAGTCAGTGCAGAACACCCATTTTAATTGTTTTTCCCTTTTTTTCCTCCTCACCTCTGTCTAAGGTGTCTATTTGGGGTACTTGACGCGGCATGGCCCCCTCTCCCCTACTGCTAGAAGTCTGTATATTATCAGCCTCTGTCTGCCTAGGCACTGACTTCCTTCCGAATTTTGTTAATTCTGTTCAGCAGTTTTTGCTGCAGCTTGTCTTAAATAAGTCTATGGATAATGCACAGGGATTTTGTGTTTTGTGACACTTTTTTTCCTTGGCCCCAGCTTGACGGATCACCCCAAGACTTTCCAGGAAGGAACTGGCACAAAGGTGGATAAACTTTTCCTTTGGAAAGGTTTGTGAAGATTAATCAAACAGGGCCAACGTTATTAGCAAACCATAAAATACTCTTTCTATGGAAAAGCAGACCTAACTATACCTACCTAGCGGGGACTGCCGCTAGGTAATAGCCACATATTGTGTGTATAAAAAAAAAATATATATATATTTTTCCGTTGTACAGTCAGTTATTGTTATTTTAATAAAAATAACTTAATAGTTCGAGTGGGGAAAAGGTTCCATTGTCATAACAGGAGTGAAAAGTCACTGGTCTCCTTGTGGCCGTCTAACGATCACTCATCATTATACATTGTTTCAGTTCTCCAAACAATCAAGAGAATGTGTGGACTTCCTTTATAGGTTCTAAAAGAAAGGCTTTTTTTAAGTCTCACTTTTAGTTATTAGAAACCTGAAACTGTGTGGAAGTCACTAAATATTTGTATATCTAGGCATGGAGAAGATGACTAGTGACATAAGAGGAGAAGCATTACTCAAGACAGTTTATATTGCAGCCCAGAGGCAGGTTTAGCTATCACACAGGTCTCATGCTTTCCAAAAAATCATAAAATATATACAGATACAGTCCCTTGTTCGACAGCGAACTATATAACACACAAAGAACTATCCGTATCTTTCCTAACAGACTTAATCAATCTGGCCGGTCTCACTCTTTGGCACTCTTTGCCAAAGAAGAGACAAAATGTACAGAGGACCTAATTTTAGATTGTCTATCTCTGGACCACAGCAGCAAAATTCCTTGGCTTGAGTACATACATACTCTCCTGACCCGCTGCAGGGTGTATATTGATAGAGAGAACCCTGCAGCTATTGCAGAATACAGTAAAAGAGATCAGAAGACTATTTATTTAGAAGCCACGGAAGAAGCTGGAGAGGTTGAAGCTAGACAAAAACACATGTTAACCTCTACTGTGAAATCCCCTCTGTAAGGTGTACCCAACCATATCTCATACAGGTGCGGAATACATAATACAGATTTTACCTGACCAGGCTTAGGTTTGGTACCCTTCATTACCTAACAGCATTCCCCAAAAAGGAAAAGTGGTGCCGTAAACCCCCGCTCCGCCCGTGTGACGGAAAGTCTACCCAATCTACATAGCACTTTTTACTTTTTTGTTGTTTTTATATGGATATTAGGAGATCAATTTTAAAACCTTTGTTTTTATCTAAGAGACTTTTTTTTATAAAAAGGCTTTTAACTTTCTATGCAGTTTGGAAAATCAGAAAATTACAAATGCAGTCATTCTATATATACAACTGGCAATAAGGAGAAGGAAGGCATATGCTTTCTTGGACGCTTTGTCATACGAACAAGCAGACGATGGCTTGTAGCTCGAGTCATATCTACAAGCACTACACACCTTATATATCTGTACGATATAGGCCAATATGTTAGTAGCCCTTTGTGTTTGAACACATATACGGCACATCTGATAGCACTATGCACTTTAAATTTTGTATGGTTAAAATGTACATGCGTGCTTCCTATCATAAAATACATATGAAGCCTGAACTATCTTACTCATTTGAATATTTACACACTATGTATTTGAATGAACTGCTGATTGTACCCTCTTGATTGCACATCATTTAATTTTTGGTTAGATTGCACTTTTGCACATAATATTGTACTGTAGTCTGACATATTGTAAGTCAATGAAATGATGATCTGATTCTCTGATTTATATTTTGTTGTTTCAAAAACTGTAATTATAATTGTTCCTCTTTAATAGTATGCTTTTATGGTGAGAATATTTACACCGTATAAAGCTGATTTGATTTGATATACAGATATACAATTCAATTCAATTCAATTCAATTCAATTCAAAAGTGCTTTATTTCGAGTATTACTCATAAAAGCAGACAAACATACATATATTAAAAAACAATTAAATTTACAACGTCATATTAGACTTAAGCACGCAGTTAATATTTAAAAACACAATACATGAAAAAAAACTTTCAAAAGCAGGTTTTGATATAAAAAAGTGCCAAAATAGTAATCACAAATAAACAATTTGTAAAAATATATCATAGAGTTTCAGACCGATGATACGTTAAAATTAAATATATTACAATGGAATAAAAAATAGATACAAGTCTAGCAGTCACTGTCCAAATAATCAATTTTTTCAGAGAATAGACTATAGCCTAGCAGTCTCTGAATTTATCATGAATTATTACAGAGAATAGACATGTATCTAACAGTTCCTATGAACGACACAATAAATTATTATCCTCTAATCGTTCTCTGTCTTAAAATCCAAGCCCACCCCAGGTACTTTGCAGTAGCAATTATAATCCAATTAGCAGATGTAGTTCTTAAAATCCGCAATGCTACCATGCTATTTTTTGTACCTAGGTTCCTGCACATTGGAGCCAACCAAACTCGCCTAGGAGTGGAGTACCTTGAGCAGGAGAACAGAAAATGACCAAGAGTCTCGTTACCTACCCCACAGACAGGACAAATTGACACACCTCCTGCTTTCCATTTAGATGTTAGGTTAGATAGAGGAAGAGAGCCTACCCTCAATTGGAAAAGCAGTTTCCTGTCCATGGGCTTTAATATGTAATCCCAATACATTTCATAAATTGGGTACAACTTGGTCTCTAAGTAGCTAGTGGTCATAGACCCACTGTTTAAACTAAGCATACTCTTGTTAACAACATGTTCCCAGTAAATGCTTTTTATGGTGGACTTGGAAGGGAATGAGGCCCCAGCTGGGTCAGCCCATAGAGCATTAAGTCCTATGTCGAACAAGGCAATCTTCAATGATTTAAACCATTTAATTTTGTTGTAGCAGTCACTTGTGACAACATCTTTAAACCCATTCGCATAGTGAGAGAGCTCTGGCGTGGTCCAAAGCCTACGCCAGTATAAAATCGGGCGTAGTTTGGCCTTATCAGAGATTGCTCTCCTACCTAATTCATATCGTAGGGGCAATTGCGGACTGCTCTGAGGGACGCCTATCAAATTCCTATAGAATTTGTTTTCAGAGGTTTGGAGCTCCTGAAGGTTTTTGTACCCCCATAGTTCCGCACCATACAAGGCAGACCCTATTGCTTTTGCCTCATAGATTATCAAAGGTGGTTTGATGGGCTTAGTGAGCGATTTCCTTTGCTCTTTGATGATTGTGCCAGCTATTTGCTTGTGCCTTAGTGTAGCGATGTTAAGGTGTGACCGCCACCTATTATCGTTGGAAATGTGGATCCCTAGGTAGGTAAAGGATTTTACTACCTCCAGGGTGCGGCCACTCAACGAGATGTTAGATTTAAAATTTCTGTGAGGATTGAAGGCCATGAGTTTTGTCTTAGACCCATTTACCTCCAATCCATGGGCTACACAGAAATCATCAAATATTGCCAATGCTTTTTGCAACCCAGCTGGTGTTTTTGATAAAATTAAGGTATCATCGGCGAACATTAAAATTGGAACCTTTTCACCTGCAAGAAAGGGAGCATCCACTGCCTGAGACTGCATAGAAGAAACCACACCATTAATAAAAAGGGTGAACAAAGTAGGCGCCATTGAACAACCCTGCCTAACCCCACGCTCAACTGGGAATTCAGCGGTGTCATTACCATACCCACCCCAGAGAATTTTGGCATAATTGCCCTCATGCAACCGCATGATTAAGGACAACAATTCCCCGAGGACCCCAAGTGTCACAAGAACTTCCCACAGTTTTGACCTTGGAACCAGGTCGAAGGCAGCCCGCAGGTCAACAAATGCTGCATACAGGCTGCCTCCACCTAGCACCACGGTCCTCCACTGAATCAGCTGAAGACGGAAGACTTGGTCCACAGTGCTGGTTGCCCTGCGGAAGCCAGCCTGAAAGGGGGATAAGATGTTATTATCCTCAACCCAATTAAGCAGCCTATTAACAATTACTCGCCCCACTATCTTTTGAACAGTGTCGATCAAACTAATTGGGCGGTAATTACTAGGCAGGGCACGATCGCCTTTCTTGTATATCGGGATGATAACAGCACCCCTCCATGTTACAGGAATATCTGTACCTCTGGCAATGTGATTAATTAACAGATGAATATATTTAGACCACCTTGCAGTATCGTTTAAAAAAACGTCTGCGGGTACACCGTCAATGCCAGGGGCACGACCTTGATGGACAGTTTTAAGTGCCATCATTATTTCGTGCTGCGTAAAGGTGTCAGCTTCTGTCATGAAAAAGGGTTGACATACGCTATCCGTAGACAGGTCACCCGAAGCATATTGTTCGCTAAAAAATTTAACCCAGGCATCCTGGGGGACGTTATTTGTGGTGGCGTCTTCAATCCTGTCATGACCCCATTTGACTATGTGCCAAAATAACCTGGAGTGGCTTTGATCACTGGCACTCTGTAACAAATTCCAGTGGGCTTCGTCCCAATCTTTTTTTGCCTTAACTATGGAAGATTTATATTGTATCCTAGCTGTCCTGATGGCCTCCTTGTTTTTATTCTTAATCGCGGCCCATAAGCGGGCCCTGGCCCCCTTACAATCTTGGTTATACCACTTGGCTGGCCTGTGATTCCCTGGCTTTTTATTATTAGTCGGTTTTAAGAAATGGCATTTTATTTCTTTGAAAAGGTCATTGTGCACCTGAGTAACCGTGTTTTGGGTAGGGGGTAGCCCGACCACACCCTCAAGGGCCACTATGGCCTTGTCAGTTGCCAAATTTATTTTTTCCAAAGCCAGCGGGTCAGTTTTAACACTGGTCCACCTCAGCCTGCGCATATCATTTGTGGGTATAGTCAATGGCGGAAGAGGTTCAGCACAGATACTTAAAACGGCATCAGACATCCACCAATTATGAAGGACACATAGAGGGTTATGATCGCTCTCTAACCTTTCCAACACAACCATGTCAATGACCTTTGGCCATAAGGACATACTACATATAACGTAGTCAATACGGCTCTTATTTCTACCATTGTTAAAAGTCATAGCTGGTACTCTGTCTGACTTTGTCCGACCGTTCAAGGCCCTTAACCCATGTTCAAGACACATAGCATTAAGGCCAAGAATATCCTCAGTCCAGCGTGTTATTGGAACTGTAGTGAGAGCGGGAATATCCCATAGCGTGTCTTCTTCCATACCCAATTGTACATCACCAATGTCTAGAGGTTCAAAAGAGCGATTTAGGTCGCCAGCTATTAATATATTATTCCCTGATGAGTGAGTTTCTAATAAATTGTACAAAGACAAAAGGACCTCAGATTTTCTTACATTTCCCCCTCTGGCATATATATTATAGATGTCCATGGAGGTAGAAGAGTTACCCTTTATTCGAATGAGCTGAATATCTTTTTGGTAAAGCTCAATATTTCTCACATCAACCATGAGAGCCTGGCGCACCCATATAGTAAGTCCTCCCATCGGTCGCCCTTTTGGACCCTTGGTGGCCGGGAGGTAAAAATTCAGGTAACCAAGCGCGAATACAGGGTCTACAGCCCAAGTTTCTTGGAAAATGCAGACATCGTATTGGCTGACAAAACCAGACCATACACCGCAATCCATTTTGGAACAAAGCCCCGCAATGTTCCAAGACAATAAATTCCCAGTGTTGTTTGCTATTGTAGAACAAGTGCAGTGAGCCGACCCTGTTAACAGTGGATCAACATTACCAGTTTCGTTAGTATTTACAATAGCTACACCAGCTCTAGGTACAATAGTATCTGTCACATCTTGTAAAAGTATAGGACAACTCGAAACCACTGTAGGGCTTGCAGCCGTGGGAACTTGCAACAAGGTGGTAGAAGTGGATGGTAGTCAATCACAAGCGTCTAGGTTGGAAAGTGCAGCAAATCTATTTTCCACTCCTAGACCCCACTCAGCAAGATCAGAGTTCTTGCTGCCCCTCTTGGTTACAACGTTCCATTTTGTTCTAAGAGTGCTGCAATTAGGACCTCTACCTTTCCTGGGATAAAAGAAATCTAAAGTCAAAGGGACAATAGGGGTAAATCTTTTCTGAGGCGGGTGGAGATTGGGCAAAATATTTGGCAGGACCTCGGGGTCAGAGAAGTTAAGTACAACACAATCCCCCTTGAATTTTTTTGCCCTGTTCCCAATCCACTCGACCCTTCTTGCATTCACCAGTTCTTCCGCTAGTTGCTCTTTGCCCCAGGGTGTTATGGCCATGTTATTGGTTAGCCATGATAACGATTTATTTAATAATGACGCAGTTGACTCAGCATCGCCGGGGGCTAATTTAGGTACATTAGCGAGAACAAGAACTAATGGTGAGGCTTCAACGACGAGCTCTGATGATCCTTTCATGGTATTTGGTTCCCCATGAGGTAAAGCAGATGGTACATCTCCGGGGGGCCTATCAGATAGATTTGCCATTAAAGGCGACGGGGGATTTGGTGCAACAACAGGAGTCGGTCCATTGGAGTGGTTAGATTGAATTTCACTCATCAAAGGCTGGACACATGTTGTAATGACTTCTGGTAGTTTTCTCACCTCCCCCAGAGTTTTTCCCAATAGACCTTCCAGTTTGATTACCTCAGCAGTTAATTTATCGATTTTGCTAATCAGGGGTTTTACCATCCCTTTGATTTTTGTATCCATCAGACAGCAAAGTTTTTGTAATAAATCGTCGGAAAGAGTCACGTAAGTTTCCCCAGTCAAATCCTCCTCCTCATCATCGGTAGATTTCCTTGGTGGCGACGCAGCTTTGTTTTTAGATGACCTTAGGCCTCCTCTCTTTTGAATAGCTTTCCTTTTGCCCCCAGAAACCCTAGGTGCGGGGATGGGGGGAGCGGTAGAAATAGTAGACTCGCTGTTTACGGAAAGCACAGTCGGTGCATCAGTGTCACTATTTTCTTCAGTATTAGCTACAATGCCACTAGGCTGAATGCAATTTGAATCCTGGAGGGAGGCATGTGCCCCACCCAGGAGGCTATTATTTAGCAAGGCGAATGAATCCTCATTCTCAATATCTATCAATGGTGATTGTAAAGGTGATTCTAATCCCAGTGAGGTCCTTCTGTCGGTATTAATTTTTGTCACAACTTATTAGAAACAGTGGGTTGCTTTTTTGCAGGAATTTGGCAACAGAAATGCACTTGAGAGAAAAATATGTAGACACAAGTAATGGGGTTGATGATTACCTGGAGCTTGGTAATCCTAGTCTGCCTTATGCGATGAAGACAAGTAGAAACTAGAGGCAAAATCCCTGGCCCAACCCAACCGTGGCCAACCTCGGACGGCCTCAGACGGCCCGCCCTTTGTCCGGGCTTCGTCCGGGCGTCCCGCTCGCGTCCCGCGAAGCGGGTGTCTCCGGCGCTTTTGTGCACCTCCTGGCGCCCTCGCGTCGGTGGAAAGCGCGCCGCCGCGTAGGCTGCCGGGAATTGAAGTCCCGGAGCGGCGGCGCGTGTGGTTTGTATGCAGATGACTCTCGGCGGTGGCGGCTTCTCAGCAGGTGTCCCCGCGACCCCAGGGAAATGCTCCTCGCTATGGCAGCGTTTGCGGCGTCAGCAGGTAGGTTGTCCGATTCTCCCCCGCTCCGCCGGTGTCTCCGGCGCTTTTGTGCGCCTCCTGGCGCCCTCGCGTCGGTGGAAAGCGCGCCGCCGCGTAGGCTGCCGGGAATTGAAGTCCCAGAGCGGCGGCGCGTGTGGTTTGTATGCAGATGACTCTCGGCGGTGGCGGCTTCTCAGCAGGTGTCCCCGCGACCCCAGGGAAATGCTCCTCGCTATGGCAGCGTTTGCGGCGTCAGCAGGTAGGTTGTCCGATTCTCCCCCGCTCCGCCGGTGTCTCCGGCGCTTTTGTGCGCCTCCTGGCGCCCTCGCGTCGGTGGAAAGCGCGCCGCCGCGTAGGCTGCCGGGAATTGAAGTCCCGGAGCGGCGGCGCGTGTGGTTTGTATGCAGATGACTCTCGGCGGTGGCGGCTTCTCAGCAGGTGTCCCCGCGACCCCAGGGAAATGCTCCTCGCTATGGCAGCGTTTGCGGCGTCAGCAGGTAGGTTGTCCGATTCTCCCCGATATACACACATGGGTGGGTGTTCTGTTGGCCCTCTTATTGCAGTGGTCTCTTGTTCATATTTTGCTTCCACCTATTGTAGCCCACTAGAAAGTAGTCCACCTTAATGTTAGGCTTCATAGCTCAATCTCTGCTTTAATTTCTGCTTTCATTTTATGTATTTTTTATTTATTTTTGTCATGGGACATACTTTACTTGGCTCGTATGTGTCATACCCACACACCTACAGGAATAACATGATGAGGAAAACAGTGGGAGATTATTGGTTGAGACACTACTTGCCTGCTAAATGTGACTGATTACAACAGTAATATTGCCTGTCTCTTCTGCATAATGTTGTGCCTATCCACTGCCATGCTTTCGTTCATAATTTGGTGAAAAACCTATTTAACTGGTTTTAATGTGCTAATATGCCTATTTTATACTAGTCTACCAATATTGTATGTTATAGAGAGTAATGCTTTGTTATATTAAGTATTACTTTAGAAATAGGGAAAATAGTTAGTTTCCTCTTTACGATATATGGTTGTTTATCAGTGACAACTGCACAAGGAGTCTGTAACAATTAAGTATGCATTTTGTTCATGTTCTCTGTATTACAGCAGAAGCATGATAAAGCATATTTGAAAACATGACTGAATATATTGTAATAACATTTCTTCTAATAATGAATATTTATAAAAGCTTTACACTGAAATGTACTTATGCTTCTGTCCTTTTCGAAGAGACGCACAGGGATATGGTGAATGCAACTAAAGCAACACATTCTCCCCGACATTGAAATATTTTAGTTCTGCATTCTGCCAATTATCTTTTATTTCATATAGGCCTGCATTTCAGAGTATATCAAACATAATCAAAAATATCTCCAGGGTCACAATACAATTTTAAAGGAAAATAATATGAAATTATTTTGCAACCTAAATTTACAATGATGTATATGCCTGTTCAAGGAAGATGTTGTTAAGTGCCAGTTGGGAGCACTCTCGGAGGCACATTATAGGTGCAGCTCCCAAGAATTTCAAATGTTTCTAAAAATAAGATATCAAAATTGTTCTGCATGAACTATAAGTACAGTGCTGCATTGCATCATTTAAAAGATTTATAGTGTTTATCATCTTTCCTGAAAATCACCTGAGTACTTCCTGTACCCAAACAAAATTAGGGGCAGTGGCTTGAGGTGCTCTGCTAAAAATTAGTAATGCTATTTTCAATGATTGTCATTGTTTTACTGTGGTTTTCACATACGTTTGTCTGCATCCAGTAAGTGGAGGCGGGGGTGGTGATGCGCAGAATGCTGAACACAGTTCAGTTGGTAACATTCTGAACATTCTCAAGGGCGGGACCGAAAGCATAGGAGGGAAATTAAGAGATTGCCACAATCCTATAGTTTGCATACCAACAAGGCATAAATCAGAATTCTGAGCATGTGGACGTGAGGCGATCAAGTCCATTCAGATAGTAAGTAAGAAGCAGCAGGCATGGAGGTGGATGATGTCATATGGTGTGACACATAGCCATTAAAAATTACTTTGAGGTTCCTAGCAGAAGGTAAGGGAAGTAAGTGGTTGGGAGATTGAAATTTGAGCAGGAACGGTGTTGTCAGAATTATACAAAAGGGAATATAAGGTTTTTGGTTTAGATAAGTTGAGCATCCTATGGTGATTGTCATAGAGGTAGTCAATGATTTTGGCTTGAAAGAAAGGCACAAAGGCAAGTAAAGAAAAGAGGATTTGGGAGTCATCAGTACATTGGTGTGGCAACAGTCGTACTTAGATAAAAAGATCAAAGGAATGTTAGGTAGAGTGAAAGATGGAGATTTGTGGGTCAAGAATTATGGCACATCCCAAATAAGCCATTGGATTCTGAGTAAGAGAAGTACTAGAATATCGAGATCTAACAAGTCAAGAGGTAGGAAGTGGTCCTTGAGTGTAATGTGATAGGGATGCTTATAATATTCCTTTTTGAGAATAAGATGGTTTAATCAACTATGCAAAAAGCAATGTGGTTGTTCAGGAGGATAAGAATGGATGGTAAACGATTGTGGCTTAACTTGGAGAGAAAAGTAAACTGCAAGAAGTGGAAGAGATTATTTGTCTTGAGGTATTAAAAGACTTTTTTAGAATAGGGGTGAGGATGGACAGTTATGTAGTGGAGCTTAACAGGGTCACCGGGGGCGGGGGGGGGGGGGTGTCTAAACATACAGATGATGATAGTTACTGAGTTTTGATGAACTTCCTCAGACCAACTTGATCCATGCATATGACAATGGTGCAACATGCAATGAAGTGCAGCAAACCTTTACACTTTATTGCCCAACTGTTCAAGTCAATGCACTGAAGTGTGTATGATACATCAGTTCTCCATTGGTGGATTACATTCTGTAGAGCAGAAACCATGCAATCAATGTTCTTTTAAAAGATGAGGGTAATAATGTGAACGATTTACCAATTGTAGTGAGAGCATGGTCAGGTTAACAGAACTGCATAAGGGAAAAGTGATGTGCCACAAACAGCATCTTCTTTTAAATTGTTAACACAAATTGGCATTAGTACTCACAAATCCTTATTTTTAGTTTAAGATTTTATAAAATCTTAATAAATGTTTACCAGAAACAGATCATATTTCATGAAACTCTCATTTAAAAAATAGGGAAAGAGAGTACAACTGTGCTTAAAAAAAATCAAGTCAAAAACGTGCACTGTCACACCATGTAAAACTTAAAGTGCACACATATACATTAAACATTATGATGCCCTAATCTGAATATTCTAATATTGGTCTGAATATAAATTAACATTGTTCTCTTTGTGTGGCAATCTCCATCAACACCAGTCATATCCCTTCACAAATGATTAATGGACAGTGCATAATTCACTCTCACATGCTCAAGTAGGTTTTAGAAAAACAATGTCTGAAGTGAATTTTATAGCCATATTAAATAACATTGCACAATCTGATTTAAAGGGCCTAAGGTTTCTTATGAGCTACTGGTCTCCCAATCCTATGTATATCCAATGCAGATTCTTAAAAACATAGATTACACATTTTGTACCTCCCTTACTCTTTGCAATGACTCCATACTAAGAGCTTTATTTACCCAAAAGGTCTATTGCCAGATCTTAGGAAAGTGTTTTGCCTATTGAACCCAGTGTATTAGACCAGGAAAGTTCCAAATTGAAATTGAAAATAAGCTTAATAGACGACAAAATTAACTGGCATAGTAAGGTTGATTTCAAAGAGCATATATTTGTGTAGATACTGACAGCACAAATAATAGTTTCTCACATCCATACTAATATTATAAAGATAGAGCCCAAACCTTTGAGGCGGGTATTCTCAGTAACCACAGCACCAATCACAACACCCAATACAGCGTTGGAAAGGGCAGTTGCAGCAGAAGGACATAGGCTATGCAGACGGCCACCATATACATTTAAAAAAAAAAAATGTTTAATTGTTTTTATTAACTTTTCAAGGAACAGTGGTGTTCATCACAATCATACAGTGCAAGACATACAATTGTACCGTAGGACACCATGTACATTTAAAAGGTAAAAGAACCGTGCCAGCAAAGTAGTCCCTTGTGGGCGTGTCTGCGTTGTGCTGTGGGCGTGGGTTGGGGGCGTGACTAACGCTGGGAGCGTGTGGTACGGCCACCACATCGTGGGCTGTGGGTGTGTGCTGGGGGCGTGACAAACGCTGGGGCGTGACAAACGCTGGGGGCGTGTGTCCGCCCTTCATACCATGTGAGTCGTACATACAAGCGCCAATTATGTTGCTAAGCAGCATCAAGGGGCACGCTGGGGGCGTGACACGCTGGGGGCGTGAGAAACGCTGGGAGCATTTGTCCGGCCTTCATGCCATGTGAACGCAATTGCGCCGCATCAAGGGGCACGCTGGGACCGTGAGAAACGCTGGGGGCGTGTGCTACGTTCCGCCCTTCATGCCATGTGGGTCGTACATTAATCAGAAGATCGTCTGCTGTGGCCGTGTGCTGGGGGCATGACAAACTCGTTCAGCTGGAGGACTGGTAAGTAACATTACTGCAGCCTCTTCTGCGAGCTGTTACTGAACTCTCTCATTCAACTAAATTAGACGCGCCTGCTACCATCAACCAGGGCTCAAGCCGGCAGATCAGTACACTAATTACACGCGCCTGATAACATCAACCAGGGCTGAAGCTGGGCCTCAAGCGGGGGAACACGCGCCTGCTAGCATCAAACAGGCCTGCATCTGGGCCTCAAGCGGGGGAACACGCAAATGAGCGTGTCTGCGGAGACAATTACTGCAGCCTCTCCTACTCGCTGTCACTGAACTCTCTCATTAAACGGATTTATCCGCGGCTGATAACTCTCTCATTCAACGACATTACATGCGCCTGCTAACATCAACTAGGGCTGTAGCTGGCCCTTCTCCGTCCCTATTCTAATGAAACAAAAAATGTTGTCTACCGCGAGATTTTAAAATAAATTGCCCTTGCCAAATACACACATTACACACATTCTATTTCATACCCGGACAACGTCGGGACGGGCTGCTTGTAATGGATAAATTGATTTGGAAAATCTCAACCGTAAAGATTTAATGAGAGACATAATTTCATATGTTAACTTTAGGATGGGACTTCAATAGATAAGAAGACAGAGAAAGGACTGCTAGCTGATTGCCCTCTCTGAAAATAGAGCAGAAAACAGATATGAAAGAGACTTCTTTTGCTGATGTACAATATGTTTTTTTATTTGTTGTCGATCAATATTCTTGACATGTGGAGAAAATATTCTGTAATATCTTTGGATGAAGGACCACAGGTTGGGTACAAGTTGTGTTAAGATTGAGAGATCTAGTTAAAGCCACATTATACATTTTTTGAACAAAAGAAAGTGTCATAAGAATTGATATCTTAAACAGCTATAAAGGAAACAAAAGCAGTATAATTAATAGATTTAGAGCTTTCTCACAATGAAGAAGAGTGCACACCACCTAAACAAAATAATTCTATAGTCTGTGGTTGCAGTTAATTCGGGATGATTGGCACCATTATCAATTGTGGAGCGTTCAACTGTCAATTCATTTTTTCATGAATAATACATTGAATGCAATGTAATCTTAATGAATAGTTTAAAAAGTCAATCACTTTTTTTCTGGGATTACACAATCCTGCTACAGTCTTGGCAGCAATTTTTCATTTAACGTCCCTTTGTTTTTTAGGTTCAGAAAAAGAAAAGCTAAAACACATAAAAACAGTACTTAGGAAATCAAATATGTGCATTAAATGTACTGTGTTCAAAATATTGGTTCAATCTGTGAAGTATCAAAACTTTTTGTAAAGTGGCTGATTGACATTTTGTGCCTTCCCTATCTCCCTGGCATCCTCTCTGTTACAAACCAGTTAACAGTTCTACCTTTAGTTCTGTTTACAGATTTAAAAAAGAAGGCAAGGGGAATATGCCTGTCTTCTTATCTAACGTTTGACCCCCGTGTTATTTTTCAAATTCATGTACTATTGAAATATGAAGCTTACAATTATTTGCTCTCCAGACTTTCAATTTCGGAAGAATAATAACCAATACCAGTATCATTATGGATCGAGCAATCAAACCCTTTCTGTTTTAAAAAGCGGGAAGAGGCTGTAATAAATAACATTCATACAAGACTGAGTGGTAAATACAATGCATGAAATTGTTCAATGCTGCCTTGAAATAATGTTATCAACATCTGTGAGTGCCTAAGGAATGTGAGTAATAAAGCTATATTGTCAATTAGAACTACCAGTACCACAATGCCTCATATTGGGTAACAGTGGATACTGATTATATAAAGTGAAACAAACAAGGGACTCTGTACACTACCGTGAGCAATAACAAGAAGTTCAAAAAGCGTAGGAGGAGGAGACCTCTCTGTCCTAATAAAGAGCTGAAATGAAATTCATCGAGGTGTGTGCCGTGTATTCATCCTTTGTTGAAATATTGTCAGAGAGAAACAGTCCTTTTCTCGCCACAGGCGTTGCCCTTATCGTTAAAATGCATGTCTCACTTGCTATTACATTCCCTGTTTTTTCTTTCTATGACAAAAGACTAAAATAATCAGCCAATGTACTAATGGACCACAAAAAAGAAAACAAGTTCAAGATTGATTCACACTAGACCGGGGGTGTTCTTATCTGTGAGGAAATAGCGCTTCCTAAGTATGCATAAGTTTTGATTCTAACACTTCAACAAACGGTGCATAAGGTGATGGAAAACACCCTGAAACCTCTGAATAGACCCTAGGGTCAAATACAATTGCATATATAATCTTCTGCACACATGGGTATCATTTGATTTTCAATAAATATACAGTACTAGCAGCCCGTACCGACGTTGTCCGGGTATGAAATAGAATGTGTGTAATGTGTGTATTTGGCAAGGGCAATTTATTTTAAAATCTCGCGGTAGACAACATTTTTTGTTTCATTAGAATAGGGTCGGAGAAGGGCCAGCTGCAGACCTGGTTGATGTTAGCAGGCCTGTGTAATTGGTGTAGTGATCCACCGCCTGAGCCCGGCTACAGCCCTGGTTGATGTTAGCAGGCATGTGTAATGTCGTTGAATGAGAGAGTTATCATCCGTGGGTAAATCCGTTTAATGAGAGAGTTCAGTGACTGCGAGTAGGAGAGGTTGCAGTAATTGTCCCCGCAGACATGCTCATTTGCGTGTTACCCCGCTTGAGGCCCAGATGAAGGCCTGTTTGATGTTAGCAGGCGCGTGTTCCCCCGCTTGAGGCCCAGCTGCAGCCCTGGTTGATGTTATCAGGCGCGTGTAATTAGTGTACTGATCCGCCGCCTGAGCCCGGCTAGAGCCCTGGTTGATGGTAGCAGGCGCGTCTAATTTAGTTAAATGAGAGAGTTCAGTAACAGAGCGCTGGAGAGGCTGCAGTAATGTTACATACCAGGCCTCCAGCTGAACGCGTTTGTCATGCCCCCAGCACACGGCCACAGCAGACGATCTTCTGATTAATGTACGACCCACATGGCATGAAGGGTGGAACCTAGCACACGCCCCCAGCGTTTCTCACGCCCCCAGCGTGCCTCTTGATGCGGCGCAATTGCGTTCACATGGCATGAAGGCCAAACACATGCCCCCAGCGTTTCTCACGCCCCAGCGTGTCACGCCCCCAGCGTGCCCCTTGATGCTGCGCAGCAACGTAGTTGGCGCTTGTATGTACGCCTCACATGGCATGAAGGGCGGACACACGCCCCCTGCGTTTGTCACGCCCCCAGCGATTGTCACGCCCCCAGCACACGCCCACAGCCCATGATGTGATGGCCGTACCACACGCCCCCAGCATTAGTCACGCCCCCAGCCCACGCCCACAGCACAACGCAGACACGCCCACAAGGGACTACTTTGCTGGCACGGTTCTTTTACCTTTTAAATGTATATGGTGTCCTACGGTACAATTGAATGTCTTGCACTGTATGATTGTGATGAACACCACTGTTTCTTGAAAAGTTAATAAAAACAATTAAAAAAAAAAAATTATACGGTGGCCGTCTGCATAGCCTATGTCCTTCTGCTGCAACTGCCCTTTCCAACGCTGTATTGGGTGTTGTGATTGGTGCTGTGGTTACTGAGATTACCCGCCTCAAAGGTTTGGGTTCTCTCTTTATAATATTAATATGGATGTTCAATAAAGTTTTATAAGACAATGTAAATAAAGATTTGACTATGATAACACGAATTGTAATTGGGATATTAATGATACATATGTTACCAATATCATCTGAGACCACTCTGGAATGTTTTACTGCCAAGTCTCATATGATACTGCATGTTTAAACTTTAAGAACTTTGTTCCCCGATCATCCCAAAATTTGGGATCTCATTGCCTGGGTTTGGCCAACATGTTTACAGGTACCCACGTACGCACATAGCACATGTATGAGATGGACAAATCAGATGGACGTTACACTATCGTCCTTTGAGCTCAAGTGTCACACCGTTATTTGAACAAACTCATATGCCCCAAAATTCATTACTATACTGATACATGGCTACATTTTAGATTAGAGAATCATGGCATTGAAAAAATATTTTTTTACCGATCAAGCCAATATGTTTTCATGTACTCAGCCTTAACCGAGATCCACTTCTGGTTTCATTTAATGACCGCGGTTAGCAGTCTAGTTCTCTGTTCGCCGCCGGCATATTTGGAACGTATGCACACCGCACCACTGGCTCCGGGTCACGTAGGAATTCACTGAATAGCGAACACTCTGTCAGCGGACGAACTAAGGTAAGAAAGGGAGTCGTTACGACCATGGGTGGTAACCGGGAAGCTTAATCTTAACTAATTCTAGGGCCTATATAGCTTCATTAAACCCACAGGTACCCATATAAGGGGTGCGGTTTTGGATATTCGAACTGAAATTTTAAACCCTCTATAGACGGGAGAAATTGACCGATAACCTACGATAGTTTGACTCACCTGAAGGTGAAAAAGGGGCTCCATATCCCCAACAGGATAATTTAACCTGTGTTGATAACAATAGTTCCCAAACAATAAATGTTCAGAGATACAGAGCCAACCACATATTTTCCCTCTTAGGCATCACGCATAGAATTTAAACGAAGTCCTTGAGGTAAACTGGTGAAACCCACATTTTGAACAGCCAGGACAGAAGTATAACCGACGGAGAGGTGAGAGCTCACTCATCTACTCATTGGATTTAAACCAATTTTCTAAATGAGCCTTACATGGGGTCATATTCTGACATAGATTATATCTTTCACTCCTTCTCTTAGAACTTGAGCACGGAATTGCTTGCGTTATAGGTAGAGTATATCCCGCCATTTGTCCCACATTTCTTGCGCGCAGACGTATGCATGAGTCACACACTGTGGCCGAAAAACATGATATCCATCCTAAACCTATGAACTCAGGGCCCCCATACTTCCTCTGTGTGGACCTCTCTAAGGGCCATATGTATCAAACTCTGATTTTGCAATTCTCAAATTGTGATTTTTTGCAAATCGCTATTTGAGAATCACAAAACGCTGTGTTTGTAGGATTTGCAAATAATTTTGAGAATCCTACATATTCCTTAATTGCGAATTGCGAATCGCAATTAAGGAATACCTCCCTAGGCCCATAGGAATGAATGGGAAGACAGGCTTGGACATTTCATATTAACTTGTTTAAAAATGGGATAACAATCCTTAGGTTTGGCTAATGTGAGTACTGGAGCAACTGGTTTCTTAGCCTTGTTCCCGAGCTTTCCGCAGCCTATTTCTTGCCCTTTTAGATAGTGGGGTGCAATCATTGAAACTATTGAGACTATCCTCAGAGCTTGAGCAAGGGGATTTAACAGTCAATGCTAACTTGATTTTCTTAGTTCCCAGGAGATCATAACCTTCATCAATTTGTGTGTCCAAGCCCAGACTGACTTCAGCCTCCACCCCGGGCTCCACTGGTTCCCTAAAATGTTCATGACACACATTTGCTTGAGGTGTTGCTGGTTCACATTCACACTAGGTACACTAACTCCCAATGTGTTATGACAAACTGGGGACCGGACCAGGATTAGACTGCCGGCTGTTTTTTTTTAACTTCGTCAACAAGTGATCCTACTATTTTAGGGAGATCGGGCATCTTATCCAGAATGTGAGAACATGTGCATCTTATTAATTGATCATTAACCTAAGTCTGGGCCTTGACCACCAAACCTGTCAATTTTTTTTAGCTTTTTGTCAATATGTATCAAACTCTGATTTTGCGATTCTCAAATTGCGATTTTTTGGGAATCGCTGTTTGAGAATCGCAAAATGCTATGTATGTAGGATTTTCAAATCATTTTGCGAATCCTACATATTCCTGAATTGCAAATTGCGAATCGCAATTAAGGAATACCTCCCCATTCATTCCTATGGGCCTAGAGGCCCCTAGTAATGAATGGCAAGACATTCTCAATTTGCGATTCTCAGTTAGAGAATCGCAAATTGAGAATGCAATTTCAAGGGTGCCAGGGTGTCAAAAGGACACCCTGTTGCATCCCTGAAATGTGCATTTGTGCACATGTGGCACACATACATGCCCTAAGGGCATGTATGTGCGCCACATGGCACTTTGAAAAATGCAAAAAAGTGAATTTTTCAGAGAAATCGCAAATTACTACCAACTTGAAGTTGGTGGTAATTTGCGATTCCTTAAGGCCAAATTGCACTTTTTCTGTGTTTCTAACATTGAATTTAAGGAATAGCAATTTGTGACTCCTTAAATGTAATTGCAAAATAGGGAATCACAAATTTTGCGGTTCCTTATTTCGCGAGGCAGTTTTTCTTTCATACATACCACTGAGCTCAATTGTGATCGCAAATGCCGAAATTCAGCGAATTTTGGCGTTTGCGATCGCAAATTGGAATGACACATATGGCCTTATGTCCTGTACCAAAATTGCTATGAATTGGAAACTCCTCTTTTTGATGCCATGGAGACTTGCACCGGGGGCTTGTCACTATCCTGATGAGCACGATAATGTTTCACTTCACATAAATGACTGTCACCCGATGATTTTCTTCTCACACTGTAATTGACAGATAGAAATGCTCAGGAACCCATATTCATAAGAGTTTTTGGTTTTGATTGGACACGCTCTAAACAGAATGTCACGGTTGAAATGCATGAACTTATGCACTTATATTCGGATCAGAGTTTCTCCACTGTATGGTGAATGTTTGTATTCATCTCAGAATGTTTTACAGAAGATGTTTGGACGTTATGCTCCATGACATGTTATTGTATGTTTCTTTAGCCCTGAGGAAGTCGCAGGGAACTTCCCCAAGGCGAAACACGTGTTGGCTGGGCATTTCGGAATAAAAGAATAAGAAAACATCAACCACATGGATCACAGTCAAATCTTTATTTACCTTGTCTTATAAAACTCTATTGAACATACTGTATTCTTATTGAAAATGAAATGATACCCACATGTGCAGAGGATTGTATATATAAATTCAAGATCGAATTAGGACTTGCTCTTTATAGTTTTGGTACTGCGCTGGAAGCAACAATTCCCCAACTAAATAATTTGTCTTTTTACAGAAAATTTGATTTTCTTTTGATTTACATTCTTGAATATCCAAATATCTTTTAGTGTCCCAGAATGTGATTTAGACATGGGTTTCGGAACTTGCAACAGTAATCTTTCAGAGCTGAACCATTACTTGTGGTGAAATGTGCAAGGACTATAATCATTCTCATAACATTTTTTTCCTTGCCTTCTTTCTCCTCTAGGAAAATGGGCTAGAGTATGAAGCTTGTCTTGTTGCACAGTGTGACGCCTTAGTAGATGCAATGAATCGCCAAAAAGCAAAGCTGCTAACAAAAGTAACAAAAGAACGAGAACATAAATTCAAGGTGAGTGGGCCCGGAGCAAAATGTCTTTGATTTGAAAAAGGGGCACTGTTCACAGGTTGCTGTTTATAATCCCTCCTCGAGGCATCATTGGGGCATTGATCTGCTACTGCTGTTCATGATACCTGCCACACTTTCTTCAAGTCCTGAGTTGTCAGAGCTCAGATTTTTTTTGTGGGATCCAGGCACCTGATCAAGTTCAAGTTCAAGTTCAGCATTTGTATAGCGCCTCATATACCCAGGGGGGTCTCAAGGCGCTTGAAGAGGAGGGGGAGGGGGTAAAATATAATCTATTATATGTCGAATATCCAAGTTTTCAGTTGTTTTCTGAATGAGAGGTGGTTCTGAGTGAGGCGGAGATGGGTGGAGAGAGAGTTCCAGGTTTTGGCCGCTAGGTAGGAGAAGGATCTTCCTCCCATTGTTGATTTGTGGATGTGTGGGATTGTGGCGAGGGCTTGAGTGGATGATCGCAGTTGGCGGGAGGGGTTGTAAAAGGACAGACGCGTGTTGAGGCATTCGGGCCCTAGGTCGTAGAGGGCTTTGTGTGCGTGGGTAAGGAGGCGAAATGTTATTCTCTTGTTGACGGGGAGCCAGTGGAGGTCTTTCAGGTGTCCGGAGATGTGAGCTGATGAATCCATATGAGATATTTGAGAGAATCGATGACTCACATGAATCAAACCCTCAAAGATTGAGGGCCTCATTTATGAGAAGTGTTGCATCGCTGCGACAAAGCAGCGTTGTGACACTACTCAGTGCGCCCTCCTTGCCACACGATGGATGCGTCATATTCGTTGTACGTCAGTATTACTGGTGTATCTGTCGGTGCACTAATGACGCTTTGCTGGAATGTGTCACAAAAATGACGCACCTCCGGCAATGTGCGCTTTCACATGGGGCAAGCCCCATGTGAAAGGGCATGCATTAGTCTTACGTCTACTGTGAGGCAGGTGTAAGATTTTGACGCGGTAGCGTCCTGGAAGTGGCGCAGTGAAATCCTATCGATTTCACTGCACCACTTCTACGAGGCTTTTTACGGGGGAATGCCCAACGTGCACGCATTATACCTGATGCAGGTATAATGTAGCGCAGGGCTTTACAAAGTGACGCATCACTTTGTAAATATAGTGCAAAAAAATATAGCGCAAAAAAAGTGACGCACCGGCGGTGTAAAAGTGTCGCAAGGACACATAAATAAGCCCCTGCATTACCTCGCATATACTTATGTATTACTTTGGTCTTTTTGATTACTGTCTTTTGTTGGAAAAATCTGGTAACGACTGTGATGGCTAGACTACAATGTGACTTAGAAGAGCATCACTTCTTAGAGTGAGGCCCAGCAGAATTTGCCCTTGCTTAACCACAGAATTATCTGTGCTTTATGGGCCTCATTTATGGCATTTTGGCATAGGGCAGTGCAGCAAGGCCTTACGCCAAAGTGAAAGGGCATGAATGCACCTTATTTAAGCAACACAGTGCATTCCAGTCCTTTCTGCCTGTTCTGGCACCGTTTTGGCAGCCTGGCCCCAACATAGGCACCCTTGCACCATGGTGCAGCCAGAATTGTTTTAGCGCAGGAAGGAGCACCCTCCCTCACAAAGACAATCCTATGAGGTGTTTTTCTCTTTCTATGTGTGCTGCAAAATGCAGCACTCATTGAAAGAGATTAAAAATGAGGAGAAATACACATATCTGTCCTTGTTACGCCCTATCTTGGGAGGAGCGTGGATTTGACACTTCCCCAAGTTTACATCACTTCATAAATCTGGGGCTGCGTCTAATTCCATAGGTGTTGGGTGGGTAAACCCACTGCAGCGTCCATAGAATGCGTCCTGGACTCACAATAAGGCGACACATTGAATTACGCTGCGTTGACTTACTCATGATTTATGAGGCCACTCAAAGCCACGCAGCGAGGCTTTCAGGTGCTTAATAAATCTTTATGAGAACCCTGCTTCAAGCATGTACTACCTTACGGTGTGCAAAAGTGGCGCAGGGCTCTCATAAATAAGCCCCTCTGTTTTCAATGATCTCAGGCAGGATGTGGATGGTGGAGCTGTTACAGCTGTGATTTTGTTTGATCTTTCAGCAGTTTTAAACTCCTACATACACGAGGACTTCGGGGGCTGTATTACTCTATGCAGCACATTTTCCTTGTTTGCGCTGGTTACGCCTTTAAAAAGGAGCGCCCGTTGCAAAAAAGGAAAAGCGCTGTATTATATTGATTGGGCTGCTCCCAGGGCAGTCACGAAGTCGTACTACCCTGGGGAGCAGCACATTCAAGTAAAATAAGGAGCGGCTATGAAGCAGCCGCTTTTTGTTTCATTCACTGTGCAGGTGGCAACCTGCCTACACTTTTAAGAGGAGTTAGAGATCCCCTTGCAGGTGGGCGCAGTGAGTGACTGCACCCTCCTGCAAAGGGATGTCCACCCCCTTCAGAGGCTGTTATCAGAGGTCACTCTGACAGTGCGACACCTACTAGGTGGCTCACTGTCAGTGCGCCTCGTGACAGCTTCTTTGCCTTTGTGTCTGAATCTGTTATACGGCGCAGGCGCAGTGGCAATGAGATTCTCTCATTTGCATGGGGCCACAACCCATGTTCGATGAGGGAACGCTCTCTAATAGCGCTATGCTACATGTGCGTAAGTGCTATCTGTAATACTAAAGTGCCCTGGGGGCATGCAAAAAAGGGTGCAAACGCCCATTGCACCCCCAGGGCACTTTGTATAATACGGCCCCAATGTCAAGCCAGGGATTTGGATTGGCTAACCTCTTTTCTAATGAATGGCAAGCGAATGGTGTCAGTGAGCCCTTTTACATTTTATAATAAGCTGAAATAAGGATTTTCAAGAGGCAGTTCTTGCCACTATGATAGTTAATTTTTGCATGCAGCTTCTGGAAAAACCTATGGTCTCAATTGGAGTAAAATATTATATCCACAAAATGTTTAAGTTGGCTGAGGAGCAGAATGCCTAAGCATCATGGTTCTAAGGAACAAGAGCAAACCATCTTCTGAAACACAGAAGTTAACTACATTTATTAAGCCGTTTCCTAAAGCTGCTAAGAGACTGAGGTTGGAAGTACCACTGTCTTGCTAATATAAAATGAGGGCTATATTATTCTGTAAGATTTGAGAAAAGCTAAATATATCAATTCATGACCAGCATTGCTGAATTTGTAAACGTATTTATTTGGTGTATGTGGTACAGGCAAAGTTGAGGTTTATTGCTGTTCACTTTTTGTTTATATAAACAATGAGATTCTATCAATGTGAAGAGGTGTTAACATTTTTAAGTGTTTTTATTTTGTAAGGGATTCAGTGAGATACTAGGCTCTGTCTTAGGTTTAGAAAGACAAGAGCACTATGTGCTTTTTAAAATACCCCTCACACACTAAAAAAATCCTTTAGTGTCATGCTTCATCATAGGGGTCTTCCCGTCCCTATAACGGGGCGGGGCGTGCTACGACCAAACGAACTACGCGGGAGCACTTAAGTTGTGACAAAGGCTATGTGTAGGTGTAGGGGTGTCAGTGAAGTGTAGGGACCTTGCTAGTGAGTGCAGAAAATACAACAAATTAAAAATTCACTGGCTTAGTAGAAAAATATATTTTATTAACTTCTCTAGCTGAGAACATTAAGAAGGGGATTGTGAGGTAGAGCAATAGCTTGCTACCTAGTCGACATGTTTCGTAAGCAGTCCCCTACTGCTTACTCATCAGGACCATATAGTGATCCCTACTACTGATAGCTCAGTTCTACAGTAATAAGCCTACTGTCCCACAAACAATACAGCAAAAATAAGCTGACTGTTTGAGCTTCAGGGCATGAGCTGGCCCTAGTGAAGCATGGTAATTTTCAATGAATACCAAAAATATTGACCTATTGCGGTCTTCTCTTTATGAGTGTTCAATGCCCCATGAGCTTGCAGGCGAAGGGTGTTCAGCGCGGTCGAATCACCGGCATAAGAGCTTGTCTCTATTCCTACCCCCGTGCTGCTCCGAAGACACTTTTTGTTTATGTCAGCCGTTTTCTGTTTCTCCTCCTTTACCACCTCGTTCAGATACCTTTCTCTTTCTCATTTGCTACTGCCAGTGCTGCTGTGTTTTTGAAAAAAGGTTTTAGCAAAACTGGTACTTCGGAAAAACATGTTATTTTTAAAGCATGTTTTGTTCCATCTCCTGTTTCCTGTTTTTCCTTTCACCACTGCCAGATATATTTGATATGTTTTGTAGCCCAGTACTACATTGTTGTTTTCTCTGCTCACTGTGTAGGCGCCTCAGTGGTAAATGAGCGTGTTTTACTGTCGGCGGTCAGAACATGTAGGCAATGTTTGGGTTGCTACAAGCAGCTACCCACTTACACACAGCACTGACGCAGCAGTCACTAAAGCAGAAGCAGCAGCTGCTGTGATCATTGGATTAACAGAGAAACATTTCAATACTCTTTTTATACAGGGAGACAAGCCAAAATGTGGCAGTTCCGTAGCATATGGGGATGAAATTTCAGGTCTAGACACTGTTATGTTGGTGGGCATTCCATTGGAAACCGATACTGGAGGGGTGTCCGAGGAATTACCTTCCTCCCACGCACGCAATGGTTGGTGCTGATGAGGGGAAGGGAATAACAGGAATAAAGGAATCCAGGGAACAGGCCTCATGGTTCAGAACACCACAGACACGGTGTCATTGTCTTTTTGTCTATCACACAGGCACCAGTAAGGCCCATTCCTATTATCAAATGCAACAACTGCAGACGAGGACGGTCGAGCCCTGGTGCCACACCACATCCTCTTACCTGGTCTGCCGTCCGGTGTTTGTTTTCACTGCTGTGCAACGGTTCCCGCTGGCTGCCTTCCCCGTCATCTTGCTCCTCTGGTCGTCCCATTCCCTGCTGGCCTATTGCATCTGAAGCTGGGCGGCTTCCTGGAAAACAGTACGCTTTCTACACCTCTGGCGGTGTGGACGCTGCTGACGTGGCCTCCTCTCTGCTGTCATCTCGGGCGACCCTCAAAGCCCGCAGCGCCTGTTGGCACTCCTGATGGTGAGGGCGTGGCTTTGGTCTGCCGCACAGATTACGGAGCTCCTCCCATTCCCATTGGAAGGCCCTGGGAGGCGCTTTCTGGCCCAAGACTACGGCAGTGTGGCTGCCCTTAACGTGCCTCCTACCCCTTCATTTTGGGCCAGATGTAGGAAGGCAAATACCGGTCGGTAACGCCCGATTTCGGCCGTTACCCATCGGTTTTTGGAGTTTGGGATGTAGGGGCATGTTAAAATACAGATTCGGTAATTTTACCGAATCGGTAAAATACCGAATCTGTATTTTGACATGTAGGTAGCACTGTAGTCAGTGCTACAGGGGTTTAAGAATTCGTTATTACCACCAACTAGAAGTTGGTGGTAAATAATGAAAACCCTTTAAAAAGCATTTCTTTTGCTTTTTAAACAGTGCCATGTTGCAGACATACATGCCCTAATGGCATGTATGTCTGCAACATGTGCACCCATGCACAATTGAGGGGTGCAATAGGGTGTCAAAGTGACAACCTGCCACCCTTCAATGTTTCCCCCAATTACCGAATCGGTATTTACCGATTCGGTAATTGACATTCATTCCTATGGGCCTCCAGGCCCATAGGAATGAATGGCAATTACTGAATCGGTAAATACCGATTCGGTCATTACTGAATCATACCGATTCAGTAATTAAATCGGTAACATTACCTACATCCTGATTGCCAGTTCTTAAATACCAAATCGGTATGATTCGGTATTTAAGAATCGGTAATCTGGGATTACCTACATCTGGCCCTTTCTGTTCTGCTGGGACTGGTGTTATGCCTCCTTCTTCTAACCTTGCTTGCCTATTGAAGGTGGATCACAGTCAGCTGGGGTTCCCAGTTCTGATCACCGGATTACACCCATCAGCAGTCAATCAAGTGCATACTTCGAGAAAGACACTCCCCTTCAGGCATTCACAGTGAATCACATTCATTATGTCTACCGTACCTCCTATTGAGTCATTCATAATTGATGGGCCACCATCTGTTCAAGCAGCTAAATGGAAGGACTGGCTAGAGTGCCTAGAAACATACTTCGCAGCGGTAGCCTTGCACAATGACAGACGGCTCCCTATGCTTCTACACTTTGGAGGAGCAGCCCTACACAAACTAGTCAAATCCGTTGCAAAAGCAGGACCTCCGTACACCTATACCATGTTGAAAGAAGCATTAACTGCCCATTTCAAGCCCATGTCATACCCAGATTATGAACGTTTCCTACTGTGTCAAGCGAGACAACTGCCCAACGAATTGGATGCTTTCTATGCATGCCGCATCAATCTGGCTAGCACTTGCGCGCTGCCAGACTAAAAGGATGAAATACGGGCACAATTCATTCAGGGGTGTGTCTCCTTAAGGGTGAGAGAAAATATTCTCCAGGTCCCAGGAACATCCATGGTGGACATGCTGATGATGGGAAGGTCGAAAGAACTGTTCAAAGTGCAAGCTGCGCACATAGAAGCAGAGTTACAACACCAGATAAAGACAGAACCTGTCAACGCCGTCCTCCCTGGAAATTCTAACAAGAAGAAAATGTGCCCCAAGCCTCACCCTGTGCCCAAGACATACTATGGGTGTGGTGGGCCCTTCCCACTCCAAGGACCATGCCCAGCCCAAGGGAAGAGATGCTCAGCATGCAATAAACAGAACCACTTTGCAAAAGTGTATCACTCTACCTCACAAAAGGGACAGAGGACCTAGCCCGTTCACACCCTATATGCCTATAGAGCCCCTTAGGTGGAGGAAGACAAGGATGATGATGAAGTCGAAGGAGTGGTCCATATCATACATGCCATGCAACCAGATGGATATCCTAGAAGGTGCATCCCGAGAAGCAGTGTGCTCGTTGCAGGACACCAGGTACAAGCATTGATTGACACAGGAGTGGCCATAAACATTTTGGCACAATCAGCAATGCAGACACTTCCCATGCAACCAGCCCTACGCCCCACCTCAACACAAGTGTTCGCATATGGGTCCACCATTCCACTTCCGCTGGCCGAAGTCTTCACCACAGAAATCACTCACGAATCTCGTTCCACTCATGCCAAGGTGTATGTCACTAGAGGATGGTCAGGAATGCTACGGAGCTAACAAACTGATGGGCACCTGCAGCTTGTCACTTTTGCCTTCAGTGTACATCAGAAGAGCGTGGAAGGTCTGTTGGCAGAATTTAGATCTCTTCTTGAAGGAATAGGATGCCTCAAAGATTGCATGATACATCTTCAGGTCAACAGTTCTGTTCAACCTGTTGCCCCTGAAACACCGAATGGTGGCTTTTCATTTGAGGCCAAAGGTGGAGGAAGAGTTAATGAAATTGGAATGAGCCAACATCATCAAGCGGATGGATGGTCCGACTCCATGGGTATCCCCCATTGTGGTAGCGCGAAAGCCCAGACAGCTGGGACAGGTGAGAATGTGTGTTGACATGAGACTACCTAACCAAACCATCAAGAGGTAACGTCATCTGATGCCCACAGTATTCCCACATCGAAAAGCAACCCATCGCAGTCTATTGGGGTTGTTGTCACTTTCATCTCTATCTCTATGGTCAACCTTTTGTGGTCCACACGGATCACAAGCCTTTGATTCCATTATTCATGAGGCTGTCATTGAAACCCCACCGAAGATCAAGAAGTGGGTTTTGCAATTACAAGAATACCAGTTCACGGCTGTCTATCGCCCAGGGACCTAAAATCCTGCCCATTTCCTCTCAAGACATGCAAGGCCAGCTACAGAGGAAGAGGAATCGGATGCAGATGAAGTGGAGGAGTATGTCAGGCTGGTAGTGGAGCGGACCAGACTGTGGCCCATTTTCCTTGAAGAGATTGTGAAGGCCACGGTGGAAGGTGAGAGTCTTCAATTAGCCATCTCCACGGTAATCTCTGGAAGATGGCAAGACTTGATTGACAAAACACCCTGCAGGACGGAGGAAGCATGGGCAGTACTGGGCTCTTTATGCCATGTGCGTTTAGATCTGCCCGTGTCTCCTGAAGGCTGTCTCATGAGAAGTTCCCTTCTGGAAATCCCTGGGGCACTACAACATCAAGTGGTGGATCTTGCTCATTTGGCCCATTAAGAGATTGTCAGACGAAGTCTCGACTAAGATGTAAGGTCTGTTTTCTGAATCTTGACATGCTCGTTGAACAGACCCTTTGTGCCAAGCGGCCGGGTCAGTAGAGCCACTGGGCCCAATCATCAGTGAAGATATTCCACCATTTCCATAGCAGAGAGTAAGTGACGACTTTGGAAGTCCCCCCGATGGGAGACATATGCTGGTCATCATAGATGATTTCTCAAAGTATCTAGAGGTTGAAGTCATGGACTCAACAACAGCCCATGTAACTATTCCCCGGTTGGAGAAAATAATAGCCACCCACAGGCTTCTGAAAGAACTGCACACTGACAATGGCCCTGCATTCACCAGTCATGAATTTACAGAAGACTTGCAGTCTAGAGGCATTCATCACCGAAAGGTCACAACCCGCTGGCCGCAAGCTAATGGAGAAGCAGAACGCTTCATGCATACCTTGAATCAGGTGCTACGGATTGCTTTTGCTCATGGACACAATATGGAATGTGCTTTGTATACCTTCCTTAGAGAATACTGCCTCTCACCCCACTGAACGACCCAAGTCAGCCCTGCTCTTTGTGTGTCAATCAGCCAGCGGGTAATGTCATTCCCCAAGTGGACAGGCCTTCAGACCTCCAGACGCAGGTAGCTGAGAAGTTGAAAAAGCCTCGGGCAAGGAATGATCACATCTCCCGAGTTCATGGAGCCAAGCGCAGGCCCATCGTGGTCAGAGATTTAGTGATGGTGAGAAACAGGAATCCTCAAATCAGGTTCATGCTCCCTTTTGAGGTTGATCCCTGGCGAGTACAGTCCGCGAAAGGAACAATGATCACCGCCCAGAAGGCGGGAGAGACTTGCAAGGAATGTGTCTTGTTTCAAACATTACGGAGCTCCTGTGAACCAGCTTATGGAGGAACCATCTGTGGCATCGAGAAATTAAATTGGAGACAATGATGACTGCCTTTGTGGACTCTCTTCTGACAAAGGTCTCCAAATCTGCAACCTCCGATCCAGGAGATGCTGAATCTCCAGAGACTGGTATCTGTCTGTCAGGGGCATCAAACCCTCATAGACCGTTTCCTGTTGCATCCACACCTGGCTAGGCGTGCTGAAGCAGGTGATGATGGCCATCGTCAAGGAAGTGAGAGGTCCCATGTCAGACCATGTCCTGTGAGATCTTCTCGCCTGAAGGACTTTCTGTTGATCTTAAGTGTGGTAGAACCTGATTTTGCGATGCAGTGCGCGCTACGAATTTCGTTTTATTAATTAAATTGTGTACTTACCTGAAATTATCCATATGCCGGTTTTTAGGTCCCTCCACCCTGCCCCTCCCCCTCCCCGCCTCCCTGCCCCACCGTAACTCCCTCCACGGCCCACGGCTGGGTGTTACATTGATTGTCAACAGGTTTTGGTGCTGTTGCATTTTTGGTTAAAATAAAGGGGCACTGTTATGTGGTGGGCCATTGGAAACCCATACTGGAGGGGTGTCCGAGGGATTACCCTCCTTCCGCGCACCCAATGGTTGGTGCTGATGGGGGAAGGGGAAAAAAGTAAATAAGGAACCCAGGGAATAGGCCCCGTGGTTCAGAACACCACAGACACTGTGCTGCTGTCTTTTTGTCTATCACACAGGCACCAGTAAGCCCAATTCCTATTATCAAACGGAACAGACACTAACACTTGTAAGATAGGAGCCAGCAAAAGACCAATTTGATAGAAACTGATTATACACCCACATTTTTTTTCCTCCTTTGCCCTTAAAGCAGATTTGGCTTATAAGTGAACCTTAGGAAGAGTTTTTAAGTCGACCCTAGAGAGAGTTGAGAATAGCCCTGCATGATAGACAGAAAAACGTGTGACAACTTCCTCTTGTGACTCAAAAAACAGAACGTGGGCTGAGCATTTAAACCTGGAAAACCCTTCATTCACCTGCATTAAAACAAGAACTTTGTAGTTTGAACACAGAGAATGTATTGCTTCCCAATGAGAAAAAAATGTAATTGTAAATACACAAAAACTCTATGGCAAAAATTCTAAATCAGAGCTCTGACTAAGAAAACATGATTACCTAGGCTGGTCAGATATTTGTATGGTAGATAGCATTCAATATTTTTATTTTTAGAGGTTTGAAAATGTTCAGTGAAGGTGGCTGTTTGTTACTGAGAGATGTAATGCACTGTATTTGCAAAGTACTTGTTGAGATAGAAAATGTTGGAGGCTGGTACCTAAATGTTATCAAAATGACCAAGAAAATTGGAATCACTTTCTTCTAATCTTTCTCCAGTATAAAGAGATCCCAGATCTGAGAATTGAACCTTGTCTCAGTAGAAATTGATTCAGAAATACAGCATAAACAGTGCTTTACCTGCTTGGTTGCCAGGATCCTGCTGTCACGAGATGGTGGGGTTATTCTTAGCTGTAGTTTAGAAGATATGGTTGAATTAGCAAATTGTCCAGCAATGAATATTACCAAAAGTAATTATACACCTAAAAAAGTTGGAATTTGAAAACCATGATTTTAAGATGTGAATACATTTTAAAACCTTTCTCTACGGTACATTTGAGAAGACCATTTTAACTTTTAAGTGTACTATTCTAATCATTATTCGGTAAATACACTAATAATGTGCTTTATCTGTTCTTGTGTTGTAAGCAAAGTACTTTCTATTGAAAGCTAACTAAATATGCACATGGATTCACCAGATAAACTATGGATTTGCCAAGTAAATGTGGCTAAGCAGCTAGAAAGCTAGTATTTGTGTGGCATTGTCCAAGCTACAGCTAACCCCGAAATGCCACATAGAATGTCTGTCACTGATTATGCTGCTGAATTGATTCCATGATCCACTGACTAGTTGATTATTAAAGGTGTAGTGAATTTGTTTTCTAGGTTGTTTGGGACCAGATAAATCACTGTACACTGAAGCTGCGCCAGTCAACGGGGCTCATGGAGTATTGCCTGGAAGTGATAAAAGAAAATGATCCCTCTGGCTTCTTACAAGTAAGTTTTACCATCTTGAGATCAGGGAAAGATATGGGGCTGCATCATGTAATTCGTAGTGTTTTTTCACTGGTTCTAGGCAATCTTGCAGTGACATTTGCCTTGACGATTATTGAAAAATTAAACCTGAGCAAGATGACCAGTGCAAAAAATAAATGTTAATACCAGTCGATGAGGCACATATTGTATTAGGTACATTAAAACTTTCCTAGAACCAGTGCAAATAGGTCCAGTAGTTATGCAGTTTACAGCCTTGCTCAGTGTCGGTACAAGGAGAAAGCAAATACTGCCATCTTTCAAACCGTGACGCCAAGGTAGGGAATTAAATATATTACAATTTCAGAAAAGCACTCTTTCTGAAATGCAGTATGGCTAGAAAATATTTGCATTCAGTGGGTAAATTAAAACAATAGTGAAATATCTCCTGCTTATGCTGTGAATGGTTTTTAGTCCTTAAAGCGAATTCCAAATTCTAGTGAGCAAGCAATGATGACTATCGGGGTTACTTATAAGTGGTTGGTCCATGGAAATCCTCTGACAATCATTGGATGTCCCATTCAACTCATGTCGCAGTCCCTGATCAACGATTTGGAGCAGCGACTAAGTACTGATTGATTTACTTATATTAGTGTCTTCTGCTGTCCACCCCCTGCTCACTGTACTTCAGGAACTATTTCATAAATTATTACCCCATTGCCTCTTCCCCTCTCACCACCCTTTCACCTCCACCTCCCACCTGTAGCGTCTTCCCCCTCTCACCCTCCACACCCTTGTATGTGTTGCTTATTTTCTCTCTCTCCTCACTCCCATTTGTGTGTTGCCCCCACACCCGCCATAAGAAAAAAAAGCGCTATCATGTAGCCAGCTTTAGCCTCATGTTAGTGCTTTTTTACTGCTCCACACCTTTCAAATGGGCACATATGCTGCAGCTCTGTATGCATCAGTGCTCCAGCCGGGACCTCGGGTCTTGTGTTTTTTAATTTCCTCTCTAGGGATGACAATAATACATGCCTTCCTTGCCTCAATCAGACACATTACCCTCCCCTCCAGAGCGTACTTATGCATTAGAAACAGACAAGCTTCTTCCCTAAAAACACCAGTTCTCTCTCTCACTGAAAAAGTGGAACATGCTATAAATATCCAGTGTGCCCCATTGTCGTAGAGGCATAGACACTCTACTTTCCATGTAAGTTCTGACCACACTTACCCTAAACACAAAAGGCGGAACGCGGTACTCTAAAACTTCAGCACATCCTTACGCCCTAGAGGCAGACTCAATAGGTTTTTCATAAGCACAGAACACGCTGTCAATGTGAATAAAAACAATTATCTCATCTCCTGCAGGGGGTTGCCTGTCACCAGTACTGGCCTGGTGCCTGGAGACTCCCTGCATGATCCTATGTCCACTATGACCCAGGACCTACACAGGTTGTGGGACAAACAAAGACTAAACATTGCAGCCTGTGCTCCACACTCAACTGACCTGATGAGAAAGACAACATGCTGATGTTTCGCCTGTGTGATAGTTTTTGGCATGGCCAATGTCTTTTAGCCCTGTTGTAGAGCAGTGTGGCTGCATGTGCAGCATTGCTAAAACATTTAAAAAAAATGCACTATAAAATTATAAAAAGAAAAATGCTATGACACGGAAAGGAAAAAAAGAGCTAATAATGTTTAAAAAAATAACTTTCAGCAACGCTGCACAACTGCCACGTTGCTCAGCAACGTGGCTAAAAGACATTGGCAAAGTCAATAGCTCTCACATAGGCGAGACCTGTTGGTTTTGTGAGTGCTGGCTGTGCTTGCAAACATTGTGATGAGCACTGCATTTGCAAAAAAGGAAAATTATCAATGACCCCTTCAAGTAGAGAGAAAACTCCAAGCACATCATAGATATTGATATTTTTTTTAGAGAAGCAATCCTTTGCATTAGAAGTATGTTCCTGTAAAGTAAGAAAACAAATGCAGACGAGACCACTATACTATGGCTGCCCAGGCCGCATTAGGGGACATATTTACTAAGCTTATCACTGGAGGTAGTTCACTTTTGTGTTGCATCCCTACCACAAAATAATTTTTGTTATTTACCAAGCCATGCAAAGCCACTTTGCATAGTTTAGTAAATACAGAGTAACACAAGGCAGCGTGTTGTGTTGCATTGCCGCACTTTGCATTGGGAAGGCATTCCAAGGGTGGAGCATAGGTGTTCCTGTGCATCCACCAATGGATTACAGCACATTATTAGATTTACAAAGACTTGTAACCTTGGGAATGCGTCAAAATACTATGCCTTCTCCAATGAGACATAACAAGACGAAATATCTCTACAGTGGCGTGGCAGGCTGGGTTAACTTATAAGGTAATGTGTAATATGTTTGTGAAATAACTCATACAACATCACAGTAAATACACCACAAAAAGTCTCAACACGAGTTTAGAAAAATAGAGAATATTTATCTGAGTAAAATAAAACCAAAATGACAAAAATCCAATGGGTAGAAGTTGAGTAATGTGCTTAGCAGCGAGTAGCGCGAAAAAGGTTACTTTAGGTTGATCTGGACTGGGGCAAAGTCAAAGTTTGGTTCGACCTCGTGGAAGCGCATGTGGGATACAGGACCCGAGCACACCCGAGGAACAAAGGACCTTTTCTGGTCGCAAGCAATAAAATGTGTCAATCTTATTCATGCAGTGAAGGCAATGCGTCAATTCCAATTCATGCAGGCGGGTAGATGCATCGAAGTCGAGCCTCGCGGTCAGGAACTCGGATCGGCGCTGCTTCTATCCTTGCAGTTGAGATGATGCGCTGAAGTGGAGCCTCACAGTCGAGACCTCAGATCGGTGCTGCGTCATCGTCAAACCCTGCAGCCAGATCCCGCGTCATCAAGCCACGCAGGGCTTGCTCTGGTTCGCACCCTGCGTTGGTGTCGAAGTGTACTGCATCGGTGTTGAAGGACACTGCATCAGTTCCGATCTGCGCAATGGTAACGGTGTGTCAATTTTGCAGCAAAACAGCTGCAGAACCCACTTTTGAGAACCAGAACTTGGACAGGGCACCTCGGACAAGGGTTAGACTCCCAAAAGGCTGAATCCAGAAGCACCAGCAGGATTGCAAGAAGTCTTTTTGTCCCTGAGACATCAGAAAACAGGAGGCTAGCCATCAAGCCCTTGGAGATCATTCGAAGGGAAGGCAGAGTCCAGCTCTCGATCAGCAGAGTTAGGGAGTAGCAGGCACAGGGCAACAAGCAGAAAAGCAGTCCTTCGAGAAAAACAGTCCAGTTGAATCCTTTGAGCAGCACAACATTCTTTCTGCCAGAGGTTCAGTACAAGATACATAAGTGCCTGATTTGTATGGGTCAGGGACCCAGTACTTATACCCAAAAGTGCCTTTTGAAGTGGAGGGGACATCAAAAACTGACCTCTGAAGTGCACACAATTGCTTTCAGCCCAGGCCTGTCTGGCTTGCTAACCCTGGGGGTAAATTAATGATTTGTGTGTGGACAGGACACTACCTATTGAAGTGTAAGTGTCAGCCCCTCCCATTCCTCCCTGCCCAGGAAGACCCACCAAAATAAAGATGAATGCAGATGAGTGCCCAGGATGCCGATGAGCTTCCGCTTCCTGTGTTTTTGGCTCTCTAAAGGGAATGCACAAAATGTAAACACCCAAACCAGATGTGTATTGGACATAGGCTGTAAGGCACAAAAGAGCTAAGAGCAGAGAAATGTCCACTTTCTAGAGTGGCATTTCTAAGGCAGTAATGTTAAATCCAACTTCACCAGTAAAGAGGATTTATCAAGATCATTCCAAACATATGAAACATGAAAAAGCTACTCCGTTCTGACCAGGAATTACAGCTTAAAAGCGTATTAAAGAATTCTCAATGCCAGCCGATTAGAAGATTAGACCTCACAGTAGCAGTAGTGAAGAATGAAATATGCTATTTGTCACGACCAGGACATGTAAAACATAAAAGTACATATTCTACCCTTTATCTACATAGGGCCCTGCCCTTTGGGTTAGCAAATGCCTTCCTTAGGGGTGACATACGCAATGAAAGGGGAGTTTAAGGCTTGGCAAGTAGTTTTAAATGCCAAGTCGAAGTGGCAGTAAACTACACATGCAGTCCCTGCAACACCAGACCTGAGACAGGGTTAAAATGCTACTTGTGTGGGCAGCATATTTATGGCTGCAGGCCCACTAGTAGCATTTAACTTACTGGCCCTGGGTAAATGGTATACCACTGTACAAGGGCCTTACAGGTAAATCAAATATCCAAAACAGATGTAAGTCAATCATAAGATGTTTAAGGGAGAGAGCGCATGCACTTTATCACTGATTAGCTGCGTTTAAGTGCTCAGAGACCAAAAATCAGCAACAAGGAGTACACAAAAATAGATGGAGGCAGGCAAAAAGTTTGGGGTGGGGGAGACCACTCTAAGGCTTTCAAGGTCTAAACGTATCCATTCAGTAACGCTTAAGTTCCACTATACTGGTGTATAGGGAACATAAAAACACATGCACACACCAGAGCGATGGGGATCAAAAACTTTGTGCATTTATTCTGCTTTACAGTGACTTGTTGCAAAAATCAGAATAAACATTGTGTGCCTCCGAATTAATTTGACATTTATTCAAGTGACAAAAAAGTATAGTTTGTTGTGTTTTTTGCCTGTGGAAACAAAATCCACTGTTGGGAGGTACCATTAAGGGGAAATACATGATGTCTGTACAGTGATTGGTGTGTCGTACTTGCTTAGACAATCCTGTCCAACACCTTAGTCGTATGACTCCAGTAGTACCAAAGCAGGTTAAATCAACATGGCTGATTATGGCTTTTACTAAGCTATTCTGGCAGTGGAAAATTATGGAGAAATGATGTCTCCTCTATGTCAAACGTAAACAGAGGTCTGTTACCCTCCCACTGATGTTTCTCACACAGCTGATGGATGGGGGAGTTATGCGAGTGACGGTCTAAAAATTGCTACTTATGGGACTATCAGAGGTTGCCCTACCCTCTTGTGGTACCTAACTTACTGCAGAGAAACAACAAAGATTAGGCATTCATGACTCTTTACATTAGAACACAATGGTTATTTATCACGCCACAACTAAATATGATCAGTTAACAACAACAGCATTTGTTAATTGCCTTGCAGTGAAGAAAAACATTGGTAGGTCAACAAGAACCCCACTCTGCAGTAAACTGCATACTATACATTGCACAGCTTCTCATGCAATCAGAATCCCACTCAGAGGTTCCCTGCACTTTTATTGTGTGAATCAGTAACAAGGACACTTGTTAGTGTTCTTGAATGATTAGTGAGTGTTCTTAGCTTGGTGTGTAGGATCATAACAGATGGTGTTAATTGCATGCAGCATTAATGTTGGTCACCTATGGCTTACGAGTCTTAATACCATGCAAACAAGTGACTATGTAAGTTATTTAGAGACTGATTATTAGAATGTATAAAGTACAAACAACACTTCTTCTTGAAATTGAAGAGAGTTTTGTTCTAGATGCTGTGACAGCCTGTAAGCCACATGAGCTGTTAAGTCAGCTTCTCTTCACCAAGCCCCCAACTGTCACACCAACTGACAATAGAATATTGGTATGTTACAAGTCCGTAGAAGAGCTGGGGAACAAAAGGACACAGAAAAGGTACTATGCAGAATTGCTGGAAATTATATATATCCATACTAATATTATAAAGAGAGAGCCCAAACCTTTGAGGCGGGTAATCTCAGTAACCACAGCACCAATCACAACACCCAATACAGCGTTGGAAAGGGCAGTTGCAGCAGAAGGACATAGGCTATGCAGACGCCCACCATATACATTTAAAAGGTAAAAGAACTGTGCCAGCAAAGTAGTCCCTTGTGGGTGCGTCTGCGTTGTGCTGTGGGCGTGTGCTGGGGGCGTGACAAATACTGGGGGCGTGTGGTACGTTCCGCCCTTCATGCCAGGTCTCATATTGTTTGCTGTGGGCGTGTGCTGGGGACGCGGCATTACGAAAACGTGTGGTACGTTCCGCCCTTCATGCCATGTCTCATATCCTGTGCTGGGGGAGTGGGCGTGTGCGGGGCGCGGCATTACAGAAAAAAAGTGAGCGTACATTCAAGCTCCGGGTGTGCTTGCCCCGCGCTTCCAGTACCGTGCACCTGCTTTACTGTATGTATGTCAGGCATGGCGCTATTCCCAAGGGCCGGAAGGAGCGCAAACAGGGGCCATTGTGCAGGAAATCTAATCTCGCCTTATCATCCGGTGACGCCTGATGCACACACTGGTGATTTACCACTTCTGTTGCGCACAGGCCTCGCGCGACGCACATCCGGAAACAAGGCCCGCCCCCACGGAAATAGCAAGAAAGGGCCTATCCCTCCCCCGGTAAGTACATTGCTGGCACGGCGGGCCACATATCCAGCAACATACTCATATTGTTTCACCACCCATTTGAAAAATGCACAGGTCTCTCTCATTGATGGCCAGCACCGAGATACACTTTTAGACACACCTCCCGCCAGAAGTTCTATGGAGGGCGCTCACATATTTGGATTTAGGCATTTGTTATGGTCATTTTTCTTGGGCAATATTTCGTGTTCTGGGGCGTGGCCAATGAGCGCGACAATCGTCCGGCAGCAATTCATACCCGGACAACGTCGGGACGGGCTGCTAGTATATATATATATATATATATATATTGAATAAACACTCAATTATGAAATAAAACACATCTCCCTCCTATAAGAAAGGAAGACCAAACCATTATGTCCTGATGGAACAGATACAAATCTTAACTGAGTTGTGGAACCAAGTACATTGTGGTCTTATCCCAGCATGACATCAGAAAAAGTAATGGCATCATGTCGTTGCAAGTTCCCTCCACTTAGTGAATACCTTAGTCCTGTCAATTGCACTAGAATTAATTAAAAACTGCAGAACATGTGATAACAAAACATAGCTGCAGCTTATATTTGTATTAGTGAAGGATATAGCCCTTGTGCCACACTGAAACATTACGAGAACTAATATTCCTATGATTCAAGATAGAATTCAAACTCTCATGGGAGTACTCATTAGAATCAACATTCTTCATAGAAAAGTGACAAGATGTCAATCTGTCCATGCTCCATGTTCTACCATCCTCAAGGGTCACCACATTTTTCCCAACCTCAACCACTTTCATAGGTTTAGAAAATGTGCTGTCCCCCTTTGGCGAGGACCAGGAAGTTTGGTCAGTACCAAATCTCCTACCTTCCAATTACCTTTCTTGGTTCCATGTTTTAGATCATACCTTTTCTTATACACCTCTTATACTGCTCCACTTGTCTACCCATTTAATCTCTACACACCCATCTGCGTTCACCTCCCCCAAGCCAATTAGGAGACATTTTTGTGCCCGGGAGTCTGCCCTTCAGCGTCAGAAAAGCTGAAACATTGATGGTCAAATCTGGAGTAGTATGGTACAACCAAAGCATTTTTTAAGGTTTTTGTCTGCTGGACTACCAGACATATGAGCAAACTGAATGCATTGTAATCATCCGATTAACACATTCCACTAAACTATTTGCCCTTTGGCAGTATAGTGCTGTTTTAAGGTGTTGTATGGACATCATCTCTAGAAACCCACACATTTCATCAGAAATAAACTGCACACCAGTTATGATGGTGCCGGGCACTCCTTCTGTCATGAACAAGTCTGTATGGAAATTTATCAGGGATTGAGTGTTGATATGTCCAACTACATTGGTCATAATCCAATGGGAATGATAATCTACAAGTACTAGCATACATTTTCCAGCCCACATGGAGAGTTTTAGAGGACCAAAAATATCCAGACCAAGTTTATCCAGTTGTTTAGATGGAACACTAACTGTGGACAAGGGTGCATCTTTTGTGTTTTTTGTTTTATTACTCATGGCACAGATTAATCAATCTTTAACTTTACCTTCGACCCCAGTGTCTATCAGGGAAAAACCAATACATGGCTCTAACCTTAGACTTGGGAAGACTCCTCTCTAAGTGGCCTTCAAGGGCTAACTCAGCTATCCTATCCCATAGATCTCTGGGGGTAGCAATCTATCCCCTCTCATGACTCTGTCATTGAAAATGCTTAGAACAAAAATTCTTGAGATTATCGTCTAGGTTACCAGGTTTAGTAGGCCATCTCTGGACAATCTTTTCTTTTACTAGTGTGAGAGACAGATCCTTGCCCATGCTTGTTTGCCACTCTTCCATTGAAATACCTGGAGTGTCCACTAACAAAATTGATTCCACTACATTGTTACTTTCCACATCCACCCTTTTGCACTGTAATCCAGAAAGGCAGTCGGCTACTACGTTTCTTGTGCCTGGCCATATTCCACTTTGAAATGGTATCCTTCTACCCCCAATAAGCTGATTAGCAATGTGAGAGGTAGTAGTATCCCTCCCTTTAGATGAAAAAAATACACAAGAGGCTTGTGGTTGGTGCGAACTATAAATGGCAATCTACATAAGAAAAATTTGAAATGGCCTATGGCCCAAGCACACGCAAAGGCTTCCTGTTTAACATGTAGTAATTGTGTTTTGCATCCTTTAAAGCACTTGAAGCAATAGCCACAACTTCTTTTTTTACCTTCAACCATTTGTGTCAAGGACATGCCAATCCCTGTACCACTGGCATCCATGGTCAAAACTGTTTTTGTCGGGTGTCACAGTTACCAAAAGACGGTACATGAATGATGGCTTTTTTGAATCAAAGGATTTTTGGCACTCTGTATCCCAATTAAATTGAATACTCTTTTTAATAGACTTCTCAAAGGTGCAGTTAAATCTGCACATTTTTCACAAACTTTGTTATGTATTCAACTAGTCCTAAAAAGGATTTCAATTTCTCTTTCTTCCTGAGTGCCTCCTTTACCATTTTACCTAAATGTATCTGCGGTTTAACACCATGTTTTGAAATAGTATGACCCAAATAATCAGCGAATTCCATGCCAATTTGAGACTTATGTCTCCTAATGGTTAAACGTGCCTCCTTGAGCACCCATAAAACTGTTTTTAATGTATTATTATGGTGAACTTCTGAGACTCAGTATATCGAAATGTCATCCTGGAAACACAGTAAGTTTCCTTCCAATATTTTTTGCATCACTCTTTGAAACACTGTACCTGCTGACGCAAGGCACCAAAGGCATTCTGTAAAACCTGAAGGCTCCAAAAGCTGCTCAAAATGATGTTGGGGATTTTGAGTCTGGACGCAGCTCTGTTTGGTGGTACGCTGAAGAGAGGTTGTTGACACTAAAGTGTTCAGCTTCCCCAATCACACTGATCATTTCATTTATGTGAGGAAGTGGTAATCTGTCCACCCATATGTTCGCGTTTAGGTCTCTCAAGTCAACACTGAGTCACAAACCCCTTCCTCCAGATTTTTGTACCACCACAATTGGTGCAAGCCATAGGCAATGCTGAATGAAAAGTCTGCAAACGCCTGGAACACGCCTGGCGTAAAGACTGGTCTACTAATAGTAAAGTCCCTTATCAGGAAGCCATGAGGGCATACAAGTTAGCCTGTAACCACACGAAAGCGACCTTCTATGAAGAGAGAATCAGGACTGCCTCCAATTCCTCAAGAGAAACATTTACTATAGTCAAGGAACTCCTGAACACCCCCTCTCCTTCACCGCCGCAACCGACGAGCAGAGCACGGTGCAATGAACTTGCACACTTCTTCGACAATAAGGTTAGAAAAATCCTACAAAGTATTCCTCTCAGTGCTCCTCTGTCGGAGTCCTCCTCGCAGGTCTTGAGTGATGTGAGCCCTTTGTGGGAAGTTATCACTCCCATAACTGAGGAAGACTTCCGCAAAGAATTAGCTAATCTCAAAAGTGGCTCCCCCTCTGACCCTATGCCCATCCATATCCTTAAGCGGATTGCACAGACCATCTCCCCGCGGGCTACGGACCTTTTGAACGCCTCCTTCGGCGGTGGGGAAGTTCCCCCCAGCTGGAAGAAGGCGATGGTTAAGGCTCTTCCTAAAAAGTCGGGACTTGACCTTAACGATCTGGCGAATTTCCGTCCAATTTCTTTGCTGCCAGGTCTGAGCAAAATTGCGGAAAAGGTTGTCAATCGCCAGCTGTCCTCGTTCCTAGAAGGTCATAACCTGCTCAAGAGCTCGCAAACAGGCTTTCGCCCTGGGCAAGGTACTGACTCTGCCCTGATTGTAGTAGTAGAAGAAGCCAGACGTATTCTTGATGCAGGAGGCTCCGCAGCTGTGGTCCTCCTTGACCTCAGCGCGGCATTTGATACTGTCAACCATGGTATCCTCATTCAGCACCTTACTAGGGTGGGAATATCTGGCCAGGCTCTAAGCTGGATGACTTCCTTTCTGAAGGGTCGGTCTTACCAGGTATACGATGGCACAAACATTTCCGAGTCGATCCCCCTCCAGTGTGGAGTCCCACAGGGCTCCTCGTTGAGCCCAACGCTTTTTAATATCTATATGGCCCCACTGGAGGATGTGGTTTCACCTTTCGGGGTGAAAATAGTGACCTATGCGGACGACACCCAGCTTGTCGTCTCGCTATCCCACCATGAAAATGCAGCAGAAAGATTTGGGTGCTGTCTGACAGATATCATGGCTTGGATGACAGAATCACGGCTGAAACTCAACGGCTCCAAAACGGAACTTATGATGTTGGGTAAATTTGCCACCTCCCTTCCCAAAACCATGTGGCCCCCCTGTCTGGGTGAGGCGCCTCAACCCAAGAATGAGATTAAGAGCCTGGGGGTATGGCTGGAGCCCGACCTGACGTTCAGAGTACAAACTAAGAAAGTGGTTGGGATCTGCTATGGTCTGTTACGCTCTGTCCGGAAGGTGTTGCCTCTTCTTCCCTTCAGCTCTAGGAAACTTTTGATCCAGGGGCTCATACTGTCAAGGTTGGACTACAGCAACGCCTTGCTGCTCGGTGCTCCTGAATCAGCCATTAACTCCCTTCAGCGAGTGAAAAATGCGGCGGCTAGAGTACTGACTGGCACGGCGAAAAGAACTTCGGCCAAACCCGCTCTCAGCGCACTCCACTGGCTCCCCATCCGCGAGAGAATTAAATTTAAGGCTCTTTCCATCGCCTTTAAGTCTCTCCAGGGAATGGGCCCCCCTATTCTCAGGGACCTTATATGCCCCTACAAGTCCTCGCGCACCCTCCGCTCTGATGGGAGCAATTTACTGACCATCCCCAGAGTGAGGAGAGCACGTTCAGGAGGACGGAGGTTCTCTGTGAATGTTGCCAAGACCTGGAATGATCTTCCTGCCACTCTCCGCCTGGAACCCTGTCTCCAGAAGTTTCGGAAATCTCTAAAGACATTCCTTTTTCCACGAGGAGTCTGAGTACCGCTGTCTGAGGATCATGGAAGCTTGTGGTGTGTACTAGCGCTGGGACGCTCTTGGGCAGCCATGCGCTTAAGAAATCCATTTTCATTTCATTTCATTTCATTCAATGGGTTCAATAATGCCTTGTGAAACCTGTTTGATTAACTCTGCTTTACGCGGTTCCTGCATCAAGTGAGGTATGGGTCTAACTTTGTGTATTACCAGTTCTGCATTGTCTTTTACTTTCATTTTGTGTTGGACATTTTTGTAAATGTCCTAATTCTAAAGTGAATTACTCAGGGAACTCATCACACAAATGTTTACTTCCACTCCCCTCGTCCACTGCTAAGACAGGTTCAACATTGTTAGGATCAAGCTGGATCCCCAAATCTTCTTGATGTGCCCTAATAAGCTGTATCCTTTTTTTCTTAAGTAAATCTTTCAGACAGTTTACAATCTTTAAATGTAATCTGCATAGTTATCATTAGGACTAAAGGTATCAGGTCTTTATTATATTCCCCTGGTTCAATGTCTATCTGTTGTATGCCATTACTCTTTTCTTGAAACTTCTCCCGCAAGATATTATATTCAATGAATGTATACGGAGAACACAAGTCAGCATAAACCTTCAAGTTTACACCATCTAAGGTATGTCACAAGTGGAATAATTGTTCTCCTTTTCCGCAGTACTACCTACAACCTTGAATACCCATTTGCTCCCTCTTCTTCAATAGTATGTACATTTTTCCTCTCTGTAATTAGATTCTTACACAGTCTAGTGTAATGCTCCCTCATTGCATTTTCTGCATACTATAGAATGTGCAGGACAACTAGGGTTATTGGTTAGATGACTGTAGTTCCCCCAGTGACACCACCTCTATTTTCTCCTTTTTATCATCCTCTATTTTCTTTTTAATAGCATATTCCTTGATTTTTCTTTCCCTTAGTAACGTTTCTTGGATTTTAGGGTTATTTGTAGTTCAAACTAATTGGTCTCTAATCAGGGCATCACATACGGGACCAAATTTGCACCTATTGGCTAACCCTCTCAATATTGCAAAGTAACTTGCTACCTTTTCATTTATACTTTATTTCCATTTAAAAAGAAAATCACAAAAGTCAGCACAAAATTAAAAAACACAGGGTCTAAAAAAAAATCATCAATAAACATTACATTGCACTATTCCAATACACATGACTGTGGAAAAATCCTATAATACAGCATTAAAACTATAAATATTATAAAAACTGGATTAAAACCCGCCTTTATGGTGGACCAGAAACAGATCATAATTAAAAATGCATCAAAAACATTGACAAACATGTCAACAAATAACACATATAGAAAATAAAAAACAAAGGGAGGTGCAATGTAGAAGAAAATTACAAACGCCTCCCTTCAGACCAGCGAATCACCCACACTCGGCCCAAAAATTTGGCCATAGCAATCACATAGGGGCCATCCACAGCAAATTTAAATAGTCTGAATGCTTCGCAGTGATCCCTGGTCCCCATCAAAGTGCAAATTGGTTTGAGCCAGTATCTCCTCGGGTTGTGATAAGCTGGACATGTAAATAAGATATGGCCCACCGATTCTTCCCTTTCTGGGCAGAATGGACATTTACTATTGCTTGCGAGTGAACCAGACCACTTAGAAGTAAAAACCTTGGTCGGTAGGGTACCAACTCTAAATTGATGAAATAATTTACGGTTGCGAGTTGAGGTGATTAGGTCCCAATCCTGGTCAAAATAAGGTTCAGATTTGGTGTATAGGAAGGTGCTAGACAATGTGAGACTATTGGAGGATGCATACTGTCGGGTGTAAATCCAATCCCAGTATACTGTCTTTAACTCTTTTTTTGTTGGAAAAACACTTCCCTCTGGAGAGGACCACAACCGAGCCAGTCCCAACTCAATGAGAATATATTTAACACCCCTAAACCACTCTATTTTGTTGTTCACATCCAAATCCCGAACTTCCCGGACCACCAACGCATAGTTGGTTAGTTCGGGGGTCACCCAGAGTCTTCTCCAATATAAGACTGATCTAAGTCGGGCGACATCTCTTACGGAGTGACACCCAAATCCAAATAGAGAGGAATTAGGGGGGTTGATTGCGGCAAACCCGTTACAGATCTTAAAAATGTATTTTGTGTTACCACCAATGCTTCCAGATTCGCGTGCGCCCACAACTCTGAACCATACAAAATTGCGGCACTGACTTTAGAATTGTATATCTGGAGTACTGGGGCCACAGGTTTGGTGTGAGAAAGATTAAATTCCCTAAGCAATGCACCCGAGATTTGGGCGTGTTTAACTATAAGACAATCAAGTTGAGGCTTCCAACTCATCTTTTTATCAAGTGTTACCCCAAGATATGAAAAAGTCTCAGTTAGTTCCAACGCACTTTCCCGCATCCTAACTTCGCCGATTTGTTTCGCACAGTTTTGGAGGACCATAAACTTTGTTTTGTCAACATTGACAACAAAGTCATGATCCTCACAGAACTCCTCAAATCTTGTCAGGGCGCGTTGAAGACCCTGTCTTGTATTGGAAATGATGAGGGTGTCGTCGGCAAACATTAGGAGTGGGATCTTTTTTCCACCTAGACTCGCCTGTTTCCAGAGAAGGGGCACAAGTCCGTCATGAGTGAGGCATTGATCACGTCCAAGGTCACTGGAGATACAGTCTCAGTGACTAGATTTAGTATAGTAGGAGGGGCAGGATCTGTGGGGGATCCAGATTTTAGTTGACTGAGAATCCCTCGAAGGGAGGTCATATTCAGGGGGGAATTGCCTCCAGTAGGCACTCTCCATATTTAATTATATTTTTCGTAGTTAGTTGGACTGTAGCCTGAGGGAAGGACCCAACTGTGACATCAGCTGACAATTAAATAATGGTATGTACCAAGTCAGAAGAAAAGCAGGGGGAACAAAAGCGCAAGGCAAAGGTAATATGCAGAATACGTGGAAATTTTATATATATATTCAATAAACCCTGAATGATGAAATACAACACTGATGGATGGGGGACTTCTGCTAAAAATTGACAGATGTTGCATCCTCACTGTAAGAACTTGTGTAATTGGTTGTGGGGGTGGAAGCTCCACTCAGGCACCAACTCCAATCCTTGTCAAGGTGAACCACAAAAGTCACTGAATGCACCGGTACTTAACCGTCTGGTAACTTGGGCCAAAAGCAGTCCGGTGAAAGTCGCTGAGATTCAGCAGGAAGTACAAAATATTTGAGGAAGAAGGTAGATAAGGACACTCAGAGCTCATTTATCAGACTGGAAGAGATAATGACCTAGGGAGGTGGTGGTGGATAAAGGTACTTCACAAGGCTCATTTCCAATACAGTTAAACTGCCTTTAGTCAAACAATTTTCTCCCATGTATTTCTATAATTTCAATAAGAATAGAGATGTTAATAGTCCATTTGAACATACCTTAGGTTAGTCTGAAGCAAGCCTCCCTGACTGCTTTAGACACAGCACTGTTGTGCATGCCTCACCCTAGACACAACCTGAGTGGCTGGCGAAAGGACTAGACCCCTTGGACTGAGGATGGTCAGATCCAATGGGGTCAACAGATATGTGTCTCTCCTGAGTCTGTGTGTTCAGGTCAACTCTGACCTTTTAGAGCACATGGAAACAATTGTTGAGGAAACATTAAGTGCCAGAATTCAGATAATATTCAAGCAAGGACATAGACAAAGGGCTGATAAATCATCATTCATTGGTTCAGATGATCCTCTGACATTTTAAAGACTCTTTGTGTGCCTCCTCATAAGGAGGCTTATAAACAGTTAAGGGATGCTTTTAACTTGGCCTTCCTATGCATTGGAGTTGGTGTTTGGTGTTCACCCAGGACAAAGAAGGAGCAAAAGAGGAGTGCCCAGATATGGAGCCACTTGAATCTTCTATCAGAAGAGTTCACTGAACCAATACTGACTGCATGACACTATAACATCACATCACTCTGTGAGTGACCCAGGAGGATGGCGTATCTCAGGGCTGTGTGTGATGCAATATTCCTTCCCACTGTCGAATCAGACTCCAAACCCTGCCATGTTCCTCCCTCATTGAGTGACCTGGCCCTTTCAAGCTTTTAATCTGAACTGTGGCCATCTGCCACTATTAATATATAATGACAGTTTGTCATGACCCGCTGCAGACAGTGAAGGCCATTTGGGATATGTACTTGCAAATCCAACTCTACTCGGCCCGGCAAGAAGCATATTTATATTCCTATATCCTACTAAATAACATTGTGGGTTATTTCAAGTTGTAGTCTGTGGAACATCCATCGAAATTTGGCGGCTGCCTCATTAGCCTTACAGTGTATACTGGGTTATATACCCTCTGATGCCCTCCTTATGAGTGACTTCCTAATCCCAAATGAACTGGTAATAGCAGTTAGCGACCACATCGGAATTATGAGATTTTGCTTCTCATCCATAGTTTACAGCTGCTGTTAGCAGTTCAAAAAAACTGTGGGTGAAAATCCAGGTTTAACTGAGGAAATTCCCCTAGCCCCCTGGTAATTCCTCATTTCATTATAAACCCAAGTTCAACTAGGAATGGGCCAGAGTTTCCCCTATTCCCGGAATTACCAGATTCCCAAATATCATTACCAACGAGAGTGGGGACAATTTTTCCCATTTCCCTGACCACTCATAAGGAGGGATGTAATAGGTATATAGAGTTTGTATGTTGAATAGGTCAAGCATATACCTGGGAATACACGCTAAATCATGTGTGTTGGACTTGGCGCTCTCTTCAGGGTAACCCTCAAACTTCTTTGCCTTCACCCCTCTCGCTTTCTGAATTTGTTGTTGTTAGTATCAGGACTCTGTGCACTTTACCCCTGCTAACCAGTGCTAAAGTGCACATGCTCTCTCCCTAAAGTGTGGTTCACTTGGCTTACACCTGATCGGTATATTTAATTTACTTATAAGTCCCTTGTAATGGGTAGTACATACATGTACCCATGGCCTGTAAATTAAATGCTACAAATGGGCCAGCAGCACTCGCTGTGCCGCCCCCTTAAGTAGCCCCTTAAAAGATTTAGAAATATTACACATGATGATTATCCACTTGTGCTTTTGGCACCAGGCTAGGAGAGCATCAACCAATCAACAATACCAAAATTAAACACAAACATGCTACGTCTTGCATATAGAAAACTTAGTTAGACCTGGGACATGTAACACACTGGATTTTCACTTTGGGAGAACAATGATTTTCACAGCTTTCAGAAAGTACCACAACTTACATGGACAAAAAGCGACAGTGAAAGTTGTTCAAAAGCAATTAGTCTAGGTGTCTGTGATCCAAATTATTATTATTAGCATACATCTAATTAACTCGAACACAATTACACCTTAAATTTGTTCTCTATAGAGACCATAAAACATGGTTGCAGTAATGTATGTTTTTATTTATGTTATATTAAAAACAATGCACAACAGTGCAGTAAGTCACACCATTAAACTGGAAAAAGTATTTCACTCATTTGCACAACATTTTAATTATTATTTAAATGGTTGCAAGTAAAATGTTAATATGACATATACAAACCTACAGTAACAATTGTATTTTACTTCAATACACAGATAAAAGGATTTCAAATATTTAGCCTGGCATCACTATGCAACTATACTTTGATTGAAGACAGAAATGATTAGCTGTATTAAACACAATAAGAATGTCTTTTATGTGTAAAATATAATGCTTTGTTTTGTGAGTGTTTATTTGCTCTGACCATAGATCAAGTGTAGTTAAATAACATTAATATTATCTTAATAATACTGATGATTTCAATATGTTGAATTTAGTCAATATAGCTTGAATTTTAACTATACATATGACACTGTAACTTGTAGGTATCTCACACGTAGGGTAGAATTCTGGAAATTTGCAATCTAACTTAGCTGTTAGTAGTAAATTTCAAACATTGACCAAAGAGGGCTCAAAAAACCTAAATTAACGTTTGTTAATATACCTTACCCAGAATTATCGTGTACGTTCCTGGTAAAAATACCATTGTCCTGCCTTTCACAGCACCAGTCCTCAGCACCTATCTTGCTATTCCAGTCGAAGATCAGAGGGAATTCAACTTGATAATTTACTGTAATGAATCATTCTAAGTTTACATATATTAAAGCCAAAGGAGGTCACAAAAAATTGTCACTAGTGTTCAAAAAAATGGGCTCTCCAATTATGACATCAAAACAGAAAAATTGAACACCATAAATTCCTTTGAAACATTTTCATGAGCTCTGCCAAAATATAGATTTATTCAAGACTGTGCTAAAAGTGCAATTGAAACGAGTTCTCCAGACCAGCACTGAAAGAATGCAGTTAGAAATAGGTGTTCTTCAGCCAGGAGAAGCCATGCTTCTAGAGAGATCATTCAGCCAATGATGATGTTCTGCTTGGAGGGGTTCTCTATGCATCTGCCTACATTTATCTATTTATAAGGTGCACCACCCTTTTATTTAGGGAAAGCTGCCTCTAAAGTTGAGCGAACTATTACATGATTTGGCCAAATCCATATCGCATTGGTTGCTGAAACTATTTAAATATTTATATTAACCAAGGAATAACATGGTTAAACTCCTTCTTAGCTATACGCTCATACTATACAGAGTTTTACCTTTTCAATGTGAATTAAATTGTACTTTTCTTCTCATCTTTTGCATCTTTATCAGTAATTAGCATAACACTGTCATAGCCACTATTAATTTCATTTCTGGTAATCTTATTTCTAAGTATTGTAATTCTCACACTTCTACCACTATCGGAATGGCATATGTTGATATTGCGGGTTCTGAACATGTTACAACATTCCACAATGTCTCTAATTAATGAACCCAAATAACATGAATGTTGTTGTTGTAGTTTACTTTATTTGATAAAAAAATTCATCATAAAAGTATACAATTTATACAGTACATTAAAAAGATTAAAAAGATACAAGAGCAGGGACCCACCAATCCTATTTAAACATACATCATCCCAAACTAATCAATTTTTCTAAAATAACTAAGATGTAAGTGTACAATTTATACAGTACATTCAAACGGTAAAAATGCAAGGACCCACCAATCCTTATATAAGCATACAACATCACATACTGCTCAAATTTTTAAAATTACTAAGATATGCGCTAGAAACAGCTTCATAAAACATAAAAAGAGTCACTTCCTGCCTGGGGGCCAGCTGGCGGTTAGGTTAGATGGGGGTATGCTTGGCCCTCCTTGTACGTGTCTGCCATGCACTACCCAAATATTTAGCTACCCCACACACCATAGCGATAGAGGACGTATCAGTACAAAGGACCCATAGGGCCATTTTATGACATCTAAGGCCCAACCCCTTGCATAATAGTTTTAACCATATCTTCCTGGCAACCCTATATGCCGGACAGGCAAAGAAAAAGTGAGCCACGGACTCGTTGGGGGCTGCACAACCCGGACAGGCTTTTGGTAGATCACCTAGATTTTTCCATCCTGAAGAGAAGTCATTCACCGGTAAGGTCCCGTGCCTCAGTTTTAGGTAAAGTGATCTGTCCAGTGGTTTCTCTATATAATCAAGGAAGGGTTCAAGTTTTCTTGTCCATTTGATATCAAGGAAACGTTGGGAGAGAGATCCGACTTTGTAATCTTATTTCTAAGTATTGTAATTCTCACACTTCTACCACTATCGGAATGGCATATGTTGATATTGCGGGTTCTGAACATGTTAGAACATTCCACAATGTCTCTAATTAATGAACCCAAATAACATGAATGAATATCTGGGCCTAATAATAATATCTGGTGGCTCTATATGTTAATGGAGAAGCTTAACCTGGATTTCAGAATATACAGATTCAGCCACTGCCACATTTATCATTTTATGGCAAAGTTTAAAGCATTTAAAAAAATATTTTATAATGTAGCAAAGCCCCACAAAGAGAATGCACCAGCTATATGCTACTAGCTGACAGCTCCCAGGCTTTAAAATTCCCATTGGCCATCCCCGAACTGTCATTTACACATGTGCCTTCCTGCCCTTCTAGACAAATTTAAAAGCTCTTAGTGTTTTTATTTTTAAATGAAAAGGTTTTTGCACTAGTCTCTTTGGACTCCTGACAAGCTGGGACCAAGGCAGAGAGGCAGGACATTCCAAACGCTTCTGGGGGCGGAAACCTTCAGAACCTTTTAATACTTCAAAGTGGGCTCTAGGTATAATTAATGTGCTCTCAGACCCAACCCTTCAGTACCTGAATGGACCTGTGGAAGACTCAGAAGGACTGCGGTGCTGCTCTGCAGGAAGGAATGCTACCCTTTCCAGGCCATCGGAGGGAATCCAAGGGCCAGGTTGCTGGCCTCCTGATCAAAGCCTCAGGGACAGAAAAGGCTCCAACAATCTTGAACCCAACACTTGGACTCTACTTGCTATAAGTACTGTCTTCCAAGTGGTACCACTTCGGTCCTGGACCCTCAGAAGTGGGCCTTAAGGGGCTCTACCAGTCCAGCACTAGGCCTATGAGGAGGACCAACACAACGCGACGCATCTCCTCGCAGCTCAACTTCAGAACTGCCACAGCATGACGCATCCCCAATGCACGACCTCGCATCACAGTCTGCATTCTCCTCAGAACCGGCGCTGCGTGACTCATCCTCAACGCATGCCTTCGCATCCGAAGCCCCTCATCGACGGCATCCTTGATGGCGATGCAGGACTCCGCATCGCACCCCCGCAACTTGTTCAGAACCGCCAGTGCACAACCCGACTTCGACACAGGACTTTGCATCATAAGACGCTTCTCGACGACGAAATACGACCCGCATCACGGTCCCGCAGCTTCCATGGAACTGCTGCTGTGCAATGTATCCTCAATGTGGAATCTCGCAACACTCCACAAGCAGGATTTAAGGTACTTTGTTCAGCGGACCTTACTTGGTCCCTATATCAGGCCTGCACTCTATTGTATTCAGCCTGAATTTGTGTATTTGTCCTGGTCCAGCGCCATCAGATGACCACGATTGGCACTTTGTGCTGCTAGGCATTATTTTCATTTACAATTGCATATTTTCAGTTCTACCTATTGGATTCTTGTTGTTTTGATCTCAAATAATGTATTACATTTTTCTCAATTTTTCTAAATTCAAGTGGGATTTTTCTTGTGTTTTGTTTTCACTTTCTTTCTATTTGAAGTGCTGATGAAATACTTTACACATCGCCTCTAAGTTAATCCTGACAGCTTTTGTGCCAAGCTACCAGAGGTTTATCAACAGAGTGGTACCAAGAATTTGTAGCTTCAGAAACTTCTGAGGGCCTTAAAGAAGGTTTACCAGTTGATGGCAGCAATAGAAGTTGGAAATTAGGAGGATGATATGGAGGAGCATGGCTTGGATGGAAACCTTGTGATGCAGTACTCAGGGGAGGGAAATTACTTGTCTCCTGAGTTGGAACTCCCTGCCAGAGTGTAGAGCAGTGTATCTCAAGATCTGCCCCTAGAAGGGGTAGCAGACTGAAAGACTGAGAGGGAGTTTACGCTGCAAATAGGCAAACTCAAGATGGAGGAGGCAGCAGCCCATAGAGCCATGGAGGAAAATAAACTGGCCATGGAATAAAGGAGAATGGCCTTGAACAAAATCTCAAAGAGCTGGACACCATAGCCAAAGAAGTGAAGTCCAACAACAATGGTGGCAGCATACCTGCAGTGTTTGGGAGGGACTAGATAAGTCACATACCTAAAGATCTGATGACCATCTATGCGGTAGGGGATAACATAGACATGTGGTTTTCTGCCTATGAGGTGGCCTTAAAGATGTACAGAGTCCCGGAACTGGGTCGGGTGGCTCTCACTCTGGGAACACATGCCTATCAGTGGGGAGGGATACCTTGCTTACACTGGAGGTGGGGGGAGCAGATGAAGTACATTGCAATGAAAACTACAATCACCAAGTTTGGAATCACACAAGAAAAGTACTGCCAAAGGTTCAGGGATAGGCAAAATGCAGATCCAGTCTTGGGTGCATTTTCTTGATTACGTCCGAAAGACATTGAATGTTTGAGTGTGGGGCAGCAAAGTTGATGATTTTATTAGGTTGTTTACTTTGATACTGAGAGAACACATGTTCAATATCTGTTTTACACATTGTTTATAGTAAGCTTGCCGACCCAAGGGAGCTTGCTAGGGAAGCAGACCTCTTGGTCAGCACCAGTGTCCAAACAAGGTATCTGGGTGTTGGGAGGATCACCAGAATGGTGGACAGGGATCCCACCAGATGAAAGAGAGGGGAGAAAAATGTGAAAATAAGGAGGCCTCCAAATAATTCCCAAGGGAACAGTCCTAATCTGAACCAAAGAAGAAGGGGTTCTTTGTTAAACAGACAGGGATGTTTGTCCCGCAGTAAACTGAGTGCTACAAGTATAAGCACTCCATGGCAGACACCAAATGTCCCATGAGAGCACAGCCCTCCTCTAGTGGCAGACACCTGGTTGGGTGATTGTAGTGCTCGAGAAGGAGGTGGTCCCAGTTAGTTTGGGTGATAGGACAGAGGTTACCATAGAGTCACTAGAGTATAAAAAGATGGTGTCAGAACCCCATATGCCTTCAAATATTTCTAAGTGTAGATAGTGGGTCATCATCAGTGGGCAAAGGATTGAGGTTCTGAGAGACGCAGGAGCCAGCATTACTACGGTCAAGTGTCATCTGGTGTCTTCAGAACTAGTCCTCCCTAATACATTCCACCAGGTGATAGTCACAGACAACTGTGAGAGTCACTACTTAGTGTCTCTGGTTCACTTTGAATGGGGGGGGTAAAGGTTCTGTAATAGTAGCTGTGAGCCCTTCCAGGCCTGTAGATTGTTTGTTGGGCAATAATCTACAGCATACTGTCTGGAATGAAGTGGATCTCAGGTTACACCTGGAGATATTAGGCTTGCCTGAATGAATCTGTATGATCACAACGTCCATGGCTGCCCAGGAGGGGAGTCTAGGAAGCCTAGAGTCTGGCTGGGAAAATGGCCCAGGCAGCTTCCAAGACGAAGAAGGGCAAGGGATGTGGGAAACCAGCCCATGAAGTTCCCCGTGATTCAAGTTGGTGTGACACCTGAGAAGGCCACCCCAGAGTCTAACGGGAATGGCATTGCCACTCTGTGTGACCTGCCTGAGCTTGCTGTAAGGCAAGTTGAAGGTGGACCTACCAGGAGGAATTCTACAAATTGCAGGAAGGGTGCCCTTCTCTAGAGGTCTAGACGTGGCAAGCTGAGGCCCAGGCAGCAGGCAGTTCCTCTGGAGATCACCTTATCTATTGATAATGAGCCTGCCTGAGCCCATGAGACAGAATTGGGACATCCTGTTGCCATGCCTGCTGTTCACCTGTCGGGAGATGCTGCAGAAGGGAGTTTGGGATAGCCCATTTGAGCTCCTCAATGGACACCCTGTTAGTGGACCTCTCAGCCTTGTGACATAGGGATGGGAGCAAGCTCCCAGGAAACCTCCAAAGGATGGAGTCACCTACATGCTGGCTCCCTGTAGCCATATGCAGCACTTCTGGAAGAAGGCAAAAGACAATCTTGAGGCCAGTCAAGAAATAAGGGAACTCCGTTATGACAAGAAGCCCACTCTGGTGGAGTTTCAGCATGGCCAGAAGGGGTGGGTCATGGAACCTGTGGAGGCCCGAGCTCGCCTAGATTGTTTGACAGGTCCATATGAGGTTACAGAGCAGATGGGGGATGTTACCTATCTGGTGGGTCTCATGACCCCTAGAAACCCCTTAAGGGTGCTCCACATAAACCACCTCAAACCACACTTTGAGAGGTCTGAGGTTACCATGCGCTTGGAAACAGATGACAGAGTGGGAGGTGAGAGTGTACCTCTCCCTCACCTCTGGTCTACCCATGAACACAGTGGGTCAGCAAAGTGTGTAAACCTCTACCCTACTCTGATTCTAAAGCAGCAGAGTGACAGTTGCCAGTTACTGGGGCAGTTTTCTTCTCTGCTCTTTCTTACCTCTGGGCGTACACATTTGTGTACCCATGGCGTAGACAGTGGAGACAGTATGCCTGTTAAAAACAACATTTACAGGTTTTCCGACAAGGTGAGAGTCAGTATCAAGAAGGAGGTCTCCAAGATGGTGGTGTTAGTGGTGATTGAGTCCTCTAGCAATCCCTGTGTAAATCCAGTGGTGCGGGTACTCAAGGCTGCCCCACCTGGAGCCACCACCAATCTCTGATTTTGTGTGAACTGCAGAGGATTCAGTTCAGTCACCAACACTGATGCTAAATCCATTCCCTGAGGTGATAAGTTCCTTGACAGGCTGGGCGCTGCCAAGTTCCTCAGTACCTTAGGTCTCACATTGGGGTCCTGGCAGATTGTTCTGACTGAGGGCGTAAAAGAGAACCACTTCCAATCCAAGGTGATGCCCTTGTTAAGAATGATCCTGTCACTTTTCAGAGGTTGGTAAATAGGGCCCTGGGTGGGAAGAAGGCATTCTGTGCCATCTAACTAGATGACATAGCTCTCTTCAGCTTCCGCTGGGAGGAATACCTCTAACACCTACATGAGTTGCTTCAGGGCCTGCAACAGGTGAGCCTGCCTATCAAGGCCAGTAAGTACCAGATAGAGCAGGGAACCATGGTGTATCTGGGTCAAATGTTGGGTGGTGACAAGGTGCAGCCTCTCCAGGCCAACATCAAGACTATCCTGGCCAGGCAACCCTCCAAAACTCAGACCGAAGTGCCTCACAGGATATTACAGGAAGTTTGTTAAGGGTTATGGCATCATTGTTGTCCCCTCAACTGAAATGAGGTCAAAGACGCAGCCAAAAAAAGGGATCTGGACAGAGGCAAGTCAGAAAGACAACTCCCTCTAGGAGACCATGTGTACAACACCTGAACTTAAGGCTCCTGACTTCTCCACTCCAAGGAGTTCTTTGTGTAGATGGACGCTTCATAGAATGCATAGGGGCAGTCTTAGCACAGTTAAATGAGGATGGCCTAGACCAAACTGTAGCCTTCATTAGCAGGAAGTTATTTCCCCGGGAACAGAGGTGGAGTGCTATTGCGAGGGAGGCCTTTGCTGTGGTCTGGGCACTGAAGAAGCTGAGACCATAACTGTTTGGGACTCAATTCTGGGTTAGGACAGACCACAGGTCCCGCAGGTGGCTCATGCAAATGAAGGGAGAAAATACCAAGCTGTTGAGGAGGTCCATCTCCCTACAGGGAGCGGACGATGCAGAGAACACCATCCTGGGTCAGACCAAGTTAATGTTGGTGGTCTCTTCTAGTTCTTCCGCCTTAGTGATGAGAATTCCCAGGAGGTTGGATAGTTCTCCCCTCATTCTGCTGGGGAGGTCATGTGTTGGACCTGTCTGCCCTAGGTTGGTTTCTGGTGTTCCCCCAAACGTTTTGCATTACTCCTCCATTTTTGCTGATCTCATTTTTGTTGGATTAGGACTCTGCACACTTTACCACTGCTACCCATTGCTAAAGTACCTGTGCTCTCTCTTTTAAACATGTTGAAAATGGCTCTCATCCAATTGGCAGATTTAATTTACTTGGAAGACCCTAGTAAATTGGTACTACATGTATGTACCCAGGATCTGTGAGTTAAAGGCTACTAATGGACCAGCAGCACTGATTTTGCCCCCTACTTAAGTAACCTTTGAAACATATCTCAGGCCTGCCATTGTAGCCTGTGTTTGCAGTTTTAAGCAGCTTTTTTGACAGGGTAAAATAAACCTTTTGCCAGGCCTAAACCTTCCTTTTTAACACATATATGTCACCCCTAGTGTAGGCCTTAAATAGCCCATAGGGCTGGGTTCCGTGTAATTAAATTGTTGGTCATATACTTTTAACTTTTATATGTACTGGTAGTGAAAAACTTTTAAATTCTTTTTTCAGTACTGCAAGGCCTACCTCTTCCATAGAATTACATTGGATTAACTTATTACATTTAATAAGTGAAAACTCTCAATCGGTTGCAAGTAGGAATGTTCCATTTGGTGTCTAACGATTTGTAATTTAAAGCCCTCTTTAATGGCAAAGTCAGATTTAAAATCACAATTCTGAAAATTTCACTTTTAGAAACTTAATATTCAAAAAAGTACCCCCTGCACCATATTTCGCTTATAGAGACACGTAAAAACACCTGCGTCCTCTTGGGCAATGAAGGCCCCTGGTTTCTTTGTGGTGTCCTCTCTACTTCTCTTCACTTTGCAATGTTTGTGATATTTTTGTGATATATATGTGTATATATGTATATATATATCCCTTAAAAAAACTGCCACCTATACATTAGATCCTCAGTCGTAAACAGTAAGCATACTATAGCATGAAACAAAGATTTCCTTCAGTGGATCATTTTATCTGACCATCCTTTGTATAATTTTATAGTACAGGGTCAAACAAACACTTAGGGCCCGATTACGACTTTGGAGGTGTGGGAGCGGGGCCGCCATGCTGCCATGCCACTGCCCCACTTCCACACCGCCCACCCGATTACAAGTGTCCTTGTGTCTGGCAGGCGTTTCTTTGGCAGTCCCACGGTGTTGCCTCTGAAAATTGCCAGTGCAATGGGAGCACCAAAGGCAGTTCCTGCACGGCATGGACTCTGCAGTCCATGACTTGCTAGACCTGGGGTGCATGCATACCGGGGGAGCATGCTCATGCACCCCTGTGCACAGGGCCAATGAGTTTTTTCCTCACTGCTAACAGTTTCATTAATTAAGAACCTCCATGAGACCGCTGGCGGTGAGGAAAGTCATCATATGTTTGGCAGTGCCGCAGGGCACTACCAAACATATTGCGGCTCTCAGGCCACTGCACCATCGACAGGGATTTCTGATCCCTGGTGGGTGTGGCAGTGCCATGGTGGACCAACAATCCAAGATGTAATCCGCAGCTGAACCGCTGGTGCAGCGGTGGCCAGACCTCCACCACTGTGCCACCATAAGTTTGGCAGTCTTCGGACTTCATAATTAGGCCCTTATTGTGAAGACATTTATAGAACACATACTGCCACAATTGTCTCCTTACCTGCTAATGTTCAGGGGAAAAATGTTCAGAAAAAGAGATGGAAAGCTTATTAGCCTTTCAATATTGAACAGCAGTTGGAATTCTGCTTAATGGCGTGCTTTTCACATTGTCAACATTGTCTGCTGTTTCTATCACAGACATTGAGATATCACGACTCAATTACAAAAACCTATCACATTACAGTTCTTAATGTAATTAATTGTATTTATGTTGAATAGGGATGTCACAGCTACACTGTAATAAGGAGGTAAGAGACAGGGTTGACCATAGCATTATGTACTACAAAGAACCAGCACATAAATAAATTGAGGTTTTTTCTCTGCTATCAATAGCTGCTTGTGTTTTGTGCTCATAGTACTATACTTGTCAAACACTTTTGTGTTAATTTTATCAACAATGACAAACAAACTTTGATTTATTATTGTGATGAACAAAAAACCCAAAACTAAAAAATAACTTGGAATGTTGAATAAAAAATATCCTTTTCCTCAGAGGACACAGATATGTCCTTTTGTAGCTAATTGTAAATTGGGGCTTTAATAGTGTGTGTGTTGAATACATCTTATTCACCACACTCTCAATCAGTAGTCCATTTTCTTATCAATAGGAGTCCTGCTGCTGCTGACTATTCTGTGTGATTTTAACTGAGCTGGAATGGGTGAACAGAAGAATGTGTACACAAGCTCACAGACACCCACTATGGGCATTCACTGCTCTCAGTGTTAGTGTCCTGCCAAATACAGTGTGTATTTATGTCTTTGTTAAATGATGTTCTGCATAACTATAAGGAATCTTTTATTTAAGTTGTGCAGCAGGCCCACAGCGAAAATTGGCAAACAAGTTTACTCCATTTTTAACTTATTTTGGTGACTATGAATTGAGTTCTATAGTTTGGGGCTGAGGTAGTGAATCTCTACAATAAAGAAGTAAAGTCATTGTTACTATTATGATTTTTGTATTTTTCAGAAGGGAATCCCAGACTGGTATAAGCTTCATTAGGCCTTGTAAGTGTTTGTGTGTTTGATGAAATGCCCTGGCCATGGGTATGTCCAGACGTAGGTCCTTGCTCCCTGCGCCACAGGATCCCAGCTATCTATTCGTCACAAGGCCTAAGAGGGCTGAAACCGGGTTTCTTTACATCCTATCGGAGGGGGCCTTGCCTACCAGTTTGGGATGTACTGTTCTAATGAGGAGCAGGGTCAGTAATGATTTGCATAAGACGGGACTTTGAGTGGCACAGTAAGTGAGCAAGCATTGGAAATGACCATAGGTCTGGTTTATGAATTAAAGGGATTTTTGTGTCACTATTGAGTGTAAACACTCATTAAGTCATCATGCGTGCCCTCTGCCACTCATCTTTGCAATCATGGATCCATTCATCTATCCCCTGACTCATCCTTCCATTTACCCTCTGACACAGCCACAAAAAGTACACACAATCTTAACACATGCAAGATAAAGTAAAAGAATAGAAGGAGAAAAAAACAAAACCTGCTGTCCTCTAAAAAATGTATGCATATGTTTGCAATAACAAAACTAAAGACAGTAGCCGGTGTCGTTTTGCAAAGGTGTTGTCAATAGTCTCATTGTCATAAAATTCAAGCATGACCACAACATTTACAATCAAAGTTTTGGCCATCTTGAAATGCCGAACAATGATGTACTATAGACAACAGCATTCCATAATGATCTCCTAGCTCAGAGTAAGTGGCCATGTAAAATGCAGTACACAGCAGAGGAAATGAGCAACAAGGAAGCAATCCGTAAGCACTGCCTGGAGAGCTGGAGTATCCACTTAAGAAACATTAAGAAAGAGGAGAAAGAAAGAAATGTAAGTGGAATTGCAAAAGGAGAAAATGCAAAACTAAAGGACTGGCCAACCAGCCCTCATATTGAAGGTCACTCATTTTCAGATGGTCAGAAAATGCCATCATTCACAGAGCAAAAGAGTCAATGACTGATGCAGAATGAACATTACCCCATGCAGTTCGTTGTCATGGATGGAAGCAGAGTTTAAATGACACTCAGGCAGACCAGTGACAGACCAAGTTGATCCCAAGGTCCTCTATATATCTTCATGATATGTACTCATATTTATAGATGGATGTATTATTTGATGATTCTTTTTTATTATAAGATCCTGACAGACTTCTACGCAGAGATTCTAGCAAGAATTAGTACAGTAAAAAACTTCTCACCCTAGGGTGTGTCAGAGACCGTAATCAACTAAAAAAAACATGCCCTACAAAGGTAATTCGACATTTCGAGTTTTGTAGGCTTTAAAACAGAGCGATAACAATCCATCCTTAGATGTCTGTTGATTTTGGAATAAGCTTGTCACAGCAATATGTCAAGCCCAATGTGTTTATTATGACTTATCATAATAAACAGATCAGACCTATGACTATAGAAATACTTTTTCCTAGTCAACCAACCAGGCATGTAGCTGTTATCAATCTCTAATCACAATAACAAATTTAGGCCTCATGTGCTGAGCATAAGCTTTCCCACACAGCAACCATCAGGACAACAGTCATAAAATAAGATAGTCTACAGAATTACAGTTGGTAAAGCTAAATACTTTCTCTCCTAATTGAGCCTAACAGTGATTCTAGCATTACAAATATTCTATACCTACGGTTTGTCTGAAACACAAAATGCTTGCCTACTATGGTAATCTATGAAGTTCCATGTAACAAACTACCTTTCTGTAGGCTTTAAAACAGAGCAAAAACAATAAGATGATGAACGGAGTGCTGACACTTTTCAGACACTCACCCCCAGTCAAAGATCTGGGTTGAATCCATCATTGTTCTTTTGCTCACTAAGCCACCCCAGTTTGGATTCAGCCATATGCAAATCAGTCTAGCCTGAACTGCCAGGCCAGGTCCTCCCTGGGCCAGAAACAAGCATCCTAGAACCGGTTTCAGGATATCACCCCTCATTAATTAGGCTACCTTGAATCCAGTGGCAAAGTGAGCAAATGACCCACATCTAGGCATACTCTGGCCACTTAAAACTAATATAGCAAACATAATATGATAATGGACGGAGTGCTGAAACTTTTCAGATACTCACCCCCATTCACATATCTGGGTTGAATCCATCATCGTTCTTCTGCTCACTAAGCCACCCAGTTTGGACCCAGCCATATGTAAATCAGTCTAGACCATGCGCCTCATGGGAACAGTCCAGCCCAACTGCTAGGCCAGGTCCTCCCTGGACCAGAAACAAACATTCTGGGACCAGTTTGGGAGGATCACCACTCAGCCAGGCTAGTTTGAATCCAGTGACAAAGTGAGCAAGAGACCAATGTCTGCCCATACCCTGGCCACTTAGGACGAACATAGCAAACACAATAAGATGATGGATGGAGGCTTAGTGGGCAGAAGAACGATGATGGATTCAACCTAGATCGGTGACTGTGGGTGAGTGTCTGAGAAGGCAGCAGAAGTGTGCCGAGTAGGTTCTTTGGCGGCGAGTCGTTGTGCTGCAAATTGCGCGCATGTGAAGATTCGCATGTGAAGATTTTGCCCCCACTGCTTGCCCATGTCATGCATCTAATTTACATGCATTGTTTTGGCCCCTGGTGATTTTCGAGGTGTGCCCATACGGGTATAACCGTGAGTTTTTACACTTTTCCCCACATATATCCTCACGGATAGGACACGCCTTAGCGAGCGTGGACCGCCGGGGATTTATTTGGTCCTGAAGAAAGCTGAGCTAAGTTTTGCAATATACAGCTGAAACTTGTCGACCTTATTTTAGGACTGTGTGGTTCAAATAAAGACCGCGCTTCAGTCCTTTTCACTTATTTTAATGAGACCAGTTGTCCATGTAATAAAATTGTTTATGGTATTATTATTATTATTATTATTATTATTATTATTATGCGTTCTTATATAGCGCTCGATTACCCGTAGGCATCTCGGCGCTTGCCTTGGGAACCCGTCCTGGCTTCCCCAAGGTGAAAGCCAGGCATCCCGCCGCAGGGGGGCCGTAGTGGAGATTAAGCAGGCTAATGCCCGGAGCTGCAGAGTGTGAACCCGTGATTCGAGTAGGCACCGAAACGAGAATTATCGAGTCCGTGGATATTTGGGCTCAAGACCCTGCCGCATCGGGAATTGAACCCTGGTCCCGGGTCTGACCTCTGCTTCAGGGTCTGCCTCCTCTAACCAGTGAGCCACACTTCTCCTGGGATCTTTTAAATTTTGCACTCACAACACTTGAGCACATATACTTTTCACTTTATAACACCAGCTCCGCTGTAATTCAGGCATTGTAGCACACTGGGGGGACATTCGGTCTCCCCAGTGAAAACCCTATGATGAAGCATGTCACCATTAGGGTGAGTAAGGGTTTTTTATAAAAATAAAAAAAATTCTTTCTCATAGGTGTCACGTTCTTCTTAACACTATTTGGTTATTTGTAGGTGTTGGGTGTTAAGATAGTGTTATCACAGCACCTTGGTCACTCTTATGTTGTTGATATAGTGTCTGAGAAGTGTCATCACTCTGTCCATCATCTAATTGTGTATGCTATGTTTGTCCTAAGTGGCCAGGGTATGCCCAGATGTAGGTCCCTCTTAGTTCTCCCCAGTGGTGGCTACCTCAGAACGAGGGTGGTGGGGTGGGAAAGTAAAATAAACCTACCTTCTCTGCCGCTGCTGCACAACACCCCTTCATCCTCTTTTCTCAGCACCAGAAGCACCCAGGCTCCCGGACTCTCCCAGCCAATCATGACACTTAATCAGCAGCATTGTGATTGGTCTGAGCAGTGCCTGGGAGCCTGGGGAAGTTCTCCATTGGGCTGTGCAACGCAGCCAGGTGGAGAACAATGTAAGTGTGCATGACTGTTTGGCCGGCCCAACAGGGCTGGCCAAACAGTCATGTGCACTTACGGAGTGCAAACCACTCCTCACTATGCTCTGACGATCCCAGCCCGCCCACCCTATACTGGCTCCGCATCCTGCATGGAAAAATAAAAGGATAATAATGTCTTATTATTATCATTTTCTTTTTCTTTTTTGCACTGCTCTAAGAGCAGTGGGGCGACACTCCTCCACCTTAGCGGAGGAACCACCACTGGTTCTGCCCTAGGTGCCCCAGGGATAGGGTGTCATGTAACTATAAGTAGGGGTATTATAAAAAAAATGTAAAACCCTGCTATGGTCAAAACTGGCAATTGTTCCCCTATTGTTGACAATGAGCTTCATAGGCTAACATTGGAATACTTTATTTAAGTATACATTTTACTAGACAGAAGCTAAAAATGTCATTCAAGGGCTTAAAAGTATAGTTATAACAAATCCATCAACTGCCACTGTTAGATATATAATAACTATCACACTAAAGAAATTATTAAACTTTCTTTTCATAAGCCAACATCCAGCTGCTCTCTCCTGATTGTTTAGCCTCTGCCAGGCTGACCCAAGCTGTCTGAATGAAAAGTGAATTAGTCTACTACAGAAAGAATGGATTCCCTGTGGGGGGAGAATTGAAATTGCAGAAGCAGAAGGCAGTAGGGAGAAGTGGTTTAACTAGTCTTCAAAGGGAGAATGACACTTAAGGACAGCCCTGGCTCACCCCCACATCCTACCACCCCAGCCTCACAGGCACCCCTGTAATTAGATTAAGGAGATGAATGGAAGGGGAGTGTTATGTAATCTTAGCCATACCAGTGGGTTGGCTTAGCCTGGTCTGACCTCCAAGGAGAGAATTCTTCCATGTTGGATTTTTAGAGAATAGTGCTTTCTGGAAAAAGAATTGCCCCACTTTGGAGGAAGTGGTCATACACCTGGGTGGTACCCTGCATCTTATTGGTCAGGAATGCCTCCCTGCTTGACGTCCAGATATACAGCATAAATATGGAAGAGTTGCCAAACAACTCAGAACTGTTGCCTGAAACTTCAAGAAGAAGGGACTGCACTGCTGGAATCCTGGTCTGCACTTCAAAGGATTGCACTCTGATGGATTTCACTTGCTTCACACTTGGAGCTACAGCCCCAAGAACTTTTCCTTGCTTCAAGAAGGATTAAGGAATGGATTCCCTGCAAGCTGCAGGTTAACTGAGCTCACCTCCGTCATCTCCACCAAGAAGTCCCCATCCTGGGCTACGTCCAGTGGATGTTCAAGGATTTGGCCAGGTGCATTGTGATAATTGTGGTCCCATCATCCCAAGGACCATCTCAGAGATTCTAAACTCCTGGATTGGTGTTGTGACACTTTGAACCCTCAAGGAGTAACTTCACGAAGCAGTTCTAGAAGTTTGGAGCAAATTTTGTAAAAAGCTCCAGAAACTGACAAGGTGCGTTGTGGGAGTCGGAGGCCCCAAGACGCAAACCAGAACCTCTGATCCCTTGCTGGTGCTGTGCTCCACTTTCCTGAAAAAGAAACACTTCTGTAAGAAAGTGTAAAGAACTCTTGCACATTCCTCACCAGGAATGCGCATGCGCAGGCTACCGTGCATGCGCAGTTCCAAGAAGATGGCGCGTTGGGCAAGGATGCACCCGCAATAAGATACGTTTTATTTAAATTTAATTTTAGGCTTTTAAATATCATTTAATATGGCGGGCGGGAGGCGGGCGGGCATTGGGCGGGTGGTGCGTAACAGAAATATGCGGAGAGGCACGGAGATTGGTTCAATCTCCGTGCCTCTCCGCGAAAGTCCCTTACGCGACTTCCGCCCACCCCTACTACTTATCACTACTAATAACCCACTTTCCAACAGTGTGTGAATGGTTTTATAGGTATGTGACTGGGGGTGTCAGTCACTGTTTTGCTATATGAGTGATGGGTACATAAGTGTTTTTGTGGAAGGTAACTCGGTGTGTAAGTGCCTCACTGTGTGAGTGGGTGCAAATTACATGCTATTAAGTTACATACTACAAGCAAGCACCCTCATCTAATTTCTAACATATTTATTCATACTCTCTTAAAAAACATAACTATATTCTCAGTATAGCAATTCCTCTTCCACCTTTGCTGCTCACAATCTGTTAGTTAATGTTCTCATCTAAGCTCCCTTCTATTTGCCTTTTACTGTGTCTAGAACCTACACATTTTCTTTCAGCTTATATACACTCAGTTTTTTTATTTAACTTTTTTAAAGTGCAGCCTAATTAACATACCTGTACAATCTCTCTGCTGTTGTCCAATATTTATTGTAATATCTGTTAACATTTGTTTTTCACTGCAGATCTCAAGCCATACTTATGGCAATCCTCCTCCACTTGGTAGAAAAGTAACTAAAATGGCTACCCTACCCAATGTGCTCTTACTCATACTCCTGTACTTAGCAAATCACATACTTCTTTTAATCTTTTATGTTTGTTTTACCACTCCTAAATGGTCACTATTTTTAACCCTTTCCATGTTTCCTGCAAAGAAGTTTAATTTAGTAGGTTTTTTGCAGACCCACCGCAGCTCTCAGCGCTGCCCCCTATGTGAATCCACAGTGGATTAGCAGATCTACACAGAAGCCCTTGAAAGCATCCAACAATCTGATGTTAATGATTTTCATTTATATTTAATTTAGTAAAATATTGTCAATTACAAGACACATTCCCTACTGAGCAATTTTTCTACATGACTTTGCTTTTCAGTTTCACACTGCAGTCTCTTTTGTTCCCTTCCCCCGCACTCTTTTAGCTCCATTTCCATAATAACCATGTTGTCAGTAGACTCTGCCTACCAGTAGGTAAAAAGTTCACAATACTTTCTCTTAACAGCATACTAGCTTCACATTAACTGTAGCAGATGTGGTTGACTGTTGGCAATTCCAAGCATATCCAAACAACATCACTTTATTTTCCAAAGCCAATCATAGAGGCAGTTTTGGGCCCCTGGGTGGCCGTTTTTGTTTCAGGGCTGTTTTTGCAGCTAAGCTGCAATTTCGTCCCTGGTAACAAAATTGTCCAAAACCGGCCCTGGCAAACTGCTCAGCCGCACCCCCTACCCCCCGGGGAGCCGGTGTGGTACTTTGCCAGGGCAAGGTTTGGTTCCCAGTCTGGTCCTGAAGGTAAGTAGAAAACTAGTTTTGAAACTAGGTCCTAACGATAACTACCTAGGGGCGACCGCCGCTAGGTAATACACAAATATATATATATTCACTGAAAAACCAAAGGTTACAGAAACGTTATAGTTAGGCTCATGTTTTACTCATAAAAAAACAGAGAAATTCAGCAGTTATAATTAGCTGAGCTAACTTTAACTCATGCCCTTGCAATGCACTGCTTATGACCTCACATGTTACATCACACATGACATGGTCTTATAGCAAACAAGTCCCTGTGCAATAAAAAATAAACAATGCAGGGGCCCGAATTGGCCCCTGCATTCCAGGGGATCACCACCTCCACAGGGCTAATTGTTTGTGTGGAAGGCCACACGAGCACCCGCAGCCCCAGGGACCGCCACTTCACAGGAGCTATTTTTAATTAGAATGTGTAGGGGGGGGTCAAGCAATGTCCCAGTGTGCCCACCGGGGACATTGCAGTTTGCTATGGGATGGTGGGGGACTGCTCCCACCATCTCATAGCAAACAGGTCCTGGGCCAATAAAAAATAAAAATGCAGGGGACTGCGTGAGCCTCCGCAGCCGAGGGGATCGCCACCTCTTTGGGGCTAGTTGTGGGAAATGCAGGGGGCCATGCGGCTATATTCAAATAAGATGTGTGGAGGGCTCTGCCCCCCATGCAGCACCGGGGACCGCCACCTCCCCGTGGCTACTATACTTAAATCTGGGGGAAACCCGCTCCCTTGCTTCCCCGGGAACCACCACCTCCCTGGGGCTATTTTTAAAATGGGAGGGGGGCCACACAGCCCCCCTCCTGGAGGTAATATTTGACCCTGGAGACCGCCACCTCCCAGCGCTGGATCCCACAATGTCCCAGGGTGCCCAGCCCGGGACATTGCAGTTTGCTATGGGGTGGCGGGAGCACCGCTCCTGCCATCTCATAGCAAACAAGTGTGCTCTGCTTTGAACAAGTGGGACCATTTTGCTCTCACTTGTTCAAAGCAGAGCACACTTTGCTTTTTACACCCAGGGAGCTGCATGTCAGCTGCTCCCTGGGTGTAAAAAGCAATTCCGGCTCCCACAGAAGGCGAGAGCCTGCCGGGACCGCGGGGGTCTTCAAGCTGGTCAGTGATGTAATTTGAGATGTCATGAGTGATGTCATCATTGATGTCTCTGACCATGTCATAAGTGATGTAATATGTGAGATCATAAGCAGTGCATTGTGAGGGCGGGAGTTATAGTTAACTCAGCTAACTATAACTATTGAATTTCTCTGGTTTTGTACTAGTGAAACCTTACCCAAACTATAACGTCCCTGTAACCTTTGTTTTATCTGTGAATATATATATGTGTGTGTGTGTGTGTGTATATATATATATATATATATAGATATATATATATATATATATCTATATATATATATATATATATATCATACGTAACTGGTAACTGTGTAATATGGTCACATTTTGCCATCAAACACTTCTAGTGACATTATACACCACAAGGCGGAAGGCTAAGTGATTTTTAAATATCTTAATATCACCAGACACCCAAGAGGGCAATATATGCCAAAATTATACATTAACCGTTAGGTATTTGTTTATATTACATGTTTATTTTATGTTAGTTACCTTGAAAACAAAATTTCCTCAATGTGCAGTTAACAAAAGAAGCTGATTAGAATATTTAGGTTTATCCTTCATGAACAAAGTATTGATAAAATAATGGACAATGGAGTCCAATTCTGTGGCAGTGGTGTTTACCACAAAATTATGGATTGACTCCTTTTGCCATATAATTACAGACTTCATAACAAATGTTAGAGCCTTGATTTCAATTGTCATGTCACACCAGCAAGATTTGATGGCATACACCTATGAAATTGTTAAAATATTAAAATGCATTTGTTTTCTTTCAGATTTCTGATGCTTTAATTAAACGAGTCCAGGTTTCGCAGGAGCAGTGGGTAAAAGGAGCTTTGGAACCCAAAGTGTCTTCTGAATTTGACCTCACTTTGGACAGTGATCCCCTGCTTCAGTCAATCCATCAGCTGGATTTTGTTCAGATGAAAAGTAAGGATGACTTTCTTTTGCTATATCCCATTTTTTTAATGAACCAAATATTATTCTTTGTAACACAATACAGTAATACAGCGAACAATGCAGCACAGATTGCAAAATGTTCTGGATTTTGCAGGCAACATAGACACTGTGCAATATACAGTAATGATGCCATAGTCGTTCCACCACCGCCTCCAAATCATACAGTAATTGTGTGATCAACCACTATTTTTATAGATGGGTTCCTCCATCTTTGCACAGTTGTCCATGGCTTTCTACTGCACTGATATGAGGAGCCATTGCCGATTTACAGAACGAGGTAGGGTCTCGCTGTCCAATCACAGTATCAATACTCACTAGGGCACATTCTCCCTACCTTCCTCCCAGGTCCTCTAAAATGCCCAGGAGGGCAATGCGACTTGATTGATCCACTGGTCTGCCTTTTATTCTATTCAGAGTGGTAAGTATTGCAGACCAATATGCCATAATAACGGGACAGTCTCAGACAACTTGGGAAAAAACCACTGTCCAGTAGCATCACCTTGAAAGTATGAGGGTGAGGAGATCCTTTCAACATGTCTCAATTTCATGGGAGTAAAATAGGTAAGATGCAGATAATTTAATTGTATGATTTGTAACCAGAAAAGAATGAACATCCTGCATGGTGCCACTTTTTCATCCCATCCACTCACATTCGTCCATGAGAGTCACCCTGTCCTCCCAAATCTTCCTTTGAAGTCTGCAGAAAGGTTAGGGGCATTGTTGATGAAAAACGTGTACGTGAGAGAAATCCCCCCTGGTCTCGACAGACTGAAAACAAATTTGGCCTTCAAAATGCTATACTCTGTCGTGGGATTAACCAATGTTGCCTAATGAGTGGATAATGTGCAGCAGAGTTGGAGATATTTATAGAATTGGACCTTATGCAGGTCATACTTAATCTGGGGAGCCTGTAATAACTTCATTTGTTTACCCCGCCAGACATCACCTAACTTGGAGATTCCAAAGAGATCCAAGTGCTCAAAGCAGAACAGTCAGTCGCCTTGTTGGACCCATTTTCCATGCCATAACAGCATTATTAAGTCTGTTGGTTATACCAACCAATATAGCAGAGTACAGTGCACCATCAGTGAACGGTTACTTTAGTTACCCCTGGGGGGGGAACAGCCATAACAACGCGGGCATTACCCCGCGCTGCTATTACAACGCTGCTTTTACAACGCAAGTTGTTACAACGACTTGCGCTGGAGGGCGCTGTTGGATAGGGAATAGATTAATTTTCTATTCCAACACCTTCCCTACTGTAACATGGCTGGAGTTGGAATAGAGAATTAAACTATTCCACTATCCAGCGCTTACAGCGCAAGTCGTTGTAACGACTTGCGTTGTAAAAACAGCGTTGTAATGGCACGCGGGGTAAAAGCCCGCATTGTAATGCCATACAACCCTTCTGGGAGTGAGTGAGGGCTGGATCATTGCACATTAAGCCCAGTATTTTGCCTCGGCCTATTAAGGAGATTTCAGTTTGGAATGCTGAATCATCATACTCTCCTTGAAGCCAAACATTCAAGACCAGGGTGTGTAAGGTCCAATAACAGAGCCAGATACCTGCCATAACCAAATCACCAACATATATAGATTGGGTACATTTATTAAATACAATGTGCAAGGCTTAGCTTGCCATTAAAAACAGCGTGCCCTGGTCTGCAAATCCGCAAACCATTCTTAAGAAATCATGAGGAGAACATTTTGAAGTAAGTATAGAAACAGGGTTATTATCATCATTATGAAGAGGGCTATTCTCCCCAGGATATTACGCTGGAGGTTTGACCATCCTTTTATATGCTTTTGTGCTTTGGCTAACGGGAATACGTTTAGACTCCAAGTAAGCCTGGCGTCTAGTGCAGCTAATGTACTTAAAAACAAGGTGTATAAATACAAAAACGTCACTGCCAGTTAATCGCTTCCAGGCCACCCCTGATATGGACAACGGTCAACTTGGTCTAGTTAACCCTTAGGCCAGAGGCCTGGCTGTACAAGTCAAGCATATTAAGCAGCCAGGAACCAGTGTACTGGGGAAGGTCTATGAAGAGCAGCCCTTCATCTGCATAGAGAACTATACAATCCTCATTGCCACTAATTCAAGTCACCAAGGGCCCAACCACCAAGGTGAAAAGAAGCAGCTACATTGGGCAGTCCTGTCTGGTCCATCATTACATCGGAAATGGTGACAATGAAGGGCCATTTACTTTCTCCTGACCTTTGATCCAGGTATAGACTACTTTTATGTAGGACAAGAAGCGGAGGTCAAAAATCCCTGGCTCAACTGCACCCTAAAGAGAAGGGCCCAATTAAGTGTACCAAATGCTTTCTCAACGTCTATTAGTATTAAGGCACTGGTAGTCTTGAAGGGTGTGTTTCTATATAAGGGTGATGTGCACCCTGTGGATTCAGTGTTGAGTCCTGTGACTGGAGAGGAAAGTGCATTTGTTTGGGTATATTAGCGTCGGAAGCCCTGTAGGGACGAGACCTCCTGCATCCAGGACCCGTGCCAAAGCGGCGTCTGCCGAGTGAGCTTTCGATCCCACCGCACATGGCGGAGAGCCGTACGCCAGGCCAGAAACACCGTCCTGGTGACCGAGGGCAGGGCCTGTGGCACCGGGCTACCATATAGAAACGCATGGATCCGTGGGAAGTCCGACGTGCTAAGTTCCATGCGGTATGCAGGGTCGGACCAGCGCCCGCATACCAATCATGGATGACAATAAGTTTTGTGGCCAGGTAGTAAAGGTGGAGATTGGTGACCCTCACACCTCCATCAAAGGGGGGAATACGACAGTGTGCCAAAGATAGATGCGGTCTCGCCCCCCCCAGAGGAACCGGGTGAGTACCCCATCCAGCTCACGGAATCAACTACCCGGGAGGTGGATCGTAGTGTTTTGTAACATATAAAGAAAACGGGGAAGAATCATCATTTTGAAGAGGGCACTCCTGCCCAGGGGATTAAGGGGAAGGTTCTGCCACCTTTTGAGATCCGCCTTCATCCGGACGACCAGGGGTGTGACGTTTAAAGCCCATTCGAGGTCTGGCGGAAGGGTTATCTAGACGCCCAGGTACTTGACCGAGTGTCTTCTAAGGAGGATGTCCGACTGCCAGTCGAAGCAGTCCCTGGAGGGATGCTGGGGACCAAAGTTGACTGTGCTGGATTAAGACGGAGTCCGGAGACCCGCTCAAAAGCGACTAAGGCCGCCAGGGATCGGGGGCCCGAGCTATCCAGGTCTGCCAGGTAAAGCAGAACATCGTCTGCATATAGGGTTATCTTATCCACCTGGCTCGAGTCCCATGCCCAGCCTCGAATAAGTGGATCTTTCCGGATAAGGGCCGCCAGGGGCTCCATCGCCAGTGCAAATAGGAGTGGCGAGAGCGGACACCCCTGACGCGTACCCCGTCTGATCGGGAATACTTCCGACAGCTCCCCATTAATGAGTACTCGGGCTCTGGGATTAGTGTATGAGACTCTGACCAGATGGCGGACCGAGGGACCGAAACCCATCCTGTCCAGCACATCCTGCAGGTACTCCCAATTCACTGTATCGAAGGCCTTCTCAAAGTCTAAGAGGAGTAGGGCCAAATACGGGGTTAGGGGCTCCCGTTGAGCCAGAGCCAGGTGAAGCCGACGAATGCAGTGACGAGTGCCCCTGGCCGGCATGAACCCGCACTGGTCGGGGTGGACTAGGTCCTGCAGGAGGGGACGAAGCCTCTGAGCCAGGACGGTGGCGAAGATCTTGATCTCCGTATTGATCAGTGAGATCGGGTGGTAATCTGCACAGCGCAAGGAGGGCGGCTGCGTCTTCGGAATAACCACGATCGTGGCGACATCTGACTCGGGCGGGAACGACCCTGTCTCTGCCACATGGCGGAAGAGATCCACCAAATGGGGGGCCCGGATATATCGGAAAGCCGCATTATACTCCTGAGGGTAACCATCGGGACCTGGTGTTTTAACTGGGTGTAAGAGCGGGACGGCGTCCTGGACTTCCTCCAGGGTGAAGGGTCGCTCCAAGGCTTCCACAAGTGATTTGAATTTAGTGTAGTATTCAAGTATTCGAGCGGGGGATTATCTGGACCAGGTGTTTTACCTGGGAGTATGTCCCCAATAGCGTATTCATTCGCCCTCAGTCATAGGCTGATCCAACATTTCCCTTTTAAACTTACTCAAAACCCAAGAGGGAGGTGATCAATGAGTTAGGTGGACCACTCAGTCAGAGAGCTGCTGTTTTGCATACAATGCATGATAGTAAGAGAGAAAGATGAAGGCTACCCCCAAGGTAGTGCTTACAACACACCCATCTGGATCTATTAGTCATTTGATCTCTGTGGACACAGTGTTTCTGGTAGCCAACCAATAAAACATTTTCCTGGACTTGTCTCCCATCACATAAACACAGCTACCAAACTCGATCCAGATCTGATTGGCATCGTCCATGAAAAATTGTTACAAAAAGTCCAGCTGGCACTGAAGCTCTTCCTTTCGAATGTCAAGATGCTCCAATTCTAATCTAACCTCCAGGCCTGAAAGAATAAGGTGGGTCCCCCGTAAAAACGGCACTATCAAGGAGTGGCTTTTGGCAAAATACAGGACTGCTCCAATCTTAATACCATCTTGAGGCCATTAATGTTACATGGCATCACACTAAAGAAGGCCACAGGGGCCAGGGAGGTAAAAGAGGTGGTGCTGCTTCCACAGAGTGCATAAGGACAAGCTGAAAAAGGTAGATTGCAGGAGGACCTGCATGTGAGACCCATGTTTCAAGTGCCACTGAGAAAGGAAGCACTGTCGGCTGGGATAAAACAATCGTAACAAAACCAAAATAACACGCAAACCCTCTTATCTCCCAAAAACACCCAAGCCCCTACTTCAACTCCAGAAATATCTGTCACCCTGTTGAACCTCATTTAGAACAAAAGTGTAGCTTATGTATTATGGAGTGTCAACTTCCATGTGTGGGTAAAGGAGGATTACACATCGCTGCCCATTTGAAAGACAGATAAAGATAGGGTAGTGGCTCCACCTCATTTGCCTCCAGGAAAAATAGTACATCAGCCGTTAGGTCAATTGTGGCACATTGGTCCCCGTGGTGACTCCCCCGTTGGTCATGTACCCTTAGAGTGTGAAGGTTCAAGTAGTTGAACCTTCCACAACCAGCTGCCTATCCTCTGTGCACAACTAAGGCAATAGCATAGCCAGGGCAATCGTGGCGCTGCCTCAGAACCCTTTTCCTCTGCCACCCAGTCCACTGGCGGAGAAGAAAAATCTTCTCTGTGTGTCCAGTGAATCACAGAAGACAGAGCATGTGTTATGGATGACTTTGAATCTAGTCGGATGATGAGCATATATTTGATATTCATTGCTCTCGTTTTTTGATCGAGAGGTTTGAAGGATTCTTTTGCTTTTAACCAGCACTGATGTAGTTGTAGAATGCTAGGATCTGGGAGGACTGGAATTACAACCTTTGATGGCCCTCACCCCTCTACGGGTTGCAAATCTGTCTCTATACTTCAGGACTACGGTGGTGAAGCAGTGGAGGCACTTGGAATAGGCCACTGAACCAAGGCGTTGTGCACCTTTTCCAGGATAAAGCTGCATATGAACTTGTCAGGTAGCATCTACAAGGCAATTCACACTTCAAGAATTTCTTCAGAGGAGACTCCTTCGACATCTTCAGGGAGACCCGTGATTCTGAGTTTGTTTCTGCTTGCCCTGCCCTCAGCATCTTCAGAATGTTCTGCCGGAATCTTGGATGCCATGGCAAGATGGGGCATTGCTGCTTCGAGTTTAGAGGCTGCTTCCTCTATTTTAGCAATGTGTCCTACTGCTTTGGAGACCCTGTCGGAGTAGCATAATGTCCATCTTGGAATTTTAGTTTTGAGCACAATGCAAGACACCTGGATTGTTTGTGGTATCATGTTGATGAAGTATGTGTCTGGAGTTGACAGCACTAGATGTGGACAGATGGTGGCGAAGTTAATGCAGTTGTCCATTTTGCTTTGTGCTCTCCAAAGACCAGCACTTTATTTTCCTATGTTAGTGATGCTACTAGGCATTAGTCCAGATCTCCCAATATCCTATAGGCCAGGCATATGTTCAGTCAGTCAGTTGGCTTCTTAGAATGGTTGGGGTAACCAGGGTCTCCATGGAACATGTTATTGATGTGGCAAATGTAGGCTGTGAGAGAGCTATAGGTTGCACTGTTAAAGCTGGTTTCACAGTGAAAATAGGCTTGGAGGGGAGGAGGAGACTGAGTCAATGTAAGGTACTTAACTCACTCTCTTGGCAAGTGTTAGACCTGTCAGCCTTAGGGTGGTCTTCCGCAGACTTCCTGCCTTCTCCTCTCCCGTTTTGCTGAATTTGTTTTAGTCTGTATTAGAACTCTGTGCACTTTACCACTGTTAACTATTGCTAAAGTTATTGTGCTTACTCCATAAAACATGGTAAAATTGACGTACACCTGATTCTCATATTTAATGTACTTTAAGTCCCTAGTAAAGGGGTATACTATATATCCAGGGCTGTTAAATTAAATGCTACTAGGCCTTCCCTAGCACTTATTGTGCCACCCACTTAAGGATCCCGTTAAAACATGCCCCTAGCCTCCCATTGCAACCTATGAACAGTTTTAAACTGCCAATTCAACTTGGCAAAATGAAGCCCTTGCCAGGCCTAAAATTCCATTTTTATTACATATAAGTCATCCCTAGAGTAGGTCCTAAACAGCCCATAGGGCAGGGTGCATTATATTTAAAATGTTGCACATGTAATGTTAAGTTTTACATGTCCAGGTAGTGAAAATGTTTTTATTTTTCACTACTGTCAGGCCTGCCTCTCCCATAGGATAACATTGGCTTACCTTATTACATTTAATGGTATAGTCAGGTTGCAAGTTACAATTCTGAAAATACCACTTTAAAAAGCTGGCATTTTCTTGCCTCAACCATTTGGTGCCTGCAGCCTGATTCCTGAGTCACCTGACTAGTGGTAATTGGCAGTTGTCCTGTGTGCATTCTTCCCAGACAGCCACACAACAGAGGGACTGGGTGTTGGGAAGGTGGTCCATGCAAGCAGGATGTGGGGGCAGAGCTGTGTGCAGCCCCACTTGCACTTCAAATACACTATTTCTCAAAAAAGAGGGACAGTGGGGCTTTTTAAAGAGGTCCAGCAAAAGTGCCCTGCCAGATCCTTCAAGCAAAAGTGAATGCTATTCCTCTAATTGTGGTGCCTAGTTAACTTAGGTACGTGAGCCAACCACCAGTAAGTGGGTGGTGGTGGTAGGAAAGTACTAGGAGGTGGAGGGATATGGGGATCCCGCTCTTGCGGAACTAGGGTCCTCACACACCCAGCAAACTAGGTGTCATGCTTCATCATCTGGACCTGCTCCTCGTTGGGTCGGCGCTGCAATACCCAACGGGCACCGGCGAAGGGGCTCTTTAGCAGGGATCTTTAGTTCCTTAGCCGTATAATGAAGTGGGTGGTGCGGTCCATGAAGGCGTAGATACAGTGAAGTGCAGTGAGTGCGTTAAAAAAGGTTGGATATTCCAAATAATATTTTTATTCCGGTTGGTAATCCACCTCATTAAAAACTTGTAGAGTGGCAGCTCCCTTGATGTGGGGGTTCAGTTGAAGCTATGCTCTTGGGGTCTAAGAATAGATAATTATTTGGAGTATACAACTTTTTTTAACGCACTCACTGCACTTCACTGACACCTAGCTTGCTGGGGGTGTGAGGACCCTAGTTCCGCAAGAGCTTTGTCTTTATCTTCCGGCTGTGTTTTGGACGACGGGGAATTTGGGATTCAACCCACACACTAACCCGCAGACTGAGAGCCGCGAGCAGGAACCGAACTGCACTCGTTAGCTTTGAAAATTTACAGAAGAACTTTGCTACTCGAGTATTGAAACTCTTGTCCTTTGGATTTTGACATTTTGGAAACAGTAATAATATATACTGTATATGTGTAAATAGCCTTGAGAAAGCCCCGGCGCAACTTGCCAATAGGGGGCGAAACACTTGTCGGCTGTCCATGTCTCACTAAAAAATAATAAAGAGGCCATACTGCAACCCGAAGTAGTTCTGTCCTCTGTATGACAATTTGCAAGAACGGATATTAATCCAAATAAGTACAACTTTGATTTCTTATGGAATGTTTGTAGAGGTACCTACACCTTGACAGAAGGCTGTTTGATTTAATGGTATAATCTCCTGGTCATTACTCCATGTTACTAGATATTCCAACAGTAAGAAGGCAAAGTACTTAGCCTCATTATCCAATAAGGTTTTGAGTATGTACCTTACCGGTACTACCCTATGTCCGCTTTTATATATAGGGTTTCTGATCAAGACCCTCCAAGCATCTGGTATCAATTCTTTCTCGAGTACGAAGTTACAACCACTTGTTAACTGAGTTGCTCAGAAATCTGCATTAATCTTATAAATTACCTGAGGTACCCCATTTAGTCCCCATTCTCCATCGTGACATCCACCCTTGATTATTTCCGTGACTCTGCTTACCAGGCTGAGGTGAATTTCCTCTTGTTCACGATACACCTTCTCTGGACGGCATTGATTTGTAGCTACTATGACATTCAGCGTCCCAGCGGTTTCCTCATACACTGATTTTCTATCTTATTGGGTGCTTTCTTGTATACTAAAACAGTTTCTTAGAAAGGTTACCCAGACTGTGAGATATTTGCGTGGTTTGTGCAGTAGGGGCATTGGCCTATACTGTCGACTGTCAGCGAAAATATATTGGGGTTCGGATCCTTACTCGACTGTAGCAGCTTTATCCAGACGGTATAGTTCCTGTGTTTTCTCTCTTTCTAAATCAGTTTCCAGTATTTCAGCCTTTGTTCACAGAAATGGTTTACTAGGGATTTATTTTGCGAATCCTTTATTTGGGTCCTATTTACTTCTCTTTTGGCTTGCCAACCTTCTTTAGATTGTCCTTCGCTATTTTTACTGGCCAACATTTTTTATGTCAAGTTTGTTTGGTCAGCTGTGGTGCATCGACATAGGTTGCAATTTGTCTAAATTGCTACCAATTTTCTAGAGCAATGAACTCTGTCTCTCATCAATTTTGCTGCTACTTCCTCTTATGACAAGGTTGAATTCTCTGTCCATTTTAATCTTTCACAGTCTGATGCGTAAAGAGATCCTAGCACAGGAACTGCTGAGCAGAATATTATTGAAAGAGTCTGCAGTTCAAATATCGGTGGAAATTGATAACTTTTGAATCTTTGTTCCATCAAAAACGATGACATAAACCTTAAGAGCGATATGGATGTTATTATGTAGTCTATTATAGAGTTATTATGTAGTCAATTATAGAGCTAGTTGTTTTTGTACTGCGTGCCAGGGAGCTGTCAGCTTGAATTTTGCCATTCAGCGTCCTTGAACCCAGCAGGGCAATCTCCATTGCTAAGAGTTTCACCTTTTTGCCACTACGTTTCAGGTGGTACTTTCTCTGCGGTTGAATATTTCTTTATTGGTCTTAAATCAATAGCTGCTCCTCATCCTGCAGAGTGTGAATGTAATTCATGTTCACATCACCAGATATTAGAAGGTCAATTACGCCCAATAGTTTTTAAAATTGCTTCATTTTCCTGGTTCCAGTTTTCAGGGACCTCATTAGGCAATAACACACTTGGTCTAATTTGAAGCACTAATGTATCCGGCTAAACCTCCACTCCGGCGGCATTTTTCTTGGAGCATAACAATATGGTAACCCTTCCAATAGTTTATTAAATCAGTATTCAGTAATTTACTTGATGCCCCGCCAATATTGCCAGAGCATATTGAGAATGAGATTGGTCGTTTTAGTAGGATGTGGCACTTGTTTTAATCGCCAAACTTTACTTGCAATGCAGTTGGCAGCCAACCCTAATCTACTTTTTTTCTATATTACAATTTTTGCCTGCACGTGATTCCTATTCTGCTTGTCTTTCATTTGTGTAATTGTTTTTCTAAGTGTGTTTCTCAGCGCGGAATAAACCGGCGTGCTTTCATCAAGTCTTCTTTTCCACCGAGTTAGTGCCCCTTCTTCCAGGAGATTTGGGTACCCTGGTTTTGCATTTGGGGAGAGTTTGATACCCCATGACTTTGATTTGGTTTCTTCTGCCATTATCCTACAGCCCATCCTTTCTGTGGCTCATATTACTAAGGTTTGTCCATGTTGTTTAGCACCTTGTGGAGACTTGTAACTCAGTTGATTCAATGTCACTCGAAGTGATGTTTAATATATTTCCTCGGTTTAAGAGTCCATGGCATCCTCTATCACAGTATCCTGGGATTAGCCATGTTTTCCTCCCCAGATCTGCTTCCTCTTTCTCACTAGTTACTTGTCTGTTCTGTGGTACTGTGATGTTCTTTATCTAAGTGGCTGTGTACTTTAATCAATGCTCCTAATATATTTTAACAGACATTTGAGCTGATGGGTTGCCAGTTGCCATTCCAGTCTCTTGCCCGACAAATTTGCTTTTCCTTCTTTCTCGTACTTTCTAGCATCTACTTGTTCATTCAAGTTGTCTTTAATCATTGATGTGCATTTCCTTCGTAAACTAGTAATTAGACTTTGTTTTTGTGTTTGATCTTGTTGAAGCTCTACCCTTGTTCCATCCTTTCGATGAGGGGGTCGTACCTGAGGGGTCTGCTCAGGTGTTTTGTACCTCCACATTTACCAGTTCCTGCTGGGGCACCTCATTAGTTTGCTTTTGACTTTTAATTTTATTTGGGGTCCTTACTGCGTTTTTATATTGGAAACACGTTTCGTGTATGCTATTTTTTTGCTGTTTGGATTAGTTTCTTATTTATTCCCTATCTTTGCTTATTTCTCTGTCTTTTTGTAATGCCCTCAAAGAAATGTTCTGTACTGAAATTGATTAATTTTTATCCTGTTTGCTGTGTGAGATTTTCTGGTTGTAACAAATTTTGTTATATGTGGAGTCATAAATGTCTGCATGCATGTTGTGTATATTTTTCCATGGACCGGGTGCCGGTCATAGGTTGGTTGCTACTTCCTTCATATCCTTAGAAGGGTCTTTCTTTCAACTGGGTGCATGAGGCCCCCATCATCAATGTTGACCAGAATTGATTTTGAGTCACTGCGTGTATCGGGATTCATGCAGTCCGATCACTTTTACCACACACCTGACAAGGTTTACCTAGGTCTGATTTGAATTCCATGATTAATGTTTGAATGGTGCTAGGTTTACTGAGTATTAGTGTTGCAGGGATTCTGTTTGGAAACAGAACTATGCCTGGGATCATAGAACATCAGTATGTAGGGACTTAGTCACCAAATCACCTCAGTACTTATGTACTTATGGTTCCAAATCCAGACTAACTCATAGTATTTTATCTGCCCCTCCTAGCCTTCCAGAGTGACAGGTAAGTCAGCACCCCAGAACACAACACTCTGAACCCTCTCACAGGTTGCAGTAACAGGTTCTCACACTCGTACGTGTCCATAATAAACAGAAAAGAGGCACGAAGAAAGCCTACAATAGATATTTAAACTACCGTGCTCTATCTCGAAGCAAATGTGCTGCAATGTGATCGGCATGATTAACAAGCATTTACAATGCAATAGGTCTCGCAATGACATTATTATGAGCTATTGACATTGTAAATGGCAATGCTTTTCAAAAAATTAAAAGGCATTGTTATTTACAATACCAAAAGCAACACCTATTGCATTGCATAGCGCGGTGTCCGTGAAGACGGCGTTGCGCTTATTAAAGTAAAAAAAAAAAAGAGTGTGTTGAGGCAGAGAGAGAAGAAGAAATGACGAGACATGTGAGATGGGGAAATAAGGCACAGAGAAGACAGTACGAGGAAGGTGTCACTGTGCAGTGAGACTCTATTTTTAACTAAGGCCACACCTCAGCTAACAAACGCTTCAGACCCAATCGCGAAGGTATTGGCGCCTAAAACGCTCCACTCAGGAGGAGCATTAAGTGAGTGAGTGTACCTGTGTGTGGGTGAGTACCTGCATGTCTGTAAGGGAGCCTGCCTATACCTGTGTGCTAGTGTCTGGGAGTGTGTGAGTGAGGGTGAGTGAGTGTGCCTGTCTGAATGAGTGAGTCTGTGTGTATTTGGGTAAATGTCTGTGAGTGCACATGCGGGCGGGGAGTGTGAGGAGGCACATGTGTGTGGCTGTGAATAAGCTGGTATGTGAGTGTGCCTGTGGGAGTGTATGTCTGTGTGTGGGATTGTGGGTGTGGATGTGAGTCTGTGTTGATGTGGATGTGAGGGTAAGTGAGAGAGCCGGCATAAGGGAGTAGATCCTGTTCACATGCCTTCTTGTCACAAAAGCTGCTGTGTGTGTGTCTTGCATTATTGCCTCTGGAATGAGAACATGAGTGCCCAAGACCCCTTTATATTACAGTCTGAGAAATACGTAGGAAGAGAGTTGTCAGGATTCCCGTGAATTATTTGAAAAGCTGCGTTGGAGCTTGACTGAAAACTCCTGCTCTCAGGAAGGTTGGATTTCGAGGCACATTACCCCGCATGATCCTAGTAAAGCTTTCTTGTGCTTCCAAAAGCTATGCTCCCTTAGTTCACAAGGAAGGATATATTGTTTAGTTATTCTGGAATAGTTACATGAATTATTTTGTCATTTGTTCAGCAAAGAAATAAATCAACACCAAAAGCCCGAACTCCCAAGCCACCCACACAACAGCTTCTGTGACTTGCCTCTTGCCTTCGAGTGCAACAAGTTAGTCAAAGTGTATAAATTGTTTGTGTGTATGTAAGTACATATGTTTTATAGTAGCATTATGTACCGAACATTGCATTCCATCTGAAGAAGGGCTCTCTGGGACTTGGAAAGCTCGGGCATTAGATTGTGTGCATGCAAAGTAAAGACGTATAAGGAGCAGATAAGTGGTGCTGTCAACCACACCATGCGGAGCGAGGACGCAGCTCTGGGGATCCGGTCAGCAGGATAGAAGCCAGGAAGGGCAGCGCAACCCCCGTAGGCTGTCCATCGGCTCCTAACTCGGTCTGCGGGGCCACAGCCGCCTTCTGCTCCAGAGTCAGCCAATCACTCAAAGCACCCTCCAGCAGGGGCTGAGAAAAGCCCCGAGTCCTGAGGCCGCCACTCTCCTCTTGGCTGCGTCTCCACCGGAACCAGGCCACAGCATTCTATTTTCGATTAGCAGCAACAGTGCTGTCGTTTTTCAACAGGAGTGTAGAGTTAGTGCTTTATACAACAAGCATTGGCGTAGCCAATAGGTCTCGCTTTTTGGACCCTATAAGTATTTAGTTATGCAGCAGAATATCCTTGGTGCAACTACACCAACTGTTGCATGGCTAAACACTTATAAGGTCCCAAATGCGAAACCTATTGGCTATGCCAATGCTTGTTAATAATGACGAGGAAGCTAAAGCAGCTAACACCACTAGACTGAGCAAGATGTGGTGTCTGATGAGTTTTCTCTTTTATTGCAGACCATTTATTTAAGCTTTGAAACAGTTCTATGTGGCTCTGATTGAGTTTGTAGACCCGAGTCCCACAAAAACGTGAGCGCACATCTAGACCCCCAGGGCAGGTGCCCCCGGACATCCCAGAGCAGTGTGGCAACATTTCTCGTCAAGAGAGAAATACGGCACTGCCAACCGGGCACCCAAGATGAGTGTGGCACTCGTCTCTCAGTCCATCCAGAACGGCACCGCAGTGCTGTTATAACAGCCAAGCGGACAACTGCTTCCGCTTTATGGGGTCTGTGTAGGAATTTCCTAGTTTCAATTCCATTTGTGTAGAGCGCTATGCAAGTGTGTTGTCAAAACACATCCAGAGCGGTCTCGTTACACAGATATCTAAGAAAAGGGCATTTCTGGAACCTTCGGCGGTGCTACTACACCGGTGGAAAACGTGATCTGTCAGGCATCAACTGTGAGATTAATACTGTATTCCATTATTCAGTTCCCTGTTATCCCACAAGGGGGTAGTATTGCATTTAATAAACGAAACGCCCCCGCTTATCTATCTGCGCCGCGGCTGTTATGTAACTAATGTTATCATTTCGGTTCTTACAGGTGCTAACTTTAACCACTTGCATGCTAATGACAAGGTGAACTCGTCATGAGGCACACTGGATCTGTGCTCATGACAAGGTCAACTCGTCATGTATAATGGGATACACCAAATGTCAGCGTAGGAGGGGAAAAGCCTTAGCAGCCAAGTGGTTAAGGCTCTGACCTCACAGGCTCCACCCGTACTGGTCTGACCGCACAAGCCCTCCACTAACTGGTTCGAAGTTCACTCAGTCTTTTCTCCTTGTAACGTTCATGGCTTGGGGGATTTCATATGTGTCCATTTTACTGGTTCTGACGTTGCTTCTTCTCACCGCATTGGTTGTGACCTCACTTTTTGTGATGTCACTGCCTCTGCTCTTATTGGCTCTCGCTTCCCTGACCACCTGAAGAGCAGCGCGATCAAGCAACAAAAGCTGTTAGTGTAAAGTGGAGTCAGACACAAGAGAAGTAAATTAAGTTCCTTTATTCATGAACAGAAACACTGGTGCAGCAAGAAGAGGGAACCGTTCATTCTTCATCCAGCGCCTAACGTCCAATGCCAGGGATCTAAAATAGAATCACTGACATGGGCAAGGAGCTGGGCGCGGAACATAGAACACATATGCAAAAGTAAACACAACACATCTCCCCCCCCTAACACAAAACAACCAGCACCGCCTCTCCCCTACCTCCTCCACCGCCGAGGATTCCGCAGGAATGACTGCAGAAATGCAACACAAAAAAAAAACGGCTGGAAACGCGATAGTGAATCCCGCCCCTCCCGGACTGGTGACCTGACTCATGGTTGCCATATATTTCAGAGAATACGCTTGCGGCACCGTAAGTCAGGTCACCCAGTCCTCGAGAGGCGGGATTACAGCCGGACAAATCACCCAAACGGGGGCATTGTCCAGTGGCAGGCCTCCGTTCCGTGAGGCCGGCCAATGGAAGAAGGGGCGTGGTTTCCTGCCCCTTCTTGTTTACAAGAAATCTTGCCTGCGGCAGCGAATGCGCTGCAATGCAGGCTTTGACCTAAAAAGGAGCTATAGGGGTAGAAAACAGGTCATCCCCCACTCACAATCTCATTTTTTTTGTAAATATTTTTTTATTGCAGCAAGAGCATATAATCAAACAGCATGTTCCATCGTCTCTCCTTGGTTCGCCTGAGGTGTGTCGCCCCTCCCCCCAGTATTACACAGCCATTCAGCTCACAACCCAGAGGTCGAGCGGCAATAACACGTTGGGAAGAAAAATTTAACAGGGGCGTTCAGTACATGCCCGTAGCCACCAATCGGAGGAGGAATAACATGGCCGCTTTTGGTCCTAACCTTCTCTACTCCCTGTCCCAAAGCCAGGTGAACCTCTTGTCACCCAACCTGAACAAACCCCCTCTCCTCTCCCACAACACCCTCAACCCCAACTACCCCTCCACCCTCGCCCAGGACCACCCCTAATAGCCCTCCCACCCCTAGCCAGACCCCCCTCCCCCCCAGGCGTGCCAGAGTATCGTCCAATCAGAATCTTAATCCTAATCACAGGACCAGATCCGGAACTTAGTACCAGGAGTTATCAGCTATCATTCGTAAGTCCTCACAGTGGAACTCAAAGGTAGGGAAGCAGCAAATCAGGTCTAGACCGTCCCCCCGTCGGACGGGCGCTCCGCCGGAGCCGGACTATGTCCCGGGGAGTCCTCCTCCTCCATGTCCACGAGAGTGAGTCCCAGGACCATCCCCTCCCACGCCCTGGCCCTCTCCAGTGCTGTGTCGTTGCCTGCCCTGAGCGCGGCTCGCAGGCGAACCTCACCCTCACATCTAGCCCACTTATGCAGTTCAGACCTCCAGCGCCCTATCACAGGGCCCCGGGACGCCTTCCATTGGGACGTGATGGCTCGCTTCGCCAGGAGAAGCCCCAAGTCCAGAAACTTGCTAGTGACTTTATTTTTTGAAGTGTGTGGGAACCAGTGTAGTATGCAATGCGCCATGGTGAGTTGCAGGTCCCTTTCCGTCACCTCCCTCAGAACCTCCACTACTTCCTCCCAAAAGGGCCCCAGCTCGGGACACGACCAGAACATATGTTGGAAGTCGGCGGGATCTGCCGGGCAACGTGGGCAGGATGCCGGGTGGGCCGGGAAGTATGTATGCAATTTATCAGGGGTCAGGTAGGCCCTATGCAGGACATAAAAGTGCACCAGCTGGAACCTTGCGTTGCGTGTGCTATTTCGGGCCCCCTCCAGTATTCCCTTCCATGCCTCCTCGGGGATCTCAATCGCCAAATCAGCCTCCCATTTCGCCTTCAAGGCCAGCAGTGGAGCGACAGATTCCGAGACCATGCGACGAGACAGGCACGCGACAGCCTTGACCGTCCCTGTCATCATCACGATGTACTGGCAGCCCAGAGACAATGGTGGCTCCGACATGCCCGTTCTCCAGTGTCTGCGGATCGCCGCCGTTAGGGCCGCATGAAGGAGGAAGTCCCCGCCTGCCAACCCAAAGCGGTCCTGGAGGAGATCAAAGGGTAACATCGCCCCGTTTTCGTACAGGTCACCCATGGATGACAGCCCCTGCTGGTCCCATCCTTCTAGCCCGCGCCACGAGCCCCCATGCGGAAGTGCCCCGCAGAGCCCAAGAGGGATCTCAGGTGCGTACGGAATCGCAATACCACACCTCCGGCGATATCTGTTCCAGCATTTCCGGGCCGTCGCAAACTCCTGTGTGAGGTGGAAATCCCCCATCGGTAGACCCAGTACGATCCGCGACAGCACCTGGACTGGACCCGCCGGTTCTCCCGATCCGTCTGTCCCTCTCCTGGCCCGTGCTACCCATTGCGTCAGCCACTGCAGCTGTGCCGCCAAGTAGTAGAGCTCGTAGTCCGGCAGTGCCAGCCCGCCATCTGCTCTAGGGCGGAGAAGTGTGGCGTGAGCCACCCTGCGCCTGCCTGCCCCCCACAAAAAGCCGATGACCATCGATCGCAGTTGCCGAAAGTAGCTCGCCGGGATCCAGATCGGGAGGGTCCCGAAGAAGTAGAGCAATCGTGGTAAGGTCACCATCTTGAGCAGCGCCACCCTCCCCATGAGTGATAGCGGGAGCGTGCCCCAAAAGTCGAAGTTCCCTTTAGCATGCCTGATCGCCGACCCGATATTCCCCTCAAGGATATCGGCCCTGTCGTGGAAGATCGTGGTGCCAAGGTATCGTAGGCCTCTCTCCACCCAAGTCACGCCCTCCGTTTCCTGCGGGCACTCTCCCCGCGGGCGGGTCGGAAATAGGTGGGATTTCGCCCAGTTCACACGAAGACCGGAGACACTGCTCAGCGACTGCAGGAGAGTCTTAGCACCACGCAGAGAGTTCGCCGAGTCCGCCAGGAACATCAGCAGATCATCTGCTTATAACGCTATGTGGTGGACTTGGCCATAGACGTCCAGTCCCTGATACGCCCGGCCCAGCCGGGCTCGTGCTGCAAGGGGTTCGACAGCCAAGGCAAATAGTAAGGGGGAAAGAGGGCATCCCTGACGGGTGCCCCTGCCCACCCTGCACATCTCAGAGATAACCCTCCCTGACCTGACTCTCGCCGTCGCTTCTTGGTAGAGCAGTCTCGTCCAACCTACGAAGCCTTCCCCAAGGCCCAACGCTCGTAATACATGGAATAAGTAAGGCCATTCCAAGCTGTCAAACGCCTTCTCCATATCGACAGCGAACACCACCGCCTCGTCACCATCATAAGTGTCGGCCTCCAGTATATGTAAGAGTCGCCGCACATTAAGCGCCGTATTGCGGGCCGGGATGAAACCCGACTGGTCCGCATGCACCAGTTTGGACATGTGAGGGAGCAAACGCGCCGCCAAGATCTTGCTCAGGATCTTGTAATCCAGGTTAAGCATGGACAGTGGGCGGTATGCCGATCTGTCCCATGGTTCCTTGCCCGGCTTCAGAAGGGGGACAATCAACGCCTCCCTCGTGGTCTCGGGTAGACAGCCCAATCGCCTCGACTCATTGTACAGCCACGTCAGTCGGGGCGCAAGGAGGTCCACGTAGGTGAGATAGAATTCCGCAGGGAATCCATCCGTGCCCGGCGTCTTATTCCTTGCCATACTCTTAATGGCAACCCGTACCTCTCTTTCCACGATCTTGTCCCCGATCCGTTTCGCATCCTCCTCACCTAGGACCGGCAGGTCCAGATCCTCCAGAAAGGTCTGGAACTCCACCAACGAAGGGAGGACCCTGCTGCGGTATAGTTCAGTATAGTAGTCGTAGAACAACGCGTTGATCCCCTGCTGATCGAATCTCGCCGCTCCCGTGTGGTCTCGGAGCTCAAGGATGACCGAGCCCCGGCGGGCCGGGTTGGCCAGCCAGGCCAGGAGGGCCCCCGATTTGTCGCGTTCCGAGTGCGCTCGTGTGAGGTAGGCTTTGTAGTCAAAGCACCGGAGGCGCTCCACCGCCGCCGCCACCGCCTCTCGCGCCCCCAGCAGGTCTCCGTGAGTGTCCGGCCGCTCAGGCCTTTCCCTCTCCAGCCTCCGCAGGGTCTCGTCCTCCTTCCCAATTTCGTCCAGAAGCGTTTTCCGCACTCCCGACGCCGTTGCTATGCATTGGCCTCGCAACACCGATTTGAACGCGTCCCATTCCGTTACAGCTGAACCCGCCGTGCCCGCATTCACCTGAAAATAGCCCTCTATGCCTGACGCAATTGTGGTCCGGAAGAGCTGGTCATCCAGCGCCTCAGGACGTAGTTTCCAAGCCGGGATCCTCGGGCGAAACTGCGACCAGCGCAGCCGCACGAGGAGGGGGTTATGGTCCGAGATCGAGCGTGTGAGATACTCACTGTGGTTCACTTCCGCGTGCACGTCCTGGGAGCTCAGGAAGGCGTCAATGCGGACGTGTAGCTCGTGAATGCCGGAGAAGAATGAGTAGTCCCTGTCTAGTGGGTGGTTAGCCCTCCAAGAGTCAACCAGACCCCACTGTCGTTGCCAGGCGGAGCGCGCAAGTGCAAGTCTACCAGCTGGTGCAATCTTTAGGGGGGGTGGGACCTGTCCAGGGTAACGTCGGCCACGCTGTTAAAATCGCCGCCCAGGAGCAAGGGCTCCATTAAGAACTGAGCCAGTTTGTGGGACAAAAGGGAGAGGAAAGCAGGTTGGTCTACATTCGGGGCGTACAAACAACCCAGGTTAAGGTCCCTCCCGTCCAGCTTGCCCCGCACCATTACGTATCTCCCTTCCGGGTCAATTACCTGTTGCGTGCACAGGAAGGGTACCCCCGCCCGTACCCAAATGGCCACCCCCCGAGCATAGGCAGAGTAGCCAGTGTGAAAGACCTGTCCCCTCCAACGCCGCTGCAGAGCCCTCCCCTCCTTATCCAGCAGATGTGTTTCTTGAAGGAAGGCGATGTGAATGCCCCGCCTGACCAGATAGGAGTGAATTTTATGACGCCTATGCATCGAGTGCATCCCTCTGACGTTCCATGTGAGACATTTGTAGCCTAAGTCGGATCCCATGGCAGAGACCACCATATCTCCATCCCCCTCTCAGCCACCCCTCCAGCACGCCTAGGCCTCCCCCTTGTCCCCCCCCCAACTTGTACTATCAACCTACCCCAACTCCCACTCCCCCGGACAGATAACCAACATGGAAACCCCATCCAAACACAGTTAGCAAAAAAGCGTATCATTACAAAATAGGGTTGGAGTGGCGGCAATGCCGGCTCCAGACAGGCCCGAAGTCCCCCGCCCCCGCCCCACTACCCCCAGCAACCAACAGGAGATGTCCCCCGACTCTCCCCGTCCCCAAGGTCTCAGTAAGAAGTCCCAGTGGGCAGCCGCACCCCACAGCATAGCGTCCTGAAGCGGCCCTCCTCCGCCCACATATCCCGGTACCTTACTCATGTGATCGATGTCCCGCGAACCATCTCAGTCCAGGATACCATCCGCAGTCTGGGGAGTCACAACCGGCAGGTCTGTCTCGGACAACTCATGCCCACTGCTGGAGCCAGGGCTGGGAGCACTGGCCTTCGACTGCTCCGAAGCACTACTGGAAGGGCTGGCGTCCCCCTGGCTAATGGTCGCCACTGCCTGCACCGCCTTGGCGCGTTCCTGTTGCCAGTCCGATGGGGAGCCAGGTCGTCCCGCCGGCGGCGTCTCCGACGCGTGTCTCCTGGGGGGGGTCCTCGTAGCGCGGTCCTCTGCCGACGCCCCTCTTGAATCCAGCCAGCTCCAAGCCTCCTGTGGTGTCAGGAAAAAGTGGGTGCGCTCTCCTGCGACCACCCGCAGCCGCGCCGGGAACATCATAGCGTAGGGCAGCTGTAGCGACCTCAGTTTCCTCTTGACCGCCAGGAAGGAGGCCCGCTGCTTTTGCACCTCTCTGGTGAAGTCCGGAAAGATCATGATCCGACTGTTGTCGATGCTCAGGTCCGGGATGTCTCTCACTCTCCGCAGGATATGGTCTCTGTCCCTGAAGTGCAGAAGACGCAGTACGATCGGTCGCGGAGGCGCCCCCGGTTTGGGAGGACGCGCAGGGACTCTATGAGCCCGTTCAATGGCAAAGAACGACGAAAGTCCCTCCGGGGCCACCTCTGAGCGTAGCCAGCCCTCCAGGTAGGTGACCGCGTCTCGCCCCTCGGCTTTTTCGGGGACCCCCACAAGGCGAAGATTATTGCGCCGAGAGCGCCCTTCACTGTCCTCAGCTCGGAGCTCCAGCACTCGTACCTTCTGCGCCATTTCCGCCAGGGTCGTCTTTAGCTCCGCCACGTCTCCTGGCAAACTTTTCAGGGTACCCTCGGTCGTCGCTACCCGCTCCTTCAGCTTTTTGTGGTCGTCCCTTAGCAGAGACAGGTCCGACCCAATGGTGTCCATGCGTTTCTCAAGGGCCTCCCGCGACGCCACTATCGCCTGCATTATGTCCCCCAGGGAGGGGTCCCGCGGGCGGGATGGACTCCCGGCCCCCGCCCCCGGCGGGACTTCGTCCTCTGGGTGCCCCGGGTCGTCCAGCTTCAGTGCCTCGAAGCCCTTCTTCCTGCTGCCGCGTGTCATCCTGGCGGGCAGTTAGTGTCGCGTGCCTCTTCCAGACCCTGGTCCGCCCCACGACCTTCGCCCACTCCGATCTCTGGGCCCTCGCCCCGTGGGGACCAGTCCGTGCAGTAACCCAAGTGCTGGGGCTCGCTCCACCAGGGTTGTGGGGCACAATAGTCCCGGGTCAGGGCACCTGACGAGGTTCCCGCGTCGAGATTGCTCAGGCCGGATGTGCACCTACGGGCCCCAGTGCTAATGCGGCGCACTGGTCTCGGGCGCCCCCGGGCAGGTAGACGCTCTCTCCCGCCAATGCGTCGCAGGGGCGGGCAGCCAGCCTCTCACCCCCTGCAATCTTTTCTGTCGACACTCCTGAGCTGTACACCCCCCCTGCGGTGTGGGTCCCTCAGGAGTCCCCTCAGTAGGGCGGACCAGGTGCTCTGCGCCGACCCCGAGTCCCTCACGGACCCAGAGACTCCGCAGTCAGTTCTTCAAGCCGGTCTTCGTGTCCCGGCCGGCGCCATCTTAGGGTCAGGCAGTGAGGTCGTCCTCTGCCCCGCAGCTCCGTGCGCGAGGATGTCCGCCAGCTCTCCTCACCTCCGTTTGCGTTCCGGAGGCAACTTCGGTAGACCCCAGCCACCACAGCATTAGGGGAGCTCTCCCCCGCCTCGTAGGCTCCGGCGCCAGGCACGTCGTTACAGGACGGCGGCCGCCATCTTAGGCGCTCCCATCGCCGGGTGCCGTGCCCACCGCTCTGAGTGCGGCAGGGGTAGTTGCAGAGGCCCCCAGACCCCCAAAGTCTCACTGCGCGTCCCTGATGCTCTCTTGAGCACTCGTGGGGGGACGGAGCGCGAGTCGGGGCTCAGGATATGTGGCGGTGTGAGGCGGGCACGGAGGAGCTCCGGAGTCCCGCTTCCACCTACATCGGCGCCTAAACCACGCCCCCTCACCCCACTCACAATCTCATACACAACAATGGACCTGTTCACACGGTGAGTCTCCTCCTCAGATGTATGTATGTATGTATTTATTGCTTGTTAAGCGCAACTGTCACCCAAAGGGCATCCTGGCGCTGAGACCGATCCAAACATCTGTTAGGTAGGCTACATTACTCTTGGAAACAAGTGGGTCTTAAGGTCCCTTTTAAACGTGGGCAGGTCGTGGCTACTCCTCAGTGCCAGAGGTAGAGTATTCCACAACGTGGCGGCCGTAAAGCTAAAGGCACGTCCGCCCATCCTCACTCTGTTTATCCTGGGGACCCTTACCAGGAACGCCGAGGAGGATCTCAAAGGTCTGGCGGCCTGATACCAGGAAAAAAGATTCTGAAGGGGTATTGGTCCTAGTCCGTGCAGGGCCCTAAAAACAAGACATAGAGCTTTAAATGCAATTCTCTGCTGGACCGGTAGCCAATGAAGGTCGGCCAGAGCTGCCGATGAAGAGGTAGATCGCGATCGAGACAGGGCCAGTTTAGCGGCCATGTTCTGGATCCTTTGGAGTTTAAGGACCAGAGTCTTTGGGGCTCCCAGAAGTAGTGCGTTACAGTAGTCTAACCTACTGAGGATGGAACTACGCACTACCTCTGCTCTGGATCCCCGAGGAAGAAGTGGCAAGATTTTCCGAAGGGCACGGAGCAGGCCCATACATGTCGCTGCCGTCCTATTTACAGAGGCATCGAGCTGCAAATTGGGTTCGAACAGGACTCCCAAATTACGAGCTGATTCTGCAGCCTCCACCGAACCCGGGATAGAAGTTGGCCAAAAATCAACCGGTAGTGTGCGAGAAATTCGGTCCAAGGAGCAGTAAAGTACCTCCGTTTTCGACCCATTGAATTGCAATGAATTGGCTCGCAGCCATGCTGCTGTTGCCGACATACAGCGGTGAAAGGCGTCCCTTGAAATTATCTCCGATCCCTCAAATGAAAAAATCAACTGAGTGTCATCGGCATAATTGATGACTGATATGCCGAATGACTTTATCAGTGCTACGAAGGGACGGAGATATATATTAAATAGGATCGGGCTAATCGCCGACCCTTGGGGACTCCTTGATTCACCTGCCGAGTGGCTGATCGAAATGGTGGTAATGCCACGGCTTGTTGTCTGTTGTCCAGATAAGAAGCGAGCCAGTCTAGGGCCAGACCACTCACTCCCATACTCCGAAGACGGCCAAGTAGTACTTCATGGTCTACCGTGTCGAACGCGGCCGACATGTCAAGTAGCACCAAAAATGCAGACTTGCCCGTGTCGACTCGCGTTCGTAGATCATCCAGCACGGTGACCAAGGCAGTCTCGGTGCCATGAGCCGGTCTGAAGCCAAATTGAACAGCATCCAGACAGAGATTTGTTTCCAGGAAGTTGGATAAAGCTCTTGTGACCCATCTCTCAAGAATTTTTATCGCGAATGGTAATAGCGAAATCGGCCTGTAATTGGCCGAACAGAGAGGGTCCAGAGAAGCCTTTTTCAACAAAGGTGTTACAATTGCCATCTTCCAACTGTCTGGGACTGTCGCTGTAGTCAATGATTGGCAACAGATGGAGTGCAGTGGAGGAAATAGCTCATCTTGAAAGGCCTTCCAGATCTTATGAGGCATTGGATCAAGTGGTGACCCTGAGGATACGCCATTGGCCAGGATACCAAATTCCTCTAAAGAGGGAACAGGGAAGCAGGACAGCTGAGGCAGATCTTCCTCGCTATTAGCCCACTCAGGTCCCGAATTGTCGGAAGTCTCCGAAAGAGATCCTCACCTAGATTCTATATTATCTACAGGGGCAGCAGTTAGGATTATACGGTCTATGCTTTCCGGATCTGGGTCACCACTTTAAAACACAATCTAAAATTCAAACTGTTGCGTTGATTCCAACTAATGTCACCCCCACACTCTCCCTCCCCTAGTGTGAAGAAAATACTTCTAGTGAGTGAAAGGAGATGCAGAAAGAAAAAATGTGTGAAAGGGCTGGTGGTGCCTCACGGAACTAACACCATGGGTGTAAGCAGGAAGGTACTCGCCAAAAAAGGCATTTTGATGCCAGCTGGCTTGGTTTTTTAAGAGACTGATATATTGCCTTGTGACTCTTCGGTGGTTGCTTATAGAATGAATGCCTCTTCTTTACTATATTGATTGTCCTCATAAAATGTTAAAACCTGACAATATTTTTACCTTCTTTGATGAAGGCATCCAGTCGTAAATACCCTGAATGAAAATCCAGTGGTTGTCATTAACATTTTTTAAATGTGGATCCACTCCTGCCCAAAGTGAAGGATGACTCCCAGATCCAGATCTAAAAAGGAGGGGTGGCTTTACAGCATGCACATTGATACTTTTCATGTTCAATTGAACATGAAATGGTCAAAGAGTGGACTATCAGACCAAGACAAAACATCAATATTCTTTTGAATGCTAGAAATGAGGGAGTGACTGCCCCTGCCCACTCCTTTAAGAGAGAGAACAGGCAATCCACTGTACAAATGGAACACACTCAACTTCTGCATTTCCCTCCTGCCATGTCCAAGAACACATTCACTGTGGCTTATGAGAGAATAGACACTGTCACTCGCTCCCAGCAAGTAACAGTGCTGATGTATACATGCCACTGTTCCTTGTGTGTGACAGACACACAGAGAACAAAAACCTGCATGTCTTGAATAGACCACTACAGTCCATGCTCGCAGCTTCATCAATACCAGCTGCGCTGCATACACAGGCCCTATCTGAGGGATATGCAGCTGTTGCCAATGGAGGTCCATACAAGACCACCGTAAGGAAAAGGCTTGTGACTCACCGAATAATGGACGACATCCAGGTTCTGCTATACTCAGCAACTGACAATTACCTTAGTCCAGCAAACAAAGCAATACCTCTGATGAGGATTTCATTCCAGTTTTCATGGTTGTCATATAAGGGGTGTTTCAATGCAATACAGCTGATAAAGGACCTCTTGTCATCAAAAAGAAGCGAAGAGGCCTCTAAACAGCTTCTACCAGGAAAGTAAGTTCTTTATTCATCAGTTACATTAAGTGACATGGTTATAGTACAGAGTCTCTCAATCACTTGTAATATACGACATGATAAAAGTATCACAACTGCCACATCAGCACATCCACTGCATCGCATGGTAAGTCTAGGTAAGTAGATATGATGTAATAGTAAATTTATAATAAACCTGCACCAAAGAAGTAGGAGGAGTAGCGGATGCCATATTTTGGAGGTCGTGATTGTTGATCTTGGTATGCATTATTCACATGCACTTCCATGGAATGCTTCAATAAGAAAAAAGCTGTTTTTTTAAAAGCAAGCAGTGGATGCATGGAAACCAGTCTTTCAGAGATATAATAAAGCAGCTATACTCCAATGGAGGGACAAACACAAGATTGACAAGCTGGGACACAAATGAGAAGCAGGTATTTGAGAGTGACAGTAAAGTGAACCAATGGTAAGCAATGGATAGGCTGCAAGCCCATTTATGTACTTGGTAAGCCCAAAATATGTCTTTTTCATCCAGAGAGCATGGTAGCCACTACCTAAAATGGAAAGGATTAGCAAGTCACTACATATACTAACTGGTACAGTTCTATGAGAATGTTTTTCTTCTATGTTACTAAACTAGATGTGCCCTGTCCTTTATGAGTTCCTGTTCAAGTATGACTGTCTTTTAAACAGCAACATAATGGCTCGAAGATCCTCTTGCTGAGGTCTAAGAACTAGTTATAGACCACATTGTTACTGATATGTTATTGATGTGTTGTCAATAGTTATTGATAGGTTTTTGTTAAAGAACCAGTGTAATAAAAAAGACCTTTACTTTACAGCTTCTAATTTATCATAATTTTCACAATGCATTTTGATGAAGGACAAAAGCTTCAAAAGGTTAAAGTTATGTGGTTACACATTACTGGAACAATGCTTCCACCAAGTTTGGTATCAGCATTGTTGAAGTTGTCCATGAAAATAAGTATGCTCCTTAGGCTGCTATACTTTCATGTCCCATGAACAAACTTCCTTCCTTCTCTATGTAGTGAAGAGGCCTGCTCTCATGAGAAAGGCCAAGGTTAGTATGGTGGGACATAATACATTGGCTGATGACAGCGTGATGGGTGAGAACAGCATTACACTAATCTGTACACAGTTCCTGTTACAGTGCCCCCTGTACCGCTACTGCAACTTGAAAAATGCTGCACCAGAAACAACAGTGTGACGCTGGCGTGGAGGATGCCGCCGTTTACCCAGAATCCCGTCGAAGGCTTTATCCTAGAACTTGATGATGGAAATGGAGGCCAATTTAGAGTAAGAACCGCATGCCATTTTTGTTATGTTTTTGTTACACATGATGTCTTTGAAAAGTAGGTAAATGAAGAAGGCACACACAGCAAACAGTGAGTAAAGGTTGAATCATCTCAGCCACAAACTGGAACTGCCACAACAGTCTTCCTATAGAACTCTCACAGCTTAACTCGGTCCGTGCTCAGGATGGCTCCCGGTGTCATGAGTCACGGTAGTTATACGCTCATGACTGCCAGGAGCCATCCAAACGCTGCAGCTCTGCCCACACGCTATTAATTCCCCGCCTGTGGGGGCGAATTAATCAGTGGGCGGAGTTCGGACGACTCCCGACCGTCATGAGCACACGTCTACTGTGACCCATGACGGCCAGGAGCCGTCCTGAGCACCGCGGCACCTCTCCCACACACACCCCCTCGCACTGTGAAAAAATTAACCCCGCAGCAGAGGGGCTAATTCACAAAGTTCTAGAATACAAGTGACAAGCCCAGCATAGACACACTTCTTCCTCAAAGTGAAACTCAGTAATCCTTGAAATACAAGAGTGTTTTTTTATTCTTATTGCCACCCTGTGAAGTGGTCACATGATCGAGGAAGCCTTTGCCTACATCAGTTGTCTGACCATGTACCGAAGTGTCAGACTCAGAATCAACACCTGCATCAGAACACATCCCAAGCTTCTCAGTGCTAACCCAGCTTATTGAAAGCATGACTAAGATTCCATATGCGACCATCACTGGTCTTGAGCATTGTTGAAAATCTATACCTCTTTTTTATTGTTGCTGAATTTATACAATTTCTGCTGCCCTAACAGGAGCCTGCATCCTTACAAAACCACCAACCTTAACATCTGACCTTGCCAGATGTTTTCTGACATCAAAATAATGCTTTCAACTTTCCATCTTACGATTTTCCTTCAACCTCAATTCATCTTCCACAAAATCATCCACCCACCCTTTATTCCAGACCATACATCCTGGCACTAGCTTTGAATGGAGTTTCCTTCCACGAAACAACTCCAAAAGTGTTTTACCTGTGGTGGAGTGGGGAGCTAACTAATTTGCAACTCGGCACTCTTGAATTATTTTCTTCCAGTTGTCACCATTCGAGCTAGTAATCCTCCTCTTGCCGTCCACATCCTTCCAGGCCTCCAGTAGTCATCACACCAACATTCTTTAGTCTTAACAATCCCCAGGTGTCCCACGTGAGTGATGTCCACAATGCACTTCCATAATTCTTCTGGCACATAAATGCCATTCTTCTGAACAACAAATCATTGCAAATAGATAACTTATCTTTCACCTCAAAATAAGTATGCAACTCTCGGTGCAACATCCTCTTTTCTGGCAAGTCACTGGGAAAAAAACACAACACTCCACTAGAACTAGTTCATGGTTGAAACTCTTTCCACTCCTTTTCAATGACTGCTCTATGAATAACAACACACACAGTCTCACTATTCCAAACCTCCCTTTCACCATAGTCCAATACACTTTTCCGTGTTTTCATCTTGACTGGTCTTGATAAAAAGTTGGAAACACAATTAATGGCACCTGGAATGTATTCAACACTGAAGGTATACTCTTGAAGCACTACAATCTACTAGCATATGTCAACAGTGACAGAATCCAGACCTTTTTGGTGAGTATTTCTTTAAGCGTTTTATGATCTGACCTCCTGGTAAATATATTACCACTCAAAAACACTTACATTTGTTGATAGCCCAACTCACTGCCAGGGTCTCTTTTCCGATCGTAGAGTAGTTAAACTCCGCTCCTCCATTCAGGCACACATGATAATACATGCTTTTCCTTTATTCACTTGCAGAACGGTGGCACCCAAACCCGTCAACTTACATCAATAATCACAATAGTTTCCCTTCCAAGAACGAACGCTTGAAGGCTTGGAGAACCAGCTAATTCCTCTTTTTGTTTCTCAAACCCTAATTTACGTTCCTCATTCCACATGAACCCTATACCTTTCTTAGTCAAACTTCTCAGAGCAAAAGACTTGCTAGAAATGTTGGGCATAAACCTACTATAAAATTCGATAAGGAAACTACTTCTCTTCACAGGTAGGTGCTTCTAGATCACAAATGTTGTCAACGAGTTTCATCTTTGGTTTAACCCTCATTTCACAGATACCATGACCCACATAAGAAATTCCTAAACTTTCAGATTCACATATTGTGTTGCTCCCAGGTACTCCCATAACTCAAAATGTCTTGATAACACCCAGTACCCTCCAAGTCACCAGGCATATTTTCCATCACTCTTTAAAATGAAGACACTGCAGATACGAGTGCACAGGGCATCCTAATGAATTTAGATGATTCCATTGGCATTATGAAAGTAGTAAGATCTTTAGAGCTGTACTGCAACTTAACTTGGTGATACACTGAGACCAGGTCAAGTATGGTGAAATACTTTTTACCAATCACTGTAGACAACATTTCCACTAAATTGGGAATAGGGAATTTGCCAGACACAACTTCTCGATTAAAACCTGCAAGGTTGATGTGTATTCTTATCTGGCCAGTAGGCTTGCACGCTACTATCACTGAAGCCAACCACTCTGTAGTTTCAACAAAACAATGATGCCCTGTATACAAAGGTTACTCATTTCTTCTCTCACATTATTTTGTTAATTCCGTAGTATTTTCCTCACCTTCGCAACAGCAGGAATAGGTCCATTCTTCAATTTGATTTTAGGAGAATAACCTTCGAGATGCCCCAGCTTAGAGTTAAACACTTTTGGGTTCAACCTTGGGAAATAAAAACAGTTATGACCAACAACTACCTGATGCACACACACTTGATTCTCCGCATTGGGATACATGTACACTTCCAATTCTTTCTGTTGAAACCACCCAAAAATGTTATCCCCTTTGATAGCCACATACACCTTTCCAATGCAAAATATTTGTTTGGACTCCTAATGAGTAAGAAAAACCCAATCATCTTAATCACCAGACCCAGCAGGGTTAATGTCCATTTTCCTCAATTTGACACAACCCTAAAAGGACATCTTGCAGAGTGGTTGTGAAATAATATTCAGGCAAGAACACAAATCAAACATCGCTTCTATCTCTACATCTTCCATCAACACTTTGTTAGTAGGATAACCAACAACTTGTGACACTATCTAGTCACTCTCAGATTTTCAACAATTTTTACAGTGTTTGCTGTAAATTCCTTTCCGACCACACCACTCGCAGACATCTTATAGAGCAGGGCCATCTTTGTTATTGGTCATGTGCCTCGTCACACCACACCAAAAATAATTCACTTTGAAATGATAAAGAGCCATCTGTGCTTTGCAACCATCTCTCATCTCGGTCTTCATTCTCTCATTTACCTCCAAAGCATTCCAACCATCAGCACGCTTGGAATCCATGTTCAGCTCATCCGCACAGGTCAGCATGTGTTTAAGATGTTTGGGAGTCATAATAACATCATATTAGGGGGGTGCAACCTTGAACTAGAGCTCTTCATTTGTGTGATTTGGTATGAAGAAAAATTTATCACAATCCTTTCCTCACATAAAACTCCAAATGAACAAGTTGCTTTCAGTTCATATAATGCTGTTACATACTCCTCAGCTGTTTTATCTTCCTTCTGTACTTGCTAACCAAAGTGTAATCTTTCCAGAATTCTGCTCAGTCCAGGTAGACAGTGATTGCTCAATTTCTTCTAAATTGTTTCGTACTCATTTAGTCCCTAAGCATTCATTTAGTCCCTAAGCATCTGCATTACCCAGGTCTGGTAGGATAGCCAATAAATCCTGGCCTTCTGCCCCTAAACAATGAGTCAAAAGGGCCAACTTCCTCGCAGCACCTAGATTAGTGCTACAAACATGAGCATAGGTCATAAATAAACTTTTCAATTTTTTCCAACTTAATCCAGGTTCACCAGGAGGAGGTCAAAATGGTGGCGGAGCAACATTTTGCATGTTACATGTCAATTAAAAACAAGCATGCAACATCTTTACTGGCACAGTGGCATGGTGAACTATGTAGAACTAGTACCACAATGATCTTGCAAATTAATTTATTATAAGTTGTAGAACAAATCTTAAACATAGTTTCCTAAAAATGCTGTGTAACAACCAAGCTCTAATTCTGGAATTCAGGTCCAGATTCCTTCTTTCTCTGTGAGCACATAAGAATACAATTTCATAATCAGTAGTTTTAACTCACCACCAGTTTACTGTTGCTGCAAGGTCTAAGCACAGTGCACTAACATAGATCAAATGCACAACACCATATATGTTCAATCAAGGGAAAACTTGAAATACTTCAGGAATCTGCTGCTGCCTTTGCGCACCCTACCAGACCCCTAATACTCCTAAAGAACAAAACACATCCTCAGTACAGCACGTGGTATCCTTACATGCTGCACATCAACACTTCAGATGCGTGTTCCATATGCTGCATTGCTTACTCACCAATGGCATAATAATTACTACATCAGCCCTTGCTGCCCTCTTCTGTGAGATGCATGTGTTGCATTCCAAGGCAGGCATATCATGAGTTCCACGAATTCAATGACTGCACTGACCCAGAAAAATGTCACCATGCACCAGGGCTCAGCGAGCAGTATATTATCACTTTATAAGTCACCAAACCACCTGCATTGCATTTTGAAGAGACATCCACAAAGTTCTACTGAATTTCATTGTTTGTTCTGTGCCAAGGATAACAACAGACCTGAGACCTGACAGAACCCCTTTTAGAGGGCCACAAAGCATGCAGGGGCTTCTGAGCCCAACCATGGTGGCTGAGGCCTTTTACTCCTGTTGTCCGAGCGCCTGACCTACTATGGATCCCGCTCAACTGGGCCAAGTACTCCTTCTGCCCTTGACTCTTCTTGGTAGCCGTGGTCGAGCAGTCAAGGCTCCCTCGGGGGAAATCTAGATACAGGTCAGTGGACACGACTTATAACTCGAAGTGCAGACTGTATGAAAAATAAATCCATGTCCAGCAAAATATTTGCTTTTATAAAAAAATGTTTTTTTATTTCTGACTCTACACATGCAAAGGAATACAACTTTCAGAAGCAACAACACAATTCCCCTGAAGGTTTGGGACTCTAGTAGTTGTCAGGCAAATCCCTGCACCACTTTCCATTGTGTAATGTGTTCAAGGTTATTCCCAATTCACTCTTGGCTTCATCCAGGGAATGCAAACTATAAGGCCGTACTCAAGGGTTTTCTTTTTACTCTACAAGATTTCAGTCAAAAGTGTATATGGGGCTACAGCATCTTTGGCAGTGAGGTCCCGGGCCCCAAAGCCCTAGTTCAAGTTTTACCCTCTCCTGAAGCACGGGAGCACTTGGTGTAACGGTGGGAGCCCTCAGTGGGGGGCGCTCACGAGATCCAATCCTGCTCAGACACATCAGGCTGCTCATGGCATACGCAGCAGCTTCAGCGGCCGCATGCTCACTCTCCAAAGTTGCGCTGCCTGTCTCCCCAGCGATCGAAGCTGCTTCCAAGCACCCAGCAATGTAGTAAATCATGTTCTCCCCTGGAGGGGGGGAATTCGGACCTTCGGTTCCCAACTGGAGACCCATGAGCGCACGTTATCCTCTTCAGTGTCCTCCCGGTTCACAGGGATCCGCAGGACAGATCCTTCAGTGCAGCTAGACTCGCCGGTCGCAGCCTCACTACAGTCCTGGCAGCGGCCCAAAGTCTTTGATTATTTGGTTGCGGTAGCTCCCCCTCTGCATACATGGTTGCCGCAGTACCTTCTGCTTGCAACATAGACTTCTAAGGTTCAATTTGCCCGCACCATGGCAGCTCTGGCATATGGGGGTCACTGCTCAGGCGTTCATGAGTTCTGGCATGCTGATCACACACCTTCTTCACAGATGGCCCCCTCTGGCACACAGGGTCACCACGAGACCGTGTGGGCTTGGCACCCCCCACACCACGCTCAATATTTGGCACAGTCTTTAACGGCCCTCTCCTGGCATACAAGGGTCACCGAAAACAGACTTGCACATGGGCTATTGCTACATTGGTGCACAGCCGAATCCTCACACCTCACACAGGAAGCCTTCATGGTATACCCACTGGACCTTTTTCCCTCCAATGCCCTTCTGTTCCTCACAGGGCATACTCATCTTGGCAAGGAGTCAGGCACTGATGCTCCAGGCTCCAAGGCAGGTGGTCTTGGTTTCCCTGGATGAAGTCTCCTCATACAGCAGGAAGACTTGCACACCTTGGCCTCCAGTCCTGGTCACAGGTAGAAAGCTTGTGGAGCTTCACCTTCTCCCACATCCCATCTGGCTGTTTGGCAAATGTCCTTTTCCAGACACCAAATGTGATTTAGGGGTTGGGTCTTTGAAGTTTTAAATTGGGGTTCTGTTTCTTTTGAAGTGGGCACTTCTCCTTTCATCTTCCTTTATGAACGAGGTCTGCCACAGCAGGACCGACTCTGAAGCTATTTGTATCCAGCACAGTTCAAGGGAGTGACTACAGTTTACACCTGGATGTCAGTCACAGTGATATATGCATCAAAAAGTTAATCACAGACTCCCAGAGGTACTCTTCATTACTCTTACCAGCCCCATCCCCTTTCCTGATATGTGTCCAGGCCCCTTCCTTGTCATCTATCACTAAATCAAAGAGCAGTCTGTGAAATGTAATTCGAGTCTTTTCCTTTTCTCTCCAGTGTGTCCCCACCCAGCTCACAGGAATGCACCAATACACAAATCTGTCTTGGGGGATTCCTCTCGTCTTCATTCCTTAAACAGGTAGACAGGGGCTTCCTAAAAGGAAACCCAGGGTCCTCTATACAAAGTACCATTGCAGGCACATTTACTCAGTGTACATCCTTAGTACATTTCTGTTCCGCACTACTACCTCTATGCATTATAGCCTCACATGTACTCAGCACACACACACTCAGTCTGCGCACACTGTTCAGTACTGAAACTTTCGTATATATAACTAGGGCCCACATATTTTAAAACACACTTACTGCCAGCACACACGCTCGTTATGTGTGTGCTGCTCAACTCTTCAATCTTCGTGTATTGTACTTCAATCAAGAACACATACACAGAGCACAAGAGGTCCCTTGTGCTGTATCCTTTCCAGGCACACTTAAAACCAAATCAGATTTACGACTCCTGCACTGACTGCGCAGCACTCCACATCTACCTGATTGTACCAATTACAGTACCATTACAGAGCACATCTGACTTCCTCGTGCCTCTCCGCTCATGCTAAGAATGTTTTTCTTTGTATTTGTGATCGCGGTCCATGTTATAGGCTGGTGCTTCACAGAGGCTCTGGTCGCTTGTAAGGCAGGTGCAGCAGGGCTCTCTTGGAGTTGGCAGCTCGGGATGTGGGCTCCCATTTTATTGGAAAAAACTTGGGTTTTCACACTTGACTGTGTGTGTTTTCACTCCTACATTCGGTGATGAGGAGCCTTCACTGTGGGAGTCCACTTGCTTTTGACATTTGATTTCTTCGCCCTTTCTTCGTTGCTGCCCTTCCAGAGGAGTGGCGCTGTGGTTGTGGCCTACCCTGGCACTCATTTGAGCGGCGCTGGGGTTGCTATCTGCGTTGTTCGCGTTGGAGTGTCCGGTACTTGTTTTGCACTCTTTTGTGGCGATACAGTGGCAGTGTTTATATGCTGATAGAGCAAGCGCGCCTAGAACTCAGCCCTCATTTGTGGTTCCCTTTAAAATCAAGCGCGCCCATAACTCAGCCCTGACTTATGATCCTTCTCGTTTCTGTCAAACAGGCTGACAGAGTAGCCATCACATTATGGTTCTCATCGTGTTGTCATTAACAACATGTTTTCAGAGCAGCTACACCCGGTCCACATGATCAGAATGCTATGGTCAGGACAAGCAAAAATGAATCAGGACTAGCTCAATAGCCAACCGCATCGGTAACAATGCCAAATTTACAATAGGAAAGGCATATCATAAATTAATCGAGTCTCCCTTTCGGAACATGATCACAGCGTTGGTTAGCAAAAATCCTTAATTAACAACAGTGTACATAACACTTTTTAAATATGGCCTTTTGAGTTACGAAAATGGTTGGAGCGCAAATGGGACATGTCTCACCTCACTCAACTTAGCCTCCCATTGCCAGTTTTTATGTACTCGTTTCTTGTACTTATGTTCTTGAACTTATGATGTGTGGCTCGAATGCATCTCCTAAACAAGAGCTGAGGCCCCTTCAGATTCTAATGCCTACCTGCCTCTCTATGTTGTTTCATTTTTCCATGGTTTTTCTCTCGCTATGACTCATAAGTGCCTGTTTGTTTAAATGTCCTCTCCTATTAGTAAAGTCTAACATGCAAACATTGTTTCCCACCCATAGAAAAATGCATGGTTTATACGTAAAATATGCTTCCCACCAATCCCTAGAAAATGCATGGCTTACAAGTAAATGAGAATCTTATGCAAGACTAATGACATAAATAGTATGTCACCATAACCAACATGAATAGAAATGCTATAAAATTGAATGCTGTCTTTTGTGAAACAATGTATCTTTTGAAAGTCATGTTTAATTTGACATAACTAGTAATACTGGAACTCGTTTTCCTATGATATTTTTAAAATTGAAATGCTACATAACTTGTTCCTATAATATATTGAATCGTAAAATGACTTATATTCTTTCACAGATTGAAATATTTATGGAATGTAGTTTGATATACACAAATTGTGATGCATACTAGAGAATCCTACAGAATGACACTAAGAAATTGAATTTAGGTATTATTTTTTCCTCTCTTGATTACATACTGTATAGCTAGTATACTATTGGTGTTGGGTGTTTCGACCTTATCCTATTTACTTACCTTTGTATTCTCTTATTTCTCTAACCTTTCTTTAATTCGCAAAAAAGATCAAATATGCCATCTTGACTTGACCGTAGTGTGATCTGTAAAAATTATTACTTTCCTATATTTCACCAATTAAGTTTTAATTTGCACCTTGTTCCCGTGTCTCTCAGTATCACCAACATCATTACTAAAAGAGAACACCTCTATCTTGGTTGAACTTTACTCCTCATTCACTTTTTTCTGCGACTTTTTTTCGGGTTTTTTCCCAATACTTCACTTTTCTCGGTTGGGGTCACTATCTCTTGTAATTATCCCTATTTAAACACACCATTCTTATCTTCACAGCCTTGAGAAAGCCCTGGCGCAATTCGCCACAGAGGGCGAAACACGTGTCGGCTGTCAATGTCTCAACTCTTGCATCAATAAAAATCAATCTTCTTAAAAATTGGATCGATCCTCTTTCTTTTTGAGTGAAAACTTGTATTAATGACTTCTGGATTCAACCCTATATAGCATCCTAATTTGGAACACATACTCTCTCTATTTTAAAAACTTTAAATTTCCAAAACTCTAAAAGGTCCAGAGTTTTGAGTATGTTTCCCCCGCTTACACAAAAATCTTTGTGAAAACAGATATAGTCCTGGAATCCCTGGACCTTCCATGCCCAGTTGTTATGCACCTACAATGTAATGTTGTAGGACCCAGGGCCCTCATGCATACAACAAGACCACAGGGACATGCGCAGATATTATGTTGAACTGGCCACAGGCATGTGCGCCTGGCCCCTTTATTGGCTGGGCCACATGGACAGTGACTACACAATTTGGCAACAGTTTCACGGAGCGCTCAGCAATTCCAGGAAAAGTAATTCACAAAAGTAGGTGGGTGCTCCAGGTAGATATGAGCCTGTTGCCTTGACTCTAAACAAAACTACCTTGGTGATCCGACCATTACAAATGATCCACCGAGCACTCAAAAATCAATTTCAGTCCACAAATTGTAAAGTCCTTCTTCAATCTTTCTTTGTCTTTATTCTGTTACTCTTCTTCATCCAAAGTAAAAATTTAACACAACAGCCAACACGTGTTTCGTCTCAGTCAGTCTTAGACATTAAGACTTCTTCAGGGCTGCAAACAATACAACAATTTCAACTTAAGTACAATAATAATTATATATTAATACGTTATGGTATTCTTACCTAATAGAGACCCACCGAATTATTGTGGTGCAAAGTAAAAGACTACACTTATAGACCCTAATGCCAAGCATAAAACCAAAGTCACCCAAGTGTGAAATAGGTGAAAAAAGTCAGATTAAAGCTAGTTAGCGTAACCAAAGGAAGAGCCTAATAAATAGAATACAAACTTAAAGTAACATTATCTTATCTTTTGCACATACCAATTTAAAGTCCAAAATCAATCACAATTGAATAGTTCAATCCACTGATTCCAATTCTGCGTAATAACTGTAACAACAAACAGACAACAGTTCCCCTGTCATGTGCTACTGTCCATGTTCTATATGATCATCTCAGTACAGACTGATAACTATCTGGTTTAACTCACTTAGCTCACCTCAAATTTTGAAGTAGGTAATTCGGTAGCACGATATCGCTTTTTAGTTGTGGTTATAGGAAATCCTTTTTTTCAGTATTCGTTTTTCTATAATAGTAAATTATGATGTGAGTAATCATCTATATAATGTATTTTACTATCTATTGATCTGATTAGTACTTATTTCATGGTCAAAGTATCTCGTTACTAAGCAGACAAATGTCCCTTTTCAGAGTTACAGCATTGGTAAAATATCAATAATGACAACCTCTATCAAAAAATCATTATATGTTCGATTATTTTCAAGGTTATTTAACGTGCTATCAATTTTAGGGTCATAGTACTCTTGATTAAGTTTAACGCTATCGTTATCATAATCGTCTCAATGAATCTCGTTACCTGTAACTGAAGGCTTGTCACATTCTTATCAGTGATAGTGGTCTTAGAGCTGTAATTTCTAAAATAAACGTAAACGAGTTCAGTATTTTTTCAATACTACATTCCTAGTGCTAGTATCCTAGTATTGTATCTTAATCTCTTGCCCTCCGCACTCACCGTTTGTCGTATAGTTTTCTCCGTAGTTTCTGGCGTGCTACGTCGGCGCCATCTTGTAGTGGCTGTTTATGGTGCACAGACATAATATCGACTCCAAAATATCGTTTGGACAGAATATCGAGTTTTAAATATCGTTTGGAGAAAATATCGACAGGACAGAATATCGACAGCCAAAATATCGTTTTTAAGGTAAGTGAAGTAATATCGACTGTAAATAATATAGAAAGTGAAAATATCCAAGTATATAATCTAGATAGTAAAAAATATCGTTTTTTAAATAATATGTAATTATTTATAGTGTTTTTATTTTATAATATGTGTGAAAAGTGTCATTTTATGTTATAATTATTTTTAATTAATGATTTTTTTTTAAATTATTGTGTAATTTTATTCTGTAGCGGGTTGTGGGTTTATAGGGGAATAGGGTGGGAAGTAATTTAATTATAATTAATTAAATATGTAAATTTATTAATTGGTAGTAATAATTAATTAATTGGTAATTAAATAATATATGTTAATTATTTAACATTTTATTGGTAATTAATTTAATTTAATTTATTAATTGCTAATTATGTAAATTAAAATAATGTATTTCCTGTAGCGGGTTGTGGGTTTATAGGGGAATAGGGTGGGAAGTAATTTAATTATTATTTATTAAATATGTAAATGTATTAATTGGTAGTAATATTTAATTAATTGGTAATTAAATAATATTTGTTAATTAATTAAAATGTAATTGGTAATTAATTTAATTTAATTGATTAATTGCTAATTATGTTAAATTAAAGGGATATTTTTAGGGTTCAGGGTCAGTTTTTAGTTTTTGGGTAAAGGGGTATTTTTAGGGTTCAGGGTCAGTTTTTAGTTTTTGGGTAAAGGGGTATTTTTAGGGTTCAGGGTCAGTTTTTAGTTTTTGGGTAAAGGGGTATTTTTAGGGTTCAGGTTCAGTTTTTAGTTTTTGGGTAAAGGGGTATTTTTAGGGTTCAGGGTCAGTTTTTAGTTTTTGGGTAAAGGGGTATTTTTAGGGTTCAGGGTCAGTTTTTAGTTTTTGGGTAAAGGGGTATTTTTAGGGTTCAGGGTCAGTTTTGGGTTTTTGGGTAAAGGGGTATTTTTAGGGTTCAGGGTCAGTTTTTAGTTTTTGGGTAAAGGGGTATTTTTAGGGTTCAGGGTCAGTTTTTAGTTTTTGGGTAAAGGGGTATTTTTAGGGTTCAGGGTCAGTTTTGGGTTTTTGGGTAAAGGGTTTTTTTAGGGTTCAGGGTCAGTTTTGGGTTTTTGGGGTACAGGGGTAGAGTGTAAAAATAAAGTAAAATTAAATTTACATTAATTTAATTTAATGAAATGAAATTAAATTAAATTATATTTAAATAATTTTAAATAATTTAAATTAAAAAAATTATTATATACTTACCAATACTTACGTTGTAATGGTAGTGCGTTGTAAAAGTTGCGTTGTAACGTCATATATCCACTGTTGCACTCTTTGCAATGGGAATAGTAATTTTTACTCTTTTGTATTTGTACGTTAATAATAGTGGCTATTATTTAATTAAATTTTGTTACTATATATATATATATGTTTTAAGAAATATGATTAAAAAAATATTATTTTTTTACTTTCATTAATTATTTAATTATTAAAAGTTATTTTAAGTATTGTTAATTATATTTTAGTAATTAATTTTTTATATTAATGTAATTAAACATTGTTTTTATTAAAGTCGATATTTTTTACAACTATATTTTTGTAAACGATATTTTGTACTCGATATTTTTGTACTTACCTGTTTGTACATACAAACTCGATATTTTGGTTGTAGATATTTTTTCCTCGATATTTTGGGTAGTCGATATTTTGGTAGTCGATATTATTTCAGTGATCCGCTGTTTATACCTTCAAAGTACGGGCGCCATCTTTGACTAGTTTTACTAAATATTAGATTTGCTGTCACTTATCGACAGGGAGTCTCAACGTATAGTTCATTATAACGTTTAATAAATCATTATACCGTTTATTTCGGGTCATGTTATATTTATATGTCTTGAGCTGAATATTATTTTACAAAATCGACGGATTTTGGTACTGCCATCTTGTAGTGGCTTTCGGTGGTCTCAAATACGGACACCATCTTTACCTAGTATTTGTAATTCCGTAATCATTAGTCAGATAGAGTTTTATTTTGTGGTTTATATCCACGCTTGGTGGTTCATATTATCAGTCAGTTTAGATCACGATATATTTAGAATTTAGTTCCCATTATTAAAAAGTTCGCCGATTTATAATATCGCCATTCTAAATCGAGCAGGATCTTAGGTATTATTAGAGCCTAAAACAGATTTCCAAACTGTAACATTTTGACTTTGCAAGTACAGATGGGCAATACTATTTACATAGTATTAAGTGTTTAACTGCCATTCTATTTCCATCGTATTTATTGTTTAGCTATCATAGCTTAAACTAGTGGTTCAGGTTCTCTATTCAATTCCATTCTCATGATATAAACTTTTAGGTTATTAATTTTTTCTTTGTTTATTCTTTTATCAATATGTTAGCTAAGATGCCATGGATCGTAGTTACTGACAGGGGGTTTTGAGAGTATGCTTAATGATAATCTCCGTATAGTTTCAGTTTTGGGGAGTTGGGTGGGAAGATAGGTACAGGCAGGATAGTGGGGAGTGATGCTACATCAATATCCTACATATGTAAATTTTTACAGTTTATTCCTGGCCCAGATAGTATTCATATTCGTTGTCAATGTTCAGGCCTAATTCAACAGCTTTAAGCTTCATCAACCACATAACTTCTCTGCGTCGCAATTGAAGCGTTCTGTTGCCACCTCTAGGATCTCTTTTCACATGATCAATGCCATGGTAGCTAAATATATGCTTCTCTCTATCTTCATGGTTTCTTACTATGTGTGAAGCTACCGGATAGCGTGTATCTCCTGTTTTCAGTGCCCTGAAGTGCTCCACCATTCTTTCTTTCAGTTTCCTTATAGTGCTACCCACTTAAATCTTTTTGCAGGTGCACGTAATCACATAAACTACATATGTGGTATCACAGTTAATGAAGTGGTCAATAGTATATTCTCCAGTATTATTATAGTTAAATGTCTTAACTTTCTTTATTGCCCACCTACACGAACTGCATTTACCGCATTTGTGGAATCCTTTTCTGTTGGCTGTAAGCCAGTCCGGTTCTGTTATTTGTACAGAGTAACTTGGGCTGACATAGTTAGAGATCGTACGGCCTTTCCTAAATGTCACTCCTGGTGTATTGCCAACGTATGGGAGAAGATATCTATCCATACTAAGCAGGTACCAATGCTTTTTCAAGATATTAAACAGGTGTGCACTCTCAGAACTACAATTCGTAATCAGTCTCAGTCTGGTTTGTTTAAGAGTTTCGCTACAGGATTTGCTACTGAGTGTTTTGTCTCTTTTCAATTTCTTCGCCCTCTCTATCGCTTTCATAAGAACTTTATTTTGATAGCCTCGTTTTATAAATCTTTTTGAGAGGTCTACTAAATTATCCTCAAAGTCTGTATCTTTAGTACAATTCTGTCTTGCCCTAACCATCTCTCCATAAGGGATAGCATTCTTTTGACTGTTAGGGTGGCAACTTTTGGCGTGCAGTACAGCATTACAGCTAGTTGGCTTTCTATACATGCGACTGCACAACTTCCCATTGTCCGTAAAAAGTTTTATATCTAAGAATGTTATATTCCTAGTACTATAAATGCAGAGACAATCCCCCAGGCAGACCTATTATTTCAGGGATTGGAGGACCTACAGAACGTCTATCTCAGTATGTAGATACATTCTTACAGATACATGTTCGTAATTTACCATCTTTTATCGAGGACACTAAATATGTATTGAACCTATTACAGGATCTGGTGTGGGATGAAGGGATGATTTTAGTTACACTTGATGTAGTGTCTCTGTATTCGAACATAGACCATGATCTGGGATTAAAAGCACTTGACTACTTTTTAAGTAGAAGACCAGCAGAACTATATGATCACACACAGATGGTGCTGAAAATGACAGATATGGTGTTACACAACAATGTTTTTCTGTATGATGGACAGTGGTTCAGACAGCGCCTTGGTACTGCGATGGGTTCCAGATTTGCTCCATCCTTCGCGAACCTCTTCATGGGGTGGTTCGAGGCGGAGCGGATCTGGGGCCCATCTGGTGAAAATTGGATACAGTATATCCATTATTGGGGAAGATATATAGACGACTGTCTATTAATATGGACGGGTTCTGAAAGTAAACTCAAAGAATTTTTTGAATACATCAATAACAATAGACTGAATCTGGAATTCACTACCAACTATAGTACTAGGAATATAACATTCTTAGATATAGAACTTTTTACGGACAATGGGAAGTTGTGCAGTCGCATGTATAGAAAGCCAACTAGCTGCAATGCTGTACTGCACGCCAAAAGTTGCCACCCTAACAGTCAAAAGAATGCTATCCCTTATGGAGAGATGGTTAGGGCAAGACGGAATTGTACTAAAGATACAGACTTTGAGGATAATTTAGTAGACCTCTCAAAAAGATTTATAAAACGAGGCTATCAAAATAAAGTTGTTATGAAAGCGATAGAGAGGGCGAAGAAATTGAAAAGAGACAAACCACTCAGTAGCAAATCCTGTAGTGAAACTCTTAAACAAACCAGACTGAGACTGATTACGAATTATAGTTCTGAGAGTGCACACCTGTTTAATATCTTGAAAAAGCATTGGTACCTGCTTAGTATGGATAGAGATCTTCTCCCATACGTTGGCAATACACCAGGAGTGACATTTAGGAAAGGGCGTACGATCTCTAACTATGTCAGCCCAAGTTACCCTGTACAAATAACAGAACCGGATTGGCTTACAGCCAACAGAAAAGGATTCCACAAATGCGGTAAATGCAGTTCGTGTAGGTGGGCAATAAAGAGAGTTAAGACATTTAACTATAATAATACTGGAGAATATACTATTGACCACTTCATTAACTGTGATACCACATATGTAGTTTATGTGATTACGTGCACCTGCAAAAAGATTTATGTGGGTAGCACGATAAGGAAACTGAAAGAAAGAATGGTGGAGCACTTCAGGGCACTAAAAACAGGAGATACACGCTATCTGGTAGCTTCACACATAACATAGTAAGAAACCATGAAGATAGAGAGAAGCATATATTTAGCTACCATGGCATTGATCATGTGAAAAGAGATCCTAGAGGTGGCAACAGAACGCTTCAATTGCGACGCAGAGAAGTTATGTGGTTGATGAAGCTTAAAGCTGTTGAATTAGGCCTGAACATTGACAACGAATATGAATACTATCTGGGTCAGGAATAAACTGTAAAAATTTACATATGTAGGATATTGATGTAGCATCACTCCCCACTATCCTGCCTGTACCTATCTTCCCACCCAACTCCCCAAAACTGAAACTATACGGAGATTATCATTAAGCATACTCTCAACACCCCCTGTCAGTAACTACGATCCATGGCATCTTAGCTCACATATTGATAATAGAATAAACAAAGAAAAAATTAATAACCTAAAAGTTTATATCATGAGAATGGAATTGAATAGAGAACCTGAACCACTAGTTTAAGCTATGATAGCTAAACAATAAATACGATGGAAATAGAATGGCAGTTAAACACTTAATACTATGTAAATAGTATTGCCCATCTGTACTTGCAAAGTCAAAATGTTACAGTTTGGAAATCTGTTTTAGGCTCTAATAATACCTAAGATCCTGCTCGATTTAGAATGGCGATATTATAAATCGGCGAACTTTTTAATAATGGGAACTAAATTGTAAATATATCGTGATCTAAACTGACTGATAATATGAACCACCAAGCGTGGATATAAACCACAAAATAAAACTCTATCTGACTAATGATTACGGAATTACAAATACTAGGTAAAGATGGTGTCCGTATTTGAGACCACCGAAAGCCACTACAAGATGGCAGTACCAAAATCCGTCGATTTTGTAAAATAATATTCAGCTCAAGACATATAAATATAACATGACCCGAAATAAATGGTATAATGATTTATTAAACGTTATAATGAACTATACGTTGAGACTCCCTGTCGATAAGTGACAGCAAATCTAATATTTAGTAAAATTAGTCAAAGATGGCGCCCGTACTTTGAAGGTATAAACAGCCACTACAAGATGGCGCCGACGTAGCACGCCAGAAACTACGGAGAAAATATACGACAAACGGTGAGTGCGGAGGGCAAGAGATTAAGATACAATACTAGGATACTAGCACTAGGAATGTAGTATTGAAAAAATACTGAACTCGTTTACGTTTATTTTAGAAATTACAGCTCTAAGACCACTATCACTGATAAGAATGTGACAAGCCTTCAGTTACAGGTAACGAGATTCATTGAGACGATTATGATAACGATAGCGTTAAACTTAATCAAGAGTACTATGACCCTAAAATTGATAGCACGTTAAATAACCTTGAACATATTCGAACATATAATGATTTTTTGATAGAGGCTGTCATTATTGATATTTTACCAATGCTGTAACTCTGAAAAGGGACATTTGTCTGCTTAGTAACGAGATACTTTGACCATGAAATAAGTACTAATCAGATCAATAGATAGTAAAATACATTATATAGATGATTACTCACATCATAATTTACTATTATAGAAAAACGAATACTGAAAAAAAGGATTTCCTATAACCACAACTAAAAAGCGATATCGTGCTACCGAATTACCTACTTCAAAATTTGAGGTGAGCTAAGTGAGTTAAACCAGATAGTTATCAGTCTGTACTGAGATGATCATATATAACATGGACAGTAGCACATGACAGGGGAACTGTTGTCTGTTTGTTGTTACAGTTATTACGCAGAATTGGAATCAGTGGATTGAACTATTCAATTGTGATTGATTTTGGACTTTAAATTGGTATGTGCAAAAGATAAGATAATGTTACTTTAAGTTTGTATTCTATTTATTAGGCTCTTCCTTTGGTTACGCTAACTAGCTTTAATCTGACTTTTTTCACCTATTTCACACTTGGGTGACTTTGGTTTTATGCTTGGCATTAGGGTCTATAAGTGTAGTCTTTTACTTTGCACCACAATAATTCGGTGGGTCTCTATTAGGTAAGAATAACGTATTAATATATAATTATTATTGTACTTAAATTGAAATTGTTGTATTGTTTACAGCCCTGAAGAAGTCTTAATGTCTAAGACTGACTGAGACGAAACACGTGTTGGCTGTTGTGTTAAATTTTTACTTTGGATGAAGAAGAGTAACAGAATAAAGACAAAGAAAGATTGAAGAAGGACTTTACAATTTGTGGACTGAAATTGATTTTTGAGTGCTCGGTGATCATTTGCACATGTACAGTGACACCTGTGCTGGTTGTGTGTGGGTTGAGTGTAAGCCAGCCCGCATGGAGTGCTTGGTGCTGGCAACAACTGGAACAGTGGACACCATTAAGACGGAAACGGAAAACACCAGCATAACAGGGTCAACTGCTGAGCAACATGGAGGTAGCCGGAGCAAGTACGGAAGTCACCCAATATGCAAACAGAAGTGTGCGTGTGTTGCAGTGCATTGAGGTTGGGGCACTAGAGCTGAGCGCGCTCATGTGAAGAAAAAGTCTAGGATTGTGTCCCTTCGGATGTGCTAGACCTGCATCATCTCATCAACGTCCCAGGTCTCTCACACTGCTTGAGGTGACATTGCTGTTCAACCGCTCCACAGCATAAAACTTAATCAGTAAAGGTCCATGGGTTGCTGTGCACTGAGTCAGTGGCACCTGGAGTGCTGAGCAGGGGAGCAGGCAGAAGATGGCATCCACGACAGGTGCGAGCAACTCCGTCAGTCTGCCAGTACCACCGTTTTGACTCTGGCAGATGGCAGTTGGAGGTGGTCCTGGCAATGGTGGCGTGTGCCTCCTGTGGTGATGCGACATCCGGGCCGGTCAGGAATCGATTTGATGTGTGAGCCTTGGTGGGCCACAGTTGAGGCTGGAGGCAGCGGACAGCGCAGGGCCACAGACACATGGCATTGATGACCCCAAGTTTGGAAAAGGGGGGTGGTGATGGACAGAGTTTCTGAATGATGCAGAATACTCTTACCAAGTCAATAGATCATGGTTTTAATCCATCACCGTTTTTTAGCTCACTGCACCATCCCAGCTCAGAACCTGGCTATATGCAAATTAGTCTGTTCCTGTCCCAGTGCATGATGGGAACAGGGCAAACCAAACTACCAAGCCAATTCTTATACTGGAAAGGAAACAAGCTTCCGGGGACCGGTTTCTGGCATCACAGCCTTCTTCGGCCTGGCTTGCTTGAATCCTGATGGTGCAATGAGCAAGGGACTCACGTCTGAGTATACCCTCCCACACATAGTGTGGATAAAACCGATTTTGGAAAAGGGGGGTGGTGATGGACAGAGTTTCTGAATGATGCAGAATACTCTTACCAAGTCAATAGATCATGGTTTTAATCCATCACCGTTTTTTAGCTCACTGCACCATCCCAGCTCAGAACCTGGCTATATGCAAATTAGTCTGTTCCTGTCCCAGTGCATGATGGGAACAGGGCAAACCAAACTACCAAGCCAATTCTTATACTGGAAAGGAAACAAGCTTCCGGGGACCGTTTTCTGGCATCACAGCCTTCTTCGGCCTGGCTTGCTTGAATCCTGATGGTGCAATGAGCAAGGGACTCACGTCTGAGTATACCCTCCCACACATAGTGTGGATAAAACCGATTTTGGAAAAGGGGGGTGGTGATGGACAGAGTTTCTGAATGATGCAGAATACTCTTAACAAGTCAATAGATCATGGTTTTAATCCATCACCGTTTTTTAGCTCACTGCACCATCCCAGCTCAGAACCTGGCTATATGCAAATTAGTCTGTTCCTGTCCCAGTGCATGATGGGAACAGGGCAAACCAAACTACCAAGCCAATTCTTATACTGGAAAGGAAACAAGCTTCCGGGGACCGGTTTCTGGCATCACAGCCTTCTTCGGCCTGGCTTGCTTGAATCCTGATGGTGCAATGAGCAAGGGACTCACGTCTGAGTATACCCTCCCACACATAGTGTGGATAAAACCGATTTTGGAAAAGGGGGGTGGTGATGGACAGAGTTTCTGAATGATGCAGAATACTCTTACCAAGTCAATAGATCATGGTTTTAATCCATCACCGTTTTTTAGCTCACTGCACCATCCCAGCTCAGAACCTGGCTATATGCAAATTAGTCTGTTCCTGTCCCAGTGCATGATGGGAACAGGGCAAACCAAACTACCAAGCCAATTCTTATACTGGAAAGGAAACAAGCTTCCGGGGACCGGTTTCTGGCATCAGAGCCTTCTTCGGCCTGGCTTGCTTGAATCCTGATGGTGCAATGAGCAAGGGACTCACGTCTGAGTATACCCTCCCACACATAGTGTGGATAAAACCGATTTTCGGTGGGTCTCTATTAGGTAAGAATAACGTATTAATATATAATTATTATTGTACTTAAATTGAAATTGTTGTATTGTTTACAGCCCTGAAGAAGTCTTAATGTCTAAGACTGACTGAGACGAAACACGTGTTGGCTGTTGTGTTAAATTTTTACTTTGGATGAATAAAGACTCTGTGACCTACTGGACCATAGTGTATGCCGGAGGCAGTGGTCAGCAGTGGCCAACAGCCAGGTGTCGTTGGCTCACGATGCACAGATTTAGTGACACCTGGGCAGTTGTCTGTAGTGTTCGATCACCTCAGTATCGATGATCCTTTTGTGCTACGGACTGCAAAGCGTCATCCTCTTACACCTCTCCTTGCATGCAATATGTACTCTGCCCTTGAAAAATCGATGCTCAGTCCAATCGAACGCAGTGTAGGCGGTAGGAGTTTCCAGCAAGGGGCCACATAAACGTGTGGTTATGATGCTATACATAGACATGGTGCCACTACATCGAAGGGAGTATAGTGATGTAAAGTCTGCATTGCCATGTGTACCCGGCCATTACATGATCAAGGCTCAGTTCCAAATGTGTGACCTACTCAAGTTTAGTGTGGCCCTGGAGCAGTAGTCCGCGTGGACCCACAGACATGTGAGGTTGTACTGCTATGCACAGACTTGGTGGCACCACATTGAAGGGAGTATAGTGACTTCAGCTCAGCCATACACATCGTCCTAAACCATAGTGTAATCAAGACTCAGTTCCAAATATGTGACCTACTAGTACGCTGTGTGTGCTGGTAGAGTACATCAACGAGAAAGGAGTATTGCGGGCCTTGCTCGCGGGGGATGTGATGGTCGTAGCAGGTTGCCAGGGTCGTGGGCCTCGGGCCTGGAGCTTGAACCGGCAAGTGGTGGGCCCTCTTTGACACATGCCGTGTCGGCAGGTGGGAATTTAGGCCTGGGTGTGCAGGAGCGGGCAGGCCTGGTTCGGGGACCAGCGTCCCGGGGTCCAGCAGGCGCACAGGATCTTAGGCAACTCCACTCAGGGCAACAGCCTAATGGTGGGGCGAGAGACGCCGCCCTGGCAGAGACGTTGGGCATTCCAGAAGAGAACCACGCCCAGAGCTACGTGTCTTTTATTCACACCCCTACGCTGGCCTGGTGTATGCCGGGCCAGCCCACTCCACTCATGCTTACGGGGGGACGTAACAAGCTAAATTTCCGCATTCCTCCCCACTGCCTGGGGTGACATGGTTGCGTCCACTGTCTACTACACTCCATACACCAAAAGTGTGTTTCGACATAGATATGTGTGTGGTCTGCTTACTGCAGTGTGGCCATCACATCCACGCCACAGTTAACATTGTGTACATTCTCATTCCTGGATCACATGCCTCCTTCGCACATCCCTGGTACCCACCTCTTCCCACATCCTGCTATTGTGTGGCTGAGCTGCCATGCCTTTGATGGCTAATGTACATGGCTGGCCCAGGTTCCCACAGTAAGTTGTTCTGTCATGTCTGGTGGGTGTGCATGTTGTATGTGAGCTTGTGACATGTGCATTTCCTTTGTTGTGAGTTGCATGATTGTAGAGTTGAGGTGTGTGGTATGTTCATTTAGTATTGGCCAATGAGCTGTGCATTTCCGTGGGTGCCATCCTGGTAGCGCAGGTTGATGATGGACTGTCGGCAGGTGTAGGGCTCATACACACTGCCTGGGGGGTTGGCGGCGAAGTTGGCGGGGATTCCCCGGTGGTCCGATATTGCCTGGACATTGGTGGGATACGTGAGCTTTCTGTTGCGCTTATTATGTGAAGTGTTGCTAGAGGGCACAAGTAGGAAATGTGTGCAGTCAATTGCCCCCTGACACGTGCGGGAAGACAGCTGTGGCATTGACACGTTGCTCAGTCTCCAGCTGTCCCTGCACAGTATCGGGGGGTTTAGATGGTGGGGTACCAAGCTGATGGTGTCATCCATGACTGTTGTAAAGGACTTGGATTGGCCTGGCTTTGTGACTCCTCTGACCTGTGGGGATGTTGGTTGGAGAGTACCAGTGGCCAACAGGTGCATCACGTCCAGCAGCTTGGTCTGTGGTGAGATGTTGGTTGTCCTCTGTGTTGGTACCGTCAACCTGTGTGCAATGGGGATCAGGATGCAAAGGTGGGTTGATCTTTTGTGCCTGAGGTGGGCTATGACATTCTCTGGTGTTGGGTCTGTGAGGTTGGTGCATTTTGGGAGGATCACTGACTTTGTCTGCGCTGCCTCGGTGTTGGTCGGGGGCGGTGAGGGTCCAGGGGGGTGGGGGAGGTCCTGGGGGTGGTGGCGGTGGGTGTTGTGACCCTCTTGGGGCTCCGAGCTGCATGTTCAGTGGCTCCATGGCACCTTTTGTTCTTCAGGTGTGGCTCTTGGTTGGGCTCCCTTTTCTGGTGCAGGCTGTGGTCCGACTTTACACCAGGTCAGAGCAGGTGTTAGTTTCCTGATGCTAGCACGCCTTATCGCGTGTTTTGTAAGTTTATCACCAATCTGGCTGGTAGTTGAGAATGTTGCGGAGTGGTGTTGTTGCGGCTTTTTGCTCGGGAACGCCTACTCTGCATCTCATTAGCGATAGAACGGGAGGTCGGGCTTTTGCTGTGGTTACTGCAAAACTCTGGAATCATCTTCCTCCAGACCTGAGGTTCATGACATCAGAGCCACTATTCCGGAGTTGACTTAAAACCTGGTTATTTTCTGATGTCTAGACTCCGCTGTACCCCTTTTGGCTAACTGCTGTTCGCAGCGCCGGGACACCCCCGTCGGGGGTAGCAGTGCGCTTTATAAGCTTCAACATAAATAAATAAATAATAGTTTCGGGGCTCATCTGTGGCGATGTTTTTTGCTGCTGCTATCGCAGGTAAAATGGTGCTATTAGCTGTTAGCACCAGCTTGTGAATGGGGCGATAAATGCATTGCGATTTTGGCTGCGATAAAGTGCTGTTAACTCAGCAATAGCTCCTTGAGAATATGCCCCTTTGTCTTACATATGCTATGCCTGGCATTTCTCACTTTTGCACCCAATATCTTTTTTGAGTTTGAAATGTTTATTAGAATACAAACACATAATATACTGTAGTTTAATATTTACATCATAGGCGTTATTTTAAAAAAATGGATAAACAGAAGTTGAAAGCTTATTATAACAGGCAAGAGTGAAACTACCAGTTTAGATAATTAACTGCTACCATACAGAAAGAGAGACAATTAAAATGTTTAATAGGTTGGTCAGTTTCAAAGGCATCTGATATTAGTTTGAACATTTTCCAGTTGCGCAAGTTTTGCCAGATAAATTAGCCACATCTAGATTTGCAGGATTTCGGCTGATTTCCAATTTTTTTCTCCCCCTAAATATCTCTGAAACCACATTTGCTTGGATCCGTCTGCTTATTACCAATCTCATTATGGTGCAAGAGTATCCCTTTGGTTAAGGAAACATTGTCACAGTTGGGGGCAAAATCAAATCTTGTATTGATTTCTTTCCAACCATCCGAAATCTTTGGATACCTTATGAGCATGTGAAGAAAATCCACATGGTATTTCATCCCTTTTAAAGAGCATCCAATCTCATGGGCACATTCTTAAATGCACAAGCTCTACAAAAAATATTAGAGAAGAAACTGAAATAATAAGTCTGTTAATGCAGCCCTTTGCAAAACTGACTTTATTTTTGTTTTTAGCTTTTTGAAATGGTGTGAAGTTACTGCGAGTGTTGAACAAAGGTGCCTCTTACAAAATGTTCTGTGTTAGATATTATTCATTCGATATTTTAGCTCACTTTTATTTATTTATGTATTTTATTAATTGAGATTTATTACATCATTCACATGCATTTGACAGCTAGAAATATAAAGAAAAAACCATCAACTTATAATAAACTACATCCCGTGCAGTACAGTACATCATGTATCACATTAGTATTTAACATCCACTCAGTCAAATGAGCTGCCCATCTCAACCTCTGCCCAGCAAGTTATCAACCACCCCGAAAAATTATGTTGGGCTACTGTGCATATTCGATCATTTATATCATTTCTGGGTGTTCCAATAAAAATACTGTAACGGGGCCCATATATCCTCGGGTCTAGAGGAACCTAGTAATTCTTCGGCATAAATGTCCAATTATTCTCTACAAAATACAACGTCCTTCAGCCATCGTGCCGCTTTTCCACCCCAATTTTTAGCCACCAATCTCTTAGCCATCAGTGTAGTTATAGTCACCAGTTTGTGTTTACATGGTTTAATTGATTTACCTGCGGAGTGCATCCCACCCCTTCCATTATCATTTATGATAGAATCTTTGTCACCTCAACCCAAAACGCCAAGATGATCTTACAGCTCCAGGCAAGGGGCAGAAATCCGGCTCTGGTATCACCACACCTCACACACCAGGAATCTTCCTGCAGCCCATGTCCATGTAGCCGTGCAGGTGTATAGTACATTTGTTGAATGAACTTAAAATGGATTATTCTACGGTTGTAATTGGCAGTGAGGCTCTCAGCGAGTGCCCAGCTTGTCTCCCAGTCCTCTCAAGCCAGAGGTGCCCCAAGCACACGATTCCGCCTATCTAGGGCTGTAAATCTGGTCACTGAGTTTTCCCTGAGGGATGTGTTATATATTCTAGTTATCGGCCCCTTCCGCTCTTCAGTTGTTAGTAACAACTGTAGCGCTTTCACCATCAGCGGCTCTCTCTGGAACTCAGGGTCCAGCAACCTGACGGCCGCTTGGAGCCTAGCATACACCAATCCTAGCATTGCCATATAAGGCTGTTCAGTGCATCTAGTGTCAGAAACTGACGATCAGTGTGTAAATCTCCCTATGTAGTCAACCCGGCCGTTCACAGAATTCCCAATGCCCTGGGCTCATGAGTAACAGATATAAGAGGGTGCGGCGCCAGTGCCATAGCCGGCACATAATTATATTTCTTTTCAGCCCTGGCGCCCAGCTCACTTCAAACTTTTAAAGTGCTAGTTACAGTATTTATCTACAGTCTAGGAATCTCAGGCCTGTTATATAGTACCATGGCAAGGAGCGGGTTTGGGTAGGCATCTTCTGATTCCACCGCCAGCTGTGGTAAATAACGCTGTGGAAAGTGCCAATAGTGTGCAACTTGCGCTTGCGCAAATAGATAATATAATCGCAGGTCCAGAACACAAAAGCCTCCTCTCTCATATGCAGTGTTAGGGTATCCCAGCTGCATCTAGGCTGCTGTGCCCGCCCATATTAGTCTTAACAAGCATGTTTTGATAGACCAAAATATTGCTTTGTTTAATGCTATTGTATATTCACAAACAGATATAAGAATATGGGTAATACCAATATTTTCCTTACCGCAATTCGGTCTGCCAAAGACAGTGGAAGGCATGTCCATTAGGCAACCTGGTAAGTTAGCTTCACAACAGCCCGCACATAATTCATGTGGACCACTACCTCCAGTTCTCTGTGTACCCAGATGCTTAAGTACCTAACAATTTATGTTGCCCAGGTCAATGGAAACTCCAAATCATAGGAAGTGGTGCATTGTGTGAGGGGGAACATTGTAGATTTTCCCCAATTAATACTGAGGCCAGAGTACCACTCGAACCTCACATGTTCCCGTATCAAGGGTGCAAGATGTAACTCTGTCTCTCTCGTATACAAAAGCATCTCATCAGCATAAAGGGATATAGCAAGAGGGTGCTGACGGACCCTCAGTATAGCCTGCGCATGTCCCTGCCTGATTTTACACACTAGGGGCTCCAAAACTAGGCAGAACAACATCGAGGGATAGTGGGCACCCCTGTCTAGTACCCCTGCAGATCTCGATTGGATCAGAGATGACTTTATTGATACATATCCTGGCTATTGGGTTTGAGTAAACCAGGTGCACCCTCTTCAAAAATGCAAGCAGCAACCCCATGTGATGCAGAACTGTGAACATATACTCCCACTGTATGGAGTCAAATGCCTTGGTGGCATCAAAAAGCACTGCCACAGCCTTCATTTCAGGGTTTAATTGATGCAACACTGCAAACAAGGTTCTCAAGTTATGTGTCATAGATCTCTCAGGCACAAATCCCGATTGGAAGGACCAGATTTGGCACAAGAGGTTGTAGTCTTGTGGCAATTTTTTTAGGCAACAATTTTTGTCGATATTTATCAGCGATAACGGCCTGTATGACTCGCACCTACTTGCGCCCTTATCTGGCTTCAATAGCATGACTATGAGGGCCACGTGGAGGGTAGGGGGCAGATGCAGGGCTAAACTGTCTGCATAAGCTTTATAGAACTCATTAGGTACCCCTTCCACCTGAGCCGCTATCCCACTCGGTAGTGCCATAAGGGCTTCCTTCACATCCTCCACTGTCAACAGCTGCATTAGGTACTCTCTCTAGACCAAGGATAGCCAGCCTAGAGTGACATCATCCAGATAGCTAGCCACCTCACTGTCAGAACCTGCAGGCCTAAGCCCAAATAACTTAGCATAGAACTCTGAGAAGGCTGTTATGATCTCTGGTGTTGTATGGCGTGGGATGGAATTTGGTCTACTATCTCTACAATGTGGCCCTGTACCTTCTGCTCTCCTAGTTGGAGGCAAGTGAGTGCCCCTGTCTGACCCCCTCCCCATATACCAGCACCCTGCATCTTCTAGACCTGTGGCGATGTCGGTGTGCTCTGAAACCAAGTCCCTCACCATATGTCATGTGTGTGTGTCTCTGTTCATATCTTCGCTCAAGGGTGTGTAGCTTGCTCTCAATGGCTTGTCGTTTATTGCGAAGCGATTTAACTATCCCCGCCTGAACCCCCATGCTCTCCCCACGAATAGTGGCCTTAAAGGCCTCCCACAGCATCCCCCCCCCCCGCTTTCACCGATCCCTCATTCTCATGAAAGAACTGCGTAATGGCTGTACCTATAGTTGCCTGGAACACTGGATCTAGTAATGACGACAGCTGCAATCTCCATTGAAATGGGAGTCTGACACATGTAGGTATCGTCAGTCCCGTAGCACAGGGGCATGGTCATACAGCGCACTGGTAAGATGAGACACTCCCACTGTCCAGGTGCACACCTCCCTGGAGACTAGCCAGTAATCCAGCTAGGACCATGAGCCGTGCACAGATGATACATAAGTTCCCTCCATGGAGTTGGGGTTCCTAAATCTCCGTATGTCTACCAACCCTTCAGCCCTCATTATTTCACTCACAGTCCTTGCTGCTTCTTTCCCATGCCATTCAGTAGTGGCTGATCGGTCCAATAAAGGAACCAAATATACATTTAGGTCCCCACATTTCACCATGGAAGAAGGCAGGGTTCCCAGGCGTCTCCAAATCTCATTATAAAATGCAGGATCATCTGCATTAGGGCCATACATATTAACAAATAACACACTCGAACCAACTAAGCAACTCTGTGTTCATCGGTCTCTGTGTGAGTGAGAGTAAATGGAGTTCCCTTTTTCACTAGTAACAACACACCCTTGGAGTATGTGGAGTATGTGGAGTATGACGAGGACACCCTGACCGCCGCCCATTTCTTCCCCTGATTATGCTCTGTCTGTTTCATGAGGTGCATTTCTTGCAACAATGCCACTTGAATATAATGCCTGTCAAGATATGCCAGTACCTGCCATATTGTATGGGGGTTATTGAGATCCGTACGTTCCATGTTCACAATTTGATTAAGCTCGCCTGTCCCGACATTTCCGGTGTATTACTTTTTCGAGCCAGTGAGGTGTCCACCTCCCCCAAATGAGCAGCTATAGAATCATCCTTATACATGTCATACACTGCATCTGCTTCTAGAAACAAACATTAACCCCCCCACCCACTTCAGCACACCCAACTTGCTAAAGCTATCCCGCATTAACAGAAACTTGGACAGAAAGAAAGTAACTACCTACATCTTTCGTAGGTGTATACACGTCAGAGGTCGCTAGTGCCTGAAAACCATCACGTCGATAGGATAGTGTATACCCATTGCTACGGTATGTTCAATATACATTGTGTGTGGTTGACCCTAGACCAAAGCATCAGGAGCCTCGCACCAGACACAATATAGTTCACTTAGGGTGCCTCTACATCAATTCTCCCTGTGTCGGACCGCTACCTTCAGTGCATCACCCCCAGTGTGACCAACCTATTAAGCAGTCAGATAGTTATTGTCTTGAATGGCGAAGACTTCTCTCAGTTCCCGGTCGTACCCCCTACCGGCTGCTGCTTAGTTCAGAACTTCCCACCACTTCATGCCACTAACCTTGTCCCTGTCCTATGCATCACTGTCTAGCCTTCCCGCTTGGTCTCCCCGGCTCTTCTTTAGTGATTTGATGTAATCCTTGGCAGTTTTTGGTGAATTAAAAATCGTATTCTTTCCCTCAACCTCTATATGCAGGTGGGCCGGGTATAGCATTGCGTATTGGATTTGTTCGACCTGTGACTTCTTAACTGGCAGAAATTCTTGTCACGCCGCTTGAACTAAGACAGTGAAGTAAGGATAGAACGCAATGTCATTCCTCTTGTAGTTGATGGCCTGTTTCTCCCTTGCAAGATGTAAACCCGCATCCCAATAATTAAGCAAACGTGCATTGATCGGGCGTGGTGGGGCACCCGGGACAGGTCGCACCGCCGACGGCCTATGGGCTCCTTCCACTATCAGGACCGCAGACATGTTTTCAGGCCAAAAGATCTCCCTGAGCATTGACTCAATATACAGATCCAGTCTGCCCATGTTTATAGACTCCGGCAGACCAGTAATCCAAAGGTTGTTACGCCGTGTCTGTGCCTCTAAATCATCATCGGGACTGGAATTTGACTCCCAGAACAGATTTCACAGAGCCCAACAGGCTGGAGTCAGTCCCGCCACCTGCGACTAACAGGTTCGGATGGCATACCAATCCTGGGATTTTGGGCGGATCACTTCACTCGGCCAGTAGAGCTGCACTAAGGGGCAACCATTTTTCCGTGGGCTCTCTAGCGCCCCCCCAGCTCACTTTTAATATAATTGTTAATTGTCGCTGTCAACACAAAGTTTTGTCAAAGATGCAACAATGCCATTTGTTTGAAAAACAATAATCTAAAAATTTGGAACCTGTAAGTGACAATTCCATTAATTTCTAGTCACATCCACATCACAACTAACGATTTTTGAAAAATATTTCATCTTTTTTGAAAAACGTGAGAACTCAATTCAGTTGATATGTTTAATTCTTGCTGTTTAATTCTTCCTCATATGTTTAGTGTGATCTTTACTAACAATTTTTGATCCTCTATTAGGCATGCAGACTTTTAAGTTCATATCACAACATCTGTTTATCATACCGTGGCTGGTTGAAAAATGCAAGTATCTCATGTATCTCATTGGTACTCTTATTGAAGGCACAAGTCGAGGGTACACGCGGGTAGATAGCGTCTACCCACTCTTTTCACAGGGTTGACACCTTCTGTCCTGCCCAGTGATTAAAACTCTCAGAAATATGCTAAACTTGTCCTGGTGTTATTTTTAGATACCAGGGCACATTCAGCAGAGCCTGTCAGAGCAGCAATGTGCTGGTGAGGAGGGGTATTATCAAATTCCAGCTGGGCTCATAACAAAGGCCGCAGTTAAAAGGCCCTCAAGCCTCTTCTTGTTGGAGCATCCTGGCTGGGAGCTATTGGGCGCCTTACACCTTAATGCAATGATGGGAAAACAAAGCCACACACCTTACCAGTTAACAAGTACTTAAAAGACACATGCTTTGACTTTGTTCAGTCCTTTCATATAAGATATGCATGCACTGTAGAAATGACAGATGTATTGGTCTGTCCCAGTGTTTTACACAAATAACAATTTAAATGCCACTATTTTGTTTTATTTCTTTTATTTCGTTACAGCACTACTCATCCAAATGCAGGGTGTCAGAGCGTTTCACATCCTTCGAAGACATTATACATTGACATTTGTGTAAATCAATGTGCAGGATGTGTTACATAAGACAGTGATAATATATGACCTGCAAGTTATGTACACTAGTGTTACTATTGTTCAGCATGGCTAACATGTAGTGGCTTGGAGTGGGGTAGATTGGTGTTAGATAGATTGGAGTGGGGTAGATTGGGGTAGAGTGGTATGGGGTAGCTTGAGGTAGAGTTAAGTGGGGTAGATTGATGTAGAGTGGAGTGGGGTAGGTTGGAGTGAGGTAGAGTGGGGTAGATTGGAGTGAGGTGAAGTGGGGTAGATTGGGACGGAGTGGAGGAGGGTAGATTGGAGTTGTGACGAGATTGGAGGAGAGTGAGATAGATTAGGGAAGAGTGGAGTGGCGTGGGGTAGATTAGGGTGGAGTGAAGTGGGGTAGATTGGGTGGATTAGAGTAGAGTAGATTGGAGTGGAGTAGATTGAAGAGATATGAATGGAGTGGGATAGTTTAAAGGTGAGTAAATTGGAGTGAAGTGGGATTGATTGAGTGGAGTGGGTTGGATTGGAGTGGGGTATATTGAGATGGGGTAGATTGTAGTAGGGTAGATTGGGGTGGTGTAGATTGGAGAGGGGTGGATTGGAGTAGAGTGGGGTAGATTTCAATGGAGTGTGGTGGATTGGAGTAGGGTAGATTGGATGAAGTGGAGTGGGGTAGATTTGGGTAGAGTGGAGCGGGGTAGTGTAGAGTGGAGTAGAGTGGGCTACATTGGATGGATTGGAGTGTGGTGTAGGTTGTCACAGATCGGAGTGGGGTAGATTGTGGTAGATTGGAGTGGGGTAGAGTGTGGTGGAGTGAGGCAAATTGGAAATGAGTGGGGTAAATTGGAGTGGAGTGGGTTGGATTGGGGTACATTGGAATGGGGTAGATTGTAGTAGTTTAGAGGAGGGAGATGGGAGTGGATTGGAGTGGAGTGGGGTGGGGTAGACTGTAGTAGATTGTAGCAGAGTGGTGTAGATCTGAGTGGAGTGAAGTAAACGTGGGTGGAGTCAGGTAGATTAGAGTGGGGTGGGGTAAATTGGGTTAGATTGAGCGGAGTGAGGTAGATTGGAGTGGAGTAGACTAGAGTGGAGTGGAGTGGGGAAGATTGGGGCAGATTGGAGTGGGGAGATTGCAGTGGAGTGGGGTAGATTGGATCATAGTGGAGAGGATTGGGGTAGATTGGAGTGGAGAGCGGTAGATTGTGTTAGAGTGCGGTAGACTGGAGTGAGGAGTGGGGTTGATTGGATTATAGTGGAGTGGATTGGGTAAGATTGGAGTGAAGCGGGATAGATTGGGTTAGAGTGGAGTAGATTGAAATGGGGTAGATTGAAGTGGGATGGAGTAGATTGGGGTGGGGTAGATTGGAGTGGCATGGGGTAGTTTAGGTGGGGTGTGTTAGATTGGAGTGGTGAGGGGTAGATTGAGGGTAGTGGTGTGGATTGGATGGAGTAAGGTAGACTGGAATGGAGTAAATTGGGGTTATTTGTAGCAGAGTGGGTGGGTTAGATTGGGATACATTGGAGTGGAGCGAGATAGATCGGAGTGTAATGTAGTACATTGTAGTGGTGTGGAGTAGAGGGGCGTAGAGTGGAGTGGCATGTTGCGTAGTGGAGTGAGTAGCGCAGATTGGAGTGGCATGTCGTAGAGTATAATGGACTGTCACAGAATGGAGTGGAGTGGCGTGGCATAGAGTGGAAGGGCACAGAGTGGAGTGGTGTTTTGTGGAGTATGCATGGCGTGATAATGTACTGCCATTACAGAAAACTTATTTTCAATTGAATTGACCACTACCTTTGCACCAACATACGATTTTACTGGACATAAATGATAATGTGTGCAAATGTCATCACTTAGTGTATTGATGTGTTGTAAACAAATATTTGTTTCCACCACACTTCAGAATTACAAAAGAAAATGGGGCATATTAGCAAGAACCTCGTTAAAATGATCGCCGTTTTAGTGACAGGAAACTGCCGCTAAAACAGTGATAATGGGCTTGCTAATATGCATAATAGAATTCCAATAGAAGCCCAGGTTAGATGTGCAGGACATCTAACCTGGGCTTCTATTGGAATTCTATACCGCATATTAGCAAGCCCATTATCTCCGTTTTAGCTGCAGTTTCCTGTCGCTAAAATAGCGATAATTTTAAGAAGGTTCTTGCTAATATGCCCCAATGTGCTTTATTTGTAGTTATTCTGATGCATTCTGAAACATTTACTAAGTTCTCCTTTTTTTAGGTACATTGGAGTTGAGTGGGATAGAGCAGAGTTTAATGGAGTAGAGAGTTGTGTTGAGTGGAGAGGCATAGAGTGGAGTGGCATGTTGTGTTGTGGAGTGAGTGGTGCAGATTGGAGTGGCATGTCAGAGTATAATGGAGAGCCATTGAATGGAGTGGCCTAGCATAGAATGGAAGAGTATGGAGTGGAGTGGCTTTGTGTGGAGTATGCATGGTGTGGTAACACACTGCAATTACAGAAAACAGATTTTCAATTGAAATGGTAGTTACATGTGTGCCAATATACGGTTTTACTGCACACAAATGATGTGTGCACATGTCATCAAGTGTATTGATGTATTGTATACAAATATTTGTTTCCACCACACCTCAGAATTACTAAAGAAAATGTACTTCATTTGAACTAATTCTGATACATTGTGAAACATTTGCACAGTTCTTTTTTTGTGTGCTAGAAAAAATAAACATCCTACACCCTCTCCTCTTACATGGATACTCAGCAGGATTGTCTCACTTTGAAGTCTGAGAAAGAAAAGTAAACACCAAGTTCCCTCAGAAGAAAGAGCTTGAAAGTTGACCTCTGTCTTTGAATGCACAGCAAATGTGACAAGTTAAGAACACGATACAAAGGCCTGTATCTGTACAGAAAGTGAGTTTGTGGAAGAAATAAATACAGTACACAAGGTTTGGGGAACTGGAGGGACGTACTCAAGTTGGACAGCCTAAAGCAAATAAAGCCAGCAAATGAAAAGCCAGAAAATGTGAGTTACAAACTACAAAGCCAATGGTAAGTAACGGGCAGAATGCATTCCAAGGTCCACTCTCCGAATGTCCCCAAGATGTCTTTAGCACTTAGGCTTCGACCTAAAAAGGAGCTCTGTTTTAAAAGCTGTAACCCACTTCACCCGTTTGCATGAAATAAAAACCTGTCATCTGCATGTTGCATATTGTGCATTACAAGAGACATATTAACCCTCTATGCTACTTTGATTCAAAACTAGGACTAGACAGAACACAGATCTCTCCAACAAATACCTTTACCTTCAGAGTTATCTTACCATCATTATTATTGGCTGAGAATTAACTGTCACACAAAGATCTTTGCAGCAGGTGCCTTAACTCCATAAGATATTTTAAAATGCAGACTTTGCAACCAATTAAGCAGAACAGATTTACTGCCATGTTTCTCCTTGTTGCTAATTTCTTTGTGGCAAGGTTTTAAAAAGTAAATGTATAAATTGAGGCTCAGATGTTGCCTCTGGTTGCCTCACTTTTTTGGCACAACCCTGACGCAAAATCTAATTTGTTAAATATTTTATTGAACTCAAATGTACTCATGATAGACCTGCTAAACATATGTGTGGGGTCTTAAGGCGTGATGTCACTTTTCGTGATGTCACTTCCTGTGAGAATTGCAAAAAACACAGTTGAGGTCATGGGTTGTGATACCACTTCCTTTGATGTCACATACGTTGTCAGGCGCTGTGGTGTCATGTGCTGTGATCTCACGCACTGTGACATCACGCACTATGATATCACATGCAGTGATGCCACTTGCATACTGCCACCATTGGTTAGTCCCCCACTTCTTTTTTTAGGACTTGTACCCTGCTCGTATCCGATGTGTATAATTAGCTGTTCATCATTAAAATATGTATATCTTTGCAAGCAGCTTTAAAAAGAAAATATCTTATTCTTATTAAAATGCCATTTTAGGAGTCTTATGAGCAATTCTACTAATGAATTACTCATTGGAAAAAACAAACCATAACAGCTGCGTCATCGATGCCATTGGAATATGCTAAATTGTGATATGTTTTAAAGTATTCATGTCTTCAATCAAAAGCCATCTTGCCTTTCTTAGCCACGATGTAACCAGAAATGTACAGTAGTTAGAAAATACTTGATCAAATCTAATGCAATTCAGAGGTACACCTAGTTTGCTACTGATCGATTAACCCAATGTGCCAAAACACATGTATGTTTAGATCTGTGTGTAAGGAAAAGTTGTCCAGAGCAGTTTAACACCTTGAACATGTTGCTACTGAAATCAAAGAAAGAAACAACAGAGAGAGACGGGGAGAGAGATAGATCTTTGCTCACAGAGATATGAGTATTCAACAATAGCTCTTTGTATCTGACGTAAGTAGTTTTTTCTTTATAAAACATACTTTTACTTTTATGTATTTTTTATTACTTATTTGGAGAGTTTTTTTTATTCATGAGCAATACTGTTTTTTACAGCTTTATAAAGTGCGGATTTTATCATTATTTTTTTAATTTCTGTCGCCTGTTAGCCTTCACTATGTCGTCTCAGGGCTCCTTTAGGGCAGAGCATGCGATGAACACATTTGGGTTGACTTTCCCAGTCGCCTGATCATAAGCTTTACCTGATATGAGAGAGACCAGGCAGAGATCACCACAGCAGGATCTTCGGCAAAGTGTTATAGGCCCTTATGTGGCTACCCATCTGTACTGAGTTCGTGCATAAGTTCTCCCCCTCACCCCCCAGAGCTAAGCCACTGAAGGTCCCACAGGCTCTTCACCGAGCACAGATATCTTCAATGTGCATTGCATGCTGTTTGCATGTTTTATATTGGTTTTTTGGTTGCACTTTCTTACGTTTCTGGGCACCACACAAATATTGTTAAGGCTGAATGGACTTAAAAGTATTTCTCCTCGGATTTGGCGGCGGAAGCAAGATGGCGGCTGTGTGAGGAGCCGCTGAGCAGCAGCGTGAGCGAGGTGCAGTAATCCTCCCCTACCCCCCGTAGAAGCAGCGGCTTACCTGGCTGACTCCCGGTGTAGGAGAAGGAGAGCCGATGCTGTTTGTTCCCTGGTGGTCCGGAGCAGCGAACTTCCAGTGGAGGCGGTCTGAGGTCACGGACGGGCTGCTGTTGCTCTGGGTCCGACGTCCGCGGCGTTGGGGGCGTGTCAGCTCCCGACCGAGGCCGAGGCAGGCAGTGGGAGCCGGCGGAGGAGAAACAGGCAGCATCTCTCTGCCGTTCAACTTTTTTCGGCTGAAGGAGCACCCTGCTGCTAACGTGCTGGCAATGGCCCTGAAAACGACAGCAAATGCAGCAGCTAAAGCTGCAGCTGCAGCAAAGAAGAAAATCCAGGCAGCCCAAGCAGCACAGGCGGCGCAGGCAGCGCAGGCTGTACCCTCAACCTCGGAGCAAGTACACCAAGGGACGGAAGAGGCATCTCTGTCCATAGTGGATCCGAAACTTGGTGAAGGTGATGAAACACCAATGCCGCCCAAGAGAGGTAAACAGGTGACACAGCATCCTCGGCAGTCCCCTTCTATCTCGGAGCTATTGATTTGCGGGGGAAGGAGTCAGAAGAACGTGGTTGCTGAGAAGCCTCAACCCCCAGTCCAGGAGCCAATGGCACAGAACCCTAAGGAGATTGGAGGGCCTGCACCTATCCTCCCCTTGGATGAGGAAGAGGGGCAGGATGATGCAACATTGTCTTTTTTTTTTTTTTTTTTTTAATCCTCATCTGCCCAACACACGTTCTTTGCATACAAAGCAAACAACCCAACCACCTCACTGCCATTGGGAGCAAGCCCTGGAAATTGAGCCGCTACGCAACTAGGCAGAAATTATTACGAGTTGGTAGGAGATTCCATGCACCTTGTTAACGTTCCTCCAAGCAACTTCATGCCTGTAGGGCCAGTATGTAAATATCGGAATCGGGGCAGACCACAATACTGAACCATGGAGTAAATGGGCGTAATCATCGGATCTATGGGGGGGGGGGGAAGAAAAAAAAAACCCAAGGAGGCTAAGAAGGCTTCACTTCCAATCTGTCAAAAGTTTCCAAAATGTGAGGTTCTGGGCTCTACAAGTTCTTGTCAAGTCTACCTTAGATGTTACATAGAGTGAGGTTAGCCACGCAGAATGAGTGGGAGGGATGGTATCCACCCAGTGCATACATATCTGCCGTCTTGCCAATAGGATAGCATAAAATAAAAAGGACCGCTCTACCCCTGTGATGGTCTGGTCAAACCCGAAAATGACAAGTGGTAGAGTTAAAGGGATGTTGGTCTTAATAATTGAATCTAAAGTGGCTTTAATCTCCTTCCAGAAAGCAGATATGTGGGGGCATTCCCAAAACATGTGTATATCAGAGGCTGCTAACAAATGGCATTTATTACAGCATTTCCCCTCTTGATATTTAGATAAACGTGAAGGGGAAAGGTATGCCCGGTGTAAGGTAAACAAATGATTTCGTCTAAGCCAGGCAGGTTTAACTAGTTTATACAAAAGGGAAAAGGATTTTATCCACAAGTCCTCATCTAATGCCACTATTTCTCTACCCCATAGCTCCATTGGGAAAATGAAATCCCCATCTATCTCTTCCAATATGGACCAATACCAAAGAGCCACCTCCTTACCTCCTGTCTGTTTTTCAACTAGATGTTGTTCTAGGGGGCCAAGTCTCCCGGTATTAGGATCTTTCCTGATTAGTTCTCTGGCCCAGCTCCTGATTTGTACGTATTATGATGCAACATTGTCAACCGCTGCGCGGGCAGAGGAGCAGGTTGAGGTAAGGGGGCAAGAGACAGCCTCAGGGACCCCGGTGGTTACAGGTACAGGTACTGATGAACAATTTGATGGGGCCGCATTAGATAACGGGGGGGGGGTAACTGAAACTTTTTCATCCCCTGTACACTCTGTCTGTTTGCCAGAACTGCTGAATGATCAGTTGGAGGAGGCTACGGGACAATGTCTGGTGACTGAAGGGGGCATGGATAAAGGGAAGGAGAAAGAAATTGCGCTATTTTGCCCACCAGCTCAGCTCACTCTCACGGATGAAGGGGGTAAGGAGCAAGAGAGAGAGAAAGATAGCAGTGAGTGCTTCTTCTCGGTGACAGAGGATGCAGAATGGTCCGATGAGGAGAGGAGCTCCCAGGAAGGGAGCAATCTGGATTCTGATAGTGACAGCGATTTAGAACGGGACCCCCCCAGTACGGCCAAAAGACCTGGTGGTCATGGAGAGGCCCGTGTGCATCAGATGCGGGATTTGACCTGGGACCACTCTTCAGCTACGCCCCTACAGGGAAACCCTAACACCGAGGCCCCACCATCGTACCCTCCATTGTTGGATGACATATATCAGACCATCCTTACGCATAGAGAAGAAGCTAGGCAGGACACTCGGAAGTCACAGGCAGCAATGCGTAAGATGCAGGGGGCTGTTAGAAAACTCTCTAAGGCATGTACCAATGTGGGGGACAGAGTCACTAATTTGGAGGAGCGGATTGTGGCAACCGAAGCAGAAGCCGCAGCAGCATCTTCCAAGGTAGACTCCCAGTGTGCTCAGGTTGTCGACATCCAGTGGAAACTGTAGGATATGGAGAATCGGTTGAGGCGCAATAACCTCCGAGTCTTAGGAGTTCCGGAAGGGGCAGAGGGCTCAGATATTAGGGTCTTCATGATCAACCTGTTCAAAAAAGCATTCCCGGAACTATCTGAGTGGAACTGGGCTGCGGAAATGCAGAGAATTCACCGTACTCCATTTAAAGCTCGCCGGGGGGCTGGAAGCGACAATAAACCTAGGGCAGTCTTGATATTTTTTGGCAACTTTGTTCTCCGGCAGATCATATCGGAAAAGGCTCGCCCCGATGCAAAAAGATCTAGTGAGGGGGTTTCTTTCTTCGTGAGACCAGACTTCTGTCACGCGACAGGGGAGAGGCGGTGGAGACTCCGCCAGCTGATTAAGCCCTTTCAGGACAGGCACACTCAGGCTTATTTAGTAAACCCAGCGCAGCTCAAGATACTGAAAGATGGGAAGACCATATATTTTTCGTCAGAAGTTAAGGCGAAGGAGTTTCTGGACTCTCTGTGACTCAAATAAGTTTGATTGGTGGTGTACTAAGTCCGGCAAGGTGTTTAAAAATTAGAATATTTTTGATGTGGGGTGTACTATTTATCTGAATTGATTGGTTTAACAGTGGGATTCTGTTTCGTTTCTTAGGGGGGACGGGTTGGGGGAGGTAAGATATGGTAAGATACGGTTCATATGGTTGTTGTGGTTTAAGAAATAGCTGCGCCTATGCTCCACGCTGCTGCGCACAACCATCATTAGCTCAGACCAAGGTCTGAGTGCTTCCAGTGGGAGGGGGGATAAGAAGGGTGGGGGTGGAGGAGGGAGGGTTCTTCAGGGGGGGCACTGCTGGGAAGGGTGAGGGGGTAAAAAAGCAGAAAAAAATGAGAATTTGTGGTACAATGTTTTTTACAGCTTTGGTGCTTTTGGGAAATGGTAAACTTGTTTTGGAAAAGGCTTTTCTTTATGATTATGATGTTCAGCTGAAAGTAAGGTTTTTCTTTAGCAATAAGCATGGCAAATCTTAATGTATATTCAATAAATATAGGGGGGTTAAACGATTGGAGGAAGAGATCAAAATGAGCACAGTTTGTGAAGACTGAGTCTGTAGATATTTTGTGCCTTCAGGAAACCCATCTACCATGGGCAAAGAGGCAGCTGCAGAGGGTTGGAGGGTTCAATATTTTGGCATGTTCCACCCAAACGTCAACAGTAAGGGGGGGTAGTGATTCTGGGGAAATCTTTTCTGGGGGAGGCAAAACGGGCTAAATCTGACGCACTTGGTAGATGGGCTATGGTGGAATTGGAGTTTGGTCTTACTATCTGTGGTATATATGGCTCAAATCAGGACAACCCAGAGGTTTTTGAAATTTTGGAAGAGGAATTGTCATCATGGCCGATTCCCATACTGGTTTGTGGTGATTTTAATATCTCCACGGATCTTTTTGTGGGAAGTTCATATGCTGGCAGAAAACCAAGGGTATTCATGGCTCTCCGGTCTATGATGTTGTCGCATGGTTTAATAGATGTCTGGGGGGCAAAGGAGCCTAGAGATCCAGGCTATACATACTTCTCTTGTCCCCACCAGAGGTATAGTAAATTGGACTATTTCTTAATATCATCTACGGAAATTAGTAAGATCAGTATTAGGAAACTTCCCAAGGTCCTCTCGGATCATAACCCGTTGGCAATTATATACAATGGTATGGGGCTAGTTAGGAATTGTAGGGCTTGGACATTCAATCGAAAGCTTCTGGCCGATGTACAGTTTGTTGATCATATGCAAAAATGGGCCCGCGAATTCTTTGATGCCAATCGTTATAGTGCATCAAGGAATTGTGTGTGGGATTCATTTAAAGCAGTATTAAGGGGGGAGGTTATCAGTTATTCTGCTCAGGCCAGGAAAAAAGAACAAGCCACCAGGGTCAAGCTTTTGGGAGATCTAGGTAAGGCAGAAGAACAACACTGCCAAGATATAACCCAAGGAAGGGAAGGTAGAGAGAGCCAAACCAACATCTGCCTAATTAAAGCAGAATTACAAAAATATTTAGCAGAAAAGGCGGCAGCGGCATATTGGACATATAAAGGGAGGGTGTATGAAACTGGGGAACAGGCTGGTAAGGAATTAGCGCTAAGGATCAGACAAGATTATACCAAGAATATAATAACAAGCATTCGCGAGAATGGATGTGATGTGGTGGAACCCCAGGGCATCCTCTCAGTCTTTGCGAATTTCTATGAAACCCTGTATAAGGAGGAAATGGGTGGGACGTGCCCAATCGGCAGGTATCCGGATAATGGGCCTAAACTGGGACCAGTAGAGAGAGAAAAATTGGAGCTGGATATAACGGTGGATGAGATCCGCGAGGCACTATCTGACCTGGCTGCTGGTAAGGCTGCTGGGCCAGATGGCATCCCTCTCGAGATGTATAAATGCCTCTCGGGAGAGCTGGGTCCAATACTGTTGGATCTATTTAATGGCATTTAGGTACGGGTAAGATTCCGGAAACATGGAAAGATACCAACATCATAGTCTTCCATAAAAAAGGAAAGCCGAGGGAAAACCCTGGGTCATATAGGCCCATATCTTTGATTAATTCCGACAATAAGCTGTATGCTAAGATTCTGGCCATGCGGTTGGGGAGGGTTATTGGTGGGCTCGTCTCCCCCTGGCAGCATGGGTTTATCCCTGGTCGAGGAATGGCGGACCATGTTAGAAGAGCAATCTCGCTGTTCGAGGCCTATGCTGCTGGCGCAAGAGGAGTCGCCATGATCCTCCTTGACGCAGAAAAAGCGTTCGATCGCGTCAGGTGGCTCTACCTATGGAATGTATTGATGGAGAGAGGGTTTGGCCCAAAAATCCGGACGGCCATAAAAGCCATGTATTGTGACCCAATGGCCCGAATACAGCTGATGGGCCAGAGTTCGGACAGGATTGGGATAAGCATGGGGCACCCGTCAGGGTTGTCCCTGTTCACCTATCCTGTTTGCTTTGTATATCGACCCGCTGGTTAGGCAGATTCTCGAGAATGGGGGAATACAGCCAGCAGTAACTAATGGATTTACTAGCAAAATATTGGCATACGCCGATGACCTGGCAGTAATTACACCAAAGCCAGCTGAGGCTATGCAGATACTGGTAGAGATCGCTAGCGAGTTTGGTATGCATTCGGGGTATTGCCTGAATGAGTCGAAGACCCAGGTAATCTGTTCAAAGGAGATTGTTAAAATGGATCAAAGATATGTTGATTCTGCCACTTATCTTGGGGTAGTAATTAATGCTGAAACAGGTTCTATTATACAGGATAATTACTCCCCGCTCCTTAAAAAAATCGAATCGGATTTAAAGCGGATGGACTCATTGCACCTAACACTCATTGGGAGAGCCAACGTGTTAAAGATGACCATGCTACCTAAACTCCTCTATCTGTTTAGATGTATACCATATTTAATTGAGGAAGGGATGTTAAAAAAGATTGAGTCTATCTTTAACATTTTTTTATGGCAGAATGGTAAAACCAGGAGGGCAGCAAAATTTATGACGCTCCCTCAGGAACGTGGAGGTTTGGCAATACCAAATATCAGATTCTACCACTGGGCTGGTTTGTTAACTCAGATGTCTATACTATTCGAGCCAGTATCCAGAGGGAGATATACATATGATCCTACCTCAGATCTATACGTCTTGCCATCAATTTATGAATTGCTGATGGGAAAGGAGGCCGTGGGGGTATTTTTGAGAAAAACCAGTCGCAGATTTTTTTTTAAATCCCGGTATAATGCGGCATTGAGTGCCTGGGATTTGTGGAAAAATCTGCAGAAACTGTGTCAAATCCCTAAGATAAATCTACATACCCCGCTGTGGAACTCAGGGCATACACCAAATTTGAGTGTTGATGGGGCTTGGAAGTGCTGGGAGCATCTGGGTATTCGGACTGTGGGCGACGTGATGTTGAATGGAGCATTGTCAGCTTCAACTGGTTGCAAGAGAAGTATGGTCTCCCCAACGATCACATTTTTAAGTACTTCCAAGTTTCACAAACACTTAAATCGGTTATTTTTTATATCTTGCCCGAGTCATATTGCCCTGTGCTGGGGTATTTGCTAAGAGGAGGAGATAGGATTAGTAGTATATATCAAGCCCTTATTGAAAAATCCCCTGATGATCTTGAGAAACATGAGGTCGCCTGGGCAGTTAGACTTCAAGATCCGGATACTGACCTTGATAAGGCCCTGAGTTTGGATAAGCAGGTACTTCGATCCTCAAATCTGAAGGTTCAGCATTTTAAAACACTTTTTAACCTGTATTATACACCATCTAAGCTACATGATTGGGGCATGAGGATCGACAGTAACTGCCCTAGGTGCCAGAAAGGTCCAGGAGACCTATTACATATGTTTTTTCACTGTGAGCAGCTTAGTTTGATTAAAACTGAGATAGAGACATTTTTAGAGGGGCTGCTAGGCTTAAAGATCTGCCTATCCCCGACAATAATGATCCTTGGGAGTGATAGCAAAACGGCCCTTCTGAATAAAGAAACAGAGGCTTTTATCTTTCTAGCTGTTGCCGTTTTACGTATCCTACTCTCAGCCGCTTGGAAGGATCCAAATGCCCCAACCTTCCAAATGTGGCTGACCAGGCTTCTTGGTATTCATAACATTGAATCTACTCTATATTTTTATAAGGGTAAGAAAAAAGCGTGATTTTGGAAATAAGATATGGGATCCTTTTAAAAACTGGAGGGAGGGGCAGGTTTAATTAACTGGTGACGAGTCTCTTATATGTGTATTTATTCTTATACTCTTATATTATATTCTTATATGTAAACACCTATCTAGTTATTTATTGAATGTCTGGCTTTATCTATGATGCTTTAATGCGTATTGAAAATTATTATGAGATAATGGATCTTCCTTATTAAGCTGTATATGTTTTGTACCAATGAATTTTCAATAAAAAAAAAAAAGTATTTCTCCTCAAGCATTTGAGAGTTGCTTCCAAGATGTTACTTACTAGATGGCTACAAACTCAATCACACGGAACATCGAATACGACTGGAGTTGTTGTGGGTGAAGGTTCACATAGTTCCTAATGTGGAATTCTAGCCACTTTTCCCACAATCAATCTTCCCAATCAAGGCTTCTTAATTGATAAAGATCTTATGCTCAAGCCTCAGATTAGTTTTAATGCTGGTGCCTACATCACTGCTTTGCGGGTTATATTGTCAATTATGCCTTTCCTTCCAAGCTGCTCTCAGAAAATAATATTTTACGTAATGGTGTCTTCTAGGCTTGATTACAGTAACTCACTTTTTTCGATCTCCAGAAATACCTCTCGTAATGTCCTAAAGTTCTCCTAAATGGATTAGGTCATCTCCTTCTTCGTCTTGGGAACACTGACCATTTTTTTGTTCAATATGATACTGTTCACTGTCAAGAAAACAATCATCCTTAAAGCTCTGTGATTTGTTTTCCAAGCAATACATGGCTGTAACCCATCCACCTTGGAGATCAAACCACTCAAATCCTGCCATACTTTGTATCTTAACCCCTTCAGTGCTAATGACAAGGGTAACTCGTCATGGAGTTTCCATTGATTTCAATGGAAAGTCAATGGAGGTCGATGAACACCCTTAGCAGCCAAGTGGTTAAATAGAGATGAACATCCCCAATATCAGACAAGGACTTTCATATAATTCACACCCATGCTGTAGAACAGGCTTTATTTGATCGTGTATAATCATTTCGATATCATACCACTCATATTGATGGGCTACAAATTTTCTTTTTGACCCCCTATCAGGCAAACACTGGGAAGTCCTTTGTAGCATCGGTGTGCTGCAAAAGATATGTTAAATCATTCATTAATTTTATGGGTGTACCAAAAGTATGATAACAATGCCTCCTACTTGTTGTGAATATTGTCAATGCTCGGTATATGGCAAAAGAATCAGAGTACTGAGTTGCAATATGTGTTGGTATTGCTTGCCATAGGTTGGAACTGGCTGTCATATTAAACTATTGAATATAATCTTTGGTGCATAATGAGCTCTTGGCCATCAGTCTAGACTGCTATATATCAGTGACAACTATGGGGTGCCTGAATGGTGATCCAGCCATTATCCGCTTAGCCAATATACCAAAATCACTCGTAACGGGTGAGCTGACTACAATTCACCCCTGACTATGTTTGTAGATTAAATAAACAGCCACATTGTCTACATTATAATTATTGCTGATACATTGGTTACGAATATGAAGGCCAGGAAATGATTTGAGAGTGATCACAGCCCTTTAATTCCTACACACATTTAACGTAAAATTGTTTTCCTTTTAACCCATCTCTTATGTCAATGAAAAAAGATGTGTTTTATATATATAGATAAAAAAAATCCTACACACATTAAGAATCCCTGGAGAAAGTCAGTGTTGTCGCTAATATTAAAGACTATTGTAATCGTGTTTTTTAAAATCTTGTAGATCCCACCCTAAGTTCACGGATCAGGTATGACGTTACAATGCATACTTTTACAACGCATGCCTTTACAAAGCATATTTTACATCGCAACATCCTTTACATCGCAGGATTTTACATCGCATGTCACTACAATGCATTTTTAGAAACTACCTTTACAACGCATTACATCGCATTATACATTTACAACGCATACGTTTACAACACATACCATTACATCGCATTTAAGGTAAGTGTTGGATAGTGTAGGGTTAATAATTACTATTCTACCTCCAGTGATTGCAACAGTAGGGTAAGTGTTGGATAGTGTAGGGGTAATAATTACTATTCTAACTCCAGTGATTGCAACAGTAGGGTAAGTGTTGGATAGTGTAGGGGTAATAATTACTATTCTAACTCCAGTGATTGCAACAGTAGGGTAAGTGTTGGATAGTGTAGGGGTAATAATTACTATTCTAACTCCAGTTAATGCAACAGTAGGGTAAGTGTTGGATAGTGTAAGGGTACTATGCGTTGTAATGGTATGCGTTGTAATGTCTTGCAATGTAATGCCTGCATTGTAGTGACATGCATTGTAATGGTATGTGTTGTAGTGACATGCGATGTAATGCCTACGTTGTAATGGCATGCGATGTAAAGGATGTTGCGATGTAATAACTGCGTTGTAATGGTAGTGCGATGTAAAAGTTGCGCTGTAAAGGTTGTTTCCCGTCCTGAAACAATTATTAATGGGGATTTATGCCACATTTGAGAAATATATGGAGCTGTGATTACACCCTTGCTTCCTTGTTATTATTGGATGCCTTCCTGCAAACTCTAAACAGCGATTTACTATATAGTTTTCTGCTGATTACAAACTCGCAGAATCGTGCCTGGCGGGGCTAGAAGATAAGTTTGCAAAGAGTTATTAGTGTACTGAGATCCTCAGGAGACCTCATCTGCTTATAATCAGCTGATTAAGTAAAAAACAACAAGCCAGTTAGTTTCAAATGATCTGGTCAAAGTATTAAATAGTAACGAAAGCAAAACATTTTGGAAACTTGGCAACTGAAGTAGAGATGACATTTCCATATGGATTCATACTTACATTCCTGCAAATGTAGGGTGGATATATATTTCATAGCTGAATGTTAATACTAACTCAGGGAGGAATGGAAAATACTATTCTTGAACTACGTACGTAGATGTTGAGTTAAGAATAGTAATCTGTACTTATAGAGTGCATGCATAAACTATTTTATGCCCTGGTACGATGTTAAATGAAGGATTTAATCATTAACTAAACTAAAACAGTGTAACAGGACTTGGCCAAAAAGGTCCAGCAAAGAGAATGTTTTAGATAAATGTGGGTATTAGAAAAAGCTGACACATTGCATTATTTGAGAGAGTGCACAATCCATGATTTGAAATTAATCCCCAAACTAAACACATCCTTAGTTACACTATCACAAGTATCCCATTGGATCAGTTGCTTCCTTAACCTATTGATTGTGTCAATGTACGTTCATGCAATGTTCTTCTGGTCACCTTCCCTGTATCGGAAATATGGGAGCACTTGGAAAGTTTCTCATTATTGGTAGCATACAATATATTTTACCTACATGTTGAAATGGGGAAACATCATTTACCACGAAGGCATTACCACTACTCACGTTTACCACGTGACACTTACCACGCAGGGTGCCTTCCACGCAGGGTACCTTCCACGACGTCTTTACCACGGGCTAGGGGGGAGACGTGGTATTCCTTCAAGTCGATCTGCGTGGGCATGGGGGGGCAGAGGGAGGGGGGGGCTCGGAGGGGGGCTGGGGGGGTTTCCCCCCCCCAAAAATAACAAGCAGGTTACTTTAACAAAAAAACGAACATAATTTTAAAAGAAAGAGGAAAGAGCCTCCCCCAAAGACGTGCCGTGTACGTCAAAAAAGCAGTCCTTTTTTTATTTTGGTATACGTGTTTTGACGCTTGTTTCAAAGGAGGATGGAAGTAAGGGCTCGTGGAGAAAGACGTGAAGGTAAGACGTTGCAACGCGTAGTAAAATGCTACGTTGTAAATACCAGCGTGGCAAAGCCACTTGCGAGGTAAAATTCGCGTGGTAAAGCCATGCGTGTTAACTGAAATCGTGGTATAATCATATATTCGTTGAAATGAGGATGATATGGTACCAGAAAACTGTAACCAAAATATCTTGTGACAGAAATATTGTGTCCTAAATATCGTTTACAAAAATAACATCTCAATAGAGTAAATAATGGAAAATCTACACCCAAAGGGGCAATATTTTTGTAAACCATTTGAAGGACAAAATGTTTCGGTCAGACGATATTTGTACTAATAATTCTGGCATACCAACCCAAGAATATTAGTCTCTTATTAGAGGGAAGAACTGCAGGTGCAAGGTTTTCTAATTAAATGGCCTACATTTCATAAAGTGCAAGATTAATATTAACGCTGAACCAATAATCTTTCAAGAAATCCTCTATGAGATTGCTACGCTGGAAAAGTAACTAAGAATATGTTTGTTAAACTATGTTCATTATCTTTTGGTGGGCGGTGGTCAGCATGAATTATCAGCTGAGCTACAAACAAAAGATTCAAGATATATCGTCAGAATAACATGAAAGTACCAGAAGTATAGAGCCATTTTGAAAAATCTAGTTTGGGTTCTCATTTGTATTATTATTTTAAGCATATGGCCTTGATTGACCTTGGGTACTGTTTATGTGACACGCCCAACTGAATTTCATACATATATTTCTTGATCACAGCATCTGACGAGGGCGCACTAAGAAAGAATTTGGAAGGAGACGTACTAGGGCCAGACATATACTATTTTTGTTAAAATAAAAACAGGAGACTAGAGTCGCAGAGAAAGGAAGAGATCATTACACCTCACTTCTGTCCTTTTCCTTGTAGGCTGCTGAACTGGTTAACTTTATGAAGAAGGTTTAAGCTCTTTCTCTTCCAGAAATCTTTGCCTGTCTGGCTATTTTTCAGTCCTCATGTTCTTACTTTACATGAAGGTTGACCTTTTTAGCTCTCATCTTTCTTCAAAGATTCTTTTAAAAGGGATGCACTTTTTTTCCTCTGTGGATTTTTCAGAAAAAAAAGACAGGCAGTGACTTGTGGACCACTGCGATTAACAACAGCGTCTTGCTTGGGCTGTTGGAAAGAGTATCAAATACCTCTTTTCACAGTTGATGTGTCACTTCCAATTTATGTTTACCTTTGTCTTCATAGATGTGTTTTTCTTAGATATTTAGATGTTCCGTGCAAATTGGTATTGCATTCTTGCGTGGGAAGTTAATGTTGTCTCATGTATTTCGTTGTTGGGCTGGGTGTTAAATGCTGACAATCACTTACCAGCTTTTTTCTGTTCACTCACGGAAAATATGTTTATATTGTGTCACTCTGAGGGCCATTTTCAAATTCACTTTATCTCCCATATTTGCTGGCCTCTGTAATCATGCCACTGTCAGCATCTGTCAGGACGGTGCACAGTGTGGGCAGAATATTTGATAAAAGATCTCTCCTGGCTCTAAGAAATGCCACCATAAAGAGTCTTATATCTTTGCCATCTTTGCAGTGCACTGCCTCTGTCATACCTCCTGCACAAAACGTACCTTAATATTCACTCTCTGTTATGATTTCCTGTTTTGATTACTGTAATATAATGGGATCTCCTAGAGTCTCCCAATAGTATAGATGTCCAAAGAACACAAAATTACACATTCAGCTAATCTATAGTCTGAGCTACCTAGCTCACATCCCACAGACACAGAAAATAATTGACTGAAAACGCATCATGGAAAGAACACGGGTTAAGGCTCTCTGCTTTACAGTGATTTATCGCCACAGTCTAGAATTCTTTTTTAAAGTGTCAGTAGCCACTCTGGCTCATATTTCCAACTGTTTAAAACAAATGTAAAAGATTTGGCGGCATCTCCCTTCATGTACAAGGCTCATCACTAAGGTATAACTTTCCACCTATCTGAGATTTGAAAGACACTTCATCAAGTCCTGCATGGGACTGACTGCCCACCTCTTCCTTGTGCACACACACATCCTGTTCCTCTGATCTATGCACATTACTGCTTGATTAGATGTCAAGGACCAACTAGTTTCATACACCAATCAACCGGTGTAATCATAATCAGCTTACCCCTTGACATCACAGCCATACCAGCTGAATCCTCACATAACTTGCTTAAGAGTATACATTTGTATAAATGTGTGTGCGTGTTCTTTGTTTCAGTTACGTACTCTGAAGTCTTCAGTACTGTGTTATACATATGGTTTATGTATTTAATAATAGTAAAGTCAACAAATGCAAAGGTTTTTCTTTCTTTCTGTGCTAATCTTCTTTGTCGGCTGACCAATGAGGCCATATATATCTAGGTCAGTTACATCAGTCCTTTACGAGACTTTCCCAGTGTTGATCCTTGTGCATTTTGCAGAATTTGTTCCATTCAAATGGGTCAAAAGCCAGGGCTAAAAAGATAGCCTAAAGGGGGATTTTAATTTGGGTGTTATATTCTGCTTCAGGTGAACGATAAGTATGTGATCCATTCCTCTAAACACCTTCCTGGGTTCACTCTGAACCATGGAGAGGATTTTCACTTTTAGCAAGCATCTCTGTTAGTTTACTTAAAACAATGTGCGTAAAAAAAACATGATTTATCATCAGTCAAGCGGTTTGATTTTCAGATTCTTGGAGTAATGGTTTCCAGCAGCAAAGTTGTATCACCAACATTATGTGAATGCCTTGCCTTCAAGATGGTACACCATGTTTGATGGTTCTGGAGAATGTGTTTCATCAAAGCGAGTTATGATTTTGGTCTTTTGACTTTTGTAGTTGATTTATTACTTCTTCAGTTTACTTTTTTTGTAAACAAATTTTATTGTATTTTCATAGAAAGTATACATCTGATGATGGGACTCGATGCTGTGCCATCATACATAGTGAATGTAGAGTGCCTCAGTTCTCATGCATTTGGATTGAAAGAATATAAAAATAGATATGATACTACGATGTTGAGTTACGACAGCCCGTCTTCTCACAAACTATGCCACTCCCTGTCACCCCCTGTCTCTCATCAGCATTCCATTCCAACATAGTAACACTCCCCCCACCCCTTTGGTCATGCCATGGTCTGCTTCAATTTCCGTGTGTCGTGTGTGTCCCAGCAGCTTGACGGGAGTTGGTCCATGCTATCCCATGTGCCATCTGAAGCTCCTGTGGAGTCTCATCTCTCTATGCCTCCTGTATACGATCCCCATGAGGAAATCCAACCCGTAATGTGGGTGTTATCGCTAGAGGGTACTTGGCACCTCAGCTGGTGAAGAGGGGTCGTGGTTCTGCAACCCTTCCACTAATGTTTCCCAAGCCCTGGGTACTTCAAGTGAGCCATGGTGTCACGGAGCCTCACTACACTCTCATATGCAGCCCATCTTACCAATTCCCTTTTCCAAACCATCACCACGGGCCCCCTCAGGTCCTTTCAGTTTCTGGCTATTTCTCTGTTTGCAATGATAAAAGCCAAATTGTGAAACTTGCTTGTGGCCTTAGTTTTTGCAGTGTGCCGTACCCAGCTCAAAAGTTCACAGGACCTCCCTCTCTGTAACTTCAGCTGGGACTTCAGTATTATTCTCCCTGTAATCTGCTAACCGTGGGCCATAAAACGTGTAAAATTTCAGCTCCCATTTTCCTGCATCTCTCTGGCACTTGACTCCCTCCACTGCAAAGAATCAGTGCAACACCCAGGATCCAGGCTTTCCTTCAGGCGGCTGGTCAGTGCTCCTCTGGGGGACAACAGAGGCTCGCCCTGTTGAAATGAGTACTCTCTGCGACCGCTTGGATATAGGGGCCATGCTAGCACTCACGTTCAAAGCAGGTTCAGGGGGAAGGACACCTCTCAACGCAGGAAGCCAAAGTTGCTCCGCAGGGCAAGCTTCATCCTTGCTGCTGTACATCCCAGTGCATGTGGGGTGCCACTAATCCCCACTGCCTGTCGCATACTGCCGGTAGTCAAGGCCCCCCAGCTGTGCCTGGCCGCAGGCCTGCAATGGCATGTAGTAGGACGCAGCGTCGCTCCCCCGCATCCAGGGGAGTTCTCGCCAGGCAAGGAGGCAGACATGCAAGGCAAGGCTCCAGTATGGCTTCCCAGGCAGGCACCGCAGTCTGGTGTCCTTATTTTCCCAACTTCTCCTTCGTCGTGAACCCACCTCCTCACCGCCGGAGTCCTGAGCAGCCGAGGATCCCTGCAGCCCCTGGAGGGCTATCTCTGGTCCTGACAGGCAAAGTGCCAGTCCCTTGCATCCTGGGGGCAACTCCGCCCACTAATAACCTTCAGATGGTACGCTGCAGCTCGGGTCCGGAGCTCTAAGCGGCCTTCAGTGTTTCGTGGCTGCCATTTTGTCAGCGCCACCTCGCTGAATCTGTGAGAGGTTGGGAAATTTCTCCCCCCACCATCATAGTCTGCTCCAAACAAGTTGGAGTGTGCAGCAGCATCTGGGGGACTCTGTGGTAGGTTTGGGGGCCCCCTTGTTTTAGGATGGTGGCAGGATTTTGTTGAGTGGCAGATCATCGGGCGGGAGCTCAGGAATCTGAGACTCACAGCATTGGCGTTCAACCATGCAAAAGCACTACCCATGATTGTGTTTCTGCAACTTACTTTTGGTTGCCGATTCTGTGCATTTGTTTTTTCTCTCTGCTCCAGTTTTTGTCTGGGGTGTCCTTCCTTGACTATGTGGCTAAACCATTCTCTTGTAAGAAGATTTTCCTATAAAGCTCAATGCCACTCCTCTCTGTAAGTCTTGCCAACATTTATGTTGATGTTTGCTGTGTTTCTTTGGCACTATTCACCATTAGCACCAGGAATGATTTATTTAACAAGAACTACTTTCTCCCATTTCCTCTTTTAAAATGTAAAATACTTTCTTTTAAATAGTACGTTTTCTAACTATGCTTGCCTTTGCTCTTTCTCTAACTGTACGTTTTATCGTAGATTTCTTTTCTCTGCACTCTCTATCATTCCGACAGATGCCTGATGCTATTTCTTTCTTTTAAGTGTTCTTGTTAAAATACCATTAAGTCATGGGATTGTTTTGTATTAATGGTGGATCTATTTGAAACTAACAAAGCAAGTCTGCATTTCACTCATTGATTAAAATAAGCTTTAAATGTATGTCATTTTTCTGTAGAGGGACTGACCGATCTAGGTCTTCTTCTGTAAAGGGTCTTGACCATCTTAGGCGAGTTCCCTTTGTAATGAAGAGGGTTATCAGTTCTGTGAGTCTGTGCTCCCTCAGACAGGAATAGCATTTTGATGAATTTGCAGTTTTAGAGGTATAGGATGGAACTAAACCATCCATGTTTTGCTGCAATGGCACTGGGTTCTGGTTTAGGGAAGCAGATGCAGATGACATTGCTTGACAAGATAAATGACCTCTTGAACTTGGTTTGGTAGTGTAGACTAACATTGTAGAATAAGTAAGTGGTAGTTTTAATGAGTGTCTTCCTGCTAGAGTAGGTTATCTGCAAAACTGATTGAGCAATTCTAAGGATGCTGAACGTGGAAAGAAGAACAGGTAGGGGATATCATAATGTTGTCTCTGCAGTTATTCCTCTATCAACCAACAAGGTTTGGGAGGCATTTCTAGGGAACTTCTAACAGCTGGTAAGGGATGTATTCGTTAAGATGGTAGTGGTGTAAATTTTTCCTGGGTCATGCTCCTCCGTGGCACTACACTCGTGCCTTTCCCCTAGCCCCCTTATAGCTTAGGACAGCAAAAAAGAGTGTTGCAGGTGCCATGCATGTCACAGAACTTTCAGGGGCACTCAAAAAACTGATACATGCCCCATTTCTACACCTGTGCAGAAGTCCAGAAGGCGATCTGATGTGATCCTTTGAAAGTTTGAATGGAAGAGTTTAGTAATTATCAGTAGGACCTGACTGTATCTTAAGTTCCTCTACTATCACTGCCATCACCATGCAGAACAGTAAACCTGTTGGGAGATAAGATCATTTGAGCTACTTGTCAATTTGTACAGTTGTGAAGCACTCCTCTCATTTGCCCTTTAAAAGTCTTTCTGATTGAACTGGAGGCTGACTTGCCACGTGCATTTGATGTAACACACTTTTGTAGGTGAATATTGTACTACAACGCTGAGAATTCTGTACCTTCTTCGTAATATGAATCGCAGCTTGGCTTTTTCTTTTTCTTTTTTTTACTTTTTATTTATCTTCATTCTGATAATACAATTAAACAATTTTGGAGCATAAACATGCAGCATAGCCCAGCACATCATTGTCAGAAACATTTTGAAGTATTACAAAATTACCAATATACATTTGTATAACACCTGGGACCCAACTTCTTTTATTTTGTCCTGGGTCATGAGATCTCCTCTGAGTCTGAGTCACTGTCTTCTCGGTCCGATGGTGAATCACAAATCTCACCTCTGTACGTATTCCACGCTCCCCATATTTTTTTCCACTTTTTAGGGCAACCTCTGCTACTGAACACCGCCCTCTCCGCTATCATGGCTGCATCCACACCTACTCCCCATGCTGCTAGGGTAGGCACCTCCACTCCTCCCCATTTTTGTGCAATATTCCTCTTGGCAACCATCATGCCCAATGTTACCCAACTTTGCCCAGAGCGTGTATGGTTGTTAGGCTCCCATATATTTAATAAGCATTGCCTGGGCTCAGGTAGCAGCGAGATCCCCTCCACCTGTGAGATCATTCTTAGCACTTGTGTCCAGTATTGCGCTATTCTGGGACAGTCCCATATGGTATGATAAAAGTTCTCTTCTTCTCCGCAGCCTCTCAGGCAGTAGGGATGCTCCACCCTTCCTTTCTTATGTAGGGTGTGTCTAGTGTAATAGGAGCGGTGTAAAATGCGTAACTGCACCAACCTACGTCGTGAGGATATACCCACCTCTCTTGGAGATGCTAATGCTTCCTGCCATTCTGAATTGTCATTTCACCGAGATCGTGGGCCCATTTACCCCTCAGAGGTCCCGTCGGGTCAGGCAGGTTGTTTACAAGTTTGCGGTAGGTTAGAGAGGTTGCCTTCTTTGGCATGTAATCAGTCAACAATGTATCCTTAATAGGGGATGCCTCTGGGACGTCTGAACCAATCGGCAGTGCCGCCATCAGAGCGTGCCATATTTGTGTGTACCTGAACTGTTCCGAGGGGGCCAATTCGTATTGCCGCTGTAAGCTTTCAAAGGAAACCACTTCCCCCTTTTGCTACATATCTCCGACCGTTGATATTCCAATGTCGTCCCAACGGTCAAATCCCTTACTGTGTCTGAGTTTTCCTAGCCGTTTCGTACCCCACAGTGGAGTGAGCTGGGTTATTACCCCCCAGCTTGGCTTTTTCTTGTTTTACATTTATGACCACATTTGAGAGTAATGAAGTAATGTTCTGCACCAGCCGCGGCCCGTGGAGGGAGTTACGGTGGGGCAGGGAGGCGGGGAGGGGCAAAATGCGATGCAGTGCACACTACGAAATTCGTTTTATGAATTAAATTGTTTACTTACCTGCAATTATCCATATGCCGTTTTTTTGCTCCCTCCACCCTGCCCCTCCCCACCTCCCTGCCCCACCGTAACTCCCTCCAAGGGCCGCGGCTGTTCTGCACCCATTTTAGAAGTAAATAGAGTCAAGTGCTGTATTGCTTAGGATGAGTATGCATCATGGAATATAGTGGTGTCTTTGCTTTCTTAAGCATTTTTTGCTATTCCTACTCCTTTAGCCTCTTCCCTGCTGCCCAACACTTAATAGTAATAATAAGATATAATACATGATATTTTGTGATCCCTGTATAAATGCACGTCTTGAATTTCTTTATAATCGGCGACTGGTGAGGCACCTAGTCACAGATTATAAAGAAAAGACATCAGAACTCGACTATTATATGTTATTACAGTCAACTTCTGACGTCACAATGCCTGCTGCCAGCAGCCCACATGAAAGGCAAGTTAGGTCAAACAGCATAATTGAAGCAGCTGTTTAAAGCATCGAAAGCAGAACATCGCTTTTCTTTCTCCTGCTCTATTTTAATAGCTTACAGTGACAGGCAGAGATAAAATGTTTATTTTTTACACTCATTATATAGAGAAAATAATCTTTCTGCATGTTTCTACACATTCCGAGCTTCTAATGCTTTTTTTTTGCAAAGTACACTGAAATATTGAACTAGTTCAAATATCGATTTAAAACAAATATCTAACAGGTTTTTGATGTTTGATTTTGCACTAAAGGTTTTATTTTTATTCTTCATGTTTGCAGATATGCTCACTCTTTCATAAGAAAGAGTTATACACCAAGGTTTTAAGTGATTTGTGGGAACGGGGATTGTGTGACCATGTATTATATGGGATAAAGCCCCTCCTGGAATTCATAAGGATATTGCAAGTCACCTCGGAGTTCCATATCCTTATAAAGCATCTCAGACGAAGGTTATGGAACTTCTCTGTGACTTGCAATATCCTTAGAAAGTACAGCAGGGGTTACTTTATCCCCTATATCTTTATTATATAGTATTTATTATCATGGACTGGCAGCTGTAACATTCTGTAGATGAAGCAATAAGTATCATTACCATCGTAATTAATAATATCGATGTCAAATGATGAAAAACTGAGCCGCTCTGTGATAATCTGTGACTTCCAAGTTACGCACAGATTTCAGGAACACATGTGCAAGCTCTTGTGCAACGTGGCTGGTTATCCAATGCTCCACTTCAGATGTGAAAGTGAAAAATGCTGTGGTAGAATGGGCTGAATTATTTTAACTTGTGTTGAACTCAGTTATCTGATACTACTTTAGTAAGATAATAAGTGTTTTGACAAAATGTCAGACACAGGTCCTTGTATTAAATAACTGGACATCTGTGCAGGGCCGGACTGGAAACCAAAACCGGCCCTGGCAAAGTGCTCGTCCCCCCCCACCCTGGGAGGGGGGGGGGTGGAGGGGTGGTGGAGGTGCCACTGAGCTATACTGCAAAAACGGCCCTGTAACAAAAACGGCCCCCAGGGGCCCAAAAACGGCCCCCACCTGTGTGGCACACTGGGGGATTGCCCGGTGCCCACTATGGCCAGTCCGGCCCTGCATCTGTGTGAAAGAATAAGGTAGTAAGTAATGTTATTTATATATGGTGTGCCACCTCTTGGCTCCTCTATGATACCAACACAACATGTCTGGCTTCTTAATGCTTCATCTTCCTACAACCTGTCAGCCAGCTTTACTGATATTGCTTTATTTTGTAGGAAGTGTATGTTGGAAAGGAGACGCTGTGCACCATTGACGGACTCCATTTTAACAGCACATACAATGCACGAGTCAAAGCTTACAATTCGTCTGGAGTGGGGCCTTACAGCAAGACTGTCGTTCTACAGACTTCAGATGGTGAGTGCTGCCATCAAATAACACTGCAACCTAGCTTGGAGGGTGTCATGTGAGCAAGCCTAGGATAGGTGCCGAGGCATCTCCGAGTTTTGTGGATCCCTTGCTCATAACAGAAACAATACCACTGTTTTCTTTGTGTTATTCAGTTACTTAATTGTCTCTATTTTGGTATGAAGGGAATTTCGGCTCAGAGAGAGTTTTGGAAAGACGAACATTAGCATTTGATGATAATAAATGTTTTATTTGGCACAGAAATACCATAAAAACATACATTAGGACAATAAATACAGAATTTGTTAATTTCTCCTCATGTGATTTGTTACCTTTACCTCAAATTGTAAAGCGCTCTGATATCCTTCGGGATCAAGTTCGCGCTATATATAACTTTATAAAAAATATATATATACATATATAAAAAACAGACAAAACATCCAATACAAAAACAGATAAATAAAACATCCAATAAAAACTGGCAATACAAGAGCAGAGTTACATTAGTTAAAAAACAGTGAGCTGATCTCAAGCACAAAGCACATTTTAAAAACTTGCCCACACAGAAAATTTCAACTAGAACAGCACTGGTACATACAAACAAGCGTAGGCAAAGGTTGAGGGGCAGAGCACTGCAGTTGAACTAATATGTAAAACAAAATAAAGAGTAAAAAAATGCTATGACCCAGTCAGCGTTGACTGCATCATTGTGGGTTTTTATTTTTAGTTTCAGCCATGCTGCACCGCAGTTATACAACGTTGTCAAAAAAGCACATTGACAAAGTCAATTGAGTCAGTGGCGTAGGAAGGGGGTGTGGTGGGTGCGGGCCGCCCCTGGTGTCATCACTGAGGGGGGTGTCAAAATGGCAAAAATATGTGTTTTAACCACATATTTTTGCCTTTTTGTCAAGCAGGGGGTGAAAAGAAATTTTCCGCACCAGGTACCACCTGTCCTTGCTACACCACTGAATTGTGATCCCATAGGCAAGACCTAATTGCATTGCCAATGATTGTTACTTTACATGGTGTGGTAAAACATATATCCAGAAGGCAGTAAATAGGAGTGACAAGGAAGCCAACAAATGGAAAACAATAGGTGGCTACAAGCCCCTTGTTGTTTACAATATCTCTCACAAGTGGGAGCGCTGTTGCAGGCGAGACCTAAAAATGATATGAGACAGAGCTGTCGGGTGGACTTTTGTCCCAAGTGACACATTTCAGTAGTCTTGCTTTTTAGCCACCCTGCCCCGTATCCCGCTTTTCATTCACCCGGTCATGTTGACTTTAGCTTCTCCCTCCCCTCCTCCTGCTGTATAAGTTGTAAATTTCCCACTCCCCTCGTGTTGTCCATGTTTCCCTACTCCTAGCCCGCCTGTGTCCTGCTTTTAAGTCACCGCATCTGCTTTCCATTCACTGGGTGTCCACATTGTGTTGTCTTAGCTCCCCTCCCTCTGACCACCTTCTAACTCCTGGGCAGCTTGTGAATGAAGGTGACATCACGGCGCACACTCTCTGGTGCTTTACCATGCAACACGTCCGTGCCTCAGGCAAGCTGAACAATGGAGGTGACATCATGGTGCGCACTCCCCGCTGCTTTACCGTGAAGCGCATCTGTGCTTGAGGCAAGTCGACCGCTGAATGGCTGTATTTGTTTTGAGTAAGCCTCGGCACTCCACTGCACTCAAAACTAAAACACATACGTAAAAGACTTTTGTAGAAATTGCGACATGCCGCACTTTTGCTTTAAACATCTAAAGTGTGGAGTGCTGCCACTGCTACAAAAGTCAGTAAATAAAAAAACAAAGGTGGGCAGACGCCACATTTCTTTTCCATTTTCTTAGTTTTATAGCAATGGCGGCATGCCACGCTTTAGCTTTAAACATCTAAAGGTAAAGCACAGCCTGCCGCTATTGCTACAATAGTAAATAAACAGAAAACATATACGGCGGCTGCACAACTTTATTTTTCTATTTATAGACTTTTGTGGCAATGGCGGCACACCACGCTTTAGCTTTAAACATCTAAAGCTAAAGCACAGCGTGCCACCATTGCTACAATAGTCAATAAATAAAAAAACAAGGGCAGGCGGACACTGCATTTCTTTTCCATTTGCAAAGCCAATAGCTCTGCATTTAACTGATGCGAGACCTATTGCCCAGTTATGTGGTGGAGGATGACATAGACAAATGGTTTGCAGCCTATGAAGTGGCTCTAAGAGTGCAAAAGGTCCCAGAGGAGTTCTTGGGTGGTAGTTTATGGATGTACATGCCGATGGTGGGGAGCGACACACTCTTTGCACTAGAGGAAGAGGACCACACATACTACATTCCTATGAAGGCCATCCTAGTCAGTAAGTTTGTACTGACTCTTGAGAGGAATAGGGTCAGATTCAGGACAGCCACAACATCTCATTACAGACATGGGTGAATTTATTGGATCGTGCCAGCAAGGCACAGAAGTACTGGGTGAGAGGCAGCAAAGTTGATGATTATTCGGGACTGTATAACTTAATTTTAAAGGAACACATTCTTTATATTTGTTTTCCAGAACTGCACCAACACCTAGTTGATAGCAAGCTTAACCTGATGCGTGCGGGCGGAATTCCGCCCGCACGCTGAGAATTTGTAAAGTGCATGTTACATGACGAGCTGGGCTCGTCATGAGCGTGCGAGGAGGCTACCTCATGACGAGCCCAGCTCGTCATCAGCGTCGAAGGGGTTAATGACCTCAGGAAGCTTGCTGAGGAGGCAGACATCTGGGTCATCACCAGAATGTCCATCCAAAAAGGCATCTGGGGGGGTGTTGGGGTTCTCACCAGAAGAAGGAGGAGTGAGAATAAAAGTGAGAGTTCTCTAAAAGCCCCCAAAACAACTCATAGGGGAAAGGTTTTGGTTCTCATTCCCAATCTGGCCACCAGAAGAAAACCTACCCTGACAAGAGTCAGCAGCCCAAGTCCCTCGAGTGCTATGAGTGATACGAGTATGGACACTACAAGGGGGATACCAAGTGTACAAAAAGAGCACAACCTCCCATTGGAAGAGAGAATCCAGGGTGGCTAGTGTAGTGCTGGGGAAAAAGTTTGCACCTGTTAAAGGGGGAAGTTAGTGAGGTTACCGCCGTGTCCCTGGGTGACAGTGAGATGGTTCCCAAGATCCATGTGTCTTTAAATACTATAGCTAGGGGTGTCGACCTCAAATCTGGGTAGCCGGGTTTGAGTCTCGGCAACGATGTTCAACATCCTGTGATTCTGGTAAAATCACTTGACCTCCCCGTGCCCTAACAAAAAAAATGAATATGTCCTTGTGTAACGCAACTTGTGCTCATTTGAAGTGTTCTCATACCTGATACCTTCAGGTCAAGCTTGCACTATATAAAACGCAGAAAACAAAATATAGGCAAAGGGTCACCATCAATAGGAAGGTGTTGAGGCTCTGAGGGATACAGGTGCCAGTATGATTATGGTAATGAGTTAGCTGGTGTCCCCAGAGCAGGTGATTCCCAGTGCATGTAATCAAGTTGTGGTGGCTAACAACAGATATGATTCATAAAAGGGGGTGGTGATGGACAGAGCATCTGAATTAAGCAGAACACTCCTACCCAGTCAAAAGATCAGGGCTTTATCCATCACCGTTTTTTAGCTCACTGCACCATCCCAGTTCAGAACCTGGCTACATGCAAATTAGTCTGTCCCTGGCCCAGTGCATCATGGGAACAGGGCAGACCAAACTACCAAGCCAATTCTTTACTGGAAAGGAAACAAGCTTCCGGGGACCGGTTTCTGGCATTGCAGCCGTCTTCGGCCCGGCTTGCTTGAATCCTGATGGTGCAGTGAGCAAGGGACTCATGTCTGAGCATACCCTTCCACACTTGTAGTGGCCAAAACGATTCATAAAAGGGGGTGGTGATGGACAGAAAGAGCATCTGAATTAAGCAGAACACTCCTACCCAGTCAAAAGATCAGGGCTTTATCCATCACCGTTTTTTAGCGTTTTTTGTAGTCTGGTCTGCCCTGTTCCCATGATGCACTGGGCCAGGGACAGACTAATTTGCATACAGCCAGGTTCTGAAACTGGGATGGTGCAATGAGCTAAAAAACGGTGTTGGATCTAGCCCTGATCTCTTGACTGGGTGAGAGTATTCTGCTTAATTCAGAGACTCTGTCCATCACCACCCCTTGTTGTAAATAATTTTGTCCACCCTAAGCGTGGAAGGGTATACTCAGATGTGAGTCCCTTGCTCATTGCACCATCAGGATTCAAGCAAGCCGGGCCGAAGACGGCTGAAATGCCAGAAACCGGTCCCCGGAAGCTTGTTTCCTTCCTAGTGTAAGAATTGGCTTTTGTAGTCTGGTCTGCCCTGTTCCCATGATGCACTGGGCCAGGGACAGACTAATTTGCATACAGCCAGGTTCTGAAACTGGGATGGTGCAATGAGCTAAAAAACGGTGTTGGATCAAGCCCTGATCTCTTGACTGGGTGAGAGTATTCTGCTTAATTCAGAGACTCTGTCCATCACCACCCCTTGTTGTAAATAATTTTGTCCACCCTAAGCGTGGAAGGGTATACTCAGATGTGAGTCCCTTGCTCATTGCACCATCAGGATTCAAGCAAGCCGGGCCGAAGACGGCTGAAATGCCAGAAACCGGTCCCCGGAAGCTTGTTTCCTTCCCAGTGTAAGAATTGGATTTTGTAGTCTGGTCTGCCCTGTTCCCATGATGCACTGGGCCAGGGACAGACTAATTTGCATACAGCCAGGTTCTGAAACTGGGATGGTGCAATGAGCTAAAAAACGGTGTTGGATCTAGCCCTGATCTCTTGACTGGGTGAGAGTATTCTGCTTAATTCAGAGACTCTGTCCATCACCACCCCTTGTTGTAAATAACAACAGATATGGTCACTATTCAGTGGCACTTGCTCCATATGAGTGGGGGGAGTTATAAGTCTTCTGAAGGTTGCTGTGAGCTTTGCCATTTCTGTGGACTGTTTGCTTGGTAATGACCTTGAGCACACTGTCTGGAAAGTAGTGGAGCTTAAGGCTCATGTGGAGATGTTGGAGTTACAAAATAGATCAGCCCAACGGCAAAGTCCATGGCTGACCAGGAGAGGAGTCTAAAAGGGCTAGAGCCTGGACCAATGGCACAATCCGCTGCTAAAAAGGGGAAAGACAGAGGGCTTGGAAAACCAACCCCTGGTTGTCTTCCCAGTGAAGTGGATGGGGCATCTGTGGTGGCCACCCCGGAGTCCACTGAGGATGACGTTGCTTCCATTGATGACCTGACTACATTTACTGGATGGCATGTAGAAGGAAAACCCACCAAGGAGGAGTTCTGTATGGCACAAAAGGAGTGTCCAACCCTTGAAGGCATGAGACAACAGGCTGAAGCTCAAGCAGCAGGTGATGTCTCTGGGATTTATCACATTTACTAGGAGGGCAACCTCTTTTACAGTGAGCCTTGAGCTACTGTGCGTGGGACAACAAGGGCTCTAGTGCCCCCCCAGTGCAAAAGAGCCTTCTTACTGGTGCTGGTTCATGAGAGTCCACTGGTAGGACACCTGGGCCAAGACTAGACCTTTTCAAGGCTTGTTCCAGACTTTTATTTGCCTAGAATCAATAATTCATCAGATGCATTCTGTAGAACTTGTGTGACCTGCCAGACCAACGGAAAGACAGAGCAGAGGCTGAAAGCCCTCCTTAATCCCTTACCTGTCATTTGCACACGCTTTGAGCAAGTGGGTTTTGACATTGTTGGGTCTATGGATCCCCAGACTGCATCAGGCAACTGGTTTATCCTGGTTCCGGTGGATCATGCCACTAGGTACCCAGAGGCAATCCCTCTGGGGACCATGACTGCACCTGCAGTGGCAAAGACCCTGATGGGGATTTTTACTCACTTGGGTTTCCCCAAGGAAGTTGTGTCTGACAGGGGTACACACTTCATGGCTGCTTACATGCAGTCAAATGGAAGGAGTGTGGGGTCACCTACAAGTTCTCCACTCCTTACTATCCACATACAAATAGGCTTCTTGAGAGAATCAACAAGACCCCAAAGGGCATACCTGCTGTTTGCCTACAGGGAGATACCACTGAAGGCAGTTGGCTTCAGTCCATGTGAGCCTCTGTATGGACACCCAGGTAGAGGTCCTCCGAGATTGGTGAAGGATGGATAGGAGCAAGCTTATAGGAAGATTCCCTAGGATGTAGCAAGCTACATGCTGGCCTTCAGAAGCCAAATGCCCAAGTTGTGACAGCAAGCTTCTGACAACTTAGAAGCCAGTCAGGATGTAATGATAGAGTGGTATGACTAAAATTCTACTACTGTAGAATTACAGCCTGGACAGAAAGTGTGGGTTATGGAACCTGTGGAACCCACGCCATCCAGGATGGTTAGTCTGGGGCCTATGAGGTGATTGAGGAGAAGGGTAAGGCCACCTACCTAGTTGACCTTAAGACCCCCAGGAGACCCCACATAGTGCTTTATATCAATCACCTCAAACCCCTCTTTGAGAGGTCTGAGATCATTATGCAGTTGGTGACAGATAATCAATCAATCAATCAATCATAATACTTGTATAGCGCGCTACTCACCCGGAGGGTCTCAAGGCGCTTGGGGGAGGGGGTCCGCTACTGCTCGAACAGCCAGGTCTTGAGTTGTCTCCTGAAGGTGAGGTGGTCCTGGGTCAGCCGAAGGTGGATGGGTAGGGAGTTCCATGTCTTGGCCGCCAGGTAGGAGAAGGAACGTCCTCCGGCGGTGGCTCTTCGGATGCGAGGTACGGCAGCGAGGGCGAGGCTAGTAGATCGTAGCTGGTGGGTGGGCGTGTAGAAGGTTAGGCGGTCGTTGAGGTACTTGGGGCCCAGGTCGTGGAGAGACTTGTGTGCGTGGGTGAGGAGCCTGAACGTGATCCTCTTGTTGACGGGGAGCCAGTGCAGGTCCCTCAGGTGGCTGGAGATGTGGCTGCGTCGGGGGATGTCCAGGATGAGTCGGGCGGAGGCGTTCTGGATTCGTTGGAGTCTTTTCTGTAGATTGGCTGTGGTCCCGGTGTAGAGGGTGTTTCCGTAGTCCAGACGGCTGGTGACAAGGAGGATGAGTGTGAACCTTTCCCTGACCTCCTAGACTCCAGGGAGAAAGATGGGTCTGTAGAAGGAATAATCCTGTCCTCCAGCCTAAATCATGAATAGCAGAGAGATTGCCACTGAAGTGTTTAGACAGGGTTTCTCTCTTTTCTCCCTTAGAAAAAAGACTATCCACCTTTGTATCCATGATGTGGAGGGCCAGCATTTAAGAGGTAAGTCTCTAAAATGCTGGTATTGGGGGTGATGGAACCCTCCAGCAGCCACTGGTCCAGTCCTGTGGTTCTCGTACCAAAAGCTGCCCCACTGGGTACGCCACCTGAGCTGAGATTATAGAGGGCTAAACTCAGTGACAAAGGCAGATGCTCATCCCATCCCCCAGGCTGATGAGCTTATTGACAGGTTAGGGGCTTCTCAGTACTTCAGTACCTTGGGTCTTACATCAGGGTACTGGCAGATCGCCCTAATAGAAGGTTCCATGGAGAGCTCAGCCTTCTTCACCTCAGAGAGCTACTGTCAATTTTGCGTGATGCCCTTTAGACTCAGACATGCCCCTGCCACCTTCCAGGGATTGGCGAGCCAGGTGCTTGCTGTTATGGAGGTCTTCTCAGCTGCCTATCTGGATGACATAGCTGTCTACATTGATTTGCTGAGGACCACTTGTTCCCTTAAAAAATACTTGTTGCCCATGGTCCTGAGCTACCAAATGGGTTGCCCTTGTCGCTTCTAAATAGCTGTCTGCAATAGCAGTTGGTAGGACCACTGTTTTTACCTCCAGGCTCTACAAGAGGCAAGCCTGAATAACAAGGCCAGTGAGTGCCAGATAGGGCAGTGGTCTGGTGTGTACTTAGAGCACCTGATGGGCAAGGGTAAGGTGCAGCCCCTCCAAGACAAGATAGTGACTATCCTTGCTTGAGAGCCCCCAAAACACAGACTGAGTTTAGCGCATTATTGGGCCTCACTGGGTACTACAGAAGGTTTGTCAAGGGACATGGCACCATTGGTGCCCCCTTGATAGAGCTGACTTTTAAGAAGCAGCCCAGAAATGTGATTTTGACAGAGGCATGCCAAAAAGCATTTGACTCCCTGAAGCAAGCCATGTGCACCATCCCTGTGCTCAGGGCCCCTGACTTCTCCAAGGAGTTTGTTGTTCAAACAGATGCCTTAGAACATGGCATAGGGGCAGTATTATCACAGCTAAATGAAGAGGGCCTGGACAACGTGTTGGTTTCATTTCCAGGAGGTTACTCCGCAGGGAACAGAGGTGGAGAGTTATAGAGAGAGAAGATTTTGCTGTGGTCTGGGCACCGAAGAAGTTGAGACCATACCTGTTTGGCACACACTTCCTGATTTAGACTGACCACAGGTCCCTCAGTTGGCTTATGCAAATTATGGGTGCGAATCCAAAACTGTTGAGGTGGTCCATATCCCTACAAGGTGCAACCCAGACCTGGGGTAGACCACGTCAATGCTGATGATCTATCTAGGTTCTTCTGCCATTGTAATGAAACGGCAGGATGCACTTAATTGTTAACACCACACTTATGACAGTCTGCCACATGGTGGAGCTGCTCGTCATATTTAGAGATGAGTAAAACGGTTGATTACAATACATACAAAATACCTCATACCAGCCTCCCCAGCCATTCCTTTAGCTTTGAGGACCTGGAAAAAGTCTGAACTCTGGCACTTGCAGGGGGAGGAGATGGTTAGTTATTGTTTTGGTACGTCACTGGCAGCACCTGGAGGGGCAATGTGTGGTGCAAGTGGCAGTGGCCTCCTAGTCAGGGACCTGGCACTTATTATTTTACACTGTTGCAGTCTAATGTTATTTAAAAGGTGCAATGTGTTTCTGCAAAAACAGTTTGTCTCATGGTTAGAAATGTATTCTGTTTCAAGCTAAAATATCTTCACCCCTCTCAGTACCTGTTGACTGACCCACAGATGCCACTGTTAAATACCTACCGGAAACTGAGCCATTTTCCATTGTAAATGCTCAGAAATAACAAAGACAGCAGATTTCAATAAAATCACCGAGATGCATCGTAAAAACTCTGAAAAATGTCTTTAATAGAATTTTTGATCACATTGGCAATACCTAATATTTAACATATTCATAAGGATATGTCGGGTTTTTTAAAAATCTGATAAATACTGCTGTGCTAAACTATATGTGAGATGCCAGGTATTGTCAAATTATACTCTCCATTATTTGGCAAAGAACGCCGCTGTTCATGTTCATTACACTACCTTTAAACCAGCAATTTTTAAGTCTTATTTTTATCTGAAGAAAGATTATGATGAGACACATTATGAAGAAAACCACATACATTGAAATGTAGTTCTGGAAACAGAAAAGAATTATACATCAATAAATTTATTTCTGAGCCCGCATGTACGCCCACATAAACAGGAGAAAAGGATTGAGACATCCCCCGCCGAATGTGCAAAATACACTATAGGATGAATGGGGCATTATATCTAAACTTTTTCGGCATGAGTTTCCGGTACCAAATTAACCCAAATGCTCTTATAACCTCTGCTGTCAACCGCGCACATTTATGAGTAACAGTGAGTGGAGGTGTGAGTGAGAATGGGTAAGTGAGAGGGTGGATGAGGAGAGTGAATGTGAGAGGAGTGAGTATGAGTGAGATAGGGTGAGTGAGTAATACTATTTTTAATGTATATTTATTCATGTTTTTATCTTTGTATACTTTGATGGTGTTTTGTACAAATGACCGAATAAACTTTATATGATGCTGTTGATGATGATGAGTGAGTAAGAGTGTGTTTGAATGTTTGATGATTGTGAGTCAGCCACTGGCCCCAGCATACTCAATATTATTCTTCACTTCTAGCGGCGCCCGAGTAAACACACTGCTGGAGGTATAATGGAAATAATTCTTGAGATAAGGAAGGCACCCATGGCAAAATGCAGGCCCTGATATGCTTGGCATAGGGGCCCCTGTGGCAAAATGCTGGCACTTGCATACTGGAGGAAATTCTTGGCTTAGGGGCTCCCATGGAAAAATGTTCACACTAGGACTTTGCCGTAATTCTTGGCATGAGGGAGGGCACCCAAGGCAAAATGCAGACCCTGAAATTCTGGCAGTATCTCTTGACATAAGGGGAGACCTGTGGCAAAAAGCTAGTGCTGGCATACTGGTGACAAGTGTTTGCTTCAGAGAGGGCGGCCATGGCATATTGAGGGGCTGGGTTGAGTTTAGCAAACCATGAGAAAATTCTGGATCTGAAATACTGCGAATGTAAGTTTTTGACATATGGTCTCCCCTACTTAGCTGTATTCAAATCATATATAGTTTCAAGCAATGTTGCAGCTCCAGTGTACTTCAGAATCAGTTTCGCAAGAACCTTTCCTTAACATTAGTATTTGTAAAGCGCACGTTCACCCATGGGGATTTTGGAGTTGAATTGCAGATGTTTATTGTTACCCACCTCAATGGTACTCATTTTCTTGACCTCAGATGGATGAAAGGCTGAGTGAACCCACCGGGATTTGAACCTGTGACCATGAGGTCAAACACAGGCCGCCTACAGTGGACGCATTAGACCACGAACCCACCAGAAGCTTCAAATATTCTTTGCGCGGAACACAGCAACCTTCCAGTAAAACTGCCCTATGCCATTGTACCCAATCCTATTTTGTCAGTGCGTTTAGAGGCTGTTTCCAAATTCCTTTGACAAGACACCCCAAACCGTGTATAAAAATGTTCATAAATCATTTACATTTTTGGCAAATGCTTCTGCTTTTGGCACACCTTTTCCTAGCGATTCCTCTGGCAAAAACCACTCACTTCTCCGCTTCTTTCAAATTGTGTAAATCCTCTCCAGTTGGACTAATGTTACTGACCTGGTGTACTTAAACAAGAACAATGTACCACCCCATTTCCCACAAAAGCTTGCTTTGTTGGAGAACACCGACCCTAACACCACCTCCTCGACTTAAGCTGCTGACTTCGGAACCAGTCTCTAGTCTCGACATGGGCTCAACATCCTGTGATTCTGGGCAAATCACTTAATCTCTCAGTGCCTAAAAAATAAATGAACATCACCTTGTTTTTATCAATCAATGGTTGTGATCCATTCTGCATTAAGATGCACTAGTTGCATAATTATTTTATAAGCCTGTGCCCGGGGAACTACCAATTAAAAGTGATGTAAAAGATTGCATATTCAGTCGTATAAAGTGGATCAATTCGTTTTTTTGTTTTTTTTACCCCAGTCTCGCTCATCAAATATACCCCAGAGACAGGTTGCCTTTATACTTCATACTATCAGTGCAGAATATTGTTCAATGAGAAATTATATTTTTAGATGTAACATTAGGCCTAGGAGAACTGCTCTTCACTATTCGCATGCAACCTGGAAACAAGTTGGTCTCTATATGGGCAAGCCAGGAATCAGTAAACTCCCCTCTGACACCTCGGCCTATAAGTTTGAGATGGCAGCGACGGCAGTCGGGTGCTGCAGCCTATATTACGATTCGGCTGGTCCTCCGCCCAATAAAATCCAGACTTTGCCAATCTAGGCGCAATCAATGTATTTGCTGGCACTCTGACACTATGTTAATGTTTTTTTTTTTTGTCACAGATAGGTGGACGTCCAAAAATCAGTGATCACTTTGCATGCATTTAATCATCAGATATTCATTTGATTAGTATGAGCCGATACGTTTCCACACCTGTTCAGAAATATGGTTTTTGTACAGTGGTGTAATCCAGTGAGGATATTCCCCAGGTCATATTTATCATGGTTTTGCGTCACCCTTCTGGCATGCAATGGAGCACAAGGTGATGCAAAACCTAGAATGACAATTACCAAGCTATGCAAGGCCACCTGCTTTGTGTTACGTTACTCTACCCCAGGGAGGCATTCCATGCGTGGAGCGTTGGTATTCCCACACATCCACCCATAAAATGCTACACCTTCTCAGGGGAGGTGTAGTGAGGAGAAATATGTTTATTTATCCCTGATTTTTCCTCTTTCTACATTCTGCAGCACACATAGAAAAAGGAAAAAGCCTCAGAGGATTGCTTTTGTGCAGGAAGGTGTCCCGCCAGTGCGGGGAGAAAGCAGGAATGCGCCGTTCAATGTTAAATAGGGCGCATTCCTGTCCTCTCGCTTTCATGCAGCGCAGCAAGGTGGCTTGCTGCATTGCATGAATATTTGATAAATATGCCGCCAAGTTTTTAAAATGCCATGGAGCATAGCATTTAAAACAGACGGTGCTGCTTGTGGGGAGGGAACTAAGTCACATAGACTCTGTGCGTGCTGCATACTATGGGATTTCTACCATTGCACAAGATGGGTTCAGCGGTGGCTGGCACAGGTAAGCGCGGTGGAGCGGGGCAGGACGCAGCGGGGGGAAGTCGACAGAGGATGGAACAGGTATTATTTATTTCATTTCATTGTACCTATTCCATTGTTTGTTGACTTCCATCCCTCCTGCCCCTGCCCCACCACCCCACCGCATTTACCTGTGCCGGCGGCTGCTGCATGGTTAAAATAGAGCTACCAAGGTGGCACACCAACAGTAATTTAGAACAAGGACGGAATTGAACTTAGGCAATACATAGATATTTTGAGGCAGTGACGCCAATGCCATATGATGAAACAGTACTCGAGGAAAGAGAAATTTTGGCAACGCAGATTGAATTGATTTTCTTAATGAAATTTAAATTTTTCACCAGAGTTTGAGGCCCCAGTGATGTGAGGGAACGAAGCTTATGACAGAGACATTTTTGGGAATTCTGGCTTTAATTAGCAAGAGAAAGTAGCATGTCCACCACATAGGTAGGACATGGTTGCATTGAGAATCAGAACTGAGGAGATACCTTTTTGGTAAGGCTCACTTAAATCTGTGAGAAAAAAAGCATTTCCACCAGATAAGCAAGACATAGTTTCATTGGGCATCTCACCTCAGGAGAAGAAGACACTGGCTGAAAATACTTTGTGATACAAAGGGATTTTGTGGCCAGATACACAGGTGCATTAGAGCACACGACTCAAGAGACATGTTTAAGAACACTCAACATGAAATTGGTAGGCAGGCTACAATAAGGATAAGAAGCACAGTTCGAGAAAGAAACATTTTTGTGCACACCGATTTGATTAAATTAATGGAAGAAAAATACACGTTGCACCAAATAGATGGGACAGCGTTGAAGTGAGGCATATGAAGGTGCATAGCGGTCAAGTTTTCAGATTGCCTATGTGTGGAATAGCTATGGTTTTAGTGTGCATATGAGTGTCATTCTAAGGTCAAAAGTGTGACAGTTCAAGTGGTACTTTCTCTTGAGTATTTGAAATCAATAACCCTGTAACCAAACATCACACAACTATGATCATATGCCTAAAACTAGTCCAAACTATTGGCTTTGTTAATGCTTATTAGCAGTATAGGATCAATAAGCATAACAATGATTTTGTTGTGAAGGAACAGAACTGAACATTTTTCAATTCTGAGAATATTAGAATGTTATTTAAAATCTTCTAGGACTGCGGAAAGGGTATTGGTCTTTTGAGTGTCTCAGTCACTCCTGTTCTTTCCTTCACACTGCAATCTGCAGTGTTAGTCTCTGCACCTTTTTTTCCTCACATCTTTCTCACATCTTTCGGAAGTCTTACATCTGCATATCTCAGGCGTCATCTGCATGCTCTTCCTTCACCAGTGTCTTTTCACTCCATCTTTCTGCATTACTTCCGTGTGGCACCCAGTCTTCACCATGATCCCGCAGACACACACACAATCTGTCTCTGTATCTCTCTCTCTTTTTTTTATCCTCACAAGTATTTCAACGACTGTATACCTCCTTCACACAAAAATGTAATTGCAATTTTCACTTCAGTCTCTAGAAAATGTACAGATTGGATGAACTTGTAGTCAAAACAACTTAATGACAAATCGAAAGGCACTGTGAAGCCTTCACTGACTTCAACCTCAACGGCAGAGCACTCAATGATGCACCAGCATGCACACCTATCCATGGCGTGAACGTACCCAAATACCTAGGAGCAACTCTATTAACAGTATGCACTATACAAGAGTCAGGTGTTACATGAAATAAACTACAGAAACAAAACTTCTGGAAAAAAGATGCACTCTTAAGGAATTCAAGATCAAGTAAAATCTGAAATGTAAACAGGGACTGCATCACTGACATAGATTACTGCAAGGCAAAGGTTACTGTCTTTCTGCGGGCTCCCTAAACAGGCCAAAAATTGGATGAACATGTGGTCTGAACAGCTTTATGAGCTACTGTAAGGATTTGGGTTACTGGTTTGCTGAGGTCTGGGCCATGGTCAAGCAGCAACCACAATCCTAGTAAAGGTAAGGCACAAGCAAATCCCAAATTAACCTATGCTCAAGCCCCTTGTAGCTTGGCACAGAGCAGTCAGGCTTAACAAGGAGGCAAAGTGTAAAGTATTTGTGAAACACTTAATACAGTAAAACAATGAAGACACCAAACAAGAAGATTCCACACCAGATTAGAAAATAGAGCCAATGTAATAAATAAAACAAGATCAAAATGACAAAAATACAATCAGTAGACCATAGTTAATAATTTTTAAAGAATAAAGCGTATAATAGCCCCTAAAAGCAGAAAGTGCCAACCGCGGCAATCTGGTCATGATGGACCAGGTCACATTCAAAAGCTCAGGACAACCGCGATGGAGTGCATGTCGTATACAGCCCCAGGTTAGTCCGGCTGACTACAAATTAATTCACCAAACTGGGAACAAAAACTTAATTGAATGTTCCTCAGTATATCACACCCTTTCAATGCCTATTACTGCAAATGCCGATTCGTTTTTTGTTTTGTAGATCATACCAATGTGTATAGAATTCAGAAGCCCTGGTGAGAGCCCCTGGAGGTCTCCTGGGGCTGGAAACGCGTCAGCATGTGCAGTAATAAGCATTGAAAGGGTGTTATATACTGAGGAACATTGAATGAAGTTTTGTTCCCAGTTTGGTGAATTAATTTGTATTTACCAGTTGCAGATGATAAATTTATGTAATGTATATTGTGGTAAATGTTGTAAAGATATGTAAATGTATCTAAATATAGGAATCATTTGATATGTGTTTGTTTGGAAAGATTAGAAATCTTTTGTACCTACGTTCTTCCTAATGTATATAAATCAGAAAAGATAAAATGTGCTATTCAAGAAAAAAGGTTTAAATGGTCTAATCATATGAAGCAACTTATTGTGATTATTGCAGTAAGGAAATTGCATATCTTAATCAGAACACCAGGTTCCCCCTTTTTAATGTTTAACTTTCTAAAGGTGGCATTTTCAAAATTGTGAAGAAAAATTCGACTTTACCATTAAAGAGGGTTTTTCATTACAATTTCATAGACACCAAATATAATATAGCCACCAGCTACCAATTGGAAATTACCGCTTATTAAATGTAATAAGGAATCCCCAATGTTATCCTATGGGAGGGGTAGGCCTCACAGTAGTGGAAATCACATTTAGGAGTTTTCCACTACCAGGACATGTAAAACTTAAAAGTACATGTCCAACCCTAAGAGCTCCCTACCTTGGGGTGACATATGTAATTAAAGTGGAGATTAAGACTTGGCCAGAGATTTTAAATGCCAAGTCGACATTGCAGTTGAAACTGCATTCAAGCTGCAATGGCAGGTCTGGGACATGTTTTAAAGTGCTACTTAAGTGGGTGGAACAATAAGTGCTTCAGGCCTACTTGTAGAATTTAATTTACAGGCTCAGGGTATATGGTATACCTCTCTACAAGGGACATGCAAGTAAATTAAAAAGGCCAATTGCGTATTAGCCAAGGTAAACAGCATAGCAATCACCTTTTTTCAACATCACAATGCAAACATTCCTGAGGCCTATTGGATACCACATTTGAACATGCTTGACAAACAAACCGCAGCGAATGAATGCCATCAAGCCCTGAAACAACTGAAAAGTGAGCTGTTAGAAAATCAGTCTGAAGCAAATTGGCTTCAAACAACTCAAGTTGAGAAAGTCCTAAAAAAAACTCCGGTCAAGCGGGCCCCCGGCCCAAACGGCTTGCGGAACGCACTATTTAGGTTTGACCAACGTTTCTGGGCTGATCATCTCACCCCGCTGTTTAACCATGTGTTTCAATCAAATAGTATACCAGCATCATGGAGAGGTAGTATACTTCACCCAATATTTAAAGCTGGCAGCAGATCAGATGTGGTAAACTACAGATTATTTCCGCTCATAGATGTAGAAGCCAAATTGTATGCCTCAAATCTTCTTGTAGACCTTGAAGATTGCGTAATTTCCAGCAAGATCCTTTCAATCTCACAGACAGGCTTCAGACCAGCCAAAAGCACTACGAATAACCTCTGGGCCTTGAATCTCCTTGCTGAAAAAGCACAACAAAAGTTTACCAAAATGTATACATAATTTGTGGACTTAAAAGCGGCGTTTGATATGATACCTAGAGAGCTCCTATGGTAAAAGATGAACAAATGGGGTATCCTGCCAAAGTTTCTAAGAGCCATAATAAATTTGCACTCAGCAACTTGGGTACAGGTAAAGCTAGAAATGGTAGAGAGAACCCAGCAAAGATCTCAACGCATAGAGGCTTAGAACAATGGTGCGTGTTAGCTCCCAACTTATTCAACAACTTTACAGCAGATTTAGACACCAGGCTGACAGAAGTCCAAAGTGACCCTCCCAAGCTAACTAACGACCAATTAGAAGTCTACAATATGCTGATGATATTGTTCTATGCAGTCAGCCCCCTATTAACCTGCAGCGTTTGATAACAAAACTGTTGGAATATACAGAGGCGCTTGGATTATCAATAAATGACAACAAAACAAAGGTCATCTGTTTCTCTGCAAACACCAGCAGCCACAAAAATAAAATATAAATGGTTCGCAGCACAAAACAGCATAGAACAGGTCGGCTCAGACAAATAACTAGGAGTGGTGGTAGACTCAAAATTTACACTCAAAGACCATCTAATTAAATGATGAGCCCAGGCAAACGAACTGCGCTTTACACTAAACATACTAAGATCTAAATTGATGTGCCCATCTAGTTCCCATCTTTTACAGGTAATTGCTGCTAAGTTTCTTCTAACGCTTTCTTACGGCTCTGAACTATTCAAAGACCAAGATGCAAATTTATGGAATCTACAACAATCCTGTCTGTTTAAACAAATTTATCGGATTCAGCAATTTACCTCTCAGGCGCAGGTTCATTTGGAATTTGGGCTATGCAACCAACTCCTGGTAAGGTCAGTAGCAATACTTAAATTGTGCTGGAAGATCATGAAGTATCCTTGTTAGGTCTCTGCCGGACAGAATTAAAGAACCAGCCTAAAAGTAAGAAAGACTGGCCTACCGCGTTTAAACAAGCATTAATCACCCTCAACATGCATGAAGTATGGGGCACAAACAACACCTTCCCCGTATTAAAAAAATAGTAAATAATTCTGCCAAACACAAAGCCTGGCTACTGGATAAAGCAGCGGTCTCAAAGAAGAAACACGGACAGATGGTTTTATCCTCGTATAGGGTCCGGTCGCTGCAGCCGTATCTCGTACATCATATATCTCCAACAACACAGCACTTACTGCTTTTGACTCGACTGGGAGCTTTTTGCACAAAAAGATCGAGTCCCAACATGGAAACAAACATGGCCGACTAGTCTGTGCCGACTCTTTGAAAATGCAGAATAGTCAGTTTTACATTTCTTGTGCATTTGCCCAGCCGTCAATCAATAGAGACAACACTTTCTACTTCCAGCCCTCTGATCTTTTCAAATAAGATCATGCCGACCCGCTGTGATGTCATTACTAAGTAGCCAGTCGCTACAGCTTTCATGCAGGACAATAATGTTTTTGCAACAAGTTGGCAAACAGCTACAAACTACAATGAATCCACTTTGCTAACTATAGTCTATAGTCTTGCTCTAAACTGCATAGAGAAATGCTATATCCAACGAAAAAGAGGACAGCGGACATCTAGCAAACTTTTGCACATAGATATAACTTTATTGTTTTAGATGTAAACATGCGCAATTCCTTATTTTAAGATCGGTACATGAATTCACACTTTTGCATATTAATTTCAGTCTTACGGCAGCCATAAACTGCATAGTGCATATACATAAATAATTGAAATAATTGAAATGGAGGACAGTGGACAATTGGTATACACTTGTATATAGTTTGTTTCGCCACGGATTTTAGACGTAATATGTATAATGCCTCGTTTTAAGATCTGTGTTTGAAATAGAAATGATTTATTAGCAGGGACACTCTTAATTCCGAAATGGTAATTTTTACACATTAAACTTTAGCCCTGTGGCAGATCCATATTGCACAGAGCACCCTTACAATCTCTGAAAATGAGGTCAGTGGACACTTTGCACATTTTGCACACAAATGCGTCGTCTTGGTTCTTAGACATAACATGCTCAGTGTCCCATTTTAAGGTGGTCACATTAATTTGTAATTTTGTACATCGAAAGGTTGTCTTGACGCAGCGACAAATGGCACAGTGTATGTACACATCCAGCAAAAGCTATGATAATGGCCATTTCACATATGTCTGTATACAGACCCCACTTTATTGCTTTAGTCGAAACATGTATAAAGCCTTATTTAAGATATTGGCTTGAAAATGTTTTAGTATCGCCCAAAACTACACCATCTGTCATTTTAAATTTTATAACAGTGTGGAATACCACAACAGAAGGAAATAACGTCTCATGCGATGCTAAGTAAGCGTAATTTCAAAGTGTAAATAAGAACGTTGTTATACTTTGGAATGCTTTGAATTAACTACACAATAAAGTTGTTTCCAATGTAATCATGTTTAAGGGAAAGAGCACAGCACGTTCGCACTGGTTAGCAGTGGTAAAGTGCAGAGTCCTAAGGCCAACAAAAATAATGAATTCAGCAAAAAGTGGAGGGTAAAAGGCAACAGGTTTCGGTTGACCCTGCATAGAGGGCTAGGTCCAACAGCTATTAACAAGCACTGTGAGGATCTCTCACCGCCTAAATTCTCACGTCAGAGCATTCACTTGTCCTCCATTACGCTTACAAACCATAACCTACACTTAAAGACACATTTAGAGGAAACTCAGTTCACCTTTTTCCACTATACAAGAGTCACAGATCTGGTAAAATGATATATTCGTACAGAATGCAAGATCAATAAAACCTTGAAATATAAACAGGAGTGAATCGCTCACATGGATTACCTGGTTTAAGCATGGACCAATCTGTGGCTGCTGCACTGCTGGCTAAGAATCCAAGCTGCACTCCAGTGTGTACCGGCTTGCCTGCTGCTGTGTGAGTATCAGACTGTAGCAGGGTCAGAATGAAAAAGAAAATACCCCAGGCACAAAAAAAGTGACACTCCTCAACCCCTCCCCATTTGTCAATGAGGACAGTTTTGAACTAACAGATGAGGTATGGTAGACTGCACACATTTGTGGTTCTTACAAGCAATGTTTGTGCTGATAAAGGGAGAATTAACAGTAGAAAACGGTACAGCAGTTCACAAATCAGGCCCACACACAACCCAAAAAAACACGTCTCACAGGCTAGACTATCAGACCAGACCTGGCACTGACATGATGACCTATAGCCCATCCAGTCCCTGGATTAGAGGTTGAGAGCACTTGATCTCAAGAGCTACATGATGCTCAGTCTGTCTGTGTGTCTTTCCATGGACACTTTAATCGTTGCCAGAAACAATGTATATAAATTGTAACAAGCTGGGCCCGGAGGAGGTTTCCCGAGAAACCGCAGTCACCTGTTCTCTGGGCCTAGCTCTCACTTCCTTAAGACCAAACAAATAAGTGATGCCTGCACTAAATTCAGCTGAAAGGAAAGCCCATTAAGCGTTTCTCATAATAGCTATATGTGTGAAAAATGCAGGAATGCAGTCAGGTGCACTGAAGAGCGTTAGATTAACCCCTGACGTGTGGTTTTGGCAGGGATGAAGGAGATGTGCCGAAAAGTAAATGTTCCGATTCACTCTTTGATTTATTCAATTAGCAAAGAAAAATAATGTTTAATTTAACACAGTTACACACAGTTTAAGATTGAATGTAAAAATTAACTTCAAGAGGAATTTTTGGGAAACCTGACTGGGTTTTATTTGTTAGAGACAGCAGCAGCGGCTGCTCCGCTAAGGCGGAGGAGCGCCGTCGCACTGCTAAAAAGGAAAAATAAAATAATAATAACACAATGTTATTATCATTTTATTTGTCCTTACTGAGGCAGTTTTGCTGGGCAGGGACGGGCTGGGCTGTCGTCACAGCCAGCAGGGGTAAGAACGGTTGGGGCACTTAAGTGCGCATGACGGTTTGGCCGGCAATCTTGGGCCGACCAAACAGTCATGCGCACTTAGAATGTTCTCCACCTGGCTGCATTGCACAGCTTGGGTGGAGAACATGCACAAGCTCCCACTTCCTGTCTGAGTGCCGTACCAGGGCGCTCAGACCGCTCAGACAGCAAAAGTGAAAGTGTAGTTATGACATCAATAAAGAGCTTTCATTTGATAATGATGTAGGTATCTGCTTATTCAGTATACCCAGAGAACTTCATAACAGACTTTGAGATAACCACTGGCTTAAGGAAAGGCAACATTTACTAATTGGGGTCAATTAAAGACCAGTAGAAATATAAATGGAGTACTGCAAATGCACAGTTACCTTTCCTAGAGTATTCTAGAATGTCACTCTGACAGTGAGTAATGACTACACTAAATAACCATCTTGTCAGTACAAAACAATTCAAGTCTCAAAAGTACAAAGGTGCAAACAACAATAAGAATATACAAGCTGTCTTTTGGTCAAAACAAAACAGCCCCCACCAACCGTAGCACCACGAACAAAGAAAACTAGTGGTGCCATCCCCATAAAATCTGTTACCAGGGCCCGTGAATTGGTTAATGACATGACAAATGGCTTGAATGTTATTACTTGCATTAAGAAGTGCTCCTGCTTGTAGGCTCCAAGCCATTTGTCAGGCCATAAAGACACTGACAGCAAGCACACAGAGTTTAGGAGGATGGGCTGTAAGTTTTGACTTAAAAAATAGCCAGTGATATGAGAACAAGAGTGGAAGACAAAATCAAATACAAATTGAGTGACAAAAAATGATGCCGGGGTACAAGTGGTGTTCAAAATACAAGATGACAAAAAGATAGAATAAAAACAAAGGTATCAAACAGGAGCGAGCCAGAGATTGGATGGTCCCTCCTATAGACACCGTGCAGTCAGTGGATCGGGTCATTCTAAAATGAACTGACACTGATATTATCTTTTCACAGAAACAAATTGATGGAAGAGACTCCTTTCTGAATTCTACATATTGCTGCATCTGGACAGCGCAAGTAGCGAAGATGTAATCAGAAAAAAAACGACGCGAAAACATGGCAATTATCCTAGTTTATTGCTAGCTATGGTGGACTTTTACACTTCAGGAGGACTCACCTCCACTATAACCTTGTCCACCCTCTCTATTTCCTTACCTTTTCACCCCAGCTCACAGTTCTCCAATACAGAGATTGCACTGAGTCCGATATCACACCCCTGAGACCCGATACTATTGGGAAAGTGAGGTGCTAGGATCAGGGAACAAGAGTTAGGGGTCTCGGATCCATCTTAGAAATGAGGTCGATAATTGAAAGACCTGAAACTTGGTAATGAAATGGTAGGTGATGTTTGCAGTCCCCACGTTTAGAGGGGTCTTGGCTGAAATACTGGTAAGCGGAAATAGGTTCGATCATGAAAAAACTACACCAAGCGTAGAGTTGCCACCTTTCCAAAAGAAAAACCTACCTGCAGTCCACGGCCATTTGTTGTACTTTTAGGAGTGTCGAAACTGCAAAGGCCAGGACCAAATGTTTAGGGGATAATACTTGATTGCTGCACAGATGGAGAAGCAGCAAAGAGATATAAATATTTCTCCGTGCAGCCGCCTAGGATCTAGCGCTTTGATGATAAGAGCAATCATATTATCCAATTATGGTCACGCCATGCTTCATTTTCTATTGCATCTCAAACCAGCATTTTACCGACAATGGAACCAAACTATTCTTCCGTAATTATAAAATGTATTTCCCTCCCGCTTTTCCCCTTCCTCCCCCCACCCCACCAAACACTAACCTTCACTGCCCTGGCTTTCCACGTTCCATGAATTGCGTGCCACCTACTTGAGCTTCAGTTAAAAGTGTCTGGCTGACTGTTAGTGCGACCAATAGCAGACAGATGTGTCCACGCTGTTCACTCGACTTCACTCCATAAGAGGACCCAAATCCAGCCTGGCCACAACACGAGGTCAGGTGGTCTCTTCTTGCTCATCGAGAGGAGGAAAGAGAGGCTGGTTATTGGTTAAGCAGTCCAGCAACATCAGAAATGGCCAATCACGCATGGCTCACAATAAGCCATTACATTGACTAGTTATTGCTCCATGGATAGAGCCCCCCACCCCGGTAGTGGCTCATGAGCACAAACTGCACAAGAGGCCTAGGCTAGGCCCAGCAACCGCGTCTCTCAGCCAATCCAGACGCTGCTCCCTTGCATGAGAGCAGTGCCAGGATTGGCTTGAGCAGGCACAATCACCGCTCATTTGGAGACTAGGGGGTGCAGCTTTGATCAACTCCCGGTCACTAATCAGCAGATGGAGAAACTTTCAATGAGCATGTCAGGCTGGCCGGAGGCAGCCGTCCCACCCGACATGCACACTGCCACTTTGGGGGCCTTGATGTTGTCATGTGCGCTCACTGCTGCCACCCTGTAGGTATGTCACTGTCAGTGTCTATTACGTTACATCGAAGCCCCACTCCCTTCAGAGCTGCCAACAACCGCCAGGTGCTGAAAGCTGACTGTCGCAGGCATAATAAAATATACATGTTTAAACTTTCGATTACTTGTTTTTATTTATCTGTTGTTTACATTTAATAGGGGACTACGGTGGCCAAACTATAGGCGGGGCAACGTCCCTTCGCCCTAAGGTAGGAACCACCCCTTGGTGCATTATCACCATGGTTGAAAAAATATTAGTAAGTGAGCAGAGATCAACAATCATGATCAGCTACATCATTATGGGCAAGCTGCCAACTCAGTGAGTAAGTAAGTATGACATAAACTACAGAATGTCTCAATGCCAACCACATCAGTTGCACCTTCACTGAATCTCACTGTATGGTAAATTAACAGTTCTGGCTAGAAATCCCACTCAAAAGTATGCTTGTATTAGTTAAGAAAGCTGAAGAAACCAATGTTTGTCTAATTTGTTATGTTATTGCATTAAGATCTTATAGGGCACACTATCACCAAGGAGGTGTCTTGGTGCTAGGGATTAGACAGGTAGGAGAAATAAGATGGAGAGAAAGTTAAAAGGGTCCAAAGAAAAATGAGACCTTGGCTTTTCGGTCTAAAGCTGGGATGAGAGGAGATTTCGCAAAAAGCTAACAAGTTAGGGAGTGCCAGAGGGATGTCACTAGAATTGAATAAGCATTGCCTCCACTTCTGAATTGGAGTAACTTTGGAAAAGATTAGGTTTAAATGAGGTATATTGTTCTGAACAGATTGAATCAATTGAGAGATGAGGCTTTGATGGCAAAGTAAACGCTGTTGCTGTAGTAAAGACGTGATACTAAACGGATATGATCCTACCATTCCGACCTGCCAAGCTATACATCACTGACAACAATAACATCCCTGGTAAAAAACACACCCTGCAGGAACAATATTTCCCTGAGTGGTAAATACCAGAGCACTCCTAATGGGGCTCATGTCTAGTTTTTGTGTGGTAAATTTAAATAATCTATATGGCTCAGAGAACAGCCCGTTGTAGTCTGGGATTTGGGAATGCACAACTAAAAACTACTGGTCCCTGAATGGCCAAAATGCCAAGAGGAGCTACTACTAACACAGCAGATGTGAAGTGTCTCACCCATGTCAGGGGGCATGAAACAAATGGCATTTTAAGCTCCTAAGCAGCTTACAAACTCTGTCAGTACTGGCCAAGCAACAGGAGACGATTATGGGCATCACTAGTTTGTTAGTTATAAAGAGTATTTTTTAGGTTTGTTGTTAGCCAAGACCTTTCTAAGTTCATGAACTTACATGTATAATGTGCTTACTAACAGGGGGGCTTTCAGCACTGGTCTGCTGTTTTGTCATTCACACTTTTCCTCCGTTCAGCACCGTATGCAGCATGAAGCAATGGAGCAGCTCTCTTTAGCCATTGGCTAACTACAATCTGAATGATAGTATTCTGCCCTTTCACCAGGATCAAATCTCAAACAGAATAGTTCCATTTGATGCATGGACTGCTTTGGCACGTTCTCAAGTAGAACAAAAATGTTTTGCTTTTAGTCAATCATTTTTTCCAATGCTCAGTGGCCCTGCAACTCCCCCAACAATAAAGTTTTACAAAAACCATGACAAAACGCAACAAGCATTCACAAAGTAAAAATGCTGTTAGCCAACGCCAGACCTATTGTTAGAAAGATGCAGCAGTAGGAGGCATATGACCGCACACGCGTCTCCTTACAGATATGGTCAGTACAAACAAGGTGACAACGTTATATTGTGCTACCTTACACTACACCCCTGCTGAAATCAGGTGTGAGTAAGTCAACCGCGAATGTAATGACTTCCACAGCAAATTATTAGATTCTGGTTCACACAACAAATACATTCATTTGCAATTTTGTGAGGAAAAAAGTGACATTTATTTTAAGGATTAGTGAATACATTGATTTTTGACAGCATTATGTTGGTTCTTAGTGTTTGAACATATAACAAAAGACTAAGTACAATTATTCGATTTCAATGTTGATACACATAATGTAATTAACTGGAAGAGGTCCTTTTGAAAGATGGAAACAGCACAGCCAACACGTGTGTCGTCTGATACGACTTCCTCAGGGCAGTCATGGTGTGGCACCGTTGATGGTTACCACATAGATGGTATGATAACTGGTAAGAAAGCACGTAGATAATGTAGGAGTAAGTCAACAAAGATAATTACTCGTTGATGTGATGTATTATTCCATTAGTACAAAGTGAAGAAGTACCACAATTAGGGACTTAAATATTCGACAGTATATGTGAGCCCCCGTGTTTTCGTAGCCTGTAGGGTGGGAGCTCAAGTATAATTAAGAGGATGCCTGACCTATGACCTTCTCTAATGCTTGTTTCTTATTAGAATCAGTTTCAGTTACTGAAATGTGCTTCCAATAATAAACTCATGGGGACTTCATTGTGTTTTAGTGGACCCTCGTCGTTGGAATTATCAGCGCTTCTGACCCTCGGAGCAAAAACTTTCCTCCTACCGCTACTGCTGGCCGGACCCGCTTCGCGGGTCCCGCTGCGCGGTAAATTCGAACTTGCCTGTTGCTGGGGCCATCTGGGTGAAGGCATCTCCGTGTAACGGGGCTGCGAGCGTGTTTGCAGTGGGACTCCATCTCCCAAGAGTCCCAGCTGCTCACCTGCACCGAATCAACACCTGGTGCCGCTCTCCCTGTAGGAAACGCCCTCTTCCCCATTTCGTCTGATAAATTTGAACGTCATCACAGCTGCGCGGGAGCGCGCGGGAGCGCCGGGAGAAGCCCGGGACAAGGGCGGGACCGTCTGTGGCCGTCCGGGGCCGGAGGAGGCCGGGCTGGGCCACCCCATTAACATCTACATCCCAGGTACTGTCCCACAGATTGATTTACTAACTGACTCGTGACGTGTGGATTCATCGGAGGGGCAGAAGGGGGGTTCTATGTACTATGGCTTGCACAACAAGCACCTCTACACTGCTGCCTTCAATGGCAGAGACAGAGCCGGCTGTCATGGGCCCTCTTGATTCTTACTTCAAACGTTTGCCACAGGATATTGATAAAGAGATCGCCCTGGCGGAAAGACGAGCTGGGCGTAGGCTCTCGATTGAGCTTCTGAAAAATCCGCCTGAAAAAACTCAAGGTCTGAACTTTCCTGCGCTTGTTACACCACTGTCATCTATTGTTCTACCAGTCGCTCAGGACCTACTATTTGATATACCCTCTCATACTGAGCTAGCTGACATTTCTTCATCAGTCACTGTGGTAACTAGTTTATTTGTTGAGCATTCTGATGTACCCAGTCAATTGTCTAAAGAGAAGGGAGTTTTAGAGAAACCCTGTGTGCATTTGGAAGTGCTTAAACCTAAGCCAGGTGTTAAAAGGAAATGGGGGGCTACAGCTAAAAAACCACAACCACAAAAACCTGTGAGAAAGCATAGGAAGTTGGGTTCTAAACCATCCCTAAGCCATGTCCCTGCAAAGAATGACGTAGTAATGCCGATAGGGGAGGATATAGCAGTCCAACTAGAAGTGGACCCTATAATTTTGGTGCCTTCTACAATATTGGCGGTTCCAGCCACAGATCCAACTCTTATAGAACTCCCGGGGTCACTATCTCCAAATCATGATTTCCTGGTAGAAGTGGGAAAAATAATGCGTTCCCTTCTACATCCCGTAGAGCTTAGACTGCAAAAGCTAGCTGAACAACTTGACCACCTAGAACAAGCTAGCTTAGACAATTTTTTTACTATTAAATCTTTAATTAAGTCTGGCAATAGATTGGGAGAGAATGGGAAGCAACCACATATAGTTGATAAAGACCAAGGAGTCGTGTTGGTAGATTTACAATCCCCGCCTGCAAGTGTTACTCCTGTCCAGGAAAACAAAGGGGAGAACAGTAAGAAGGTATCTAATCCATTGTCCACTAAAATTATTAGTAATAGTGAGAAAACCAATTCCATTAACACTACCAATAGGGGTTGTAAGGTTAGTGTAAAAAACCCATCTGCCATAACTAGTAAAAATACCACACCTTTGCCGATCGGATTGGGGAAAACTATGGCCAAAAGGCCAGGCAATGATAAAATCCCTTCTAGTAATGGCAACGGGAACAAGGTGGGGCCTACGACGCATATAGCAATGGGTGGTGGTCCCACGAGGGATGCCCCTAGTATCGGGAACGGGACTAATACTGTTGTGGCAGTGGAAAATATCCTTACACAGTGCCGTGTTCTCCCAGAGCAAGCACCAACAAAACCCCATATAACTAAATTCCGGACTAGGATTCCCCCAGTACAGCTCACCCCGGACTCCTACCCATATGTGGCCATACTCACTAATGTTCCACCCCTAATGGAGGGCCATAGAGAAACTTATGACATGCTAAAAAACAAGGCCATGCATTGGCTTCGTGTCAATAGACCCCTGCCAGGGGGAGTGGATGGCCTGATAATTGGGGTAAGAAGAGTCGATTGGATAGGGAATACACTAAAGAAGCAGGGGGTGAGTGTATTATAATTAATTTTCAGGATCCAAGGGTTGTGGGGCTGATAACGGGACCTGGTTGGAATATTAGTATTGGTGGGATTGGGGTTGTGGACCTAACTTTCTTTTATCCCAGACCGGTCATCTACCCAGGGGGTTGTAGAGAGCAATTGCGATCTAGTCTCTGTACTGGGGTTGAGGCTGTCCCCCCTGCTGTGTCCACCTTAGGAACAAATAATTACCATATACCGGCATTTATCCCACCGAATGGGCAGGGACAGATGAGGTGGGAATATTGACAGAATCCAGATGAGCAATTACATCTGGAAGGGGAAATGGTTGGGGGAAGTAACCCTGTTGAACTAATGATAAACAATGAAGATGAAATGAGTTTAACGTCTGAAGCAGTGAATGCGAGTGATGGGAGTATTATTGCAAGCCCGGGGGGTTGTGTGGGTGAACTACCAATCCCAACCACTATTTGCATGAAGGAGGGAATAGCTGTTAATTGTATAAACACTGTTATAGGAGAGGATTGTGATTGTGGGACGCTGGATGATTTGTTGCCCATGGCATTTGTCGAAAAGGGGACTTGTATTGAAAATACCCTGGAGAGATTTCTGTCATGGAATGTAGCGGGGCTGGGGGCTAGATTGTTGTCACAGCATTGGATTGATTTTGTAAGTGGGTTCGAAATGTGCCTATTCCAAGAGACGTGGGCTTGCGACCCAATATATTTCCCAGGATACTTAAATTTTTGTATACCAGCTACGAGAGGCCCCAGGGGTAGACCTATGGGAGGCCTCGTAATTTGGATCAAGCAAAATTTAAAGGTTAAAGTAAAAATGATTGATCTAGGGTGCATGGATATACAATTATTAAGACTATCTGTAGGAAAGGGTGGCCTGATAGACATTTATAACATATATGCTAGGGGCAAGAGTCTTGGTAATTCTGCCACCCTAGAGGTCTTATCTGCCTCCCTCGAATCCCAGTCACTTGGAAACAGAGTAATTTTGGCTGGTGACTTGAATAGGACATTCGAGCCTTTAGAAAATACTGTATATCCAATAGGAATGGAGGAAGACGCCCTTTGGGGCATCCCAAATCTAAACCTCATACCTGTGAAGCGGTGGTCAAAAGATATTCTATTGTTGAATGCGTTATGTCTAGAGTATGGTTTGAGGGCCCTTAATGGCAGGACAAAAAGCGACCAAGGTGGCAATTGCACATTTGATAATGGACATAATAAAAGTAGGATTGACTACGTCATCTGTAGTCTTGAGTTATGGTGTGGCGTGGGTGACATGGAAATTGTGGGGAGAGTAGAAAGTGACCATAACCCCCTCTGTGTCTCCCACTCATGGTGGAAGGCCGCACGAACTAACTCAGTACCAGGTAGTGGGAGCGTACCTGTTATGACTAATGACTCAAGACGGGTGAGATGGCCATATGTCCTGGCCAATTTGTCCACTATGGAGTCCATTAAACTGGAGACAGACAATGCTATTGCTGCCATGACAAAAGTAGACCCGGTAACACCAGACTCTGCCCAAATAACTAATATACATGACACATTCTTCTCCGTGATAAAACCGCACTTTACCAAGTCACCAAAGACTAACAGAAAAGTACCAATTATTATGGCGTCCTGGTTCAACAAACAGTGCAGGGTAGCCAGACTGGAGTTGGGCAGAGCACTCAAAAGTAGGGTCAAGGCCTCGATTAGTGCCACTAGGAAACATTATAATGATAGTATCCGTAAGGCCAAGAAGTTGTGGGATGAGGAGTATTGGGAGGAGCTACTCGAGGCTTCAGGGCAAAAGGATTCCAGACTTTTCTGGAAAACTGTGAAATGGGGAAGAGGGGGCACCCCCAACAATCCCGACAACAATGTCGATGAGGCATTGTGGGTCGAGTATTTCAAACCCCAGTATGCTGAGAGTAGGGATCTAATGGCCACAGAACCAATCCCTATGGTATTCTGCAAGGGTGATTTATTTTTATACAAGGACGCGGAACTCGTAATAGCAAGTCTGCAGGGGGGGAAAGCCCCTGGGCTAGATGGAATCCCCTCAGACATTTTCAAACACGATAAGGCCCAGTGGGCAAAATACGCGACCTTGTTGGGAAATGGCCTAGCGAAAGGGGCAAAAATCCCAAATATATGGAAGGGGGCAATAATAATACCGATCTTTAAGAAAGGCGATCGGTCACTCCCGGCAAATTATAGACCAATAAGTTTGTTGGCCACCATGCAAAAAGTGGTGGGGAAGATGTTGGTTGACAAACTTATGGCCTGGGTAGATGACAACAATGCTTTATCCCCCTTCCAGGCAGGATTCAGACGTGCAACTAGCACGGTTGACCAAATTTTTCGCATCACCATGCTGCGGTGGGGGACTGTACTCCTGGGCAAAGGCAGGCTCTATGTAGCATTTGTAGATCTCAGGGCCGCCTTTGATCTGGTGCCAAGGCGCACGCTGTGGGAGGTTCTGTACAAAATAGGGGTCCCACCTGATTTGCTCACGCTGATAATGCGTCTGCATGAAAGCAATTATGCAAAGGTCCAGTGGGGGAGGAATGGGGAATCCACCACCAACTTCCCAGTTGAGCGGGGGGTCCGGCAGGGATGTGCTATGGCACCCCTGCTGTTCTCCCTGTTCATTAATGGCATCGTAGACAGGATATTGGACGCAATGGTTGATGCACCTTCGTTAGCGGGCATCAGAGTTCCAATTCTGATGTTCGCTGACGACTCTTTGATCGTGTCTAAAACCCCGTCGGGTCTCCAGCGAGCCTTGAACATTTTTGACTCATTTTGTAAAGAACGGGGTCTTGAGGTCAATGTAAATAAAACCAAGTTGATGGCCTTTGGGCAAAAGCGTCAATCCCGACCCAATGTATTTTTGAACAATATCAATCTAGAGTTGGTAGATGTTTTTACATACCTTGGGGTCGAGATATCAAGTAAACTCGGTTGGTCAAGACACATAGAGAAGGCGGTGTTGAAACACCAGCAGATTTCTGGAGCACTCAGGGTCGAGCAAGTAAAATCCAAAACCAGGCCTATAAAACCTGTTCTCATGGTTTATGACGCAAAAGCCCTGGGCGCAACCCTTTACGGGGCTGAAGTCTGGGGCTTTGAGAGTCTTACTACCCTCCAAAGATCTGAGAACAGGTTTGTGAGAGGGATAACTAGTCTCCCTCAAAGTACCCCACTGATACCGCTTGGTTTAGATTTAGGTAGAAGATCGCTTAGTGACTGTGCCCGTCTGAGGCCTATCCTTTATTGGAGACGGCTATGGACTACGGTGGAAATAAGACACTACGCTGAGGGGTTCTTAGCATTAGCCAAACTAGATGTTTTCCATAAAATTATATGGTTAAAAATGCTAAGGGATGTCCTTGCAGAGCTTGGGCTCTCCAAATTGTGGGAAAACCCCCTCGGGGAAGTATTCCCTAGTAAATCCAGTATTAAAGAACTATATTGGAACCACATTGATCAAAAACTTTGGAGGAGCGTAACCTCGGAATCCATGGGGGGTAGATTCTTGGAAATTAAACAAAAACCATCCTTAGAAAAGTATTGGGACTGTATAACTGTTCCAACAGATAGGAAATTATTTTTCCAGTTAAGGGCAGGCTCTCTCCCCCTGAGGTGTATGACGTCCAGGTGGAAAACTGGTGGTAGTGCGTGTTGTCCGTCATGTGGGGCCCCCAATGAAAGCATCGCACATTTTCTTTTTTCGTGTGTGGCTTATGTAAATCCAAGGAAATCCTGGTTAGCTCCAGTTTGCAGGAACCTCGGTGTCCTAAGTGGTGTTGAGGGGCTGAGAATTATTTGCTCCTCCACTGAAATGTCCATCGTACTCGGAACTGCCAAATACCTAGGGTGGGCATGGTCCTTAAGGAGGAGGGCTCTATCCACTAATGTGTTCTGAATTCTACATTTTCCCATTTTCCCATGTATGACTTCTTCTTGCAGACAGCAATTAGGAGATATATATGAATTTTAACTTTAAAATGCGGTTAACACGTATGGTATGAGTTTTTATTGCATAAACTCGGGAATGGTCCGTAACGCGGAGGTTTCTTTATTGTAACATGCATTTAGTTTCCGCATATTATGAAAAAGCTTATTTTAGCTTCAATTGATAAACAATTTTTATGCTTGTGTATTATGTATTTTTAACTACAAATTAATTGTGATAGAACGTTTGATGTTTTTAAGAAATGTATGCAATTTATATGTGTTTGCTTTTATGAGTGTATAACTCGAATAAAGCTTTTTCTCCTAATAAACTCATGAACAGGTATTTCTAGTTAAAGATCAGTGTTCCTCCTGCTCTAGATAAAACCTTTGCCTTTGTAGCCGATTGACTCAATTCAAACCCCAGAAGATGCTTTCCACCGGATTTGCCCTCTTTATATTATTTTCAAATTCATATCTGCGGCATATCAAAGGTTTCATATATTGAACAGATAAATAACCGACACATAATTTGCAGAAAAAGTGCTGGATCCCAAAGGTTTCCATGAGGCCCGCGACCGGCACAACCGAAGGTCAGAGTGCCATATACCAAGGCCTTGTGGTCTTGATTTCACCGCATGCCTCCATCATCCACAACACTTCATCACAACACTCACTGCATCTTTTACTCACTTCTGCAGGTTCTTTTTTATCCCAGTTTTGTTATCTTTGTCACTGTTTTGCCATCTTTTTCTTCCTTCCTCTTTCCCCCTTGTGTGTTTTTTTCTCTCTTCCTGTCAAAGTCAGTAAAGAAAAAAAATAAGCGCTGGTCCCCCAAAATGAATGCCGTTGAGCCCCACTTGCAAACACCTGCTCAAATTAAGCAATATCAATAACATTGCCCCTCGTCGAACCTCATTTACTGAAGAATGCTTTAAATTTTCACTCCTAGGTGCTGTCATTACAACACTTTCTTTTATTCGAATTCTAGTTCTGTGAAGCCAGGGCAAGTCTTCTCCTCCAATGACGGTCTCCACAAACTTTAGGAAATGCACTTGACCTTCAGCAAATATTATCTACCTATTCTGAATCAGCCCTTCCCGCCCCCATATTAAACCCACACAGACCCAGCCCGTGCATTGACCTTGCATAAGTTTCCTTTTTCTATTATCACTGCTTGGATATTGTTGTGGTCTCATTTGATGCAATAACTGTGAAAATGGCTGAGGAAATTGATTTAAATGTTATGAGGCCAGAGGACTGTAATGTTTGAAGTACCCTTGAAGATGCCATGTTGTATGTTGGAAAAAAACGATATTCAGATGTATTGTGTTCAAATGTATGAAAAATAACAGTGTTGAGTTTGGAATGAAAAATGAGGTATTTGTATGCTACAAATAAGATTGTCTTACTCGTGCCAGTGGATGCCCAACTTCCCCTTCCTAATATTGAAGAAAGTGTTTGTACAGAATGTCGGACCAATATTCAATCACTACCATTGGGAAATGAGACAATGCATTGTCTGTGATGTGTCTAGAACTCTGTATAAATTTCCGAAGGGGTTCCAACTTACCATAGTGATGTTACCACTCGCTTCTTGTTCATTTGTTGCCCCCTTCGTTTCTTCATAGTGGCTTGGTTCACGTTCGATACAGCTTCAGCCCACCGGGACATCGTCTTGTCTAACGACAACTTGACTGCAACATGTAACAGTTACGACGACCGTGTGGTGTTGGGGACTGCAGCCTTCTCCAAAGGGGTACACTACTGGGAACTCCACGTGGACCGCTATGATAATCACCCAGATCCAGCTTTTGGCATTGCCAGGATCAACGTTGTGAAAGATATGATGCTTGGGAAGGACGACAAGGCCTGGGCCATGTACGTGGACAACAATCGCAGTTGGTTCATGCATTGTAATTCTCACACCAACCGGTAAGAACTTTCCTCTGAATAGCTTCTTTTGAAATGTCTTGAAATCACAGCTCCCCCCATTAATTGTTATTCATTCATACAAACAAAATCAACTACATTCTAGTGCGAATAGTAACTATGGAGTGATAATACAAGTGTTCTCTTCAATCTGAGTTTGAGTCAAGAATACAAGAACATACTGGCCTCACACCTAATGGTAATCAACGAATGAGTGTTTACAGATAGGAGTGACCCAGCTTACAGGGTGGACCATTGGGCAATGGGCACAGGGGGTCATTTGGGAGCACGATATAGTCGTAAAAAGTTGGCATACTCAGGTAGTAGCTGACATGTGGAAAAAAGCCAATCATTATCTGGGCTGGGCTAACAAATTAACATAACAGACTCCCCTGTGGGACAGCGACATGCTCCAGGAGGTAGGTAGCTTACAGGGCTTTAGGAAATGGAAATTGATAACTATACTACGCCTGGGAGATGTGTGGCGCAGGCAACACACTCTCACTTTCCCCGAACTACAGACTGACTACCAGTTAGCAGACACAGAACGCTACAGGTACCTCCAGCTGAGACATGCTTTGAGCAGATACCTAAAGGAGGGGGAACAGATACCCGGATATAGCCCACTTGAAGACAGGCTACTATTAGACCCAATACCGGAAAGAGCGCTGTCATGCACCTATAGAAAGATAATCAACAATGCCCCGGATCTCCTGATAAAGTTAAGGGAGTCCTGGGAATCTGATGTGGGCCTACTAGAAGACGATGACATGGCGGAAGTGATACAAATCCCTAGAGAAGTGGCTATTAGAGCACGGTTCAGGCTTGTTCAACTGAGAATAATACACAGATCTTATTCCACCAGTGTACTCCTGTTTCAGCTGGGGCGCATTCCCACAGAGAACTGTCAGAGGTGATGTAATCACTTCTTTCATATTGTGTGGGAATGCCCGGTCATCCAACGTTATTGGCGGAAGGTGACGCGGATAATATCAGGGGGTGGGACAGGAGGCTCCGCTTGAAATCCGAAGGCATGTGTTATGTTTATCGAGGGAACAAAAGTTGCCTAAATACCCAAAAATATGGCTACTAGTGGCTGCAATGGTTGCCAAAAGAAACATTGCCATAGCCTTGGGGGGCGCTCTAGCGCCAACTGCAACACAATTGAAACGGGTCATGGATTGGTGCTCTGCCGCAGAAAAGACAGTATATGAAAGCAGAGGATGTCCTAAGAAATGGAAAAAAGTGTGGCAACAGGGGGAATGTTACAGGGACAACTGGGAGATGCCTGAGAGTTCAAAGAGGGAGGGGGTGGCGGGTGGGAAAGTAGTTGGACTGGGACCCTGCTTGTATCATGTTGCTTGTGACGTACAATTATTGATTGTAGATGGGGTAGTGTTGCACTGAAGATATATACAATATGTGGCTTGTGATAATGCTATATTTTGTTAATGATGGCTGTTTAATAAAAAGAATAAATTTTAAAAAAAAAATACAAGGACGTAACCTTGTGAAATACTTGTTTCTCCACTGGGAGTCAACGTCTACCTTTATTATTATTATTATTATTATTATTATTATTATTATTATTACACATATATTACTACTACTACGACACAAATACTAGTAATAATAATAATAGAGATACTCATAATATTTTAATTGCTTGTTGCTCCAGTTACCTGCTCGTGAAAGCTGTTTTTGAACCATTTTTCCTTTATTTTGTTTTCAAGGATTTTCGGTAGTTAGAAAATGTTTTGTTCGTCTACATGACCCTACGTTTTGTATTCATTTAACTGTAATGCTTGTTTAAGTAGGTGAATCTTGCAAACCACAGTCCTGTCTTTGGAAGAAGTCTAAAGATGGGTCCCTGCGAAAACACAGGGAGGCAATGATATAAGGAGTTTCTGGTTCGGCTCTGTGAATTCTGCCTTTGCACCTTTGTTGGTACAGCTTATGCTTAGAACACAGCCTTTGGCTACTCTCCCTTGAGAGGCTTCTGGCAGTATTTTGGGCCGATTCCCTACCCTCTACCCCCTCTTTAATTTGGTTTGACGAAGCCTTCCCTACATTTTCAGGCCTGTAGCAAGGTCTTCATTCCTTCTATATCACGTTCATATAGTAGAATATTGATCCCCATCTGTTGGTGGCAGCCAGGGATTCATTAACCCGCTGGCTGCTGTCGTCGGCCATTGGCCGACGGCAGCACTACCTCGCTGGTGCTGCCGTCTGCCAATTGCCGACGCAACCGCGCCTGTTTTTTAAAACGGCCGCACTGCCGCAAAAAAGCGGAAGCAGCCAACAGGTTAACTTTCCAGTTGTGCAGAATCGTTTTGCCAACCCCCGTAGGAGAGCCCCATCCTCCAGCCGTGGCCGCTGCAGATACGAGCAGTGGAGCCGGCTGGGGGGGATTTCGAGAGACGACCGGGAGAGAAAATTAATTATTTATTTAATTTTCCCTTGCTGTCATCTCTCGAATTGGGAAACAACGTTTACAACGCTGTTCCCACAACACAGTGCTATTACAATGCGGTTGTTACAACAACCTCGTTGTTAGTCCGCAATACCTTTACATTGCAAGTCATTACAGCGACTTGCTGTAGGGCGTGCAAAGGCATTGGATATAAAATCCAACACCTTCCCTGCTGTTGTGCAAAATGGAGTAGGAATAGTAAATAATACTGTTCCTAAGTCCAGCGCGCCCCCTACAGCAAGTTGTTGTAATGACTTGCAATATAAAGGTATTATGTACTAACAACGCGGTCGTTGTAACAACCGCGTTGTAATAGCATGCGATGTATTCACATGCGTTGTAACATGCTATATTCCTCAAAATACCCTCCCAGCCAGCCCCACTGCTCTTACCTGCAGCGGATGCCATCCTCCCTTCACCTCCCATGGTACAACAGAGCTTCCTTTACCTTTGCCACAAAATCATCCCAAAATGGTACACAAAAATATCAAATATTATGGGGTGATATTTATTTTAACAATAGTTAGGGCACAATGCTTATACAGACAATGTTTTGACAACACTATTCTGGTACCACACTCTCTTCCCAGATAATGCTCTTATGCAGAGCGCCGGTGTAAGGCTACGAGTTTCTGGACCCACATGCTCCTTGCAGCAGGAAAAAGCACAGCTACTCCCAGCAGTTGCCCACTGGTCACTTCATTCTTTTTCTGCAAAGCTTTGAAATACCTATGCCCTTCTGCCTTGGAGCCTGTGAGATTGCAGCTTTGCTCATCAAACTCCTAGTTCAAGAGAGTACTGAAAGCTACAAGGGCTGATGCAGGGTCGGACTGGCCTATAGGGCAATCATGCAGTGTCCGGTGGGCTGGTGTTATACGTCAGTGTGTGGGCCGGTTTTTAGCAGTTTATTGGCCTGTTTTATAGCCAGGTTGGCCGGATATCACTATTGGTTCCCTGATTTAACCACAAATATTGGTTACAGTAAAAACAAATGCATGCAACTCCCATACCTTGCAAAATACCCACACAGCGTGTGTTTACAAGTTCAAAACCTGCCTGATTCACAATAGTGGGACCGTTTTTTTAGCTATCTGGTTTGCTAATGGGGGCCACTTTAATGTTAGTGCCTGGGTCCATTTTTTACCCTAGTCCGACCATGGGCAGATGTGTGTGACGTAGCAACCATACTCAGCAGTTATTATAAACTACCACTGAGGAAGTACTATGATGCCCCTTCCCTCCTGTAGAACCTTGAGAGATGCGAGCAACTTCAGGAACAACGAATGATGTATGTTCACTCCGATAATTGTAGGAGTAAATTAACATCTGTCAAAGAGACGAGGAAAACTCTAAACTAAAAATATGTATGTGTGTACTTGTGTGTGGGAGAGCGAACGAGACAGGGAACAAGGTAGAGAGACCAGACAAAAGAGTGAAAGGAGAAAGAGAAAAAGATAAGGGTAGAAAGGCAATGGATCAGAAGGATGGGAGATGAAGGAAACGAGAGAGGGCTGCAGTAGAGGTACATGGGAGCAAGTTGTGGTTCAGGTGAATTTAAAAAAAATAAGATGATGATATCACCCTTTTATTGAGAAATAACATTCATACCACATTTTTATTTGGGAGAAACTGCGTTGTGGTTACGTTTAAATAATAGTGTTTTTATTTGGAAACAAAGTTAAAAATGTTGTGCCTTAATGGAATGAACGTTCTTGCTCGTAATCGTACCTTTTTTGCACAGTAATCTGCCATTTATCCTTTTCAGAACGGAAGGCGGTGTCTTTAAAAGTTCCACTGTCGGTGTACTCTTGGACCTGAACAAACACATACTGCAGTTCTTTATCAATGGACAGAAACAGGGCCCTGCAGCTTTTGAAAACCTTGAGGGTGTGTTCATGCCTGCGATAAGCCTGAACCGAAATGTACAGGTAAAGTTTGTTCATCACACAAATCCGTTGACATGGCCACGGGGAACTAGCCCCCAGATGCATCAACAACCCATTTTGCGATTCCTTAATAGCGAAAAATACCGATTCGCTATTAAGGAATAGCAAAATGGAATGCATCAAGAAATCAATAAAAAAAATAGCGATTTCTAAGAATTCCTTAATTGCGACTCGCAAATTGCAAGTCGCAATTAAGGAATACCTCCCCATTCATTCCTATGGGCCTAGAGGCCCATTGGAATGAATGGGAAGACAATCTCAATATGCGAATCGCAATTAGCGATTCGCAAATTGAGATTGCGATTTCAAGGGCGCAGGGGTGTCCAAAGGACACCCTGTTGCACCCCTGAAATTGATATGTGCACATATGTTGCGCACACACATGCCCTTAGGGCATGTGTGTGCGCAACATGAAACTTTGAAAAATGCACTTTAGTGCATTTTTCAAAGTTTTTGCAAATTACCATGAAGTTATACTTCATGGTAATTTGCGTGCCCTATTAGCGAATTCGCTATATTAAAAACGTTCATGCGTTGCATTTAAGGAATCTCAATTTGAGATTCCTTAAATGCAAATAATCGCAATTTAGCGATTTCTAAAATTGCGATTTTTGCATTTGGGATGATGCATCCCAAATGCAAAAATACTGGTCGCAAAGGGGCAGATTCTGAGAATCTGCCCCTTTGCGAGCGGATTTTTGTTTGATGCAACTAGCTGTAAGTCCCATGCGAGAAACTATGGGGCTTATTTGCCGTTGTGTTACTTTTAATATGGGAAAAAGCAACATACCCGCGAAATAAGCCCCTATGTGTTCTATTCCGCAGCCATCTCATGCCACCTCGTGCTTGATGATCTTCATTTGTACTGAGTTGTGACCTTTGCATGTATTTAAGCAAGAGACTAACAACCAAAGCAGTCATGGGTCGGGACGGCCTCCTTTAGCAACATTATATATAGACTTTTAATGTAAGTAGGCTTGCCCCCTATAATAGTGAGGCCGATTATGTTGTCAGACCACTAGATGCTGCTGGGTGCCATGTTTACTCTTTCCTTGGCGTACCTTGTTTTTAATACTTAGAAACAGGTGTTATGACACATGACAAACATGGAAGAAGCATTCAGAAGGCCCTGCATTGAATTTCGGCACCAGGCCTTGCGAAATCCTTTGACAAGCCTGCTGAATACTCCGCTATTAAATGCACCTTTTAGTGGAATCAGAGTACTACAAGGGCCTCATGAGGTTCTAAACCATTTTCGTGGGTCGAGGTAGTCCATTATTAAGGTTACATTTCTGACCAAAGAAACTGTACAGGAACTGGGGCGGTTTCACTTGAGGAGTGTTAGGGTCGTTGACCCTCCCACAATGTGAGCCATCACACACTACAGCATTAATTATAAGGATCCGTACCAGGCAGCAGTACTGTATGCAAAGTATTGTCAGGGGAGGAGGCGTGGCCCTGTCACAGTGCACCATGTCATCATCTATCCTCCTGATGGTTGCCATCAAGTGCGCATGTCCAATTGGCCATTAGCTTCAATGCCGCCAATCTGGTATGTGCACATTTGCCCTCTGAATCTGCACTGTATGAGAGCCCTATGGGGGGCAGTGACCCAGTCTCCTTGTACTCGGAGGGAGAGTTGGCCCGCCCAGCCAATCCCGATGCTGCTTTCAAGCTTTATGTTGATATACAGAGCATGAAAGCAGCGTTGGGATTGGCTATGTTTTTGCCCATCACAGCTCTTTGTCAGCAGTGGGCACCACACTGAAAGAGTAACAAACTGTACCTGAGTACGCAGGGAAAAGGGAGATCGCCGTTTTCAAAATCCCTTGAATTACAGTGGTCAAGCGACAGGAAAAGTAAGTTAATTTTGTAGGCTTATCGCCCCACCACTGTCATATTTTACTAGCTGCTGCTGCACAGGACGCCATGTCACAGGAGGCAGCATCACAAAAGTCCTAGATTATCATATTTGTTTTGGAAGTACTTTCAAAGGGACCAAATCTTGCGTTTGATAGATAATTTGTTGCATATATTTTGGCCAATTTCCAGTGCTTATTTTGACCCAGAATAAGTACCAGGGACCAAAGTTTTGCTAAGAAGCCTGCAACCAATACTGCAAAAATTGAGGGGGCTAAATACTAATGCTGCACAGCCTTGTATGCGTTTTGTGACTCTTTCTTTCACCACCGACAATCCTAACCCTTTTCTCTCACTCTTACAGGTTCTTTTTCATCGCAGCTTGCGCCCTTTGTGACTGTTTTTCAGTCTCTCTCTTCCTCTTTCTTTACTTCGTTTGTGTTTTCTCTCGCCTGTCAGGGTGACAGTTTGATGAGGAAAAATAGGAGTTAGTCCCCTAACATGAAGGCCTGTAAGTCCCACCTGCAACCACCGGCTCAAATTAAGGCCTGCTGTTTTCAATACCCACAAAGCCCTACCCATTTTCACTACCTGGTGCCATATAAGACTGTGGGTTGTTGCCTACTGTTATAATTTTGCACCAATTCATAGTTCTTTTTCTTGAGGGAGTGAGGCTTTCTATATCTCTATCTTACACTAATAATCATTGCATAAACCCCACATCTGGTTGTATGGTCTTTTGTTAATCGATAAAGAGAAATAAGAAGCAATCATCTACCTAATCAATGAATCATTAAAGATTTAAAAGTCTGTCAATGCAGAGAGTTAGTGTGAGTTAAAGGGTTTTATTTTCAAATCTTTTAGTCTTTCATTCATTAGACATTAATCTTCAGATTTCTGCATTAAACGTTAATATAATCAATCAATCGATATTTGATTATAAAATACAACAAAATGTTTTTTAGAATCACAATCACTATAGTAATAAAACAAGCATCTTCCATAAAAGAAAATCCCTAAACTAAATTAATTTGGGATAAATGGAGAAAAAGGTGTCATTTCAGAACCACAATGAAGATTTCTGATCAGAGAGAGACACCTATGCGGAAGCATGACGCTTTTGCATTAAAAGGTAGAAAACATTCTCAGCTCAATTTTTACTGAATTGTCTGTGGGGACCTATTGAATTCAGTAAAATCTTAATAAAACAGCCTCGCATGAAAAAAGGCGTCAGGACCTCAAGGCGAGTCTCCAATTAGACTGTCAAGGAAGGAATCTTACTTTACTCTAAGAACATGCACTTTTCTTTTGTCCTTTTCATCCCCAAGTAGAATATCAGCAAGTCTGGGAATAAGTAAACTCACCATTTTCTCATCAGAGCATAATAGACTTTCAGATATTAGTCCTTGAAAAGTTGCACCTTGTTTTCTTATGATCCAAACACTTCTTCCCGTTAAACATTCTTCCAGTTGCTTGAAGAACTGAAATCTTCATTCTCAGGGGTCTCACTAATACAAAAGAACTTGGCACAGAAGCTGAAAATATGAAAAGACATCTTTATTAAACTTAATAAGTGAGACTACGTCGCACAGGAACCTTTAGCACCTGAATGAGGCAGTCTAAAGAATACAGAATACAGAGGTCTTTTATATGCTTAGGATTTACAAACTCAGCATAAAAGAAAAGGGCAGTCCTAGCTTCTGCAAGCATACAAAATACCTAATATGGACATACAAGATCTGCAAAATGTTAGCCAATAGAAAAACATCATGTAACCAGAATGTCCCCTTTACATCGTGTTTCTGCCCAACCCATAAGTCAATCAACTACAGCACTTATAGGTCAATCAGTAATGGCAGAACATGTCTGTATGCAGTTAGGCCAGCTAGTGTCTGAGATTGCTTTCAAAGCAAGGACAGAGGGGGGTTTTCTACACGTTGCAGTCCAAAGGGCAGAAACACATCATGAATAGAGCAGTCTGTGTAAAGGCAACACAAATTGAAGACAAATGTAAGATGGAGTCAAAATTAAAGAACCTCAGACCCCCCCTTTTGCCATTACACAGGCAAATCCTAAAATTATTTTGCAAACATTATGTATTTCAGTGACTATTGACAATGCCAATAAAACAATAAGAATCAGTCTCCAAACACCAATTCTATACAATCGCACGGGAAATACCCAGAGTCCGTCAAAGCCTCTTCTGGCAGGCTTCTATTGTCCATCAAATCCTGTTTCTGTTGTTTTCTTCCGCATGGGCCTCTACATTCAGGCCTTTCAAGAAAATGATGTTACTCAGTATCCATTGGAGTGCCTTCCTGGCAAACACTCACAGCTCACTTGAAAGTCTCAATGTCTCAATGCAGTGCACCAATATTTCCTGTGCTGCAGGCACTACAGATAGTGTGCTCTTCATTGATCAAGGGCACAGATCATCTCATGCAGACCCAAGTACTTTAATCGGGGAAGAGCAACAGACTGTCACTCTCAGCAACACTTTCAGGCTCCAACATTCTCTTATTCAGTGTCAGAGGATGCTCGGGCTGCTCTTTCATGGGCACCATAATGTAGTGCCTTTTGCCAATCTCAAATCCTCCGGTGCACTGCACTTCCGTTGGAGCAAAGGAAAAGGGGGTGTGTGCCCAAAACTCAGGCCAAGGGGCTCAAGGGACTGCACACTGTCAGAGGTTAACCAGCACATGACAGGTGGGTGGAAAACTGAAGCCTCAAAAACAACAAGAATCCTTCTCTTTCGCTCTTTGCACTGAAATTCTGGTTCTGTGGCAAAACCAGATCCTCCTTCTTTTCTGATGTTCAACGCCTTCTGATGAAGCAAGCACAATACGTTGGAGATACAGTTGATGAAGCACTTTCTGGGTGTTGGGACTGTTCATCTGTTAGCTGTCACTGATGAGAATTAGAACTCATCTTTATCACCGTTCTGCAGGGTATCATTCTCCCTTTGACTCTGGAAGATCCCGCAGAACCTAGTGACGTAGAAAATGTGACACCGTTGTTTCCTTCAATTAAGTACAAAAACAGTTCATTGTACAACAAGGGACTGCAAGTAAGTTGCCTGCAATCTTTAAAGGAGTGGCCATACCTCATGGGACATTTCTGGTCTAGAACACACTGTCAAAGGCAATTCAAAGACAAAGGCAGTAGGCAAAACAGTGCCTCTAGCCTCTTTAATTGAGTTTCCATGTGAGAGCATATCCCCTACCATCTAAGGGTAGATAGCGACATGGGAATTCTATCTGAATGGATGTCATCACACGTGGTGGCATTGTCTAATGGGGCAAACACATTTTTTTTCTCTAAATGATTACATATAGGTGTTCCCTAATTCCTTATCTACAACACCTCAAAAGAGAAATCGCATAATACATTTTATCAGGGACATGTAGATACCTCCCTTTAAGAATTGTGCATCAGGTGGACTATGCAATGCAAAAAGCTAATGATCAAAATGTGGAAACAAAAGACAAGAACTAGAGAGTCCTGGTATTTCCATTATTTAAAATACATCTGGTCCATCAAAAATTAAAGCAGCAGGAAAAAGGAACTAAAAACCAAATTAGAATAGGCATTGAATTTGTCATATTCAAAAAAACGTAAGGTATCTCCTATTGAGGTGGAAAACGTATCTTACTATAGTATTGATTCAGTTAACCAGTCCATCACTACCCTAACAGTCAAACTGGGAAACATCAGAGTAGGCCTAAAGGAAATTTTTGAAAACCAGTCTGGTCATACAAAAGGGAATTATACATAATATGGGGTCTCTGGTACATTACTGCAGTCTGGAAGTGTGAACCTGAGCAATACACCAACTGGTGAAAGGAATTTGGAAAAGGGAAATGGGACTAGGTAAAAATGAAGCCTTGTTTCCTTTATGGTACAAAGCCATACACTACTTAGGAAGCAGAACAAAACTGACTAATGTAATATAGAAATTAGGTCACCATGTACAAGAGTCACAAATCTATAATTTATCCTTACGTCCAATTCAGGATACATAAATTTAGGGCTGCCTGTTCCTTTAAGGGAAGAGGACAGTATTGTGACTAATTGCAGAATACACACTTTGATTCTGTATATCTCTTTTTTTATTTTCCTTCAAATACCATTAAAGCCAAATTTGACATACACTGATGAAGTGTTGTCTTGTTGTGCTCACAGCATGAAAACATCATATCTGTGAAATTTAGTATCAGCGCAAAAAAAACAACAAAAAACACACATATGCCAAGCCATCAGATATACGCGCTGTATATCAATGCACAAAAAGCATAGACAAAACAATAGCATATGTAAATAAGCGGTAACACACAACACTATTGCATGCACTTTTATGCACTGTGAACCTGCAGCTCAAAACAGAATATTCAGGCCTGCTTAATTTGTCAGGCTTAAAATCCTCACCAGGAACAATTCATAAAAGGATAAAATGCAAAAATATGTAAAACGCACGAACATTTCTGCACATAACACACAAAATATCAACTGTAACAACCATCTTTTGAAAACATGCTAAACCCTTTTAACTTTCCAAAAACGTTTTCACAGACACTCTGCGTGTCCCGTGCGCCAACACCCTTTGAGGCCCTGCTTTTCCAAGCAATAATTTATCCATCTGTTTACACTTACTCCTAACTCCCACCTCACTCTAAGGCTGAAAAAAACAAAAAAACCTTCCCAACTCTTTCTAACCTGCAATAACCAACCCTATTTAAAAACACATGATATATATATTACTCCTGTTAGGGGCTAAAATTTATTTCTATACTTAGATTATTAAAACAGTTACTGTGACTAATTCGCAGAACATAATAACACACATACCAGTTTTTAGAACAAATGCTTGTTTGCAATGGTACTCATTTCATCTACCTTAAATGGATGAAGGCTCAGTTAGGTCCAGCAAAAGTTAAAACCTTCCACCCTGATATTAAACTCAAACCTCTGCACAAGGCACATTGGATCACTGACCTATTTAAAAGGAAACCCAAATGGGAACAACCTGCAAATTTGTATTATACCTAAATGTATGCATTTACTGAAGCCTAAAGCACTTTAAAGCTATTGTAAATGGCAAAAATGCCCAAATTTTACCCAAATTCGACTTTGATATTTGGGGCACTAAAAAATAAATATCCTATAATAATGTTACATATTAATCATCCTCAGAATGTTCTTTACAAATTGCAGAGATTGGATATTAGACATATATCCTGCAAATCCTGAGAAAATGAGTTTTTCACGCCTGGTCAAGTGAAATTCTATATGCTAATGCCCTCATTATGCAGTATACCATACCTTAAATTAAATTATAATGCTAGGAGGTCACAGTATAAGTATTAAGCTTCATGAATAGTAAAAAACGAATTTTGTAGCACTTATTTTTATAACCTAATCAGTTTTGATAATTCCACACATTAAGGCTCTGTAATTCCTTGAATCTGACTTCATTTTCTTTTCTTTTCTTTTTTAATTTTCTCTGTGCCACGTAGGCCAAGAAACAAAGTGGCCTGGCCTCCCCAGGTCATGTACACATTAACCAGATTAAACTGTAAGAAACTAACTTTCGTCACCCGAAACTGACCTGCAAAGCCAATTTCCCTGATTGATCTTTATCTGAGATTGCCAATCAATGTTCAAGACATCATTAACTTTTTAGTTTCCCTGGACTTGCCCTATCTTGTTTCAGCATCTTTTACGGTTTCTTTCTTTTTAAATGTTTCTTCATTACATGGATTAATTATTATTTAGCAACTGAGCCAAGAATATGCTTAGAGAAATGCTTAAAAAGAGGAAAACCCTTAATTAAAATGTCTTCCTATAATACAAAATAATGAACCTTAGTTTTGAAACCTTTTTAAAACAACATTCTGAAATGCAACGTTTTCACCTGTGCAACTGAGGGGAAAATCCTGGCTAAATAAAAATTCCTGTTTATTTAGCTTGTCTCTAAGTGCTTGTAACAAGCTGGCAGTCTTTTTCAAACTAAAACATATCAATGCGTGTTCTATATTATTTTGAGTTCAGCAGGAATTTACTTCAGCTGATCTGTTTGCCTGTTAATAGCTAACACAATGTATCTAAGGAAAATGCTGTAAGTTTATTTATTTTTTTGCAAAACACCCAATTTCGTTTTTGGGGGCTTTTTATTCCTAGTGAATGTGAATTTTAGTTTTTAAACATTTAGACATCTTGCTTAATAGACTGAAAACATCAAAAAGAAACACAAACACAAATTTGAGCTCATTTCAGACAAACAGAAAGGGGTCAAACACTCAGGACACACAATACGGCGCACTTTTAGCCATGCATTTCATGAATAGTGCCATCGCTATTCACTTACAGAAATTGCACTAATGGGAAAACCACATAGACATTTAAACACACATTTAACCCACATATCAATACTCAGGACAGAAATAAATGACAGCCCACAGACTGTACTTAAACCAAACCATTTGTAAATACTAGTTGTAAGTCATATTTACAAGAAACGCTTCTCAATTGTGTTCCAAAAGAGTGCAAAAACAGCCCAACAGACTGATGTATGTCCAAGAAGCGAAAATACACTCAATTCACTAGCTTTGGTTAGCAGAACACCAAACAAAATCGTTCTGCATATCTTCATTCATAAAACTGCGCAGAACAAAGGATCCTTGTATGTATTATGTCATATTTTAATTCCCTGGGGATACAAAATCACCAAGGAAGAAATATGTTTGTAAATCTAAACCTATTTAGATATTCCCTTTAGGGGAAGCCAGCTAATCCAAACGTATACAAAGTTGGCCAACACAAAGCTCCAAATTTGCTAAGATCAGGCATCTTATAGCTCACTAATCTAGCTTCAAACTTCAAGGGGCTATCTCTATCGATACACTCGTAAATATACAAGAACCTCGGTTTTTGAAAATTGCAATCTTCAAATAAAAACTAAGGACCAACCAAACTAAGAACCAAACTAAGGACCAAGCAAAACTAAGAACAAAGGACTGGGAGCGACCCACATATACTTCTTATTTTTACTAATCAAAAGGTTATCCAAATTCTAACTGTCAAGTTCTAAATGACCTAACGGTTTCTTTTTTTTTTTTTTTTTTTAATACTCACGCCAAAAAGGGTTCTCAGTCAGGAGTGACATCATGTGGAGGATCAAAATCAGGAAGAGCAGAAATACACTGGGCTGCAGAGACGAAGAATCCCCAGAATCCCTGTGCACAGAGTACCTTCTTAGTAGAATCCTGTCTTGTCGTCCTCAGTAGCTTTCTGTCTCCTGACAAGATCACTCCCACAGAAAGTCACTTCTCTGATGAAGCCCCGCGTTGGGCGCCATCTGACGAACTGAAATCTTCATTCTCAGGGGTCTCACTAATACAAAAGAACTTAGCACAGAAGCTGAAAATATGAAAAGACATCTTTATTAAACTTAATAAGTGAGACTACGTCGCACAGGAGCCTTTAGCACCTGAATGAGGCAGTCTAAAGAATACAGAATACAGAGGTCTTTTATATGCTTAGGATTTACAAACTCAGCATAAAAGAAAGGGGCAGTCCTAGCTTCTGCAAGCATTCAAAATACCTAATATGGACATACAAGATCTGCAAAATGTTAGCCAATAGAAAAACATCATGTAACCAGAATGTCCCCCTTACATCGTGTTTCTGCCCAACCCATAAGTCAATCAACTACAGCATTTCTAGGTCAATCAGTAATGGCAGAACAGGTCTGTATGCAGTTAGGCCAGCTAGTGTCTGAGATTGCTTTCAAAGCAAGGACAGAGGGGGGTTTTCTACACGTTGCAGTCCAAAGGGCAGAAACACTTCATGAATAGAGCAGTCTGTGTAAAGGCAACACAAATTGAAGACAAATGTAAGATGGAGTCAAAATTAAAGAACCTCATGCTTGGTCTCCACCTTGTGAGAACCTCAGTAGTCTAATACAAAACAAGAGTCTATTCACTAGCTAACAGTAGGATTCTGAAGACTTATAGTGATACGATGGCTGCAGTGCGACTTTTCAGTAAAGTATGTTAATACACTTTCTTGTACATATACAAATAATTATCAATCAAAAGTTTGAGTTAAGCATTTCTTTGAGAAATGCACCCTTTTATTCACTGTAGATTTCTAGACATTTAAAAAATTGTTCTATATTTCCTCTTTAAACCTCTTTTGGCTCATGTTACATCATAATATGTATCCATATGTTTCTGCGGCTCATTATTACCTATTGACCACATCTATAGTCTCATTATAGTAGTGGATTAACATCTATCGAAGAGACGAGGAAAGCTCTCAACTAAATATATGTATGTGTGTACATGTGTGTGGGTGAAAGAGACCAAGAACAAGGTAGAGAGAATACACAAAAGAGTGAAAGCAGAAAGAGAAAGAGATGAGGGCAGAAAGGCAACGGATCAGAAGAATAGGAGATGAAGGATATGAGAGGGGGTTGGGGGCACGCATATGGGAACAAAGAGTGGTTAAGGTGATCTAGAGAAAATAAGGATTATGATATCATACTTTTATTGACCAACAGCTTTCATGCCACATTTCTTTTGGGAGAAATTCTGTACCCCTCTTGCATGCTCTTCAGGGTACCTGGGAGCACTGTCAGTGATCATTTTGCATGTTGGGTTGTGTTGTAGCACGTATAGGTCCCCAAGAATGACATTGTTTGTTGTCTGGAGCTGTCCCCTATGTGGAGGAAAATGACCATCATACTATGTTTGCCCTGTGGTGTGATGTGGTGTGAAGGTAGGCATTTGACTGCTTTTACATAGTGTATGGGGACTCCCAGAAGTCTATACATCTTAGACAAAACTCTAATTAAGATAGCTGCGTTTTGAGATTTCCCTGACGTGGGTAAGTCCCTTGTGCCCACAAGAAATATAATTGTTTACGCGACTCATGAGACAGTACATATTATATGTTATTACATAGGTTATTTCTTTGATTGATCAAAAGCATATATATATTGATACAGTTTTACAATAAATTAAATCAGGAGCTCTCCTTTATTATCTGGATTACACCCACCTAAACAAAAAAAGAAAATCAAGAAAACAAAGGAGTGCTTCCGATATAATTTATAATAAAACTGTATCACTATGTCTTTGCTTTGATAAGTTAAAAAGACAAACATAATCTATTGTAAAACATATTTTATGTGTGGACACCTCCTGAATTGTTTGACAAACAATTGAATCCAATTGGAGCAGCTTTCTTGCTAACTAGAAGGGGATGTCCTCTCCTCTCTCTTTGAGGCACATGTACCAGTTAGAGTGTGTACAGTTAGGGGGTAAGGGTATCATATGTAGATCATTGTGGTGCCCTGGGAGGTACTGCTCCTGCCTTATGTATGGCCCATTTGGGATGTGGGCAGCTACTATGGATTGTGAGCTTGCATTATGAGTGGGACATTCTGGCTCGTCCCTCAGGGTGAGAGAGGTTTCCCAAGAGCCACTGCTAGTGTTGTTGATGGGAAACAGTGTTTACATTGCATGCTTTACATCGCATGGCATTACAATGCGGTTGTTACATCGACTGCGTTGTAACTTCACGAACCATTACATTGCAAGTCGTTACAATGACTTGCTGTAGGGTTAGAAGGTGTTGGATTTACAATCCAACGCCTTCCCTGCTGTTGCACAAACTGGAGTAGGAATAGTAAATCATACTATTCCTAAGTCCAGCACACCCCCTACAGCAAGTCGCTGTAATGACTTGTGATGTAATGGTTCGCGATGTAACAACGTGGTCGTTGTAACAACCACATTGTAATGGCATGCGATGTAAAGCATGCGTAGCAAAGACATATATTCGCTGTTGACAGTTCAGCGAAAATATAAATGAATACGTTTTATTCTGAGTAATTTTTATTCTGATTACTTCTTTAATGTCTCTATATTTATGTCTTTCCAACAGGTAACTCTTCATACAGGACTAGAAGTGCCCATGAGCATACGACAGACAAAATCATCCAACTGATCCCATTCCCGGCTGGCTTTTATACTCTACTTTTATAATTTCACAGTAATTATAATCAACAGTAACATGGCCTCATTCTTGATTTCACATATCTAAGATCAACATTTATAGTTATAACGTGTGCTATATTATTTAAATTATGATAAAACAAAGTTTTCAAAACATTATTTTTTGCTTTTTAAAAGTAACGAATGTACTTATAGATTGGGTTTTCTATTGAAATGCATATTTGTGTGTCTTTATCTATCTTCACCTATAAGATGGGCGCAGACCTAATTGTATCTTATCCTATTTGTATAAACAACACACACATGCACATTCAAAAGGCACGCTGCTTATGTGGGTTCAGTCAAATTCATAGGGGGCATACTTTTATAAAAAAGGAATGTGTCTACGTCCGAGTGTTCCCTAATGAAGCTGGACACAATGTGTTACCAAATAAATTCTACTCTGGGCTAACCTACAGGTCACGGGCTGTAGATGGAGAGGGATTCTCTGCCTGTAAATCATGAGTTTTCATCATTACTAGGTGAAGGGTATCTCTAAGGAGTGAGCATTGGCAACCTGTATCTGTACAAAACAATGTTAAGATGTTTGACTTCTGGTCTCACAACATCCACTAACAATATGGCCGTCATTGGTTGGATAATCACAGCTTAGGGACTTATTTACAAGCTCCTTGCGCCGCCGTTGTGACACTTTTTCCCATATTAAAAGTGATGCACTGGTGCACCGACGTTGCGCCATTTTTTCGAATATTAAGTGACGCACTGGCGGCACAAGGGGCTTGTAAATAAGCCCCTTAGGTTCTTTGGGTTTCTGTGTGGTGATTGTGAGTTGGCTCTAGGCAGTAGACCGTGGTCCCCCAGCTGTGGGCCCCATTCTCATTTATAGCACTAGGTACCAGACCCTAAATACATAATCCGAGTTCCCCAATTTGTGTCCTGCCGAACTACTCCATCGGGCCCACCTGTAATTGGCTACCAAGTATTCCCATGCACATTAGTCTGTGCTCTGCACTTCAAGTTTGTTGATCTAGGAGATGTTGAATAACATGCTAACCCACTAATTTTTCACAAATACATGACGTATATCTTGCTCTAATTCAAAGAAATCACTCCAGATTGTGTGTGCTAGTGACTGTCTTTTGGATTGACGATTTATCAAGAAAACAAGTGGAAAAACCACACCAACGCCGAGACAGGACCCTACTTATGGAAGAAAGACTAAACTTCTATTTCCATGCTTCCTCAATGGCGGCAATAGGACTAATTCGAGGGAGAAGAACGGTCATTACTGGAAAGGTTGGATGCCGATGTGCCAGGGAAGGAGCAAGTAAGATGGCAGACCCAACAGTAAACTCTGGTTTGAAGAACAGCTGGTTCACTGGCTAAAGAGCTGGCTCCAAATTACTAGCAGGAACATTCTATACAAAAATGAAAATAGTGAAAAGGCAGCAAGTTTAGGAACATTCAAGCAGCAGAAGAAGGGCATAGGGCCATGGGAATGAATAGCATGGAAAAGAAGCCAATAGCACCCGTCCCCCTAGTCTGCACCCCACATGTGGATACTTGCTATCCTATTCTATTTCAGGCACATGCTTTACATTTTAAGTGGATTGAGAAAGGGTTGGGTTTGATGAAACAACAGCACTTAATGCCAATATCCTTGGCCATCGGATTGGCCTACCAAGAGGGTGCTCAAATAGATAATAGCCAGGGTCATTTGTCAGGGGTCTTTTTCCTCATAATCGTTTTGTTTAAAGGAAGCAGACTGCAAGTGGCCAAATCAATAATCTAGCCAATGAGCTGCCTTTTAGAAGAGATGAAAATACAAGCTTTTGGCCACTTAATCTTTTTGGATCACTCCATTCCATTTAGCACCATCTCACACCTCATGCTCCTTGCTGGACCTCCAGAGTTTGGGTGAAGTGTTGTACCTTGGTCGGGATATCTCATTTTCGCAGCAGTCATCAAAATCTATTACTATTCATCTTTTTAGGTCTTCATTTTATCTCTTTCCTTGTTGTGTTCTCCAGGGCTAGACCTTGAGCCCAACTTTTTCTAATGTCTCCACCCTTTACCAGCTCTAAATGACTCTTGTGAGCTCTTGTTTTATGCGTATACAAATGATACTCAACTCACCAATATTTATAAGCTGTCTCCCTCTAGACAAGATGATATCCAGAATTACATATTCTCCATCATCCTCTAGGTGTGCGTGGATGGCTCTAAACTCAATAGGAATAAAATCGAGTCATTCCGAGTAGGAGGAACAGGGTCACTCTGGTCCCACAGCTTGTGGGCTTCCTCTTTGGGTTATCTCCCAGAATGTTGGTGTAATGATTGACAAATCAGTTCTTATTTTAAGACAGATGGAATAAGATTAGTTTCTCTTGTTTGTTTCGGTGTTCAAAACCTTGAAAAATAAAATATATATTTTCTACTTACTATTGGAAAATTTTAACCCAAGCTATTTTAACGTCAAGAATATAATAGTGCAATGCAGCCTACTTGGGCCTTACTAACTACTTATTGCAGGTCTTACTTAGAGGTTTTTTGTGAGCACCGTATGTTGCTTCTGGACATCTCAGAGTGCTGTGAAAAGGGAAGTGGAAGCAGGCGAGAGTACAGGAATGCGGTCAGCTTGGGTGATTGGTAGGGGCATCTGATGTTTCATTGAATTCAGTGGAGGGCATTGTCTGTACATTGGACTGGTCACTAAAGGATAAATATGAAGCCCTGGAAGTGGTGGACCACTGGTGTCTTATAAGCAGTGGTTGGCTGCTTTTGACATAGTTAGGTAAGAAAAATATGATACTAATGACATTTTATTCATCTGTTGAGAGGAACAAATGGGCATTCATTCCATGCCAAAACTTTGGGAGGTCTCCTTTCAAATTTAAGGTGTAGCGTTGGGGCATTCCAAGATGTCAAACCTTGAATGTTTATGGACAGTCAACAAAACTGTACATGCATGGGTGTGGAAAGAGTGAATAAGTTCTGCCTAGTCCATCCTAGAGTCACTGACAGAATATCGGAAACAGAAATATTGTGCGGACATAATATTGTGTCAAAAATAACAAGGACCAATACATCTAGAAGGATAGTGCAGTTAGGGAAGTATAAATGTACTATTCTTAACTCCACATCTATGTACCTTGAAGATATAAATATAAATAAATAAATATATATATATATATTGGCAAGGTGTATATATGTGGAGGTATATAGTAAAACTTTGCTTACCTATAGAAACTTACCTTCACAATATTTGTGTCCACGGTATTCGTGACATGATATTTTGGTCCACAATATTTATTTTTCCTGTATTCATTCTAAATACCCCATCCTGAATGCCTAGATGGGTGGTTTAGCCAGAAGCCATTGGTGAGAGAACCTGGAGAGTGGCCATTTGTTGTTTACCAGGAGTCTCTGTAGGTCCATCTCAGCAGGGCTGATGTGTTCCTGGAGTCTTGGATCAGACATCAGTAGAGACTTGGGTTCTGGACTCATCCAAAATCCACAATTCCTCTTTTTCGGCAGTCACAAAGAGAGGGTGTTGCAGTACTTCAGGCATGAGGTGACTATAACCACCAGGAAGGCTATTTTATGATGAAGGTCACTGAAGGGTAAATTTTCTGAGCTGGTGAAAGAATTCATGCATGTATCATTTACTTAAACTGAAGGTTAATGTCTGCTGCTCGTTGATCACTTGCCACTCCCCTATCCATTTTCCACAGATTATTTTTGGTGGTAAAGCACTTATGACGTCCACAGCTAACATTTAAAAAGTCACCTTATTTACCTGGGCGTCACAAATGCTTCTGTTCCTAATTTCTTAGCTATAAAATCACTTTCATACCAAAGAAAATGCACGATTCAGTATGTCTGTCAGGGTCAGGATCTAGCATAGAGTTCTTTTCAGAATAGCATGAAGAGTGACCTCTCTGACGAAACCGCACTAATGAGTTTATAGAGAGATGTTACCAGCTCCCTTCGACTGGACTGTAAAGTGGCCAGTGCAGCCAGCACTCCAAGATCAGGAGCCTTCTATTCCCAGGTGGGAGGAGTACTCGTTGAGTCAGGCCTTGGGTCTGAGAGATGATGTGAATGAGAGCCCTGAGCAGGATTTCACTCTTTCTACTGTTGAAGAAGTCAGTTACGCATAATCCAGGCCTGTTTCAAAGCTGCCAAAAGTTTCACTCCACCACACAGTCCAGCCCATTCCCAAGGGTTTTCTTTTCAGCCCAGCATCATAAAGCGCCCGCTGTGGTATGCAGATCCTTGAGATTAGTGCTCACTTACAACTTCAATGATGTGAGACCTTTAAATGTACACGAAACATATGAATGCACTCTTTGTGCTGGCATTTATTCTCAGCAGTTATCAAAAATACACTTAATTTAAAACCACACGTAGACACTGATCCCCATTAAGCTGCTGATTTTAGAGTCAGGTGTTCTTAGATTGTGCTGTTGGCGTGGTTGGAACAAAATATTATAGAAATCGGCCTCTCTTGATGAATACCGGCTGAATAAATATACAGTGTTCTTTGGACTCTCCGAAATAATTTAAAGGCTTAGTATGCGGGCTTTGAACTACTCTTCATGGCTTAGAGACAATGACTGGGAACATATTTATCAGGGTAAGGCGCTATTAAAGCGAAGAATAGCCGAGTAGTTCTACGCTCCTGTGCCTGATTCTTTAGATGTTGCTGCTAATTTACTAATCCAGTCAGAAATTCTGTGCCATTGGCAAGACATCTATTGATAGGGAGGCTGCATAAAGCATGGAATTTCGTACCGAGCTCATTTGACGAGCACTAGGATTTAGGGATGCTTGTACAGAACAAGTAATAAGCAATGGTGTCTTTTAATAGGGTCTAAGATCCCACAGCCAGCAATCAGGGCGAACCAATTTTGTATTTCTAGATCATTCGCGCAGAGTAAATCAGTAAACCCCCAACATGAGGTTCCGCTTGCTTTGTAAGTCATTCAACAGTGTCTGTTATCCGTGTGATTTTTGCGGATGGCATCAGAGAGCTTTACCTGTCCCTGGCAATGCTATTGGCTCCTGAGCCTCAGCCTACAGAGCCGCAGCATATCACCCAGTACTATATTTTTACAGTTGTCTTCTCTTCATGTTGTTGGTGTCTAGACTGGAGATGTAGTTCCTCACATGCATGAAGAAATGGCGCCACTTTGTGGCTACTTTTGTATATTGCAAGCATACATACAAACCTAATTTGGCAGCTTTGTTTTTATGGGAAGACCAGAGGCTAATATGCAAAATTCCTTTATTGCCACAACCACACAACCATATTCAAAGCTTCTAGAACTGAAGAACACCCAAAACATTCCAAAAAGCATAAAACCCCCCAGCAACCAGTCCACTTACTACTTTTATTGCTGCTGCTCACAGAGATAAGTACTGATAATTTGTATTTAAAATTTTACAGTGAACAAACTTTGTTTTGTATCCTTGCGAGTGTCTGTTCATTGTGCTCCGTTTGATTTGAGTATGAGTGGTTTTATTTAACTTAAAATCAATTTTCGATTTTGGAGCTTCGTGTTCTCTGATTTTATTAGGTTAGTTTGTGAAGTGGAGCGCTTGTTTATTTAAATGTATGCGCGTTTTGAGGTGTCCGTGTTGGGTTAGATTATTGTAAAAATTGAATTGTTTGTGGCCTTGTTGTTTCGTCTACGCGAGCCATAACCGTTCATTTTTTTAACGGTATGACTCGCGGAGACGTTTCTATGGAGAAGTTCACCGTTTTTGTTTGTTTCCTGCGCGTGGCTCCCCGGCGCGTGTGATCGCGTTGACGCGCGCTTTGAGTTTTAGCTAGGGGGATTGCCGTAGCGGGTGCTTGTATTCTTGCCATGGTGACGTTATTGATTATGACACTTCTCTCTTGGCGAACAAGTACGCTGATGTGATTTATGTATTTTGAGCGTCTAGGATTTCCATAGCAGGCGCTTCATTTAGAACGCTGGTTTCAGAAAGAGTGTGTTCTGCGCATTTAGCGGCTGATCGTTTTCTCACCAGAGCATTGTCATATTTTGGTCAGTCGATCTTTCGCTCATTACTTTCTTATCAGGATTGTAGTTTTGTTATGTAGTGGTTATTATCTTCACTATAAATAGGTGTTTTTTCATCCATTCATTACTTTGTTTGGTGCTGATTAATATTTTGAATAGACTGTTGTGTGGTAATTAGAGTCTGTGAAGAGCTCTATTCTTTTGTTGGTGTTTAATATTTTTGTGGTAATGGATCAAGGTGAGGGCTCAGAGGAGATTTCTCTGGAAGAGAAACTGAATAAGGCTATTGAAAAAATAACTTGTGAGGTATCTTTGAGAATGGAGAAAAAGTTGGAACTTCTTGCTAAAAGTCTAATGTTCCTGAAGAGGAAGAGTGTTGGGCTTCTACAGAGGCAGAGGTGGCAAAAAGATAAGCCAAGAAAGCATTGAGAAAAAGGAAACATGTTACAAGCGATGTAGGCTTGTCTAAAAGATTGAAGTGTACAAAGGTAGAACATGTTTGCTGTAGAGACAGCCATATGGATGATGCTGAGGGCATCCATGAGGGGTGAAATGAGGGCCCACAAAGTGGTACTACTAAGAGCTTGCAAGGTTGTAAACACAAAGTGGTGCTTTGTGACCAGTCCTCAGGTAGTGCTGAGGTGGAACTCAGTTGCTCCTCGGAATTTGATTCTGAGGAGGACGTTTTTGAAGATGTGTCTTTGGCTAAAGGGAGTCATTTAGAAAAGAATTGGGGATCGATTTTGGATCCTTTTGGACATTCTAAGTTTGACCATCTCATGATTAAACATCCTTTGTCTCCCGAATGGTCCCCCTCTCAGCATGTGGCTCCGTATATTGAGTATTGGATCAGGAGTGGAATTCCCAAAGAGGTGCAAGTCAGATTAGGATCTGAATGTCCAAGGCCCTCTCTTGATGATAAGGTGGTTGCTACACCGGATTTGGATGCAAAAAGGATTGCTTTTATTGCCAAAGGGGGGCGCAACCCTAGGAAGGGGCTTGATAAAGGTCTGAGGTTTTGTCAGGATAGACTTTTGGATGTAGTGGGTCCTTTACCTAAGGTCTTTGGATTGGCTGAGGAAGCCTATGTAAATAAGAAAAATGTAGATGTTGAGGAATTACGCCAATGGATTCAGAGGGCTATTTGTCTTCTGGGTACTGCTAATACAGCCCTATCCATTGAAAGAAAGAAAAGTATTTTATTAAAAATCGATCCTAAGTTGGCGGAAGTGGCAGAAAAGGAGAAAGGGCCTTTGGCTAAGGGCCTTTTATTTGGTGATGCTTTTATTAAGGAACTCTTCATATATGTTGGTACTTTTAGTTTACTGCAAAAGTCCCAGAAAGATATTAAGCGAGTTTTTCAGGAGCGTGTTTTGGTCAGGTCGGGCGAACGAGGAGTTGGTTCCCCTGCCATGGTCAGGGCATTACAAAAGGCTTCTTTAGTTGTGGATTCAAGGCTTTTCAAAGACAACAATCCTACCGTGGGGGAGGATTCTTTCCACAAAGGAGTAAGTTTCGAGGAAGAAACTTTCCTGAGGAAAGAAAAGGCAGAGGCTCAGTCGGTAAATCAAGGCCTTTCTGTTATCCCCTTAAAGTTGGGCGGCAGACTTCCCCAATTTCCAGAAAATTGGTTGGTGATTACAAGGGATTCTTGGGTGCTGGAAACTGTTCAGGGTTTTCAAATAGAGTTTATCGGTTTACCGGTGCAGACAAGGTGGCCAAAAAAATTGGTATTTCAAAAGGTCCAAGAAACGTTGATAGATGTAGAAATTCAAGAGTTAATCCCAAAGGGTGCTGTTGTGAGAGAGTTAGATTTGACAAATGGGTTTGTGAGCAATATATTTCTGGTCGAGAAAAAAGAAAAGGGTATGCGTCCAGTCATAAATTTGAGAGAGCCTAACGATTGGGTGGTGTACCATCACTTCAAGATGGAAGGAATGCATTTAATTAAGGATGTACTGCAGAAGGGAGATTGGATGACTCGTCTGGACTTGAAAGATAGTATTTGACAGTTCCAATTTGGGAGGAAAATCAGAGGTTTTTAAGATTCCAGTGGAAAGAGAGCTTGTGGAAGTTTGTGTGTCTTCCTTTCGGTTTATCTTCGGCACCATGGTGCTTTACAAAGGCTCTTCGCCCGGTGGCAGCTTATCTGAGACAGAGGGCTGTACCTCTGATTATTTATCTGGACACATATTGATTATGATCAAGACAAATCGGTTTTGATTTGTTACACGGTTCTGGCTGTGAACCTGTTGGAATTTTTGGGTTTTGTTGTGAACAGAACGAAATTTCGGTTTGTGTCAAATTAGCAGATGCATTTCTTGGGTTTTGTGATAGACACTGTGGGAGGTTTTTTGAGATTACCAAAGGAAAAGTTAAAAAGGATAAGGAAGGAGTTAAAAAATACTCTTAAGTTACATTGTGTAGATTGTGCTAGCCCGTATTGTTAACTTCTTTCTTCTACAATTCAGGCTATTTTTGCGGGCCCTAAGCATTATCAGGCCTCACAAAGGTTGAAAGCGTGTCACTTAAGGAATGGTTTGAGGTACTCAGAGAAAGCATGTCTTTCTTTAGAAGCAAGACAGGAATTGATTTGATGATTGAGAAATATAGAGGCATGGAATTGGCGTGCAATTTTTGGAGAGAATGCAGATCTTGCTATAGAATCGGCTGAAAGTTTGGAAGGCTGGGGTGAAAGTTGTGGTTGGTTGAGAACTGGTGGTCGCTGGACAGATCAGGAGACGAGCTTGCCAATAAATTGTTTGGAGTTTTTGGCAGACTCTTTTGCAATAAGATGGTTTGCAGAGAAGATTGTGAAATGTTCAGTGATTTTAAAGATGGACAATGTGTCGGCAGTTCGTTAAGTGAACAGGTTGGGTGGTCCACGTTCAGAGGGACTGGCAGATGTTGCAAAAATATTTTCGGAGTATTGTTTGGAAAGAGGTCTCTCTGTTCAGGCTGAACATATTCCAGGTTTGTCGAACTCAGTGGCGGACTGGTTCTCAAGGAATTTCAGGGATTCAAGCGCCTGGATGTTGGACAAAGGTGTGTTCAGGAGGTTGTATTGTTTGTGGGGACCGCTTCGGTGGATCTTTTTGCGAAAAGGGTGAACCATCAGGTGGAAAGGTTTTTCACTTGCCATCCGGATGCAGCAGGGGTAGATGCTTTCCTGCAGGATTGGAGGAATATTCAAGCTTACGCGTTTCCTCCTTTTGCGATGCTAAGCAGGGTTTCAGGGATGATTCGCAAATGGAAGGAAACAGTGGTTGTTGTGACTCCGTTATGGACCTCACAAGTTTGGTGCCAGCTCATGTTGGAGATGAGGGCAAATCTTCCAATTTTGTTACCTGTATTTCAAGGGATTCTTCGCAGTCCTCTAGGGGAGGTTCGCAGTCTTGTGGAAGAGGCCAGCTTTAGCTAGTGGCTTGGAAACTTTCAGGAGAGTTTGGGAAAAGCCAGGCCTTTCAAAAGAAGCTTCAAAACTCTTTGAGGAGCCATATGCCCCAGGATCTAGGAAGGCTTATAGATTGGACTGGGAAAAGTGGGATCGCTGGTGTGTTGAGATGGGTTTTGATCCTGTTTCAGCGGATTTAGTTCAGGTATTGAATTTTCTGTCCGAGTTATTTTCAAAAGGTCTAGCTTATAGGACTGTGGATTTGTACAGGTCTGCAATTTCTGCAGGTCAAGTTTTAGTAAATGGTTTTTCATTAGGGCAAGATATTTTGGTAAGGAGGTTGTTGAGAAGCATTAGAATTGCTAATCCCCGAGGGACAAGGTATTTCTTTCCGTGGGATGTTTCAAGTGTTTTGTTGTTCTTTATTCTTGGAGTGATAATTGTGATTTGAGTCTAAGGGATTTATTGATTAAATGGACTACTTTATGTCTGATTTCTTACCGCAGGGTCTCTGATGTAAAGGCTTTGAAGGTGTCTTTTAGATCTTATACACCTGAAGGGATTTGTTTTAGTATTATACAGAGGTCTAAGACTCATTTGGCTACAATTTTCTATCCTTATTTTGATGAGAGGAAGAAGTTGTGTGTGGTTCATTGTGTTAAGTAGTATGAGAAAAAAACTTATCTTGTTAGGTCCTCTGGAGTTGATCATTTGTTGATCTCTTTTAGGCATCCCCACAAAGCTGTCTTTTCGCCCACTTTGGCTAGATGGGTGAATGAAATGTTGGTAAAATGTGGGGTGGACGTGAGTGTGTTTGGTGCACATTCTGTGAGAGGTGCTGCTGCTTCTAAGGCGTGTCTGGTTCGGGGTAGTCTTCAGGACATTTTAAGATGTGCAGATTGGTCTTCTGATTCTGTGTTCAGACGTTTTTATTCCAAACCAATTGATAATGCTGCTTCTTGTATGAATAAACTTGCATAATATTAGCCTCCTGTCTTGCCATGAAATGTAGATTTTCCACATACTTGATGGGCAGAAAATCTGGATTTTATGAAAGACACGGAGGCTAATATTATCCTGCCCAGTTTTGTTTCCCTGCACTGATGTTGTTTTTCTTTTCACAGCTGGACAAGTCTAAGGAGTTTCTGAGATCTTCATCGTCATTGGGTGTTTTGTGGGTTTTTTCATGTGGTTTTCAAGACGTTTTGCATCTCTTAAGAGAACTAAAAATTAACTTTTACTTATCTATTATGTTCGCAGGTCAAACAAAGAAAGAAGTAGACTGGTTGCTGGGGGGTTCTATGCTTTTTGGAATGTTTTGTGTGTTCTAAGTTCTTCAGTTCTAGAAGCGTTGAATATGCTGCTGTGGTGGTGGCAATAAAGGAATATTGCGTAATATTAGCCTCATGTCTTTGAAAAAAATCCTGATTTTCTGCCCATCAAGGCTGTGGAAAATGTACATTATGCTTGTTCTATGATCATCTAGCTCACCACAATCCTTTCCCTACTGTACAGTCTATTAATCGGCCAACATTTTAGCTTATTACATATTTAATTCCTTGTCTCACATATAGGCATACAACAGGGACTTTGTTCCCCCAATTTCGATCCAGCCCTGCCACCAACAACCAACATCAAAAAAGATGTACATATATGTCACGAAACCAAAAGCAAATTTCAGACTATCTTTGGGCATACGTATAATCCCTGGAGAGACACGTAACAAGGAGTAAAGATGCTATCCGTACACGGATGACCAGTAAAAAAATCAATTACGCTGCTTCTACGCTCACACAGCAACAAGCTTGTGGCGCTAAACCACAGGGTGTGCACATGCTCCGCACCCATGCACAGATTTCATTAGTACCAGTGTTCTTTATACTGCTGTGAGGGACATATGATGACATGTTATGTTATAACATTGTCCGAGCCTTCTTCGTAAATCTGTTTTGTATGCAAGTATGTATTTTAGTGGTAATGTTTGTATCCTATCCTCGTCGTTGGTCAGACTACTTTGTCTTTAACTAGTGGATTGACGTTCAAATGTCACGTATCAATCTGCTTTCCACAGGGTAAAATGAAAGAAACAGAAGCTGAACTTTTCCAAATACTGAAAATTACAGTACTGGAGGCTTGAAGCTTGATCACTTGTTAGATAAAATGCATGCTGTAGCACTGTTTTGCCCCATCTCCAGTTGTCCTCTGAAGCATGAGAGATGTTGGTTTTAAATGTTGGCAAGAAAACTACAAAGGAATCCAATTTTGTGTTGTAGCCCTTATCAAAAGAATTAAAACTGAACTTTTTTAATGCCTGTACTTTCTTTCCACTCCAATAAATTATGTTTCTGTTAATTCTTTCGTTTTAAGGAGCTAACAATCACCATCATCTGCAAATTCATCATATCTGTATTTGTACTTTTGTGGATAAAAAGCAAAACAAAAAAAGTTCTTTTTCTAATTTTCTACTTGTAGCAAATGTTTGTATTTTTTGAATTTGAAACCGATGTTTTGTCTTTACTTGTCTAGTCCATTTATTCTGTATTTCTTTTTTTCTGGTCGCCTGACCTTCGAGTTGATGCAGTTTTACAGTTTTTAAATAAAAGTTCTGACCACACTGCCAACATTAAATATTGTTGCCTTGGTCTGTGCTTCCAGTAACCTCTTGATATTTATTGCCTTGTTCATCATATGCTTTCTTTCATGCTGCGTTTAAAATAGATTGTTTTATAAGTAGCCTAAAACCATCATGGCATTGTAATGATTACATATTATTTATCAAACACATTCGGCAGACTTCCAAAGAAAACTGTGTACATTTTATTTAAAATTTTACAAAGAAATATAAAAATGAAAAGTCAAACAATTCCAGATAAACAATAAATAATTCTAAGAACACCTTTAAAAATGTAACAAGCCGATTGCAAATACTGACAGACGTGAGAATTATGCTATATGTACTGAACAATATTTTCATAGGAATCTTACCAAACATTTGCTTTAAATGTTGATACCTCCATAACATCAATATATGACAAAGGATGTGCACTGTATCCTGAATTTCACTTTGGCATCACGGACAAGTTATATTGACATCAACCAAGTCTCTAGAATGTAAGGTGGATTTATAGAGCACTGCTCATCACCAGTGAGGGTATCCAGGCGCTGAAATGCTGTATAATTTGCTGGGAGCAAATTGCAAGTTTTAATATTAGGAGGAAATCAACAGATGTTAGAACCTAAAGTACATCTTACATTTTGAAGATGTATTCTTGGCAAATCTTTTCAGACTATTAGTAGCAAAAAAATAATCTCAAACTAATGTGAGCAATCAAAATTTCACAATACTTAAATATGGCCAGACAAATATATTATCATCCGAGATTTACAATACAATTAAAATCTCATTGCTAAAACCTCATTTAATTAATATTTTGCATTTATACTTAATCCAGATTGAAGGCACTGTTCTAAAGATCCTTTCTATGCGCTATGCATATAGTACTTAATATGTTGTACACGTCTGTATATTTGATATTTAATTAATTTGAGCCCACAGTGAAATTAATGGGTTTACACATCCATGAGTCTCTAAATCCAGCCCTGTAAAATAGGTGAAGGAATTTGGCATCATAAATTACCTTGGCACAATGAATTCTCTGTTGCCCATGGGATTAAAGATAGTCACAATGCCTTTTGATATTGATAAAGTTCTGGCTGATTGTTTTCATGCGAGTTCCTGGATAAATTATCTGTAAAAGCACACCAAGTAGCAATACAATTTTACATGCTTCAGTGATTTCTGATCAAGATATTGCATTTTAGGCTTAAAAACATTTTAGAGAAGATCAAGGGTTTCAACATATGCCCTAATTTTGTGGAAAAGGATTCAACTGTCTCTAACCTTTTTGGCAAATTGAAAAAGTACAGGGAAAATAGATATGGTTGAATTAATGCACCTTTGCTTTAACCTGTAATGCACATACAAATTATCAATATATCAGTTAGTTGTATCCATTAATACCAGCACCCACATATCTTTGTGGAATTCATTATTAGATATAATAAAATGGTTTCAAGACCCCCAACTATTTATCTACCATCATTGAGAAAACATCTGAACTTTGACAAAAGTGCTACTCAGCCCTATAAAAGCAGTGTATGTTCTGATGTTTGTTATTTACATGCTTATCTAAGATAAGGTTCAGTGATAAACAGTTATCAATCATACTGCTGATCTCCTAAAGCCAGAGTGGTCCACTGTTATACGTTTGAGGGCATCAGTCCAAGAATGAAGGTGATCTAACAAAACATTAGTATATATTTTAAATGTTGAATTTAATTTGGCAATCTGCTTGTATTTCAGTGGTTCATGTATAGTGCATTATTTATACATCAGAAGGTCATTGATCGCAAAACCTTCAACTCTAAAAAGAAAAAAAACTTTTAGTGTCCAGTTTGGTTCCTGTGGGCAGAAGCCTTTTATATACACGTCCGTTGGAAGTTGTTAATGCCCACACCAATGCCATTGAAGATAGTGATGCTGCTGAAATACTGAATGATTATGCTTCTATTATTAAAACTCGACAAAAGTAGATTGAATTCAAGAAAGAATTTTGTTTTAGGATGACACAAGTTCTTGCAACGGTCACAGTTACCAGGAAGACATATAGACAATTGTGTTGCTGTATTAGGAGACTCGGCCCTATTTACACTGATCTATTGAAGTGATTTGCCCGATTTTGGTGATATTCAACTTCAAGAATCTTGCATAAAATCTTTGCTTATGATAGAAAATGGGTGGAGGTGGAAGGCAAATTTGAAGCCACAATAGACTTTGAGAGTAATGTGACTACTGGATCTGTATATGTGGTTAGAAATGGATCAAATGTATTAGGTTGGAATAAACAAGGTAAACTCAACATGGTATTAGACCCCAATCATCCACCCATGTTGTGTCTAGGCAAAATAATGTGAGTTCCAATTGATCATGTATCTGCCATGTGAGTGAGTGTGTATGGATGAATGAGTATCCTAATTTTTTCAGAGACAGATTAGACAAACTCAAGGTTTTCAAACTTCACATTGTTTTAAAGTACAATACTCAATCAGTGTGCACAAGGCACATAAGGTGCCCCATAAGTTTAAGGAAAGAGTTGAAATTGGAACTTGATTGGTTGTATACTTTAGGGAAAATTGAATCGACTGAAGGCTCTGAAGGGTTTGCCCTAGCAATATTAATTTGAACATCTGACAAATAATTGAGCCTATGTGTAGATCTAAGGCATGGGAACTCACAAACTTTTTCCCAGGTGCCAAATCATTTGGTGTGTGATGTGCCTGAGGGTCACATGGATGCCAGCTGGGTGGCAGTCGGGCAAGGGGGTTGAAGGATTGACAGTATAATTGGTGTAGGGGAAGCAAAGCATATACATCTAGTGGCTTAACTGAACAATGTGAAATCAGAAAACTTTGGATTATTCCCGGCTTCCCCACTTTACCAAATTGTGTGATCCTTAACAATTATTTTATTTCACTTTCCCTCCTTTTTCTTCATTATCCCATATAAGAGGACCTGGAAATACCTGGCTTCAGGATGTGCGCTGCAGAAAACCTTCTCCTTTGTTTGATTTAATAAACTATAATATTGTTCATGTATTACAGGAACCCCGCTACCAAAAGAGTGCTCATAACAACTGACTTGCCTCTTTAATTCACCATTTGCATTGTTGTCGGGGAAAGAAATAATGTTTCTAAATTCATGTTTGAAACCTATTAATTTTAAACGAATACTCCTAAATGATATAATCAGTTGTACTAAGGTGAAAAGGTTCTGCATGTTAATTAAATACACTTTTTGAATTTTTAGAAGCGACTGTCAAATTTTTACACTTTTGCTGCGAGATGCATCACAAAAATATAGTGTTTCTAAAGTAAAGCAGTACAGGACTCAAAAGTTACATCCTTTTTTATCACTAATTACCCTTTAAATACATTCTTGCATGTTTATTTAACATTGGTTTTATTGTTAGTGCAGAGTCCGTAAACAGCAGCCCAGTGCTCCTGTGATCAGGGGGCCTTATTCAAAAGTTAGGAGGGCCACAAGCGGCCCCCGGGCCACACTTTGAGTATCAGTGATCTAAGGGATCTAAATTCCAACATTTGGGAAGCTCTGCCAAAGTTACTGTTAGACTTGTCATCTTTTGGCGTGTTTACCCTGAGTTTTTACTTTCGGACCTCCGGTTTTGACTCTGTTTTTGCTGGCATAACGTGCCTGCGTACTTTTCGCACTGCTGATCAGTGGTAAAGTGCAGGCGCTCTCCGTGTCAATTGTGTTATGGATTGGTGTTTCCACGATTGGATAGTTTGATTTACTTGTTAGTCCCTAGTAAAGTGCACTGAGTGTGCCAGAGCCTGTGAATCAAATGCTACTTGTGGGCCTGCAGCACTGATTGTGCCACCCACGTGAGTAGCCCTGAAAAGGTACCTCAGACCTGCCATTGCAGAGTCTGCGTGCAGTTTGTAACTGCTATGTTGACTTGGCCAGTGCACCCGCTTGCCAGTCCCTAACCTTCCCTTTTCTTACATGTCAGGTAGGCCCAAGGTACCCCTGTGGGCAGGGTGCAGTGTAAAAGGTGGGACATGCCCGGGTGTGTGTGGCATGTCCCGATAGTGAATTACAGCCAATTTCGTTTTTCACTATTGCAAGGTTACCGGTTCCCCATAGGAGAGAATGGGAGGTTTGTTTATAACATCTTGTAAACGTAACTGGCCCAGGGAATTAGGTAGAAAAATGAAGTATGGTATGCCTGAACTCAGAATCTAAAGATGCATCTTTTAGTGAAGGAAGGTGATTTTTACATTCTGTGTTTGAAATTCCACTTTTAAAATGTAGGTATTTTCTTGCCCAGTCATCCCATGTGCCTCTGCTCGAATGTGGATTGCCTGTCTGGGTTTTGGATGACACAAGACTGAGGAGCCAGAGGGGCTCCAGATAGTCTAGGTAGGTCCGGAAAGGGCTGAATAGGCCTGGGCTACGATGGGGGAAGGGGGAGAAGATTTCCTTGCACCTCAAAAGGCCTGGTCTGCCCCTGACAATGCCGACTCCACCTCCTGCCAGGAAATCACACCAGCCCTCTGTTCCACTCATTTTTTGTGCCCTTCTGCCCTCTGTGCCACTCGTTTTTCCCTCGTTTTTTGTGCCTTTCTGCCCTCTGTTCCACTCGTTTTTTTGTGCCCTTCTGCCCTCTGTGCCACTCGTTTTTTCCTTGCTTTTTGTGCCTTTCTGCCCTCTGTTCCACTTGTTTTTTTGTGCCCTTCTGCCCTCTGTGCCACTTGTTTTCCCTCGTTTTTTATGCCTTTCTGCCCTCTGTTCCACTCGTTTTTTCTTTGCTTTTTTGTGCCCTTTTGCCCTCTGTTCCACTCGTTTTTTTCTGCCTTTCTGCCCTCTGTGCCACTCGTTTTTCCCTCATTTTTTGTGCCTTTCTGCCCTCTGTTCCACTTGTTTTTCCCTAGTTTTTTGTGCATTTCTGCCCTCTGTTCCACTCGATTTTTCCTCGTTTTTTGTGCCTTTCTTTCCTGTTCCACTCGTTTTTCCCTCGTTTTTTTGTTCCCTTCTGCCCTCTGTTCCACTTGTTTTTTTGTGCCCTTCTGCCTTCTATGCCACTCGCTTTTTCCTTGTTTTTGTGCACCTTTTGCCTTTTGTTCCACTTGTTTCCCCCGCCGCTGTGCCCCCTGCAGCCCCCCCCACTGCCCACTGCCCATTCGCTGCCCCCGCCTCCCAGCTGCTCCTCCCTCCCACCTCCCCATATAGGCCGGCCGCTGCGCGGTGAGGAGAGTGACCCTTGACCCTACCAGGTAGGTCGCTCCCCCGCCGCACAGCATCGCCTGTGCCTCCCTGCTCCAGCCGCCGCTGCTGAGGAAGTTCGAGGCCCTCCACTACATGCAGGCTACCACCTGCACCTTCTCCCTGGGTGCCAGTGGTAGGCCGTAGGTAGGTTTGTTCATCCTCCACTTCATTGCTTTTATTGTATTGCCTGTATTTTCATTGTTGTGTCTGTGACTGCTGTTGTCTATCTTCCCCCTCTGCCTGTACGTGGTCCGTGCCCCTTTTTCTTCCCTCTGTTCCCCTCGCTGTCCCCGTGCTCTCTCTGCCCGGTCTTTCCTTCTGTACCCCTGGCTGCCCCTGTGTCTCTCTGCCCGTTCTGCCTACTGGTCTTAGCTGCCCCTGTATTTCTGTATTCTGTATTTTGGCCTCTGTGCCACGCGTTTTTCCGGTATTTCTGTGCCCTTTTTGCCTTCTGTGCCACCCGTTCTTCCCTCGTTTTTGTGCCCCTGTTGCCTTCTGTTCCACTCATTTTTTGCGCCTGTCGGCCTTCTGTGCCACTCGTTTTCCCCTCGTTTTTGTTCCCATTATGCCTTCTGTTCCACTCGTTTTTTATGCCCTTCTGCCCTCTGTTTCGCTTGTTTTTTTTGGGCCCTTCTGTCTTCTGTGCCACTCGTTTTTCCCTCGTTTTTGTGCCCCTTTTGCCTTCTGTTCCACTTGTTTTTTGTGCCCTTCTGCCTTCTGTGCCACTTGTTTTTCCCTCATTCTTTTGCCTTCTTTTCCACTAGTTTTTTGTGCCCTTCTGCCCTCTGTTCCACTTGTTTTTTTTGTGCCCTCCTGCCCTCTGTGCCACTCGTTTTTCCCTCGTTTCTGTGCCCCTTTTGTCTTCAGTTCCACTCGTTTTTTGTGCCTTTTTGCCTTCTGGGCCACTCGTTTTACCCTCAATTTTTGTGCCCCTTTTCCTTCTGTTACCTTTGTTGCCCCTCACCGCCCTCGCGCTGCGTCCCCTGCGGCCCCGCCCCCCTGATTGCCCACTGTCCATTCGCTGCCCTGCCTCCCAGCTGCTCCTCCCTCCTACCTCCCCTTATATGCCAGCCGCTGCATGGCAGTGCTGCTGGCGTGCAGAAGGCGCGCCTAAGGCGAGCCCGTCTGCGCCCGTCCGTGCCTGGACAGCGCCCAGCACCAGAACCCCTGGCCCCCGCTATGGCCACGATGACCGCCGCCACTACGAAGCCAGCACTATGCACCCTCTCAACTCCCGACGGACCCACATCTGCTTCAAGGCCACCCCAAAATGCACACACGGCCCCTTCACCTGCCGGAACTGCAGCTACACCAGCCTCAAAGCTGGCGAACCACCCGCCAAGAAAGACCCCAACCACCTCCGATGCATACTACTGAACACCCGCTCTGCACGCAAGCATGCCGTTGAGCTCTGGGACCTGCTCGACACAATGTCCCCGGACGTCGCCTTCCTGACAGAGACCTGGTATAACGACTCCTCAGCACTCGACATCGCCATAGCCATCCCAGACGGCTACAAGATCGCCCGCAGAGACCGCACCAACAGAGTCGGAGGAGAAATTGGCATCATCCACAAGAACAGCATCAGGGTCTCAACTAGAACCGACGACGCGCTCAGCACCGCCAAACACATGCATTTCCAGATCCACACAGACCCTAATTCCACCCTCAGAGGCACCCTCGTCTACCGACCCCCCGGACCCTGCCCCCTGTTCGCCCTGACCTCCTCGGAGAGCTGAACTTTCACCTTGAGAACAACAAGGACAACAACTCCACAACCCTGATCGATAACCTTGCCAACCTCGGACTGAAGAAACTTGTCACAAAGCCCACCCACTCTGCCGGTCACGCGCTCGACCGAGTCTTCTCCTCAAGCCCGTACGTCTCCATCAACCACACCACCAAACTCCTCTGGACCGACCACCGCGGCATCCACTTCGCCTTCCAGAAACCCCCACACACCACCGCACCCAACAGATCCCCTGCCGCTGCTAAAGCAAAATCACCGAAGACCAACTACACGCAAACCTTGCTCTCAGCCCACCCACCGAACCCTCGAACACCGACGACGCTGCCCACAGCCTCAGACGCTGGATCTAGGATGGCGCCAACACCCTCGCCCTGCTGAAAAAAAAACCACAAAGACACCAGCAAGAGGGCCAGCTGGTTCACCCCAGAACTCCTAGCCTCCAAGCAAGCCTGCCGGAAACAAGAGAAGAAATGGCAGTGAACAAACTCCGGACAGCCACGCAGCACACAAGGACGCCATCTGCAACCACCAACACCTCATTAGGGCAGCCAAGAGGACCTCCTTCAGAGACCGCCTCGACAACAACGCACACAATAGCAAGGAGCTCTTCAACATCGTGAAGGAACTCTCCAACCCCAGCACCAACACCAACGACATCCCGCCATCGCAACCCCTATGTGACTCCCTCGCCACCTTCTTCCACCGCAAGATAGCAGACATCCAAGACAGCTTCAACACCCAGACAGCCCCAACAGACAGCAAAACAACAGACCCTCCGTACACCATCGACCACGACCCCCTGCTAGCCTGGGCCAGCGTAAGCATCGACGACACCATCAAGACCATGTGCTCAATCCACTCCGGCTCTCCGTCGAACCCATTCCCGCACCACGTCTTCAACAGAGCAAGCAGCTCCATCGCACCCCACCTGCGCAACGTCATCAAACTCTCCCTTGAGACCGCGACTTTCCCAGAGATGTGGAAACACGCCGAGATCAACACCCTGCTCAAGAACTTCCTCACCAAGGACCCCATCACAGCCAAAGCCAACTTCCACAAAGGAATGAAGGCCGTCGCCGACTGGATGAAGACCAGCTGTCTGAAGCTGAACTCGGACAAGACGGAGGTCCTCATCCTCGGCTCCAACCCTTCAGCTTGGGACGACTCCTGGTGGCCAACGGCACTGGGGGCTACCCCGACACCCACGACCACGCACGCAACCTGGGAATTACCCCCCAACTCAACGCTCTCAATGACCAAGCAAGTCAACGCCGTCTCCTCCTGCTGCTTCCACACCCTCCGCATGCTTCGCAAGATCTACAGATATATCCCGACAGATACAAGAAAGACAGTCACCCAGGCCCTCGTCAGCAGCAGACTCGACTACGGAAAAGCCCTCTACCAAGGAGACTTGACCAAAGTCATCAAACGACTACAACGCATCCAAAACACCTCGGCATGACTGATCCTCGATGTGCCACGACATGGCCACATCACCCCCACCTGAGAAACCTGCACTGGCTCCCCGTCAACAAGAGGATATCCTTCTAACTCCTCACCCACGCACACAAGGCACTCAACAAGACTGTCCCAGCCTAGCTCAACAGACGGCTCTCTTTCTCCATCCCCAACCGCCAGCTAGGCTCCGCCGACCTCTCACTCGCCACCGTCCCGCGCATCCGAAGAACAACCATCGGTGGGAGATTCTTCTCCCACCTCGCCGCCAAGACATGGAACACCCTCCCACTGACCCTACGACAGACCCAAGACCTGCTGACCTTCAGGAGGATACTCCAGACCTGGCTGTTGGATCAGTAGCGCCTTGAGCCCCTCGCGGGAATGTAGCACACTTTACAAATGATTGATTGATTGATTGAGAGAAGGCCGAATTGGTTCTGGCTGGGCACAGACACCCTCTGCCCGCCAGATCAAAGGATTCCCGGCTTCCCCACTTTACCAAATTGTGTGATCCTTAACAATTATTTTATTTCACTTTCCCTCCTTTTTCTTCATTATCCCATATAAGAGGACCTGGAAATACCTGGCTGCAGGATGTGCGCTGCAGAAAACCTTCTCCTTTGTTTGATTTAATAAACTATAATATTGTTCATGTATTACAGGAACCCCGCTACCAAAAGAGTGCTCATAACAACTGACTTGCCTCTTTAATTCACCATTTGCATGTTGTCGGGGAAAGAAATAATGTTTCTAAATTCATGTTTGAAACCTATTAATTTTAAACGAATACTCCTAAATGATATATTCAGTTGTACTAAGGTGAAAAGGTTCTGCATATTAATTAAATACACTTTTTGAATTTTTAGAAGAGATTGTAAAATTTTTACACTTTTGCTGCGAGATGCATCACAAAAAGATAGTGTTTCTAAAGTAAAGCAGTACAGGACTCAAAAGTTACATCCTTTTTTATCACTAATTACCCTTTAAATACATTCTTGCATGTTTATTTAACATTGGTTTTATTGTTAGTGCAGAGTCCGTAAACAGCAGCCCAGTGCTCCTGTGATCAGGGGGCCTTATTCAAAAGTTAGGAGGGCCACAAGCGGCCCCCGGGCCACACTTTGAGTATCAGTGATCTAAGGGATCTAAATTCCAACATTTGGGAAGCTCTGCCAAAGTTACTGTTAGACTTGTCATCTTTTGGCGTGTTTACCCTGAGTTTTTACTTTTGGACCTCCGGTTTTGACTCTGTTTTTGCTGGCATAACGTGCCTGCGTACTTTTCGCACTGCTGATCAGTGGTAAAGTGCAGGCGCTCTCCGTGTCAATTGTGTTATGGATTGGTGTTTCCACGATTGGATAGTTTGATTTACTTGTTAGTCCCTAGTAAAGTGCACTGAGTGTGCCAGAGCCTGTGAATCAAATGCTACTTGTGGGCCTGCAGCACTGATTGTGCCACCCACGTGAGTAGCCCTGAAAAGGTACCTCAGACCTGCCATTGCAGAGTCTGCGTGCAGTTTGTAACTGCTATGTTGACTTGGCCCGTGCACCCGCTTGCCAGTCCCTAACCTTCCCTTTTCTTACATGTCAGGTAGGCCCAAGGTACCCCTGTGGGCAGGGTGCAGTGTAAAAGGTGGGACATGCCCGGGTGTGTGTGGCATGTCCCGATAGTGAATTACAGCCAATTTCGTTTTTCACTATTGCAAGGTTACCGGTTCCCCGTAGGAGAGAATGGGAGGTTTGTTTATAACATCTTATAAACGTAACTGGCCCAGGGAATTAGGTAGAAAAATGAAGTATGGTATGCCTGAACTCAGAATCTAAAGATGCATCTTTTAGTGAAGGAAGGTGATTTTTACATTCTGTGTTTGAAAATACCACTTTTAAAATCTAGGTATTTTCTTGCCCAGTCATCCCATGTGTCTCTGCTCGAATGTGGATTGCCTGTCTGGGTTTTGGATGACACAAGACTGGGGAGCCAGAGGGGCTCCAGATAGTCTAGGTAGGTCCGGAAAGGGCTGAATAGGCCTGGGCTACGATGGGGGAAGGGGGAGAAGATTTCCTTGCACCTCAAAAGGCCTGGTCTGCCCCTGACAATGCCGACTCCACCTCCTGCCAGGAAATCACACCAGCCCTCTGTTCCACTCATTTTTTGTGCCCTTCTGCCCTCTGTGCCACTCGTTTTTCCCTCGTTTTTTGTGCCTTTCTGCCCTCTGTTCCACTCGTTTTTTTGTGCCCTTCTGCCCTCTGTGCCACTCGTTTTTTCCTTGCTTTTTGTGCCTTTCTGCCCTCTGTGCCACTTATTTTTTTGTGCCCTTCTGCCCTCTGTGCCACTTGTTTTCCCTCATTTTTTATGCCTTTCTGCCCTCTGTTCCACTCGTTTTTTCTTTGTTTTTTGTGCCTTTCTGCCCTCTGTTCCACTTGTTTTTCCCTAGTTTTCTGTGCATTTCTGCCCTCTGTTCCACTTGTTTTTCCCTCGTTTTTTGTGCCTTTCTTTCCTGTTCCACTCGTTATTCCCTCGTTTTTTGTTCCCTTCTGCCCTCAGTTCCACTCGTTTTTTTGTGCCCTTCTGCCTTCTATGCCACTCGCTTTTTCCTTGTTTTTGTGCACCTTTTGCCTTTTGTTCCACTTGTTTCTCCCGCCGCTGTGCCCCCTGCAGCCCCCCTGACTGCCCACTGCCCACTCGCTGCCCCCGCCTCCCAGCTGCTCCTCCCTCCCACCTCCCCATATAGGCCGGCCGCTGCGCGGTGAGGAGAGCAACCCTTGACCCTACCAGGTAGGTCGCTCCCCCTCCGCACAGCACCGCCTGTGCCTCCCTGCTCCAGCCGCCGCTGCTGAGGAAGTTCGAGGCCCTCCACTACATGCAGGCTACCACCTGCACCTTATCCCTGGGTGCCAGTGGTAGGCCGTAGGTAGGTTTGTTCATCCTCCACTTCATTGCTTTTATTGTATTGCCTGTATTTTCATTGTTGTGTCTGTGACTGCTGTTGTCTATCTTCCCCCTCTGCCTGTACGTGGTCCATGCCCCTTTTTCTTCCCTCTGTTCCCCTCGCTGTCCCCGTGCTCTCTCTGCCCGGTCTTTCCTTCTGTACCCCTTGCTGCCCCTGTGTCTCTCTGCCCGTTCTGCCTACTGGTCTTAGCTGCCCCTGTATTTCTGTATTCTGTATTTTGGCCTCTGTGCCACTCGTTTTTCCGGTATTTCTGTGCCCTTTTTGCCTTCTGTGCCACCCGTTCTTCCCTCGTTTTTGTGCCCCTTTTGCCTTCTGTTCCACTCATTTTTTTCGCCCGTCGGCCTTCTGTGCCACTCATTTTCCCCTCGTTTTTGTGCCCCTTTTGCCTTCTGTTCCACTTGTTTTTTGTGCCCTTCTGCCTTCTGTGCCACTTGTTTTTCCCTCATTCTTTTGCCTTCTTTTCCACTAGTTTTTGTGCCCTCCTGCCCTCTGTGCAACTCGTTTTTCCCTGGTTTCTGTGCCCCTTTTGTCTTCAGTTCCACTTGTTTTTTGTGCCTTTTTGCCTTCTGTGCCACTCGTTTTACCCTCAATTTTTGTGCCCCTTTTCCTTCTGTTACCTTTGTTGTCCCTCACCGCCCTCGCCGCTGCGTCCCCTGCGGCCCCGCCCCCCTGATTGCCCACTGTCCATTCGCTGCCCCCGCCTCCCAGCTGCTCCTCCCTCCCACCTCCCCTTATATGCCAGCCGCTGCGCGGCAGTGCTGCTGGCGTGCAGAAGGCGAGCCCGTCTGCGCCCGTCCGCGCCTGGACAGCGCCCAGCGCCAGAACCCCTGGCCCCCGCACCCACCACGATGACGGCCGCTACTACGAAGCCAGCACTCTGCATGCTCTCAACTCCCGACGGACCCACACCTGCTGCAAGGCCACCCCAAAACGCACACACGGCCCCTTCACCTGACGGAACTGCAGCTACACCAGCCTCAAAGCCGGCGAACCACCCGCCAAGAAAGACCCCAACCACCTCCGATGCATACTACTGAACACCCGCTCTGCACGCAAGCATGCCGTTGAGCTCTGGGACCTGCTCGACACAACGTCCCCGGACGTCGCCTTCCTGACAGAGACCTGGTATAACGACTCCTCAGCACTCGACATCGCCATAGCCATCCCAGACGGCTACAAGATCACCCGTTGAGACCGCACCAACGGAGTCTGAGGAGAAATTGGCATCATCCACAAGAACAGCATCAGGGTCTCAACTAGAACCGACGACGCGCTCAGCACCGCCGAACACATGCATTTCCAGATCCACACAGACCCTAATTCCACCCTCAGAGGCACCCTCGTCTACCGACCCCCCGGACCCTGCCCCCTGTTCGCCCTGACCTCCTCGGAGAGCTGAACTTTCACCTTGAGAACAACAAGGACAACAACTCCACAACCCTGATCGATAACCTCGCCAACCTCGGACTGAAGAAACTTGTCACAACGCCCACCCACTCCGCCGGTCACACGCTCGACCGAGCCTTCTCCTCAAGCCCGTACATCTCCATCAACCACACCACCAAACTCCTCTGGACCGACCACCGCGGCATTCACTTCGCCTTCCAGAAACCCACCACACACCACCGCACCCAACAGACCCCCTGCCGCTGCTAGAGCAAAATCACCGAAGACCAACTACACGCAAACCTTGCTCTCAGCCCACCTACCGAACCCTCCAACACCGACGATGCTGCCCACAGCCTCAGACGCTGGATCTAGGATGGCGCAAACACCCTCACCCCGCTGGAAAGAGGGCCAGCTGGTTCACCCCAGAACTCCTAGCCTCCAAGCAAGCCTGCCGGAAACGAGAGAAGAAATGGCAGTGAAAAAACTCCGGACAGCCACGCAGCACACAAGGACGCCATCTGCAACCACCAACACCTCATTAGGGCAGCCAAGAGGACCTCCTTCAAAGACCGCCTCGACAACAACGCACACAATAGCAAGGAGCTCTTCAACATCGTGAAGGAACTCTCCAACCCCAGCACCAACACCAACGACATCCCGCCATCGCAAGCCCTGTGTGACTCCCTCGCCACCTTCTTCCACCGCAAGATAGCAGACATCCAAGACAGCTTCAACACCCAGACAGCCCCAACAGACAGCAACACAACAGACCCTCCGTACACCATCGACCACAACCCCCTGCTAGCCTGGGCCAGCGTAAGCATCGACGACACCATCAAGACCATGTGCTCAATCCACTCCGGCTCTCCGTCGAACCCATTCCCGCACCACGTCTTCAACAGAGCAAGCAGCTCCATCGCACCCCACCTGCGCAACATCATCAAACTCTCCCTTGATACCGTGACTTTCCCAGAGATGTAGAAACACGCCGAGATCAACACCCTGCTCAAGAACTTCTAGCCCATCTCTCTGCTCCCCTTCCCGGCCGATGTAATCAAGAAAACCTTCAACAGACAGCTATCCCGATACCTCGAAGAAAACAGAATCCTGGACCCTTCCCAGTCAGGGTTCCGCAGCAACCACAGCACCTGGACTGCCCTCATCGCCGCCACCGATGACATCAGTGCCCTGCTGGACAACGGCAAGACCGCAGCACTCATCCTCCTAGACCTCTCTGCCGCCTTCGACACCATCTGCCACCGCACACTACACGCACGCTTACCCGCCGCAGGGATCCGAGACAAGGCTCTGGATTGGACCACCTCCTTACTCTGCGGCAGAACCCAGAGCGTCCGCCACCCCCCATTCCGTTCCAAAGCCTCCGAGATCATCTGCGGCGTGCCCCAGGGATCCTCCCTCAGCCCAATGCTGTTCAACATTTACATGGCCCAGCTCGCACACGTAGCCTGACAGCACGACCTCAACATAATCTCCTACACCTACGACACTCAGCTGATCCTCTCCCTCACCAAGGACCCCATCACAGCCAAAGCCAACCTCCACAAAGGAATGAAGGCCGTCGCCGACTGGATGAAGACCAGCTGTCTGAAGCTGAACTCGGACAAGACGGAGGTCCTCATCCCCGGCTCCAACCCTTCAGCCTGGGACGACTCCTGGTGGCCAACGGCACTGGGGCAACCCCGACACCCACCGACCACGCACGCAACCCGGGAATCATCCTCGACTCAACGCTCTCAATGACCAAGCAAGTCAACGCTGTCTCCTCCTGCTGCTTCCACACCCTCCGCATGCTTCGCAAGATCTACAGATGGATCCCGACAGATACAAGAAAGACAGTCACCCAGGCCCTCGTCAGCAGCAGACTCGGAAAAGCCCTCTACCAAGGAGACTTGACCAAGCTCATCAAACGACTACAACGCATCCAAAATGCCTCGGCATGACTGATCCTCGATGTGCCACGACATGGCCACATCACCCCCACCTGAGAAACCTGCACTGGCTCCCCGTCAACAAGAGGATATCCTTCTAGCTCCTCACCCACGCACACAAGGCACTCCACAAGGCTGTCCCAGCCTAGCTCAACAGACGGCTCTCTTTCTACATCCCCAACTGCCAGCTACGCTCCGCCGACCTCTCACTCGCCACCGTCCCACGCATCCGAAGAACAACCATCGGTGGGAGATTCTTCTCCCACCTCGCGGCCAAGACATGGAACACCCTCCCACTGACCCTACGACAGACCCAAGACCTGCTGACCTTCAGGAGGATACTCCAGACCTGGCTGTTGGATCAGTAGCGCACCCCCCCCGAGCGCCTTGAGCCCCTCGCGGGAATGTAGTACGCTTTACAAATGATTGATTGATTGAGAGAAGGCCGAATGGGTTCTGGCTTGGCACATATGCGAAAAACAAGGGCCCCCTGTATAGAAATGACGATTCCTAGGACAGGGAAATAAACAAATGTGTAAAAAAATTCCTAGGCAATCATAAAACAGTACTAGTGCAGATAATCACAAAAGAAGGGACTAATGCAAGGAGGGACGGACAACTAAGTAAATGCACATACATAAATGCGTTATTTATTTATCAAACAATATCTCATACATATAATTAAAAATGCAATTAATGAACCACAATTACATACAAAATAAAAACGAGAATTAAAAAGTGATAATGAAATCACCAAACATTAAAGACAATAATTAATATTTCAAAACAAAAACGTGGCAAATGTATAATTATCGACGCGCGTTTCGGCGTTCAAGACAACGCCTTCCTCAGGAGCCACACAATATTTAAAACACAAGAACTCGGTATATCTGACTTCAAGCCTTCATTCAATGTGGCCACGATCTCTAGCACACAATGTAGGGTTCCCAAACGTGATGGGGTGGTCTATACCTCGTTAGTATAGGTACCTGTTTAAAACCTTTTCGCACTTCTGCGTTGATAAAATGTAACTGCTCAGACACCGTGCAGCGTAACAGATTGAGTTGAGATAATAATTGTATCACAGTCACCACAGTGGACGCTGGACGCCAGACGGTAGAGGAACCTTATAACTTATCCCCTGTTGACTCGCATGCTCGACAATATCCTGTTTTGAGATACGAGTCGCAGTAGAGAAATACGTACCGGGTTGAAGCTAATGAAAAAGAGCTCGCTGGTTTCTTTAAAGTTCCCTGAAACTTTGCCGCTTATTTGATTGATACAATTATTATCTCAACTCAATCTGTTACGCTGCACGGTGTCTGAGCAGTTACATTTTATCAACGCAGAAGTGCGAAAAGGTTTTAAACAGGTACCTATACTAACGAGGTATAGACCACCCCATCACGTTTGGGAACCCTACATTGTGTGCTAGAGATCGTGGCCACATTGAATGAAGGCTTGAAGTCAGATATACCGAGTTCTTGTGTTTTAAATATTGTGTGGCTCCTGAGGAAGGCGTTGTCTTGAACGCCGAAACGCGCGTCGATAATTATACATTTGCCACGTTTTTGTTTTGAAATATTAATTATTGTCTTTAATGTTTGGTGATTTCATTATCACTTTTTAATTCTCGTTTTTATTTTGTATGTAATTGTGGTTCATTAATTGCATTTTTAATTATATGTATGAGATATTGTTTGATAAATAAATAACGCATTTATGTATGTGCATTTACTTAGTTGTCCGTCCCTCCTTGCATTAGTCCCTTCTTTTGTGATTATCTGCACTAGTACTGTTTTATGATTGCCTAGGAATTTTTTTACACATTTCTGGCTTGGCACAGACACCCTCTGCCTGCCAGATCAAAGGATTTTTGTGTATAAATACTGGGACCCAAACCCCTGAACTTTAGAACACACATGGATCAAGAAGACTGCCAAGAAGAACAGCTGGAGAAGCTGTGAGAAGGAACTACCACTTTTCTGTGTGCTTTGCTCGGCTGGCCTGAAGTGGTTGCTTCAGTCTTGGGCAGTGAAAGGCCTGGACTGGACTCTCTGCAACCTAATTTGTGGGTCTCTCCAAGGGCTTGAAGTAGAGCTTGCCCCCTGTTCACAAAGTCTCAGGAACAGCAAAGACTTCACGCTCTTCTGCCCTCAGCACCCGGGACTGTGTGTTTTGTGCTGTATCAGAGGGAAAGCAACTCGGCGACGTCTACGATGCCGCGGCCAACTCCGTGTCCTGAAGGCACCACAGAGGGCACTGCGGCAACGCCCCACTACAACCTTGGTCTCACCGACGACGCCTGTCAATGCTGCCACCGAGCTGATGCTTGCACCGCGACCTGCGGGCATCGCACTCCGCACCGCCTCGCTTCACGGCAAAGCCTTGGCACCGCCGCAAAGCCGCACCACGACCTTGGTCTCACCGAAGATGCCTGTTGATGCCGCAACCAAGCCGCTGCTCGCAACGCGACCTGTGGGCACGGCACTCCGCACCGCGTTGATTCACGAGAACGACATGGCCTCCCCGACAACGCAGCTCCACGCCGAAATTGACGCCGCTGCTTGCACGGTGGTTAGAGGGCACCGCTCGTAAGCCACACGAAGCACCACCCTCATCCCGAACCGCAGCCTTGGCCCACCAATGCTGGCACCATCGACTCCCGCTCATCAGCCGACGACAGTGCTTCAGCAACGACACTGCCGCTGCTTGCACCGTGATCTGCTAGCACCAAGACGAGCACCGCCTTCATCTCACACCGCGACCCTGGTCTCACCGATGGCGCCATCCGGTGCCACCACCGAGCCGTTGCTCACACCGTGAACTGGGGGCAACGCACACCGCACTGCTGCACTTCACACCACAGCACCTGACGCCTGCTAATGCCAACGCTCCGGATTCCAAAAGAGAGGAGCTCGACCTGCAACGCGAATGACTTCAAGGGCCTCATCGCCCTGCACTTTTCACAGGTACTGTTTGCGGGTCTTCCCGACACCGTAGCTGGCCCGCGAACAACCAGAACTGTTGGATTTGTTGCTCACGACGAAGTGGTAGCCCCAGACGGACCTATTGACATCGAGGAACTTTGTTTGAAACTTATTTTGATAACTACAGACTTTTCTTTACATATAGTATTGTGGATTTTTGTCGTTTTTGGTCTTGTCTTAATTATATACAAATATTGAATATTTTTCTAAACTGGTGTGGTGTCCTTTTGTAGTGTGTACACTGTATTACTGTGTGTTATGTGCAAATGCTTTACACACTGCCTCTGAGATGAGCCTGGCTGCTCGTGCCAAGCTACCAAGGGGGTGAGCAGGGGTTATTTTAGGAGTCTAACTCCCTTATCCTAAATAGAGTGAAGATTTTTGCCTGGCTTCGGCCCTTGCCCTAGCCTACCAGAAATCCCATTTCTAACAGTTACCCAATGTAAATTACATGTTCGCACTGTTGAAGGGTGCAGTATTATTCACATCTCTAGGCATGTCTGCAGCTTACCACCAGATAGAATTGTGTTCGGAATCCAGGCATCTCACATCCTTTGTAACACCAGAACAAGCATTTTGCCACATCTACATGCCTTTTGGTTTAGCATCTGCTTCTTCTGTTGATCAAAAATCTGTTCAAGGACATGGCTGGTGCCACATACTTTCTGAACAATATTTTAATACATGGCAAGGATGAATGAAAACAGAATAGAGATATGAACGGTCTAGAAATTACGATAACAAATGTTGAGGAACATCACATGCAAGTTTCTTCAATATGGTGTACATTATCTAGGACATCCTGTGTCAAGTAAAGGGATTGAAAACAAAGTTAAGGTTTTAGAAGGCAGAGAAAAGGCACCCAGATCTCATGATAAGGATCAAGATTTAAAATCAAGTAATTCATGGTAGTGGCTCTCTATCAGAGCTGTACATAGCAATTTCAATAGCAACGCCTCCATTTCAAAGTCTAACATTCTTATTAAGTCTGTATACTGCAAAACAAAATAACGCAAATGACTAGAACTAAAGGTTACATACGAAGAGCATGGACGCAAATTCACCAAAATGTCAAAGGTAGCTGAAGTGACATCAAACACACTTTGGCCTTGACATCACTATAAGAGACACCATATGACTTTGATCTAAATCTTCCCATAAGTGAAGTCACATGACCTTAATTCTGATTACATCACAATAACTGATATCGCTGAATGTAGGAAGCTGGTTCGGTATATACTATGTGGAACCCCAAAGGGAGGCAGAGGTAAAGTTAGATAGCACCTCACTCTCTATTTGTGGCAGTGTGGTCGAGCAGTAAGGCAGTATCAGAGGACAGTGTTAAACATTTGTTGTACACACTCAATCAGCAAATGAATTCACACACTCAAAGACTGAACTTCAGACCAATTGTTTTTGTATGAAAATATTCTATTAGTTATTTTATTTTCTACAACCAAGCATGCTTGGCACAGGTAAGCAATAAATACTTTACAGTAGTAATGCAGTTTGTAAACAGTTTGAATTGTAATTGTATATGCACTTTGTTTTGACTTACAGTATGGTTGCAGAGAAATGCAATACTTTGTAAATGCAGTACATAGACTTGAATGGGCTTTTCAGTAAAATACCAGGTAAGTTACTTTTTAAATTACTTTTCTTATACCTGGATACTACTCTGGGACATTTCCTGTAAGTAGCTAAGTAAAATCGTTTTGGTTATATAGTACAATTTTTAAGAATTTCTTTAAGTTTTCAAACTCCACACTTCGAAACTTTTCCAAGAAAAACAGTTAATGTTATCTTATGGAGGAAAATAGTGTCATCGGTTTTGAGGTAAGTATTTGGTAGTGGGAGTTGAGGTTCTAGAGGCAGACTCCGTGGTCCCCCAGGGTCAAGGATGCACTCTACTTACACCCTCAGCGGCACTAGGGCGGCCGGGTGCAGAGTGCTGAGGCCCAAAGTTATACAATGGGGGATAGGTGACCTCCGGTTGATGGCTGCTGACAAGCAGGCCACTTTGTTGTGTGAGCAAAGCTCCCGGACTTCAGCTCAGGGCAAATGGGTAAACAAAGTAGCACCAAAGGTGCACCTCAGCAGCACTAGGGCGGCCAGGTTCAGGGTGCTGTTTCGACATCGGGCGTCTGTTGTTTGCAATGGGGAACCTCCAGTTTGCAAAAGCACTGAAGGCTTGAGGACGAAGGTCTTCTGGGTGCGACCACCACTCCGAGAGGTAAGTTGAGAAGTTGGGGGTTGGTTAGGGACCGTCGGTTTGGCCACCCAAGGCCGTGGGGCGTTGGGTAAAGGGGTACCTTTTGGGGTCGGATCTTATTACCAGCTCCTGGTCATGGTTGGGAAGACCTTCCGTATTTAGGCTGCAGGCATCGATTGGAGGTTAGAGTCTGGTCAGGGGTCACCGGATCTTGGCTTAGGATCGCCAGCGAGATCTCCTCATGGTGTTTGCCCACTCGAACTCAGGCCGTGGACGGCGGGTGCCAAGTGGGGCTGATCCGCGGTGTACAGCCGGAACCAGAGGTTGAAGATTAATAAATCCAGTGTTCTCTGGAGACACAGTCTTTGAGGTTGAAAGCAGGCAGGTCCTCTGGGTTTTCGAGTTTGCTGGGTGCAAGACACACCGGGATTTCGTAGGTGCAGGTTCGAGGTAGAGACAGGCCGGTAAGGCTGGGGCCAAGTCAGTGGGTGTCTTCCTCTTGTTAGCTTCTGCACGCCTGTTCGGTCCTTGTTGTTCTTCTCTTGAAGTTTCTTCTTGTCTGAGGAAGCAAGGTTCAGGGTTGCCCCTAAATACTGGATTTATGGGTGTTACATGTAGGTAAAAAGGTTGGGACCAATGGGTCCATTCCATGGGGTGGGTACCTCCCCTGTTATGCCACCCTCCAGTGGGAGGGGGGCATAGGCCTTTCCCTGGTTGGCTGAGTCCCCCCATCTGCAAGATGGCAGGGACTGAGAGTTGTGCTTCACCTTGCCTCCCCCACCTGAGGGGTGGAGTTGCATAGGTGGGTACACCTCTCTTCCTTACTTGTTTTTCCCGCCGGTTCTCCCACCCAAAGTGGGGGTCAGAACCAGTGGGGACCAGTTGCTGAAAGCAGCAAGTGGCCTGGGGAAGCTCACAAAGGCGGCAAGCCTTTGAAGCTTCCCCTTCGTGAACCCTGCCCAGCCTGGGGGAGGAGGCTTGGCACCTGGTCCCAGGATGTGAATTGTTTTAGGCCCCAGAGAGCAACAGGCTCTAGATCCAGGGGTCCAGAAAGATGTCTGGTGGTTGCAGCTGAAAGCAGCCACTCAGCCTGGACACTAGTGGTAGGTTAGTTTTTAGGGGGCATCTCTAAGATGCCCTCTGTGTACAGTTTTCATTAAATCCCACACGGGCATCAATGTGGGTTTAATGTGCTGAGAAGTTTGATACCAAACTTCTCAGTTTTCAGTGTAACCATTATGGTGCTGTGGGGTTCGTAATTACAAACTCCCAGCACCATATACTGTTAATCGCAGCACTGCACTTACAATATTTAAGAATGGACTCAAACACTGTAGGGGAACAGGGCTCATGCACCTGTACCCTCACCGCTGGCATAGGGCACCCAGCTAGATGGGTGACTGACCTATGCCAGGGCAGTGGGTTGTAGGCCTGGCACACAGAGTGCCATGTCGACTCTTCACTTTGTTCTGCACCAAAACAAGCAGCCATCAAAGGCAGTGTGTGAGTATAATGGTACAGAACCTCTAAGGGAGGCACGATAAGTGCTGCAGCCCTTAGAGGCCTTCTCTGGTCACAGTGTCCTGGGTAACTTTGGTACCATTTACCAGGAGTTGACCTGTGGCCAGAGATGCCAATTGGGTTTAGGATTCAATGCAGTTTTAGGGAAAGAACATAGGCCCTGGGTACCTGATTAGCAGGAGCCCAGGGGCACACTCAGTCAAAGCACATCAGCAATTCAGCAAAAAGTGTGTCCAACCATGCAGAAATAGGGCACTTTCTCACACACACCCCCGCACCACCCCGCCCAAATGAAAGAGGATGAGAATAACCTTTCCATAGAGAGTCTTCATTTTCTAATTGGAAGAACCAGGAAAGTCATCTGCATTGGCATGGGCAGTCCCAGGTGTGTATTCCACTGCAAAGTCCATTCCCTGTAGGGAAATGGACCACCTCAACAGTTTAGGATTTTCACCTTTCATTTCCATTAGTCATCTGAGAGGTCTGTGATCAGTTTGAACTAGGAAGTGAGTACCAAACAAGTATGGTCTCCACTTCTTCAGGGACCAAACCACAGCAAAGGCCTCCCTCTTAATGCACTCCAACGCTGCTCCCTTGGGAGAAGCGTTCTGCTTATAAAAGCAGCAGGTTGGTCTTGGCCTTCATCATTGGTCTGGAATAGGACTGCTCCTATCCCCAGCTCAGAGGCATCAGTCTACTCAATGAACTGCTTGGCATAGTCTGGAGCTTTGAGAATTGATGCTGAGCACATAGCCTCTTTCAGGGTGTCAAAATCCTTTTGACAACTAACTGTCCCGTTTACCTTTTTGGGCATCTTCTTGGAGGTGAGTTCTGTGAGAGGAGCCACAATGGACCCATATCCCTTCACAAACGTCCTGTAGTACCCAGTCAAGCCAAGGAATGCCCTGACTTGGCTCTGGGTTGTTGGAGCTGCCTTGTCCAGGATGGCCTGGATCGTGGGCTGTAAGGGTTGTACCTGGCCTCCACCAATAAGGTGGCCCAAGTACACCACAGTTCCCTGCCATACCTGACATTTGGATGCTTTGATAGTTAGGCATTTAAAACCTTCCCAAGATGGATCAGGTGATTCTGCCAGGTGGAGCCAGGACAGCAATATTATCTAGATAAGCTGCACTAAAGGACTCCAATCCAGAAAAGGACTTAGTTTACCAACCCCTGGAAGGTGGCAGGGGCATTCTTTAAACCAAAGGGCATAACAGTAAACTGATAATGCCCATCAGGTGTGGAGAATCGGTCTTTTATGTTGCTCCTGGTGCCATCCCAATTTGCCAGTACCCTGCAGTTAAGTCATGGGTACTTAGAAATTTGGCTGCACCCAATTTGTTGATCAACTTATCTGCTCTTGGGATAAGGTGAGCATCTGTCTTGGTGACAAAGTTGAGCCCTCTATAGTCCACACAGAACCTCATTTCTCTCTTTCCACCCTGTGGATGAGGTTTGGGGACCAGAACCACTGGGCTGGCCCAGGGGCTTCCAGAGGGTTCAAACGCCCCTAACTCCAGCATCTTGCTGACTTCAGCACTGATGCTTTCCTTGACTTGATCAGACTGTCAATAGATTTTGTTTTTGACAGGTGAACTGTCACCAGTGTCCACATCATGGGTACACCAGTTTGTCTGACCAGGGGTTAAGGAAAAGAGCTTTGCATACTACTGTAAGACTTGCTTGCAATCAGTCTGCTGTTGGGCAGAAAGGGTGTCTGGAAGGGCAACTCCATCTACTGACCCATCTTTTGGGCTGTATGAGAGGAGGTCAGGAAGAGGTTCACTCTCTGTCTCCTGATCCTCATCAGTCACCATCAGCATGGTGATGTCTGCCCTGTCATGGAAGAGCTTTAGGTGGTTCACATGGATAACCCTTTTGGGTGTCCTGCTTGTGCCCAGGTCAACCAAGTAGGTGACCTCGCTCTTCTTTTCTAGGATAGGGTAAGGGCCACTCCATCTGTCTTGGAGTGCCCTTGGTGCCTCTGGCTTCAAAACCCACACCTTTTGCCCAGTTTGAAATTCAACCTGTGCAGCTTTTTATTTTAGTCATACAAGTGCTTCTCAGGCTTCTGGGTGGCCTCAAGATTTTTGGATGCCTTTTCCACTTACTCAGCCATTTTGGACCTAAGGCCAAGCACATAGTCTACAATATCTTGTTTGGGTTCTTGGAGAGGCTTTTCCCAACCCTCTTTTACAAGACAGAGTGGTCCCCTCACAGGATGGCCAAACAGAAGTTCAAAGGGGAAAATCCTACTCCCTTCTGTGGCACTTCTCTGTAAGCAAAAAGCAAGCATGGTAAGAGGACATCCCATCTCCTTGTGAAATTTTCAGGGAGTTCCATAATCATGCCTTTTAATGCCTTGTTAAATCTCTCAACAAGGCCATTGGTTTGTGGATGATAGGTTGTAGTAAACTTGTACTGTACTCCACACTGTTTCCAGATCTGTTTGAAGAAGCAGACTTGAAGGTGGAACCTCTGTCTGAAACCACCTCCTTAAGAAACCCTACGCTTGTGAAGACACCAATGAGGGCCTTGGCTACTGCAGGAGCTATAGTAATCCTAAGGGGAATTGCCTCAGGATACCTAGTGGCATGATCCACTACCACTAGAATGAATTTGTTTCCTGATGCTGTGGGAGGTTCAAGTGTACCCACTATGTCCACACCTACCCTTTCAAAGGGAACCCCAACCACTGGTAGTGGAATTAAGGAGGCCCTTGGGTGGTTACCTGACTTGTCACTGGCTTGACAGGTTACACAGGAGCTGACAAACTCCTTCACCTTCTGAGTCCTCTGGGGCCAGTAAAAGTGTCAAACTAGCCTTTCCCGGGTTTTGTTTTGGCCCAGATGCCCAGCTAGAGGGATGTCATAAGCTAAAGTTAGCAGGAACCCCCTGTACTTCTGAGGCACTCCCAATCTCCTAGTGGCTCCAGGTTTGGGATCTCTGGCCTCAGTATACAGTAGTCCCTCTTCCCAATAAACTCTGTGGGTACCACTGACATCTCCCTTTTCCTGTGCAGCAGCTTGCTGCCTCAGGCTCTGAAGAGTTGGACAGGCCTGCTGTCCAATGTACAGCTCTGCCCTATTGGGTCCTCCTGGGACTAAGTGCTCAGCCTGATAAGGGTCAAGTTCCATAGGCTCAGTTCCCTCTGGGGCTTCCAAGGAGAGGGGTACTGAATATTTTGCTGTTCAGAAGCTGGTTTCCCAGTCTTCTTACCTATCTTCTTGGAAGGTTAGGCCATTCTTTCAGGCACCAACACTTCTTTTTCACCCAGCTTTTGGCTCTGTGCTCCAGTCTTGACACACAATCACAGGGATGACCAGCTTTGCTGCATGGGTTTTTAATTCGACCTCAGCCCATGCTGAGGTTTCTAGGTTATTACCAAGCAGACAGGCAGTTGGAAGCTTCGAAGAGACCACTACCTGTTTCAGGCCAGTAACCCCCCCCCCGGTGTAATGTCACCATAGCCATGGCATAGTTAGTAGTAACACTGTCAGCGTTGGTGACTGGGTACGTTTTCCCAATCAGGTACTGCTCTGGGGAAATCAGTGTGTCTATCACCATAGTGACACTGGCACCTGTGTCCATCAGGGCCTCTATTCTAGTCCCATTGATCCAGGGGTATTGCAAATACTTCTTTAATTTGGGTGGTCACACAGCTAAAGTGGCAAACTCAACTTCACCCTCTGTGACTAGAACTGCTTAAGTGTGAACCATGATTTGCTCTGGACACTCTGTTAATCCCATCTGGAGACTTGCTACACCAGGAGTAGCTGTAGTAGGACTAGGGGCCTTCTTGTTTGGGCAAGCAGCATCTCCAGTTGTGTCCCAACTTCTTACAGTTGTTACACCAGGCCTTTTAAAGGATCAAAGTTCTTTCCCGTGCACCTATTATTGAACTGGGAAGAGTTTTGGGACCCCCTTTGCTGGTTTTTGGGGCCCTTTAGAAGACACAGGCTTTTTATCTTGGGATTCTCACCACCATTCACCTGGGGAGGTTTTGTATTGTAACCTCTTTCTTTTGGTCACCCCCAGTGATTGTTTTTGTCACCCTTGTCTTGACCCAGTGGTCTGCCTTCTTTCACAATTCTTGGGGCGAAATTAGACCTAGGTCTACCAAATGCTGATGTAACGTTTCATTGGTGCAATTACTTAAAATATGTTCTTTCATAAAACGATTGTAAAGTCCATTGAAATCATGCACATTGTTCCCAGTTAACCAACCATCTAGTGTTTTAACTGAGTACTCTACGAAGTCAATCCAGGATTGATTTGGGGTTTTGTGAGCCCCCCTGAATCTCATTCTATATTCCTCAGTTGAGAGTCCAAATCCCTCAATCAGAATTCTTTTCTTGAGGTCATAAGACCCAGCATCTGCCCCAGAAATGTTCAGGAGTCTGTTTCTGCAGTTACCAGAGAACAGTTCCCAAAGGAGTGCCACAGAGTGTGACTTCTTCACTTTTCTCATTTCATAAGCCCTCTCAAAGGTTGTGAACCATTTTGTGATATCATCACTCTCTTCATATTTAGGGACAATGCCTTTGGGGATTTTAGGATCATAAGATTTCTCTTTATCCTTATTAAGTAAATTGCTGCCACCATTGATGGGTGCTAGGCCCATCTCTGCTCTTTCTCTTTCTAGAGCCAGCAACCAGGTCTCTAGATTCAGTCTTTAGGTCAACCTTGCTAAAAGGCTGTCCTCCTCATTGAGGCTGTCCTCGATGTCCTCAGTAGTGCCTGACCCACCTGTGTGGGATGTAGGTACTGAGAGGTTGATTCTTGGAGTCAGGGCCACTGGGGCCCTTTTCTCTCTAAGAAGTGGGGGCTGATCTACCTGGTCATCTTCCTCCTCTTCTCCCTCATCTGACTGGTCTTCACCAGTTTCAGATGGGTGGTCCTTAGCATACCCAGCCCACAGCTCCTGGAGCTTTTGTTTGGTAGGATGGGACCACATGGTTATGTTTTTAATTTTGCATACGGACCTTACCTCCTTGAAAGACAAGTTAAGGTAGGGGGTGAGGTCAAGCTCCTCACCCATATCCTCCATGAAATTGTGGTTATTTTCACTAACAGCTGGGTTCTTGTTTGGAGACAGTGCTAAAAACAAACTTCTAACCCCTCTAACCCTAGCTAAAGGGACGTTTTATGTTTCTAAATTCTAAAGGGACTTAACCAAGGTCCAAACAGGGCTTTTAGTATTTTAGAAAAAATTGAAAAATTTGGAAAATCTGAATTCTAAAGACAATTTAAGATCTCTGTTGTGTGATCAGTTGGTAACCAAATAGTCCAACAAATGCAAAGTTGTATAACCCACCGCTGATCCACCAATGTAGGAAGTTGTCTCTGTATATACTATACCAAAGTGAGGTATAGTGTGCACAGAGTTCAGTGGAACCCCAAAGGTAGGCAGCAGTACATTTAGATAGCATCTCACTCTCTATTTGTGGTAGTGTGGTTGAGTAGTAAGGCAGTATCAGAGGACAGTGTTAAGCATATGGTGTAAACACTCAGGCAGCAATTGAATTCACACACTCAAAGACTGAACTTCAGATCAATTATTTTTGCATGAAAATATTCTTTTAGTCATTTTATTTTCTAGAACCAAGGAAGCCTGGCACAGGTAAGCAATAAATACTTTACATTAGTAATTAAGTTTGTAAACAGTTTGAATTGTGATTGTGTATGCATTTTGTTTTGACTTGCAGTATGGTTGCAGAGAAATTCAATACTTTGTAAATGCAGTATATAGACTTGAATGGGCTTTTTAGTAAAATAAAAGGTAAGTTACTTTTTAGATTACTTTTCTTACTCAGAGTGGTATACCTGGATACTCCAATCAGCCAAGAAACTTTATATGGTCTCTTATGACCATCAAAGTGCAAAGAATACAAAGTAGTGAATTCGCCAACACATACAATGCCTTAAGATATTACTTAAACAGAGATAGCTGACAATAAGTATGTGAGGGATCGAACAAAATGACTTCTGCTCTCAAGGTTTTTTCAGGGGTTTTATTTTCATTATATATGCAGCGTTTGTATAAAGCCAGATTTCAAACCAAGAATAATGCTTCTTATTCCGGTTAGGTACTGTTTCTTTCACAAGTGCGGGACAGCTTTCTTCTGTGGCTCTTCTCTCAGTTTTCTCAGCTGGACTTCTCGGGTTCCCACAGGATAAAAAAAGAAAAAGAAAAAGTGCATGTACCGTGAATTGGGGTTTGAATGAAATGCCATGGGAAAGAAAGTGAGGGGATCACCAGTGGTTCCCTTCGGTGCGGAGGACGTGAAGGAGTGCACAGGGAAGGGTCCAACGGTAGTAATAGTAGTAGTAGTAAGTATACTTGTAAAGCGCACTGTTGCTCCGTCTCGGAGTGTCCTGGCACTGTATACCGCTGGGGAACCCGTCCTGGCTTTCCCTGTGAGATGGTCCCTCCTGGGCACCTCCAAGGTGAAGCCAGGCATCCCCGGCGCTGATGGGGCCGTTGTGGAGATTAAGCAAGCTATTGCCCAGAGTTGCAGAGTGGGACCCATGGTTAGCGTAGGCACCTCGGCGAGAATTATAAAGTCCGCGGACATTGACCCAAGACCCTGCCGCGTCGGGAATTGAACCCTGGTCCCGGGCCGATCTCTGCTTCAGGGTCTGATGCTTCTAACCAGTGAGCCACACTTCCCCACAGTCAGGAGCAGTGTGTTTGATACCTGCTAATTGCTGGTCTTCTCCCTCCTCCCAGCCCACCTTGGGAAGCGTTCAAGTACTTGACCGAGCCACACTCCTTTGGAGGTGTGGCTGGATGCAGCACGGGGTTGTTGGCCTCCTGGCTCTTCCTGTTTGCCGCCTTTTTTGGTCCTCGCAGGTAATACTGGAGCCTCGGCGTCTCCCGCCTGCGATTCTCCTCTCCATGTTCTTCGGACTGCGTCTTCTTCCACATCTCGACTTCCGGGGTTTGACCACACCTCCTCTGACTCGGGAGCAACCTTTTCATTCATTGCTTCTGGGGCAGTGACGCTTTGTCTATGGGCGGGGCTTTCGTGGGAAGATTCCCAATTAAAGGATCCCTGGTGAGCGCCGGCTGATTCCTCCGAAGTTGCGGGCTCTCTAACCCAATTCCAGTCCGTCTGTTCCTCTTGCTGTGGAAATAGCAGAGGACTGATCACGTGAGGTACACTCCACAACTCCTGGGTATTGTTAGTTCCCACCCAGGACTCGAGTGACTCGTGACACGCCCCCCTCCTAAGATTCCCCCGGTCGGGGAGAGGGAATATCCGGTAAAGGAAATCAGCACTCCCATTCTCAGTAACCTATTGGTGTCTCACATCAAAAGAAAAAGGCTGTAGCGAATGGAACCATCCGAGCACTCAGAGGTTATGTCCCATGTTCCTGCTCATCCACTGGAGGAAGGTGTGATCTGTAAACGGGTAAAGTCATTCCTCTCCAGGTAATACCGCAGTTTGTCCACAGCCCATTTTACAGCAAGACATTCTTTCTTGATGGTAGGATACTGCTGCTCATGGGGAAACAATTTCCTACTAATAAAAAGGATGGGGTGTTCCCTGCCTTCTGAGGATAGTTGAGACAAGACAGCCCCCAACCCACAGTCTGAGGCATCCGTATAGAGAATAAACAGTTTGGAAAAGTCGGGGGAGGACAGGACAGGGCTGGTAGTGGTGGCCCTTTTCAACTGCAGGAAGGCGGTGGTCACGGTGTCAGAAGGATTCAACAGGTCTTTTGGTGTTGTCTCCTTCCGGAGGAGGTCCGTGAGGGGTCCAGCGATCTTGGAGTATTGGGGTATGAATCTCCTATAATACCCCAACAGGCCCAAGAACGCTCTCACATCTCATTTTGTGGAAGGAAAGGGAGTCTCGAGGATGGCCTTCACCTTCTCTTCCTGTGGAGCTATCACTCCATCCCCAACACATAGCCCAGATATCGGACCTTTTGGAACCCCACCTGGGACTTCTTGACGTTTATGTGGAGACCCACTTGTTGTAGGGCACGTAGAATTTCTGTACAATGTCACTAATGCTCCTCCCAAGATGGACTAAATACCACTATATCGTCTAGATACGTGACTGAAAAGGTTTGGTATTCACTGAGTACTGTGTTCATTAGTCTTTGGAAAGTGGCTGGTGCTACGTGAAGTCCAAACAGGAGAACATTAAATTCGTGAAGACCGTCAGGTGTAACAAAGGTGGTCTTCTCTCTTTCAGTATCTTTCAATGGGACCTGCCAGTATCCTTTAGTAAGATCTAACGTGGTGATATATTGTGCCTCTCTCAATTTTTTGATTAATTCGTCTATCCAGGGCATAGGATACGAATCAAACTTGGAGACTGCGTTTAGGGCCTGAAGGCCATACAAAACCTGATGGAGCCGTCTGGCTTAGGGATCAGGACGATAGGGGATGACCATTCACTCCGGGATGGGCAGATGGCTCCCATATCCGATATACTTTTAACCTCTTCTCGAACGGCTGTTCTCCTGGTGGCAGGTATTTGGTACGATGGCTGTTTAACAACCTTTCCTGGCACGGTCTCAATGGCATGTTCCACCAGTGATGTTTTCCCAGGAATGTCTGAAAACATAGGGGAAAACTCCTCTAAAACAATGGACAGGGTTTGTCTTTGTGGGTGTGAGAGGGACTAGTTTATTACTAACTGGTTGAGGGTACCAGAGTGACCGGTTGGCGATGGTATGGTGAGGTTAGCAGATTTAGGCGGTTGACCTAGCCATTTTTTTTGCAGATTGATATGGTAAGTTTGCACCTTAGATGGTGTCACTTGGACTCAATAGGAAGTTTTCCCAACCTTACCAACTATTCTGCAGGGGCCTAACCACTCAGCTTTTAGCTTACTGGCAGAAAAGGGCAACAACACTAATACCCAGTCATCTATGGCTAGCTGTCTCCATTTCTTTCCTTTATCGAAAAAATGGTTCTGCCTTTCTTTTTTTTGTTCAAAGTTGGAGTACTCAAGGTCCCTAAGCCTTCCTATGTGGGATTTCAGGCTTTGGGTGTACTCCAGAAAACCCCTGGCCTCCTTGGCATCCTCCTTTTCCCAAGCTTCCCTTGTCATCTCCAGGAGCGTCCTTGGTTGCCTCCCGTACAACATCTCAAAGGAGTAACACCCGAGGCTGCTCTGGACCTGGCTTGTTATGACAAATAGTGCGAAAGGAAGGAGCTGGTCCCATTCCTTTCCTTTATTGTTCAGCATTTTCTTGAGTGTCAACTTTAAGTTCCCGCTATACCTTTCGACAAGTACGTCAGTCTGAGGATGGTATACTGGCGTCTTGAGGTGTCTAATGTTTAAGGTTCTGCACACCTCTTTCATGAGGCGAGGAACAAAAGGTGTACCTTGATCGATTAAAATCTCCCAGGGAAATCCCACTCTAGAGAAGGGCTGAATGAGTATTTCAGAATATTTTTGGTGGTGGGGGCCCTTAAGGTGAAAGCCTCGGGGTACCTAGTGGAATAATCCACGATTATAAATACATACTGATGCCCCTTTCGGGTCTTTGGTAGACGACCTATCAGGTCCATTCCTACCCTCTCAAAGGGGGTGCCTATGACCGGTAGAGGTTGTAGGGGTACAGGGGGAGGTCCAAAGGGGTTCTTTTTCTGACATGTCTTACATTCTTGACAGTGTTTATGTCCCCGTAAACCCCTGCCAGTAGAAATGTCTCAACACGCTCTGGGTGGTTTTCTCTGTACCGGTATGACCTGATGTAAGATGTGAATGGACAAAAGAAAGTATCTGCCCTCGAAAAGCCCGGGTAACTACCAACTGAGCATTCTCCTCCCTTGTTCCCTTTCTATACAACAATTCATCTTTAGAAAAAAACAGGGAGTAGGTCAGAGGAAGATTATTAGTCTTGTCTTGGGCAGCTTTCAAGGCATTCTGCAAGATAGGATCATTGGTTTGGGAGAACCTGAAGTTCTTGTCTAGGAGCCACGGTTCGGGGGTGAGGAGGTCTGTCTCAGGTTTGTTCTCGGTACTAGCCTGCTGGGCCCTATTCCTTTGGGTGTGGATGGTGGTAAGGAACAGGCTAAGAAACTCTAGATTGTCGGTTCCTATTATCAGGTCTTCGGGGAGGTTTCCTACAACTCCCACCTTTATGATCGATGAGGACCCACCCTCTGGGTTAGGAACTACTTTTGCTATGGGGTAGGTTTTAATGTCTCCATGGACGCGCCTTATATGTACTAGGGTGTCGGGTATGATCTGAGATGTCTCCACTATCTACCTCTGGATTACTTACTGTCGACACCTTTAGTCAATAAAGCCCTAACCCAATGCCCATTCACCAGTACACTTACATGGAATGCATGTCCCAGCTCTGCAGTATATAGAATTGACTTTGGGATGTGTCCTACTTCCATAGGTTCATGGGAGGTTTTTTTTTAGAGGGTAGAGCCTGGCAATGGGGCCCCAATCACAACATTCAAAGCATTGGGGACCCCGCGGGAAAGGCACCTCAGGCTTGTGGGGACATGTTTTCAGAGGATTTGGTGTGGGCCGGCTGTAGTTTGTTTTTCTTCTCTTCCCTGCCCAGGGCGACTGTGTTTTTCTGATTCCCCTGAAGGAGTACGGGGCTGGGCGCGAGAGAACGTGGTAGCCATCTCAACTGCTTTTGCCTTGGTGAGATGGGTATGTTGCCGTAACCATCTATGTGTGTTCTATGGTAAAGCTTCCCAATACTGTTCCAGATAGATATGGTCCATTATCTCCTCCTTACTGCTTTCCCCTGGTTTTATATTATAAAGAACAGTGGTCCCTATTCTAAAAGAATAAACAAGGGGAGATAATCATACGCTAATTAGAAAGTATGACTTTTGTCCAGCCGGACAAGAATTTATTTTCATAATATTTTTCAATAAGTAGCGTTTAAGAAACAATCAATAACAAGTGGGCACAGCCGTGACCCACAAAACACAAGACAAAACAACGAGAGGGATTGGCCAAAAGGCAAGCCAAAATGGGTCTGTATACTTGTATTCAGTTTACACAGACATATATCAACTTTTAAACACCATTGCACATTCTAATACAGCTTAATCTTGGTGCATAAGGTGTATCAGTGTCGACGACGTTTCGATGCCACTATTAAATACCAGGCATCATCTTCAAGACAATAGAATTATACATTGTAGTCTTGACAGTAATATGCTGCGCCTTTTTACGTTACTTTTACATTTTAAAAGGACATGGGAGAAAGGTAAGATACACACAGGGAGAAAAGAGGGAGAAAAAGGTGTAAAGCATATTTAGAAAAATAAGCTAGGCATGTTTTCAGCATAGAATCGGTGACATTTGTGAATAAACCGGCGATTTTATGGTTATTGCTGTGCCAATTTCATGCTCGGGTGATATAGATATGAGAATCATGTCAGAACCACATAAGGACTATATAGGTGGTTATACATAGTTTTCTCAAGTATAGAGCGCATGACCCAGTCCTGTAGGTGGGTTGGTCCGGACTAGGCTCGTGAGGGCGGGTTCCATCATAATCACATGCTTATACAAAATTTAAAAATGGCACAGTATAGTAGTGAGGGGTAATTGGAAAACGGCACAGTACATAGTAGTGAGGGGTGATTGGAAAACCGGGTAGTGATTTAGGCCACGTGTGGTTTAAAAACGGCGCAGTGCGTACTAATAAATAAAGTGCAGTGTGAACGGGGATTTACCTATGGTAGGAGATATAAACGAGTCTCACGTAGTTTTGTGAGGCGCGCAGGCCTTCACAATTGAGTTAGTAAGGATTGTTCGGCCAGCAGTCAGGGTATCTCTGTGGGCGAAATTCCAAGTTTACAAGGAGTCTAGGTTGGAGTACAGTGGTGGGTGGAATAAAAGGAGCACATATTTACCAGTTCCAATTAATAAATCTCAGAGCATCCCTGCGCAATTGCGTGTGTTGGACGCCAGCCGGTGGGGAATGCACAATCGCATTATCTGAGAACAGAATTGTAAATAGGGTTTAGGCGGGAAGGCCAGGCTGAGACAGTAGCTGGGGATAGAAGAGTTTGGGCGTGAGCACTTACTGTGGTAGTGGTGAGCCAGATTGCTTCATCTACTTTCGTGTATCCCGAGAGACTGGCAGTTGCCGATTACGGGCTCAGTATATAGTTCAAAGAAGCACTATCACCAGAAAGCGATGAAGGACTAAGAAATCTCAAGGCAGCACTATCACCAGAGAGCGATGAGGGACTAAGGAATTAAGATGGAAAAGCGGCAGCCATCTTAAGGTCGTGTGGGAATAGTCTAGTCAGTGCAGATGGGGTGAGATAAAAATGCAGGGGCGAAAGCATGCAAGGTGACACTCGTAACACCTCCATACTCGAAACACCTTCTGAGCCAAGCTCCTCTCTAGGAGATGACTTGGAAAAATTAAAGAAAAAAGAAGTATGTTTGATACTAATGATTAAACTATTGACAGACTACTTAAAAGCCAACATAATTCCAGTCGGACTTCCGGTCCGCAACGTCCCGGGTGTCTTTACTAATAACCCCAAATATTTGAACGGTTTTAGTTACATCAGCACCACATGTTCCAGGCACTGGATGGTGCTTGGGATAGATATTGCAACAGAAGAATTGAAAAAACTAAACACCGAGATTTCTGAATTAGAAAAACAAATCACAGACAAAAATACCACCCCTGAAGCAAAAAAACTTTTGGACCAAATACAAAAAACTGTTGAGGATTTTCATAAAATTGAACTCAACAAAAAGACTAGAAAAGTTAGAAAAGATATAAAAGGCTTTTCTCAGGAAAGAGCGTACCCGTACCTCGCTAAAGACTACTATACGAACCGCTCCTACAGTGGCCCACAAAACCAGAGGCCTTGGGGCAGGTACAACAAAAAACAAAATTTTGTGGGGTTCACTGACAGCTCGGCTAACTCATCAGATAATTCTGACGAACACGATAGCCCAGGTCCCTCTCACAGGAATTTTTTAGGATGGGGATGAGGCCAACCGGACCTCCCAGGGGCGGCAAGAGGCAAACAACCATCGAGATGGCCCAACCCCCCGGGCGAGCGGTTCACTCGCCGCCAGCACTACCGCTGGTAGTAGCATCTGATCCCACAGAAAACTATAAGATACCATACGTAGAAGAAGGTCTTTTACCAATTTTTAATCTCACTCAACATTCTTTATCGGCTGATGAAGTCTCACTGCTCAATAAAGGCCTATCATTTGTGCCTACAATACGCCCCAATTTTTTGGATGCTCAGACCGAACTTCTAAGATTTTTTAGAAAAGTACGTCTACATAGTTTTTTCATTCTAAACCCCTCTCCAACTAAACACTACAATACGCCTTTTAAACCACCATCTAAATTCTCCCCTACTGCAGGTATGATACCTCCTGAAATCCCCACTTTTGAAAAATTAGTCTCAAAAGACCTTGCAGATCTTGAAAATAAGAGATCATTTGTGCCTTATAACATTACCATCCATTAGAAAAATGCCTTGTCCACTCTAAAAAACAACCATTCCCTCGTCATAAAACCGGCGGATAAGGGAGGGGGGATCGTCATCCAAGATTTTGACCTATACAAAAAAGAAATCCTACGACAACTCAGCAATACTGAGCATTATTGTAAATTACCCCGCAACCCGACCAGTGAGATTCAGAAACTTATTTCTCAGGTCACCACGGAAGCCTTAGAATAAGGTTTCCTATCAAAAAAAGAATATGAATTCCTTAACACCAAGGCACCACGCATTCCAGTAATCTACTGTCTCCCCAAGATTCATAAGAACTCAGAATCCCCACCCGGCAGGCCCATCGTCTCGGGGTGTGGTTCCGTCTTGGAACCCCTTGGACACTACATAGACTACTTCATTAAACAATTTGTCCCTGGCACCATCTGTTACATAAAACACAGTATGGACATGATTAATCCTATTGAGGACCTCCCATTTGATCCCACATCCAGCACTATGTGCACGCTGGATGTGGAATCACTATATACCAACATTCCTCAATATGAATCCCTCCGTGTCATTGAGAAAGTGTTGGAAACACGTCCACACCCACATAATGTTCCCTCTGTTTTTATTCTCCAACTATTGGAGATATGTCTGACAAAGAATTTTTTCCTTTTTGAAGGGCAGTTCTATGGCCAAGTGCGCGGCACATCAATGGGAGCGATTTGTGCTCCAAATCTGGCCATTCTCTATATGGACCACCTTGAGACATCTTGTATTCTTCACACGTCTAGCCCTTTCCACAATGGCATTGCCTTGTGGAAACGGTACATAGACGATATTTTCCTAATGTGGACTGATTCCTCTGATGGCCTGAAACAATTCCATCACTGGCTCAACAATAACAGTGGAGGCCTAAACTACACACTCTCCACTAGCAAAGAACCACTTCCCTTCTTAGATCTAGTGATAAAACACACGGAGGGCCGCCTTAACACCAGTCTACATCGCAAACCGACTGAGCGGAACACTCTACTTAACTATAGCAGTCACCACCCACGCGCATTGAGAGATTCTCTCCCTTTTTCCCAGTTCCTTCGCATAAGGAGGAATTGTTACTTTAAAGGAGGACTACTTCAGCGAGGCCAAGATGCTTAGCAATAAGCTCAGAGCAAGAGGCTATCCCCGCAAACTCGTACGACGCTCACTTAAACGCGCATGGTACTGCCCAAGAGAAACTCTTCTAGAACCCAAGCCCAAAAAAATGCAGAAGCGTCTCATTTGTGTCACTACATTCTCTCCAGCATCTAATGCAATAAGAAAGAGTGTAGTAAAACATTGGCCTGTGCTGAATGCAGGACAACTGAACCTTGAACGTCCACTGTTTGCTTTTAAACGGGCTAAAAACATAAAAGATCATCTTGTCCGGGCATCTCTCCCTCAATCAACCTTGAAAACGACACTTAATGATGCATGGGGCCTACCAACCTTGACAGGGCATGCTAAATGTGGCAGCTGCGTTTGTTGTGATTACACTGTTGAAGGCAAAACCTTCGAGTATGGAACCATCAAATTTGAGAAAAAGTATTTTTCAAATTGTAACTCAGCAAATGTAGTGTACGCTATTTTTTGCCCTTGCATGATGATCTACGTAGGTCCAACAAGCCAGAAAATCAAACTCAGGATCGGACAGCATCGCAGCAGGATCCGCTGCAAAACTGCTAATGCCCCCCTTGTGGATCACTTTACAGGCCAAGGACACACTGAGAATGACCTCAAATGGACAACAATAACATTGATCAAACCGCCTCCACGAGGGGCTGACATATCGCAACTGCTTAACAAAGAGGAACTACACTGGATTTTAAGGACCAACAGCATTCACAGTGGCCTCAATCGTCTTGAAGACTGGACCTCCTTATTATAAAATGTGTTCTGTAATTCGTACTATAACATGTAATTAAGTCACATGCTGTGTCACCTTGCATGCTTTCGCCCCTGCATTTTTATCTCACCCCATCTGCACCGACTAGACTATTCCCACACCACCTTAAGATGGCTGCCGTTTTTCCATCTTAATTCCTTAGTCCCTCATCGCTCTCTGATGATAGTGCTGCCTTGAGATTTCTTAGTCCTTCATCATTTTCTGGTGATAGTGCTGCTTTGAACTATATACTGAGCCCTAATCGGCAACTGCCAGTCTCTCGGGATACACGGAAGTAGATGAAGCAATCTGGCTCACCACTACCACAGTAAGTGCTCTCGCCCATACTCTTCTATCCCCAGTGTTAGACCTGGCACCTTGGCGTGAGTCTCCCTTCCACTTTTTGCTGATGTGCCTCAGATGTTTTGCTGGTGTTGGATGCTCAGGGCACTGCACCACGGCCAATCCGTGCCGCAGTGCAAGTGCTCCCAATGTAAAGTGTATGTATAATTGATTTCCACGATTGGCTTATTTGGTTTACTGTCAGTCCCCAGTAAAGTGCACGAGGAGTGCCGGGGCTTGTAGATACAAATGCTGCTAGTAGGCCTGCAGCGCTAGTTGCGCCACCCACAGAAGCCGCTTCGTAAGATATGCTTCAAGTCCGCCATTGTGGACCCCGCGTACAGTCCCGTACTGTCACGCTGACTACGCAAGTGCCCACACTTGCCAGTCCCTGAACCTTCCCTAACCCTCATATCAGTCACCCCTATGGTAGGCCTACGGGCAGGGTGCATTGAAGCCTAAGGTAGGACAAGCCTAGAGTGTGGCATGTCCTCGTAGTGAATTACCGCCCTTTTCGTTCTTCACTATGGAAGGGCTACCGGTTCTCTTAGGCCAAGATGAGCTGTCGGAACTATTACACGCTATAGTCCCGGCAGGCTCAGGGAACACGGTAGCATGTCGAGTTTAGGATGCCTGAACTCAGAATAATAAAATACTTCCCTTAGTAAGGTTTATTTTAATATCCTGGGTTTGCAAACGCTACTTTTAGAAAGTTAGCCTTTGCTCGCCTAACTATTTAGCCCGCCTCTGCCAGGATGTGTATCTGCTGTCTGGGTTTGTGTGAGTGACAGGGCTGGGAGATTCCCGGGGACAGTCTGGGCCCCCAGGTGGTGAATAGGGTGCTTACACCAGGATGGGTGGGTGGAGTAGTCCTTGACTCTGAGTAGGGTTGGGCTTCACCACCACAATGCTGGCTCCACCTCCTGCGGAGCGTCTGATGTCCCTGCCCTGCACCCTGAAAGAAGACGGCAGCTTCCTGTAAACAGAGTACTCCAAAACCGGGTTGAACCAGGCTCAGGCCCCCTGGCCTGCAAAGACAAAAGAAACGCAGTATAAATATAGGAGCGCCGCTCCTTACAAATCAGATCCAGTTTTGACCACGACAAACCTCTGCCTGACTAGAAGGACCAAGAGAAGCTGAAGGACGGAAACCAGTATGAATCCTGTAAGACTGGCCTGCAGTGGTGCCTTGCTGAGAACGGAGAGGAAAAGACCAGAGAGGACTTTATAGACTTGTGCCTGAAACGATCTCCAAGGGCTTGATCGAGAGCTTGCCCCCTGAATGGAACCCCAGGATCATTGGGTTCTATCTGCTTGTGCCCGTCTGCTGTTGGGCCTTAGTTCTTATTCCCTTGCCAGAGTTGTGACTCGGGTGCCTCCGCCCACTCCCAGGTCGTGACAGCTCGGAGCCTGGTCGCCCCGCCGTAGAGAGCCCCGCTCATCCCTGAGTTGATCTCCGCTTCAGTGCCGGGCCGCCCGCTCTCCTATCACCTCGCCGCTAACGGAGCGCGTTGTGCACCTCTCATCTTCTCCCGCCAGATTCTGCACGGAGTGCATTTCATAGCCTCGGACGGTCCGTACGTCGTAACGTACCCGACTGTCTCGCTTTGCCCTCCTGCATACCAAGACCTGTGCCGCACCTCAAGAAAGGCCTCCCCGTACCGTGGTACCGGAAGCCTGGTGTTGCACCCGTCTGCCATAGAATGTGACGCCCCTCACATATCCACGAGTACGACCCGGCGTGCTAAGAAGTAGTACGTCCCGCAGGCCTGAACGGCGCCTCGCCCCGTGAACTGCATCGACCCAGGATCGCCACAACCCTCCACAGTCCTGATCCCCCGCCTCGCACCTTGAGGGGGCCCCGAGCCGGAGAGATCCTCTGGAGAACTGTTGGCCTCGTCCTGAGTCCGCCCTCACCAGTAGCCGCGCCTGAAACGCCTCGGACTTCCACAAGCAAGGTACACTTGAACTCCGTCCCGAGTTCATATCGGATCCAGGGTCCGCAACGTTCTTATTTCCCTGTCATCGTACCTTGCTGAACAACGAACATTCAAAGACTAACTTGCCTATTGTAATTTGGTGGCCTCCAATCGCTAAACGTTATTTGGTCTTGTGATAATCCTGCTTGAATATATCTTTTATATAAAGTATACGTATTTTTGATACAACTACCCGACTGGTGTCCATTTGTGGTGGGTCAGTGGGTTTACTGTGTGTGATCATAAATGCTTAACTTACTATCACCCTGAGGATTAGCCTTGTCTGCTCGCGCCACACTACCTAGAGGGTGAGCAGGGGTTATTCGAAGGAGTAGTTTCCTTGCCTGACGTGGAGCTGAGGGTCCCTGCTTGTCACAAGTGCGTACCTGTGCCAACCAGAGACCTCCGGTTCCAACACCCAGCTACTGTCTCAGCCTGGCCTTCCCGCCTAAACCCTATTTACAATTCTGTTCTCAGATAATGCGATTGTGCATTTCCCACCGGCTGGCGTCCAACACACGCAATTGCGCAGGAATGCTCTGAGATTTATTAATTGGAACTGGTAAATATGTGCTCCTTTTATTCCACCCACCACTGTACTCCAACCTAGACTTCTTGTAAACTTGGAATTTCGCCCACAGAGATACCCTGACTGCTGGCCGAACAACCCTTACTAACTCAATTGTGAAGGCATGCGCGCCTCACAAAACTACGTGAGACTCGTTTATATCTCCTACCATAGGTAAATCCCCGTTCACACTGCACTTTATTTATTAGTACGCACTGCGCCGTTTTTAAACCACACGTGGCCTAAATGACTACCCGGTTTTCCAATCACCCCTCACTACTATGTACTGCGCCGTTTTCCAATTACCCCTCACTACTATATACTGCGCCGTTTTAAAATTTTGTATAAGCATGTGATTATGATGAAACCCGCGCTCACGAGCCTAGTCCGGACCAACCCACCTACAGGACTGGGTCACGCGCTCTATACTTGAGAAAACTATATATAACCACCTATATAGTCCTTACGTGATTCTGACATGATTCTCATATCTATATCACCCGAGCATGAAATTGGCACAGCAATAACCATAAAATCGCCGGTTTATTCACAAATGTCACCGATTCTATGCTGAAAACATGCCTAGCTTATATTTCTAATTATGCTTTACACCTTTTTCTCCCTCTTTTCTCCCTGTGTGTATCTTACCTTTCTCCCATGCCCTTTTAAAATGTAAAAGTAACGTAAAAAGGCGCAGCATATTACTGTCAAGACTACAATGTATAATTCTATTGTCCTGAAGATGATGCCTGGTATTTAATAGTGGCATCGAAACGTCGTCGACACTGATACACCTTATGCACCAAGATTAAGCTGTATTAGAATGTGCAATGGTGTTTAAAAGTTGATATATGTCTGTGTAAACTGAGTACAAGTATACAGACCCATTTTGGCTTGCCTTTTGGCCAATCCCTCTCGTTGTTTTGTCTTGTGTTTTGTGGGTCACGGCTGTGCCCACTTGTTATTGATTGTTTCTTAAACGCGACTTATTGAAAAATATTATGAAAATAAATTCTTGTCCGGCTGGACAAAAGTCATACTTTCTATTTAGCGTATGATTATCTCCCCTTGTTTATTCTTTTAGAATAGGGACCACTATTCTTTATAATATGATGCTACCCAAGGTCCCTACAGAATTACCTTTGGGTTCCCTTGTCCTTGTATAAAAGTTCCTTTGGTTTTAGCCACTTGTCTGCAGCGGCCTTAAACCAGAAAAATAAGGTCTTGGGGTTTTCATCGGGGTTCCCTTTTCCCTCTGAAAACGCAACCTGTATGCTTCCGCATCTGACTCCAAATGATCCAGGATTATGGTTTTGATTTCCGCATAAGGGTTATTACCGGTAGCATTGGCTACCTGGTAGGCAACCTGAGCCTCTCCAGTAAGCAGGGGTGCCAAATAAAAGGGCTATTTCTACAGGGGTCATACACAGGCTCATGTGACCGGTTCAAAATTGAGGAGGAAGGGGTCTGGATCTTCCCCGATAAGGTACTTCTGTAAGGATATACCCAGAGGGCCTTGAGGGCTGCTCTTAATATCCTGTATCCGGGAGGCTACCTGAATCTACTCTTCGGCTACCTTCTGCAGACCTTCCATCTGGGCCGCCAATGTATTCTTGAATATCTCCCGGTCTGCCTGGGCCGAGGTCATTTGGCGCTCTACGGCCCATTCTGGTTTATCCTGTCCTTTTATCAAGTGCTGTATCAGGGTGTCCATTATGTCTGTACTAACGGACGTTAAGCCCGCATTCTCCACCAAATGTGAAGGATCAAACAAAATAACTTCTGCTCTCAAGGTATTAAGCCAGATTTCAAAACAAGAATAATGCTTCTTATTCTGGTTAGGTACTGTTTCTTTCACGAGTTCAGGACAGCTTTCTTGTGTGGCTCTTCTCTCAGTTTTCTCAGCCGGACTGCTCGGGTTCCCCCAGGTAAAAAAAAAAAAGAAGTCCAGGAACCGTGAATAGGGTGTTCTAACAAAATACCACGGGAAAGGGAGTGAGGGGATCACCAGTGGTACCCTTCGGGACGTAGGACGTGAAGGAGTGCACCGGGGAAGGGTCCAACCGGCAGGAGCAGTGTGTCTGATACCTGCTAATCGCCGGTGTTCCCCCTCCTCCCAGCCCAACCTGAGAAGCGTTCAGGTACCTGAGTGAGAAACACTCCTCCGTGGGTGTGGCTGGGTGGAGCATGGGGTCGTTGGCCTCCTGGCTCTTCCTGTCTGCCACCTTTCTCGGTCCTCGCAGGTAGTACTGGAGCCTCAGCGTCTTGCATCTGCGATTCTCCTCACCATGTTTTTCGGACAGCGTCTTCTTCCACGTCTCGCCTTCTGGGGTTTGACCACACCTCCTCTGACTCGGGATCGACCTTTTTATTCATTGCTTCTGGGGCAGTGACGCTATGACCCGGGAGCGGGGCTTCGGTGCAAGATTCCTAATTAAAGGAGCCCTGGTGAGCGCCGGCTTATTCCTCCGAAGTTGCGGGCTCTCTAACCCAAGTCCAGTCCGGATGTTCCTCTTGTAAATGTAAATGTACAGGAATTTATATAGCGCAAATCACCAAGCGGTTTCTAAGCGCTTGCTTAGGGAACCCGTCCTGGTATTCCCCCAGCAGGGTATCCGCAAGGTGAAAGCCAGGCATCCCGCCGCGAGGGGCCGTTGTGGAGATTAAGCGAGCTATTGCCCAGAGTCGCAGAGTATGAGCCCGTGAATCGAGTAGGCACCGGAGCGAGAATTGTCGAGTCCATGGACATTTTAGGACTCAAGACCCCGCCGAGCCGGGAATTGAACCCTAGTCCCGGGCTGACCTCTGCTTCCAGGTCTGCCTCCTCTAACCAGTGAGCCACACTTCTCCACTCCACTTCTCTCTCTTGCTATGGAGAGAGCAGAGGTCCGATCCCATGAGGTGCAGTCCACCACTCTTGGGTATCGTTAGTTCCCTCCCGGGACTCGAGTGACTCCTGACAAAGTAAGATAACATCTTCATAAAAGGTTAAAATGAGTAAAAGAATAGGTTAAAGGGAAGAAATATAAGGTTGGGGTATATCAAGTAAAAGACTAGCACCCAATGGAGCCCTACCCAATTTTACATTAAAAAAAATTACTGTGAGGATACATTGATAAAACAAGCAACTAATGTTCAGTTCAGTTCACAAACTTTATTCGGATAAACAATGTATCCATAAAAGTGCAACAATGATTAAACGAGAAAATGTAGCAATATATAATAGCAAGAATTACAGTTGTATAAACACAATACCATGCGACTATAAGGTGACAAATTAAAACAAATATTTATCATAAATAGGTCGCTAGTATATAAAACAATCCATTAGTAAATTAGGAACTGTCTGTACATTGTTAAAACTCAATCGATAAGCATTGACTTTGTTATCCTGGTAGCAATTCTGAGGAATGTGCTTAGGCGAAAGACCAACTCTTTATTTTCTAAGGCAAGCATATATGAATAGGCAGAGGCCAGGCTAATAGGCCTACTCTTAGTAAAAAATGGGAGAAGAAACCACTTAATATATTCCGTTGCTAAGACCAGGTACATCTTGGGGGAGTTCTCTTTAGGAGGTACCTTCAAGGCTATCTCAATTAGATTGTGATCACCGAAATTGGTGCTAATGATGGTGCCATATAGGAGGAAGTTAGTTACATTTCAGGAAATAAAAATGTAGTCGATTACTGAGGAACTGTTCCTTACCTTGAAAGTGGGTATCTCCTGTTAATCTGACCCGGCCACCTCTACCACATTATGCAAGTTGGAGGAGACAAGCAAGACCTCCAACTCATTGGCTGGCTTGTTACCAGTTCTATAACTAGGTAATCTAGCATTGAAATTTCCCACCAAAGATACATTTGTTGACACAGATAAGATTTACTCTCCACGATAAGAATCAATTAAAAAATCATTATTATCAAAAATTAATAAGCTATAAAGTCAAGGTTCCCTTAAAAAGGTCCGCTTGATAGTCACTCCCCAGAGTTTTAAATGCCTCTACATGGCTACCGAGTACTAAATTAATCCAGATAGTCAAACCTCCTGAGGCGTGATGTGAGGTGGACAGGACAGCCAGTAGTCTAAAACACACGAAGCCTTTAAAAGCTATAGGATCGATCTCCCAAGTTTCCTGCATTAGCAAGATGTTATATGACTTAATAATAAAACTGCCAGTCAGGGAGTAATATCTTGGAGCAAAGGCTTGCAATGTTCCAGCTTAGTATTTTTATCAAGGAGTTTTTAGCAATTGTTATTGTTGAAATAGAGCCTGTCGCAGGACACTCCAGCAATAATGTAGGTTCCGATGGCGAGGCAATCAACCTCGCTGCAGTATGCTAATTCTTCATACCTATTGATACATGTAAAACCCCGGTATGGCTGAGGCCAATAATTGTGTGAAGCTTGATGTGGTGTTTTCTTTGGTGGCTTGTAGAAATAACCCAAAGGTAATGTAACAATGTTGGTTCCAACTGTTGTCCCCGATGTGGAAGTGCCCACAAATTTCCTGAAACTAATTGCAATACAGTCCCCAGCTACATTCTTACCAGAGGGACCAATCCAACCTACCCTCCGTGTCATTAGAATTTCGTGACTTTCTGTGCTGTTGAAATTCCTATGCACATCAAGCCTGTGGGTAACCTTATTAAGCAACTCATCCTATGTCTCCACCTGGTTGTGTTTCAAGGGTGGCACACCTGCCATTACCAAGACATAGGGACAGGCATTTCCGAGGCAGCCGACTGGCGCGTAACTGACTCTGCACCATCCTGACTGGCGTTCAGATCTGGGACAGTTTTACAGCGCCATCCTGATTAAGGAAATTCAAGATTGTTGATCTCCAAACAGAAAAGAGAGAAAATAAAGGCACACGTCTCAGGACTCCAAAACAAGCGAGAAAATCCACAATTTTTTCGAATTTCACAAATGCATTGAAGACGTGGTGAGGCAATGTGCCAGAGCGGCTGACGACCACTCACTTCCGATGACACAGAGTGACAGTGGTGACGCCGAAATTAACTCTACCTTGCCGCCAAAGCCCTTTTTGACTTAGGAGAACTTGCCTCACTTCGCCGATTCCAACAGCGGGAACTGTTGCTTCTGCCTAGGACCTTGGCCATTTCAGCCCTCCTCCCTGTAAATGGCGGACTGCGTACTGCCGCCTACAACACCCAGCAGGTAGTGCGGTCCCACGAGAGGAGTCGAGGGGGCGGAGCCTAGTAAACGCTTATAGGCACTGCGGGGATACCGCTGCACGGGACGCGCGCGGGCTCGCCCGGGCCAAGGGTGGGCCCGTCCGTGCCCGTCCGTGCCCGTCAAAGCCCGTCAAAGCCCGGATAAGGCTGGGCTGGGCCATACCTCTTGGACTATGCACACAGGACATGAAGTAAGAGACCTGATATATGTGTGGGTAATGAACCTGATGAAATAGTGCCCTGTGTTTACGATACTATTCTCATATTTGATTGCTAGGCATTAGTTCCAGTACTGTGTCCGTAACCCTCAGAAAGATGACCACACGATCAAGCAAAGGCAGGAAATCTTTGGTGGGAGGGACCATCAGAGGGATGTTAGATCATTTTATAACCAGGGCTGCTTCGGTATTGGAGCATGAGATAGCAATCACTGAGCGCCGCTTGTCCTCAGAACTTCTCCATAACAAACGTTCATCCCTGGGTTCCATTAAAACAGTAATTACCCCACCTAAACTATGTATAGAAGAAAATCCAAACAGTGATACTAGTATCCCATTACTCCTACAAGACCGAACAGTATCACCAGAGCTATGTAGGGGGGTGCATACCAACACTGTCAATTTGGACCCTTCATTAGAATCTATTTCGGAGGAGTCCTTACTATTATCAGTACCCAATCCCAACCCTAGGAACAAGAAGAACAACATACAACACAAATAACCAGGGCAAGGGGCTACACTAAAGAGAAAGCGGGGGGGATTGTCATAGGGGCAGACGTGCTAAAACAACCTAGAACTCGTACAAGCCCGTTAAAGGGCCAAAGCATTTTAGTAAAGAAGAATCCGCTCGATCCTCCATCTCCAGCACTTGTTACCACCCAAGGCCTAGTAGAAAATATTGAACATCTAGTCAAATCTCTACCACTACCCCTTATGGAGAGAGTGAAAAGGATGGGCGAACAACTGGGCACCATAGCGGAAGCGACCGCTTCCAATAGTAAACTACTAAAGGAACTGGCAGCCCATAAACAGACTCATACCACTCCTGGGCAATTTTTAGGGCAGAAATCCATCAATGCCAGCAATATAGGGGACATTCTACCCTCACCCGACGAGACCATTCTGGTGCCCACATAAAAAGACATCGGCCCCACGACAATCGGGGAAGTAAGACAAGCAGGACATGCGAATAAGCTAGATCACGACGAAAACACTGCCAGGGTGCATTTACCCGATAAGAACATAAAAGGAATCGTACAGCAAATAGATTTGCCACCAGAGGCGGATCCATATGTTATAGTACTCACCGGGGTCCCAGAACTGGCAGCAGGGAAGACGTAAGGTTATATAGAACTTAAAAATAAAGTAGTCTATTGGTTAAGAAAGAATAGACCATTTCCCCCCAATATAAACGGCGAAATTGTGCATGTGAGAAGACTAGCATGGGTGGGGCACAGACCCAAAGACATAAAGGGGGACGTCATTATTGTTAATTTTAGGGACCGGAGGGTAATCACCCACATTGTAGATTGGTACTTAGAGAGAGGAGGTGGAGGAATATCTACTCGTGATTTGAGTTACTTCTACCCCCAATCTCTATTGACCTCTCGCGACACTAGACTCACTTGTGACACCTTTAAGAGTTCCAGACGTATCCCCCAGTTCAAACCCCTATGATCGCCAACGGACTGGGGGCCTTCTATCCATTACAATCATATGCAGATAGGCCCCTCACATATCAACGTGGCAGAATACAGCAAGCCACATACACTCCACAATGGTCCATTCCTTTAGACAACCGCTATGAGGCCTTAACAGGTCTGGACGATTTGGATTGGCAGAAGAGGAATAATACGGAGTGGAAATCACAAGCAACCGTCTCTTCGTCACCATCGGATTTAAATAGTCCATAGAGGAGTGTATACTTAGGCCGGGCTGGGACTAAAAACAGGGATGATGAAAAGAGGGTTGTAGTTGTCACACATCACCCTGGTGAGATCCAATTAGACAACATATCTACTGATCCCCGGCCTCAAGTTGAACATCAGATAAAGACAGGCCCTCCTTCCCTAAGGGGCGCGACAGCGAGACATACCATAGATAGTACTCCCCTTGAGGGGAAAAAACCCACTTATAACATCTTATCCTGGAACGTTGCAGGATTGACAAAGTGTCCCATCAACCATGGTTAGACATAGCCACTAAGCATAATATACTCTGCCTCTAGGAAACATGGACTATAGACGAATTACACATAATTGGGTATCAAACCTTTCACACACCCGCAATAGCAAGCTCACAGGGGAGAAATAAAGGGGGCCTGTGTATATATGTCTCCACCATAGGGGGAATTAAAGTACTTAAGTTCATGACCACTGAGTTTTATCAGATTTTAACAATTAGTTGGGGCCATGTAAAGAACATGACCCTAGTAAACTTTTATAATAATGTGCCAATAAACGCCATGGAAAATATAATGAACAAACTTATGAGTAGCTTAACTACTCTCAAGGACCACTTAGCAGGAGAGATGGTTTTGATTTGGGTGGGCGATTTTAATTGCACTGTTTGTCCTCGCGGTTGGACTGGCATTTGCGGCCTAGGCGATCATAGGGAGGACAATCCCACTCACTTCACCCACTCTAAACTTGGTAACATGCTGAATAATATGATTTTCCATTTTAACTTGTCTTATGTCAATGAATTATGTAGCCCAATCATTCAGTTTCAGCCGACCTTCAACGGGAGGGGGTGTAATTCAACGATTGATTTTACACTTTTATCTACAACGCATGCAGGGCTAGTATCATCATGGGAAACACTGGAGGTAGCGTTTAGCGACCACTATCCTATCTCTTTTAGCGTAAAAATTAAAGGGCGTAAGCAGATCCCAGAGGATAATTCCTTATATAAACCTATGATTAATCTGGTAAACTGAAATGGATATTCAATTTAATGGGATACGGTGGAGCCTGTGGGATTTCTGCAAAACCTAGTACTAACATCTTATGAAGACATGATTATTTGTCTCTCACAAAACGAGGAGCCTTTAAAAGTTATGGACTCGTTTTTAAAAATTCAAGCAGAGACGAAAAAGCTATTGACCAGGGAACACCGACAAGGCTTAAATAAAGCTTATAGCTGGTTTGATAATAGCTGTACAAAAGCAATTACAGCCCTGAAAAGGGCACTGCACGCATCACCAAGACTCCCCGTGGTGATTCGGCAAGCTAAAAAGCTCTACCAAACGGCTATTAAGACCAGGAAAATATTATTGAAGAGAGAGGCCTGGCCGGCTTTATATGAAGCCGCTCAACGAAAAGATAACACCGCTTTTTGGAAAGCGGTAAACGCTCCGTACCTACAGAGTAAAGAGGAAGATGTTATAGACCTAGCAATTAATTTGGGAAACCTGGGTGAATCATTTTAAAAACCTCTATGATAAAGTTAATCTTTCTGACCCTGTGAATTTTACGATTGAGAAGATGGGTAGCTATCACGACAACAATCCATCTAGTGCATTTCCGCTAGGCATCACATTTAATTGTGAGGAGGTCACAAAGGCAATTAAGGAAAGCCCTTCAGGCAAAGCACCGGGCCCAGACGGAGTCCCAATAGACGTCTATAAAACTGAGATTGATCTTTGGGCTCCTATGTTAACAAACGTTCTAAATAATGCAAACCATCAGGGGTTTATACCGTCTTGGCCTGAAGCAATAGTTGTCCCAATTTTTAAAAAAGGAGACTGAAATGACCCCACTTGTTATCGGCCAATTTCGTTACTTGATGCATTAATGAAGGTGGCGGGCCGGATAATTTTAAATAGGATTCAAACATGGGCAGAGGACAATGATGTCATCTCAAACTTACAGTATGGTTTCAGAGCGGGCAAAAGTACAATAGAACAGGGACTAAACCTGGCATTAGTTATATCTAAATACACCCAGGCCAAGAAGGGAAACCTTTTTGTTACCTTCGTGGACCTAAGCTCCGCTTTCGACTGTGTGGACCATGAGAAATTATGGTCAACACTAAGCGACATGGGCATAGATCGTCAAATCCTCCTATTTATTAAAGAACTATACAGGGGTGCAGGCGCCAGGGTACGCTATGGTAGAATGGGTGTGTGCTCAGACAAGTTCTCCATCAGGAGGGGAGTGAGACAGGGGGTCCTCTTCACCCTATACATCAATTCCATCGGTCAACATCTCAGGGAGTCACAGAACGATCATCCAACCATAATGGGAACACCAGTGCCAATATTTTTATACGCTGACGACGCTGCCATCATGTCTCGGACTAGGGTCGGCCTACGGAGGGCTGTTGTTAAATTCACCAATTTCATGAGCGATAGAGGGCTAAAAGTTAACATCACAAAAACATATACCATGTCGTGCGGCCCCGGGACAAAGAGGGCACCCTGTCCAATTTTTCTAGATGGTAAAAGGATCGAGACCAGAGAGAGATTTTCCTACCTAGGAATAAACTTTGATAGGAAGGGTAGCTGGCATGCAGCACTGACTGCAAGACAATTAGCCTTTTCTCGGGCCATAGGTGCTCTGACTAACTTTGCAGGCACTCAAGCAAGCCGGGCCGACGACGCCTGAAATGGCAGAAACCGGTCCCCGGAAGCTTGTTTCCTTCCCAGTATAAGAATTGGCTTGGTAGTTTGGTTTGCCCTGTTCCCATCATGCACTGGGACAGGAACAGACTAATTTGCATATAGCCAAGTTCTGAGCTGGGATGGTGCAGTGAGCTAAAAAACGGTGATGGATCAAGCCCTGATCTTTGGACTGGGTAAGAGTGGTCTGCTTAACTCAGGCACTCTGTTCATCACCACCCCCTTTTCTGAATCTGACTAACTTTGCGGCCAAACTAGGCAGTAGATCTGTGAGAGAACTGACCCACATCTATAAAGCAAAATGTGTTTCCACAGCTACATACGGCTCAGGCCTCTGGGGGATTGAAAACGCACAACAGATACAACATTGCGAAAATCAGTACATTCGCTATTTATTAGGGGCGCCCAAATCAACAGCCACTTATATTGCACACATTAAAGTGGGCCTACCATATATTTTAGACATCATGAAAACCTCTCCCATACTACTGTGGCATAATGTATGGGTTACCCCTGAGACATCACTAAACAGAGATCTAATTACCGATTGCCTTAAACTTGATGGAGTAGCTAATATTAAATGGCTTTCCTACGTAAAAAACGTGTTGACCGAGATTGGGCATCCAGAATTTTTCACGATGCCCTTAAGTATGGAAGTTGTGTCCAGAGGGTAACTAAAAAAAAAGTTTTTGGACCATTTAGCTAACAAGAGGTGGGGCTTGGAAAAAGCTAAAAGTACGGTTGTTAGATACCAGCAAATTACCATCTGTGAAGGGCCCCAACAGTATCTTCTATCTGAGCCAAGCTGCTACGCTCGTATGTTACTGACCCGTTTTAGGTTGGGCACCTTTTTCCGCTTGATCACTTTCCCAGTTTGTAACAACTGGTCAAGGGAAAATCTAATATGCCCATGTGATGACACTTCTTTTCAATCAAATATCCATTGTGTACTGTTCTGCAAATTCTATCAGGCTCTAGGGGGGTTTTCTTGAAACCTATTTTAAGGGCTTGGGGTATCCGTACCTGTAGATCAGCATTTATTAAGTTGCAACAGCTAGAAAATGATTCTGTCACCCATGCAGTATCCAGTTTTTTAAACTTGTAATTAGGTTGCGGAATTCAATGTAATGTTTATGACAATTAACCCCATTTTAAATTTCCTTTTTATTTACTGGAATACCAGGTTTTTAAACTTTATATAAACATATATACTTGATTAAATTATGTTCGACATGATAAGTACCGTGTAATAAGCTTTTTAAAATGGTGAATGTTATAAATGTATAATCTATAGTTAACGTTTATGGCCCATTATAATGTATGCTTTTATGATTTTGCTTTTAAAATCGAACAAAGCCTTATTAACTTCGACTTTGACATAGGCACAGGCCTCTGGTGGTAGATTGAAAATCATAGAGCTGAAGTTGTTATCCAAATGCCTGCCCTCCCCTATTATTGCACCCGCAAGATTCTGCTTACCAGATGTGGTTTGCACAGGACTATAACCATGAGCCATGTCTAGTGATGGGATGACCTGGAGTGCCGTTGGACTCAACACTCTGTGTGGCTAACAAAGCAATGCCTGCAGTTTGAGAGATTCCCCTGCCCTGAACAGGTTTTTCAGCCATGCATGCAGGGAGACAGTTGAACTGTAACTACAGTACAATTAGTCCCAATATTGGCTGCAATGTGAGGTTTGAGCACAGTCACTATGTAGGTGTCTATAACATCAAGGCGCTCTTTTATTGGGTTTAACTGTGCTTTCAAAATCGTTGAAAATCTATTCTAGATCTCCTCAATGTTAACACTGACCATAATCATTGGACTTGAACCCTTTCCAGTTGCCATTTGATCTGGATGAGGTTTCACCCGTGGGACGTGGGTGCTTGTCCTTTCACTTTAGATTGCTGGTTCTGTGTGGAAGGTAGGGCTGTTGGGCCTTGTAAGGGCTTGGCAAGTACCAAGATTTATTGTGTCAATTGTGGCTCCATGTGTGATAGTAGTACCACAGGAGGGCATTAACTGCTCCGGTATCCCTGACAACTGCCTCCTCCTTTGAGCTACCAGTGTTAAACTGCAGTAGTGTCAGTGGCATTTGCTGAGCCACCAAGGCTGCTTCCATGCCCTAAAGATAGTCTAGATCCTGTCAAGGCAGTTTCATTTGATACACCCCCTACTGCCCACTTCAACATGGTATCAATACTTGTGGGTTTATGCATAGACTTATGTGAGGAAATGGAGCATCCGACTAACTTGTGTTTGCCCTTTCTGGCATGGAGGTTATGAAAGATGCCTCAACTGTATCTTCATGTTTGATCACCCACGTCAGAGGGGTGGTCCATCACAGCGACCTCCTGCTGTGAACGGGCGCAGACGGGCCCACTCTTTGCCGTTTATTTCGATTAACTGGGGACTTGGATGGCGCAAAAAATCTTGAAAACAAACATCCGATTGAGAGCAGTGGCTGCGGCAATGGATTTTGCCGAGAGATTAGGTGCCAAACCGGTGCAGGCGCTGGCTAAGGTCTACCAGGAACAATTTATCCTGACGGCAAGTTATGGGTGCAACGTCTGGGGGTATAAAGAAGTCAGGGAGTTCCAAGTAAAAGAAAACAACTTTTTGCAATCAAGCTATCCTGGCTGAAGACGGCTGGTAGCCAGAAACGAGTCCTAGGATGCTTGATTCCGGTCCAGGAAAGACATGGCTTGGCAGTTCAGGCTGGACTGTTTCCATGAGGCACAGGGTCAAGACTGATTTGCCTATGGCCATGTCTGAACTGGGGTGGTGTGGAGTGCAAAAAAACAATGGATTTAGGCCCAGATCTCTGTACTGGGGTGAATGTATGACATTGTTCTGCATTCTGTCCATCAACAGTTGTTTTGCATTTGTCACCCCAAGTGGGATGGGTATGCTCAGACGTGAGTCCCATGCTCTCCACACCACTGGAGTCCAGCTATCCTGGCTGAAGACGGCTGATAGCCAGAAACCGGTCCTAGAATGCTTGATGCCTGTCCAGGAAAGACATGGCTTGGCAGTTCGGGCTGGACTGTTCCCATGAGGCACAGAGTCATGGCTGATTGGCATATAGCCATGTCTGAACTGGGGTGGTGTGGAGTGCAAAAAAACGATGGATTTAGGCCCAGATCTCTGTACTGGGATGAATGTATGACATTGTTCTGCATTCTGTCCATCAACAGTTGTTTTGCATTTGTCACCCCGAATGGGATGGGTATGCTCAGACGTGAGTCACATGCTCTCCACACAACTGGAGTCAAGCTATCCTGGCTGAAGACGGTGGATAGCCAGAAACCGGTCCTAGGATGCTTGATTCCGGTCCAGGAAAGACATGGCTTGGCAGTTCGGGCTGGACTGTTCCCATGAGGCACAGGGTCAAGGCTGATTTGCATATGGCCATGTCTGAACTGGGGTGGTGTGGCATGCAAAAAAACAATGGATTTAGGCCCAGATCTCTGTACCGGGGTGAATGTATGACATTGTTCTGCATTCTGTCCATCAACAGTTGTTTTGCATTTGTCACCCCGAGTGGGATGGGTATGCTCAGACGTGAGTCCCATGCTCTCCACACAACTGGAGTCAAGCTATCCTGGCTGAAGATGGCGGATAGCCAGAAACCGGTCCTAGGATGCTTGATTCCGGTCCAGGAAAGACATGGCTTGGCAGTTCGGGCTGGACTGTGCCCATGAGGCACAGGGTCAAGGCTGATTTGCATATGGCCATGTCTGAACTGGGGTGGTGTGGAGTGCAAAAAACCGATGAATTTAGGCCCAGATCTCTGTACTGGGGTGAATGTATGACATTGTTCTGCATTTTGTCCATCAACAGTTGTTTTGCATCTTTCTAAAAGTGGCATTTTCAGAACTTCAATTTAAAAACCAACTTCACCATCAGTTGGGTTTTTAAATTGTGAGTCCAGGGACACCAAATTTGGTTTCCCCATATCTTCCCAGTTGGCAATGACACTTATAAAATGTAATATGGCAATCCCAAGATTAACAAATGGGAGCGATAGGCCTTGCAGTAGAGAAAAACGAATTTAAGTATATTTCACTCCCAGGACATGCAAAACATAAAAGTGCACATCCTACTTTTTAAATACACTGCACCCTGCTCATGGGCAGTTCAGGGCCTAACTTAAGGGTTGCCTGTATGTAATAAAAAGGAAGATTTGCGCCTGACAAGTAGGTTAACTTGCCAGGCCGAAATGACAGTTTAAAACCGCACACACAGGCTCTGCAGTGGCAGGCCTGAGACGTGTTTAAAGGAGTACTTAACTGGGTGGCAAAATCAGTGCTGCAAGCCCACTAGTAGCATTTGATTTTCAAGTCCTGGGCACCAGAACTAAACCTTTCACAAAACAAGAATCCAAGAATACTCTACCCCAGCCCCTCCGTTCCTTCCAACACATTTCGTACAATTAATTTATGGACCTGGTCAAAGCAAGCAGGCCTGCCGGCAGCCCTTCTAACCCGTGTCCACCGCAAACTTTCAAGACAATTTTTCAAACAACCTGTGCTGTGACTCCAGTAGGAAGAATCATCAACGATTCCTTAACTACCAGAATATTTCCAGTAGAACTTAAAAAGTCATACATACGCCCTTTACTGAAGAAAACAAACTTGGACCTGCTGAACTCTGACAACTACAGACCTATTACAAATGGACCTTTCCTGGGCAAACTGATAGAAAGAGTATCATTCGCCTAGATGTCACAATTAATTGATGAGAATGCCATACTTTCAAACTTTCAAACAGGATTCTGTGTGGGAAGAGGCACAGTATCTGCCCTCCTTGTCATTAGGGATGACCTGAAGAACACAGTTGACCACAAAGGGGTTGCTTCGCTACTCCTCTTGGACCTCTTGGCTGCCTTTGGCATAGATGACCATGACACTCTGATACAAAGATTCTAGGAAGCCGGCATAGAGGGGACTGCTCTAGACTGGATCGTGTCCTACCTTCAAAACAGAACTAATGTCATCCATACCCCACCTTTTTCATCCAAACCATATTACACAAAAGCAGGGGTCCCTTAAGGTCTATGATCTCTCCCATGCTTTCCAACATCTACATGAAGTCATTACCAGTCCTGATCACTCAAATTTCACCTCACATGCTATATCTATGCAGATGACATGCAAATACTCCTTCAACTGGAATGCCCCAAAGACATTGTAAACTCGCCAATTTTCAGTTGTCTCAGAGCCGTGAATCAGTGGATGACTTGGAGCCATCTCAAATAGAATGCTTCCAAAATGGAAATACTCATGTGTGGCGATTGGAAGCATTATGACCCGCTTGCCACCTGGCCTGTTGAACTGGGATCACTGCCTAAAGTATTGAAGGAAATAAGAAAGCTCGGAATGAGCTATCGATGAATGCCCAAGTGGACAAACTAGCAAGATCAAGCTTTGTCACTATAAAAGCACTGCGACAAATGTTTCCCTAATTTGGGATTTCCACACAAGGTCCAAGCTACCATCTCCCTTGTTCTGTCCAAACTCGATTACGCCACGAATCACCTTGAAAAACCATGAAAAGACTACAACGGATTCAGAATTCGGCTGCCAGACTACTCTTGCATAACAAACCGCGAGACCACATCTCACCTGCCTTGATAGCCCTGCATTGGTTACCGGTTACCAGAAGATCCACGTTCAAGCTACTTTGTATCACCCACAAAGCAATACATGGAATGGGACTGCTCTTCATCAGGAATAAAATCACCAAACTCATTCAACAAAGGAACCGCCGCTTTAAAGGGCCATCTCGCCTCAAAATCCCAAGATACAAGGAAAACCATGGGTGGCACATCCTTCTCTGTTCAAGCAGCCAAACTATGGAACTCTTTACCCCCCCAACATAAGATCCATGGACAACCACCTTATTTTCAGAAAAACTGCTCAAGAATTGGCTTTTCCCCACATAAGCAACATACACAAACAGAAATATACAGCGTATCCCTCTGTATATAAGCATATATTTGTACTACAGATATGGATCTATACATGTGTATTGCTTTGTATAAGCATGTAGAATAATTAGGTTATTAAAAAAACAAGTTTCTCTAATGCATCTTTAATCTACATATACTCACTTCCTTTATGCATCTATATACCTTCCATGAACTTGGATCTATATATTTATGACTTTTATGACTAATATGACTTGGCCAGAAACTGTGGACCTTTTGGGGGCATATTGTGCTGGAAATCGCCTACCTGACACCGCTGGTGATCCCGCTGTTAGTCTCCCCTGCCGCCGCCTACTCCATCGCGCGGCCGCTGTGGGGGGAGACTACAGCTCCCAGGACCCCTGGCGGTAACACACCCACTTGCGCTGACTTTCGCGCCCGAGGGCGCTCAAAAGGGAGAGGCTCCTTCGGTGGAGCGGGGGACTTGGCCAGAAACTGTGGACCTTTTGGGGGCATATTGTGCTGGAAATCGCCTACCTGACATCGCTGGTGATCCCGCTGTTAGTCTCCCCTGCCGCCACCTACACCATCGCGTGGCCGCGGGGGGGGGGGGGACTACAGCTCCCAGGACCCCCGGCGGTAACACGCCCACTTGCGCTGACTTTCGCGCCCGGAGGCGCTCAAAAGGGAGAGGCTCCTCGTGGGCGGTGCGGGATGCGCGCTGGTGGCGCCGGGCTAAGCCCGGGACAAGGGCGGGGCCGTCTGTGGCCATCCGGGGACGGAGGAGGACGGGACGGGACACCCCATTTACATTTCTTTCTACACATTAAGGTACTGAGTCATCTGAATTCGCCTAATGGGGAAAAGGAAAAGTATGGATGGCGTGGTTGATGGACCGAGTACACGGGTAAAAAGGAGAAAGTCAAAAAAGGCCAATAAAGCTGCTAAGCATGCAGGGGAGAACTGTGTAATGACCCGTATTAATGACTTGATAGAGGACAGTAATATCCTACTTACATCTAAACACCCCACAGAACATAGACTCGATGAGAGCGAAGGGGAAGATGCTGTTGAAACATCACAGAGGTGCGGCAAACGGGGCCCGGCAGTTGTTCCTGTTATGTTTTTGAAGAAAAAACAAATTGTTCGTAACTGCGACGAAGGCAATGTTGACTTAGGAGTTTCTGAGAAAACAAGTGTAGACCTAGAGGCAGAAACGACTTACCCTACCCCGGTTGACCCAATTGTCCTTTGTACAAATAGGTTCTCTGCTCTCGGTGATATAGATTGTACAAACATAGAGAGCGGGGATCCTTTAATCCAGCCAAGTAAACCTGATGCTCCACAAGGGTACTGGGAGGGGGCGCTAGTGTTGATGCCAAATCCGCATATACCCGTTTTTGCTGCTGGGGGTGACAGTGCTGCTTTGTGCAGTGTGGTGAACCGATTATGTAATCTTATTGAATGCATGCAAGTTAAGATTGAAACTTTAACTACTAAAGTACATGAGATAATTTCTAATCCTAGCTCATGCCACAATTGTAGTTTACCTAAAAAACAGCAGAGCCTTATATCTCCTGATAAACAAAAGCCAACAGCTCAGCATACCGTGTTACATCATGGTAGGGGTAGCTCATTGAGGAAGGTGGACACTGCAACACTGCATACTGTGAAGCAGCTAGAGTCAGGGAAGAGACACCGAAAGCTTTATCTGTGAAACCCCCCAAGCATAAATATACCGAATCAAATAAAAAAGTTGGAAACCCCAAGCCTAATAATAGTTCTACTAACAGCCTCAACATGCCAACACCTTCCCCTAGCAAATTCGCAGGTAGAGCCCCTCCTCTATCCCGCACTACTCCTGTTGATTTATCTAAAGTTTACATGGTGAATGTCCCAAAACTGAGCCCAGGGAAGGATATAGAAACAAATGATTCCTTGACAAATAAAGCTATTCATTGTATCAGACATACTAGAGGATGTCGATCTGTGATAAGGGATGATATATCCAGGGCAACAAGGCTCTTGTACCCAGGAGGCAGAGTTGATTGTATTGAGCTTACCTTTAAACATGAAAACTTGGCACAAAATTTGATATTATTGGAATATAGATCCTGCTCCCCTGACCACTCCCTTATACAAATGAGATCTTCTCCCCCTCAGCAGTGGGTAAATGAAAGGGAAAGCAAACACCAGGTACGGGACTGGGTGGGTCGTGCTTGGACTCTAATGATTGACTGGCGTCTGATGGTAACGATCCTAGCCTCCCCGGTGACATTGTATCAGATACCCTAACCATGGGAGAAGGCATTCTCTCCAGAATCCCTTGTATAATGGCAGACTCTGGGCTGATGTGCGGGGGAGATAGCCCATTAGATCAGAGTCTAAATGCAAGTTTCCCTAAAGGCCTTGATAAATTTGGTTCGACCATGGCTTGGAATATTGCAGGGTTGAGTGCTAAGATTCAAAGCCCGGAGTGGACCCTGTTCTTCAATCAGTTCACTATATGCATATTCCAAGAAACATGGATACTTGACTCCCAACACTATGTATGGTTTTTAAATTATAGTGTCGCCGCTGAAAAGAGCGAAAGAGGGCGACCCTCGGGTCGTTTAACAATTTGGGTCAAGCAGGATTTTGAAATTATTGTAAAAGTGCTTCCGACGAACCACAAGGACATACAATCTGTATCACTTATATTTAAGCAGGCTAAACCTATAGATATTTACAATGTGTATGCTAGGAGCACAGGAGGGAAGAAATCTGGTACTTTTGCTGCCCTTGAAGACCTTATTGAAAAATATTCCGCACATTCCCATGTAATTGTCGCAGGAGATTTTAACGCAACTTTTGAACCATTGTCAAGTGGTGAGTGTAATCTTACAGAGGAACAGGACAATCAGTGGGGGGTGCCCAAACTAGAACTGGAGCCAGTGAAGAGGTGGACAGACCTGGCGATCTAGATTAATTATATTTGCCTAAACAAAGGACTAAGAGCGGCCAATGGTAGGACCCCAAAGGATAAGGCGGGTGCCATCACGTTTAAGAGCGGTCACAGAGAAAGTAGAATTGACTATATATTAGTCAATCTCAAAATATGGAATCATCTAGAAGACATGATGGTCATTGACCGTCTAGAGAGTGATCATAATCCTCTATGTATGATCCTATCATATTGGAAAGTGCCGGTGGCACTTGAGGGACTGAGTGATGAATCCCCCCAAAATGTTGTCCTTGCAAATGATATGCGCCACCTAAAGTGGGCCAAAGTTGCTGAAAGCCAGTCAAACATCGACTTTATTTTAAATAATTTGGGACAAGCTACTAGGGAGCTGAGTGCTTGTGCAAATGCCAAAGCCGCAGTAGTAGATAGAGAAAACGGCATCAAGGTACATGAAACCCTGTTTTTTCAACTGAAAGGCTTATTTGTTAAAACGAGCAACCCAAATAAAGCCTTAACTAATAACTCTCCCTGCTGGTAATCCAAGGATTGTAGAAAAGCACGCCTAGATCTAGGGCAGGCCATTAAAAACAGAATCTAGTGCTAGCGTGTGCCTAGCAAGGGGCTCTACAAAACTACTATACAAAAATCCAAGCGTGTCTGGGACGAAAAAAAGTGGGGGGAGCTTAAGGAGGCTAGCTAAACCAAGAATTCCAAGCAATTTTGGAATTTGTTAAAATTGGGATTTGAAGGCTGACCAGAAAAGCCCCAAAATTGGGTAGCCCAAGATGAGTGGGTGGCCTACTTTAGACCCCAATATGCCAAAGGCCCGGAACTACCCTCAGAACATAGAGGTGGGGTTATATACACCCCTTGGTCGGAAGATGCGTTTACTAGCAGGGACATCCAATATGCTCTAGATTCTGTTACACCTGGGAGAGCGCCAGGTATAGATGGCGTGCCAGCAGACATCTTCTTATATGACAGGGAACTGTGGGGGAAGTATATATTATTATTGGCAAATATGATAGCAAAAGGAGCACCTATAGCCGAATCCTGGAATGGGGCGGAAATAATTCCTGTTTTCAAAAAGGGAGAGAAGTCACTTCCTGCCAATTACCGCCCTATCAGTCTGATCGATACCATCCAAAAGATCTTTGGCAGACTGGTATTAAATAAAGTTCAGGAGTGGGAGTGCGAGATGAACATTCTATCCCACCTCCAAGCAGGATTTAGAGCCTGCATAAGTACAGTCGACCAAGTACTACACTTCGCCATGCTTTATTGGAAGACTGTTCAACTAGGTGGGGATAGTTTATATGCTGCCTTCATTGATTTGAGGGCAGCTTTCGATCTTGTCCCGCGCTCAAACCTGTGGCTTGTTCTAGATGATATGGGTATGCCTTCTGCTCTCCTCTCTCTAATTGTAAAACTTCATGAACATAACTTTGCCCAGATAAGATGGGGTCCTCCTGGAAGTGTTACAAATCAGTTTCCAGTAGAGAGGGGTGTGCGCCAAGGTTGCGTACTAGCCCCGACCCAGTTCTCTCTCTACATTAATAATGTGGCAAAAATTCTGATTGAGGTAAATATCGAGGCTCCAATTTTAGCAGGTGCGAAGGTACCAATTTTAATGTTTGCCGACGATTGTCTTATCATCTCCAAGACCCCAAGTGGCTTGCAAAAAGCACTAGGGATCTTTGAAACCTTTTGTACTAATTATGGGCTGGAAATAAATGTTTTAAAATCAAAGTTTATGACTTTTAATCAACACAAGTCATTCAGAGAGAAAATACTTATGAATGACTTACCCCTAGAACAAGTTAAATCATTCTGCTATCTGGGTGTTACCATCCAGCATGATCTGAGATGGAACGAACAGATAGATTTAGCCACGCTTAAGCACCGGCAATTGGCTGGGGCACTGAATAGAGAACATGTTAAGTTCCCTGACAAAACCGGTGGCCCCGGCAATTGCCGTGTATGACGCAAAGGCGGTAAGCGCTGCACTTTATGGTGTAGAGATATGGGGGTTTGGGAACTTAAACAAGCTCACAGGCTCTGAAAATAGGTTCTTACGCAATCTTGTTAATCTACCACAGAGCACCCCCATGGGCACCGTTTTCCAGGATCTGGGTATGAGACCAATTGAGATTATTGCAAATCTCCGTCCAGTATTATACTGGAGGCGTTTATGGGTAACACCGGAATTGAAAATATTCACCATGGGGCTCATGGATATAATCAAAAGTGATGTCTTCCATCAGGTAAAATGGCTCTCTGGAATTGGAGCGATTCTCAGAGAGTTGGGTTTGGTGGAGGTATGGGAGGACCCAATTAATGCAACATTTCCGTCAAAAAAGGCAATAAAGGGTCTATACTGGGGATTGATATCCTCTAGAGCTTTTAGGACCACTGCTCCGCTTTCACTAACGGGGGTTTTCATGGAGTTCAAGGAAGAGACTCTATTTGAGACATTCTGGGACGACATAGCAAAGCCACTGGATAGAAAGCTTTACTTTCAACTAAGAATTGGCAGTATTCCTGTCAGAGCATTTACATCAAGGTGGTCAAGTGGAGGAAATGCCTCATGTCCATGTTGTTTGGATCCCCTAGAAACAATCAGCCATCTACTCTTTGGGTGCCCTGCATACTCTGCTCTACGTAGAGTTTGGTTGCGACCAATGTCTAAATTATTGGGAACAAGGAGTGGAATAGTGGCCACTAGAATTATTTGTACAAGTTCTAACCCATTAGTGTACATAGCTGTGGCTAAATTTTTAGGTTGGTCGTGGAACATCAGAAGTAACAGCATGAAGGGATGCGTCATTGAATGTTTATCTTGTGATCACATTATATATATAAATATTGTGAAATTACTGTAATTGTGATGAATTTTATCTCCGTTTGTATCCTTGTGAAATTTTATTTCTATTTAATGAAAGAATTTTAATGTTATGCTTTTATGACAATCGTCGAATAAAGCTTGTTTGACTTGACTTTTCTCCTAAAAAGGCATATTTAATGCACTACCCTATACCTCTATCAATATATTTAATCTACATATACTTACTTCCTTTATGCATCTATATACTTTATATGTACTTATGGATCTATATATATATATTACTTTCTTCTTAATCAGCAAATCCAATGCACTACCCTATATCTCACCCTATACCTCTCTCAATATATCTTCTTCCTCGACCCTGACTTATCTCAAACCTCTTTCTACTACTCTTTTCAATGCACTACCCTATTTCTCACCCTTTACCTCTATCAATATATCCTCTAAATCCACTCGCTCATTCATCCCAGACCCCATACCACTACTATGATCCACACAATTACCCTTTCTAGAGTCTCCCCTACTCTACCCCTCTTTGCATCATCGGACACCTTTTACTATACAGATTCCCCAAAACATGCCTTTCTAAACTCTTCCCCTCCACATCCCTTTTTACTCACCCCAAGGCTCCTCCTACTGCCATGACCTCCAAAACAAACAAAAAAAGTCTAAATCCTTCACTCTTCGAGCCCTCCACTATCCTTTTCTCAAATTTCATATTTCACTATACGAATTCACCACAAATCCTTTATGGGTTCCAGAGTAGCATGCTATTCGCCAAAAAAGCACTTCAGGGGTAACAAGAGCTATTTAAATGCAAACCTTTTTCCATCTTCTATCCCTCCGCTATTCTTCTGAATCCAAATAACTGACTAGCCTATCCACTTCTCAAATTACTTTCATATTTTACTATACTAATTCAACACTAATACTGTATGGGCTCCGGAGTAGCGTGCTACTCGCCGAAAAAGTGATCCGAAGCCTCGTCAGGGGTGGTAAGTGCTATATAAATGCAATTACAATACAATATAGTGTTCTTTACTAAGGACTTATAAGTAAATCAAATATGCCATTTGTGGATACAACCATTGTTCCATGTTTAAAGTAAAGAGCACATGCACTTTAGCACTGGTTAACAGTGGTGAAGTGCTCAGATTCCTAAGGCCAGCAAACATTAAGTCAGCAAAAACAGATCAGAAGGTAAAAAGTCTGGAGGGGAAACACCAAGGTCTACAACTGTTGTAAAGCACCATAGAGCTGAAGGCAGGCTGAAAGGTAGGCATCTGAACTGAAACAACCTACTTGACAATCTGGACTGCAGGCACTGCTGATACTCTGATTCAATAAAACAGTGAAATATTGCAGTAGTGGCTAGTTTGTTGACAAAGTGGTGGACGGAAGGGGGATACAAATAAACATAAAACAAACACCTGCTAGCCGCATCGCGTCCCTCTATTCTGCAGGCACACGCTCCCAGAGTGTACTTCGGCCAACCCTGATGCTGCTTTCATGCTGCTGAAAGCAGCGTCAGTATTATCTTGAGCACCAATGATTTGCGCTCCCAATAAGATTGAGACCTTGTGCCTGCACTCTCCAACCCGGCAGTGCAGCTAGGGTTGAAGAGAGCGTTAGTGCGCATGACAGTTTGGCAGCCTGAGACGGTCGGCCATACCATTGTGCGCACTTCATAGCAGTGCAAAACACCCCCACCCCCTCCAGCCTGTCATCACCCTGGTTCCGCCCCCAAGCTCTGAGAGAAAAATAAAATGACGATAAACAAGGGTTTATTATCGTTTTATTTTTCATCTTTTTAGCTGTTGGTAGATGGGGCAATGCTCCTCCGCCATAGCGGAGGAGGTGCTGCAGAAATATTATACGTTGGAGGTAGAGTACGTACAACCAGCCCTGTTCCTGCAGAATACCTTGTAAAAGATAGATATCATCCGTCTTGTAGTGTTTATTCACCACAAAGGAGTTCAAATCTCATTCATGTGTTGAAGGTTTCTATCTCTTATTTTTCTTTTCCATCAGCACAAGAGAGCGTCAAAGATTCCTCCACAATTGATCCTTTTGCCATCACTTGTTGCACCTCGAACTTAACTTGATTTTCTGAGTGGACATTTTTGAAATGTTATCAATAATCGTCAGCAAAATCCACCAGTCATCTGTATCTTTTTCTCAATAATGTCAAATGGTATTGACCTTAACATGGAAGTAAACAGAAGCGGTCTCCAGTCTCACCTTTGATTGCCACAGTGTCGCTTTCCATGGAGACCCTGCGCTTTCGAAAAATATGGCGAGTGGGCCTAGAAATAGCCCTTGTGTCCATTATGACATCACTGTGAAGCCACCTCCCCAAGAAGGCTTTCCCTAAACTTGCTCATACCCATCCCTGAACAGGCCTCACCAGTCATGCAACCTTGAAAATAAATGAGTAGGGCTACAGTGCACCATTCAATACTGATGTCCGTATTAACTTTTGCCACAGCTCTGCCTTCACAACTCAAGACACTACATTGCCAGTGGTCTAAGTTAAAATGATGAGGCCCCCAGCAGAAAGGAGATTGGGACCCTTGAGTCTCTTACAACTCACAGATATTCATTGCTCTTGTGCAGAATGGGGCCCTTCTGAAGGGTTTGGTGGGACATGAAGAGTTGGTGGGGACGTGTGCCACAGAGGCTGCAGCAGTGAAGCCAGGACCCACTGATAAAAGAGTTGCCGGTGGCTGGGAAGAACGCATATCGCTTTACGCAGACTATATTCTCCTCTATGTGGCACAACCGTATCGATCTGTCAGCCAACTATTAAAAATATTTGAGTTCAAGCACTTGGGCATCAACATCATCCGTGATTCGCAAGCCTCAGTGTGCTTCCCCAAATGGAGAGGCTATGGGTTGACGTGGGCTACAGGCGAAGCTTACTCCTCTCACTGATAGGGAGGACTTCCTTTTACAAAATACAACCAAGATGGATCGCACAGCGCTAGCCTCTCCTCCGGGTCGCCCCTTAGCACTCTGGTACATGTAGTGTATGTAGATGGACGAGTAAAAAGTAGTTCACCACAGTTGGTGTGAGTGGTTACTCGTTATCCCCAAGATCTCTGGACCCGAGACATGGCCCGGGTTTCGGGACAGTTTCCCTCGTCAGCAGAGCAGTGTTTGGGGTGGATGAGAAGGCCGCCAAGTAACCGTCACAGGCCCTGATGCCTCTCCGGCGCGCAGGTGCGTCTCCAAGAGCTCGTCAGCCCAAGGCTCACGGGAGCCGTTTAAGTACAACCAAGATGGATCGCACACCGCTAGCCTCTCCTCCGGGTCGCCTCTTAGCACTCTGGTACATGTAGTGCATGTAGATGGACGAGTAAAAAGTAGTTCACCACAGTTGGTGCGAGTGGTTACTCGTTATCCCCAAGATCTCTGGACCCGAGACATGGCCCGGGTTTCGGGACAGTTTCCCTCGTCAGCAGAGCAGTGTTTGGGGTGGATGAGAAGGCCGCCAAGTGAACCACTCAAGAACTCCATGTACCAGAGTCCCTAGGGGCGATCCGGAGGAGGGGCTAGTGGTGTGCGGTCCATTGCGATTGTTTCTACAAATTGGCTCCCTTGAGCTTTGAGCCGACGGGCTCCTGGACGACGCACCTGCGTGCCGGTTTTGGCATCGAGGCCTTTGACGGTTGTTTGGCGGCCTTCTCTTCCACCCCTAACTATTTTCTCTACTGATGAGGGAAGTTATCCCGAAACCCGAGCCATGTCTCGGGCGATACCCAAAAACCCGGGACATGTATCGGGTCTAGAGATCATCAGTTCAACAAGTACCTACTTGCACCCACTGGGGTGAACCACTCAAGAACTCCATGTACCAGAGTCCCTAGGGGCGATCCGGAGGAGGGGCTAGCGGTGTGCGGTCCATTGCGATTGTTTCTACAAATTGGCTCCCTTGAGCTTTGAGCCGACGGGCTCCTGGACGATGCACCTGCGTGCCGGTTCTGGCATCGAGGCCTTTGACAGTTGTTTGGCGGCCTTCTCTTCCACCCCTAACTATTTTCTCTACTGATGAGGGAAGTTATCCCGAAACCCGAGCCATGTCTCGGGCGATACTCAAAAACCCGGGACATGTATCGGGTCTAGAGATCATCAGTTCAACAAGTACCTATTTGCACCCACTGGGGTGAACCACTCAAGAACTCCATGTACCAGAGTCCCTAGGGGCGATCCGGAGGAGGGGCTAGTGTGCGGTCCATTGCGATTGTTTCTACAAATTGGCTCCCTTGAGCTTTGAGCCGACGGGCTCCTGGACGACGCACCTGCGTGCCGGTTCTGGCATCGAGGCCTTTGACGGTTGTTTGGTGGCCTTCTCTTCCACCCCTAACTATTTTCTCTACTGATGAGGGAAGTTATCCCGAAACCCGAGCCATGTCTCGGGCGATACCCAAAAACCCGGGACATGTATCGGGTCTAGAGATCATCAGTTCAACAAGTACCTACTTGCACCCACTGGGGTGAACCACTCAAGAACTCCATGTACCAGAGTCCCTAGGGGCGATCCGGAGGAGGGGCTAGCGGTGTGCGGTCCATTGCGATTGTTTCTACAAATTGGCTCCCTTGAGCTTTGAGCCGACGGGCTCCTGGACGACGCACCTGCGTGCCGGTTCTGGCATCGAGGCCTTTGACGGTTGTTTGGCGGCCTTCTCTTCCACCCCTAACTATTTTCTCTACTGATGAGGGAAGTTATCCCGAAACCCGAGCCATGTCTCGGGCGATACCCAAAAACCCGGGAAATGTATCGGGTCTAGAGATCATCAGTTCAACAAGTACCTACTTGCACCCACTGGGGTGAACCACTCAAGAACTCCATGTACCAGAGTCCCTAGGGCGATCCGGAGGAGGGGCTAGCGGTGTGCGGTCCATTGCGATTGTTCCTTTTACAAAATGATGACTCTTCTGCAGTTATTGTACATTTGGCAGAGTACTCCATTCTGTGTCCCAATGACAATATTTCATAAAATAGACCAGGAAATCCATATTCTACTCTGGCAGGGCTCCACCCCTAGGATTGCACTGCGTAAACTGCAAAGGGGAGTGTATGAGGGTGGGCTTGGGGCCCCAGATGCCCGGTTCTACTACTGGGCGACGCAATTAATAGTAATCAACAATTGGGTCTCCTCAGACCAACAGGAGTCCACTTATCTAATAGATAGACATGTAATGGGATAAGGGAGATACAATGTAGTTCTCTATAGGCGCAGTGAAGAGCAAAACTTGTCACCTCACACACAGTTGGTAGTCAGGGCCTGGAGGGAAGCAACACAATATTTGGGATGACCCTGTAAATGAACGAACCGGATCCCACTATGGCGTAGCAACCTACTAGAAGAGGTGGGTGGCCTAAAGGGCTTCTCAAGGTAGGAATTAATTGGGATAGAATATTTGGGGGATGTATGGAGAGGACAGGTTCTAATATCTTTTGTAGACCTCTGTCAGGAATATAACCTAACTGAAACCGAGCACTACAAATATTTGCAGCTGGGCCAATCGATACGGCGTCACTTACAAGAGGGGGAGGGCTAACCGGAAGCATCTCCTCTGGAAGACTGGCTCTTGGCAGATCCCATGCCATTCAAAGGTATCTGATTGATCTATAAGAAATTACTTAACTCCCCAGATATACTGGTACATTTACGTGAAAAATGGTCGAAAGATCTGGGTGTAGTTGATAATGAGGAATGGACCGAGGCGATCAAAAGCCCAAGGGAAATTGCTATCAGGACCAGATTTCGTCTGGTCCAATTGATGATTTTATATAGATCCTAATATTCCAGGATGGTCCTCTTTAAGGCCAGAATGGAGGTGTCCCTTTATTGTAGATACGGTTGTGGCTTAATTTTTTCCTTATTTTATGGGCATGTCCCCAGATTCAAGCATTTTGGGCACGGATTACCGAGGTGATGTCTCAGGTTACGTCCAGAACACTCTCATTGAGTGCAAACGAGGTACTGCTGAATATATCAGGGGAAGATCTAGGCCTGGCTATCGAAACATCCGAGTGACACTAGCGGCCGGAGTGGCCATGCAAAATATAGCCCAGGCGTGGAGGGAAGATGGAACCCCTGTCCAATGGGGAGCGGGGCAGGTGGTGTATTAGGGGAGAGGGTGCTAAAAAAATGGGATACAATTTGGGGGGCCTGGAGGGAGTTCAAGGGATTTTGAAGATTAGAGAAGACACAGTGTGTAAAGGGTTTACTGTGATGCATGTGGCCTTTTAGCGTAAATCATTTGTGTGTGAGGTAAATGTACTATTACAACACATTGAGAAATGTTACACTGTTAGAAATGGGGTCTCTAGTTAGCAGAGGTAGGTACCTTTGTCCAAATAGGGTCCCTTGCTTCTAGTCAGGGTAAGGGGGATACACTCCTAAAATAACCCCTGCTCACCCCCTTGGTAGCTTGGCACGAACAGATAGGCAGTGTGTAAAGCATTTGTGAACACATACAGTAATACACTACAAATGGACACCACACCTGTTTAGAAAAATAAGAAAACTTTATCTAAACCAAACAAGGCCAAACAACAAAAATCTACAATACAGTAATCAAAATAAGGCTTTTAAATGGTAGAAATAGTTCAGTTTAATGCAAGTTGTAAATGCAACACTTTTCTCACAAAGTACCTCAGATGCGTCACGCAAAACAAACAAAATGGCCACAGGGAAGGTGTTGCATCGGTTCCTTACATGCAGGGAAGGTGATGCGTCGGTCCCTTTCTTCGGGGGAGGTGATGCATCGGTTCCTTACTGCAGAGCAGGGGAGGTGATGAGTCTGTTCCTTACCGGAGAGGAGGTGATGCGTCGGTTTCATACTGCGCCCCCTAACAATGTGACAGTCTTGGTGCAGCGATGCATCGATCAGGTACGATGCGTGGTTTCGTGCAGCCGCACAGCAAGCTTGCGTCGGGATCGGTGCGGTGATCTCGGACTTCAGAGATCATGGCACCTGATGCGTCATGCAGCGATTTCTCGAGCCGCGGCAGGCGCTGCAACGGTTTCTTCTGTAATGCATCGGAAACAGGTGCAGATGCGACACACTTCTTTGATGTTGCATCGAAATTCCAGCTCCCAGCAACAAACAGTCTCTAGAGGTCCTACACAGCAGCAGGCACCTCTTTGCAGGTTGGAATTCCCAGCAAGGAAATTTAGAGGAACTGGTGGTGAAGTCTTTGGGTCCCCGAGACTTCAGAACAGGAGGCAAGCTCAATTTATAGCCCTTGGAAATCTCCTCCCCCTACTCTAAAAGCAGCCCAGGTCTATTCAGCCCAACCCTGACTCATCAGACTTCTGGAGCCGCTGCCCCTCTCCAGCCCCTGTCATCCAAAAGCCAGACATGCAATACACAAACCTAGCCAAGGTACACTGGATGGTTAGGCAAGAAAATGCCTACTTTCTAAAAGTGGTATTTTCAAACACAGAATGCAAAAATCACCCACACTTAAAGATGCACTTTGACATTCTGAGTTCAGGCACACAACTTTATTTTTCTACCTCGTTCCCAGGGCCAGTTATATTTATAAGATGTTATAAACAAACTCCCCATTCTGTCCTATAAGAACAGGTAGCCTTGCATTAGTGAAAAATGAAATTGGCAGTATTTCACTATGAGGACATTCCACACACATCAGGGCATGCCCTACCTTTCACTTACAATGCACCCTGCCCACAGGGGTACCTTGGGCCTACCTTAGGGGTGACTAATATGTAGAATTGGGAAGGTTTAGGGACTGGCATGTGTGTGCACTTGCCAAGTCGACATGGCAGACCAAGACTGCACACAGGCTCGGCAATGACAGGCCAGAGTCACATTTTACAGGCTGCTTCTGTGGGTGGCACAACCAGTGCGGCGGCTCAATAGCAGCATTTGATTTAAAGGCCCTGGGAACACACAGCGCACTATACTAGGGTCTGACAAGTAAATCAACTATGCCAATCATGGAATCACTAATCCATAACAACAATTTACAAAGGGAGCACTTACAATTTGGCACTGAACAGCAGTGGCAAAGTACCCAAAACATCTAGACCAGCAAAACGGAGTCCAACACACAACAAACAAGCATTGGCATAGCCACTAGGTCTCGCCTTTGGAACCTTATAAGTATTTAGTTATGGAGAACAATATCCTTGGTGCAACATCAACTGTTGCATGTCTAAACACTTATAAGGTCCCAAAAGCGAGACCTATTGGCTATGCCAATGCTTGTTTTATGGGGTTTTCACAGACCAGTGTACAACCAATGATAACGTAGTAAAGGTAGACCTTGACGATAGCTTGGGAACTGGAGTATCTCTCCGATACACTGAAGATTCTTGCAGAACTCCTTAGTAACACCGGGTTAAAGGTGCACAGAGCTGTGCCAGCCACCAGTATAAACAATGGTTTTTTTTTTTTAAATAAGGCTGTAACCTAGCAAGTCTTCTGTTTTACTTTTGTTTTGCTGGCAGCTAAAATAGGGGAGTGGTAACAAGAGCTATATATATGCAATTACATACGAGTGTGGCATGAGCCAAAATACTCACTAGGTGATTACTGTGTAGGTGCCCCCTTCATCTGCATAAGATTTATCGATGTTCGACAGGTAACGCACCAATATTATCTTGCCACTTGTAATTCAAGCATTTCTGAAGTCAGAGCATGCATAAGCGATATTCTTTTCTATGCAGTCTCAAATATTTACAAATTCTTTGTGAATCTCTTCATTGTACTCGACGCTGCTGTTTTTATTACTTTATTTTTGTTCAAAGTTTCCAAGAATTTGGCACATGAAGACCGAGCAATGTTCTAAATTAGGAGATCCATTTTGTTTGTTGACCCTTCCTCTCTGACCACGGGGTCTTGGACGCTTGTGTGCTACTTCAAAAACAACACAGCATTTCCTTTGTAGGCAAAGCTTCAGAGCGGGTGCAAGCTTTGAAATTTTAATCCTCTATTTCTGCCGCACAAAGGTAACTATTTGCCATGTACTCACATGATCCGTTCCCACAGTGTGATGTGTTCTGAGTAAGGATTACCATCAAACCATAAGCGCTGCATTGTAGTTCTTTGGAACATCTCAGCATGATGTAGGTTCAACCATCAGCAGGCAACCTGAGGGGTGGAGGTGCTTCTGTTTTGTGCTGTGTCAGATGCTGGGAAGAACTAGTTCAAGTTCAAGTTCAATAAGCTTTATTCGGTTCAGAAAAAAACAAACCATAAAAGCACATATAAAACATTGTTAAAAATCTATACAATTCATTAGTCAATGGAATACAATTTTAACTATTGGTACAGTTTAAAATAACATCTTAAAATATATGTTGCAGTATAACAGCAGATATCGGGCTCTCTCATTGTAAACATCAGACTAATAGCAGCATTTGTGGGTACAGATTAAAAGGAAGATGTGCCTGGCCTATTGGAACAATTCAATAATTTTACAGTCTAGGTTGGTGCTTAGGCTTATCACTTCAGGAATTCCAATGTTTGTATACGGAGTCAAATCTATAGCGAGCAGGAGAGCTAGTACCAGTAAAGAGTACGAAATCCAGTTCCCATCATATGTTGGTATGCTGAAATATGTGGGATACTTGGATAAAAATTGTGCAGGTCCCAGATGGAAATGGGGCCGTCTCCATCTTTGGGCTGGGAGAGTCGTAACTGGGGGACAATGTCCCGATTCCTGAACTTCACCAGAATTAGGTCCCCGGGGATTTCTTTAGGTAGGGACCCCAACCAGCCCACCCTTCTAACACCCAGAATCCCACCGTCATGGTTGGGTGGAAGGGATCTATTTTTATTTAGCCAAAATATGACTTTGTTCAGAAGGTCCCTGTGTCTTTCGGGATTCCCAGGAGAGGGTGCCGGTACTCCCGAAAGAACAAGCACAAAAGGGGCGGCTTCCGGGGGTAAATGAATGCGCGTTACTCTATTTTGCTCCACTCCAGCCAGAGGGAAGTTTGTAGATACAAATTTGGGGGGAATTTTAAAAGCATTTTGGGGTGGTATTTTAGAGTTTACACTTTCAGTTAAGGTATGTTTCCTGATGTTAAGTGGCATAGGGGCTTCGGATGCAGTCGGTAGGTTGGGATGCTTGAGTGTTGCTGTCTTTATGGGAGGTAAGGAGTTGGCTTTCATAGTTATCTCTAAATTTGTCAGCCTATCCCCCAAGATATTTATTTTTTCTATGAGGGGTGCTAGTGTGGATTTTAGCATTTGCTCAAACTGAACTAATAGTGGCAACTGGGGCAATTGTACTTGAGCATTCAAACATTCATCACCCCCCTTAAGTACGGCGGAGTTCATGACGGGCGATTTAGGACCAACACCACCAGAAAGGTTCTGTATTTTGCATTCGATAGCCCCGTCGATTTTCCTTTTGATACTTGGACCCTGTGGCTGGACGGCAACTTGAGAGTTGACCTCATTGAGTGGTGGGGGTGATTCGCACAATCTGCCAAATGAGTTATCGCAACAAAAATTTTGTACAGGGGAGGGGGATGCTACTGGAACGAACTTGGTACCACACAACGCATTTAGTTCCTCCCAATAAGACATGGTTGGCGGGGTTCCAGTGGTTGAAGGGGGTGATAGCGTGCTATCTAGAAAATGGGAGGATATGTCAGTGTCTATTTTTGTTGGAGGGGAAGGGGTATTCAATCTCAGAGTTTTCCCCCCAGTCCCCTTTCCCGAGCCCCTCAGGAAAAAGGAATTTTTTAATGCCTCCTTATGCATCATACTTGCCAAGATGTATGCAAAGTTAAAGTCTTTACCCGTTCATGAAAGGTCAATAAGTAATGGAAAAGGAGTTCTTTGTACCTCAAATAGTCAGGGAACCAAGGGAGGTGGCCCGTCCCGTCCTCCTCCGGCCCCTGAGGGCCACAGAGGGCCCGCCCTTTGCCCGGGCTTCGTCTGGCGCGTCCCGCGCGCGTCCCGCGAGGCGGGAGGGACCTCTGCCTTTTGTGCGCCTCCGTGCGCGATTCCCGGTGGGCGTGTCACCGCCAAGGATGCTGGGGGATGTAGTCTCTCGCACGGCTGCCGCGTGGTGGAGGAAGCGGCAGCCAGAGACCAACAACAGCGTGAGAGCAGCCTGACCCCCGGTGAGTTTTCGGTGCCCCTGTCACCTCCTGAGACCCCCGCTCGACCGCAGGGACCTCTGCCTTTTGTGCGCCTCCGTGCGCGATTCCCGGTGGGCGTGTCACCGCCAAGGATGCTGGGGGATGTAGTCTCTCGCACGGCTGCCGCGTGGTGGAGGAAGCGGCAGCCGGAGACCAACAACAGCGTGAGAGCAGCCTGACCCCCGGTGAGTTTTCGGCGCCCCTGTCACCTCCTGAGACCCCCGCTCGACCGCAGGGACCTCTGCCTTTTGTGCGCCTCCGTGCGCGATTCCCGGTGGGCGTGTCACCGCCAAGGATGCTGGGGGATGTAGTCTCTCGCACGGCTGCCGCGTGGTGGAGGAAGCGGCAGCCGGAGACCAACAACAGCGTGAGAGCAGCCTGACCCCCGGTGAGTTTTCGGCGCCCCTGTCACCTCCTGAGACCCCCTAGATTCCCAGTGGATGATCTATAGTGCCAATATCGGCCCACTCACCAGCCCGCTCGCAGCAACATGCATGTCGCAGAAATAAGCAGACAAGACAACTTTTTGTTGGAGAAAAGTAGCTGCAGGTTTATTAGCATATACACATGCCAACAAGGTGGGTTATCTTACAGACGATCCAAAGGCAAGCCGCCCCTCGCGACCTACCACCTGATGGGCCAATTTGCAACGTGGCATTAGCCAATCGTTGCTTAGCGGTTGTGGTGAGGAGATAGCCCCTCCCATTTCCGGTGAACCATTGGTCCACCCTCCTGCTCACGCCCCCCCTACGAGGGGCGGAGCCTTCAAGCGACCCCCAGTTGTACAGGTTTCCAACCGCCCGTAGGATAGCGGGGCGCCGTCGCACCCCCAGGGTCCACCGCACAGACTTCCTGGGGATATTAGGCCTCAGCATCGTATTGTGCTCCTGAAGAGAGTACTCCCGGGTACCTTTCCGCCTCTGGATCGCCCTGTAACTCCCCCTGCAACACAAAAGAGAAAAGATTAGAAGACATTTCCCCCCCACCCTGAAAGCGCCGGGTATGCGGAAGGGAAGGAAACGGCATCAGGGTGAGGGGACAGCGGACAAAGAGGCCGCTCGGTGGGCGGGGGAGGAATATATACTCTCCCCCGCCCACCCCAGGCCGGAAGTGATGCGCGGGACCCTCTGGGGTCTCAAGGCGCTGGGCTGCCCCGTGTGCCATCTTGTGGCACTACGGTGGCCGCCCTCTTACTTGTGTCCCCTGCGGGGACGTGTCGGTCGGCCTGCATAGTGCCAATATCGGCCCACTCACCAGCCCGCTCGCAGCAACATGCATGTCGCAGAAATAAGCAGACAAGACAACTTTTTGTTGGAGAAAAGTAGCTGCAGGTTTATTAGCATATACACATGCCAACAAGGTGGGTTATCTTACAGACGATCCAAAGGCAAGCCGCCCCTCGCAACCTACCACCTGATGGGCCAATTTGCAACGTGGCATTAGCCAATCGTTGCTTAGCGGTTGTGGTGAGGAGATAGCCCCTCCCATTTCCGGTGAACCATTGGTCCACCCTCCTGCTCACGACCCCCACTACGAGGGGCGGAGCGTTCAAGCGACCCCCGGTTGTACAGGTTTCCAACCGCCCTTAGGATAGCGGGGCGCCGTCGCACCCCTAGGGTCCACCGCACAGACTTCCTGGGGATATTAGGCCTCAGCATCGTATTGTGCTCCTGAAGAGGGTACTCTCGGGTACCTTTCCGCCTCTGGATCGCCCTGTAACTCCGCCACAGCCCTGGGTGTGGCGACCGTCGCAGCCAGGGCCCCCCACCAAGGCCGGCATGCTTCCTACTATTTCTAGCTTGTAGTTCTAGGATCTCCCCCTAACCAGCCAGAAACGGTCCCAGATAAATCGGGCAGGAGTGACAAAAATCCTCCCAAAGTCCCTTGCGCATGGCGTAAGGTCTCCCAAGTCCAATGACGTCCTGTCTCTTCTGCCCTTTGAATTACACACGGCGCAGGACTTCCTGCGCCTGGGCTCCAGCGCCTCCCTTGACGAGCGCCTTGCCTACAGAGATGGAGACAAGTCTGACCACTGAAATTTACCTGATCCCCACTGGTGGCAAAACCCACTGAGAGTTCAATGTGATCGTTCTATCAGGTGCCGTAACATGCCGAGATGGCCAGCGCACAAAACGTAAAAGTATCCTTGGTGCACACACTAGATGTCACGTTCAGGAATGGGGAATTAAGAGTATTGGGTCCGATCAAGAAACATTGTAAAATTATGCAGTGTCAGCCTATACTGCTTGCTGAACCAGGGACTGGTCACAGATGCCTGGAACCGCTTGGGACCCTGATAAATACACCAGGATGGTGTTGACTAGAAAGATAGTGTGTCAACAAGGATCCCTATATGGTGGACAGGGAGCATCCGCTGGAACCCGTTTGTGAACGTGTAAATACAGGGACACGCACCTCAGTCCAGAATACCCTTGCCTGATCCTCAAAAGGCACCTAGAGCCCGCTGCCCCCCGCAGCGCATGGCGAGGGAGAACTGGCCCAGAACCCCCATACTGGGTTTCGAACACCATCACCACCACAGGCTCTAGCTAAAGATTGGCTCCCTCTGACCAGCCCCCCCCCCCTTTAGTTGACTACCTAGTCCTGGGGAAATGAACTTGCAGTGAACCCACAGGGGGGTCAAAGACAGAAAACATGCCAGATAAGAGAGCAGAGAGAAGCCCCACAAGCCTACTTCCAGCAAAATGTGCCGGAATTAAGCTCTCCCCCCTTGCTCCCTTCAACATAATGCACCCCAACTAAGCAAGACAGTTGGTCGCATGAGCCAAGACCTGTCTAGAGGGCAGGACTTGTAGACTGTCTAAGACGATTTAGATGAACCATCTCCTGGTGCATACCTGCACTTCCAACAGCCCATCTGTTGACATAGTCAATGCTGCTTAGTTGCACAAGATAAAGAAGCCACAATAAAAGCTTTCTTGTATAGCCGACCACCAACTGGCCACCCCTTAACAGGGCTACACGGGTTAAAGTGCTATGTGTGACATATCCATTAGTTCAGTGCACAAAGCGTGACATTGGTTTTTTCCCTGCAGTATGTATAAATACTGATAGTACCTGCCCCCTCTGGGCCCTACAAGTACATAAACATACAAAATACCTCAAAATACGAAGTGCCTCATTATGGTGCCTGGTGCCCAATAACAACTCACTTCGTGGCCGCAAGCTTCTCCATCATGCGTATAAGGCCGTATTGAGTTTGCTTAGTCATCATCCCTTTAACACTGAGTGGAGTATCTCCTCATGTTTTCCCCTTGTACAAATCGTCCCCCTTTGCCTGTCCTTCGATGGACCCTATGAAGCTTATCACAAGCAGCCTATCCAACTGTGTATACATGTTGTGCCGCTAGGGGAAACTATTACTTCCTCACTTTTACTTCCTGGCCTGTGAAAACTGCAAAAGGGAACCCCACTTAGGTACCTGAAAAAACCACAAAATGAAATACTGTCAGGTAACAGCCTACCCGTGGACTTCCCCACGGGCCCTCCCAGCGTGTCAACCCTAGTTGTTGAATTTTGACTGTTGAAATTTTTCCTGCCACCTTGGGACCCTTCAAGTAAAATCAGCCAACCAGGCGCCTACTTGTCCACAAACACACTAACCTGTGTCCAGAGAAGTGGAGCCAGACAGAGGCTTGTTGTATCAGTCAGACACGCCGCGGGGCCAGACTTGATAGTCACCGTGGGGTCTCCCTGGCATGACGATTACGCATGAGAACACTGCAACAGAAACCCTACGTTACTCCTAGAATAACCACCAAGTGAACTACTGTCTAGTAAAAATGTACCCGTGGTCATAGTCAAGGGCAGTCCACTGCGTGTCAATACTTAGCTGCTGATTAGACTGTTAAAATTTTCCTGCCAATCTCGGGACCCCCTCAAGAGAGGTCAGCCAAACCGAACGCCTAACTGGTCAAAAACGCAGGAACCTGCGTCCAGAGAGCTGGAGCCAGGTAGAGGCTTAGTAGTGTCAGCCCGACCTGTTGCGGAGTCAGACCAGAAAAGGTCTCAGTGGGGTGAGGCTGAAGGAGGTATGTGCGGCTAAAGCAGGCCCAAAATCTGTGCAGTTTGCTCACGCATTACCTTCGTGCCAATGGGCCTGCGTAAAGAAACTGGTAATTCTGTGATACAGCTAAGTGAGAGTCTCAGCGTGGGCCAGATTATAGGAGGATATGTGTGGCATATGCAGGCCCAACTAATCAACAGGGCTAACCAGCGTGCTCAGGCAGTGTGCTGAAGATTACCTGGTAAATCCCAACTAACCATTGCCTCACTATCATTACTACAAAAGGAGCACTACTACTACAACCAGCCCATCTGCTGGGTTAGTCCATGCTTCTTAGGTGCCACAAATAAGAAGCTACCATATCGCTTACTTGCGAAGCCCACCTAGCGCTAGCCGCCCCCATCTAAGGCTGCTAAATTCCAACTGCCCTGTGTGACATATCATCCTATCGGTGCACTATGGGTGAATTTAAAAGACTATGAAAGACACTATCTTGCTTGCAATAAAACCATGAAGATGAGGGAGACCCACTAACACTGGTTGCGCCCATATGACCAGCAAGAAACTCTAAGAAGACCCTGGCATAACGCTGCTTTTATGAGATATTCCTATTCTAGGAGTGTGCCTGTGTAAGAAAACATAAATACAATGATAAGGGAGTCAAGGTGCTTGGTAAGAGCAGAGAACGACATAGCTCAGATAGAGCAGAGTATCACAAATATACAGTCAGTCTGACGCGCCTGGTACCGAAAGTACAGGAGATGGGTGCAAGAAAACTACGCCTTTGCTTGATCCACAACCCTTCTCTGACGGGGGAGCTGTCTTGTTCCGCCTTCGCCACAAACTGAGTGTGCTACTCACTGACCCATGGTGTCATCGTCAAGGTGCACCCCAACGGCCCCCCTAGCAGCAGCTGCCCGTAAAGAGAGCACTGCCCTCCCCTACCCAGGCACGGGATGCCCGGAACTGCCCCTTTTGCACACAGGACACCACCAGGCAAAAAGCCCCAATATGGCTATTCTGTGGCAGACTGACAACACAACGGATCTGGGGTGGTGGCATATGTGGTTTCGAAGAACCCAGACCCTTAACAAATTGGCGCTCCAAGTCTCTATTTAATCTTCTCAACCTGCGACTGCATAACTAACCCATGGTCACGATACCGACCCACGGCGGTCCGGTACCGAGCCCAGAAAGCCTCCCTGCAACGCTTAACCCTGCGCTGCTTGGGCCATGTGTTCCACCCTTACAAGATCACTAAAAGATTTCTTTTAGGTCAAAACGGTGAACCGCCTAAATGCTAGACGGTAGGGTCACCTGCAGATTGCATTAATATTTGTTGGCTGCTGCTGTGTCACCGAAATGCCTACAAGTCACCATCCCTGAATCTAGAATGTAAAATGTTTTAGAAATAGGCCGCGTAGCCGTGCACAGTCCGTAACTCTTCCCCGAGTGGGCATGACAGAAATGTACTGAACAAATTGCAAGCTGTTCCAGACCAGGTCCCCAAAGTAAGTTCCTACAAAGGGCAACAGCTATTACTCATGCATGTGCAGTTGTGCACGTAGTGTCGGTCGCAGGCTACCAACTAAGGCCCAGGACCTGATCCAAAAGTGGAGACAGCCAAGTCCGCGTGACTTCACGTACACATATATACCATCAAACCTCTCCACCCCGTGATACCGTCACAGGCACGCGTGCCCATTGACAAGCACTAGAAAACCCATCGGCCCCACTGAAGTGATGTGGAAAAACCGGCGAGGTGATATTGGATCTTAGTCCATTGTTGTTAAAATGCGGATTCAGGATGGGGCACTGACCACCGCTGGGCCCATGCCACCCCAATAGATTATGGGGCAAGGTTAATAGGCAGTGTCCGTAACAGGGACGGTGTCTGCCATGTATCGCCGTCTATATACCGCTACTAGTCCTTAAACGTGGTCCACTAAAACAGGGAGGACCTAGCGGCGCTTTTCAAGAGGATAAAGTGGCACGAGTGCAAGTGGCATGAGTGCAAGTGTTCCCATGCATCCGATCTGTTCCTATTGAGAAGCGCCTGACACCTATGGGTAAAATTCGTGCTAAAGAAAGGCATAATTAAGAGTGGGAAAGCACGCCCAAAAGATAACTGCCACTGAGGGTGTTGCCAGAAGAGACCATACCATGGAATAGAGTGACAATGTCGTAGACTCGAGGGACACTCTCGGTAGCAAGCCCTATAGAAGGCGGGAACCGCTCATGTAGCCATCAGGCGATGCCTCGATAGGAGAACAAAACCCTTACGGCAACGTGCCACCGCTAAAACATCATCACGGGAGGGGCCAAAGGCCTGAGAGATTGCAGGGTTCCGAACTCCCCTCACTTTAATTAAATAGATAAAAAGAACCCAGAGCTGACCTGAAAGACTGCCAAAACAGACTAATCCACCCGGCCTATCACAGACACGAACATTCATGCGAATAAAGCTCAGTGTCTAGCGCCGCATCTGCACATACACGCGAGCGATAGAAACCACTACTCGCAGAATAGCGAAAACAGACGTGTTCCCAGTACAAAGTACGATTTTGGTTCCAAAAGGATGGCAGAGGAAAAGGGGCCAACATGTCGATCGTAGCTGCCCCCTTTTAGATTGATATGTGTGGCATTTTCAACCTTCCCATGAAAGAGATAAATCTCCGCTATGAGTGACGCCTATTTGCGAGTGTAATCCAGTGAAGAAGATGAGAAACATAGCTTATCAGAAAATGCCCAAAGTAGCGTGACAAAACCCCTGAAAAGATTGTACCACTGCTGAACAGCACCAGTAACGGGAGGGCCCTGCATCCTTGCCAATGCTCTGTATAAATAATGGAAGGCAGCTAGCCGAAGGGACACCGTTCGCGCCCCCATCGAGGCTGGAACCCGGGCCCCCCGGCGCAAGAAGCAGCGCCACGAGGTTGGCTACGCCCATACTCCCAGCTCCTCTCACACTTGAGCCAGCATCGCAGCACCTCCTAACACTCAGGGATGGGCTGAACTCCCTGCGCATCAGTAAACCGGATTCTAATTCCAAGAGACAGAATAATGAGGGATCAACCGCTCCATCTTTGCCTTTGCCGCAGGACGCAAACATAGTAAATGTTCCACCAAAACTCGAGCTGCGAGATAAACAATCTTGCTCCTTGCATCTCTACTTTCTGCAGCACCCTGTTACGGAACTCGATACCCTGAAGGAGAGGCACCCACCGAGCGATAATCCTGTCACATAGTCCATCCCTGAAATTCCCACGCACGATACTCAGGCAGGGAAACTCCAAGTCTGACAGACGCTGCAGCATTTGTAAATAGAATTTGCTTCAGCCTACAACGTGTCGTCTGAAAATTACCACAGACCTGCTTATGAAACAATGAACACCAAAACGTTAGCAGAATACAGAAGGCGCGGGACATACTTCCCGAAAATCTCCGGTTTTAATTATCAATCCTTCGTGAGCCAACACTGAAACCTATTTTACGCCGTTGGTTGCACTGCAGCCTCAGTACCAATGGGAAACACTTATGTAAAAGCTCGGCATTTATAAATGCAGACTATTTGTTCTTCGGACCAAAATGGAACCTGACCATAACAGTGCAGCACTGTGTTCCTAATGTCTATGTCCCGCGGGCACCTACATGCACTGAGAAGTGTCCCAAGTACACATCCAACACATCCGTAGCTGTGCCGTGCTCTAAATTGCCCTTGTGCCTCTGCCAAGAGCAGGCAACACGGCGGCCGCAAACCAAAAGGCCGCTCCGCGCCCACGGGACAGGCAGAAAAGAAATGTGGCAATAAAAATTCCTAGTCCTAGACTGTGAGAAATGTGGATTTCATGGGGCAAAATGACGCTGGGCACCCCAAACCAAGCTTGGATGTAATCCGGTGCTGGTGCCGATAACCAGATTGGCTTTCCTATATTGATAACCACTGCCACATTTGCCACTCCCACTAGCCGCTTGAGGCTGTCGATAGGCCCCGAGTCCCTGCCGTGCGCTCCACGCAAAACCTTCCGGAATGTACAACCACGCATTCACCATATTGGACTCAGCTAACTAAACATGCCTTGACTAGTAGGCTATAAATCAAGGAAGAGCAACACCAGTGCACGAAATTAGAACGACCACAAATGGGCACTTGTGCCACTCTAGCCAACTGTGTCAAACGGAAAGTGGCAGTCACACCGCTATGCCCATGTGCCAGGGAGTAGTGAGCCGGTGCGTTCCATGCCCCCTAGACGGGGCCCGTGTGGCCCCTGTTGTGCTGTGGTGAGTATGGACTCACCACAGCAAGTCAGTGCCTCCCTGACCAGAGAGTGTCGCATGAACAGAAGGGCCTCAAGAGCGTCCGGCACGCACGATAGGTCACTAATCCCGTTTAACATACAGGCCCCACCATGAACTCTCGAGCCCCACCACCTCAGTGGTAAATAAAATATTACCCTGGCATAATTTCTAGGCATTAACAAATAGCATGTATCAAATGAGAGGCAGAGAGTCCGTGGTGTCCAAGTTAAAAGGGCTTTATTCCAATAACTCGAGTTAAGGGAGAATCTGTTCCATCACCACTGAGGTTCAGGAAGGGTCTTCTAACATTTAATAACAATGAACAACATATATACATTTTGTCTTGTACATAGGGCGTAGGAAGGAACGCAGAGCAGAGAAAGAAACAGATAAGAGCATGTGGGCGTACATGTGGGTGTACACTTTATGAGTCATAGGTAGGTGATAGGTAGGTGTCATAGGTGGGTGGTACACAGAGGAGGAGTTTGCATGACCAGCTGGAACTTTGCCCTACTTGTGTGCAACTTGGTCATGACGTGCAATTGACGTGTAACTGGGAGGAGAGCTGACTTTAAGTCTAGTAGAGAAGCCTTCAGTGTCAGGGCGACCAGCACGTCTTGTACTATCTGATATCTTGATATCGGGGATGTATTATCTGAAGCAAATGTTATTCATCGCTAAGAATCAGAAAAAACATATATTTCTTCGTTCATTACATGGGGGCTGTCGGCTTTTTACAGATGCAAGTACTGTAATTTCATTTAAACAGAGACAGAAAAGCTGGGCCCTATCTCAGCAGACGGGTTCTGTTTACTTTTTTCAACGGGCATGCAGATAACTGTTAAGCAAAATATACTGTCTTGGCAGCCCTTGCTGGATTTCTTTCGGCTGAGCTAGAAGCATGCGAGGTCAGAGATATGTAACTGCAGCCTTCAGTGTGTCAGGAGTCATGAAAAACCCTTATTTCAGAAAGTGGCTCAGGCTGAACCACAAAAAGGTTTCATCGTGATTTATTTAAAAGTGCACAATGCAAATACATGGGCCATAAATGCTAACTTAACTTTGTTACATGGGAGACTTAATTACTGGCATCCTAAAGCAGGACGTGATTGCAGAGGCCTTGTGATTCAGGCCACTAAGAGAAATATGCATGGGTGACATGCACATATGTGTAACATAGGGAACACGCAGGGGACACATTGGTCAGGCAAAATTTCATTTTCCTCATTCCCTCCTTGTCCCCTACGTAACCCTTTAGGATACATCTATATTCATGAGACCGTATAGTTGATCATACAGCATCATTTGTTCGTCCTTAACCCTTTGTATACTTGGATGTGGAACACATGTAGTTGCACACAGGCCGCAAATGGCCGGGCCACACTGCAGACAGAGACAGCAACCAAATATCATGAGTAGGATCATTCCTAGGAAGGACAACACTTTCCATCCCCAAGCAGATATCACACCCCAGAGCCAACTGGACCACGTCCATGTGCCTGGGTCTTGATGTATATCATGAGCGATCTTGTGGAGCCTTGTTATCGCTGCATACACAGATGGCGCGTTATTTGGGATGAAAACGCAACAACTAGATCGGATCACGCTACAAGCTCCGCCCCTATCCGCCAAGATGACGTCTAGAACGAGGCGATTTTGAAGAACAACAAGTCTCATAGCAGACTGTTCCTGGGTCAAGTTCGCCAGGGCAGATGCAGTCACATTCACTACTGCTTCAAGAGTCATTGTTAACTTGCGTATCAGTTTACTGTTTTGGACAGGACCTATGAAGAAAAAGAATCCTTTGTTGAAATCTGTATATTGCTCCCAAGCTGTTTCAGTCTGATCAATCCCTGAGGCATCTGTCTCTCTCCTTACTCTAACATGTTCTAGTCGTGAATCTCTATGATAATGGGATGGGGCCAAGAATACAGGTGGCAATAAGAATGCTATATAACAAGTCCCACCCCAGTCTAAGGGCAGATGTACATAGGCTGTCTGACCGCAAATGAAATAGGTATGGCGTGATGTTTTGAAAGAAGAAAGTCCTTCATCATTAAACTCTACTACAACTTTACACTCGCTGTGTCCCATATGTACTGAGCCTTTCTTTCTAACACATAAATCACCTTTTGCTGGTAGAACTGAAATAAACGGTGGACCTGTATTTTGCTTGGGCTGAACATTTAACATTATAAAATTAACGGATGCATTTCCCTGCTCGTACTCTTCATTCTCTAGATCGGTTCCCTTCCTTTGGGGAAATCCATCCTTGTCTGGAAAACATGCTTCATTCATTACTTTATTCAGGTTTCCATATATCCAGCCACCTGGATAAGCTATGTATTTTCTATCTATTGAGGTCATTAAGGCAAACCATGCTCCACATGAACCATTGTGTGAGAACGGCAGAGGATAGAAGGGCAGAACTCCCTTCGCCTTTTGATAAGGTGGCAGTTGGCCACATACCCAGCAATCAGTCGCATTGCTGGTCTGATGAGAATGGTGTAACATTCGAATAAAAGTATTGTTACGCAATGCAAGTCGATATGACAATTCATGAGGTGGCAGTTCACTAAATGTATGCTCTATGGTGCTGTTACTGGAAGAGTGTATATGTGAGGAAATAGGAAAGAAAACATGTAGTAATAAACTGACACAGATTATAACAATGCACAGAATAAAAAGAATGATCAAAGTAACTATAAATCTACTGCGTAATAACTTGCAGTACTTTTCTCTCATTTTGCTCTTCTTACTATTCTTGTATGTGATCTTATACATGTCAGAAATCTAGTCTAACCGATTCACCACCGAGTGGACTTAGACAATTAAACTACGTCTGACTTACTAGATCTTAACTTAGATTTATACTCCTGCTGTGGAGTCTTTTCTAGTAAAGGCGGCGCAGGCGGCGCAAGCGGCGCAAAGTCTGTATTTTCCAAAGTTCCAGATTGTCCAAAGTGTCTTTTATAATGCTGAGCGTGAAGTTTCCCTTGCGTCCTTCGACTTTTATTGCGGTCCTCGTGGTCAGTAGCACCAACTTCGGCGTCTTCCAACGTGGCTCAAGGGGGCTTGATCGATCAAAGTTCCGGACACAAACGAAGTCCCCAGGGACTATGGCGTGTTCCTTGACCTGGGTGTTGTCAGGGAAGGCGGCAGCAACCTGTGAACGACAAGAGAGTAGTGCAGACATCAAGGAAGCCAGGTAATCTGTCAGCATGTTACTGTCAACATCAGTTATTTTTTTTGGCATAGGCGTACCCCACATATTTGGCGGTCTACCGAAGACTACTTCATACGGGGATAGGCCTGTTCTGGAATGAGCTACCATACGCATGTAAAAGAGGGCAACCGGTAAAGCTACCATCCAATCCACGCCTTTTTCTGCACATATTTTGGCAAGTTTTGTTTTGATTGTCTGATTATGTCTTTCTACAAGGCCTGCTGCTTCAGGGTGTCGTACACAATGGAATTTCCAAGTCTATCCTAACAGAAGAGACACTTGTTTCATTATTTCAGAGAAAAATGGCTGACCATTGTCTGAGTAGATAAAAGAATTCGCGCACCAATTGCCTGGCAGTTGTCACAGCAGTATAATCTGGAACTGGATATGCTTCTGTCCATCTAGATAGTGCACACACAACTACCAAGACATACTTGTAACCTCTACATCTGTTCATTTGGATATAATCCATCTGGAGGACCTCAAAAGGGTGGTCAGGAGGATGAAATCCGCCTTGTTCCACAGGAATGCCTTTACCTGGATTGAACTGGCAACAGATCATACATGTTCGTACTTTCTGTAAGCTGTCTATCATTGCCTTTTCTCCCAAGTGTGCTGGACTATGTGCTGTGTTTATGATTACTTGTACCATGGAATCTGGAAGAAACCATGTGCCTTTTCCCTTAGTCATCCAACCTTGGTCAGTCTGGACCCCTCCTTGTTCAGTCCATTTCTTTATCTAATCTGCAGTGGCATGTGTCTGTATGTCGAGTACATCTTGAGTGGGATCCCTTACTGTCATACATGTTTTCAGTAAGGGTACCTCTGTCCTTGTCGTGTCTGTTGGTGTCTGGGCTGTCTGGGCTGTAAGTTTAGCAGTTCGGTCTGCCAGGTCATTACCCTGGGAAATGGTGTCTGTAACTTTGGTGTGAGCTTTGCACGTCAGGATAGAAATGGCTGTAGGTAAATGTATTGCTTCCAACAGGGCTTGAATGAGTTGGCCGTGCTGGATCTTGGTCCCATGGGAGGTCAAGAAACCTCTTTCCCTCCAAAGTACCCCGAAATCATGAACTACGCCAAAGGCATATTGTGAATCGGTATAAATGTTTACTTTCAAGTGCTTAGCTCTTATGCAGGCTTGTGTCAGAGCGATGAGCTCTGCTGCTTGTGCTGATAGTGTGTCTATTTTCTGTGTCTCTATGACTTTAGTAGCAGTGGTCACAGCATAGGCTGCTGCTACTAACTCTCCTGCACTCGTACTCATGCATGATCCATCTACATAGAGTGTTAGGTCAGGGTCTGGAAGTGCAATATCTGTCAGGTCTTGTCTTGGTTTTGTCACTATATTCATTACTTCCACACAGTCATGTGGTGGTGCATTTACTGTACTTGAGGGCAAAAGTGTTGCAGGATTCAGAATATTACAACGTCTGATCTCTATGTGTGGTTGAAATAATGTCAGTTCATATCCTGTCAGTCTTGCTACAGTCAAATGTTGTGTCTGTGTCCTGTTTAAGAGAACCTCCACTGCATGTGGTACACTAAAACATGTGGTCGCTAAAACTGGCGCTTGACATAATGCTCTTTTTAATTCCTCAAATGCCAAGGTATGTTCTTGTGTCCAAGGGAGGACAGTCGAAGTGGCTGCCTCCTGTGTTGTCAATTGTATGAGTGGTTTGGCTAGATAGGCATACTGGGGAATCCATTGCCTATAGTATGAAGTGAGGCCAATGAAGGCCCGTACTTCCTTTTGTGTCTTGGGCTGTGAAAGGCTAGAAATTAACTGAATGAAAGGCTTGTGTTAGCTGTCTACCCTCCTTGGAAAGTAAGTGTCCAAGGTACACCACTTGCTTTTCACAGAATTGCAACTTTGAAGGGGAAATGTAAAACTGTCAGTGATGCAATTGCGCATTCTGGTTCTGAACGTGCTGCAATTAGGATGTCATCTACGTACTGGAGTAGGGCAGTGTTGGGAGGCATATAAATACTGTCTGCTTAATGAGACTGAGCGTGTGTGAGACCGCACTACAGGACGCACGGCTCTAACTAAGTGAGCTGCAGAGCGGGGGGCGAGACTGATGCACCTCACACAGGGCTCTAACTGAGACTGAGCTCCAGGGCTGAAGGGTGTGTGAGACTGGGCTGCAGGGCCCTGGCTGTGCATCTTCCCAGCTGTGCATCCAAGGGGCAGGTCCCAGCTGTCTTTTTAATGCCTGACTGTAAATACTAGGGCTCATTGCAAGAGCGAAACTCCTGCCAATTATTCTGTTTACACTACGAGGGAAAAACTATTCATTTGCAAGCATGCTCTTATCTGAAGTCAATGAAGCTTTCTGTGCTGGCTGTAAGGAAGAGCAACTTGACCCCCACCTTTTATAAACATTTTCTCCGCGGCTCATCAAGTTTTTTCTCTACACTGCCTTCCCCTTCACCATGATGTCACCCACAGGGCGGTTCCTCCACCCTTTCAAAACTCTGAGAGCTAAGAACAGCTGCCAAGTTACTGACGAGAGACCTTAGTCAAATTGCAAGTATTCTTTATCTGCATGCGAAGGAAGCCTGAGTCAGTTGGAGGACTGCCAATAACTGTCCGCGGAAGAGAATTGGGGAATGGCCAATAATAACAAGACAGGCACTGCTCGGTGCTCCAAGAGGGAAAAGCCCTCCCTTTACAAAATATCTTTCCCTGCGAGTCAGGCAACCTCAAGGTCGAAAAACACATTCTCTGTAATTCAAAACATATCTGTACCCATGCCAGGGAGCTAATCAACATTCTCTAACTTAACTGAAACAAATTAAAAACGTGATAAAAAGCATCCTAAAATCAGTAATTAATAAGGACATATTTTATTTCGTAACCTAGACACATGCTAGCATTTTAAAATAATTATATCATAAAATATTGTTACTAGCTGCAAAGGAAAAAAAAAGAAACAGAACATGACATTGAAACACATCACATTTTACTTTTTGAAAATAACATGTGAAACTCCATAATTTTGCATTGCAGAACCAAGATTTTCATAATTAAGTGTGCAAGCTCTTCTATTCTACCTATTAAAAGGGCCAGATTCACCATTTTTCAAAGAACCATGTTTTCTAATTGAGGTTTAAAAAACCATGTTGTCTAATTGAGTGGATTAACTGTCACACGCTATACTAAAGGGCAGCTTGCATTGGGAAATAATAATGTATATTTTGTAGAACAAATTTTAATTTAAAAAAACAACACACGGTTGCATTACACTAATTAAAAGCACATTCTATGATGGGTCTGTTTTATATTTCCTTCTCAACCGTGAAAACATTAAAGCACCCTCCGTGCAAACCCTTATCTCAATCCGACTGGTTTATTTACAGCTTACCGACCTCTGAGTCAAAACACATTAAATCAAGTGTTCCAAGGCAAACCTACACACATACACGGACGCATTTGAAATAGAATGTTAAATGAACACTTCTTTACTCTCCATGCAAGATGTTACCATTTCAGTCAGCAAACTGACAAACCACATAGGCAGACCCAGCAACCAATGAAAAAATTAAATCAACCCATCATTCATCTAAAACACTTACTGACATTTAGTGTCAGCTCACATAACCATGCATGTGAGCTACACAGCCATGAAATCGAGCCAAAACGCACTTCCAAACTACGCCAAAAAGACACCTTCCCCTCCACCAATTTCCTTCAAACTACTTTGCCGCAAAACTAGATACTCCCAAGTTTCAGCCGATCCCGCAGACTCAGTTAAGAACTACTTAGCACACCACGAAATCTCGGCCTAAAAGCACGCACAAATCAAAACAGCTCCATTTTCCAAAAATACACATTAGCCAAACACACCCTTCCGCCCAAGCCAAAAATCCCCAAAATTCAGCACGCCTGGCCATCCACCTCCTCTACCGCTGATCCAACCCCCGGGCCCCTAGCGCACCTGGAACACTCCCAAAATAATTTCTCAATTTTCAGAAAAACGCCCATTGGATAACATGGCAAATCGCACCTCCGCACAAAACATGCTTTTTCCATCACTTCCACAGCTCAGATCCTTTTCAACTTTGGCATCACAGTAGTCCAAGCGATTCTCTAAATCCTCACCAAAAAGCAACCAAATCCATCCACTGGAACGGGTACGAATTTCCGCTCAAAAACACGCCCCCCCAAACACCAAAAACGGCCATAAATCGGCCAAATCTCGACCAAAAAACGCCAAAACCCCTCAACACTTTGTTAAACAGCATGTTAAAACAAATACTGCCTTCTCAATACAAGATATTAACTCTTTGGCAGCTGAAGCATAATCTTTCCCCAATGACTGCAGTACATGGGAAAGTCATGAACTCATCTCTCCACGTTATCACATAACACGTATATCTCCAAAACGTTTTCTCCAAGCACTTGAAAGAGATCCAGCTCTCTCCTGCCTAACGTAATGATAACAAGCTCTGCACAAACCATACCCACATGGCGCTCAGGGGTGTGGAATTTATGAAAATATCTACTTGTCCATGGGGCAAGTTGCTTCATAAATCTACTTGTCCTGTAACAAAATCCACTTGTCCCTTTGGTGCCATGTGGGTCGGCGACAAATTATGGCAGCAATCTCATTATATAAGAGCTCTTATATAGCCTCTCTGATTATGCCAGGGCTCATACCATAGTAGTTTTTGAATACTAGCAATCCCTTTATGTTGCCACGTTTCTGCAGATCTACATACTGGGACTGAAGGTAGTGGTGAGCAATAGTTCCAGGGTTGGAATGCCCTTTAAGTCTGTGCAAATCTACTAACTTGCATGTTTTAAGGATTTTCAACAACTCTTCTCTAATCTTTTCCCATACTGAGAAATGTTGGAAATTTACACCAGACAATGGCAGGCGTAAACCTTCTTCCAGAGTTGGGAAAAAAGTGGTTGATGGGAAAATCACCTTGCAAACACCCGGGTTTTCGCATGAGCAAATCTACACATGCATATTGGCTCATGATAAACTGCAGTTTTCAAATATTTTCCAGGAGTACATTTCTTGCCCTACTTGTATAAATTCTTGTAAATTCACGAAAGCCATACAGCTACACTTACTGCAAGGACAAATTCCAAGGGTGCACTTTTGAGACTTTCTTTAATATTAGGGCCCCTAATTTGGTCTGGCGTTAACCACAACCTTTTGTGTTTGTTAAAATTCTCTCTCCCTCTCTCTGTATCGGCTGGCTTCACTGTGAGTGACGGCATTAAGCTCTTTCACAAGGAGTATATTGGCACACAAAGTAGTTTTGTTCAGTGGCAGTAACTAATGTGCCAGTGTGTACTTTTTTTAGACGAATTTTTTTTTGCTTTTGTCAATGCTTGTTATGGTGAGGGCCCGGCAGCTCTCAAACCAAGAACGCTTTACAAAAAACATGCCAAAACGTATTGGCAAAACTAAAAAGCTGATCACTAATTTCAGACCTACTGGCTTGTTTATTTTTGTTTCTCATAATCTTATTGAAACTGGTTACACTCGTTTTCCAATATGAATATTTTTGCGAAATACTAGCATGCATCAACACATTTTACTAAATGATGCTGCAAAGAAACGGTACCTGAAATTTCACAATAGTTTAGCAAAAGACTTTTTTCCTACTTTCATTTTTTAGGAACATTTTATATTGAAAGCAAAGAGTCCTTAATCTTGCTCTCAAGCTTCTGCAAATATTTGCATCTAATTAGAGCGCATTCTGGCAGCATTATGCATAGCCTCATATTGCTAAACTGTGAAACCGCGAGTACACATTTTTATACTGTAACCACTATCAGTAGTGCGATCAGAACCTACATTTACTTAGAGCGCTCACCCTAATAATAAAGGCTTTCAATTAATGAACCATAAATACAAGTTTGAACAGCATTAACATAGGCACACAAATAATAACTTAACTTCAGGCATTGCCCTTCCCTGGTCCTTAATGTGCTACTGCAAACTGGCAACCAAAGGGTTTGTGCTGCAGGGGGTTGGGCCTACTTGTCCAAAGGACAAACTACACATTAAAACTTGATGCCCTTGACCCCAAACAATATGTCCTGGGCGTCGGGCTATAGGAATTCCACATCCCTGATGCAAATCAGTCTGACCCTGTGCCCCATGGGAACAGTCCAGCCCGAACCGCCAAGCCATGTCTTCCCTGGACCGGAAACAAACATCCTGGCACCGGTTTCGGATTCATAATCCTCATCAGCCAGGCTATCTTGAATCCAATGGCCAAGTGAACAAGGGACTCACGTCTGAGCATACCCTGCCACACTTAGGGCGAACAAAGCGATACAAAAGAAGATGATGGACGGTGCGTTTGAACAAATCAAACACTCACCCCCAGTCAACTGATCTGGGTTTAATCCATCACCATTCTTTAGTTCACTCAGCCACCCCAGTTCAGACATGGCTATATGCAAATCAGTCTGACCAAGTGCCCCATGGGAACAGTCCAGCCCGAACCGCCAAGCCATGTCTTCCCTGGACCGGAAACAAGCATCCTGGGACCGGTTTCGGATTCATAATCCTCATCAGCCAGGCTATCTTGAATCCAGTGGCCAAGTGAATAAGGGACTCACGTCTGAGCATACCCTGTCACACTTAGGGCAAACAAAGCGATACAAAAAGAGATGATGGACGGAGCGTTTGAACAAATCAAACACTCACCCCCAGTCAACTGATCTGGGTTTAATCCATCACCATTCTTTAGTTCACTCAGCCACCCCAGTTCAGACATGGCTATATGCAAATCAGTCTGACCCTGTGCCGGTCCCAGGATGCTTCTTTCCGGTCCATGGAAGACATGGCTTGGCAGTTTGGGCTGGACTGTTCCCATGAGGCACAGGGTCAGACTGATTTGCATATAGCCATGTCTGAAATGGGGTGGCTGAGTGAGCTAAAGAATGGTGATGGATTAAACCCAGATCAGTTGACTGGGGGTGAGTGTTTGATTTGCTCAAACACTCCGTCCATCATCCCCTTTTGTATCGCTAAACTTATAAGGTCCCAAAGGCGAGACCTATTGGCTATGCCAATGCTTGTTTTTTTGTTTTGTTAGCGGGAGATTTGCTAGGATTTAAACCTGGTCCCTTCAATGCATGGTTGGCAGCTGTAGCCACAAGGCTCCCCAATTAATCACGGACACGCAGCAAACCCCTTAAGACCACCTGGTGACCAGATACCTTCCTCACCTAGAGTTGTTTGCAAACTTAGTTCACAAGCAGAACGTCATGTCATTTTCGTGTTTATAGCTAAAGGTCACACCACCCTCCCCTCATGTTTTGGGCCACTCCATGGTCTCTGAGCCAAGGTCTGGCTGGATATGGCAGCCCTGACTCCAGGGCCACTTGAAAGGTACCAACAGTGAAAGGCTGACGTGCCCTGGGGTAAGAGAGGTTGGGCGAGGTTAAGGGTATTTACAACAATGCCAGATTATTTTTCCTGTCCTGGTTTTTTCTTTTACAAATCATTGTTTCTACAAGTGTAATTCCAACAAGTTTGTGTGAAATTAACAAACACTACAACTCTCAGAATGACCGATTCATTAAACGAAAAAACCGGACTAAAATTGAGGTTTGCCACTGACATGGAGTTATTAGTGGCGGCTACTCCTCTAAGGCAGAGGAGCGTCGCCCTAATGCTGTGCAGCGTTGAAAGAAATGAAAAATAAAATTATAACAACTTGATATTATCATTTTATTTGTTCCTGCTGCAGCAGCATGGGAGCGGGGCAGGGCTGCTCTTCTCGCAGAGCAGGGCGGGGGGGGGGCAGTGGTGGGCACACTGAAGTGTGCATGATGTTTTGGCCGGCCATGGGCCAGCCAAACAGTCATGGGCACTGCACTTAGCATGTTCTCCACCCAGGCTGCATTACAGCCTGGGTGGAGAACATGCACAAGCCCCCAGTCCCCGTCTGAGCACCGAACTACAGCACTCGGACCAATCACAATGCTGCACTGCAGCATTGTGATTGGCTCAGGGGAGCCTGCCTGCTTCCTGTTCGGCCAACGTGGAGGAGAGAGACGACATGGGAGAAAGCGGTGAGGAGGTAAGTGTCTTTCTGTTTTTTACACCTCCTTACCCCTGTGCCCCCTGCCCCACAACCCCATCTCTGTGCCGGCTGCCACTGGGAGTTATCTCTTTAGTATAGCCACAAGTTAATACAGCATCACAACTCACATATTTAGCCAGTCTTGCTTTCCAGGTAACACGTTGCATTCTGGGTCTTGTACTTTAGCTTTTAGCACTTTAAGCATTGAGTCAGATAAACCACCTAGCAATTTGTTATTTCTGCGTCAAGGGTTGAAGGTGTTTAACGTGACATGGCCATGCAATTCTCTAGTCTAGATTGTGTCCAGAGGTCAAAGTGGGTGGTATTGGAGGGGTACGATGTGCCCATACTTTTTTGAGTTATGAAAAACTGTTCACCTACTTTTTGTAAAATGACAACCGCCCCAAGGCGGTGAATTCTTCAGCTGAAGTGTCATTCAGTGAGTCTCCTGTGCTGTGAAACCGAAGAGGAGAGATGGCTAAACAGACCTTCTCACCAGGGTGACAGCTTGCCTGAAAGAAATGTAAATGTGCACTACGAGTTAATCTGCAAATGCAAAAAGTAATCTTCAAATGTAAAAGATGCTTGAGAGTCTGTACTGGCTTTAAGTGATCGAATCACAAGGCTTTATTTATTCTTTTTGAGTGGCAGTGCCCAGAGTTCACAACTGAGCTGTGAAGTACGTGTTTTTAATTATAATTGTATTTCTATAGCGCCTACTACACCTGACGATGTGTTGAAGGGACAGTTGTGTAAACCAATTGCATTACGTACATTCTGGGTATTGCTTAAATCTATTTTTTGGAAGCACCATTTTATCTTAAATTCTTTATGCGCATTTTGTAGCATTTTGAGGAAATGGACAGTGCAGTCGACGTTTCGGTCTTCTTTGAAGTTAATCCTTCAGACCATCTTCAGGACAAAAAGATACTGCTTGTAACAATGACCCATCGGAAAAACTGGAGGACTGCTGCCCGCTTGCTCATTTTACCAAAAGGAAAAATTGCCTACCTTAAAGAGTGAATCGTGTGACTAATTGCACACACCCGAAGAGATTGACATCACCGCTCTGTCTACTGTTATATCAGAGTGAAGTAAGGAGCACCAGTGAGGGTATTGAAAAGAGTACCATTTATGTCAAACTTTCCATACCTTGTTGGAAAAGGGTCATTGTTACAAGCAGTATCTTTTTGTATCTGCACTGTCCATTTCCTCAATAATTGATGTATTTTAAGCGACTGTTTGATCTATTATGCTATATGTCACTTCCTTGATTCAATTAGGAATGGATGCTTTTTATTAACGAATTGTAGGTCAGAGTCTACTGTACCTTTTTAATGTTTTTGCATTTGAATTAACTAGGTTTTGATTGTACCCTTGCAAATATATTTAAAATTCGGATAAGATATCCCTGTGTCTATTTCATTGCTTTGACTCTTTGCACATTGATTGCATAATTTATTTAATTTACTTCATTGTTGGTTCAAGATTTGTGAACTTTGAACTACTGAATAATTGTGTGAAGAATTTGAGTAATTACATATTTTTGAACAAAATCCCTTGCTGGCACACTTCACCCGACATTACTAGAATCGCCCAAGCCTCCAAGGGTATACTGGGTTTTCCCACTCCACCATTTCAGTGTTTCTTAAAGAGGCAGCCAGCTTACCTTTGGGGATTTAACAAAAAGATTACATAGTCAATGCAGTAAGACAAGTCATGAACCAGGGTGATATGCTGCTGCTTATATCAAGAAATTATACAAAAAAATGATGGATGGAATGTTTGTATTAATCTCAGCCATTGGTATTACTCTGGGCATCCCTGTCTGTGATTATTTTGCACACCATGCCAGACCTAGTCATTTGCCAATCAGTCTTGACCAGGCTCCAATAGGAACAGTGTAGCCGAACTGCCACGTTGGGTTCTCCCTGATCCAGAACACAAGACCGGGTATTGCCCTTATTAGGGCTCATCAGTCTATTATAGCTTAAGTCCAGTGGCACAGTGTGCTCAGGACCCACATCTGGGCAGACTTGTGGCACTGCAGTATACAAAAAATTAATGGATTGTATATCTTAAATTATGACTGAGTTCAAACTGAGGTGGCATGGTGTGCAAAAAAACAATGGACTGGGATTCGGCCAAAGTAATGACCAGACTGAGAATAGTTCAAGCATGCCACCCATTGTAGATTATATCAAGAAAAACACTATCTCATCCTGGGTGCAAGATGTCACAACAATAACTATTATTCTGATGCAGCGTATGTGATTCAAACAGGATTCGGTTCATAAATGGCTGTGGAAAGCCAAGAAGAAGTGATCAAATAGGGAAAACAGAAAATTAACAACAGTGTTGTGTGAGGTAATTTGTAATTTCATTGATTACATTCATGATTTCTGATGTGGTTTGAGATAAGGTGCTTTGAGTCCCAATATGTACAAACATGCAACCTACAGGACATGTACACCTCTTCTCTCGCCCATTAGTAAATTACCCAAGCACTTGCTCTACCACACAGAGCGATTTATGCACCATGTGCTCACCAGCTCCCTTCCTCTATTTTCCCACCCATTACTCCTTCAATGTTATTGTCCTAGAGGTGTCTAGATTTGAATTGTATGAAGTAAAGAGTGTAGCAAATAACCAGGAGAGTGGCACAGACTTGGAGGTGTAAAATATAGAGTTAAGTTAGGGAAACTATGCAATAGAAAGTGTTCATCTAAGTTGTTAATGTTTTCAGCGATGCCATTTAGGACATGGTGTAAGGTCAGGAGCACTGCAGCTCTGATTTAAAGTTGATTCAAACAGCCTTCAGTTGGTGCCGGTCACTGGGTGCGCCTGTGGGTATTTTTTATTTTTTGAACAAGACTACAGCCCGAACAGCTGAAAGGAATTACACCAAATTTGGCAAAAAGCTAAATGCCGGTCCAGAAAGCATGCTTTTTATGAATTGATTTAATCCGTTCAGTAGTTTAAAAAAATATTAAAGTTTTAGAAAATAGTAGGGGGGGAGCAAGGGCCTCCCCGAGCCATGAGGACTGCCACCTCTCCGGGGCTTCATATACATTGAATGCGGGGGTGCGCACAGTCCCCTGCAGCCCTGGAGACCATCACCTCACCAGAGCAACTTAAAACATAGGAGGGGGCTGTGTGCCCCCCCCCCCCCTCCTGGGCCATCAGGCCAGGGCCGGCTCCTGCAATGTCCCAGCATGCCACATCGGGGACACTGCTGTTTTCTATCTGTATAGCAGAAAATGCTCTCGCTTACTAGAAGCGGAGCGGAGATGCTTTTACACATGGAGCTGCATGATAGCAACTCCCTATGTGTGAAAGCAATGCCGGCTCCAGCATGAGGCAGGGACCGCAGAGGCCTTCAGGCATCTCCTGCGGTACACAATATTTAAAAAGTGGGTGCCGTGGGTGGGACCAGGGCACTCCCACTACATGCCAGGTCCGACAGCCCCGGGTGTGGCGGGGGATGGGGGTGTTTACTTGACCTCTTTGCCACTTTTGATACGGTCAACTACATTTGTGTGGTCGACCGACTGAATGCACTGGGGGTGAGGGGTCAGGTGAGTGCTCTACTTAAATCATTCCTGACTTCTAGAGTTCAATCAGTGAGTCTAGACGGATACACCCCTGAATCTTAGGTCTTACCATGTGATGTTCCGCAGGGTTCATCTTTGAGTCCATCCTTGTTCAATGTTTACGTCACCCCGTTGGCAGCATTCATTAGATCTTTTGGGTTTTCGTTGGTATCATACACGGACAACATCATGAAAGTGGTGTCCCTCTCCAATTCCAAATAATATTGATGAACCTTTTTGTAATTGTATGTCACCAGTGAATGACTGGATGGGCATGAACTGCCGCAAGTCAAATTTGGCTAAAACAGAGGTGATGCTGTTCGGCCATAATACACCCTTTTGGACCTCTTTGTGTTGGACTCAAGATATGGGGATTCTCCCCACTCCCAAGAATAAAGTAGTTCTGCTGGATAATAGACTAAATGATAAATTCCAGGTTAATGCAGTTACCTCTTCCTCCTTTTTCATCTTAAAAAGCTTGAAGAAAATCAGACATCCGATTCTTCACGACCTTCTGTAAACAATAGTCACTGCACTGGTTCCCTCACGTATTGACTACTGCAACGGCTTTATCTTAGCCTGCAAGTCAAACTCATGCAGAAATAGCAAACCGTACAAAACACTGCAGCTAGAATGCTTCTTAACCTGCCCAAATTGAAATGCACAGCGTTTTTATCTACCAGCAAGCAATTATGCCTACAGCATAAAGATGGTATTTTACTGTGACTTTAACTCTGCTAGTGGATAACAATTTTTGATTACTTGACAAATGCATGCAGGGCCTTGCAGTTTATCAGGGCTACAAAAATGCATCATTTCTGCATTTAAATTGATTGGTTACACTTACCAGTTATTTGCACCTGTGATCAAGGCCCCCGAGTGGGCTGAAACGCGTCAGGGAAAAGAGGACAGCACGTTGCCACCTTTATTTTTTGGCAATATAGGTGGCAAAAATATTGGGGGGGGTGTATATATATATATATATATACATATATATATATATATATATACATATATATATATATATACACATACATATATACACACATATATATATTCACTGAAAAAACCATAGGTTATAGACCATATATAGTTAGGAATTAGCATTTACAAAACCTTGAAAATTCACTGAAAAAACCATAGGTTATAGACCATATATAGTTAGGAATTAGCATTTACAAAACCTTATTTTACTCACACAAAACCATTGAAATTCCATATATAGTTAGTTGCACTAACTATATATCGCGCACCCGCAATCCACTGCTGATGATGTCACATATTACATCATTCATGACATGGTCAGTGACATCACTGATGACATCACTGATGACATCTCAAATGACATCACTGATGACATCACTGATAACAACATCCAGTGATTTTTTGTTTCTGTAAAGTTTAAATATGTCTTACATATTGAAGAATGAGTGGATGTGTAAGTGTCTGGACGAAGGATTTAGTAGGTGCATGACTGACTGTATGAGTGAGTGATTAAATGTGTCTCACTGAGTGCATGGGTTAGTGACTAAACTGTCTTAATTTGTGCATCATTATGTCTGTTGTTCTGTAAACTGCTGCATGTGTTGATCAGTAGCTATATGACTAACTATATGGGTTATTGATTGATTGCCCAAGTATTTGTATGGGAGACTGAGTGTGTGTGTGGCTAGCTGGGAGGTGTGTGACTCTGTGCAGATCAATGTGTACTTGTATCAATGATTGTATAAGAAGGTAAGTATGTGTTAGTATATGTTTGAAAATGTAAGGTGCTCTATGTTTAACTGTATAGACAAGAAAATGGAAGTGTCATTGATTCTTTACAGGACTGACTAGGTGTGTGAGTAACTCCATGGATGAGTGGCAGACTGTGAGTGTCTGTATAGGTGTATGAGTGCATATGATAGTGTTGTAAAGATGAGTGATTGTATGTATGAATGATTGTATGGGTGAATGAGTGAAGGTGTGTGTAGACGTAGCAATCAGTGAGTGCGTATGTAGTAACTAGTATTGGTGTGTCAATGGTTTCAAAAATTATATTCTGTATTTAACACTGGGTGAAACAGAGGTTATATTAAAATGTGAGGAGATGCATTGTATTGTCACATGAATGATATCATCAGTGATGTGGTCATTGATGTCAAATGAGATGTCATCAGTGATGTCATTTGAGATGTCATCAGTGATGTCATCAGTGATGTCACTGACCATGTCATGAATGATGTAATATGTGACATCATCAGCAGTGGATTGCGGGTGCGCGATATATAGTTAGTGCAACTAACTATATATGGAATTTCAATGGTTTTGTGTGAGTAAAATAAGGTTTTGTAAATGCTAATTCCTAACTATATATGGTCTATAACCTATGGTTTTTTCAGTGAATTTTCAAGGTTTTGTAAATGCTAATTCCTAACTATATATGGTCTATAACCTATGGTTTTTTCAGTGAATTTCATTGGTTTTTTAACAGCTAATATCTGTAGCTGTAAAATGTATTCTTCTTTAAATCCAAAAATATATTTTATATGTTTATGAATAATTTTTTTTTTAAATATTTTTTTTTCTTCGTTCCCGCTTCGCGAATCGGGAAGCTTCCCGTTAGCTGACCTTGATGCCGCGAAATAGACCGCGAGCCGGTAAACGTTTCTTTACCGCAACTGCCGCATTAGAAAACAACATCGTGACGCCTCCCGTCCGCATGACGTTTCACGTTGTCGCGTGATACGTCATATGACGTGCTACGTTAGTGAACTGGTACGCGAAGCGAGTCGCAAAGCGCAGGTTTCTGGAAGCAAACCGGGAGGCCCTGCAAAGCGCTTAACGTAAACACAGCAGGTCATGTGACTTGGTAATAACACTTTTCATTGGTTCATTTCACTTTTGGTTTCCTAATGATGTAAGACTAGGTCATATAATATAAAATGAACACTTTTCATTGGTTGAGAACTCTTGTTTTTCCCAAATGATGAAAATCCCTCCTTCTTTCCTCACTCTGACTTTCATCATTGTGAGAGAAAGACCCTTTGTTACCAGTGAGCAATGGCTTCTTTAGTAGCTTCAGCTGGTGCTTCCCCACCACCTCCACCACATCCAAGGAAGAGTGGACCACCTGCTCAAGTTATAATTCAACAAGAAGAGGAAGAAGAGGAACAGGACGACGAGCACGAAGAGAGGCAGTTTTTGGCTGAGGAGCCCAGGACGTCTCACCGGAAAGAAAACTTCATTTGGCAATTTTTTAAAATTCCCAAAGGTCAGAAAAAAGTAAATGCAAGATCCGTAACTTGCCTTATATGTCAAGATAGACTGTCCAGAGGGACCGAGAAAAAATACAGTTTCGGAAACTACACAATGCATCGCCATATGACTAGGTGGCATCCTAACAACTACAGTGCTGCACAGTTTCGGAACGACCTAGATAATCTCCCTATTATGGCCAGAAGATCTGTTGTACCGGAAGTAACGGGACCAGAGGGCAGGGAGATAGTGCCAAATATACAAATGAGATTTGGTGAAGTAAAACACGTCTGCGTACATTGCGATGGATTCATTTGCTACGGAGAAAGAAGCATCACTCTGATCAACAGAGCTATTGACTATCATATGCAAGTTTGTACGAAACGCCCAAAATAATAAATACTTTTTTTTTGTTTTGTTGCTCCTGTTGAGCCCTTTACAATGAATCGTTTTCATTGCCCCCTCCAAGAAAAACCCCCAAAAATATAAAACTGTTCAGAAAAATTCAAAAAAAGTAAAAAAATGTTCAGAAAAATAATAAAAAAAATATAAAACAACAAAAACAATAAAAAAAAAGTTCTTTTCAGAACTACCTCCCCGTTATTAAAAAATTGGTACAATATTTGGAACTGTGCCAACCTCTATTTCTCGTAGTTCGCTTCCCAGTTCGCTCGCCGGTACGCGAACTGGAAGTGAACCAAAAATTTAAAAAAAAAAAAAGAACAGTAAGTATAAGGGAAGGAAACAGACACTTATGTTAAAAGAAAGACAGCTATAAGGGAGTAAACTAGAGATACTATTACCCGTAATCCACTGCTGATGATGTCACATATTACATCATTCATGACATGCTCAGTGACATCATCAGCAGAGGATTGCGGGTTTTTTGGCAACGTGCCTTATCCACGGTTTAATAACGCTGCCTTTTGCTTTATATAAGTTTTCAAATTGTATGAAATATATACCAATAGGTCGTTATGAACCTTTAGGTAGTGCTTTTCTTCATGAGGTCTGGTCGCTTCCATACACATACAGATGTTTCAAAGATGATCAAGAAGTTTATCTGAATGGAGAGGAATGCACTGAGACGCCACATCATTCACTAATGTGTAGGCACATACAGTTACACGGTTCATGCAACAAACACCGACCAAATATGGCTTGCGTGTTGCAAGGCACGCCAGTTCCTGCTATCATCCCCACGTTCAAGTTGTTGGAAAATGGTAGTTATTTGATGCTCAATAATGAAGATTGTTCTGGGTTAATTAAAAGTATTCCTTTTATCGTAACAGTAAGTGAACGGGTTATTTGCTGCAGAAATGTTCTATTTCCTCCCACACATGAACATAGGGAGTTTTCAATCTCGCCACAAATACCAACCTTGGGAGCAGATTTCAACGGCATGGCAAGAATAAGAGCTCTTTTGTCTCAGAGAGAGGTGGCCTTGAGTTCGGCCCGTGAAACTTTCGTGCTTCACATAGCGAACACCCGTACAGAGGTGCAGACCCTTTTCAATACAGATTTGCCTTTCCATTTCAGCAAGATGGTTCGGACTATCTTTAACGCGTCCTCCACAAAGGCCCTGGCGCACTTTTTTAAAGTTGTTACCAGTGGTCTCGTGACTTCATTTGAGAAAATCTTTGGAGTCATCCCTGCTTTCTTTCATTCTATTTTTTCCACTCTGCTTCGTGGATTCCCATTTTTACTTGCATTACCAGCGGACGCTCTTGTGCTTTTTTACATTTTTAAATATGGATGTCCCTCCTGTGCAAGCTCCCGCCCTGCAGCTGCTGACACTGTTCCGCAATCGCATGCTAGAATATTATGGCACAATGCCGTTGGCGATATTAAGCACAGCATATGGATTATCTTTTCGATTCTCCTACTTCACCTGTGTCCAGCCTGTATTTCACTGCCTGACCTGTGATTTCGATTGGGCCATTGATTTGTGTCTCTGCGGACCGGTTTCTCCTGACGTCGACTTTAATCAGCTGATGACTCCTATCATTACTCACGAGTTGGTTTGTCCTGGCGAAAGGATTATGGCTGTGGCATTGATGCATGGACTAATTGGTCCCTGGAATTTACTGGCGGCAACACAGTCTTTCTTGGAACAGAGCTTTCTTGAAAACCCACCGAGCTGTCCTCTGATGGTGATAGAGGATCCGGTGCTGGGAGAGCACGTATGTTCTTTTCCGCTTTTAAATTGGATGGCTGAACTCTTTTCGGATGAAGACGGTGACTTCCTATTGGAGGCTGTTGCAGCTTATTTTGCATACACAGTTATGTCATAGACCTTTTTCATGTTTGATATGCTGAGTACTAGCATTTCATTGACAATTCATTGACTTATTTGTCAAGTTTTTATTATTTAGCTTGCCTATTGGCTTAAGACTCGATAAAGTACTTGGCTGTTTTATTTTTCTTTAGCATTAAATTTTCCTAGTTTTTAATGCTTTACCTTGCGGACCGTCCACATATAAACTTGCAATCTGCTCTCATGAGATGGCACTTCTATTATCTTATTCAGTTCGTTTCCGGATCATGGGGAGGTGTCATCTAGGTCCTGGATATCTTTACACCGTATTAAGTTAGCATGGGCTCATTACCGGTTTAAACGCCATTTTTCCTTTTTTGCAACTTCTGCACACGACACTTAGTTGTTGCTTTAGCTTTCAACCTAGTAGTTCATCGTGGTTTACATGAGAATAATATGTTCTTGCTCTACTATCTGCTTTGCTTGTTAAACTATATCTGTACAGCGAGTGCTGAAGTTTCAAGAACAACACGATACAGAATTGTTATGAGGTCTGATCTCCACGACTTCATACTCATAACATAAGTGCAACTTCTGCCAATTCTGGGCATGAGGCGGGTTTTATATTGCTTTGCCGAACACACATACATAACAGTTGATGCGGTTCACATGAAGAGAGAGCTGGTGTATGCTGATGTGATTCCTTCAAATCTAAGACACTAAAGTATGGGCACGCCCTAAACCAACACAAAGAGACCTTCTTAGCAAATAATATAATATGTGTATTAGGGAGGGTGAGATATAAGCAGCCGCGGGCCGTGGAGGGAGTTACGGTGGGGCAGGGAGGCAGGGAGGGGGAGGGGCAGGGTGGAGCCCTCTCCACCCTGCCCCTCCCCCTCCCCGCCTCCCTGCCCCACCGTAACTCCCTCCACGGCCCGCGGCTGCTTATAAGTGTTGCTAACTCTTATTCATTTACAGCATGTTAACATACTGTCACCATTCGCTTTTTATGTACTAGTAACTATGCTGGTAATTTTGCTACTGATAATATGTGTACTTGTATTATCTAAGATACTACGCCTGAGAAGACGGCATTAGTAAATAAACATTTCAAATACACATGTGTTCTTCTTAACTCCATGTTCTGGTTTCTAAGAAATATATAACGACCGACTATTCATGAGTTCCACGTATCCTGAGGTACTATAAGTTCATATTCTGGATTGTCTAAACATTGAGAGTTTGTTATATCCAATGTGACACTGTACCCAGCTTGCTAAGGGGTTTTGATTACTAAGGTGAGTTCTGGGACACCCTAATTCGCCGAGGTTCCAATCCTCTGTCCACAGTTCTGTGTGAGAACAGAAACCCTGCGACAGGGGCACCCCTGAGCCTTGCTGGAGCTTCATCACACTTGCGATACAACTCCAGCAATGCGCCACCTTTACGGCACAGATACGTCACGCATCGGTGCTGTTTTTGCCCCATGATGCGCCGCATTGTAAATGCAGCACACCATAGGTGACGGAACAGCGGCACAGAATGACTAACACATCCCTGGTGATGCGCCCGTCATCATAAATCTATCCCTATGCTTCTTATCTTGTTAGAGATGAACCGCCATATGTATCATCAAAGTTTTTTGCATTTCCTAAATAGCGAACTTTAAGGAATAAATAGCGATTCTTTACCATTCCTAGTTTGCGATGACCTATTTGCTAATTACAAATTACCCATTCATTTCCATGCAGCAGGAGGCCCATAGGAATGAAGGTGCAATTTGCGATTAGCAATTACCTCATCGCAAATTACGAATTTTTCCGAGGGTGCAGGGGTGTCTCAAGAACACCCTGCTGCACCCCCGAAAAAGAAATTTGGGGGCATATGGCGCACATAAATTTTGAAAACATTCCTTTACCTCAAAAACGATTTTCTTTTTTTTTATATATTCAAACTTTGAGTTTCAAAACAGTCTCAGAAACACACCAATTTGTCTTCAGCAGAGCAAAAGGTATGCATTCCAGAGTCTGCAGCTATCAAAAGCACAGAAATGCTGTAATTCCTCACACATATCTCTCATGTCACACCAATCAAAACTCTTCCCTCACTTTTTTTCAAAGCAAAACCCTGCCCCCTCTCTGCTTTTTCTGCATAGCAACCACCTCTTGCAAGACCTCTGGTGTTTCCAAGTTCACACAACAATGTTGCAATTGAACTCTGAACTCCCAGTGCACCTGCATATCCAGAGCATTCTTTCATTTAATGATTTTTTCTTCGCCACTCAAAATACATCTTTCAACGAACTCATCCATGCACACTAACTTTCTGTTTTCAGCAATCAAAATCCACCAATCACTCTTACTGCTTCATTAACACAGAAACTCCTCAGTTTTTTTCATTTTACACTCTCATTTTTTCAACTGCCATTTCATTGCCACACTTCATCTGACTGCAGCAGAACCTTCTCTCGCCATGTTTTCTGTCTGGATTGTTGGACATAGTTATATCTATTGGGCTCAAAGGTACGCTGAAAACAGGAATTTACCTAACCTCAATTTACAAGATGTGGAAATTAAGTGGTTTGGCCACAGAGGATTAAAATGTCAGCAATTGATACCATTGGTGAAAACCTTTATGCATTTGCCAAAACCTGACCTGTTAATTGTGCACTGTGGAGGTAATGATTTGGGCACTTTGACTGGGGTAGGTCTGGAAATGCTTTTAAAGGACACCTTTTTAGCAATTGATGGCACTTTTTCCTCAGACTGCCTTGGTATATTCAAATATATGCCAAAGACAAAAATGGAGGTGGTCGAACCAATTTTGTCCACAAAATGAGAAATCGAGGAAGCATGTAAACAAATCTGTTTCAGCTTACATGAGAGACCATGGAATGGGCTCCCTGTACAACAATAACTTGCGTTACTACATGCAAGATATCTACAGAGGAGATGGAGTTCACTTCTCAGATGAGGGCAACAGAATTTTCACTCTGAATTTAAGACTGTGCATTGGTACCTACTTATAAGTACCTAAATGTACCATAAACCCAAAAGCTCTTCTCAGAGCTACCCTACATCTGATCACTCACAATTATTATTTTACTCTAACTTTTTTCACTAATTTTCAAGAAAGTACGCTCCCCAGAACGCTTCCCGGTTCGCGAACCGGGCGCACTCCACGCAAAAAACTAAAAAAACGGTATTTTTTTTTTTTGCCCTGCGAGACCCTTTCAAAGCCTCCACATCAAACCTAGGGGTTCAGGGACGATCTACTATGCCCCCTTATGGTCATTTGCCCCTTCGCTTTGGCCTCCTCTGGTCTCTCGATCCTACCGAGAGACAAGATGGCGGCCGCTACGGACTGTTTGGAATGTTTACAGACGCCGAAGAACCAATCAGCTTCGCAAACCTCCGTAACGCGAAAAGTACACGAAGCGGAGCGCTGTTACAGATATATATCTTTTTTTGAACGTTAATTTCTCAAAATCCACTGGAGCACATATATTGAGACCTAGCAAAGGCACATCGGGCTACCAGTCCCTAATATTTTACCAAGTTTCGTGCAAATCCATTCAGCCGTTCGATTATTATTATTATTATTTTTTTTTGCCCCGCGGGGCCCTTTTAAAACCTCCACATCAAACCTAGGGGGTCAGCGAGGATCTACTATGCCCCCTTATGGTCATTTGCCCCTTCGCTTTGGCCTCCTCTTCTCTCTCGATCCTACCGAGAGACAAGATGGCGGCCGCTACGGACTGTTTGGAATGTTTACAGACGCCGGAGAACCAATCAGCTTCGCTTCACAAAGCTCCGTTGCGCGAAAAGTACGCGTCCTGGAGCGCTGCCCGGTCCGCTGTTACAGATATATATCTTTTTTTAAACGTTAATTTCTCAAAATCCACTGTAGCACATATATTGAGACCTACAAAAGGCACATCGGGCTACCAGTCCCTACAATTTTGCCAAGTTTCGTGCAAATCCATTCAGCCGTTCGGGCTAAAAGTGAGGCCAACCGCCCTATGGAAAACTCAATGTTAAAAACACGTTTTGGGACCCCCCTTTTTTCTCGGCCCCCCCTTGACGAACCCCCCCCAAATTTTCAAGGGTTGCTCAGAAACAAAATGTGCCATTTTCCTGAAAATTTCAGCCAATTCCGTCCACAAACGCCAAAGTTATTAGACATAGAATTTTCAAAAATCCCATAGAGAAAAAATCCTAACTATATATACCTACTGGCGACCGCCAGTAGGTAATATATAATATATATATATCTATATAATATATATATATATATATATATTCACTGAAAAAACCATAGGTTATAGACCATATATAGTTAGGAATTAGCATTTACAAAACCTTGAAAATTCACTGAAAAAACCATAGGTTATAGACCATATATAGTTAGGAATTAGCATTTAGAAAACCTTATTTTACTCACACAAAACCATTGAAATTCCATATATAGTTAGTTGCACTAACTATATATCGCGCACCCGCAATCCACTGCTGATGATGTCACATATTACATCATTCATGACATGGTCAGTGACATCACTGATGACATCACTGATGACATCATCTAGTGTCTGTGTGTTTTTGTAAAGTTTAAATACGTTTTACATATTGAAGAATGACTGGATGGATGGAAGACTGAGTGTGTGTGTGGCTGGCTGGGAGGTGTGTGACGCTGTGCATATCAATGTGTACTTGTATCAGTGATTGTATAAGAGAGTAAGTATGTGTTAGTATATGTGTGAAAAGTATGGTGTTCTGTGTTTAACTATAGATGAGGAAATCGAAGTGTGATTGATTCTTCACAGGACTGACGAGGTGTATGAGTGCATATGATAGTGTTCTAATAATAACTGACTGTATGTATGAGTAATTGTATGGGTGAATGAGTGAATGTGTGTGTAGACGTACGAATCAGTGAGTGCGTATGTAGTAACTGGTATTGGTGTGTCATGATGTCATCAGTGATGTCATTTGAGATGTCATCAGTGATGTCATTTCAGATGTCATTAGTGATGTTATCAGTGATGTCACTGAAGTATGGTGTTCTGTGTTTAACTGTATAGATGAAGAAATGGAAGTGTGATTGATTCTTTACAGGACTGACTTGGTGTGTGAGTAACTCCATGGATGAGTGGCAGTGTGTGACTGTCTGCATAGGTGTATGAGTGCATATGATAGTGTTGTAATAATGAGTGACTGTATGTATGAGTGATTGTATGGGTGAATGAGTGAATGTGTGTGTAGACGTAGGAATCAGTGAGTGCGTATGTAGTAACTGGTATTGGTGTGTCATGATGTCATCAGTGATGTCATTTGAGATGTCATCAGTGATGTCATCAGTTATGTCATTTGAGATGTCATCAGTGATGTCATCAGTGATGTCACTGACCATGTCATGAATGATGTAATATGTGACATCATCAGCAGTGGACTGCGGGTGCGCGATATATAGTTAGTGCAACTAACTATATATGGAATTTCAATGGTTTTGTGTGAGTAAAATAAGGTTTTCTAAATGCTAATTCCTAACTATATATGGTCTATAACCTATGGTTTTTTCAGTGAATTTTCAAGGTTTTGTAAATGCTAATTCCTAACTATATATGGTCTATAACCTATGGTTTTTTCAGTGAATTTCATTGGTTTTTTAACAGCTAATATCTGTAGCTGTAAAATGTATTCTTCTTTAAATCCAAAAATATATTTTATATGTTTATTAATAATTTTTTTTTTTAATATTTTTTTTCTTCGTTCCCGCTTCGCGAATCGGGAAGCTTCCCGTTAGCTGACCTTGATGCCGCGAAATAGACCGCGAGCCGGTAAACGTTTCTTTACCGCAACTGCCGCGTTAGAAAACAACATCGTGACGCCTCCCGTCCGCATGACGTTTCGCGTTGTCGCGTGATACTGTGGTAAATAAATAATTCATTACCGGTTCTATTTTTGACTATAATTAATAAACAGTTAGCTCAATAAATAAGAGTCAAGATACGAGGTAGCTAGAGTATACAGGCTTTAATCAAGCATAAAGGACTGGAACAGGACAGCCTGCATGGGACTTCGATGGCAGCTGCCGGGGGCAGGATCTGGGAGCATAAGGGATAACTTTTAATAACAGTGCACAATATTTATAGTTAAACAAATACATTACAGTCAATACAGTAGGCGTAGCAGTAGGCGGGGTTTGTAGCAGTCGCGAAAGATAAGAGCAGAATGAGGTAACAAGAAGGCGTGTACAGGGCGTATACATAGACATGTGATGCAAACGTAACAGAATATGTCATAAAAGGGGCGGAAACATGGAGGGGGCTACCTGAGCAGCTGGGACCTCTAACCTAGTGGTGCGCGCAAACTGACAATGACGTGTTACCAGGGAGAACTGGGGGGCTATGACTTCTGCGCTAGAAGAGGAGACTAAAGTCTGGAGTGCCAGAGCGACATGTACCTAAAGCCTATCTAGTATCTGGTGTTTAGAGAACATGTTGATAGAATCCAAAAGTTATCAGGGCAAAGGCTAACAGACATTAAGACTGGTGCATACATAATCCTACATGTAGTGTGTGTGCGAGGAATATTCTATGAATATTAATACAGTATTTCTCTTACATGGAGACATAAAGGCTAGACCATGACGGAAACTATTGATGCGATTCAGTAGCTTAGGAATGCAGAGAAGGAGGGCTGGACTGATAACTAGAATCATAACATACTCTTGGCAGACTGGGAGGCAGAGCCAGGCCGAGCCGGGCACTGCGAGGCATGAAAGTAAGCTACGGGTCAGGGATACAGGTGGGGGTTGTATCGCTCCTCGGAGAGGGTTCAGGAAACAGGAGCTGAATCTGAGTCCGGGCCCTTTTGAGGCCTAGAAACGGGGACAATTCAATGAATTAACGTGCACTCTGTGAAACGTGGCAACATAACTTTACATAGGCCTAATATTCGTTGTATTCACGATAACTGGAAACTGGCATACTAGAGATGGACACAACTGTAATTGCGTCTTTAATCGATCAGAAGGGAATACACGCATATCGATCATGCACATATAGCATAAGATGGGGAACACGTAGGCACATATAACATGGCAAAATTTACTTTTCCACATTCCCTCCTTGTGCCCTACGTTTCCATCAGGAAACATCAATATTCATGATACCATCTATCATTTCATACAGCATCATTTGCTCGTCTCGGATTGTCTTGGAACGGGACTTAGGACTAGGGATACAAGAGGTAGCACAAATGCCGCAAATCGCAGGGCCACATTGTATACAGAGGCAGCAACTGAATATGATCATTACTGCAATACCTAGGAATGACAATACTTTCCATCCCCAGGCAGATATGATACTCCAGAGCCAACCGGACCATGTCCAGGTGCCTGGATTCTGGTGTAACTGATGGGCAATTTTATGAAGTCTGGTTATAGCTGAATAAACAGACGGCGCGTTATTAGGAATGAAAATGCAGCAACTAGATCCGATGACTCTACATGCTCCTCCTCTATCGGCCAGTATGACGTCAAGAACGAGACGATTTTGGAGCACAACAAATCTCATAGCAGATTGCTCTTCAGTTAAGTTACCTAGAGCGGAAGTAGTCTCATTCACTACTGCTTCAAGGGTTCTGGTTAATCTACGTATTAACTTACTATTCTGGACAGGTCCTATAAAGAAGAAGAAACCTTTATTGAAATCTGTATACTGTTCTAGAGCAGTTTCAGTTTGATCGACAATTGGGGACTCGATCTCCCTTCTAGGTCTGACGTGTACTAGATGTGTGTTTCTGTGATAATCAGATGGGGCTAGAAAAACTGGTGGCAGTAGGAAGGCAATGTAACATGTTCCATCCCAGTCGAGGGGCAGACGAACATATGCGGTCTGACCACAAACAAAATAAGAATGACGTGAAGCTTTAAAAATAGATTTCCCACTGTCACTATACTCGACAGTAGTAGTACAATCACTATGTCCTACATGTACGGAACCATTATTCCTGACACATAATTCGCCTTTGACTGGTAGTACTGAAATAGCAGGTAAGTCTGGAGTAGTATCAGACTGAACATTCAGGACCATAAAATTCGAAGAATAATTACCTAAATTATAAACTTCATTTTCTAGATCTAACCCTGTTCTATGGGGGAGACCTTGCTTGTCTGGAAAACATGTTCTATTCAGAAGGGATATATCATTTGAAGATGACGTTAACGTGGACCATGCTCCACACGAACCATTATGTGAGAACGGATAAGGAAAGAGTGGCAGAACTCCCTTCGGTGTCTGGAAAGGGGGGAGTCGACCACACACCCAACAATTAGTGGCATTGCTGGTCTGGTGTGAATAGTGTAACATTCTTATAAATGTATTATTTCTCATAGCAAGACGATAGGATAACTCGTGAGGAGGCAGATCACTAAATGTGTCCTCTACTGTAGCATTAGAAAACTTATTTACATGAGAAATTGGAAAACATAAATGCAATGCATAACTTGTGCAGGTAACCATCAAACTTAGAAATAATAAGAAACTTAGAAAAACGATACATCGTATAGAGTTTTGACTAACTCTCTCTCTGTGGGGGTCTATCTTATACATGTCAGATACCTGTCTAACCGTTTCACCCGAGGGGGACTTAGACAATTAAACTGGCTGACTTATTTTACTAGACCGGAGCTTGGATTTATACTCCTGCTGCGGAGTTTTCTCTAACAGGGAGGGCTTGATTTCAAAGTCAGTAGCGGGACAGTCCTTGAAAATAGGGCAGTCTTTCGAAATGGAACAATCCTTTGAAAAAGTTTTAGTTCGTAATCCATGGAACTTCTTGATGTGGGACAGGTGGACCCACCCCTTACGGCCTTCCAACTTCACGGCCGTACGGGTGGTCAAGAGGACTAGTTGAGGTTGCTTCCAGCGGGGCTCCAGCGGACTTGAACGATCAAAATTCCTTATCAAAACGAGATCCCCGGGGATGACCTCATGCGGTTTCACTTCAGTGTTGTCTGGAAATGCGGCGGCAACCTGTGAACGACAAGAGTGTAGGGCAGACATCAAGGAAGCTAGGTAATCTGTCAACATATTACTGGAAACATCTGTAATACTGCGGGGTCTAGGTGTACCCCACATATTTGGGGGGCGGCCGAATACGACCTCATAAGGGGACAGACCTGATCTGGAGTGTGCGACCATGCGCATAAAGAATAGAGCAACTGGCAGGGCAACTAGCCAGTCTACACCTTTCTCTTGACATATCTTGGCAATACGGATTTTCAGGGTCTGATTATGTCTCTCTACGAGACCGGCTGCTTCAGGATGGCGCACACAATGGAACTTCCACTGGTACCCTAACAAAAGGGAAACATGCTTCATAAGCTCAGATGAGAATGGCTGGCCGTTATCAGAATACACGACCCTAGGGAGTCCATAACGGGGGAAGAATTCACGAACCAACTGCTTGGCAGTGGTCGCTGCTGTGTAATCTGGAACTGGATATGCTTCTGTCCACCTGGACAAAGCGCATACAACTACAAGGACATACTTGAAACCTCGACATCGCTCCATCTGAATATAATCCATCTGGAGGACTTCAAAAGGGTGGTCAGGAGGTTGGAATCCACCTTGTTCCACCGGGACACTTTTACCTGGATTGAACTGGCAACATATCATACAAGTACGGACTTTTTGCTTGGCTGCAGCTCGTAAGTGCTTGTTGAACCAAAGGTTCTGTATACTGTCTAACATAGCTTTTTCTCCTAGATGTGCTGGACTATGTGCGGTATTAATAATGACTTGAACCATAGAGTCGGGGAGAAACCATGTGGCTTTTCCCTTCGTCACCCATCCCTGATCTGTCTGGACCCCTCCTTGTTCGGACCATTTCTTGATTTCTTCGGGAGTGGCATGTAACTGTATGTCTATGACATCTTGTGTAGGGTCCTTAACTGTCATACAAGTAGTCGGATCTAGAGTGAGTGTCTGTGTCGTGTTAACTGGAATGTCTGGGGTCTGAGCTGTAAGCTTGGCTGTTCGATCTGCTAGATCGTTACCCTGGGAAATGATATCAGTAACTTTCGTATGTGCTTTGCACTTCATGATAGCAATAGCTGTCGGTAAATGTATTGCATCTAACAGAGCTTGAATGAGGAGACCATGCTGAATCTTGGTTCCATGAGAAGTCATGAAACCTCTCTCCTGCCAGAGCACTCCGAAGTCGTGTACAACTCCGAATGCGTAACGTGAATCTGTATATATGTTTACTTTCAGGTTCTTGGCACGTATGCAGGCTTGGGTCAGAGCAACTAGCTCTGCTGCTTGAGCAGACAGGGTGTCAATACGGTGTGTTTCAATAACTTCGGTTTCAGTAGTCACTGTATACGCGGCTACTAGTTCTCCTGTACTAGTTCTCATACATGAACCATCCACATAAAGTGTCAGGTCGGGATTAGGTAATGCAATGTCTGTCAGGTCTTGTCTTGGCTTGGTCATAGTGTTAATAACTTCCACACAGTCATGTGTGGCAGGATTTGAAGTAACTGACGGTAACAAAGTAGCAGGATTTAAAACGTTGCAGCGTCTGATTTCTATGTGTGGCTGGAACAGTGTCAGTTCATAACCTGTTAAACGTGCAATGGTCAAGTGTTGAGTCTGTGTTCGGTTTAAAAGAACTTCCACGGAATGTGGAACTTGTACTGTCAGGGAGTGTCCTAATACTATGGAATCACTTTGTCTGATAGCTAGAGCTGTAGCTGCAACTGACTTGAGGCACGCAGGCAGAGCCTGGGCTACTGGATCTAATGTGCTCGAAAAATAAGCACAAGGCTTGTACTGTCCTGCTTGATCTTGTGTGAGAACAGATAATGCAATACCATTACGTTCTGTGACAAAAAGTGTAAAAGGCTTACTGTAGTTCGGTGTAGCTAGAACAGGTGCTTGGCATAAGGCTTTCTTTAATTCATTAAAAACAAGTGTATGTTCCTGGGTCCAAGGGAGGACAGTCGATACGGCTGCCTCCTGTGTCGTTAACTGTATCAGTGGCTTGGCTAGAAATGCATACTGAGGAATCCATTGTCTGCAGTAAGAAGTGAGGCCAATAAAAGCACGTACCTCCTTCTGTGTCTTGGGCTGTGGAAGACTCGCTATTAACTGGATACGGTCTGGTGTCAACTGCCTACCCCACTTGGACAGTAAGTGGCCTAAGTAGATCACTTGCTGGACACAGAATTGAAGCTTCGAAGGGGACACCTTGTGCCCCATCTCGGCTAGGAAATACAGGACTGTAAGTGACGCACGCTCGCAGTCACATTCAGAACGGGCTGTGATCAGTAGATCATCGACATACTGGAGCAGGGCAGTGTCAGCTGGCATGTGAATGTTGTCTAGTTGTCTCTTAAGTGCTTGACTGTAAATACTAGGGCTTTCAGTGAAACCTTGAGGAGCTCGTGTAAATTTATAGCTCCTTCCATTTAAACAAAAACCGAAAAGATACTGGCTGTCTGGATGAATCGGGACACTGAAAAATGCATTTTTGAGGTCTATTACAGTAAAAAATGTAGCTTCAGAATCAATAGCTGTCAATAAGGAAGAAATATCTGGGACTACTGGATACTGGGGTATGATACATTTATTAAGTTCTCGAAGGTCAATCACTAATCGATATACTGGAGGTGCATTTGGATCAGTACGTTTCATGACTGGGATAATAGGAGAATTACATACATTGGAGTCAGTTTCTACAACCACTCCTTGAGCAATGAGCTCGTCAATAATTTTGGATAAGGCTGCTACAGCCTCAGGTGGCAATCTGTACTGTCTGATTCGTGGCAAGACTATACCTTGCTTGAGAGTCACACGATGGGGTGTGATTTGCATAAAACCTACATCAGTTGGACCTTGCGCCCATAAATGCTGCGGTACATTGGACAATCTTGGATCAAAATCACGTAATACATAGTGACCTTTAAAATCCCTTAAAAACATACGTATTCCCTCTGGGGAACAGCAAATAACTGCACCTAATTCTTTCAATGTCTTAATACCTAACAAATTTTCTGGACATGACTTCGTAAGTAACAAATCAGTAGTTCGGGACAATGGACCAACTTCTAGAGTAACTGGCTTTGATATCTCGTTTACAATAGGCTTTCCTGAAAATCCAAGGGAAACATTTCTAGAGCCTGAGAGCGGAGCCCCTGGAACCTCGTCATGACTGATAGTAGTCCTACTTGCCCCTGTATCAATCAAAAACTTTCTGTCTTTCCCTAATACTTGACTGTGTACATAGGGACCCTCTTGATCTACAGGTATCTCGATGAGAGGCAAGCCTACCTCCCTCTCTAGGCTGTTTCATGAATACTGTTGATACTCTGGATACTCTGTCTGGGCATACTGGTACATCTGCTGTGTAACATGCTGTGTTGCAGCAATAGGCTGCGGTGCTGGAACTGTCGGTTGTGCATTCTGTGGTGGCTGAGAAGTCTGTGAAACTTGTTCTTGTCTAGGCGGACGTGGTCTTTCTTTAGTCTTACCAGTTGCTATGTTGTGTTTCAGAACTGCACACTCGTTTATAAAATGACCTGGCTGTTTACAATAATTGCATGTCCCTTTAACGGGAGCTGCAGGATGACTGGCTTGACTCGGACCCCTCTTCTGACTGTCTTGTGGAACAGATTGTGCAACTAGTACCTTCCTTTTCGTGTCTTTCATACGTCTCCTTTCATGTTCTTGTTCTTCCCTGATTCTATTCTGGTGATACTGGAGCATCTGAAGCATTTGTGACGGGGTACTAGCTTGCCAGGTACTTTCGACTTTCAAAACTCGATTTTTAACTTGTGGACTTGAATTCTCGACTAGTTTAGTAACAAAAAGATGAGGGTATGACTCGCTACCTGTCTTCAAACCACTGTTGATAATGAAACATTTTTCGAATCTAGAATAAAAATCACTAGTGTCTTCATCCTGTTTCTGTTTGCATGCTGAGATTGCATCCCAATCTTCCTTTTTCGTGGCTAATAATCTTGGCAAAACTTGAATCAATAACTCGGGCAATTCTTTACATTTGTCCCCAAGACCGGTACCTGGTACTCGTATTTTATCTTCAGCTTCTAGAGCTGTCCAATCGATCTTTTTCTCTCCCACCTCCCATTCTTTTTCCTTGAGTTTCTCATATACCCCTGCGGGCAACAGGACCTTTAACATTTTAATAATATCTGGATACGTGTATTCTCCCATACGGAGCATGTCTTTTAATTCTCGATGGAACCCTGCTGGATCTTTGTCATGACAGGGAATTAATTTCTTCATCTCTAAGAGTTCCATTTTTGTGAGAGGGGTGTAAACAAATACTCGTTGCATTTCACCATCCGGTGTCCTAACTGGATGTACTTCTCGTAACGGATTCTGTCTATCCATGTAAAATGGTTTACTTTCTGGAGGTGAGACGTGAACAAAATGCGGATTCAGAAACGTTCTATATTTGTGGCGCTGTTCTAGAATGACACTAATTAAATCGGTACCTAAACCTTTCCATTTATACTGGAGTAACTCGTTCAGGACATCATGTAACGGACCTGGATCAGAATGTTGACCCTCATACAGTGTAATGAGGTGCTGGATCATATACATACCCACCAGTCGCTGCTCGGCTGGGGGCAGTTTCAGAAACATTTGTGCCACTATTTCGTCTGGAAAAGTGGTAGAATCAGTAGCCCATCGGACTGCTGATCGGGCTAGTTCTTGTTCATGCATGGTACTAAGTTCACTATAACCGATTCGTGATTTCAGAATGTGATCGGTAGCTTGAAATACTTGCTCAAGAGACCCTTGTTCTGGTGCTGGAAGAGGAAAAACTTTCTTGTGTTCTAGACGTGAATGTCGGTCGGGAAGTCTAGTTTTACCTACATACGCTATTCTGGTAGGATTCTCGTCGTCTACCTCTTCAGTAGAAGAGTCGTTTTCTTTCTCGCTTACTTGTGCTGCTTTGCGTTTCTCGTGAAACCTTATTATTTCCTTACGAATTTTCTTGTACATACTCTCTATACAACTGAGTGTCTTGTGTCTACCCTCGGCTATATTATCACTCCACCTTGTCAGAACTTTCATTTCGGTCGGATCTTTAGTCGGACAATCTTGTTCCCTTATTAAACAATTGATTAGAAATTTTAATAGCATGAGCTGAGTCTCAGCTTTCCTTAGAGACATGATTTCACCAATACTTTCTGAATCTTCTCCTGTACGCATGAAACGATATATTCTGTCTAGATCTTCTTTCATATTCGGTAGGGTGTCCAAATACTCGGTCACCCGTCTTACACGCAATGAATATATAACCATATTATCATCGCCTGGGACTGGATCATAACGGCATTCGGTAAGAGCTCGTCTGATATCTGCAACGGACTGGTATTTGGGCGTACGCTGTGACGCACGTTCATGTAACTCGACTAACGTTACACGTTTGTGTGGCGGCGGGGTACCAGGAGGACCTCCCCCCGCGGCCCCTAAACTGGAATCGTCGACTGATACTCTTCGTGCTGGCAGAGTGACCGATGTAGCGGGTACTTGTACTATGGGCTGGACCGGGGGTACCGTAACAGGTGCTGTAACAGGTGCCCCGGTGGCTGGAAGAACAGGAACTACATTATTTACAGGAGCTGGCGGAACAGGATTTGCATATTCTGGGACTGTGTCGTCCAAATAGGACGAGAGAAAAATATCAGCTGCGGTCGGTTTGTGACGTAGTTTAATCGGAACTAATGGCGGCGGGAAATTACATGGTGCTTCCGGGGTTGCTTTCAGCAAGCCCTCAGCAAGAAGAGGATACATACCCTTAATGAGGGCATTTCTCTGTCGGTCTGACTGTTCGGCTTTAACTCGTTCACCTATTTCGATTAATTCCCTTTCTTGGGCTCTTTCAGAGGATTCTCTACTTAATTCTGACTTTCTGATTTCTTTCTCTGTTCTTTTATGAGATTCTTTGCGCCATAACTCGATGGCATCTTTCTGGGACTGTCTGGATTTCTTTTTCCATAATACTTCTTCTACTCGCATGATGCACTCGGCATCCCATGTACCTGATACAGGCCATCTATATTTCTCTTCTAATTCCTTGGTGTACTCTACCCATAAATCTAGATATAATATGGCACTTATGCCATGCTTGTGATACATAAAATGACCTGGACTGTCCCTAGGCGGGACAGGAACTGCTTCTTCGAGCAGACCTTTTCTAGTTTTTAACTGACGTAACTTCGTGAACAGAGGCATAACTAAGGCTGGACACCATACAATACACGATAAACACAATAATAACTTTAAGAAAAACAAATCACTCATACCACGACATTGAAAACACATGAAATAACATTTATAATAACAGTTCGGACAGAATACCACCTGGAATACTGAAAACAGAACACATGAATTTCTCGAGAACAGAACTTACTAGAATGACTAGATGCACTGCTAAAACAGTACGAAACTTACCGGTCCCATAAAGAGACACGTCAGGACCCGCATCCACCTAGGTGGACACTTCGTGTTGGATCTGTGTACCCAAACCCACGGACCAGAGACAAATTAATTGACCCTGTCTAGATACTACCCCAGCAACGGTACTCACCGGGCAGCAAGAACGGAAGGCCTCGGACTGGACTGGACTGCTACGACGACGGACGGACGAACTTCGGACTTCAGTTACAGGTGGGCCTCCGGATACCTCGGACCTTGGACTCTCGGCTTGGGCTCTGGTCGGGACTCGCCGCGTTCCTCCACCGCCTCGTCTGGACGCTGGACCGCAACCTCCGTCTCCTCCGTGGGCCTGAGGGATACTTGAAGCAGAAATATCTGCACGTGGCCAGTATGGTTCCGTCACGGCTGCAGAGGATCAGGGGGCCTGCGTGGCTTCTCCGGCGCGTGGGGAAAGGGCAAGTCCCTATTCGGGCGCCATTATGTGGTAAATAAATAATTAATTACCGGTTCTATTTTTGACTATAATTAATAAACAGTTAGCTCAATAAATAAGAGTCAAGATACGAGGTAGCTAGAGTATACAGGCTTTAATCAAGCATAAAGGACTGGAACAGGACAGCCTGCATGGGACTTCGATGGCAGCTGCCGGGGGCAGGATCTGGGAGCATAAGGGATAACTTTTAATAACAGTGCACAATATTTATAGTTAAACAAATACATTACAGTCAATACAGTAGGCGTAGCAGTAGGCGGGGTTTGTAGCAGTCGCGAAAGATAAGAGCAGAATGAGGTAACAAGAAGGCGTGTACAGGGCGTATACATAGACATGTGATGCAAACGTAACAGAATATGTCATAAAAGGGGCGGAAACATGGAGGGGGCTACCTGAGCAGCTGGGACCTCTAACCTAGTGGTGCGCGCAAACTGACAATGACGTGTTACCAGGGAGAACTGGGGGGCTATGACTTCTGCGCTAGAAGAGGAGACTAAAGTCTGGAGTGTCAGAGCGACATGTACTTAAAGCCTATCTAGTATCTGGTGTTTAGAGAACATGTTGATAGAATCCAAAAGTTATCAGGGCAAAGGCTAACAGACATTAAGACTGGTGCATACATAATCCTACATGTAGTGTGTGCGAGGAATATTCTATGAATATTAATACAGTATTTCTCTTACATTGAGACATAAAGGCTAGACCATGACGGAAACTATTGATGCGATTCAGTAGCTTAGGAATGCAGAGAAGGAGGGCTGGACTGATAACTAGAATCATAACATACTCTTGGCAGACTGGGAGGCAGAGCCAGGCCGAGCCGGGCACTGCGAGGCATGAAAGTAAGCTAAGGGTCAGGGATACAGGTGGGGGCTGTATCGCTCCTCGGAGAGGGTTCAGGAAACAGGAGCTGAATCTGAGTCCGGGCCCTTTTGAGGCCTAGAAACGGGGACAATTCAATGAATTAACGTGCACACTGTGAAACGTGGCAACATAACTTTACATAGGCCTAATATTCGTTGTATTCACGATAACTGGAAACTGGCATACTAGAGATGGACACAACTGTAATTGCGTCTTTAATCGATCAGAAGGGAATACACGCATATCGATCATGCACATATAGCATAAGATGGGGAACACGTAGGCACATATAACATGGCAAAATTTACTTTTCCACAATACGTCATATGACGTGCTACGTTAGCGAACTGGTACGCTTACCGAGTCGCAAAGCACAGGTTTCTGGAAGCAAACCGGGAGGCCCTGCAAAGCGCTTAACGTAAACACAGCAGGTCATGTGACTTGGTAATAACACTTTTCATTGGTTCATTTCACTTTTGGTTTCCTAATGATGTAAGACTAGGTCATAAAATCTAAAATGAACACTTTTCATTGGTTGAGAACTATTGTTTTTCCCAAATGATGAAAATCCCTCCTTCTTTCCTCACTCTGACTTTCATCATTGTGAGAGAAAGACCCTTTGTTACCAGTGAGCAATGGCTTCTTTAGTAGCTTCAGCTGGTGCTTCCCCACCACCTCCACCACATCCAAGGAAGAGTGGACCACCTGCTCAAGTTATAATTCAGCAAGAAGAGGAAGAAGAGGAACAGGACGACGAGCACGAAGAGAGGCACTTTTTGCCTGAGGAGCCCAGGACGTCTCACCGGAAAGAAAACTTCATTTGGCAATTTTTTAAAATTCCCAAAGGTCAGAAAAAAGTAAATGCAAGATACGTAACTTGCCTTATATGTCAAGATAGACTGTCCAGAGGGACCGGCAAAAAATACAGTTTCGGAAACTACACAATGCATCGCCATATGACTAGGTGGCATCCTAACAACTACAGTGCTGCACAGTTTCGTAACGACCTAGATAATCTCCCTATTATGGCCAGAAGATCTGTTGTACCGGAAGTAACGGGACCAGAGGGCAGGGAGATGGTGCCAAATATTCAAACGAGATTTCATGAAGTAAAACACGTCTGCGTATATTGCAATGGATTCATTTGCTACGGAGAAAGAAGCATCACTCTGATCAACAGAGCTATTGACTATCATATGCAAGTTTGTACGAAACGCCCCAAATAATAAATACTTTTTTTTTGTTTTGTTGCTCCTGTTGAGCCCTTTACAATGAATCGTTTTCATTGCCCCCTGCAAGAAAAACCCAAAAAAATATAAAACTGTTCAGAAAAATTCAAAAAAAGTAAAAAAATGTTCAGAAAAATAATAAAAAAAATATAAAACAACAAAAACAATTTAAAAAAAAGTTCTTTTCAGAACTACCTCCCCGTTATTAAAAAATTGGTACAATATTTGGAACTGTGCCAACCTCTATTTCTCGTAGTTCGCTTCCCAGTTCGCTCGCCGGTACGCGAACCGGAAGTGAACCAAAATTTTTTTTTTTTAAAAAGAACAGTAAGTATAAGGGAAGGAAACAGACACTTATGTTAAAAGAAAGACAGCTATAGGGGAGTAAACTAGAGATACTATTACCCGTAATCCACTGCTGATGATGTCACAAATTACATCATTCATGACATGCTCAGTGACATCATCAGCAGAGGATTGCGGGTTTTTTGGCAACGTGCATTATCCACGGTTTAATAACGCTGCCTTTTGCTTTATATAAGTTTTCAAATTGTATGAAATATATACCAATAGGTCGTTATGAACCTTTAGGTAGTGCTTTTCTTCATGAGGTCTGGTCGCTTCCATACACATACAGATGTTTCAAAGATGATCAAGAAGTTTATCTGAATGGAGAGGAATGCACTGAGACGCCAGATCATTCACTAATGTGTAGGCACATACAGTTACACGGTTCATGCAACAAACACCGACCAAATATGGCTTGCGTGTTGCAAGGCACGCCAGTTCCTGCTATCATCCCCACGTTCAAGTTGTTGGAAAATGGTAGTTATTTGATGCTCAATAATGAAGATTGTTCTGGGTTAATTAAAAGTATTCCTTTTATCGTAACAGTAAGTGAACGGGTTATTTGCTGCAGAAATGTTCTATTTCCTCCCACACATGAACATAGGGAGTTTTCAATCTGGCCACAAATACCAACCTTGGGAGCAGATTTCAACGGCATGGCAAGAATAAGAGCTCTTTTGTCTCAGAGAGAGGTGGCCTTGAGTTCGGCCCGTGAAACTTTCGTGCTTCACATAGCGAACACCCGTACAGAGGTGCAGACCCTTTTCAATACAGATTCGCCTTTCCATTTCAGCAAGATGGTTCGGACTATCTTTAACGCGTCCTCCACAAAGGGCCTGGCGCACTTTTTTAAAGTTGTTACCAGTGGTCTCGTGACTTCATTTGAGAAAATCTTTGGAGTCATCCCTGCTTTCTTTCATTCTATGTTTTTCCACTGTGCTTCGTGGATTCCCATTTTTACTTGCATTACCAGCGGACACTCTTGTGCTTTTTTACATTTTTAAATATGGATGTCCCTCCTGTGCAAGCTCCCGCCCTGCAGCTGCTGACACTGTTCCGCAATCGCATGCTAGAATATTATGGCACAATGCCGTTGGCGATATTAAGCACGGCATATGGATTATCTTTTCGATTCTCCTACTTCACCTGTGTCCAGCCTGTATTTCACTGCCTGACCTGTGATTTCGATTGGGCCATTGATTTGTGTCTCTGCGGACCGGTTTCTCCTGACGTCGACTTTAATCAGCTGATGACTCCTATCATTACTCACGAGTTGGTTTGTCCTGGCGAAAGGATTATGGCTGTGGCATTGATGCATGGACTAATTGGTCCCTGGAATTTACTGGCGGCAACACAGTCTTTCTTGGAACAGAGCTTTCTTGAAAACCCACCGAGCTGTCCTCTGATGGTGATAGAGGATCCGGTGCTGGGAGAGCACGTATGTTCTTTTCCGCTTTTAAATTGGATGGCTGAACTCTTTTCGGATGAAGACGGTGACTTCCTATTGGAGGCTGTTGCAGCTTATTTTGCATACACAGTTATGTCATAGACCTTTTTCATGTTTGATATGCTGAGTACTAGCATTTCATTGACAATTCATTGACTTATTTGTCAAGTTTTTATTATTTAGCTTGCCTATTGGCTTAAGACTCGATAAAGTACTTGGCTGTTTTATTTTTCTTTAGCATTAAATTTTCCTAGTTTTTAATGTTTTACCTTGCGGACCGTCCACATATAAAGTTGCAATCTGCTCTCATGAGATGGCACTTCTATTATCTTATTCAGTTCGTTTCCGGATCATGGGGAGGTGTCATCTAGGTCCTGGATATCTTTACACCGTGTTAAGTTAGCATGGGCTCATTACCGGTTTAAACGCCATTTTTCCTTTTTTACAACTTCTGCACACGACACTTAGTTGTTGCTTTAGCTTTCAACCTAGTAGTTCATCGTGGTTTACATGAGAATAATATGTTATTGCTCTACTATCTGCTTTGCTTGTTAAACTATATCTGTACAGCGAGTGCTGAAGTTTCAAGAACAACACGATACAGAATTGTTATGAGGTCTGATCTCCACGACTTCATACTCATAACATAAGTGCAGCTTCTGCCAATTCTGGGCATGAGGCGGGTTTTATATTGCTTTGCCGAACACACATACACAACAGTTGATGCGGTTCACATGAAGAGAGAGCTGGTGTATGCTGATGTGATTCCTTCAAATCTAAGACACTAAAGTATGGGCACGCCCTAAACCAACACAAACAGACCTTCTTAGCAAATAATATAATATGTGTATTAGGGAGGGTGAGATATAAGCAGCCGCGGGCCGTGGAGGGAGTTACGGTGGGGCAGGGAGGCGGGGAGGGGGAGGGGCAGGGTGGAGCCCTCTCCACCCTGCCCCTCCCCCTTCCCGCCTCCCTGCCCCACCGTAACTCCCTCCACGGCCCGTGGCTGCTTATAAGTGTTGCTAACTCTTATTCATTTACAGCATGTTAACATACTGTCACCATTCGCTTTTTATGTACTAGTAACTATGCTGGTAATTTTGCTACTGATAATATGTGTACTTGTATTATCTAAGATACTACGCCTGAGAAGACGGCATTAGTAAATAAACATTTCAAATACACATGTGTTCTTCTTAACTCCATGTTCTGGTTTCTAAGAAATATATAACGACCGACTGTTCATGAGTTCCACGTATCCTGAGGTACTATAAGTTCATATTCTGGATTGTCTAAACATTGAGAGTTTGTTATATCCAATGTGACACTGTACCTAGCTTGCTAAGGGGTTTTTGATTACTAAGGTGAGTTTTGGGGCACCCTAATTCGCCGAGGTTCCAATCCTCTGTCCACAGTTCTGTGTGAGAACAGAAACCCTGCGACAGGGGCACCCCCGACCCTTGCTGGAGCTTCATCACACTTGCGATACAACTCCAGCAATGCGCCACCTTTACGGCACAGATACATCACGCATCTGTGCTGTTTTTGCCCCATGATGCGCAGCATTGTAAATGCAGCACACCATAGGTGACGGAACAGCGGCACAGAATGACTAACACATCCCTGGTGATGCGCCAGTCATCATAAATCTATCCCTATGCTTCTTATCTTGTTAGAGATGAACCGCCATATGTATCATCAAAGTTTTTTGCATTTCCTAAATAGCGAACTTTAAGGAATAAATAGCGATTCTTTACCATTCCTAGTTTGCGATGAGCTATTTGCTAATTACAAATTACCCATTCATTTCCTTCATTTCCATAGGGCGGTTGGACTCACTTTTAGCTCGCACGGCTGAATGGATTTCCACAAAACTTGGCAAAATTGTAGGGACTGGTAGCCCGATGTGCCTTTGCTATGTCTCAAGATATATGCTCCAGTGGTTTTTACGAAAATTAACTTTGAAAAATATATATTGGGCTACATTGGCCTATATATATGTTGGAGCCCAAATGTAGCCCAATGTAGCCCAATGAAGCCCAATGAAGCCCAATGTAGCCCAATGTAGCCCAAAGATGGCCGCCAGAGACAAAAAAAACAAATGTAGCCCAAATATCAGCCAGATGTAGCCCAACTATAGCCCAGTGACAGAATGACCAATCAGCTTCGCAAACCTGCGTTACGCGAAGCGGAGCGCTGTTACAGATATATATCTTTTTTTGAACGTTAATTTCTCAAAATCCACTGGAGCACATATATTGAGACCTAGCAAAGGCACATCGGGCTACCAGTCCCTAATATTTTACCAAGTTTCGTGCAAATCCATTCAGCCGTTCGATTATTATTTTATTTTTTTGCCCCGTGGGGCCCTTTTAAAACCTCCACATCAAACCTAGGGGGTCAGCGAGGATCTACTATGCCCCCTTATGGTCATTTGCCCCTTCGCTTTGGCCTCCTCTTGTCTCTCGATCCTACCGAGAGACAAGATGGCGGCCGCTACGGACTGTTTGGAATGTTTACAGACGCCGGAGAACCAATCAGCTTCGCTTCACAAAGCTCCGTTGCGCGAAAAGTACGCGTACTGGAGCGGTGCCCGGTCCGCTGTTACAGATATATATCTTTTTTTAAACGTTAATTTCTCAAAATCCACTGTAGCACATATATTGAGACCTACAAAAGGCACATCGGGCTACCAGTCCCTACAATTTTGCCAAGTTTCGTGCAAATCCATTCAGCCGTTCGGGCTAAAAGTGAGGCCAACCGCCCTATGGAAAACTCAATGTTAAAAACACGTTTTGGGACCCCCCTTTTTTCTCAACCCCCCCTGGACGAACCCCCCCCCCAATTTTCAGGGGATGCTCAGAAACAAAATGTGCCATTTTCCTGAAAATTTCAGCCAATTCCGTCCACAAACGCCAAAGTTATTTGACATAGAATTTTCAGAAATCCCATAGAGAAAAAATCCTAACTATATATACCTACTGGCGACCGCCAGTAGGTAATATATACACATACATATATACATATATATATCTATATTCACTGAAAAAACCATAGGTTATAGACCATATATAGTTAGGAATTAGCATTTAAAAAACCTTATTTTACTCACACAAAACCATTGAAATTCCATATATAGTCAGTTGTACTAACTATATATCGCGCACCCGCAATCCACTGCTGATCATGTCACATATTACATCATTCATGACATGGTCAGTGACATCACTGATGACATCACTGATGACATCTCAAATGACATCACTGATGACATCACTGATGACATCTCAAATGACATCACTGATGACATCACTGATGACAACATCCAGTGACTGTATGTTTCTGTAAAGTTAAAATATGTCTTACATATTGAAGAATGAGTGGATGTATAAGTGCCTGGATGAAGGATTTAGTAGGTGCATGACTGACTGTATGAGTGAGTGATTAAATGTGTCTCACTGAGTGCATGGGTTAGTGACTAAACTGTCTTAATTTGTGCATCATTATGTCTGTTGTTCTGTAAACTGCTGCATGTGTTGATCAGTAGCTATATGAGTAACTATATGGGTTATTGATTGGTTGCCCAAGTATTTTTATGGGAGACTGAGTGAGTGTGTGGGTGGCTGGGAGGTGTATGACTCTGTGCATAGATGTGTGAGCAGTTGATTCACTAGATGTATGGGTTCAAAAGTGCATGTGGAAACAGCTGTATGGGCGGTTGACTGTGTGCATGAGTGTATTGGTGAGTGAATGGATATCTCAGTGCTACATGTCAAAGTAAGTACATATGTAAAACACAGTACATGTGAGAGTTGGCATATATAAATAACTGTGCATAAGAGCCAGTGAATGTGTGAGTGGCTGTATGGATCATTGTGAACTTGTATCAGGGATTGTATAAGAGAGTAAATATGTTTTAGTATATGTTTGAATAAGTAAGGTGTGTATAACTGTATAGTTGAGGAAATGGAGGTGTGATTGATTCTTTGCATGACTGACTAGGTGTGTGAGTAACTCCATGGATGAGTGACAGTCTGTGAGTGTATGTTTATACTGAGTGTATCTAAGGTTATATAAGAGTCTGAAGAGGTTCATCATAATATCACATGAATGATGTCATCAGTGATGTGATCAGTAATGTCAAATGAGATGTCATCAGTGATGTCATTTGAGATGTCATCAGTGATGTCATCAGTGATGTCATTAGTGATGCCATTTGAGATGACATCAGTGATGACATCAGTGATGTCATCAGTGATGTCATTTGAGATGTCATTTGAGATGTCATCAGTGATGTCATCAGTGATGTCATTTGAGATGTCATCAGTGATGTCATCAGTGATGTCATTTGAGATGTCATCAGTGATGTCATCAGTGATGTCACTGACCATGTCATGAATGATGTAATATGTGACATGATCAGCAGTGGATTGCGGGTGCGCGATATATAGTTAGTACAACTAACTATATATGGAATTTCAATGGTTTTGTGTGAGTAAAATAAGGTTTTTTAAATGCTAATTCCTAACTATATATGGTCTATAACCTATGGTTTTTTCAGTGAATTTTCAAGGTTTTGTAAATGCTAATTCCTAACTATATATGGTCTATAACCTATGGTTTTTTCAGTGAATTTCATTGGTTTTTTAAAAGCTAATATCTGTAGCTGTAAAATGTATTCTTCTTTAAATCCAAAAATATATTTTATATGTTTATTAATAATTTTTTTTTAAATATTTTTTTTTCTTCGCTCCCGGTTCGCGAACCGGGAAGCTTCCCGTTAGCTCAATTTGATGCCGCGACCCGGTCCGCGAACCGGTAAACGTTCCGTTTGCGCAACTGCCGCGTTAGAAATCAACATCGTGACGCGTCGCGGAAGCGCGACGTATCACGTTGTCGCGTAATGCGTCTTATGACGCGCCGCGTTAGCGCACCCGGAAGTGCACCGGTACGCGAACTGAGACGTGAAGCGCAGCTCCCCGGAAGCGATCCGGGGCGCATCGCGAAAGCGCGACGTATCGCGTTGCCGCGTAATGCGTCTTATGACGTGCCACGTTAGCGCACCCGGAAGTGCTCCGGAGCGCGAACCGAGGCGCGAAGCGCAGCGACCCGGAAGCGATCCAGGGCGCGTTCCGCAGCGCGTAACATAAGCGTAACAGGTCATGTGACTTGTTAATAAAACTTTTCATTGGTTCATTTCACTTTTGCTTTCATAATGATGTAAGGCTAGGTCAGGTGACCTAAAAATAACACTTTTCATTGGTTTAGAACTATTGTTTTTCCCAAATGATGAAAACCCCTCCTTCTTTCCTCACTCTGACTTTCATCTTTGTGAGAGGAAGACCTTTTTTGATATTTGAGCAATGGCTTCATTGGTAGCTTCAGCTGGTGGACCCCCACCACCACCACCACCTCCTCATGGGAAGAGAGAACCACCTCCCCAGTTCATCAGCAACACAGAGGAGGAAGAGGATGAACAAGAGGAAGAGGAGACAGAAGGACCACAGTTTTTACAAGAGCAGCCCCGGGTTTCTCATCGGAAAACCAGTTTTATTTGAACGTTTTTTTCAATCCCTGAAGGGCAGAAGAAAGTTAATGCTAGATATGTCACCTGCCTCATATGTAAAGAGAAGTTATCTAGAGGCACCTTAAAAAAGTATAGCTTCGGTAACTACACCATGCATCGTCACATGAGCAGGTGGCATCGATTAAACTAGAGCCGGGCAGAGATGCGTGACCTGCAGGACAACCCACCAACTCCTGTGGCCAGGTCATCATCACAGATATCTTTGACAGCAGCAGAGGCACGGGAAACCGTGCCAAACATTCAGGACAACTTTGTCCATATGAAGTTTACCTGTTTGTATTGCGGTGCATTACTGTCATGTGGCAATATGAGCATTACCTTAATCAACCGAGCTTATGAAAATCACAATTGCCCTAAACGCCCCAGACAGTAATTTTTTTTTTGCTCCTGTTGAGCCCTTTCCAATGCCTGTTTTTTGTTGTTTCCCCTCCATCAAAAACAAAAAAAAACATAAAACTGTTCAAAAAATACAAAAAAAACAAAAAATGTTCAGAAAAATAAAAAAATATATAAAACAACAAAAACATTTAAAAAAAAGTTCTTTTCAGAACTACCTCCCCTTTCAAAAAAAATTGCTAGAATGTTTAGCACTCTGGCAAGCTCTATTTCTTTTGGTTCGCTTCCCCGTTCGCTTCCCGGTTCGCGAACCGGGAGCGAACCAAAAAAAAAAGAAAGAGTAAGTATAAGGGAAGTAAACAGAGAGTAATGTTAAAAGAAAGACAGCTATAGGGAGTAAACCAGAGATACTGTTTAATAGATCTATTTACCGAAGAAAAGATGGAAGAGGGTATAATTGTGAAAAACAAAATAGATAAGGAAGTGAAAGAAAAAAAAGAGAGTAGAACAATAACAAAGAAGAGTTTCTTGGAGAATGTGAGTGAATGTTCAAAATAAGATTAAAACATGTGGAATAACAGAGAGAAAAAACAGAAAACAGAAAAGAAAAAATAACAGAAAAAGATTAATTGAAACAGCAAAGAAATGTAAATAACATAGAGCCATATCATCAACATAGCCAATAAAAGTTTTTTTTTTTTTTTTTTTTTGAAAACCTTTATTGACATCAAAAGGAAAGACAAGACGAGGCCTACAACCAAGCCGGCCGGCCGCCATGTGCAAAATAATCAGGAGTCACCAGGCAAATATCACATAATCAATCAGTACAAAGTAGAGGCCGTACAATCGTAGAAGGGGAGAGGAGATAAGAAACCAAAGGGCTAAAACACAGGAGTAAATAAGGCTTAATTTTATAATATGGGGAGAAGGCATATGACAGGCTCACTTGCAATACGGAGGTATCCGGTATCCCAAACCAACCTCAACATTAATAAGGGGGCATGGGACAAATTATCGGGGGAACGATACAATGCATTCAAGAAATCAGGATGTGCGAGACACAGTCAGCCCCTGAGCATTATCCTCGTAACATGCCCGCCACCCAAGACACTACCAAGCCAGAGCAGAGGGAACGGAAAAACAATGCATCAAAACCAGCCCGTCATAGTAACCTCTGGGACACAGGAAGGGAAAAAAGGGGGGGGGAGGGACGAAGTGGGGAAGGGGAAGAGGAAGGGAAAGGAAAACGGAGAGAAGACTAAATAAAACAAGAAAAAAGAATAAAAAAAATATGAAAAACGAAAGGAAGAGGACACGCCAACACAGGCCCCCCGTGGCGGGAAGACAGGAGACAAAAGGAGTAGCGGCCCAAGTGGGGTTATGGCGATCGGGGAGAAAGACAGCCGAAACATAACAGGAGGAATAACGACGCCACACCCCCCACACGAAACACACCATAGGAGGTCGGGACAGACGCGGCCTCATGAAAAAGAGATACAAAAGGGCCATAGAACCAGAAAACAAACAAAAATAGAGCCCAACCCACCCATCCCACCCTGCACCCCTGTAGAAGGCTATGGCCCACCCTTCAAACAGCGTGCCTGTCGCCCTAAACCAGAACCCGAAATATAGCGAGAAGTAAGAAAGAAGAAAGAGACAAAAAGGCAACAAAAGCGGAAAAAAGAAGACAGGAGGGAGGAGCAGAAGAACTATAATCCGAACGGGCGGCCGCAGCCCTCCGCCCAACCAGAGAAGCACAGTCAAAAACAGATCAGGACGACACCCCATCACGTGCCACAAAACATGAGGAAAAGGGGACCTCCCACCTTTCTACGAGTAGAAACAATTATGCTACCAAGTCGTATACCGGGAATCAAACAGAAGTCGTACACTTCACCCCCAACCTTTTCGAACGATAAACCCCACCCACCACATGGCAATGTAAAGCCACATACTAAATACGAAATCAGCATATAATCGAGTGGAATGGTGACTAGCATAGTTACGTGGGGGGTAGATAAATCCACAAGGGAGCAATAGTCTAAACAGAAAGTATAGATGCATCAAAGATCGCAGCACGAACAATGAAAAACAGGAGTTCAGTTGCGCCACTGGAGCGGGCGATGTGGCCCCAATTATAGACACAGGCAAAGTCATCGAAGCAGGCACAGGAAGCAGTCCACCAATAGTTTCAGGCAACAATGTCAAACAGGGTCGCAGTACAGCATCCAGGTCCCCGGGGTCCGAACCTTGAGAAGCAGGGCGCCCCAAAGTCACCGACACACTACACGATCTTCGATCAGTGGCGGAGACACTCAAGTCAATCGAGGGGGGCGAGGCAATGAAGTCTTCGAAACAAGAGGACGACGAGAAGAAACGGCCGCCCAAAATGGCGGCAGATCGTGGCGGACCCACTGAGACGCCCAAGGCCAGGGAAGCGTGTAGGGATCTCAGGGCTTCCAGGATATCTCTGACCGTCGGCTCACGTCCATCAGATCCGCTCCCCACACCAATAGGCAACACGGGCCCGCCGCCACAGGGTGATTCTCGTTGCAGAGGGTCGGCCGCCATTTCGTGAATCAGCCCAATCGCCACTCACCAAGACCCCCGGAAATAACAGTTCGCAAATGTAGGACTTTACAAGCTCCGGGGGTCCCCGCAAGGGTGGCCTCGATGCCAAAAGGATATCCGCCCCAAACGGGTCTCCGCCAGCACCAGCACCGGTGCCCCAAACATGCGGAGTCCGGGCCCCGAGGACCAGGGCCGACGGACAAAGCAGCGGCGGGGAGAGACCCCTTCACAGAATCAGGTCCCCAGGCCTCTCATCCACGTCGGCCGCGCGGCCACCAGGGCAGGCCCGGGTCAGGATCGCCGGGATCTTCGCACATCGGTTCCCAACACTGGTTCTCGCTCTCGGCCGGGGCCGAGAGCCGTCGGATCCCACCGGCCAGGTCCCGGTCCAAGTCTCGCAGAGGCCCCGATCTCTCAGAGGCCACAACTCCGGAGCCACTGCACACCGAGACCCCGGGGTCGGATGGTAAGTACAAACAAGCCGTTATGTTACCAATGCCCCAAAAATGTGTCGTCCTCGCACAGGATAAAAGACAGGATCAGCAATCAGGACGGAGGGCTGCGGGAGCCGAGCTAAAGGGCGACCATTACGGCCGCGAGCTAGGCTCCTCGCCAATAAAAGTTTTGCAGCTTTTATCGGCAGAAATGTGTCGCTAAAGCCGCTTTTGCGGCAGAAAACTGCCGCTAAAACCACTTTTGCAGCAGTTTTCTGCCAATAAAAACAGCAATAATTTTATTGGCTGTGTTCATAATATGCGCCTTAGTGTGCTTCAACTACACAGAGAAAGCATTATGAACAAGTAGTGAAAGAGTGATCAGTCAAAGACACTAAGAGTAATAGAGACGGAGTGAGTGAACAAGAGTGAGGAACTATGAGAAGAGAGGGACTGCGAAAAAGAGTGGAAGGAGTTGAGTAAGTAGGTAATAGAGAAAGGAATGAGGAAAGTAGCAAAGGCAGGAAACTGAGGGTTAAAGAAATGAAGCTGTGGAACTAATAGTAGGTGAATGTGATAGAAATGTAACGAAAAGAGTACAAAACATTTATCTTATAATTGTCGTTAACTTACTCACTTTTTATTTTTATACTTTCAATCTGTGAAAGAGAGAACAAACATTTGAAAAATATTAAAACATGTATTTAAAAATTAGAAAAGACAAGGGAAAAGATTGAAGGACAAACAGTTTTTCAACAACTTTGACACTTACAGAAGCTTCTGCTTCTCCAGGCCCCCTACACAGTCCTAAAGATATACATTTTAAACTAACAGTATCTTGATGCAGATGAAGTGAGGCCTATCTTAAAACATGGTGCATCTTTTGCACTGCTGTTGTCTCACAAAAGTGTCGCAAGACACTAACATTTTAAATGATTGTTTCAGGATGCCAATAAGATGTGTCCTATCCAGAGGTTTGTTTGAGGTGAGGCCTACTCAGGGTTCCAAATGAAATTTCGAGTTGTTGAAGAGAACAGAGGACATAATACATGTGAAGGCCTACCAATGAAGTAAGTCATGTCCACTTCACTCTTGAACAAAGGCCAGACATCTTCTGTGTCCGTGGACAGACCTAAACTTCATCTGCACAATGTCATTCATAAACTTAGGAAACACAGGTGATGTAATTGAAAAATGTGGAGTTTCTTTTCCTCATTTCACAATCACATCACCTGTGTTGCCTTTGGTTAGGTATCTCATAGTGCAGATGGAGTCTAGCATATCAAAGAGTACATAGAAGTTGAGCAGTATATACAACAATTTTGACATTTACAGAAGACTTAGCTTCTTATCTTGTTGGAGATGAAGTCAGGCCTGTCTTGCAACATGGTGCATCTTTTGCATCACTGCTGCATCGGTTTCATGTGGCACGGGTTTTTTACAGCATGACACATCTGCCTAGATGCATCAATTTGTAATTTTGTCGCCTCATAGCAAATCTTTTGCACCGCCGCTACATCACAAAAGTGACGCACAGTGGCGCAAAAGAGGCATACACCTATCATAAATCTGTCCCTAACATTTGAAATGATTGATTCAGGATGACGATAAGGTGTGGCCTCTCCAGAGGTTTGTTTAAGGTGAGGCCTACTCAGGATTGCATATGAAATTTACGCTTGTTGAAGAGTACAGAGGAGATAATACATGTGAAGGCCTACCAATGAAGTAAGTCATGTCCACTTCACTCTTGAACAAAGGCCAGACCTCTTCTGTGTCCGTGGACAGACCTAAACTTCATCTGCACAATGTCATTCATAAACATAGGAAACACAGGTGATGTAATTGAAAAATGTGGAGTTTCTTTTCCTCATTTCACAATCACATCACCTGTGTTTCCTTTGCTTAGGTATCTCATAGTGCAGATGTAGTCCAGCATATGAAACAGTACCCAGAAGTGCAGCACTGCATGCAACAACTTTGACACTTACAAAAGCTTCAGCTTCTGCATGCCCCCTACACAGTGCTAATTATATACATTTTAAACTGATGGTATCTTGCTGGAGATGAACTGAAACCTATCTTGCAACATGGTGCATCTTTTACACAAAAGTGACCCACAGCGGAGCAAAAGAGGCGCACGGCCATCATAAATCTGACCCTAACATTTTAAATGATTGTTTCAAGATGCCGATAAGGTGTAACCTATCCACAGATTTGTTTCAGGTAAGTCCTACTCAGAGTTGCAGATGAAATTTAGGTTTGTTGAAGAATACAGAGGAGATAATACATGTGCAGGCCTACCAACGAAGTGAGTCATGTCCACTGCACTCTTGAACAAATGTCAGACCTCCTCTGTCTCCAGGAACAGGCCTAAACCTCATCGACACAATGTGATGTGTAATGTTAGGAAACACAGGTAATATAATTGAAAAACGTGCAATTTTTTTTGCTCATTCCACAATCATATCACCTGTGTTTCCTTTGCTTAGGTATCTCATTGTGGAAATGTAGTCTATCATATGAACGACTACGTAGAATATGAGCACTGTATGCAACAACTTTGACACTTACAGAAGCCTCACCTTCTCCATGCCTCCTACACAGTTCTACATGTACATCATAAATGCAAACAGTACAGAATTAATTATACATGTTAAATGGTTTATTTTTGCTGTTCTCAGAATGTATCAAATTTCACTAAAAACAGTGACTTGAAGGTATTCATCATATAACAGCGGGGGAAAAAAAACACAATCAAAATGATTGTTTTTAAAAAACCCATACAACATAACAAATCAGAATTCAGAACTCCTTAAAGTTAACTTACTTTCCATGACGTCGAAGGATGTCCTATGAACAGCTTACACTCTGTTGTGCTGTTATTACTTTCAGCCCACCACTTTCTGAAAGAAAACCTCCATCGTTTTGAAAAATATGTTACATACAATAAATGACTTCTCGCTCTCTACCACACGTTTCCACAAGGCCAAATCATGTCAGAGCCATTTATAACTCTTGGAATTCTTGTAAGCCAATCCCGTCATGTTGTATTTCCGCAACTTTCAGAATTAAAATGTTGAAGATCATTTTCACAATCCTGGACTACTAATATCTTACCCTTCTTGTTCACTCATGTTCTACATTTCCTATGACACTGATACTGCTTACTATGAAGCAGACTTACACTACCTCTATGACTACTACAATTATTTAATTCTCTACATCACTTTTAATCACAAAGCAATATAAAACAGTAGACAGCATTGCAGACTTACATTCCCTCTACTCCATGTTTTGATTGGCTGCTTGAATTAGCTTATAAAAAGAAATAGTTTTTCTGAACTCATTCAAAGTGCAGTTATTTTTCCATGACGTCCAGTGTTATGGTAAGAAGTTATGTCTCTGTACTACACTTATCCTCAAGGCCAAATCGTGTAGGAGCCATTAGAACTTCTTGAAATTCCTCAGAGCACATCCCGAGATTCTTTCCCTAAAATTTTGGTTTTAAAAACACCAGGTAAGAATTTTTAAGGTCATACGGCAATTTTTTTTTGAAAATTAAAACAGAATCGTTGCAGAATGACCAGCCATTTCTAGACTTTAAATAAGCTGTGTAATGTCCTGATGTTATTGAAGGACCGTCATGATATATAATTGCTACAGTTACAAAAGTCCTTCCTGATATTGACAACTGTGAAGCCACAAAATTTTTAATTAAAGTTGTCAATTTTGTTCCATCAGGCCTGCATCGTTGGAACATTAAAATGACATACTGGCCATATGTTCGTATAAATAATGTTGACATCATTTCAGATTTACATTGGCTACATTCCATGTTGTGATCAGCTGCTTTTACTAGCTTATTAAAAGAGACTGATTTACTGTCTGGCAAAGTTAAATATATAAATCATTCTGAGTCTACACTAGTAGTACTTGATACCCTACAGTTCTCGCAGTCATGCTGCCATTGATAAGAAAGCCCAAACAGGTGATCTACATCTACACCTTCAGCATGCAATACATCAAGCATATACATTAAAAACTCCTGACAATCTTGCTGAATATTTTGAGAGAATTGTGTTTGACCTGAACATCTGTCTAACAGATGTCGAATTTCAGACACACTTTCTATTTTTGTTCTATCAGTGCTACATTTCTCTAACACAGAATTTAACAAACTGCAAAATCTTTGATCAGAATTGACCACAATCTCTTCTTTTACATTTTCTAGAGAAAACAAAACATTAACCACTACATTAGCATAGCAGTTGATACCAGAACTGTTTTCAAATTGAAAACCAACAACATCTTCAACAGAATCCTTTTTGTTTCTGCTTATAATTTCAGGTTCATCGACTTTTCGTCTTTTTGCTACAACCTCCCTAGTATTGGTCACATTTGTTCGTTTCCGGCCTACCACACGTTTCTCAAACAAAGGATATTGAGGCAAATGTGGCGCATACTCTCTTCTTAACCTATTGTATTCCTTAACACAATCTAGATCCGCACAAATGTTTGTGACATCACACTCAATCAAGTACAATCCCGATAAAGTTCTAACTCGTGACAATGCCACATATGCCATACCCTCCTTGAACACAGAACTGCCAATATTCACCAATGCACTGTCTACACTTAAACCTTGCGATTTATGGATTGTCACCGCATATGCCAAGCAAACAGGAAACTGCTTACGGCGAACATATAAGTCTTTTACAAGCAAAAATCTAGCAGAACAACAACCAATTAGCTGTACTTCCTCAATGCCATCAAATTTAATTTTTAAAAATTCAATTCCATCTCTATTTCTGTATTTCACAAAATCAACCACATTACCCATTGATCCATTTACCAGACCTCTTTCAACATGTAAATTCCTTCTTAAAATTATACAGATGTTTAAGCACACATTCAGAGTCTTTTCAAAACCTGCAGTTTTAGATATAGTCTTCTCTAATGAATCCAATTTGGATTTCAAATTCTCAGACAAAATAATTGTTGATCCCATATGCTCTACTCTGTCAATAGCTTCCAGTTTCACAATCTCTTGCTTTTCTAAATGCAACATTTTGTTGTTGAAGATGGCACATTCTGCAAGAGTTGGCATCAAACATATTCCAGATTTCTTCTCAGTAATTTTCTGAAAAATATTCTCAGGCACAACATTTTGTTCTGGATATAAATTTGACAGTAATCGTGCATGTAAAGCTTCTTTCCCATGCTCGGTCACTTTTCCAATTCTAACATCTTGTAGAATATTCTTGTAAACTTCATCCTTCGCCTGACGCATATTTTCATGCAGTTCAGCATAATTGAAGTTTAACCATATATTGACGTTGCCTATGCTCCCTAGGCACTTCCTGGTATCTTCATGCGTGAGCATTTTGAACACAGGTTGCCCTTTCACTGGTGTCAGCTGCAGAAGATCTCCGAAAACAATGATGTGTTTGCCACCAAATAACACATCATACTCTGTTTTGAGAACTTCTTGCATTCTCAAATGCACAAAGGCAAGCATGACATTGGAAACCATGCTTACTTCGTCAATGATAAGAAGTTTCATTTTCCTCAAGATTCTTGAAACTTCACAACAAGCATCTCCAGATAGCTTGTGATATTGTAATTTGTTGTCATGCTCCACTGGCAGCATCAGTAAACGATGTAAAGTAATCCCTTTAATGTTATGTGCTGCCAGTCCAGTTGGAGCGGTGACAACACAAGACAGCGATGACTCAGTCCTTTCCTGCAAATAACATGAAATTGCTTTAATGAGGAAACTTTTTCCAGTTCCCGCTTCTCCACTCACGTACAGTTGGACAGGCTTCAACGACGTACATGAGCACTCTTTCTTCTCATGACTTAATCCATGATCAAATTGCATGGTAACTTCGTCATATATTTTCCTCTGCTCAACGTTGAGTTGTCTTTCCAAGTCTTCTAAGTTAACCGCATCCTCCTGAGCATGTGCCATGGCTCTTTCCACTTCATTCATGGCAGTGGCAGCTTCATTTTCGATAACAGGTCCTCCTAGTGGATCCTGACTCAATGAAGCAGAACTCTGACTGTCCTGAGAACTGTCTCTGGCAATCTCGGCTGCAAACGTTGCTTCCTGCTCGATTTCCGCATTCAACATTTCTACATATTTGGGAAAAGCAGGACATTCTATGGTCTGCTTGGCGGCAGTGAAAGAGTCTTCGTAACAGAGGAAATCTCCAAGCAGTTCCTCTTCTGCACGCCAAGGCTTGAAAAGTTGCAAAAGTGCTAAATAGAAAAACTCCTTTTTTTCAGGAGATTCGCCACTCAATTTTCGATGGTTTACCAAGTGGCATTTTCTTTGCTTGACCAGACATCCCTCACTTCCAATTACAGCATACACTCCTTTCTCAGTATCTTCTTTGATGTTCCTCTTGAATATGTAATTTTGAAGAACCTCATACAGACAAACATTCTCGAGGTGACTGCTTCGATTTGGATAATATGTATCCAACATGTTGGTCTTCAAAATGTCGGTACTGTTTGGCTCCTTTTCCGCCAAATACTCAATTTCCCGCACAGGTTTCAGAACTCGATTACGCGTTGCAGCAAGACCAAGACTCGCCCAAACGATACTCCTAGATTTGGCATAGAGACTTGCTGAAGACAACCGGTCAGAACATTCGTAAGCTCCGATTTCTCGATGCGACAACATCTTCAGACTGAAACTGTACAACTTCTTACTGAGGCTCTTTTCATGGGAAATGTCCTCCCACATATCCTTCAATTCTGTCTTCTCTTTTTTGGTGATGTAAGATGTCACATACCGAGCCACAGCCATACAGTTATCAGCCACAAACTGTATATCCATGTTAGCATTCCACATGGACAAAATCACTGGGTTGTAGTCGTTGATGTACTTGGACTCTTCATTCCTCTTCAAATTGTATGTGTTTTTCGGTGATTTCTTCATCACATTATGTCGCAGCGAAGACATCAAACTGTTTACTCTTCCTTTAGAAATCACCGGTCGTGGAAACCCGAAACGACATTTGGTGTAGAACTTGTCCTTGTTTCGGAATTTACGACGACAGTACTTTCCACAACGATGGCTTTGGAAACGTAGAACTTTTTCTCTTAGGCTTTTCTTCTCCTTTGCGTTTGGAACAGCACACGTAGAATACTGTTGTATGAAACTCATCACTGAGTCTTCTGGATCCGTTCCAAATTTAGGTGCATTAGTGATCCACAACAGCATATGTATGTGAGGAGCACCTCTTGCTTGGTACTCCTTTCTCCAGAAGAAATCCAACACCTCTCCAAGAGGTGGATTCTTCTTATTCATGATGAAAGACATCATAGCTTCAAATCTATGATTGAAGTACCGGCATACATTGACTGGATCCAAAGAACACAGTTCTCCGGGTGTCTTGAATTCGATGTTTTCGATGTTTCCATTTGCCTCTCGTAGAAATTCAAGTAAGTCTTCCCAGCCATACTCGGCACAGCTCAGAGTGAGGAACCATGTGGGAGTTCCTAAGTTCCTCAGCATACATTTTAAATCACCATGACGACGGTACCAGTACTCATTAGTACCACGCTGACACGCCATGAGATAAATCAGGTGAGAATCCAAAATATTGTCTTGCACATTGACTTTATCCATAAAGTCACTTGCCGAGATATTTTGCAGCTGTACACCACTTTTCAAGAAGTGGTTCACTGCATATGACAGTCCAGACAGATCGCTTTCAAACAGGAGATGAAACAAATAGGGAATGCATTGTCGAAACCTAGGATCTTCTGCATACAATCGTAAAGTCCGGTATTCAGAAGCAGGAATTTGATGAGTTCGCTCATCATATCTTCCTCCTTGACCTGTTGGAAATAGCTGTGGGAAACACCGACCTTCCAAACTTTCCTCCCAAACACTAATGGGACTCCCTTTGGCTTGTTTCATTTGAAACAACTCAATAGCATTCCCCATGACTTCCTTGGAATGCAAAGGATGAACACTATAATGTTCATATATTTCTTCACTTTTAGAGGGTTCTACTTTCTCAATTTGACCAGCACACAAATCGCTATCCTCTTCTTCACTTACTTCCTCTTCTGCAACATATACATTCTTATAGTACTTATTGTTTTTTTTCAAATACAATGTTGCCTTTTTGACTTTCCTAACATCCACTAAATCTTGCCATATTTTCTTATTCTTTGTCGGAACCCCATTAACTAAGATAACCAGAGGGTCCTCTTCCACTTTTTCTACACCAATTGTGTTAATGTTTTTCTTCAAATCTAGAGGCAAATAAACAACTCTTCCCTTTAATCCTCTCTGTAAATCTGATGGAGGCAATTTCCCTGTCTTTGGCTCCATTCTTACAATAGCCTGAAAGGGATGGATACTTTGAATCAAAATAGATTCATAAGTATTTAAATCCTTCAATTCAGAAGGAATCTCAACCAATTCCAGATTATTATGAAGTGCTCTAGCAGGCATCTGGTTTTGATTTAATTTGTTATAACAATAAGTACACACACGTTGATCCGATCCCAAATCAAAACAATTTTCTACCATCAAGTATGTTGTGAAATCATTCCATTCACTATTATTTTCCCTTTCACTTTTTGCATATAAATCCACTAACTTAGTCTGATTCTTATAATAAGTGTGTCGACAACACACACAAGTGAAATTAGGCCTCTCACTTGATTTCACCTGAAACGTCGCAATTTCCCTCTGAAAATTATCTGTACTGGAAACCTGTACACTATCTTCCACATTACCTTCTTCTTCTTGGTCAATTTCAACATTCTCCTCTTTACTTCCAAAGTAACAAAACTCAATTTCTTCACAAATATTCTTCACATCTATTTCAGAACCATGCAAAAGAGCAGCGCATAATTGTTTAAGCATAATTGCTGGACTAACTAATTTCCTCACTTTATTATGATGCACTGCTAGCATCCTGAAATGATGAAAAACACTCTGGCATACTCTCCTGGAAAGACAAGCCAGTGAATGACCATGCAAACCTGTCACTTCTCTCACTCTGCAAGGATCTAATTCTTGCAACAACTTCATTTTCTGCTTCAAACTTTTCTTATTAAATGTCCGTACAAAATCACAAAGCAAATTGATGGAATCCTGTCGCACACTGCAAATACTACTACACTTCCAGGTGTACACAGGACCCTTAGGACGTCTTCCTAAAACCTCATTACCTAACACCTCTTCTGTCTCTGTTGTCACAAGTTTTTCTTTTTCAACTGGACAACCATCTTTCACTTCATAAGCTCGACCACTGGTGTCAACTGCATGCACCAAATCATTATCCTGGAAATAACTCTCCTCATTAAAAAATGCCTCACAACTTGAACTATGCATCCATTCTCCGGAAAAAACTTCACAAAAATTACTACGATTAGCTATTCTCTTCCATCTACTATTTCTTTTGAAATCATAAATTGCCTTGTTTAGCTTCCTAATTCTATTGATTATCAAAATAAATAACTTACGTTTAATTTCAAATGCCTGATCAATAACTTTCTCAACTTTTTTTTCTCTTATAAAAAACCACTTTCTGTTGACCTTTCTTTAATATTTTTTAACAAATTGCCAATTATCCTGTTGCGGAACATTCGTTTACGAATGTCCCTAAACTGTTGTTTCCTTCTACTATCACGCACAGAGTTATCTCTTGCTCTAGCAGTAACATTTTTGATTGGCCTTTCCTTTCCGTTTAAAATGCTTCTCTTTTTCTGGACTGAAACATTTTCTGTAGTAATATTTTTTTTACTACAAATATTTCTCATGAATGTTTTTGTGCTCTTACCCGGTGCTTTCTTGGTGACTTGACAAGTTTTTTTGGTAGAGGACTGCTGCATTATTTCATGTACCTGCTGTCTTTGACGTTTTGCAGCCTTTTTAAGTCTATCCTTGGTTGGCATGCTGAAATCTTGAAATGATATGCAGTTGAATCTGTGGTAAAATATAATAAAAAATGTTATTAACCACTATTACCAAACAGTAAATCAATAACAGTCATCAAAAACTTAACACACTACTTGACATTTTTACATAGAACATTTTTTAGTGCTTTGGCAAATATATAATACACAAATAGCAGAAAAGAAATAGAATTCTTCTTCATTTTACCTCTACTATTTTATATGTGATTCTGATCTAATTTTATGAGCATATTTTAATATTTTATTGAAGACACTAGACATAACCTGTTTTTAAAGGTGTTTTTAATTATAAATCAAACGGTTTACATTTTTACTTTTCATTTATTATAAATTTTAAAAATAAATGTTTATAGTTCCATAGGCTCAAGCACGTCAGCTTCCCAACCTATGTCATACAATTCTGACAAATCGGCATCCTCATCATGTTCTTCATCATCCTGAGAATTTAAATCATCCAATGGATCTACTTCCACTGACGTTTCAATTACAAGTTCAATGATAATGTCATAATCAACTGATTGCTGATTGTCACTCATGGTTGATGTTGTCGTTATCTTTAAAGAAAGAGAACAACAATGAGATGTTGCAGAGTAAGAGACAAATCTCAGAGATTATAATAGTAAAATTGTTTAACAAGAGTAACATTTTGCAGCTATTATTTAGCCATGACCAGCGATGCTGAGGAGGTAAGGCCTATGTCCAAGTTTTCAGTGAACAGGACTCATCTCTTCTTAACCTTGGATAAGCCTCACCAACTCTGTGTCCCCTGCTCATACTTAAATGTAAAGGGGCAGATTTATGTTAACTGACGCATTCCCAGGGATGCACCAGTTAATGTGCACCGCTGCTCTGCCACCCATGGTGTGCCGCATTTACAATGTGGAGCACCATTGAGTGAAAACAGCACAGATGCGTCACGCATCTGTGCCGCAAAAGCAGCACATTGCAGGAATCACGTCGTAAGCGCAACATGTCTACTGCAATGCACAGGAGCAAGCCACACATTGCATGGTGCATCACTCATTATGCCTGTTTCAAACAGGCGTAATGATTTGAATCAGCAATGCTATAAAGCTGAGTCAGTGAAATCTTCTAAATTTCACTGTGTTAGTTTTACAGGGCTTTCTTGCAAATTAATGCATACCTTGCAACAAAACACCTATATGAAAACTGACGCAGGTTTCATGTGGCACAGGACTTTACAGCATGACACATCTGCCTAGATGCATCAATTTTTAAATATGTCGCCACATAGCCAATCTTTTGCACCGCCGCTGCGTCACAAAAGTGACGCACAGCGGCACAAAAGAGGCACACGGCTATCATAAATCTGTCCCTAACATGTTAAATGATTGATTCAGGATGACGATAAGGTGTGGCCTATCCAGAGGTTTGTTTAAGGTGAGGCCTACTCAGGGTTGCAGATTAAATGGAGATGGGGCACCCCTGAGCCTTGCTGGAGCTGCATCGCACTTGCGATGCAGCTCCAGCAATGCGCCACCTTTACGGCACAGATGCGTCACGCATCTGTGCCGTTTTTGCCCCATGGTGCGCCGCATTGTAAATGCAGCGCACCATGGGTGGCGGAACAGCGGCGCAGGATGACTGGCACATCCCTGGGGATGCACCAGTCATCATAAATCTATCCCTAAGCTTCTTATCTTGTTGGAGATGAAGTGAGGCCTGTCTTGCAACATGGTGCATCTTTTGCATCACTGCTGCATCGGTTTCATGTGGCACGTTTTTTTTACAGCATGACAGATCTTCCTAGATGCATCAATTTGTAATTTTGTCGCCACATAGCAAATCTTTTGCACCGCCACTGCGTCACAAAAGTGACGCACAGTGGCGCAAAAGAGGCATACACCTATCATAAATCTGTCCCTAGCATTTTAAATGATTAATTCAGGATGACGATAAGGTGTGGCCTATCCAGAGGTTTGTTTAAGGTGAGGCCTACCTACATTCATGGGGAAATGACTTAAAATGTCCTTAAGATACATGAAAGCGTTTTTTTAAAGCCTTTGCAGCATTTTTGGGTCACTTTTAACATGGCTATGTAACTCAAACAATCAAAATCTAAATTTGGCAAGCACAGGTGGGAGCATATTTACAAGGAATTTGCACCACGGGGAAAGGTCTTTTAATTTAAAATGGGAAAAATAATATCAGAGACACTCAAATGCCTTATAAAGAAGCAGACACCATTATGTCCTTGTCATAAATTTTAAAAGCATTCCTTTACCTCAAAAACGATTTTCAAGTCATAATTTGAAAACACTGCACATGGGGAAATGACTGAAAATGTTCTTAAGACACATGAAAGCGTTTTTTGATTGCCTTTGCAGCATTTTTGGGTCACTTTTAACATGGCTATGTAACTCAAACAATCAAAATCTAAATTTTCCAAGCACAGGTGCGAGCATATTTACAAGGAATTTGCACCACGGGGAAAGGTCTTACATTAAAATGGGAAAAATAACACCAGAGACACTCAAATGCCTTATAAAGAAGCATACACCATTATGTCCTTGTCATAAATTTTAAAAGCATTCCTTTTCCTTATAAACGATTTTCAAGTCTTAATTTGAAAACACTGCACATGGGGAAATGACTGAAAATGTCCTTAAGACACATGAAAGCGTTTTTTGATTGCCTTTGCAGCATTTTTGGGTCACTTTTAACATGGCTATGTAACTCAAACAATCAAAATCTAAATTTTCCAAGCACAGGTGCGAGCATATTTACAAGGACTTTGCACCACGGGGAAAGGTCTTACATTAAAATGGGAAAAATAACATCAGAGACACTCAAATGCCTTATAAAGAAGCATACACCATTATTTTCTTGTCATAAATTTTAAAAGCATTCCTTTTCCTCAAAAACGATTTTCAAGTCATAATTTGAAAACACTGCACATGGGGAAATGACTGAAAAAGTCCTTAAGACACATGAAAGCGTTTTTTGATTGCCTTTGCAGCATTTTTGGATCACTTTTAACATGGCTATGTAACTCAAAGACTCAAAATCTAAATTTGCCAAGCACAGGTGCAAGCATATTTACAAGGAATTTGCCCCACGGGGAAAGGTCTTTTAATTTAAAATGGGAAAAATAACATCAGAGACACTCAAATGCCTTATAAAGAAGCAGACACCATTATGTCCTTGTCATAAATTTTAAAAGCATTCCTTTACCTCAAAAACGATTTTCAAGTCATAATTTGAAAACACTGCACATGGGGAAATGACTTAAAATGTCCTTAAGACACATGAAAGCGTTTTTTGATTGCCTTTGCAGCATTTTTGGGTCACTTTTAACATGGCTATGTAACTCAAACAATCAAAATCTAAATTTGCCAAGCACAGGTGGGAGCATATTTACAAGGAATTTGCACCACGGGGAAAGGTCTTACATTAAAATGGGAAAAATAACATCAGAGACACTCAAATGCCTTATAAAGAAGCAGACACCATTATGTCCTTGTCATAAATTTTAAAAGCATTCCTTTTCCTCAAAAACGATTTTCAAGTCATAATTTGAAAACACTGCACAGCTCCTATGCACAAAAACACCCTGTCAGTACTAATACTTCACATTTTCTCCAATTACAATTTCTCAAAGAAACATAATCTATTTGTAAAACACTTGAGACAAAGCAACATTTTAAAAACACAACTTTCTTCATAATTTTCTCCTTAAAGCACACTATTCTCTATCTAAATTAAATAAATCTTTTCTCACCTTAGCAAATACTTTATGAGTTTCAAAACAGTCTCAGAAATACACCAATTTGTCTTCAGCAGAACAAAGGGTATGCACTCCAGAGGCTGCAGCTATAGAAAGCACAGAAATGCTGTGATTCCTCACACAAATCTCTCATGTCACCCAATCAAAACTCTTCCCTCACTTTTTTCAAATCAAAACCCTTCCCCCCTCTGCCCTCTCTGCCTTTTTTGCATAGCAACCACCTCTTGGAAGACCTCTGGTGTTTGCGAGTTCACACAACAATGTTTCAATTGAACTCTGAACTCTCAGTGCACCTGCATATCCAGTGCAATCTTTCATTTAATGATTTTTATTGACCATTCAAAATACATCTTTCAAAGAACTCATCCATGCACCCTAACTTTCTGTTTTCAGCAATCAAAATCCACCAATCACTGTTACTGCTTCCTTAACACAGAAACTCCACAGTTTTTTTCATTTTAAACTTTTTTTGTTTTCAACTGCCATTTCATTGCCACACTTCATCTGACTGCAGCAGAACCTTCTCTCACCATGTTTTCTGTCTGGATTGTTGGACATAGTTACATCTATTGGGCTCAGAGGTATGCTGAGAACAGAAATTTACCTAACCTCAATTTACAAGATGTGGAAATTAAGTGGTTTGGCCACAGAGGATTAAAATGTCACCAATTGATACCATTGGTGAAAACCTTCATGCATTTGCCAAAACCTGACCTGTTAATTGTGCACTGTGGAGGTAATGATTTGGGCACTATGACTGGGGTAGGTCTGGAAATGCTTTTAAAGGACACCTTTGAGCAATTAATGGCACTTTTTCCTCAAACTGCCTTGGTATATTCAAATATATGCCAAAGACAGAAATGGAGGTGGTCGAACCAATTTTGTCCACAAATTGAGAAATAGAGGAAGCATGTAAACAAATCTGTTTCAGCTTACATGAGAGACCATGGAATGGGCTCCGTGTACAACAATAACTTGCGTTACTACATGCAAGATATCTACAGAGGAGATGGAGTTCACTTCTCAGATGAGGGCAACAGAATTTTCATTCTGAATTTAAGACTGTGCATTGGTACCTACTTATAAGTACCTAAATGTACCATAAACCCAAAAGCTCTTCTCAGAGCTACCCTACATCTGATCACTCACAATTATTATTTTACTCTAACTTTTTTCACTAATTTTCAACAAAGTACGCTCCCCGGGGCGCTACCCGGTACGCGAACCGGAAGCTAACCTCACGAAATTTTAAAAAAAAATGTTTTTTTTCGCACATATGGGCCTCCTCAGCCACCCTCAGAAAAACTAGGGGGTCAAGATAAGTCTACCGTGCCCCCTTCTACCCATTCTGAACATTATTTGCCCTCCATCTTGTATCTTAATTCGACCGAAACACAAAATGGTGGACTCCCGTAACGCTTCAGGTTCGCGTACCGGGGCGCTCGCCAGTTCGCGTACGGGGGCGCTCCCCGGGAAGCGCTCCATCAAAAAAGGTGGGAAAGTAATTTACAGAAAAACGACTGGAGACACTTTCACCAAATATAGATTAGCTCATACTACATACCAATCCCTACCATTTTCACAAATTTGATTGAAATTCCATTTAGCCATTTAGCCTGTAGACCTTTCTAAATACCGTGAGGTAAATTACTTCACAGAACACATCTGAAGTGTTGGAATTGACAACCAATGAAAATGTTACTTTCATTTTCTACTTTTTTTACCTGACATTTGATTCGTTATATACCTGAATATATTTAAAGGAAGAGAAGGGAACACAGCCATTTTGACTACTACTTCCTGGTGTACATTTCAATTGGATTTTCACTAATCACTTCAACTTCTTTGTAAAGGTAAGTTGTTATTTTAAAAACTGAAGTATATTGTGCACTATCAGTTAATATGGTAAACTTTTTCTGATAGTTATATACTATCCCTCTGTAGTAGTTATAGATTTAGATAGACTTCTCTGTTATAGTTATGGATGGAGTTAGGTTTCTCTTGTATAATTATGAATTTACTTACGTTAAATCACATACACTTTTTTATATTCCTACTTCCACTCTGATACTATACACTGCCCAAAGATAAATTCACTGATAAAAACTGCCTATCTAAAATTAATCCCAACAGTGCCCTATCTCTACTAATATATATATTTTTTATCCAAATTTCAGGCAACATGGAAGGCGAACAGAAAGTTTCATTTCAAATTGTCCTGCAAGAGAGCAGCCAAGAATTAATTGATCCAAATTATATAGAATTTATGGATGAAACTTGGGACCAAGAACTACTGCAATGTGTGCAAGCAGTAGATGACCTCCTTCAAAATGAGGACATTTTACACACTCAGAGATTACAAGCTATGTTCAATGAAAATAACGACATTTCAGACAGTAAAATGTTAGAAATGTTATTAAATTTTGAAACACAATCACAATAATAAATAATTGCTTAAAAAATAAAGAAATTAAAAAATAATCAACAAAACCAACAATCAATTAACATACAGTATTTGAAAAGTCTATCATTCTTTTTTCCTTATAGTACGCTCCCCAGAACGCTTCCCGGTTCGCGGACCGGGCACTCCCCACGCAAAAAAACAATTTATTTTTTTTGCCCTGCGGGGCCCTTTTAAAGCCTCCACATCAAACCTAGGGGGTCAGGGAGGATCTACTATGCCCCCTTATGGTCATTTCCCCCTTTGTTTTGGCCTCCTCTTGTCTCTCGATCCTACCGAGAGACAAGATGGCGCGCTTACAGATATATATCTTTTTTTGAACGTTAATTTCTCAAAATCCACTGGAGCACATATATTGAGACCTAGCAAAGGCACATCGGGCTAACAGTCCCTACAATTTTGCCAAGTTTCGTGCAAATCCATTCAGCCGTTCGGCCTAAAAGTGAGGCCAACCGCCCTATGGAAATTAACATGGGAAAAACACGTTTTGGGACCCCCCTTTTTTCTCGGCCCCCCTTGACGAACCCCCCCCCAAATTTCCAGGGGCTGCTCAGAAACGGAATGTTCCATTTTCCTGAAAATTTCAGCCAATTCCGTCCACAAACGCCAAAGTTATTAGACATAGAATTTTCAAAAATCCCATAGGGAAAAAATCCTAACTATATATACCTACTGGCGACCGCCAGTAGGTAATAATATAAATATATATATATATATATATCTCACATTCCCACAGTCAAGTAAGAAAAAAGCACTCACGGGCAATAATCCACTGGCTTTAGTCAATCAAACCAAATCAATGTTTGGTTGATTAAAGCCAGTGGATTATTGCCCGTGAGTGCTTTTTTCTTACTTGACTGTAGGAATGTGAGATAGATATAGATATAGATAGATATATCTATCTATCTATAATAATATATATCTATATATATATATATATATATATATCTATATCTATATTCACAGAAAAAACCATAGGTTATAGACCATATATAGTTAGGAATTAGCATTTAAAAAAAAAAAAATTTAATCACACAAAACCATTGAAATTCCATATATAGTTAGTTGTACTAACTATATATCGCGCACCCGCAATCCACTGCTGATCATGTCACATATTACATCATTCATGACATGGTCAGTGACATCACTGATGACATCACTGATGACATCTCAAATGACATCACTGATGACATCACTGATGACATCTCAAATGACATCACTGATGACATCACTGATGACAACATCCAGTGACTGTATGTTTCTGTAAAGTTAAAATATGTCTTACATATTGAAGAATGAGTGGATTTATAAGTGTCTGGATGAAGGATTTATTAGGTGCATGACTGACTGTATGAGTGACTGATTAAATGTGTCTCACTGAGTGCATGGGTTAGTGACTAAACTGTTTTAATTTGTGCATCATTATGTCTGTTGTTCTGTAAACTGCTGCATGTGTTGATCAGTAGCTATATGAGTAACTATATGGGTTATTGGTTGATTGCCTAAGTATTTGTATGGGAGACTGAGTGTGTGTGTGGGTGGCTGGGAGGTGTATAACTCTGTGCATAGATGTGTGAGCAGTTGATTCACTAGATGTATGGGTTCAAAAGTGCATGTGGAAACAGCTGTATGGGCGGTTGACTGTGTGCATGAGTGTATTGGTGAGTGAATGGATATCTAAGTGCTACATGTCAAAGTAAGTACATATGTAAAACACAGTACATGTGAGAGTTGACATATATAAATAACTATGCATAAGAGCCAGTGAATGTGTGAGTGGCTGTATGGCTCATTGTGAACTTGTATCAGGGATTGTATAAGAGAGTAAATATGTGTTAGTATATGTTTGAATAAGTAAGGTGTGTATAACTGTATAGTTGAGGAAATTGATGTGAGATTGATTCTTTGCATGACTGACTAGGTGTGTGAGTAACTCCATGGATGAGTGACAGTCTGTGAGTGTCTGTTTACACTGAGTGTATCTAAGTTTTTATTAGAGTCTGAAGAGATTCATCGTATTATCACATGACTAATGTCATCAGTGATGTCATCAGTGATGTCTTTTGAGATGTGATCAGTGATGTCATCAGTGATGTCATCGGTGATGTCATTTGAGATGTCATCAGTGATGTCATCAGTGATATCATCAATGATGTCATTTGAGATGTCATCAGTGATGTCATCAGTGATGTCATTTGAGAAGTCATCAGTGATGTCATCAGTGATGTCATTTGAGTTGTCATCAGTGATGTCATCAGTGATGTCACTGACCATGTCATGAATGATGTAATATGTGACATGATCAGCAGTGGATTGCGGGTGCGCGATATATAGTTAGTACAACTAACTATATATGGAATTTCAATGGTTTTGTGTGAGTAAAAAAAAGGTTTTTTAAATGCTAATTCCTAACTATATATGGTCTATAACCTATGGTTTTTTCAGTGAATTTTCAAGGTTTTGTAAATGCTAATTCCTAACTATATATGGTCTATAACCTATGGTTTTTTCTGTGAATTTCAATGGTTTTTTAATAGCAAATATCAAAAGCTTTAAAATGTATTCTTCTTTAAATCAAAAAATATATTTTATATGTTTATTAATAAAAAAAAAACAATGTATTATTATGTTTTGGTTCGCTCCCAGTCCGCGAACCGGGTAGCTTCCCGTTAGCTCAATTTGGTGCCGCGACTCGGTACGCGAACCGGTAAACGTTCCGTTAGCGGAACTGCCGCGTTAGAAATCAATATCGTGACGCGTCGCGGAAGCGCGACGTATCGCGTTGTCGCGTAATGCGTCTTATGACCCGCCGCGTTAGCGCACCCGGAAGTGCTCCGGCACGCGAACCGAGGCGCGCAGCTCCCCGGAAGCGATCCGGGGCGCGGCCCGCAGCGCGTAACGTTAGCGTAACAGGTCATGTGACTTGTTAATAAAACTTTTCATTGGTTCATTTCACTTTTGGTTTCCTAATGATGTAAGGCTAGGTCATGTGACCTAAAAATAACACTTTTCATTGGTTTAGAACTATTTTTTTTCCAAAATGATGAAAGCCCCCACCTTTTTTCTCACTCTGACTTTCAACTTTGTGAAAGGAAGACCTATTTTGCTTAGTAGAAAATGGCTTCAGTAGTATCTGCAGCTGGTGCACCCCCACCACCACCACCACCACCAAGGAAGAGAGGACCACCTCCACAGTTCCTTCCCAACACAGAGGAGGAAGAGGATGAAGAAGAGGAAGAGGAAGTACAGCCAAGACAGTTTTTACGTGAGGAGCCCCGGATATCTCACCACAAAAATAGTTTTATTTGGCAGTTTTTTTCTTTTCCTCAAGGACAAAAAAAAGTGAATGCTCGCTATGTGACATGCCTCATATGCAAAGAAGATTTATCTAGAGGCACAAATAAAAAGTATAGTTTCGGCAACTATACTATGCACCGTCATATGCAGAGGTGGCATCCACTGAATTACAGCATGGCAGAGATGCGTGACCTCCAAGACAACCCACCAACTCCTGTGGCCAGTACATCGGCACAGGTAACTCTGTCGGGGCCAGAGGCACGGGAAACAGTGCCAAACATTCAAGAAAATTTTGTGCACATGAAGATAGTGTGTCTTTATTGTGGTAACTTACTCTCATGTGCAAATATGAGCATCAATTTGATAAACAGAGCATATGAAAACCACAAATGCTCAAAACGCCCCAAAAAAAAAAAAAATTTTGCTCCTGTTGAGCCCTTTCTAATGCCTGTTTTTGGTTGTTTCCCCCCAAAAAAACCAAAAAAAACATAAAATTGTTCAAAAAATACAAAAAAAACAAAAAATGTTCAGAAAAATAAAAAAAATATAAAAAACATCAAAAACATTAAAAAAAAGTTATTTTCAGAACTACCTCCCCTTTATAAAAAAAATTGCTAGAATGTTTAGCACTCTGGCAACCTCTATTTCTTTTGGTTCGCTTACCGGTTCGCTCCCCGGTACGCGAACCGGGAGCGAACCAAAAACATTTTTGGAAAAAAAGAAGAGTAAGTATAAGGGAAGTAAACAGAGAGTAATGTTAAAAGAAAGACAGCTATAGGGACTAAACCAGAGATACTGTTTAATAGATCTATTTACCGAAGAAAAGATGGAAGAGGGTATAATTGTGAAAAACAAAATAGATAAGGAAGTGAAAGAAAAAAAGGAGAGTAGAAGAATAACAAAGAAGAGTTTCTTAGAGAATGTGAGTGAATGTTCAAAATAAGATTAAAACATGTGGAATAACAGAGAGAAAAAACAGAAAGCAGAAAAGAAGAAGTAACAGAAAAGGAATAATTGAAACAGCAAAGAAATGTAACTAACATAGGGGCATATTATCAACATAGGCAATAAAAGTTTTGCAGCTTTTATTGGCAGAAATGTGTCGCTAAAGCCGCTTTTGCGGCAGAAAACTGCCGCTAAAGCCGCTTTTGCAGCAGTTTTCTGCCGATAAAAGCAGCAATAATTTTATTGGCTGTGTTCATAATAAGCCCCTTAGTGTGCTTCAACTACACAGAGAAAGCATAATGAACAAGTAGTGAAAGAGTGATCAGTCAGAGACAGTGAGAGTAATAGAGACGGAGTGAGTGAACAATAGTGAGGAACTATGAGAAGAGAGGGACTGAGAAAAGGAGTGGAAGGAGTAGAGTAAGTAAGTAATAGAGAAAGGAATGAGGGAAGTAGCAAAGGCAGGAAAGTGAGGGTTAAAGAAATGAAGCAGTGGAACTAATAGTAGTTAAATGTGATAGAAATGTAACGAAAAGAGTACAAAACATTTACCTTATAATTGTCGTTAACTTAGTCACTTGTTATTTTTATACTTTCAATCTGTGAAAGAGAGAACAAACATTTGAAAAATATTAAAACATGTATTTAAAAATTAGAAAAGACAAGGGAAAAGATTGAAGGACAAACAGTTTTTCAACAACTTTGACACTTACAGAAGCCTCTGCTTCTCCAGGCCCCCTACACAGTCCTAAAGATATACATTTTAAACTAACAGTATCTTGATGCAGATGAAGTGAGGCCTATCTTGGAACATGGTGCATCTTTTGCACTGCTGTTGTCTCACAAAAGTGACGCAATGGCAGCGCAAAAGAGGTGCACAATCATCATAAAACTGTTCCTAACATTTTAAATGATTATTTCAGGATGGCAATAAGGTGTGTCCTATCCAGACGTTTGTTTCAGGTGAGGCCTACTCAGGGTTGCAGATGAAATTTAGGCTTGTTGAAGAGTACAGAGGAGATAATACATGTGCAGGCCTACCAATAAAGTTCAGACCTCCTCTGTTTCCCTGGACAAGCCTAAACTTCATCTGCACAATGTGATTCGTAATGTTAGGAAACACAGGTAATGTATTTGAAAAACGTGCAATTTCTTTTGCTCATTTCACAATCACATCACTTGTGTTTCCTTTGGTTAGGTATCTCATTGTGCAGATGTAGTCCAGCATATGAAAGAGTACGCACTGCATGCAACAACTTTGACACTTACTGAAGCCTCAGCTTCTGCATGCCCCCTACACAGTCCTAATTATATACATTTTAAAGTGACGGTATCTTGCTGGAAATGAACTGAGGCCTATCTTGCAACATGGTGCATCTTTTACACAAAAGTGACGGAACAGCGGCGCAAAAGAGGCACACAGCCTTCATAAAACTGCCCTTAACATTTTAAATGATTGTTTCTAGATGCTGATAAGGTGTAGCCTATCCACAGATTTCTTTCAGGTGAGTCCTACTCAGTTTTGCAGATGAAATTTAGCTTCTTGAAAAGTACAGAGGAGATAATACATGTGCAGGCCTACCAACGAAGTGAGTCATGTCCACTGCACTCTTGAACAAAGGCCAGACCTCCTCTATCTCTCTGGACAGGCCTAAACCTCATCTGCACAATGTGATTCGTAATGTTAGGAAACACAGGTAATGTAATTGAAAAATGTGGAGTTTCTTTTCCTCATTTCACAATCACATCACCTGTGTTTCCTTTGCTTAGGTATCTCATTGTGGAAATGTAGTCTATCATATGAAAGACTACGTAGAATGTGAGCACTGTATGCAACAACTTTGACACTTACAGAAGCCTCAGCTTCTTCATGTCTACTACACATTTCTAAATGTATATCATAAATACAAAAAGTACAGAATTAATTATACATGTTAAATGGTTTATTTTTGCTGTTCTCAGAATTTATCAAATTTCACTAAAAACAGTGACTTGAAGGTATTCATCATATAACAGCGGGGGAAAAAAACACAATCAAAATGATTGTGTTTAAAAAACCCATACAACATGACAAATCAGAAATCAGAACTCCTTAAAATTAACTTACTTTCCATGACGTCGAATGATGTCCTATGAACAGCTTACACTCTGTTGTGCTGCTATTATTTTCAGCCCGCCACTTTCTGAAAGAAAACCTCCATCGTTTTGAAAAATATGTTACATACAATAAATGACTTCTCGCTCTCTACCACACGTTTCCACAAGGCCAAATCGTGTAAGAGCCATTTATAACTCTTGGAATTCTTCTAAGCAAATCCCGTCATTTTGTATTTCCGCAACTTTGAGAAAGAAAACGTTCAAGATCACTTTCAGAATCCTGGACTAGTAATATCTTACCCTTCTTGCTCACTCATGTTCCACATTTCCTATGACAATGATACTGCTTACTATGAAGCAGACTTACACTACCTCTATGACTACTACAATTATTTAATTCTCTACATCACTTTTAATCACAAAGCAATTTAAAACAGTAGATAAAATTATATCAACCCCTAGAATTATTATAGACCAGTTACCTACCCTAAATTCTCTTTTCTGAAAACAGAAAGTAAGAATATTTTTAAGTAAAAAGGCAACATTGTATCGTAGTCAAATAGGAATCATTTACGAAACAGCAGCTTTTTTTACATTTTCAATAAGCTGTGTAATAAGCGGATCTTGTCAAAGGACCATCATGTCATATAATAGCTGCAGTTAAAAATGTTCTTCCTAAAATAAACGACTGTGTAGCCACAACATTTGTAATTAAAGTTGAAGACTTACTTTCATCAGGTTTATATAGTTGGAATTTTAAAATGACATTATAACCAAAAGTTTGGTCAAATAATCTAGACAGCATTGCAGACTTACATTACCTCTACTCCATGTTTTTATTGGCTGCTTGAATTAGCTTATGAAAAGAAACAGTTTTTCTGAACTCATTCAAAGTGCAGCTATTTTTCCATGACGTCAAGTGTTATGGTAAGAACACCGTTTGCTTTGGGAAATACTCTGTTGTCCTTTAACTAATCCGTGCCCACCACTTTCTGTAAGAAAACCTTCTTTTTTTCCAGGAACTATTTAAAACTCAAAAATAACTTTTGACTCTGTACTACACTTATCCTCAAGGCCAAATTGTGTAGGAGCCATTAGAACCTCTTGAAATTCCTCAGAGCAAATCCTGAGATTCCTTCCCTAAAATTTTGGTTTTAAAAACACCAGGTAAGAATTTTTAAGGTCAAAAGGCTTTTTTTTTTTTAAAAGTTAAAACAGAATCATTGCAGAATGACCAGCCATTTCTAGACTTTAAATAAGCTGTGTAATGTCCTGATGTTATTGAAGGACCGTCATGATATATAATTGCTGCAGTTACAAAAGTCCTTCCTGATATTGACAACTGTGAAGCCACAACATTTTTAATCAAAGTTGTCAATTTTGTTCCATCAGGCCTGCATCGTTGGAACATTAAAATGACATACTGGCCATATGTTCGTATAAATAATGTTGACAACATTTCAGACTTACATTGGCTACACTCCATGTTGTGATCAGCTGCTTTTACTAGCTTATTAAAGGACACTGATTTACTGTCTGGCAAAGTTAAATATATACATTTTTCTGAGTCTACACTAGTAGTACTTGATACCCTACAGTTCTGGCAGTCATGCTGCCATTGATAAGAAAGCCCAAACAGGTGATCTACATCTACACCTTCATCATGCAATACATCAAGCATATACATTAAAAACTCCTGACAATCTTGCTGAATGTTTTGAGAGAATTGTGTTTGACCTGAACATCTGTCTAAAAGATTTCGAATTTCAGACACACTTTCTATTTTTGTTCTATCAGTGCTACATTTCTCTAACACAGAATTCAACAAACTGCAAAATCTCTGATCCGAATTGACCACAATCTCTTGTTTTAAAGTTTCTAGAGAAAACAAAACATTAACCACTACATTAGCATAGCAGTTGACACCAGAACTGTTTTCAAATTGAAAACCAACAACATCTTCAACAAAATCCTTTTCCTTTCTGCTTATAATTTCTGGTTCATCGACTTTTCGTCTTTTTGCTACAACCTCCCTACTATTGGTCACATTTCTTCGTTTCCGGCCTACCACACGTTTCTCAAACACAGGATATTGAGGCAAATGTGGCGCATACTCTCTTCTTAACCTATTGTATTCCTTAACACAGTCTAGATCCACACAAATGTTTGTGACATCACAGTCAATCAAGTACAATCCCGATAAAGTTCTGACTCGTGACAATGCCACATATGCTATACCCTCCTTGAACACAGAACTGCCAATATTCACCAATGCACTGTCTACACTTAAACCTTGCGATTTATGGATTGTCACCGCATATGCCAAGCAAACAGGAAACTGCTTACGGCGAACATATAAGTCTTTCACAAGCAAAAACCTAGCAGAGCAACGACCAATTAGCTGTACTTCGTCAATGCCATCAAATTTAATTTTTAAAAATTCAATTTCATCCCTATTTCTGTATTTCACAAAATCAACAACATTACCCATTGATCCATTTACCAGACCTCTTTCAACATGTGAATTCCTTCTTAAAATTATACGGCAATTTAAGCACACATTCAGAGTCTTTTCAAAACCCGCAGTTTTAGATATACTCTTCTCTAATGAATCCAATTTTGATTTCAAATTCTCAGACAAAATAATTGTTGATCCCATATGCTCTACTCTGTCAATAGCTTCCAGTTTCACAATATCTTGGTTTTCTAAATACAACATTTTGTTGTTGAAGATGGCACATTCTGCAAGAGTTGGCATCAAACATATTCTAGATTTCTTCTCAGTAATTTTCTGAAAAATATTCTCAGGCACAACGTCTTGTTCTGGATACAAATTTGACAGTAATCGTGCATGTAAAGCTTCTTTCCCATGCTCGGTCACTTTTCCGATTCTAACATCTTGTATAATATTCTTGTAATCTTCATCCTTCGCCTGACGCATATTTTCATGCAGTTCAGCATAATTGAAGTTTAACCATATATTGACGTTGCCAATGCTCCCTAGGCACTTCCTGGTATCTTCATGCGTGAGCATTTTGAACACTGTTTGTCCTTTCACTGGTGTCAGCTGCTGAAGATCACCGAAAACAATGATGTGTTTGCCACCAAATAACACATCACACTCTGTTTTGAGAACTTCTTGCATTCTCAAATGCACAAAGGCAAGCATGACATTGGAAACCATGCTTACTTCGTCAATGATAAGAAGTTTCATTTTCTTCAAGACTCTTGAAACTTCACAACAAGCATCTCCAGATAACTTGTGGTATTGTAATTTGTTATCATGCTCCACTGGCAGCATCAGTAGACGATGCAAAGTAATACCTTTAATGTTATGTGCTGCCAGTCCAGTTGGAGCGGTGACAACACAAGACAGCGATGACTCAGTCCTTTTCTGCAAATAACATGACATTGCTTTAATGAGGAAACTGTTTCCAGTTCCCGCTTCTCCACTCACGTACAGTGGGACAGGTTTCAACGACGTACATGAGCACTCTTTCTTCTCATGACTTAATCCATGATCAATTTGGTTGGTAACTTCGTCATATATTTTCCTCTGCTCAATGTTGAGTTTTCTTTCCAAGTCTTCTAAGTTAACCGCATCCTCCTGAGCATGTGCCATGGCTCTTTCCACTTCAATCATGGCAGTGGCAGCTTCATTTTCGATAACTGGTCCTCCTAGTGGATCCTGACTCAATGAAACAGAACTCTGACTGTCCTGAGAACTGTCTCTAGCAATCTCGGCTGCAATCGTTGCTTCCTGCTCGATTTCCACATTCAACATTTCTAGATATTTGAGAAAAACAGGACATTCTATGGTCTCCTTGGCGGCATTGAAAGAGTCTTCGTAACAGAGGAAATCTCCAAGCAGTTCCTCTTCTGCACGCCAAGGCTTGAAAAGTTGCAAAAGTGCTAAATAGAAAAACTCTTTTTTTTCCAGGAGATTCGCCACTCAATTTTCGATCGTTTACCAAGTGGCATTTTCTTTGCTTGACGAGACATCCCTTACTTCCAATTACAGCATACACTCCTTTATCAATATCTTCTTTGATGTTCCTCTTGAATATGTAATTTTGTAGAACCTCATACAGACAAACATTCTCGAGGTGTCTGCTTCTATTTGGATAATATGTATCCAACATGTTGGTCTTCAAAATATCAGTACTGTTTGGCTCCTTTTCCGCCAAATACTCAATTTCCCGCACAGGTTTCAGAACTCGATTACGCGTTGCAGCAAGACCAAGACTCGCCCAAACGATACTCCTGGATTTGGCATAGAGACTTGCTGAAGACATCCGGTCAGAACATTCGTAAGCTCCGATTTCTCGATGTGACAACATCTTCAGACTGAAACTGTACAACTTCTTACTGAGGCTCTTTTCATGGGAAATGTCCTCCCACATATCCTTCAATTCTGTCTTTTCTTTTTTGGTGATGTAAGATGTCACATACCGAGCCACAGCCATACAGTTATCAGCCACGAACTGTATATCCATGTTAGCATTCCACATGGATAAAATCACTGGGTTGTAGTCGTTGATATACTTGGACTCTTCGTTCCTTTTCAAATTGTATGTGTTTTTAGGTGATTTCTTCATCACATTATGTCGCAGCGAAGACATCAAACTGTTCACTCTTCCTTTAGAAATCACCGGTCGTGGAAAGGCGAAATGACATTTGGTGTAGAACTTGTCCTTGTTTCTGAATTTACGACGACAGTACTTTCCGCAACGATGGCTTTGGAAGCGTAGAACTTGTTCTCTTAGGATTTTGTCCTCCTTTGCGTTTGGAACAGCACATGTAGAATACTGTTCTATGAAACTCATCACTAAGTCTTATGGATCTGTTCCAAATTTAGGTGTATCCTTGATCCACAGCAGCATATGTATATGAGGAGCACCTCTTGCTTGGTACTCCTTTCTCCAGAAGAAATCCAACACCTCTCCAAGAGGTGGATTTCTCTTGTTCATGATGAAAGACATCATAGCTTCAAATCTATGATTGAAGTACCTGCATACATTCACTGGATCCAAAGAGCACAGTTCTCCGGGTGTCTTGAATTCGATATTTTCAATGTTTCCATTTGCCTCTCGTAGAAATTCAAGTAAGTCTTCCCAGCCATACTCGGCACAGCTGAGAGTGAGGAACCATGTGGGAGTTCCTAAGTTCCTCAGCATACATTTTAAATCACCATGACGACGGTACCAGTACTCATTAGTACCACGCTGACACGCCATGAGATAAATCAGGTGAGAATCCAAAATATTGTCTTGCACATTGACTTTATCCATAAAGTCACTTGCCGAGATATTTTGCAGCTGTACACCACTTTTCAAGAAGTGGTTCACTGCATATGACAGTCCAGACAGATCGCTTTCAAACAGGAGATGAAACAAATAGGGAATGCATTGTCGAAACCTAGGATCTTCTGCATACAATCGTAAAGTCCGGTATTCAGAAGCAGGAATTTGATGAGTTCGCTCATCATATCTTCCTCCTTGACCTGTTGGAAATAGCTGTGGGAAACACCGACCTTCCAAACTTTCCTCCCAAACACTAATGGGACTCCCTTTGGCTTGTTTCATTTGAAACAACTCAATAGCATTCCCCATGACTTCCTTGGAATGCAAAGGATGAACACTATAATGTTCATATATTTCTTCACTTTTAGAGGGTTCTACTTTCTCAATTTGACCAGCACACAAATCGCTATCCTCTTCTTCACTTACTTCCTCTTCTGCAACATATACATTCTTATAGTACTTATTGTTTTTTTTCAAATACAATGTTGCCTTTTTTACTTTCCTAACATCCACTAAATCTTGCCATATTTTCTTACTCTTTGTCGGAACCCCATTAACTAAGATAACCAGAGGTTCCTCTTCCACTTTTTCTACTCCAATTGTATTAATGTTTTTCTTCAAATCTAGAGGCAAATAAACAACTCTTCCCTTTAATCCTCTCTGTAAATCTGATGGAGGCAATTTCCCTGTCTTTGGCTCCATTCTTACAATAGCCTGAAAGGGATGGATACTTTGAATCAAAATAGATTCATAAGTATTTAAATCCTTCAATTCAGAAGGAATCTCAACCAATTCCAGATTATTATGAACCGCTCTAGCAGGCATCTGGTTTTGATTTAATTTGTTACAACAATAAGTACACACACGTTGATCCAATCCCAAATCAAAACAATTTTCTACCATCAAGTATGTTGCAAAATCCTTCCATTCACTATTATTTTCCCTTTCACTTTTTGCATATAAATCCACTAACTTAGTCTGATTCTTATAATAAGTGCGTCGACAACACACACAAGTGAAATTAGGCCTCTCACTTGATTTCACCTGAAACGTGGCAATTTCCTTCTGAAAATTATCTGTACTGGAAACCTGTACACTATCTTCAACATTACCCTCTTCTTCTGGGTCAATTTCAACATTCTCCTCTTTACTTCCAAAGTAACAAAACTCAATTTCTTCACAAATTTTGTTCACATCTATTTCAGAACCATGCAAAAGAGCAGTGCATAATTGTTTAAGCATAACTGCTGGACTCTTAGCATAATACAACATTCTAACTAATTTCCTCACTTTATTATGATGCACTGCTAGCATCCTGAAATGATGAAAAACACTCTGGCATACTCTCCTGGAAAGACAAGCCAGTGAATGACCATGCAAACCTGTCACTTCTCTCACTCTGCAAGGATCTAATTCTTGCAACAACTTCATTTTCTGCTTCAAACTTTTCTTATTAAATGTCCGTACAAAATCACAAAGCAAATTGATGGAATCCTGTCGCACACTGCAAATACTACTACACTTCCAGGTGTACACAGGTCCCTTAGGACGTCTTCCTAAAACCTCATTACCTAACACCTCTTCTGCCTCTGTTGTCACAAGTTTTTCTTTTTCAACTGGACAACCATCTTTCACCTCATAAGCTCGACCACTGATGTCAACTGCATGCACCAAATCATTATCCTGGAAATAACTCTCCTCATTAAAAAATGCCTCACAACTTGAACTATGCATCCATTCTCCTGAAAAAACGTCACAAAAATTACTACGATTAACTGTTCTCTTCCATCTACTATTTGTTTTGAAATCATAAATTGCCTTGTTTAGCTTCCTAATTCTATTGATTATCAAAATAAATAACTTTCGCTTAATTTCAAGTGCCTGATCAATAACTTTCTCAATTTTTTTTTTCTCTTATAAAAAACCACTTTCTGCTGACCTTTCTTAACATTTTTTAACAAATTGCCAATTATCCTGTTGCGGAACATTCGTCTACGAATGTCCCTAAACTGATTTTTCCTTCTACTACCATGCACAGAGTTATCTCCTGCTCTAGCAGTAACATTTTTGATTGGCCTTCCCTTTCCGTTTAAATTGCTTCTCTTTTTCTGGACTAAAACATTTTCTGTAGTACTACTTTTTTTTCTACAAATGTTTCTTATGAATGATTTCTTCATCTTACCCGGACCTTTCTTGGTGATTTGACAAGTTTTTATTGTAGAGGTCTGCTGCAATAATTTTTTAAGCTGCTGTCTTTGATGTTTGGTAGCCTTTCGCCTTCTGTCCTTCGAAGGCATTCTTTAATTTTGAAATGATCTGCAGTTGAATCTGTGGTAAAATATAATAAAAAATGTTATTAACCACTATTAGCAAACAGTAAATCAATAACAGTCATCAAAAATTTAACACACTACTTGTCATTTTTAGTGCATTGGCAAATTTAGAAATCACAAATAGTAGCAAAGAAATGGAATGCTTCTACATTTTACCTGTGCTGTTTTATATGTGAATCTGATCTAATTTTATGAGCATATTTTACTATTTCATTAAAGACACTACACATAACCTGTTTTTGAAGTTGTGTTTAATTTTAAATGAAACGGTTTACATTTTTACTTTTCATTTCAAGTAAATTTTAAAAATAAATGTTTATAGTTCCATAGGCTCAAGCAGGTTAGCTTCCCACCCTATGTCATACAATTCTGACAAATCGGCATCCTCATCATGTTCTTCATCATCCTCAGGATTTAAATCATCCAAGGGATCTACTTCCACTGACGTTTCAATTACAAGTTCAATGATAAGGTCGAGATCAACTGATTGCTCATTATCACTCATGGTTGATGTTGTCGTTATCTTTAAAGAAAGAGAACAACAATGAGATGTTGCAGGGTAAGAGACAAATCTCAGAGATTATAATAGTAAAATTTTTTAACAAGAGTAACATTTTGCAGCTATTATTTAGCCATGTCCAGCGATGCTGAGGAGGTGAGGCCTATGTCCAAGTTTTCAGTGAACAGGACTCATCTCTTCTTAACCTTGGATAAGCCTCACCGACTCTGTGTCCCCTGCTCATACTTAAATGTAAAGGGGCAGATTTATGTTAACTGGCGCATCCCCACGGATGCACCAGTTAATGTGCACCGCTGCTCTGCCACCCATGGTGTGCCGCATTTACAATGTGGAGCACCATTGAGCAAAAACAGCACAGATGCGTCACGCATCTGTGCTGCAAAAGCAGCACATTGCAGGAATCACGTCGTAAGCGCGACATGTCTACTGCAATGCACAGGAGGAAGCCTCACATTGCATGGTGCATCACTCCTTATGCCTGTTTCAAACAGGCGTAAGTATTTGATTCAGCAATGCTATAAAGCTGACTCAGTGAAATCTTCTAAATTTCACTGTGTTAGTTTTACAGGGCTTTCATGCAAATAAATGCATACCCTGCAACAAAACACCTATATGAAAACTGACGCAGGTTTCATGTGGCACAGGACTTTACAGCATGACACATCTGCCTAGATGCATCAAGTTGTAAATATGTCGCCACATAGCAAATCTTTTGCACCGCCGCTGCGTCACAAAAGTGACGCACAGTGACGCAAAAGAGGCACACACCTATCATAAATCTGTCCCTAACATTTTAAATGATTGATTCAGGATGACGATAAGGTGTGGCCTATCCAGAGGTTTGTTTAAGGTGAGGCCTACTCAGGGTTGCAGATGAAATTTACGCTTGTTGAAGAGTACAGAGGAGATAATACATGTGAAGGCCTACCAATGAAGTAAGTCATGTCCACTTCACTCTTGAACAAAGGCCAGACCTCTTATGTGTCCGTGGACAGGCCTAAACCTCATCTGCACAATGTCATTCGTAAACTTAGGAAACACAGGTGATGTAATTAAAAAATGTGGAGTTTCTTTTCCTCATTTCACAATCACATCACCTGTGTTTCCTTTGTTTAGGTATCTCATAGTGCAGATGGAGTCTAGCATATCAAAGAGTACACAGAAGTTCAGCAGTGTATACAACAATTTTGACATTTACAGAAGATTCAGCTTCTTATCTTGTTGGAGATGAAGTGAGGCCTGTCTTGCAACATGGTGCATCTTTTGCATCACTGCTGCATCGGTTTCATGTGGCACGGGACTTTACAGCATGACACATCTGCCTAGATGCATCAAGTTGTAAATATGTCACAACATAGCAAATCTTTTGCACCGCCGCTGCGTCACAAAAGTGACGCACAGCGACGCAAAAGAGGCACACACCTATCATAAATCTGTCCCTAACATTTTAAATGATTGATTCAGGATGACGATAAGGTGTGGCCTATCCAGAGGTTTGTTTAAGGTGAGGCCTACTCAGAGTTGCAGATGAAATTTACGCTTGTTGAAGAGTACAGAGGAGATAATACATGTGAAGGCCTACCAATGAAGTAAGTCATGTCCACTTCACTCTTGAACAAAGGCCAGACCTCTTCTGTGTCCGTGGACAGGCCTAAACCTCATCTGCACAATGTCATTCGTAAACTTAGGAAACACAGGTGTGGTAATTGAAAAATGCGGAGTTTCTTTTCCTCAGTTCACAATCACATCACCTGTGTTTCCTTTGCTTAGGTATCTCATAGTGCAGATGGAGTCTAGCATATCAAAGAGTACACAGAAGTTCAGCAGTGTATACAACAATTTTGACATTTACAGAAGATTCAGCTTCTTATCTTGTTGGAGATGAAGTGAGGCCTGTCTTGCAACATGGTGCATCTTTTGCATCACTGCTGCATCGGTTTCATGTGGCACGGGACTTTACAGCATGACACATCTGCCTAGATGAATCAAGTTGTAAATATGTCGCCACATAGCAAATCTTTTGCACCGCCACTGCGTCACAAAAGTGACGCACAGTGACGCAAAAGAGGCATACACCTATCATAAATCTGTCCCTAACATTTTAAATGATTGATTCAGGATGACGATAAGGTGTGGCCTATCCAGAGGTTTGTTTAAGGTGAGGCCTACTCAGGGTTGCAGATGAAATTTACGCTTGTTGAAGAGTACAGAGGAGATAATACATGTGAAGGCCTACCAATGAAGTAAGTCATGTCCACTTCACTCTTGAACAAAGGCCAGACCTCTTCTGTGTCCGTGGACAGGCCTAAACCTCATCTGCACAATGTCATTCGTAAACTTAGGAAACACAGGTGATGTAATTGAAAAATGTGGAGTTTCTTTTCCTCATTTCACAATCACATCACCTGTGTTTCCTTTGCTTAGGTATCTCATAGTGCAGATGGAGTCTAGCATATCAAAGAGTACACAGAAGTTCAGCAGTGTATACAACAATATTGACATTTACAGAAGATTCAGCTTCTTATCTTGTTGGAGATGAAGTGAGGCCTGTCTTGCAACATGGTGCATCTTTTGCATCACTGCTGCATCGGTTTCATGTGGCACGGGACTTTACAGCATGACACATCTGCCTAGATGCATCAAGTTGTAAATATGTCGCCACATAGCAAATCTTTTGCACCGCCGCTGCGTCACAAAAGTGACGCACAGTGACGCAAAAGAGGCATACACCTATCATAAATCTGTCCCTAACATTTTAAATGATTGATTCAGGATGACGATAAGGTGTGGCCTATCCAGAGGTTTGTTTAAGGTGAGGCCTACTCGGGGTTGCAGATGAAATTTACGCTTGTTGAAGAGTACAGAGGAGATAATACATGTGAAGGCCTACCAATGAAGTACGTCATGTCCACTTCACTCTTGAACAAAGGCCAGACCTCTTCTGTGTCCGTGGACAGGCCTAAACCTCATCTGCACAATGTCATTCGTAAACTTAGGAAACACAGGTGATGTAATTGAAAAATGTGGAGTTTCTTTTCCTCATTTCACAATCACATCACCTGTGTTTCCTTTGCTTAGGTATCTCATAGTGCAGATGGAGTCTAGCATATCAAAGACTACGCAGAAGTTCAGCAGTGTATACAACAATTTTGACATTTACAGAAGATTCAGCTTCTTATCTTGTTGGAGATGAAGTGAGGCCTGTCTTGCAACATGGTGCATCTTTTGCATCACTGCTGCATCGGTTTCATGTGGCACGGGACTTTACAGCATGACACATCTGCCTAGATGCATCAAGTTGTAAATATGTCGCCACATAGCAAATCTTTTGCACCGCCGCTGCGTCACAAAATTGACGCACAGTGACGCAAAAGAGGCATACACCTATCATAAATCTGTCCCTAACATTTTAAATGATTGATTCAGGATGACGATAAGGTGTGGCCTATCCAGAGGTTTGTTTAAGGTGAGGCCTACTCAGGGTTGCAGATGAAATTTACGCTTGTTGAAGAGTACAGAGGAGATAATACATGTGAAGGCCTACCAATGAAGTAAGTCATGTCCACTTCACTCTTGAAAAAAGGCCAGACCTCTTCTGTGTCCATGGACAGGCCTAAACCTCATCTGCACAATGTCATTCGTAAAGTTAGGAAACACAGGTGATGTAATTGAAAAATGTGGAGTTTCTTTTCCTCATTTCACAATCACATCACCTGTGTTTCCTTTGCTTAGGTATCTCATAGTGCAGATGGAGTCTAGCATATCAAAGACTACGCAGAAGGTGAGAACTGTATGGAACATGGCTATGTAAGTCAAATAATCAAAATCTAAATTTGCCAAGCACACATGGTGGTGTATTTACAAGGACCTTCCACCACGGGGAAATGTCTTTAATTAAAATGGGAAAAATAACATCAAAGGGACTCAAATACCTTTTAAATATACCCCAAGCAACCTATGAAACTCTAGCACTACATATCAAGAAACCTAATTGATTTCAAAAATCGTTTTAAAACACATCATCTAAATCAATTATATACCTACATTCATCGGGAAGTGACTTAAAATGACCTAAGACACATGAAAGCGTTTTTTTAAGCCTTTGCTCCATTTTTGGATCACTTTTAACATGGCTATGTTAGTCAAATAATCAAGATCTAAATTTGCCAAGCACAGATGGGGGCGTATTTACAAGGACCTTGCACCACAGGGAAAGGTCTTAAATTAAAATGGGAAAAATAACATCAGAGAGACTCAAAGGCCTTATAAATATGCCCCAAGCAACCTATGAAGCTCTAGCAGTACATATCAAGAAACCTAATTGTTTTCAAAAATCGTTTTTAAACACATCATCTAAATCAATTATATACCTACATTCAAGGGGAAATGACTTAAAATGGCCTAAGACACATGAAAGCGTTTTTTTTAAGGCCCTTGCAACATTTTTGGGTCACTTTTAACATGGCTATGTTAGTCAAAGAATTAAAATCTAAATTTGCCAAGCACAGATGGGGGCATATTTACAAGGACCTTGCACCACGGGGAAAGGTCTTAAATTAAAATGGGAAAAATTACATCAAAGGAACTCAAAAGCCTTGAAAATATGCCCCAAGCAACCTATGAAACTCTAGCAGTACATATCAAGAAACCTAATTGATTTCAAAAAACGTTTTTAAACACATCTTGTAAAGCAATTATATTCATACATTCATGGGGAAGTGAGTTAAAATACCCTAAGACACATGAAAGCATTTTTGTAAGACCCTTGCACTATTTTTGCGTCACTTTTAACATGGCTATGTAACACAAAGAAACAAAATCTATTTGTAAAACACGTGACACAAAGCAACATTTTAAATACACAACTTTCTTCATAATTTTCTCCCTAAACCATACTATTCTCTATCTAATTTAAATGAATCTTTTCTCACCTTAGCAAATACTTTATGAGTTTCAAAACAGTCTCAGAAACACACCAATTTGTCTTTAGCAGAGCAAAAGGTATGCACTCCAGAGTCTGCAGCCATAAAAAGCACAGAAAAGCTATATTCATCACACATATCTCTCATGTCACCCAATCAAAACTCTTCCCTCACTTTTTTCAAATCAACACCCTTCCCCCCTCTGCCCTTTCTGCCTTTTTTGCATAGCAACCACCTCCTGAAAGACCTCTGATGTTTGCAAGTTCACACAACAATGTTTCAATTGAACTCTGAACTCTCAGTACACCTGCATATCCAGTGCAATCTTTCATAAAATGATTTTTTCTTGACCATTCAAATTACATCTTTTAAAGAACTCATCCATGCACCCTAACTTTCTGTTTTCAGCAATCAAAATCCACCAATCACTGCTACTGCTTCATTAACACAGAAACTCCACGTTTTTTTTCATTTTAAACTCTTATTTTTTTCTCCGCAATATTCGTCTGAAACAATGACAAAACGGACTCCTTCTAAAAATTGGTTTTGCAACACATTGGAAATGGCCATCTTGGAGGGAGGCAAGATGGCCGCTGAAGCGCTGTAGGAGTAAGTCGCACTCAGACCCCTCTCCGATCTACGCATAAACTCAGGCTCAAATGGAGCTATGAGAGCAGTATGCAACCCATATCTTGGAATCAGCAAACAGGAAATACTTATCTGAGATCATTCCACGGCGGAATTGTTGGCCTCACACGCATTCTTGGGAAGGCGAAATCATTATATATTAAGCTCCTCAAGGCATTTATGGCAGAGATGGCAGAGATGGCGACTCGCGGCAAAGATAAACAGCAGCAACAACCACCCATACCTGGCGGAGTAAACAAAGAGATACTACAGAAAGAAGCGGGAAGAGTGGGTACTATTCCGAAAACAAAAGTGCCATCCACTAGCAGAAGAACAACCCCCACAGTCTCCACGATAACTAAAGCACAAATGCGCAAGTTGGAGAAAGCCAGCGAGAAAGAGAAGGGGCTCGGCCAAAGCAAAGACACACGAGGCGTCAATATCACTCCAGCGGCGCGGGACATAGCGGAAAAGAGGAAAAATGATACCGTTTATCGGCAGCCGTCGGTGTCAGAGGTCTTCAGCGCTAAAGCTCATTCAGAGGCGTCAGGAGCTGCCACGGCAACCTCGCTAAACACGGCAATCATGCCGCCCGTCGGAGCAGGTCAGAGCGTCCTCGAGGACGCAAGCGGAGGTGTTGCCAAGCAACCAGGTATCACGGAGATCACGCTTCCCGCGGAACGCCGTGCAGTGGCTCAGGCAGACGGCGCTGAACGCGAACTGATGCAGGGGAGGCAGGACGACCGGGACATGGTAAAAGAGGTGAGAGAGGCTGATGGCGGGGCAGGGATGTCAAATACAGGACAAATGTTAGAGGCCCTTACAGAGGTGGAGGCAGAAATACGAGAGGAGCAGGCTCAAGCTAAAAAAAAAGATAACGCTGCGCTGGGGGAGGACACTGCGTGTCATAGACTGCATAACAACATGGCAGAGGTGGATCTTACAGAAGGGGCTGAGGGGGACAGGTTTTTCTCTGTCCCTGAAGAATCTGAATCAACGCTGGCAAGCAGTGAAGAAGAGAGGGACTCTTCAGACTCATGCTCGAGCTCTGGTGATAGTGGTAGCTTCAGGGGGAGAGGCACGCAAAAAAGGCGCAAAATGACATCCAGAAAGACAGACTCCCCCCTGAGCTCGTATAAGGGTACACATAAAAAGCTTGTATGGGATTACTCCGCTACCTCCAATATTTATAAAGAAGATGAGCAAGAGCCTCAAAATGATGGAGGGAAACTGGATATAATGTTTGCCACATTAAAACAGATGCAAATGGAGGCTAGGGCTGAAAGTCGGAGGGCCAGGCATGATACTAAAAAAATCCAAGCGTCAATCAGGAAAATAAATAAAAAGTTTGAGGAAGTGGAGGAGAGAGTTATCGGAGTCGAAGAAAGAACTGGAAGATTAGAGGATGAGGTAACTGATTGGCAATCATCCAGAGAGGAACAGACTAAGATCGTGGAGGACTTACAATGGAAGGTGGAGGACTTGGAGAATCGCCAGAGGCGCAATAATGCCAGGCTTCTTGGAATAGAGGAAGGGATGGAGGGGCAAGACCCCAGAGGCTTTGTCATCAAGTTATTAAAGGGAGCCTTCCCGGAGGTGCCATGGAACTGGGAACAAGAAGTGCAGAGAGCCCATAGATTCCCGCTTTTTGCAAGGAAAACTCACAAAGAGGGTTCAGGGGCTCTCCCTAGGGCCATGTTAGTATTTTTCGGCAACTTCCTGGCAAGGCAAGAACTAATGGAAAAAGCCAGGCCTGATTCTAAAAAAACGGTCGAAGGAATAACATTTTTTGCCAGACCTGACTTTTGTCACGTAACAGTTGAAAGGCGTTGGAGGCTCAGGCAATTGATTTCTGCATTTCAGACCCAAGGGGCAGAGGCTTATCTAATGTTTCCTGCGAAGTTAAAGGTTATCTCTGCGGGTCGTACAAGAATGTTTTTTTCTGAGATAAAAGCAGGGGAATTTCTGGCAGAGTTAAAAGAGCAAGGGGGAGCCAGAAGGAAATAGATAGGAAAAGGGGGGAGTAGGCACATAAAACACATATAATGAAAGTATAATTGCTGGATAACCTACTAAGCCTGACAGTTAAGAACAGCATTAGGCAAGAGGGGAGGAGAGGGGGAGCGACGCTACAACGTTCAGTGGACACGCATAGGTCAGGAGTGACCTATTTGCCTGTCACAGGGGGGGTGGGGCAGCAGTTGGGGTGGGGGGGGATAAAGGGGTGGGGAGGTGGAAGGGACGAAGACATTGGTGAAGGTTGGTGGTGTAACACGGTACAGATTTGTAAGGTATACAAGGAAGCAGAAAGAAAATTTACAGTTGAAGTCAAAATAGTAGCTGAGGTGTTGTTAAAAGCAAAACTAAAGGTATGGCAGTTAGGATAATGACGATCAATATCTGTGGTTTAAATAATAAGGAGAAAAGACAGAAGCTCTCTGCATTGTTGCGTTATTGGAGAATTGATATAATTTGCTTACAGGAAACACATGTAGCAGTTAAAGACAAATTTATTTTGGATCAAATGGGATTTGAGGTTCTTGCTTATACGGGACAAGAGGGGAGAAACAGGGGGGTAGCAGTCCTGGCTAGAAAAGGTGTCGCAAAAATCAAAAAGAAAAAGGAGGATCATGAAGGGAGATGGTTAATGTTAGACATAGAAACTGCCGCAGGTAGATGTACACTGTCCTCATTGTATGGATCAAATGAGGACGAGCCTGAATTATTCGAATTCATTGACGACGAATTAGCAGTGTGGCCAGAGCCTGTGATTTGTTGCGGGGATTTTAATATTAATGGCTTGAATGGCCTAATAGATATGAAGGGGGGCAGATATCAAGGGAGAAAAAAGAAGGTGCTCAAAGCGGTACAGAATCTTGCTTACCATAATGCGCTGGTGGATACGTGGGCGGAATTTAACCCTTTAGGTACAGGTAGCACTTTCTACTCAGCTCCACATCAAACAATAGCCAGATTGGATTATTTCTTTATCTCTAGTTCACTTGTTAGCAGAGCTAAAATAGAATGTCTCCCTAGAATAATGTCAGACCACAACCCGCTGGTCCTAAGCTTAGCAGTGCTCCAAAAGACAGAAAGGATAAACTCGACATGGACGTTTGAGAGAGGGCTGTTGAAGGAGGAGGAGTATATCATAAGAATGCAAGAATGGATAACGCAATTTTGGGACATGAATAGGTATTCAGCTTCAGCAGACATGGTGTGGGACAGCTTTAAAGCAGGAGTGAGGGGAGAGACATTAAGTTATACTCTGGTAAGACGCAAACAGGAAAAGGAGAAGGTGGAAGAGGAGATCAGAACTCTGATGGGTTTGGAAAGAATGCTAGTAGATGCAATAGGCAGGCAAGACCCCATTGAACAGATCCTGGTGGCTATGGAAGTACAGAAGGCAGAAACGGGGGTTACCCTGGCACAGAAAACAGCAAGGAATTATTTAGCAAAAAAAGAGAAATGCTATGAATTCAATGAGAGGGTCGGCCACTTGCTCGCAGTTAGAACTAGGCAAACGCTAGCAGCAGGTGAGATAAAAGAAATCAAGGACTGTACCGGGGCAATTGTCAATAAAGTGGAGGAGATACAGGAGGTATTCAGAAGGTTCTATGAGGTGTTATATGAACAAGACATTAACAATGAAAACATAGAGGCAGAAAGTTTGGAATATCTCATGCAAGGTCCACAGGATGGGTTGAGTATAGAAGAAAGGGTCAAGCTAGATGCACAACTAACAGTCCAGGAGATAAAAGATGCGATATTTAGCTTACCATCCGGGAAAGCAACTGGTCAAGACCAGATCCCTGTAGAATTTTATAAAACATTTTGGGATGTGCTAGCTAAGGATATTTGGGCAATTTGCTGTTTGGCACAGGGGGGCAGAATAGTTCCTCAGTCTTGGGCGGGTGCGGATATAATAGTGATCCTGAAAAAAGACAAGCCCCCTACCGAACCAGGCTCCTATAGGCCGATCACACTGCTTAATGCTGATGCAAAAATATTCTCCAAAGCACTGGCTAATAGATTGAGTAAGGTAATAGAAAGAGTGGTTTCTCCTACACAACATGGCTTCATACCTGGCAAAGGAACTACCCAACACACTAGACAGCTGATCACTATTCTAGACGCTGCAGAGGCCTCAGGAGATCCTGTCGCGGCTATCTTCTTGGATGCCGAAAAGGCTTTTGACAGGGTCTCCTGGGCATACTTATGGAAGGCTATGGAGTGGGCTGGTATAGGCAGAGGATACATAACAGCAATCCAGGCACTTTACAAACATCCCAGTGCTAGGATACGTATTAATAGATCCTATTCCAATGCGGTACAGATTAGACGGGGGACTAGGCAGGGATGCCCAGCTTCACCCCTACTGTTTGCGATATATTTGGATCCCTTTTTAAGAAGACTTACACAAAATATGGGGATTACTCCAGTTACACTGCATGAGAAAGAATACAAATTATTTGCCTATGCAGACGATGTGGCTGTTATAACATCGACACCAGAGGAATCACTGATTGAAATAGAACAGGAGGCAAGGAAATTCGGCGAGTTGTCCGGGTACCTAATAAACAGGGGAAAGACACAAGTAGTACAGAACAGATACACCACATTTGCAGACACAAGAGTAGTTCCGGATGCAAGGTATTTGGGAGTTAGGGTGACGGCAGAGTTAGAGAAACTAGTGGAGATAAATATGGAACCCTTGCTTGGAAAGGTTAAAAGTAACATGGAGAGGGTTAATAACTTACACTTGACTCTTATGGGCCGAATTAATTTTATTAAAATGGTTACCTTTCCAAAATTCTTATATCTGTTCAGAGCAATTCCACTATACTTTGAAGGCATATGGTTCAACAGAATAGAATCAACAGTAAATAAATTAATTTGGGCACAGGGGAGGACACGTAGGGCATACCGCTTTTTGACATTACCACGAGAGAGGGGAGGCTGGGGGGCACCTGATTTTAAATATTACTATTGGGCGACAGCTCTACAATATTCTAAAGGGATACTAGGTGGAGGTGCTCAACAGGACGAGAGAGCATGCCCAGCTAATGTTTATGAAGCACTTTTGGGAAAGGCGGCAGAGAACGCCTTAGTAACAACTGTGGACTATGCCTACTTCAAACACACAAGATTTAAGACCCTGAGCGCAATATACAAAGTTTGGAGGGCAATAAAGAAAAAATTGGGGCTGGGAAGATATAACAGATATCTGAGGCTCTACATGAATAAGGATCTTCCATTAGAAATTTTTAGGAATACAGTCATGAGAGAGTGGGATGAAAAAGGGATTAAGAAATTGGGAGACTTAATGGATACAGGAGGAGGGTTTTTAATGTTCCAAGATATACAGTATAGGTATAAAATAGCAGGGAATAGCTTCTTTAAATACTTACAAGTGAGGAGTTACTTTCATACAAAACTGGGGGGAACAGGAGGAATGACAAGTTGTAGGATAATGGATTATCTGGGAAGCAGCTTATTGTGCTCAATTAGGCAGTTGTATGCAGAGCTACAGGTCTATAAAGCAGACGACAGAGAGAGATATAGTAACAAATGGGGTGAACAAGTGAGAGCCCGCCCTGAAGATCTGCAAACCTCATTAGACCTTGGCCGATCCATTTTGTGTTCAGCCACATTACAAACCCAACATTATAAAACAGTCTATTCACTATATCACACACCTGCTAGAATTGCCCAATGGGGGGGAACCACTGGAATAACCTGCCCACGCTGCAATTCAACAGGTGCTAACATCACACACATGTTTGCACAATGCCCGCAACTATACACCTTAAAATTGGCAATAGAGGAGTTTTTGGAAAAATCGTTGGGAATAAAAACTAAACTAACTGATGAATTGATAATATTGGGTATAAGTATAGGAGAAAATATCATGCATCCAGAATTCCTATTTATGGTTACAGCAGTATTTAGGATAATTGTTGCAAAAGCTTGGAAAGAGAAATCAGCACCGTCGTTCCAGATCTGGATGGCAAGATTACTTTCTACATATAATTTAGAGAGGGCTATATACGACAGAAAAGGCAGAAAGGCAAGAGCCTTGGGGGGTAGGATATGGCTTCCCATTGATCAATGGAGGAGTGGAAAGAGTTAAAAGTATGTATCTTTGCTTCTTTTGTTATTACTTGTGAAATCTGTACAGGCTACAATTATGTAATGTATGATGCATCTTATTCATGTTACTTTGCTATTAGTATTTGTATAATTTAAAAAAAAAAACAAATCTGTACATGGTTAAAAAACTCTTTGTAATGGTAAAAATGTACTGGTTGTAACAGAAAAAATGCGGGGGGGAAAAATCGAATAAAGATATTTAAAAAAAAAAAAAATGAAACAATGACAAAACACTGGGGCAAACCATAAATTAATATTAGATCTTAGAACTATCCCAAAGCAATTAGCATAATTGACGTGAGTTTTATGGAAAGGGCCAATCCTTTTATAAATTAATTTAGTGTGGAGCAGAACTAATAAGCTGACAGTGATGTAGGAATAAGATTGGCACAGTATTTAAAGTTCGGGCGTCATGCCCTTCAGGACAATTGCACATGGAATCCATATCTCTGAGCATCAAGGATACAAACTGGGGCTTACTTCTCTTTAATGTTAAAAATGTAAAAACATTCTTAGCCCTTTTGTACAAATGTGTTCAACACCACTCTATTTTTTTAACCATTTATTCCTCACAAAACGGCGATGCTCTGAGGTCAATAACATGGAGGCACTACCCATGACTGTATCCTAGATTTAAGCCTAGGGAAATGCTGCTCCGATGAGAAAAATGGTCTGTACTGGTTGCATATGATGGGCCCAGCCTACAATGGCACAGTGGACTGAACAAAGTGGGCTTGGGTGTCCGCAAGGGGGAGGCACTTGCCACCCCCTACTGGATTTTTCACTTGTGTCTGGCATTCATGAAAATCAGCTAAACCTCCAGAAAAAATAATAAAAAAAATTAAACTCTTATTTTTTCAAGTGCCATTTCATTGCCACACTTCATCTGACTGCAGCAGAACCTCCTCTCACCATGTTTTCTGTCTGGATTGTTGGACATAGTTACATCTACTGGGCTCAAAGGTATGCTGATAACAGAAATTTACCTAACCTCAATTTACAAAATGTGGAAATCAAGTGGATTGCCCACAGAGGATTAAAATGTCACCAATTGATACCATTGGTGAAAACCTTTTTGCATTTGCCAAAACCTGACCTGTTAATTGTGCACTGTGGAGGTAATGACTTGGGCACTTTGACTGGGGTAGGTCTGGAAATGCTTTTAAAGGACACCTTTGAGCAATTGATGGCACTTTTTCCTCAAACTGCCTTGGTATATTCAAATATATGCCAAAGACAGAAATAGAGGTGGTCGAACCAATTTTGTCCACAAATTGAGAAATCGAGGAAGCATGTAAATAAGTCTGTTTCAGCTTACATGAGAGACCATGGAATGGGCTCCATGTACAACAATAACTTGCGTTACTACATGCAAGATATCTACAGAGGAGATGGAGTTCACTTCTCAAATGGGGGGAACAGAATTTTCATCCTCAATTTAAGACTGTGCATTGCTACCTACTTGTAGGTACCTACATCAGCCACAGGACCCAAAAGCTCTTTTCAGAGCTACCCTACATCTGATCACTCACAATTATTATTTTACTCTAACTTTTTTCACTAATTTTCAAAAAAGTACGCTCCCCGGAGCGCTACCCGGTACGCGCACCGGACGCTAACCGTGCGAAATTTTTAAACAAAAATGGTTTTTTTCGCACATATGGGCCTCCTCAGCCACCCTCAGAAAACCTAGGGGGTCAAGATACGTCTACCGTGCCCCCTTCTACCCATTCTGAACATTATTTGCCCTCCATCTTGTATCTTAATTCGACCGAAACACAAAATGGTGGACTCCCGTAACGCTGCCGGTTCGCGTACCGGGGCGCGCACCGGGAAGCGCTCCATTAAAAAAGGTGGGAAAGTAATTTACAGAAAAAACCCTGGAGACAATGTCACCAAATATAGATTAACTCATACTACATACCAATCCCTACCATTTTCACAAATTTGGTTGGAATACCATTTAGCCATTTAGCCTGTAGACCTCTCTAAATACCCTGAGGTAAATTACTTCACAAAACACATCTGAAGTGTTGGAATTGACAACCAATTAAAATGTTACTTTCATTTTCTACTTTTTTTACCTGACATTTGATTGGTTATATACCTGAATATATATAAAAAAAGAGAGAAAAACACAGCCATTTTGACTACTACTTCCTGAACTACATTGCAAGATCATTTTCACTCACAACTTAAACTTGTTTTTAAAAGGTAAGATATTGTTTTATAAATTTGAAAACCTTTTCAGATAGTTATATACTATCCCTCTGTAAGAGTTAGACATTGAGAAAGGCTTGTTTATTATAATTATGGATTGATTTAGGTTTCTGTGGTATAATTATGAATTTACATAGGCTTTTTCACAGGCACTTTTTAATAGTCCTACTTCATGCCTCAAAAGTACCTGTCTGAACTTAAACCCAACAGTGCCCTATCTCTACTGATATATTTATTTTTTATTCAAATTTCAGCACAAAAATGCAAGGAGAACAGAACGTTTCCTTTGAAATTGTCCTAGACATGAACAATGAGGAAATAATTGAACCCATTGACTTGGAATTCATGGATGAATCACGAGACCATGAACTTCTACAATGTGTAGAATCTGTGGATTGTTTACTTCATTATGATGACGGTCAAATGTGGGAAGTTATGTTCACTCAACAAGAGGACATATCGGACAGTCAAATGTTAGACGTTCTATTAAATTTTGAAAAACAATCCGAAAAATAAAATTATATTTAATATTAAAAAATTGTTTGAGTCTTTAATCATTTTTATATGTAATTCATAAACTAGTACCAAATTGATTATAATGTAAATTCATACTTATAGTATACTGTGCACAATTCCAAAAATACATTTATATTTAATAATCATTAATACTGCTACTTAAATAAAAAATAAAAAAATAAAAAAAAGAACAATCAATAAACATACAATATTTCAAAATATCATAGTCTATCATTCTTTTTTCCTTATAGTACGCTCCCCGGACCGCTTCCCAGTGCGCGTACCGGGCGCTCCCCACGCAAAAAAACCAAAAAATGTTTATTTATTTTTTGCCCCGCGGGGCCCTTTTAAAGCCTCCACATCAAACCTAGGGGGTCAGGGAGGATCTACTATGCCCCCTTATGGTCATTTCCCCCTTTGTTTTGGCCTCCTCTTGTCTCTCGATCATACCGAGAGACAAGATGGCGGCCGCTCCGGACTGTTTAGAATGTTGACAGACACCGGAGAGCCAATCAGCTTCGCTTCGTGAAGTTCCGTTACGCGTCAGGTACGCGAACCGGGGCGCTGCCCGGAGCGCGCTTACAGATATATATATTTTTTTGAACGTTAATTTCTCAAAATCCACTGGAGCACATAGATTGAGACCTAGCAAAGGCACATCGGGCTACCAGTCCCTACAATTTTGCCAAGTTTCGTGCAAATCCATTCAGCCGTTCGGGCTAAAAGTGAGGCCAACCGCCCTATGGAAATTAACATGGGAAAAACGCGTTTTGGGACCCCCCTTTTTTCTCGGCCCCCCCTTGACGACCCCCCCCCCCAAAATTTCAGTGGCTGCTCAGAAACAAAATGTTCCATTTTCCTGAAAATTTCAGCCAATTCCGTCCACAAACGCCAAAGTTATTAGACATAGAATTTTCAAAAATCCCATAGAGAAAAAATCCTAACTATATATACCTACTGGCGACCGCCAGTAGGTAATATCTATATCTATATCTATATCTATATATCTATCTATATATATCTATCTAAAAACTTTGATAGAAAAACAGACATTTGAGGTGAGCAGATCTAGAGTGTCGCTGGTGTTGAGAGTGCTCTAACAGGAGCTGCTTTCCACCTAAACTGAGACCTACCCAGAGTTCTCTCCTTCTTTTTTGCATAATTTATGCATCACTCTATGCCTGAAAGGGTTTTGTTTTGACTTAATACTGGGTGCTCCCTTGTGTCTGGACAAAGCTATACCTCTCTGAAGAGCTCTAATTAGAGCGAAACACTGTGTCAGGGGTTGCTTTTATCCATTTCAGGTTGGCTTGAGTTGGTATTTTACCAATTCAAAGCTGTAATATTGTGCCTGGAGTGATAAATGGCTTTTGTTATTTGACAGCTCGGCAAGGACTGCACTGTACTAGTCCTATGCTTAAAGACTTTGCTGTTTAAATGGCGAAAGACTTTGTCATTTTCTATCTCGGCATGGATAGCACTGCCCAATCCTATGCTTAAAAACTTTGATAGAAAAACAGACATTTGAGGTGAGCAGATCTAGAGTGTCGCTGGTGTTGAGAGTGCTCTAACAGGAGCTGCTTTTCACCTAAACTGAGACCTACCCAGAGTTCTCTCCTTCTTTTTTGCATAATTTATGCGTCACTCTATGCCTGAAAGGGTTTTGTTTTGATCTATCTATATATATCTATCTATATATCTATATCTATATATCTATATCTATCTATATATCTATATCTACATCTATATATATCTATATCTATCTATATATCAATATCTATCTATATCTATCTATCTCTCTATCTCTATATCTCTATATATCTATATATCTCTATATCTATATCTCTATATCTATATCTATATCTATATCTCTCTGTCTATATCTCTCTATCTATATCTTGGTGTACATATTAATGGCTGCCCCGCCGTGAGGCTACGCACCACCACTGACTTGTGTGGGCGCTGCAGGGGTACAGAACTAATCACAGCCCCAACGCAGCTACAAAGAGCAGGGAGGGTTCACCAAGGAGCCCTAAATTCCAATAAATAGGATTGAATTACTGCACACCCACTGGAGGGCAAAAACGAAAGGTTTTTTCGTAAAGACTTTGCATAGGACTACAGGTCCCAAGATGCCTGCATGCAACCGGCCTCACCTGGGAGTCCCTATTGCGGTAATAAATTAAGAGGACGTGCGGACCTGTGGGATACTACGGAAGCTGGTGCAGTCTTCGAGTCCAGCCTGTGATCAAGGGCTATGCTAGCCCGAAACGCGTCAGGCAGAGGAAAAGCACCGGACACAACTGCCGCCTCCACGCGTGAATAAAGCATGAAATCAGTTCCTTGCAGTGTGCGGCCTCGTCTCTTTGGTCAAAAATTGGTGTACATATCTATATATATATCTATATACATATATATCTATATATATGTATATCTATATATATCGATATCTATATCTAACTATATCTATCTATCCATATATATCTATATCTATATATCTCTATATATCTATATATCTATATATCTCTATATATCTATATATCTCTATCTATATCTCTCTATCTATATCTATATCTCTCTATCTATATCTCTATCTATATATCTATATCTATCTATATCTATCTCACATTCCCACAGTCAAGTAAGAAAAAAGCACTCACGGGCAATAATCCACTGGCTTTAATCAACCAAACATTGATTTGGTTTGATTGACTAAAGCCAGTGGATTATTGCCTGTGAGTGCTTTTTTCTTACTTGACTGTGGAAATGTGAGCCTTATATGATTGTGGACGGTACCGCCACCTTGAAGCACCCGTTCGAGAGTTACTCCCGTTGGAAGGTACGCAGGGAGCATGAAATATAAATATATATAAATATATATATATATATATATATATATATATATATACACACATATACATATACAAATTTATATATAATATATATTTCTATGTATATGTATATTCAGGTTTGAGAAAAGCAGCTACAAAATGTTCAATTGGACCAACGCGCTATATAAAACTTTATAAATAAAATAAATAAACTACTTACACAATGCAAGCTACAAATCCTTATATGGTACATAAAATACTTTGCAAATAACCAATTTACACTATGATAAAAAAGAACAGATAAAATGCATCATGATTAACTTACAGAAGATTTACTAATAAAATAGGCAACTGGCTTAGTCAAAGATCAATTCTATTGACTTTTGGTATTCTCTTTAGGAGTTTAGGACGCTTAACACAGGAATGGGACAAACGTTTCAATCTGAACCTAGTAGTTAAAAATAAACTGTACATTATTCTTGTCCCCAACCGAGTGGAAAATGTAGACACACATTTTAAAATACACATTAATGCATTAAGTGACCATTTTCCCCTTAGTATCACATTGCCATTATCACATAAACCTATCCGCAGCATTGTCAGTATACTGACACAAAATAGCCTGACATTAGACAGGCTAAATGGCTATTCATTAAAATGGGAAAAAATTGACCCCATCGTAATTACTAAAACAGTAGTAACAAACCCGTATTCTTCCATCCAGAAATGTTTGGATTCAGCTACATCAGACGCGGAAGTCATTACTAACTTTGGGGCAGTTATTAAAGCTATAAATGAAGCCCTATTTGTAAAATCTAAAAATACACAAACCAAGAAGAAGGGCTGGTTTAACCATCGGTGTACAGTAGCCTATTCTACCTTAAAATCTGCTTTACGGAAGGCTGTTAGGGTCCCTCAAGAGATTGTAAACTTAAGAAGGGATTATAATTCTGCGATAAAGCACAGGAAATCAGAACTAAAGCAACAACTTTGGGATCAACTTCATAAAAGCTGCACCCAAAAAAATAGCTCTGCTTTTTGGTCAGTCGTAAAATCCCCTTTTTTGACTGATAGTGGAAATTCTCCTAGTATTGAAGTGGCTATTGACGAACGGGACTGGGTTGAGCACTTTTCCAAGATTTTCATGAAGGACCTAGTGGTTGAAAAAGAACAAGAAACAATCGTCCTCGACCAACTTCTTCACCCTTATCCCATAGATCTGGTTATTACTGTTGATCAAGTTGCCCTGGCCCTAAAAGCAAGAAAAAATGGGAAGGCCCTTGGCCCAGACGGGGGGCCTATAGATTTTTTCAAATCAACTATGGATCTTTGGACCCCGCTCTTGACCAGGGTTCTTAAAGCATCCTGTGCGGTGGGCCTCCCCGAGTCATGGTCCAAATCAATCCTTGTCCCCATTTTCAAAAAGGGGGACAAGGACTCGGTATCCTGCTATCGTCCAATCTCACTGTTGGATTCCCTAGGCAAAGTGGCGGGCCGAGTAATCCATGAGTGCCTCCAGAATTGGGCGGATGATGGCAGGATTTTATCAGATCTCCAATATGGGTTCCGCGAGGGACTAGGGACTATTTAACAAGCTCTAAACTTGTCACTGCTGATAGATAAGTATGTTAGTGTAAAGGCAGGTGCCCTGTATATGGTCTATGTAGATTTATCAGCCGCCTTCGACTGTCTGTCTCGCCAAACTCTGGTCTGTCCTTCTGGAGATGGAGGTAGAATTGAATTTGGTAAATTTTCTGAGGGAATTATATTCAAATGCCACTGCTAGGGTGAGGTATGGGGTAAGGGGAGAGTTAACCGCGTCGTTCGGAGTAGAGAGAGTAGTCAGGCAAGGTTGTGTCCTGGCCCCCTTTCTCTTCACACTTTACACCAATGGTTTGGAGAGGGATATGATCAAGGGGAGCCAGGACCTGCCGACAATAAACAACCGCCCGATTCCGGCACTACTCTATGCCGACGACGCGGTAATACTAGTCCGTACTCCCCTAGAATTACAGAAGGCTTTAAATAGATAGTCTTCCTTTATGGCCAACCTGAACTTAAATATCAACATCGGAAAAACCTTTGTTATGAAATCTGGGTCTGGCAATAAACAGAAAACAATGGATATTTACTTGAAAAATGAAAAATTAGCGACTACTGATAAATATCCCTATCTAGGAATTATGATCGACCAAAAACTCAGTTGGAAACCGTCAATTGAGTCGAGGAAACTCCTTTTTATGAGAACTACTACAGCCCTTGTAAATGTTTCGAGAAAACTAGGGAAGAGGCCTCCTTTTGTATAAAAACTTTATTGTCAGGAATACAGGATACATAGTTTCAATAACATAGGCATTTCACGTTCTAGTATCAGTTTTTGCATATTGAGAAATGAACGATAAGATAGACCGTACTACAACATATGACTTTTGTTACCTTGAGTATGGCATGAGGTTGTCAGAATCAATTACTACATAGAAAGCATTCAGTTCCATACCTTGATGGTAACGGAGAAGCAGAGTATTAATAGGCACATGTACCCGTCCCTAACAATTTCAACGTGTAGCAAACATCAAAAAACTATAAAACCCAACTAAAGTCATCACTCGACAATGAAGCACATATTCTCACAGTCAATGGTAGTCCTCGCCATACATTCTTCACTGTATCCCAGGTACAGTGGCAACCCGGTCCCTCCCCGCACATCTCATTGTACGGTGTACGTATCCATACTGTTTAGTCATCGTCCTCTTCGGACTCCGAATCCTCACCTTCCGGCAAGGGTGCACACGGCTCTCCCCTATATTTGTTCCACGGTAACCAAACCTTATTCCATTTACGGGGGCAAGCCCGAAGAGGCCTCCTTTTGAACTCGTAAAAATCTACAAAGCTAAATGTTTAACAGTTGCACTGTACGGGGCGGGTGTGTGGGGACATGTGGCCACAGAGGTGCTACAGGCTGTAGAAAACACCTTCCTGAGGTATCTTCTTGCTGTACCTCGGAGTACGGCTACCTTTTCCTGCCATATGGAATTGGGACTTTTTCACTTGACAGATATAGTGAAAATACAGCCACTCCTCCTGTGGCACCGAATCTGGTCGTCAGATAAAACTGCCTTCTCCCAAGCTATCATTCTAGATTGTATGGCTTTGGAGAACGCACATAAATCCGGATGGTTGTCATTTATAAAAAGGTTTTTACGTGACCTAGGGTTGGAAAAATACTACCACGATCCCCTTTGATTCTGGAGCTATCTAGGAAAGGTTTCAAGGCACACTGTCTTGCCCATCTTGAAGAATTGCGACTAACCAACGAAGTCACAAAATCTTCTGTTAAACACAGTTTGGCTGTACAAACAACTTTTGCCATGCAGCCTTACCTAACTTATGATATTACCACCTATGAGCGTTTTCTTCTGATTCGGTTTAGGTTAGACTTTTTTCACCGACTGGTTGTGTTTCCAACGAGAAATAACTGGGCAACTGTTCTACCTTTTTGCCCTCGTGATGACATCTCTACCCAAACAAAACACATCAAAGTTGGAGAAGGGTCAGAGGCCAAAGTTTAACGACTAAGCAGGATATACAGCCCCATTGCTTACTATTTAGAAAATACAAAGAATATTCTGCAGTCAGCACCTATAAAGACAGAAAATAACTGTACGACTACCTAGACTGATCAGCAAATTTGTACGGATTCCCATCACTCACCGGTCCCGGTGACATGCTTCATCATCTGGGCCTCTTTTTAGGGCTACCACTCCGCCATAGTGATGGAGGAGCCCAAGGATGTTTTACAGAGTATTGATCACTACAGATGTGAGCAAATATGCTGAAAAGAGTGTATGGGAAGGAAGTGCAGAGCAAGAAAACAGTGATGTGAGTTTAAAATTGAAGCAGAATCAGACTATAATTTTATTCTTGTCTGATCCGAACAAACATTAAAAACCGTGCAAAAGACAAGACGGGTTTAACAAATAACCGCCCATTCACAAGAAATGGTCAACATGTTTCAGCACAACAAGGTAAAAAGTAACCAAGTGCTTTCGTCAGGACCTCTTGAGTATAGATTGCTACTGCCATAAAACACAGTAATGTGATGAAGTGATAAACAAAAAAAGGATACGCTGCGAGTAGCTTCTCACAGTCAACATTCCTCTTGCCTCTTGGAGAAATCTATAAGAGATATAGGAGTTATATAGAACAATCTTGGAGCACAGTTATAATTTGTCTATAAGAAATCCATGTGGCTACAATTTGCCATCAGAAGCATTCAAAAAAAGTAATTGGAATACACTCCAATGAGTCTTACCTCAAGGGTATGGAGGAAAAGCCTCAACCCACCTGGCAACAGCTCAGGGCAAAGGAGGCACCGCTCTGGAGAAGAGACAAAAACACCAACACTGATTAAGTCTGGTGTATCGACTCTTCATCACGTGAAAAACACAGTCACAGTGCCCAGGTGCAAAGTGAGACCCTCAACCCTCGCAAAAGTTCACTCTCTCCCTATAGGAAACACATCGACCAATATAACATATTGTGGCCATATGTTGTGTTCATGAATGTGACAATATCGGTGAATGTGTGTTAATATTAAGTCCCGATATGTCTGACTCTGTTAAATGAAATAATCATGGCTAAAACTTATATAATCTAACCACGGAAGATATATACTGAGCAAATCAATTTAAAAGCTAACTTCAAAACTGTGAGATGTACAGCAGCCCATTGTCAATACCTATACAGACCTTAGAGCAACAATTAGCCCCATGATGGTAGAAAAAAAGCACACCCTTCTCAACTGTAAACACACGCATACACTCACCTAACCGTCAGTACCTCTGACGGTCATCTCAGCCGTCGGGGAGGTACCGATCGGTGGTATCACAAGCCCTTGAACGCCACCCTCCTTCAACAGACATACTCTAGCAACCCCACTATCTACACTATTCCGACCATCACCTCTGTCAGAACAAAGCATCCACCTAAACCTTCACGAGCACCCCCACATAAGTACAATATCCCAATCACCCTTCAGAGCCCAAGTGCCCCCGTCACCAAAACAGTCTTGACAGAGCTGCGCTGTATGCTTCACAACTGCAGATCTGCAGTAAAACACAAACTTGAAATCTCCGATACCATCACCCTTCACAAACTTGACATGCTCTTCCTCACTGAGACCTGGTTCAATGATACCTCTCACTCTATTTTTGATCTCCTAGTACCCACAGGTTACTCCATATTTAGGAATGACAGAACTGACAACACGGGGGAGGTGTGGCAGTCATCTTTAGAAACGCCCTCCAACTTAAGGCTTCTCCAAGCAGTTCCTCCCTCACCTTTGAATGCCTTTCTCTTGAGCTTCAATTGAAACACCGTCCATCACTCAGATTCCATATCATTTACCGCCCGCCTCGTAGTGGCCCCTCGTTTATAGAGGATCTCACTGACTTCATCAGCGACCAATATACACAAAGTGACAATCAGACCTTCGTGGGTGACTTTAATCTCCACTGGGGCGTATCGCAAGACTCCTCTGCGAACTCTCTGGCCACCTTCCTTTCTACTAACGATCTTATCCAACACTGCATTGAACCAACCCACTCTAAGGGTGCAATCCTGGACCTTGTTATTTCTAAAGCAGGCATGCTTTCTACCTCTTCCCCATTCCATGTAGATTGGTCTGACCACCACCTCATCCCATTCTCTCTTCAACTTTCACACTCTATTACTCTCGGCCAACCCAAGAGGGCCATCTCCTGGTTCCGTGATGCCAAAAATATTGATGTCGGTCCCCTCTGTGAATCAGCCTTGCTATCACTTCCAAGGCTAGACCCAAACATAGCTGTTGACGATCTCACCTCCCAATGCCTCACAGTTCTTGCAGCTGAAATTATAACGTCGCTCCACTCAAAAGCAAAAGGATAAGGCCCACTCCCTCAGCACCTTGGTTCAACAAATCCCTTTATGAGGAAAGGAAGCAGCTAAGATTCCTGGAGAAGCAATGGAGGCAAGGGCCCTCCACAGACAATTTAGCCATGCTTCGCACAGCAAGATCCAGGTACCACAAGCATATCTTCCTTGAGAAAGCGGCGCACTTCAAAACCCTCCTTGACTCCGCCAAAAATAGACCTAAAAAACTATTCGAGCTCGTCAAGTCTCCGAGCTGCTCTCCCCCTTCTTCCGAGGTGGAGGATCCTACTAAGAGAGCAGCGGATTTCGCTATTTTCTTCGATGAAAAAGTGAAATCACTTGTGGATCAGGTCGCGCATCCTACACCTCCAGAGGAGCGCAAATCCTCAGCCATCTGGCAGAGCTTTGACCCCATATCTGAAGATGCCCTTTTCAAGTGCATACGCGAAACAAAGCCCTCCAACCATTCTCTTGACCCTATCCCCAGTGCCATTGCCTTGGACTTCTATACCCATTCCCTTTCCTATTGGGCCACTCTGATCAACCTCTCTCTTTGGCAAGGCTCCCTTCCTGTCCCCTTCAAAACTGGGCAGGTCACCCCTCTGCTTAAAAAGCCCACTGCTGATGCGAAGGACCTCAACAACTTCCGCCCCATCACTAACATTCCCTTCCTTGCGAAGATCACAGAAAGATGTGTAGCAAAACAACTCTCTCGTCATATCAAGGACAATGATCTTCTTGACAATTGTCAGTCTGGCTTCATGCAAAACTGCAGCACTGAAACAGCCCTACTGCAAGTGGTTGATGACGCGCTGAGGATACTCGATTCGGGGGGGTCCTGTCTTCTAATTCTCCTGGACCTTTCTGCAGCCTTTGACACTGTCAATCACAACACCCTCCTCAATATCCTTCAACAGAGAATGGGCATGGAGGGCACTGTGCTTAAATGGTTTGCATCCTTCCTCTCTGACAGATCCCAAATGATCAAAATTGCGAACAGTCTTTCTTCTCCTGTGGCGGTAGGTCAGGGTGTTCCTCAAGGCTCTATACTTGCACCCACATTGTTCAATCTCTACTTAGAACCACTGGGAAACCTCCTAAGCAAATCCGGGATACACTACCATCTCTATGCAGACGACACTCAACTCTACCTCAAGGTTGCCTCCACCCATGATCTCTCCTTCCTAAGCTCTACTCTGGACTCCATCCAAAACTGGATGTCAACTCATCAACTGATTCTGAATCCTTCCAAAACTGAATTCCTCCTCTTCTCCTCCTCACTCTCTCCCCCCCCCGGTTCAATCATGGATGGATCAGCTGAATCTACTCAACACTAAACCCATCATTGTCGACAGCGCAAAATCCCTTGGAGTTATTCTAGACAAAAAACTCAATCTAACCCCCCACATCAATTTTATTGCAAAATCTGCTCGTTACCAACTGCGCCTTCTGTGGGGAATCAGACGCTTCTTCCCGGAACAGGACCTTATAACCCTGGTGCAAGCGCTGGTCCTCTCCAGATTAGACTACTGCAATTCTCTTCTTACTGGCCTCCCCAAATCTCACCTGTCCCCACTTAAGTCTGTTTTCCATTCAGCAGCTCGCTTCATTTATGGGGCCAAAAGAAGCGATCATATCACACCGATGTTATACACCCTTCGCTGGCTCCCCTTCGAGGCTAGAGCTATCTACAAGACCGCTTGTATCACCCACAAAGCCTTGCACTCCTCCTCTCCTCGCTACCTGGCGAATAAACTGGAACTCTCTGGAGGCTTGAGACCATCACGCAATGCGGAGAATCTTCTACTTGAACCTCCCACGTTCAAGAAGGAGAGAACAATGGCCCAATCCTTTTCAGGCAACACAGTGAGAATCTGGAACTCACTCCCGCCTCAGCTCCGGACCACTGCCTCCTCCCAGGCTTTCAAAAGGGACCTCAAAGTTCTCCTCCTCCAGAGACACCTCCAAAAGTGATTCACGTCCTCTTGGTATTTGGAGGAAGACTCCCCACTACTGATATTTTCCATGCCCATGGAAGTGCCTTCCCAGGGTATTCCTGGGGTTGGAGTGTCTGCCTCTTTGGAGTATTTTCCATGTACCTGTGTTCGGTGCCCTTGTGTAACATGCACACACCACTTTGCCCTTGTAACACACGGTTTGCTACCTCTCACATGTTTTTATCTTTGATACTTGCACAAGTGCCACCTTGCCTACATAACGCTTGTTAGTATGCCTGAGTGTCTAGCACCTTTTGCAGTATTACACCTCAAATGATACTTTGTTCTCTCTTGTAACTGCACACTTGTCACTTTTTTCTTCCTGTGCACTTTTTACTACCTCATGTATTTTTGGCTGCTCACAATTCTCACTACCTCATGTATTCTGTGTGCTCACAACTGTCACTTTTACCTTTACTACCTCATGTATTTTTGGTTGCTCACAATTTTTACTACCTCATGTATTCAGTTTTGCTCACAATTGTCATTATTACCTTTACTACCTCATGTATTTTTGGTTGCTACCTCATGTATATTGTTTGATCACAAATGTCACCATTACTTTATGTAACGTAACGTATGCTTTTGTAATGTTTCTCATTATGTTCCATTTCTGTTCCTTTTGTGAAGCGCTCTGACACCTTCGGGTAAAGTCCGCGCTATATAAAAATGCATAAATAAATAAATAAATAAAAGTATCAGCGGTGTTTATAAGGAGTCCTAATCTGTGTACACGGCTCTTCCTGCTTCCCCGTTGTTTAGCAAGCTACGCGAGAGCCCGAGCGTAGTCACGCGAGAGCACGCGAAGAACTACTAACAAATCCCAGCTCTCATGGGAAATGTAGTTCATTCAACTGCTCTTCGAAAAATGTGTATCTTTATTAATGTGCGCCGCCAGAACTAGGCTATAGCTAAAGTTTAAATTGAAAAAGCTTATCAAAGGGAGAAGACCTTACCTCAGAGAGGGCACAGTTCGGCTCGTATTCAGACGAGATATCATGAAATCTCGCAGCCCAATACAAAAATTGACTAGAAAGTTGGGAATTGTAGTTTGCTAAGAGAGATGCATACATTAAATCTAATCAAAACACCAGATCGGTGTGTGCAAAGGTCTAAAGTCTTTAAGAAAAAGGTGTCCTATATCCTGTGGTATGGAGCTTATATGTTACCACAATGTGCCAAGCCAGTAACGGTGGGAATAATAAAGTTCTCGTTCTCCAAAGGACCAGTATGTACCTTCATCTATAATGCTACCCGACCTGGAAGACTAGTTCAACATAAATGGCAACCTCCTTTTCCTCCGGGCCCCTTAGGACCAATGGGACCAATGGGTCACTTTCAACCCAACCACTTGGGCAACTTTCAGAACCAGCCTTTTTGAGGGTTTGGTCGAGGGAACCCAAGAGGCAGACGCAAGAACCAAAGAACTCAGGTGCACTGGAGTCCTCCGTCATCGCCACGGACACTTCGGAGTTGGAAGAAGAAACAAGGGGCCCAGGCAGGACAAGCGGGAACCAGCACGGAGTCGGATTAGTGATTAATCTGAGTTCCAGGACTTTGAATATTGAAGAGCAGGTTCTTAACAGGGGCCTGGGCTTTGTGACCACCACTGCTGGTGACCCCTTTGGGATCAACTGGGAAATGGCAAACTTCTTTCGCAAAGTGAGGTTGCATTTCTTTTTCAAAAATAAAAATTAAATGACGGAACCAATTGACTCCAATACAGGATTAAGACAGAAATCCACTTTTAATCCACCTGCTCACTTAGTTCCACCGCAGGTTTTGACATTTGAGAAGGCAGTGAGTAATGATCTTTCTGTCATCCTGGAGAAAGAACAAAAGAAATTCACCAACTTGCCTAAAAAAGAACAGTTGGCTCTACAAGGCCTTATGTCGGACTCTACTATTACCATAAAACCAGCCGACAAAGGCGGCCCGATAGTGATCCTGGATACAGTGACCTACCGAGAGGAGTGTTTGAGACAACTAGGAGTGAGAAGTGCGTACCGCCCTTTGAAGGAAGATCCCACGGAAAGAATAAAGAACAACATCTCCATCTTGGTAGAAGAGGCTCTTAGTGAAGGCTGGATCACAGCACAAGAAGGGGTATTTTTGTAAACCAAGCACCCTGTGATGCCCTACTTCTATGTCCTCCCCAAGGTGCACAAGCCCACTAGACCACCAGTGGGTAGGCCCATTATATCTGTTATTGGGTCACTTTTAGAACCCTTGTCCACATTTGTGGATCATTTTCTTAATCCGATGGTTAGAGAAATGCCTACCTTCTTGCAGGACACCAAGGACGTATTGAGGCTACTACCTGACATTGATTATGACTACGAGACGGATCTTCTTGTCTCATTTGACGTGGAGTCACTATACACGTCTATTCAGCAGGATGAGACTTTGGATACAGTTAATATACTTCTGGAACAACGTGATTTTGATTCAATCACACCAGTACACTTCATCATGGCTTGTGCGCAAATCGCTATGAAGGATAACTTCTTTAGATTTGAAGATACAATTTATCTTCAAACCTCGGGCACAAGCATGGGAAGCATTTTTGCTCCAAGTTTGGCGAATCTCTACGTCCATGGTTTCGAACAAGAACACATATTTAGCCAAACTAATCCCCATCGTGAAGCCATACGCCCGTGGAGGCGTTACATCGACGATATTCTGGTGATCTGGCGTGGCGATGTAACAAGTGTCAACACATTCCTCCTCTGGTTGAAAAGTCGGAACAACTTCTTGAAGTTTACAGTTGAGATTGCTAAACATAAGCTACCATTCCTAGATCTTCTGATCATTGCCTCCCCCGATGGCCTACAAACGGAGTTATTCCCTAAGCCTATGGCTAGGAACTCTTTGCTAAGCTTCAAGAGGCATCACCCTAGAGCAATAAAAGATAATCTGCCCTTTGGTCAATTCCTGCGGTTGCGCAGGAATTGTTCCACTAAAGACACTTTCAAGAAACATGCAGACACTCTTACTGACAATCTGGTAGCAAGAGACTATTCTGTCAAGCTAGTTCGGCGCGCAGCCAAACGTGCGAGTAACAACAACCGCGACAGCCTCCTGGAACCTAAAGTAATTAAGGAACCTACATCCAGACTAACGCTTGTCAACACATTCATTACGGCGTCTGACATCAAGAAAATTGTACGTCGTCATTGGAAAATACTCAATGTGGGAGGAGACAATTTACCTGTCCCACTGTTCGCATTCAAGAGGAACAGCAACTTGCGTGATAAATTGGTACACACCAGGCCACAGAGTGAAGTCCCTCAAACATCCGATACGATATGGGGTGTACCACCTGTCCAGGGTAACTTTCCTTGTGGTACATGCAAGGTGTGCCCGTTGACTAAGAAGTCAAAAACAGTGGACATCGGGACTGGTCGTCCATGGATTCCAAAATTTTTTACCAACTGCAACAGTGAAAGAGTGGTGTACTTAATCATTTGTCCCTGCAATTTGAAATACGTAGGGATGACCACCCTTAACGGGGAATATCCTTGCTGAACTAGGAACTTGCTTGCTGAACTTGGTTCTTTTAAATCTTTTAGTGACTATTTGTTGGTTCCTGCATCCTGATCTACGAGGACCTTGGGACACACGCGGACGCTGCCGGGGCCGGGACTGCGAGACCCAGGGTGCCTAGCGCTTTAACACCACAGCGCACCTGGTGTCTCTTCCCGCCCCCAGCTCTCCAGCGGCTATATACGGCTTGCGGCCCCCGCTCCGCGGGAGCCGCTCGCAGCCTTAACGGGGAATATCCTTGCTGAACTAGGAACTTGCTTGCTGAACTTGGTTCTTTTAAATCTTTTAGTGACTATTTGTTGGTTCCTGCATCCTGATCTACGAGGACCTTGGGACACACGCGGACGCTGCCGGGACTGCGAGACCCAGGGTGCCTAGCGCTTTAACACCACAGCGCACCTGGTGTCTCTTCCCGCCCCCAACTCTCCTATTTTAACGTATTGGTGATCGCGCACGCGGGATGCGCGCGGGACCTAGCCCGGGGCTAAGCCCGGGCAAAGGGCGGGCCCTCTGAGGCCCTCCGAGGACCGTAAGGACTGGACTGGCTCGTATGCCCTTGCAGGTTTACTCACTACATGTTAGTTGTTACAATACTGGTGTTGTATTTATTATTGGGATGTCAATATCTACTCAGTGACTCTATAAAGTTTATCAGTTTTGCCTGCTAGCACTTAATATTGCAGGGTTTGTTTCTTACGTGCACATCTTTAGAGCTTCTTTTTCCAGCTGTTTATGGTCCCTTTACCATGTCTTCTCCCAAAACCCATAGTCAGGCGGTGGTTGGAGCGAAGAATAAATCAAAAAAACGTACTAGCACCGTGGACAATTTTATTCTTCGCACTAACACTTTAATTGATGAGGGTATCGTTCTTATGGAACGGAGGGTTTCGCAAGACTTACTATTTGCAAAACGATCGTCACTGGGTGATATAGCCTTGGCATGTACCCCGATTAGAAACCAGAGTAACCCTGATCCGTCTCAGTCGAGAGCTGCCCCAGTGTCCCAGACATCTACTGTGCCCCAGTCCACGTGTACAGATATATCCCCTGCAGCTACACCGTTGTTACCTCTAATTGCGCCCCCCCTTTCTAATAACACAGTAGTTACCTCTGCTATTATACACATAGCTAATTCACAATCTGAAGGGTGCCCTGTGGAAGGTATAACTTCCCCTCCAAATTTAACTCCCCCCCCAGGTGTCTGGTGTTACTCCAACTAACCAGAATATGTTGGCCAGCCCGGGGGTTTCAGTTTGTGTGGGTAATGGTTTGGAGGAGGGGGGGGCCTAGTACGGGAGGACCACAAGGGACTGTTAGGGCCCAGCGTGATTCTCATCCCCCACCTATAGGCATACCAGATGTATCAGCCACAGACACAAGTTTGGTTAGCATTCTTGATAATAGCAGTTCTAGTGAATCTCTGGAGGATGTAGAGGATGAGAATGTACCCTTTTTCGATTCTCTGGCGACACTCATTAAGTCCTTGCTTTTGCCCTTGGAGATTAGGCTCCAGGGTATAGAACAGCATCTTCAGACTATATCCAGGGATCTAAACTCTAAGGGGAAACATTCTACCCAGGAGGCACCAAATAACTTAGGTCCAATTAGTAATTCCATGCCAATTCCCAAGAACCATACACTAGTACCTAACCCATCCTCCAAGAGATGCCCCATTGCACCATCTGTACCAAAGGTTGGTAAAACAGTCTCTAAGACAGCTTCTACTGTTGTTACTAAGCCTTTGGAAACAGTGGGATCAACTGCTCCAACCACTGTCCCACCACCTTCTCAGTCGGAACCATTAAGGGCACGGCGGAATATTAGTTTACCACCGGACGCCTGCCCGTTTGTGATAGTACTAACGGGTGTCCCTGAGCTTGTACCAGCCACCTCTGAACCGTTTTGGGCTCTTAAAAATAAAGTTTGTTATTGGCTGGATAGGAATTTTCCCCCTCCTCCCAATATTAACAAAAAATTGCTTATGGTAGAGAGAGCGCCCTGGGTAGGTGATAAAAAGAAACACCTGCAAGGAGACTGTGTTGTGATTACATTTGAAGACCCACGTTTGGTAGAGTATATTTGCTCAGGGTCTCGGTGTAGTAACGACTCAGTGATTACTGTTAAACCCTTGTCATATTTCTACACGCCCATAGGGAAATATGATAACAGATGGAGCTGGTTGAGGGCTCCCACCCATGGCAGTGGTAGGAGGAGACCTGACAATTATGGAGGACAAAGTTCTTTTAATTGGGGAGAGGACACAAATGGTGGCTGGCAGGAAATACGAAGAGGAGCTGGTAGACCATTAAATGGTGGCAATTGGAGCTGGTAGACCATTAAATGGTGGCAATTGGTTAAAAGAGGGATGGCTGGGACCCCAGCTTGATTACCCTATACCGTGTTATAACCGTTTCAATGGTCTGGAAGGAGTCGATTGACTCCCTATCCAGTCCCTTGAGCAATTACAAGGTTGGGAGGTAAAGATTCCACCTGGGGATCAAGTAAATTCAACTGCGGAGGGAGTAGTCACTACAGGCCCCATTAGCAAAGGTAGAGATGTGATTGAATCCTATGTTACAGTTGAAAACCATATGCTAGATGTAGTTAATATTGGATTACATTGTGAAGGAATAGGAGAACAGGCACCTGGTGACTCAGTTGGAATTATGGAAGCTATGGTACCCTCCACCTCCATTAATATATTATCTTGGAACATAGCGGGATTGAAGAAAAATTTGGATAATCCTGCATGGAATGATTTTATTAATACCTTTGATATATGCATGTTTCAAGAAACCTGGTGCATATCCCCGCAATATAGGAAAGGTTATTCAACTTTTTATGTCCCAGCAGTTTCGATGGGGAAAGGGCGCCCCTCTGGTGTTTTACATATTTGGGTAAAAGTGTCTTTAAATTGCACTGTTATTTCCAACAATTATGTTTCAAATGACATCTTGCATATTACCCTTAAAAATCAATCAGGGGGTTATAGTTATGACATTTTTTGCATCTATGCTAGAGGCCTTCAGGGTGGGCTTGCGTCCCCGATATTAGACCTATTAGATGTGAGGTTATCAAACCTACCCCCCAGATCGAAAATTTTGGTTGGGGGGGATTTTAATTGCACTTTTGAACCCCTATATGATGAGGAGGCATCGGGGTTTAATATAGAGGATGGTAGACAGATTATACCCCCTTTAATGCTTACTCCCCTCAAGAAATGGACATCAAGAGCTATTCAGCTGAATGCCCTGGTACTAGATCACAATTTATGGGCTCTCAACGGCCGGACAAGGTCAGACCGTGAGGGAGCAATGACCTTCAACAGGTTGGGTTGCCCCTCCCGTATTGACTACATCCTTTTAGATATTCAATCTTGGCCTGACGTTATTGATATGGAGGTCAGGCAGTCTTCCGATAGTGATCATAACCCATTGTGTATGGAAATCCATTGGGTAAGAGGGCGTGATACTTGTGGGAAAACAGAGTTGATCACTAAAGAGGTTTTCCCTACAAATGATAATCGGAAGCTAAAATGGAATGTGGTCAAATGGGATGAGGAGAAGCTCCAAAATATTAAAGAGCTGGTCTTAGAAGAAATAAGTAGATTGACTGCTTTAGCACCAGCACTGGTCAATTTGGCTGAACCTAGTCTGTTGGATTCCTACAATAAATTAATAATTAAATTAGGAGCTCCTTTTCGTAAGAACCTTAGGGCGAAATCTTGTCGGACCGGTGTCCATACTAAGAGTAATCCTTGGTATACATCAAACTGTAGAACTAAAAGGAAAGCAATTACCAAAGCAATAAAAAGTAAGGACTCTGCGGCTGTACGGCTGGCCAGGATGGAATATTCAAATAGCTTAAAAACAGCAAAGAGAGAGTGGGAGGAAGAACATTGGCAGCAGCTGAAGGCAGCAGCATGTGGGAAAAACTCTGTTATTTTCTGGAAACTAATTAATGTTTTGGATAGAAGGGGTGCAGGACCCATTTTAAACCATATAACCGAACAGGAATGGTATTCCCATTTTTTAAAATTATATTGCGAGGACAGCTTGGAATGTTCGTCATTATTATCACTTAATGTCCCTCAAAGTATGTCCTATGAAAACCCAATTGCCAGGACAGACCTATTCTCCCAGCGTGAAGTCCAAGATGCTATTCTTAAATTACTGCCGGGCAAGGCCCCCGGTCCAGATGGCCTCCGGGGGGATTTGCTAAAGCACGACTCTAAAATCTGGGCTGAGTATATAGCACGTCTGCTGAACTTGATACATTATGGTTACCCTGTTCCAGACTCCTGGAAGGGTGCCGAGGTCATAACCATATATAAAAAGGGCGTAAGAGATTACCCTGCCAATTACAGACCGATAAGTCTGATAGATTCTATCCAAAAGGTAGTTGGCAGGGTCATCATAAATCGTACAGAATCATGGCTCGTGGATAAAGGTATCCTGTCCCACTTTCAGGCCGGGTTTAGACGTAATGTGGGTGCAATAGACCAGGTCTTTCGTTTTTGTGCAGTTTGTTGGAAGTCAGTGTTAATAGCCAAGGGCAGTTTATATCTGGCTTTCATAGATTTAAAGACAGCCTTTGATGTCATTCCACGGGCCAAGCTCTGGTTAGTCCTATCTGATATGGGATTTCCTAGCTATTTATTGCAACTTATTATTAAACTCCATGAGGGGAATTATGCCAGGATTCGTTGGGGAACCCAGGGCCAACTGACAGAGAAGATACCGGTTAATAGGGGAGTGAGACAGGGATGCGTGATGGCTCCAACCTTGTTCTCCCTCTTTATAAATGGGGTGGTGGACCATTTAAGGGAGGACCCTGCCGATGCCCCTGTCCTTGCAGGAGAGAAAACACCTACCCTCCTCTTTGCCGATGATACCCTTCTCTTGTCGAAATCCCCTATGGGCTTGCAAAAATTGCTTGATCGTTTTTGCCCCTTTTGTAAAGACAGGGGATTGGCAGTAAACACCGCTAAAACAAAGCTGATGGTGTTGACCGCCAAAAAGAAATATAGGAAGGTTAACCTCTTGTTGAATGGCACTCCACTTGAGGTGGTGGAAGAATTCGATTACCTTGGAGTAAGACTTAGTAATAATTTGAGCTGGTCTTCCCATATCGTTAAAATGGTTTTAAACCTCAAAAGGGTAGCAGGAGTAATACTTAATAATCAGCTGCTATCTACTAGTAGACCCATAGCTCCTACTTTGGCGGTTTATGAAGGGAAAGCGCTGGCAGCGGCAGTATATGGTTCAGAATTGTGGGGTGCGGAAAATACTAAAGCACTGCTAGTGGCGGAAAACAAGTTTATTAGAAATATAGTTTCGCTACCTCTATCGACCCCCCTGAAACCATTATTTTTAGACATGGGTAAAAGATCAATTTCTGACCTGGTCCAAATTCACCCCTTGTTATTTTGGGTTCGGCTTAGAAGGACCCCTGAACTTTTTTACTATGCTTTGGTTCTAGATGAGCTGATTACTCTGAATGTAGCTAAGAAAATCAAATGGCTCAACAATCTAAAGAAGCTGGTGATATCTATAGGTTTGGAGGATAGCTGGATATCCCAAACGCCACCACCAAAACTAATTGTTAAAAAACTCTATTGGGATTGGATTGTGGCTAAAGAACTTAGGAACCCAAATTGGGGTCCCCTTACTAACTCCTTCCTTGACCACAAGCCTCTTAGGAAACTAGAGCCATTCCTGGACTTTATCCAGGCTCCCCGCGACAGATCGCTGTTTTTGAAATTTAGATATGGCACATTACCCCTTAATTCATTCAAGGAAGGGTGGAAGGGACATAGAGGAACTGATTTAAAATGCCCTAGTTGTTCCTGCCCGAAAGAATCGTTGGGCCACTTCCTGTTTGCATGTGCTGCTTATAAACAACCAAGAGCAAAATGGCTGAAACCTGTTTGTAGGGAGCTTGGGGTGAGGGACCATAGAATAGCTATGCGTGTCATTTTAACAAATGCCACTTCAATGTATATTGTTTGTGGGGTGGCCAAATATGTGGCAAATGCTTGGTTTACCAGGTCAAAATTTCTACCCGATGATTGTTATTTATTTTGTACAGTAGGAATAGCTTATTTTGTTTTACTGTCTGTGAATTGTCATGTTGTAATGTATTTCATATGCTGAACTTTTGTACTTTTATGAAATATTTTTTCGAATAAAGTAAAGTAACAATAACAATTAAGGATAATGGAGCACATGAGTACAGTGAGGTGTAGAAAACAGGCAACGCGCCTCACAACTCATTATCTAGAATTGAATCATCGACCTGATGAGATGACATGGACCATATTAGAACAACCATTCATCCCACAACATGTCTCCGATATATCCAAATTCCTTCTGCTCAGGGAACAGAAATGGGTATTCAGGCTAAAGAGTGACCATCAGGGATTGAACGATGCCATTCCCTGGTCAAATCTGTAAAAATTTATGTTGAACTAGTCTTCCAGGTCGGGTAGCATCATAGATGAAGGTACATACTGGTCCTTTGGAGAACGGGAACTTTATTATTCCCACCGTTACTGGCTTGGCACATTGTGGTAACATATAAGCTCCATACCACAGGATATAGGACACCTTTTTCTTACAGAATTTAGACCTTTGCACACACCGATCTGGTGTTTTGATTAGATTTAATGTATGCATCTCTCTTAGCAAACTACAATTCCCAACTTTCTAGTCAATTTTTGTATTGGGCTGCGAGATTTCATGATATCTCATCTGAATACGAGCCGAACTTTGCCCTCTCTGAGGTGAGATCTTCTCCCTTTGATAAGCTTTTTCAATTTAAACTTTAGCTATAGCCTAGTTCTGGCGGCGCACATTAATAAAGATACACATTTTTCGAAGAGCAGTTGAATGAACTACATTTCCCATGAGAGCTGGGATTTGTTAGTAGTTTTTCGCGTGCTCTCGCGTAGCTTGCTAAACAACGGGGAAGAGACGTGTACACAGATTAGGACTCCTTATAAACACCGCTGATAGCACCGATTGGTACCTCTCCGACGGCTGAGATTACCGCAAGAGGTACCGACGGTTAGGTGAGTGTATGCGTGTGTTTACAGTTGAGAAGGGTGTTCTTTTTTCTACCATCATGGGGCTAATTGTTGCTCTTAGGTCTGTATAGGTTTTGACAATGGGCTGCTGTACATCTTACAGTTTTGAAGTTAGCTTTTAAATTGAAAGTCCAATTGGTCGCACACTGCTTGTCCTATCAGCGTGTTGCCCCAAAACATTGTGGTCCATGAAGTAAGCATCAGCGGGAGCGCCTCTGCCAGGGTCTTGAGCAAAAAATCACTGTCGCGTTGTCCATCCCTGGACACGTGTTTCGAGGTTGTTACTTCTCGTCAGCAGGGAATAAGCATATATGTAGGGGTGCTGCGTAGGTTGCCAAAAAATATCCTCAGGTCCGGTACCACTCGTGGCACGCAGTTGCGTAACCCGGGCTCGTCAGCCCCACCAGCTCAAGGGCGCTTGAATACAAAAGAAAGTCCAATTGGTCGCACACTGCTTGTCCTATCAGCGTGTTGCCCCAAAGCATTGTGGTCCATGAACTAAGCATCAGCAGATGCGCCTCTGCCAGGGTCTTGAGCAAAAAATCTCTGTCGCGTTGGCCATCCCTGGACACGTGTTTCGAGGTTGTTACCTCTCGTCAGCAGGGAATAGGCATATATGTAGGGGTGCTGCGTAGCCTGCCAAAATATATCCTCAGGTCCGGTACCACTCGTGCCACGCAGGTGCGTAACCCGGGCTCGTCAGCCCCACCAGCTCAAGGGAGCTTGAATACAAAAGAAAGTCCAATTGGTCGCACACTGCTTGTCCTATCAGCGTGTTGCCCCAAAGCATTATGGTCCATGAAGTAAGCATCAGCGGGTGCGCCTCTGCCATGGTCTTGAGCAAAAATTCCCTGTCGCGTTGGCCATCCCTGGACGCGTGTTTCGAGGTTGTTACCTCTCGTCAGCAGGGAATAGGCATATATGTAGGGGTGCTGCGTAGGCTGCCAAAAAATATCCTCAGGTCCGGTACCACTCGTGGCACGCAGGTGCGTAACCCGGGCTCGTCAGCCCCACCAGCTCAAGGGAGCTTGAATACAAAAGAAAGTCCAATTGGTCGCACCCTGGCAGAGGCGCACCCGCTGATGCTTACTTCATGGACCATAATGCTTTGGGGCAACACGCTGGTAGGACAAGCAGTGTGCGACCAATTGGACATTCTTTTATATTCAGGCTCCCTGGAGCTGGTGGGGCTGACGAGCCCGGGCTACGCACCTGCGTGCCATGAACGGTACCGGACCTGAGAACATTTTTTGGCAGCCTACGCAGAACCCCTACATATATGCCTATTCCCTGCTGACGAGAGGCAACAACCTCGAAACACGTGTCCAGGGATGGCCAACGCGACAGTGATTTTTTTGCTCAAGACCCTGGCAGAGGCGCACCCGCTGATGCTTACTTAGTGGACCATAATGCTTTGGGGAAACACGATGGTAGGACAAACAGTGTGCGACCAATTGGACTTCCTTTTATATTCAGGCTCCCTGGAGCTGGTGGGGCTGACGAGCCCGGGTTACGCACCTGCGTGCCATGAGCGGTACCGGACCTGAGAAAATTTTTTGGCAGCCTACGCAGCACCCCTACATATATGCCTATTCCCTGCTGAACAGAGGCAACAACCTCGAAACACGTGTCCAGGGATGGCCAACGCGACAGTGATTTTTTTCTCAAGACCCTGGAAGAGGCGCACCCGCTGATGCTTACTTCATGGACCATAATGCTTTGGGGAAACACGCTGGTAGGACAAGCAGTGTGCGACCAATTGGACTTTCTTTTATATTCAGGCTCCCTGGAGCTGGTGGGGCTGACGAGCCCGGGTTAAGCACCTGCCTGCCATGAGCGGTACTGGACCTGAGAACATTTTTTGGCAGCCTACGCAGCACCCCTACATATATGCCTATTCCCTGCTGACGAGAGGCAACAACCTCAAAACACGTGTCCAAGGATGGCCAACGCGACAGTGATTTTTTGCTCAAGACCCTGGCAGAGGCGCACCCGCTGATGCTTACTTCATGGACCATAATGCTTTGGGGCAACACGCTGGTAGGACAAGCAGTGTGCGACCAATTGGACTTTCTTTTATATTCAGGCTCCCTGGAGCTGGTGGGGCTGACGAGCCCGGGTTAAGCACCTGCCTGCCATGAGCGGTACCGGAGCTGAGAACATTTTTTGGCAGCCTACGCAGCACCCCTACATATATGCCTATTCCCTGCTGACGAGAGGCAACAACCTCGAAACACGTGTCCAGGGATGACCAACACGACAGTGATTTTTTGCTCAAGACCCTGGCAGAGGCGCACCCGCTGATTCTTACTGCATGGACCATAATGCTTTGGGGCAACACGCTGGTAGGAAAAGCAGTGTGCGACCAATTGGACTTTCTTTTATATTCAGGCTCCCTGGAGCTGGTGGGGCTGACTAGCCCGGGTTACGCACCTGCGTGCCATGAGCGGTATCGGACCTGAGAACATTTTTTGGCAGCCTACGCAGCACCCCTACATATATGCCTATTCCCTGCTGACGAGAGGCAACAACCTCGAAACACGTGTCCAGGGATGGCCAACGCGACAGTGATTTTTTGCTCAAGACTCTGGCAGAGGCGCACCAGCTGATGCTTACTTCATGGACCATAATGCTTTGGGGCAACACGCTGGTAGGACAAGCAGTGTGCGACCAATTGGACTTTCTTTTATATTCACGCTCCCTGGAGCTGGTGGGGCTGACGAGCCCGGGTTACGCACCTGCGTGCCATGAACGGTACCGGACCTGAGAACATTTTTTGGCAGCCTACGCAGAACCCCTACATATATGCCTATTCCCTGCTGACGAGAGGCAACAACCTCGAAACACGTGTCCACGGATGGCCAACGCAACAGTGATTTTTTTGCTCAAGACCCTGGCAGAGGCGCACCCGCTGATGCTTACTTAGTGGACCATAATGCTTTGGGGCAACACGCTGGTAGGACAAGCAGTGTGCGACCAATTGGACTTTCTTTTATATTCAGGCTCTCTGGAGCTGGTGGGGCTGATGAGCCCGGGTTACGCACCTGCGTGCCATGAGCGGTACCGGACCTGAGAACATTTTTTGGCAGCCTACGCAGCACCCCTACATATATGCCTATTCCCTGCTGACGAGAAGCAACAACCTCGAAATACGTGTCCAGGGATGGCCAACGCGACAGTGATTTTTTGCTCAAGATCCTGGCAGAGGCGCACCCGCTGATGCTTACTTCATGGACCATAATGCTTTGGGGCAACACGCTGGTAGGACAAACAGTGTGCGACCAATTGGACTTCCTTTTATATTCAGGCTCCCTGGAGCTGGTGGGGCTGACGAGCCCGGGTTATGCACCTGTGTGCCATGAGCGGTACCGGACCTGAGAATTTTTTTGACAGCCTACGCAGCACCCCTACATATATGCCTATTCCCTGCTGAAGAGAGGCAACAACCTCAAAACACGTGTCCAGGGATGGCCAACGCGACAGTGATTTTTTGCTCAAGACCCTGGCAGAGGCGCACCCGCTGATGCTTACTTCATGGACCATAATGCTTTGGGGTAACACGCTGGTAGGACAAGCAGTGTGCGACCAATTGGACTTTCTTTTATATTCAGGGTCCCTGGAGCTGGTGGGGCTGACGAGCCCGGGTTACGCACCTGCGTGCCATGAGCGGTACCGGACCTGAGAACATTTTTTGGCAGCCTACACAGCACCCCTACATATATGCCTATTCCCTGCTGACGAGAGGCAACAACCTCGAAACACGTGTCCAGGGATGGCCAACCCAACAGTGATTTTTTGCTCAAGACCCTGGCAGAGGCGCACCCGCTGATGCTTACTTCATGGACCATAATGCTTTGGGGCAACACGCTGGTAGGACAAGCAGTGTGCGACCGATTGGACTTTCTTTTATATTCAGGCTCCCTGGAGCTGGTGGGGCTGACGAGCCCCGGTTAAGCACCTGCGTGCCATGAGCGGTACCGGACCTGAGAAAATTTTTTGGCAGCCCACGCAGCACCCCTACATATATGCCTATTCCCTGCTGACGAGAGGCAACAACCTCGAAACACGTGTCCAGGGATGGCCAACGCGACAGTGATTGTTTGCTCAAGACCCTGGCAGAGGCGCACCCGCTGATTCTTACTGCATGGACCATAATGCTTTGGGGCAACACGCTGGTAGGGCAAGCAGTGTGCGACCAATTGGACTTTCTTTTATATTCACGATCCCTGGAGCTGGTGGGGCTGACGAGCCCGGGTTACGCACCTGCGTGCCATGAGCGGTACCGGACCTGAGAACATTTTTTGGCAGCCTACGCAGCAGCCCTACATATTTGCCTATTCCCTGCTGACGAGAGGCAACAACCCCAAACCAAGTGTCCTGTAGCGATCGCTACCATCGACAAGGCCAAGTGTAAAAGATTCCGTATTGCGAGTCCGTTGCGGAAGAACTACAAGTCCCAGAAGGCCACCCGGCGCTGGGGGTTGGCTCAATGGGGGACCTTATATAAGCCCCACCTCCGGAAAACAACGGTGCTTGTCAATTGCGTTCTGTCATGTCTCATAGCAGATGAGCCAAATATCTTCGAGTATTGCCCGGTTCAGCCAGCGTGGTCAGTATTGCCCGGTTCTGCACGACGCCGAGGAAGAGCCAGCGTGGTCAGTATTGCCCGGTTCTGCACGACGCCGAGGAAGAGCCAGCGTGGTCAGTATTGCCCGGTTCTGAACGACGCCGAGGAAGAGCCAGCGTGGTCAAAGAATCCCGGAAGGTTTCTGTTTCCAGTCATATTCAGTCGTGCAAGTATTCCTGAGGAGTGCGGGCTCGCCTCCTGTTAGTTTGTATCTTTTTTCCGTTTCAAGTGGTCTCAAGACTGCCGCCATTTCTTGTTTACATTGTGGGGGAAAGCTGTGTTCTCTGTCAGTAGTTGCTGACTTTATCTATTACTTGGCCTACACAGTTCCACAAGAGGTATTGTGGTTCTTGGAAGCGTGGCGCTTATCACGCTTGTACTTCGTAGTCCTATAGATCTATATTGTGCCTACTACGCGGTAGGTAGAGGAGTGAAGTTAACTTCTCCGTACTTCTGGTGACCTTTGCTTTAGTGTGCTTTGCGTATGCTTGGATTTCCTTCTAGGATACCAGGGGTGGATAAACTGGTGAGTGTGAATTCCAAGGGGGGGGTTCTTGGTTCACATAGTTACCTCTGCGGTACTAACCTCTTGCTCTCTGTCTCCTCCTCTACCTGCAGTGTCCCAGTACCAGTAACCTCATGGTGTAGCGACCAGACGATATTAGAAGTACCTATCCCCCGATGTCCATCTACCTCCCGGCCCCTATCCGTACAGGCTCAAACAGTGGGTAAATGCCAGTGTTGGGGCTTGTGTGGTGCGGAGTCGGAAGGAATATCGTCTATCGTCTCTGCTGGCCATCAGAGTAAGGTTAGTGGCGCTTGCGTGTTCTTGCGCTGCTCTCAATCCCAACAGATTGACAAGCCCAAGAATACAGCCCAGCCTAGACAATGGATACTGATACTATTCTCACCTCCTTGTTGGAGAGCTTTTCAGGCCTTCAACAAGAGGTTCAAAACTCCCGTGCCGAGAACCAGGCTTTGTATAAAGAGGTCTCTGATTTACGCAAAGACGTGTCAGACCTTGCTATGAGAGAACCGGTGGTGAAACCTTTGATTAGGCCGGCCACTCTGCAGCCACCTCCTTCCTTCCGACTAGGGGGTTCGTTGGCAGCCCCTTCCACTTCTACCGAGACCACTCCCACGGTTCATATAATCCAAAACCATGGGATACCCCTGGCTCCTCCCAAAAGGTTTTATGGGGACCCACGTAAATTTGAGACATTTCTGAATCAATGCCGTCTGCATTTCCTATGCAAACCTATGGTCTTTCAGGACGAAGCTTCCAAAACTGCTTTTATGATGTCCTATATGGGAGGGAATGCGTCCAGCTGGACAAATCCTTTATTGGAAAAGAATTACCCTGTTTTACATGATTTTTCTGCCTTTTGCCTAGAACTCCGTAAATTGTTTGATCGGAAGTCCCACATGTTGTCCCTAGATCATGAATTAATGACCTTGAGACAAGGATTCCAAGATCTGTTGTCCTACATCACCACCTTTAACCGCCTTATCGTGGAAACAGATTGGCCGGCTCAGAAAAGGATCTCCTTGTTTTACCTAGGACTCCGGGGAGAACTGAAAGACGTATTAGCTCAGGTGGTGCAATTACCTACTACCTGTGAGGAGTTAATAGATTTGACCGTCCAACTAGATCACCGATTGATAGAAAGAAAAGGGGATAGGAAAGGGGGGGGATAACAGATATTCTTACCCCTTGGTCAAACCCCGACAGGGGGGTGAAGAAAAAGTTAAGTCACCAGAAGGACAGGAACCCATGCAAATAGGGGGAATACGTGGTCCACTCACCAGGGAAGAAAGAGACAGAAGACGGAGGCTTAAACTCTGCCTATATTGTGGCAAAGGTGGGCACTTCATTAACGACTGCCGAGCTAGAAATTACGTTCCGGGAAAAACCTCCCTTCCCCGAGGGCAGGCGGCTCTTAGTTCCAGTGAGCCGTCGGAAAACTGACAGTCTTGGATCAGATAGAGACCTCTAATTCGAGACGACCTCTAGATAAGGTCTCCCCCTATGTCGCCAATACCTTACACCCTGCCGTAGCCCATATGAACGTGAGTGTTTCGCTATGGGTTACCAATCAGGACCCTGTAAGACTAGATGCTTTGTTAGATTCAGGTGCAACCGGAAACTATATAGACCAGACCTATGCCTACAGCATGGGTATCCCCTGCGAAAAGAAAAAGATACCTGAAAACGTCAAAACAGTGGATGGTACAGTATTAACTTCAGGCCCTGTCGCCTACCATACGCTAGCCCTGTTAATGAGAGTAGGGGAGGATCACTGTGAGTACATCCAGTTCGACCTGATCGATGCCCCTCAGTTCCGTCTCATTCTGGGTATGCCTTGGTTGACTCTGCATGATCCTTTGGTGAGCTGGGCGTCACGTACAGTCAGTATGACGTCTGAGTATTGCAAGGAACATTGTCGGGAAGGTATACACCAAGTTCTCCCCCTAGTTCCCTCACCCGCTACCTTCTTAGCAAGTGAATGTACTGTTGATTCCTTTTGTTGCGCCACCGCATTACCTGATGAATACAAGGCTTTTCACGCATTGTTCGATAAGCAAAAGGCTACCCGATTACCTCCTCATCGCACCTACGATTGTCGGATTGACCTCATTCCGGGTGCGGACATCCCTTGTAGCAGGGTGTATGCCCTGACAGAAAAGGAAACACAATATCTCAAAACCTATATAGAGGACAATCTAGCGTCTGGGTTTATAAGACACTCCACCTCCCCTGCCTCTTCACCCATGTTCTTCATATCGAAGAAGGATTGTGAGGAGCTGAGACCGTGTATTGACTATCGAGCCATTAACAAGGTGACCATCAAGAACCGCTATCCTCTGCCCCTGATTCCTGTGTTAATGGATCAATTGAAAGGTGCTCGCTATTTTACAAAACTTGATCTCCGCGGGGCCTACCATCTGGTCCGCGTAATGAAAGGGGATGAATGGAAGACTGCTTTCAGAACTAAGTTTGGTCTCTATGAATATCGAGTAATGCCCTTTGGCCTCTGCAACGCCCCAGCTGCCTTCCAGTTCTTTATGGACGAGGTGTTGAGGGGGTGTTTGGAGACGTTTTGTGTGGTCTACATAGACGATATTTTAATCTATTCTGTGTCTCTGTCTGACCACATAAACCATGTGACAACTGTGTTAGAAAGGCTCCAACAAAACTCCCTGTATACCAAACTGGAAAAATGCCTTTTTCATGTCCAACAGGTTGCCTTCTTGGGTTATGTTATTGATGCTCAAGGGTTTCGAATGGACATGAGTAAGGTGAAGGCCATCATAACTTGGAAAACGCCAAGGAACGTCAAATCCGTGCAAAGCTTTCTCGGTTTTGCCAATTACTATCGGCGTTTCATTCAGGATTTCTCCAAGGTCATTCATCCCATCACTTCCCTTTTGAGAAAAAATGTCCCTTTCAAATGGGGGGAGGCTGCCGAAACCTCTTTTCAACTCCTAAAAGAGAGGTTTACACAAGCTCCCATTCTTCGACATCCGGACCCTAAGATGCCATTTGTGTTGGAAACTGACGCATCTCAGTTTGCTCTGGGTGGGGTCCTGTCCCAACGCCACCCTACCACGGGTCAGCTACACCCTGTGGCGTACTACTCTAAGAAGCTAACCCCGTGTGAGGTTAACTACACCATAACTGACAAAGAGCTCTTAGCCATTAAAAGGGCATGCGAAGAATGGAGGCACTACCTCCTAGGGGCTGTACATACGGTTGAAATCATCACAGACCATCGCAATCTGTTGTTCTTAAAGACGGCGAAGGCTTTGACTCCTCGACAACTGAGGTGGACCCTCTTCTTCTCTGACTTTGATTTTGTGATCAAATACAGACCGGGGACTCGTAACGGAAAAGCAGATGCACTCTCCAGGTTGGGTGAGGAAGAAGCGGGAGTCTCAACAGAACCCCCTTTTATTTTAAAGGGGCTCGATTATCCAGAAAATGCTATCGCCTTGATCACCTCTGAAGATTTTCTGGATGACGTTAGAGTCGCTCTCACGGACCAGGATATCCCTGCTTGGGTACAGGAAGAGCCAGGTAATCGATGCGAAAAAAATCAGTTAGCATATCATTTCCATGCCTTATATGTACCCTCATCTACGTTGCAACGCAAGGTCCTGGAATGGGCACATGATTCTGTTCTAGGGGGACACATGGGCATTTACAAAACAACTGCTAACGTGGAACGATCCTTTTGGTGGCCTGGGGTGAGACCTGATACGAAGAAATATGTTAAAGACTGTGCAATCTGTGCCCAGGGTAAAGCCAGTCACATCAAACCACCGGGACTATTGCAGCCTTTACCGATTCCATCCAAGCCGTGGCACACTCTGTCCATGGACTTTATCGTAGAAATGCCCCCTTGTGAGAAACAAACGGTTGTTCTAGTGGTTGTGGACCATCTTACAAAAATGGGACACTTTATATCTTTACCTGGTCTGCCTTCCTCCAGTGAATTAGCCAAAGTCTTTTTGCAACACATCGTCCGTCCACACGGATTGCCGAGAGTGTTGATTACGGATCGGGGGACACAATTCACCTCTCGTTTTTGGAAAGCTCTTTGTACCATTCTGCAGATAGATGCTCGTCTCTCATCAAGTTACCATCCGCAAACGGATGGTAAGACGGAACGTCTGAATCAGACGCTGGAACAATATCTGCGTTGTTTTTCGTTACAGAACGCCACTGATTGGACCATCCTTCTGTGGTTGGCGGAGTTCGCCTACAATAACGCGGTGCATACCACCTTGGGTTGTTCTCCGTTCTTTTGCCTTTATGGATTCCATCCGAATATGCTTCCTTTTGAATGGCCGGCTGAATCTATGGTTCCTGCCATTCATGAACATCATGCTCATCTTCGGGCTATTCTGATCGAGGCGCGGAACAATTTGGAAAAAGCCCAAGCAGCCCAGAAGCTGTTCGCTGATAAGAGGCGTACCCCTGAACCCGAGTATAAGGTGGGGGACAAGGTTTGGCTTTCTACACGCAACCTGCATATTAAGGGGCTTACGAAGTTAAAGCCCAAATATGTTGGTCCCTATGGCATTTGTGAGGTAATAAATACTGTGGCTATGAAACTCTCGTTGCCAGTGTCATGGGCAATTCATCCTGTCTTTCATGTATCGCTCCTACGTCCTTGTCTTCCGAGCGTGAGGTTGCCTGATCGTCCTCGTCCGGTGGAAATCGAAGGCCACGAGGAATATGAGGTGCATTCTATTCTGGACTCTCGCTTGGTCCGTGGCCGGATCCAATACCTGATGGATTGGAAAGGGTTTGGCCCCGAAGACAGGACCTGGGAGCCCATGGACCATCTCCATTGCCCCGATTTGGTGGAACAATTCCATGAGCGGTTTCCCGGGAAGCCGGGACGTCCGCCGGGACGGCGGTCCACGAGAGGGGGTTCTGTAGCGATCGCTACCATCGACAAGGCCAAGTGTAAAAGATTCCGTATTGCGAGTCCGTTGCGGAAGAACTACAAGTCCCAGAAGGCCACCCGGCGCTGGGGGTTGGCTCAATGGGAGGACCTTATATAAGCCCCACCTCCGGAAAACAACGGTGCTTGTCAATTGCGTTCTGTCATGTCTCATAGCAGATGAGCCAAATATCTTCGAGTATTGCCCGGTTCTGCACGACGCCGAGGAAGAGCCAGCGTGGTCAGTATTGCCCGGTTCTGCACGACGCCGAGGAAGAGCCAGCGTGGTCAGTATTGCCCGGTTCTGCACGACGCCGAGGAAGAGCCAGCGTGGTCAGTATTGCCCGGTTCTGCACGACGCCGAGGAAGAGCCAGCGTGGTCAAAGAATCCCGGAAGGTTTCTGTTTCCAGTCATATTCAGTCGTGCAAGTATTCCTGAGGAGTGCGGGCTCGCCTCCTGTTCGTTTGTATCTTTTTTCCGTTTCAAGTGGTCTCAAGACTGCCGCCATTTCTTGTTTACATTGTGGGGGAAAGCTGTGTTCTCTGTCAGTAGTTGCTGACTTTATCTATTACTTGGCCTACACAGTTCCACAAGAGGTATTGTGGTTCTTGGAAGCGTGGCGCTTATCACGCTTGTACTTCGTAGTCCTATAGATCTATATTGTGCCTACTACGCGGTAGGTAGAGGAGTGAAGTTAACTTCTCCGTACTTCTGGTGACCTTTGCTTTAGTGTGCTTTGCGTATGCTTGGATTTCCTTCTAGGATACCAGGGGTGGATAAACTGGTGAGTGTGAATTCCAAGGGGGGGGTTCTTGGTTCACATAGTTACCTCTGCGGTACTAACCTCTTGCTCTCTGTCTCCTCCTCTACCTGCAGTGTCCCAGTACCAGTAACCTCATGGTGTAGCGACCAGACGATATTAGAAGTACCTATCCCCCGATGTCCATCTACCTCCCGGCCCCTATCCGTACAGGCTCAAACAGTGGGTAAATGCCAGTGTTAGGGCTTGTGTGGTGCGGAGTCGGAAGGAATATCGTCTATCGTCTCTGCTGGCCATCAGAGTAAGGTTAGTGGTGCTTGCGTGTTCTTGCGCTGCTCTCAATCCCAACATGTCCAGGGATGGCCAACGCGACAGTGATTTTTTTCTCAAGACCCTGGCAGAGGCGCACCAGCTGATGCTTACTTCATGGACCATAATGCTTTGGGACAACACGCTGGTAGGACAAGCAGTGTGCGACCAATTGGACTTTCTTTTATATTCAGGCTCCCTGGAGCTGGTGGGGCTGACGAGCCCGGGTTACGCACCTGGGTGCCATGAGCGGTACCGGACCTGAGAACATTTTTTGGCAGGCTACGCAGCACCCCTACATATATGCCTATTCCCTGCTGACGAGAGTCAACAACCTCGAAACACGTGTCCAGGGATGGCCAACGCGACAGTGATTGTTTGCTCAAGACCCTGGCAGAGGCGCACCCGCTGATTCTTACTGCATGGACCATAATGCTTTGGGGCAACACGCTGGTAGGACAAGCAGTGTGCGACCAATTGGACTTTCTTTTATATTCAGGCTCCTTGGAGCTGGTGGGGCTGACGAGCCCGGGTTACGCACCTGCGTGCCATGAGCGGTACCGGACCTGAGAAAATTTTTTGCCAGCCTACGCAGCACCCCTACATATATGCCTATTCCCTGCTGACACCAGGCAACAACCTCGAAACACGTGTCCAGGGATGGCCAACACACGACAGTGATTTTTTGCTCAAGACCCTGGCAGAGGCGCACCCGCTGATGCTTACTTCGTGGACCATTATGCTTTGGGGAAACACGCTGGTAGGACAAACAGTGTGCGACCAATTGGACTTTCTTTTATATTCAGGCTCCCTGGAGCTGGTGGGGCTGACGAGCCCGGGTTACGCACCTGCGTGCCATGAGCGGTACCGGACCTGAGAAAAAATGTTGGCAGCCTTAGCAGCACCCCTACATATATGCCTATTCCCTGCTGAAGAGAGGCAACAACCTCGAAACACGTGTCCAGGGATGGCCAACGCGACAGTGATTTTTTGCTCAAGACCCTGGCAGAGGCGCACCCGCTGATGCTTACTTCATGGACCATAATGCTTTGGGGCAACACGCTGGTAGGACAAGCAGTGTGCGACCAATTGGACTTTCTTTTATATTCAGGCTCCCTGGAGCTGGTGGGGCTGACGAGCCCGGGTTACGCACCTGCGTGCCATGAGCGGTACCGGACCTGAGAACATTTTTTGGCAGCCTACACAGCACCCCTACATATATGCCTATTCCCTGCTGACGAGAGGCAACAACCTCGAAACACGTGTCCAGGGATGGCCAACGCGACAGTGATTTTTTGCTCAAGACCCTGGCAGAGGCGCACCCGCTGATGCTTACTTCATGGACCATAATGCTTTGGGGCAACACGCTGGTAGGACAAGCAGTGTGCGACCAATTGGACTTTCTTTTATATTCAGGCTCCCTGGAGCTGGTGGGGCTGACGAGCCCGGGTTACGCACCTGCGTGCCATGAACGGTACCGGACCTGAGAACATTTTTTGGCAGCCAACGCAGCACCCCTACATATATGCCTATTCCCTGCTGACGAGAGGCAACAACCTCGAAACACGTGTCCAGGGATGGCCAATGCGACATTGATTTTTTGCTCAAGACCCTGGCAGAGGCGAACCCGCTGATGCTTACTTCATGGACCATAATGCTTTGGGGCAACACGCTGGTAGGACAAGCAGTGTGCGACCAATTGGACTTTCTTTTATATTCAGGCTCCCTGGAGCTGGTGGGGCTGACGAGCCCGGGGTAAGCACCTGCCTGCCATGAGCGGTACCGGACCTGAGAACATTTTTTGGCAGCCTATGCAGCACCCCTACATATATGCCTATTCCCTGCTGACGAGAGGCAACAACCTCGAAACACGTGTCCAGGGATGACCAACGCGACAGTGATTTTTTGCTCAAGACCCTGGCAGAGGCGCACCCGCTGATGCTTACTTCATGGACCATAATGCTTTGGGGCAACACGCTGGTAGGACAAGCAGTGTGCGACCAATTGGACTTTCTTTTATATTCAGGCTCTCTGGAGCTGGTGGGGCTGACGAGCCCGGGTTACGCACCTGCGTGCCATGAGCGGTATCGGACCTGAGAACATTTTTTGGCAGCCTACGCAGCACCCCTACATATATGCCTATTCCCTGCTGACGAGAGGCAACAACCTCGAAACACGTGTCCAGGGATGGCCAACGCGACAGTGATTTTTTGCTCAAGACCCTGGCAGAGGCGCACCCGCTGATGCTTACTTCATGGACCATAATGCTTTGGGGCAACACGCTGGTAGGACAAGCAGTGCGCGACCAATTGGACTTTCTTTTATATTCAGGCTCTCTGGAGCTGGTGGGGCTGACGAGCCCGGGTTACGCACCTGCGTGCCATGAACGGTACCGGACCTGAGAACATTTTTTGGCAGCCAACGCAGCACCCCTACATATATGCCTATTCCCTGCTGACGGGAGGCAACAACCTCGAAACACGTGTCCAGGGATGGCCAATGCGACAGTGATTTTATGCTCAAGACCCTGGCAGAGGCGCACCCGCTGATGCTTACTTCGTGGACCATAATGCTTTGGGGCAACACGCTGGTAGGACAAGCAGAGTGCGACCAATTGGACTTTCTTTTATATTCAGGCTCTCTGGAGCTGGTGGGGCTGACGAGCCTGGGGTAAGCACCTGCCTGCCATGAGCGGTACCGGACCTGAGAACATTTTTTGGCAGCCTACGCAGCACCCCTACATATATGCCTATTCCCTGCTGATGAGAGGCAACAACCTCGAAACACGTGTCCAGGGATGGCCAACGCGACAGTGATTTTTGCTCAAGAGCCTGGCAGAGGCGCACCCGCTGATGCTTACTTCATGGACCATAATGCTTTGGGGCAACACGCTGGTAGGACGAGCAGAGTGCGACCAATTGGACTTTCTTTTATATTCAGGCTCCCTGGAGCTGGTGGGGCTGACGAGCCCGGGTTACGCACCTGCGTGCCATGAGCGGTACCGGACCTGAGAACATTTTTTGGCAGCCTACGCAGCAGCCCTACATATTTGCCTATTCCCTGCTGACGAGAGGCAACAACCCCAAACAAGTGTCCAGGGATGGCCAACGCGACAGTGATTTTTTGCTCAAGACCCTGGCAGAGGCGCACCCGCTGATGCTTACTTCATGGACCATAATGCTTTGGGACAACACGCTGGTAGGACAAGCAGTGTGCGACCAATTGGACTTTCTTTTATATTCAGGCTCACTGGAGCTGGTGGGGCTGACGAGCCCGGGTTACGCACCTGCGTGCCATGAGCGGTACCGAACCTGAGAACATTTTTTGGCAGCCTACGCAGCACCCCTACATATATGCCTATTCCCTGCTGACGAGAGGCAACAACCTCGAAACACGTGTCCAGGGATGGCCAACGCGACAGTGATTGTTTGCTCAAGACACTGGCAGAGGCGCACCCGCTGATTCTTACTGCATGGACCATAATGCTTTGGGGCAACACGCTGGTAGGACAAGCAGTGTGCGACCAATTGGACTTTCTTTTATATTCAGGCTCCCTGGAGCTGGTGGGGCTGACGAGCCCGGGTTAAGCACCTGCCTGCCATGAGCGGTACCGGACCTGAGAACATTTTTTGGCAGCCTACGCAGCACCCCTACATATATGCCTATTCCCTGCTGACGAGAGGCAACAACCTCGAAGCACGTGTCCAGGGATGACCAACGCGACAGTGATTTTTTGCTCAAGACCCTGGCAGAGGCGCACCCGCTGGTGCTTACTTCATGGACCATAATGCTTTGGGGCAACACGCTGGTAGGACAAGCAGTGTGCGACCAATTGGACTTTCTTTTATATTCAGGCTCTCTGGAGCTGGTGGGGCTGACGAGCCTGGGGTAAGCACCTGCCTGCCATGAGCGGTACCGGACCTGAGAACATTTTTTGGCAGCCTACGCAGCACCCCTACATATATGCCTATTCCCTGCTGATGAGAGGCAACAACCTCGAAACACGTGTCCAGGGATGGCCAACGCGACAGTGATTTTTGCTCAAGAGCCTGGCAGAGGCGCACCCGCTGATGCTTACTTCATGGACCATAATGCTTTGGGGCAACACGCTGGTAGGACAAGCAGTGTGCGACCAATTAGACTTTCTTTTATATTCAGGCTCCCTGGAGCTGGTGGGGCTGACGAGCCCGGGTTACGCACCTGCGTGCCATGAGCGGTACCGGACCGGAGAACATTTTTTGGCAGCCTACGCAGCAGCCCTACATATTTGCCTATTCCCTGCTGACGAGAGGCAACAACCCCAAAACAAGTGTCCAGGGATGGCCAACGCGACAGTGATTTTTTGCTCAAGACCCTGGCAGAGGCGCACCCGCTGATGCTTACTTCATGGACCATAATGCTTTGGGACAACACGCTGGTAGGACAAGCAGTGTGCGACCAATTGGACTTTCTTTTATATTCAGGCTCACTGGAGCTGGTGGGGCTGACGAGCCCGGGTTACGCACCTGCGTGCCATGAACGGTACCGGACCTGAGAACATTTTTTGGCAGCCTACGCAGCACCCCTACATATATGCCTATTCCCTGCTGATGAGAGGCAACAACCTCGAAACACGTGTCCAGGGATGGCCAACGCGACAGTGATTTTTGCTCGAGAGCCTGGCAGAGGCGCACCCGCTGATGCTTACTTCATGGACCATAATGCTTTGGGGCAACACGCTGGTAGGACGAGCAGAGTGCGACCAATTGGACTTTCTTTTATATTCAGGCTCCCTGGAGCTGGTGGGGCTGACGAGCCCGGGTTACGCACCTGTGTGCCATGAGCGGTACCGGACCTGAGAACATTTTTTGGCAGCCTACGCAGCAGCCCTACATATTTGCCTATTCCCTGCTGACGAGAGGCAACAACCCCAAACAAGTGTCCAGGGATGGCCAACGCGACAGTGATTTTTTGCTCAAGACCCTGGCAGAGGCGCACCCGCTGATGCTTACTTCATGGACCATAATGCTTTGGGACAACACGCTGGTAGGACAAGCAGTGTGCGACCAATTGGACTTTCTTTTATATTCAGGCTCACTGGAGCTGGTGGGGCTGACGAGCCCGGGTTACGCACCTGCGTGCCATGAGCGGTACCGAACCTGAGAACATTTTTTGGCAGCCTACGCAGCACCCCTACATATATGCCTATTCCCTGCTGACGAGAGGCAACAACCTCGAAACACGTGTCCAGGGATGGCCAACGCGACAGTGATTGTTTGCTCAAGACACTGGCAGAGGCGCACCCGCTGATTCTTACTGCATGGACCATAATGCTTTGGGGCAACACGCTGGTAGGACAAGCAGTGTGCGACCAATTGGACTTTCTTTTATATTCAGGCTCCCTGGAGCTGGTGGGGCTGACGAGCCCGGGTTAAGCACCTGCCTGCCATGAGCGGTACCGGACCTGAGAACATTTTTTGGCAGCCTACGCAGCACCCCTACATATATGCCTATTCCCTGCTGACGAGAGGCAACAACCTCGAAGCACGTGTCCAGGGATGACCAACGCGACAGTGATTTTTTGCTCAAGACCCTGGCAGAGGCGCACCCGCTGGTGCTTACTTCATGGACCATAATGCTTTGGGGCAACACGCTGGTAGGACAAGCAGTGTGCGACCAATTGGACTTTCTTTTATATTCAGGCTCTCTGGAGCTGGTGGGGCTGACGAGCCTGGGGTAAGCACCTGCCTGCCATGAGCGGTACCGGACCTGAGAACATTTTTTGGCAGCCTACGCAGCACCCCTACATATATGCCTATTCCCTGCTGATGAGAGGCAACAACCTCGAAACACGTGTCCAGGGATGGCCAACGCGACAGTGATTTTTGCTCAAGAGCCTGGCAGAGGCGCACCCGCTGATGCTTACTTCATGGACCATAATGCTTTGGGGCAACACGCTGGTAGGACAAGCAGTGTGCGACCAATTAGACTTTCTTTTATATTCAGGCTCCCTGGAGCTGGTGGGGCTGACGAGCCCGGGTTACGCACCTGCGTGCCATGAGCGGTACCGGACCGGAGAACATTTTTTGGCAGCCTACGCAGCAGCCCTACATATTTGCCTATTCCCTGCTGACGAGAGGCAACAACCCCAAAACAAGTGTCCAGGGATGGCCAACGCGACAGTGATTTTTTGCTCAAGACCCTGGCAGAGGCGCACCCGCTGATGCTTACTTCATGGACCATAATGCTTTGGGACAACACGCTGGTAGGACAAGCAGTGTGCGACCAATTGGACTTTCTTTTATATTCAGGCTCACTGGAGCTGGTGGGGCTGACGAGCCCGGGTTACGCACCTGCGTGCCATGAACGGTACCGGACCTGAGAACATTTTTTGGCAGCCTACGCAGCACCCCTACATATATGCCTATTCCCTGCTGACGAGAGGCAATAACCTCGAAACACGTGTCCAGGGATGGCCAACGCGACAGTGATTTTTGCTCAAGACCCTGGCAGAGGCGCACCCGCTGATGCTTACTTCATGGACCATAATGCTTTGGGGCAACACGCTGGTAGGACAAGCAGTGTGCGACCAATTGGACTTTCTTTTATATTCACAATCCTTGGAGCTGGTGGGGCTGACGAGCCCGGGTTACGCACCTGCGTGCCATGAGCGGTACCGGACCGGAGAACATTTTTTGGCAGCCTACGCATCACCCCAACATATTTGCCTATTCCCTGCTGACGAGAGGCAACAACCCCGAAACAAGTGTCCAGGGATGGCCAACTCGACAGTGATTTTTTGCTCAAGACCCTGGCAGAGGCGCACCCGCTGATGCTTACTTCATGAACCATAATGCTTTGGGGCAACACGCTGGTAGGACGAGCAGTGTGCGACCAATTGGACTTTCTTTTATATTCAGGCTCCCTGGAGCTGGTGGGGCTGACGAGCCTGGGCTACGCACCTGCGTGCCATGAGCGGTACCGGACCTGAGAACATTTTTTGGCAGCCTTCGCAGCACCCCTACATATATGCCTATTCCCTGCTGACGCAAAGCAACAACCTCGAAACACGTGTCCAGGGATGGCCAACTCGACAGTGATTTTTTGCTCAAGACCCTGGCAGAGGCGCACCCGCTGATGCTTACTTCATGGACCATAATGCTTTGGGGCAACACGCTGGTAGGACGAGCAGTGTGCGACCAATTGGACTTTCTTTTATATTCAGGCTCCCTGGAGCTGGTGGGGCTGACGAGCCTGGGCTACGCACCTGCGTGCCATGAGCGGTACCGGACCTGAGAACATTTTTTGGCAGCCTACGCAGCACCCCTACATATATGCCTATTCCCTGCTGACGAGAGGCAACAACCTCGAAACACGTGTCCAGGGATGGCCAACGCGACAGTGTTTTTTTGCTCAAGACCCTGGCAGAGGCGCACCCGCTGATGCTTACTTCATGGACCATAATACTTTGGGGCAACAGGCTGGTAGGACAAGCAGTGTGCGACCAATTGGATTTTCTTTGATATTGAGGCTCCCTGGAGCTGGTGGGGCTGATGAGCCTGGGCTACGCACCTGCGTGCCATGAGCGGTACCGGACCTGAGAACATTTTTTGGCAGCCTACGCAGCACCCCTACATATATGCCTATTCCCTGCTGACGCGAGGCAACAACCTCGAAACACGTGTCCAGGGATGGCCAACACAACAGTGATTTTATGCTCAAGACCCTGGCAGAGGCGCACCCGCTGATGCTTACTTCGTGGACCATAATGCTTTGGGGAAACACGCTGGTAGGACAAACAGTGTGCGACCAATTGGACTTCCTTTTATATTCAGGCTCCCTGGAGCTGGCGGGGCTGACGAGCCCGGGTTACGCACCTGCGTGCCATGAACGGTACCGGACCTGAGAACATTTTTTGGCAGCCTACGCAGCACCCCTACATATATGCCTATTCCCTGCTGATGAGAGGCAACAACCTCGAAACACGTGTCCAGGGATGGCCAACGCGACAGTGAATTTTGCTCAAGACCCTGGCAGAGGCGCACCCGCTGATGCTTACTTCATGGACCATAATGCTTTGGGGCAACACGCTGGTAGGACAAGCAGTGTGCGACCAATTGGACTTTCTTTTATATTCACAATCCTTGGAGCTGGTGGGGCTGACGAGCCCGGGTTACGCACCTGCGTGCCATGAGCGGTACCGGACAGGAGAACATTTTTTGGCAGCCTACGCATCACCCCTACACATTTGCCTATTCCCTGCTGACGAGAGGCAACAACCCCGAAACAAGTGTCCAGGGATGGCCAACTCAACAGTGATTTATTGCTCAAGACCCTGGCAGAGGCGCACCCGCTGATGCTTACTTCATGGACCATAATGCTTTGGGGCAACACGCTGGTAGGACGGGCAGTGTGCGACCAATTGGACTTTCTTTTATATTCAGGCTCCCTGGAGCTGGTGGGGCTGACGAGCCTGGGCTACGCACCTGCGTGCCATGAGCGGTACCGGACCTGAGAACATTTTTTGGCAGCCTACGCCGCAGCCCTACATATTTGCCTATTCCCTGCTGACGAGAGGCAACAACCTCGAAACACGTGTCCAGGGATGGCAAACGCGACAGTGATTTTTTGCTCAAGACCCTGGCAGAGGCGCACCCGCTGATGCTTACTTCATGGACCATAATGCTTAGGGGCAACACGCTGGTAGGACAAGCAGTGTGCGACCAATTGGACTTTCTTTTATATTCAGGCTCCCTGGAGCTGGTGGGGCTGACGAGCCCGGGTTAAGCACCTGCCTGCCATGAGCGGTACCGGACCTGAGAACATTTTTTGGCAGCCTACGCAGCACCCCTACCTATATGCCTATTCCCTGCTGACGAGAGGCAACAACCTCGAAACACGTGTCCAGGGATGACCGACGCGACAGTGATTTTTTGCTCAAGACCCTGGCAGAGGCGCACCCGCTGATGCTTACTTCATGGACCATAATGCTTTGGGGCAACACGCTGGTAGGACAAGCAGTGTGCGACCAATTGGACTTTCTTTTATATTCAGGCTCTCTGGAGCTGGTGGGGCTGACGAGCCCGGGTTACGCACCTGCGTGCCATGAACGGTACCGGACCTGAGAACATTTTTTGGCAGCCAACGCAGCACCCCTACATATATGCCTATTCCCTGCTGACGAGAGGCAACAACCTCGAAACACGTGTCCAGGGATGGCCAACGCGACAGTGATTTTTTGCTCAAGACCATGGCAGAGGCGCTCCCGCTGATGCTTACTTCGTGGACCATAATGCTTTGGGGCAACACGCTGGTAGGACAAGCAGTGTGCGACCAATTGAACTTTCTTTTATATTCAGGCTCTCTGGAGCTGGTGGGGCTGACGAGCCCGGGTTACGCACCTGCGTGCCATGAGCGGTACCGGACCTGAGAACATTTTTTGGCAGCCTACGCAGCACCCCTACATATATGCCTATTCCCTGCTGATGAGAGGCAACAACCTCGAAACACGTGTCCAGGGATGGCCAACGCGACAGTGATTTTTGCTCAAGAGCCTGGCAGAGGCACACCCGCTGATGCTTACTTCATGGACCATAATGCTTTGGGGCAACACGCTGGTAGGACAAGCAGTGTGCGACCAATTGGACTTTCTGTTATATTCGGGCTCCCTGGAGCTGGTGGGGCTGACGAGCCCGGGTTACGCACCTGCGTGCCATGAGCGGTACCGGACCTGAGAACATTTTTTGGCAGCCTACGCAGCAGCCCTACATATTTGCCTATTCCCTGCTGACGAGAGGCAACAACCCCAAAACAAGTGTCCAGGGATGGCCAACGCGACAGTGATTTTTTGCTCAAGACCCTGGCAGAGGCGCACCCGCTGATGCTTACGTCATGGACCATAATGCTTTGGGACAACACGCTGGTAGGACAAGCAGTGTGCGACCAATTGGACTTTCTTTTATATTCACAATCCTTGGAGCTGGTGGGGCTGACGAGCCCGGGTTACGCACCTGCGTGCCATGAGCGGTACCGGACCTGAGAACATTTTTTGGCAGCCTACGCATCACCCCTACATATTTGCCTATTCCCTGCTGACGAGAGGCAACAACCCCGAAACAAGTGTCCAGGGATGGCCAACTCGACAGTGATATTTTGCTCAAGACCCTGGCAGAGGCGCACCCGCTGATGCTTACTTCATGGACCATAATGCTTTGGGCCAACACGCTGGTAGGACAAGCCGTGTGCGACCAATTGGACTTTCTTTTATATTCAGGCTCCCTGGAGCTGGTGGGGCAGACGAGCCCGGGTTACGCACCTGCGTGCCATGAGCGGTACCGGACCTGAGAACATTTTTTGGCAGCCTACGCAGCACCCCTACATATATGCCTATTCCCTGCTGACGAGAGGCAACAACCTCGAAACACGTGTCCAGGGATGGCCAACGCGACAGTGTTTTTTTGCTCAAGACCCTGGCAGAGGCGCACCCGCTGATGCTTACTTCATGGACCATAATGCTTTGGGGCAACAGGCTGGTAGGACAAGCCGTGTGCGACCAATTGGATTTTCTTTAATATTGAGGCTCCCTGGAGCTGGTGGGGCTGACGAGCCTGGGCTACGCACCTGCGTGCCATGAGCGGTACCCGACCTGAGAAAATTTTTGGGCAGCCTACGCAGCACCCCTACATATATGCCTATTCCCTGCTGACGCAAAGCAACAACCTCGAAACACGTGTCCAGGGATGGCCAACACGACAGTGATTTTTTGCTCAAGACCCTGGCAGAGGCGCACCCGCTGATGCTTACTTCGTGGACCATAAGGCTTTGGGGAAACACGCTGGTAGGACAAACAGTGTGCGACCAATTGGACTTTCTTTTATATTCAGGCTCCCTGGAGCTGGTGGGGCTGACGAGCCCGGGTTACGCACTTGCGTGCCATGAACGGTACCGGACCTGAGAACATTTTTTGGCAGCCTACGCAGCACCCCTACATATATGCCTATTCCCTGCTGACGAGAGGCAACAACCTCGAAACACGTGTCCAGGGATGGCCAACGCGACAGTGATTTTTGCTCAAGACCCTGGCAGAGGCGCACCCGCTGATGCTTACTTCATGGACCATAATGCTTTGGGGCAACACGCTGGTAGGACAAGCAGTGTGCGACCAATTGGACTTTCTTTTATATTCAGGCTCCCTGGAGCTGGTGGGGCTGACGAGCCTGGGTTAAGCACCTGCCTGCCATGAGCGGTACCGGACCTGAGAACATTTTTTGGCAGCCTACGCAGCACCCCTACATATATGCCTATTCCCTGCTGACGAGAGGCAACAACCTCGAAGCACGTGTCAAGGGATGACGAACGCGACAGTGATTTTTTGCTCAAGACCCTGGCAGAGGCGCACCCGCTGATGCTTACTTCATGGACCATAATGCTTTGGGGCAACACGCTGGTTGGACAAGCAGTGTGCGACCAATTGGACTTTCTTTTATATTCAGGCTCTCTGGAGCTGGTGGGGCTGACGAGCCCGGGTTACGCACCTGTGTGCCATGAGCGGTATCGGACCTGAGAAAATTTTTTGGCAGCCTACGCATCACCCCTACATATATGCCTATTCCCTGCTGACGAGAGGCAACAACCTCGAAACACGTGTCCAGGGATGGCCAACGCGACAGTGATTTTTTGCTCAAGACCCTGGCAGAGGCGCACCCGCTGATGCTTACTTCATGGACCATAATGCTTTGGGGCAACACGCTGGTAGGACAAGCAGTGTGCGACCAATTGGACTTTCTTTTATATTCAGGCTCCCTGGAGCTGGTGGGGCTGACGAGCCCGGGTTACGCACCTGCGTGCCATGAACGGTACCGGACCTGAGAAAAATTTTTGGCAGCCAACGCAGCACCCCTACATATATGCCTATTCCCTGCTGACGAGAGGCAACAACCTCGAAACACGTGTCCAGGGATGGCCAACGCGACAGTGATTTTTTGCACAAGACCCTGGCAGAGGCGCACCCGCTGATGCTTACTTCGTGGACCATAATGCTTTGGGGCAACACGCTGGTAGGACAAGCAGTATGCGACCAATTGGACTTTCTTTTATATTCAGGCTCTCTGGAGCTGGTGGGGCTGACGAGCCCGGGTTACGCACCTGCGTGCCATGAGCGGTACCGGACCTGAGAACATTTTTTGGCAGCCTACGCAGCACCCCTACATATATGCCTATTCCCTGCTGATGAGAGGCAACAACCTCGAAACACGTGTCCAGGGATGGCCAACGCGACAGTGATTTTTGCTCAAGAGCCTGGCAGAGGCGCACCCGCTGATGCTTACTTCATGGACCATAATGCTTTGGGGCAACACGCTGGTAGGACAAGCAGTGTGCGACCAATTGGACTTTCTTTTATATTCACAATCCTTGGAGCTGGTGGGGCTGACGAGCCCGGGTTACGCACCTGCGTGCCATGAGCGGGATCGGACCTGAGAACATTTTTTGGCAGCCTACGCAGCACCCCTACATATATGCCTATTCCATGCTGACGAGAGGCAACAACCTCGAAACACGTGTCCAGGGATGGCGAACGCAACAGTGTTTTTTTGCTCAAGACCCTGGCAGAGGCGCACCCGCTGATGCTTACTTCATGGACCATAATACTTTGGGGCAACAGGCTGGTAGGACAAGCAGTGTGCGACCAATTGGACTTTCTTTTATATTGAGGCTCCCTGGAGCTGGTGGGGCTGACGAGCCCGGGTTACGCACCTGCGTGCCATGAGCGGTACCGGACCTGAGAACATTTTTTGGCAGCCTACGCAGCACCCGTACATATATGCCTATTCCCTGCTGACGAGAGGCAACAACCTCGAAACACGTTTCCAGGGATGGCCAACGCAACAGTGATTTTTTGCTCAAGACCCTGGCAGAGGCGCACCTGCTGATGCTTACTTCATGGACCATAATGCTTTGGGGCAACACGCTGGTAGGAAAAGCAGTGTGCGACCAATTGGACTTTCTTTTATATTCAGGCTCCCTGGAGCTGGTGGGGCTGACGAGCCCGGGTTACGCACCTGCGTGCCATGAGCGGTACCGGACCTGAGAACATTTTTTGGCAGCCTACGCAGCACCCCTACATATATGCCTATTCCTTGCTGATGAGAGGCAACAACCTCGAAACACGTGTCCAGGGATGTCCAACACGACAGAGATTTTTTGCTCAAGACCCTGGCAGAGGCGCACCCGCTGATGCTTACTTCATGGACCATAATGCTTTGGGGCAACACGCTGGTAGGACAAGCAGTGTGCGACCAATTGGACTTTCTTTTATATTCAGGCTCCCTGGAGCTGGTGGGGCTGACGAGCCCGGGTTACGCACCTGCGTGCCATGAACGGTACCGGACCTGAGAACATTTTTTGGCAGCCTACGCAGCACCCCTACATATATGCCTATTCCCTGCTGACGAGAGGCAACAACCTCGAAACACGTGTCCAGGGATGGCCAACGCGACAGTGATTTTTTGCTCAAGACCCTGGCAGAGGCGCACCCGCTGATGCTTACTTCATGGACCATAATGCTTTGGGGCAACATGCTGGTAGGACAAGCAGTGTGCGACCAATTGGACTTTCTTTTATATTCAGGCTCCCTGGAGCTGGTGGGGCTGACGAGCCCGGGTTACGCACCTGCGTGCCATGAGCGGTACCGGACCTGAGACCATTTTTTGGCAGCCTACGCAGCACCCCTACATATATGCCTATTCCCTGCTGACGAGAGGCAACAACCTCGAAACACGTGTCCAGGGATGGCCAACGTGACAGTGATTTTTTGCGCAAGACCCTGGCAGAGGCACACCCGCCGATGCTTACTTCATGGACCATAATGCTTTGGGGCAACACGCTGGTAGGACAAGCAGTGTGCGACCAATTGGACTTTATTTTATATTCAGGCTCCCTGGAGCTGGTGGGGCTGACGAGCCCGGGTTAAGCACCTGCGTGCCATGAGCGGTACCGGACCCGAGAACATTTTTTGGCAGCCTAGGCAGCACCCCTACATATATGCCTATTCCCTGCTGACGAGAGGCAACAACCTCGAAACACGTGTCCAGGGATGGCCAACGCGACAGTGATTTTTTGCTCAAGACCCTGGCAGAGGAGCACCCGCTGATGCTTACTTCATGGACCATAATGCTTTGGGGCAACACGCTGGTAGGACAAGCAGTGTGCGACCAATTGGACTTTCTTTTATATTCAGGCTCCCTGGAGCTGGTGGGGCTGACGAGCCCGGGTTACGCACCTGCGTGCCATGAGCGGTACCGGACCTGAGAACATTTTTTGGCAGCCTACGCAGCACCCCTACATATGTGCCTATTCCCTGCTGATGAGAGGCAACAACCTCGAAACACGTGTCCAGGGATGTCCAACGCGACAGTGATTTTTTGCTCAAGACCCTGGCAGAGGCGCACCCGCTGATGCTTACTTCATGGACCATAATGCTTTGGGGCAACACGCTGGTAGGAAAAGCAGTGTGCGACCAATTGGACTTTCTTTTATATTCAGGCTCCCTGGAGCTGGTGGGGCTGACGAGCCCGGGTTACGCACCTGCGTGCCATGAGCGGTACCGGACCTGAGAACATTTTATGGCAGCCTACGCAGCACCCCTACATATATGCCTATTCCCTGCTGACGAGAGGCAACAACCTCGAAACACGTGTCCAGGGATGGCCAACGCGACAGTGATTTTTTGCTCAAGACCCTGGCAGAGGAGCACCCGCTGATGCTTACTTCATGGACCATAATGCTTTGGGGCAACACGCTGGTAGGACAAGCAGTGTGCGACCAATTGGACTTCCTTTTATATTCAGGCTCCCTGGAGCTGGTGAGGCTGACGAGCCCGGGTTACGCACCTGCGTGCCATGAGCGGTACCGGACCTGAGAACATTTTTTGGCAGCCTACGCAGCACCCCTACATATATGCCTATTCCCTGCTGACGCGAGGCAACAACCTCGAAACACGTGTCCAGGGATGGCCAACACGACAGTGATTTTTTGCTCAAGACCCTGGCAGAGGCGCACCCGCTGATGCTTACTTCGTGGACCATAATGCTTTGGGGAAACACGCTGGTAGGACGAACAGTGTGCGACCAATTGGACTTCCTTTTATATTCAGGCTCCCTGGAGCTGGTGGGGCTGACGAGCCCGGGTTACGCACCTGCCTGCCATGAGCGGTACCGGACCTGAGAACATTTTTTGGCAGCCTACGCAGCACCCCTACATATATGCCTATTCCCTGCTGACGCGAGGCAACAACCTCGAAACACGTGTCCAGGGATGGCCAACACGACAGTGATTTTTTGCTCAAGACCCTGGCAGAGGCGCACCCGCTGATGCTTTCTTCATGGACCATAATGCTTTGCGGCAACACGCTAGTAGGACAAGCAGTGTGCGACCAATTGGACTTTCTTTTATATTCAGGCTCCCTGGAGCTGGTGGGGCTGACGAGCCTGGGTTACGCACCTGCGTGCCATGAGCGGTACCGGGCCTGAGAACATTTTTTGGCAGCCTACGCAGCACCCCTACATATATGCCTATTCCCTGCTGACGAGAGGCAACAACCTCGAAACACGTGTCCAGGGATGACCAACGCGACACTGATTTTTTTGCTCAAGACCCTGGCAGAGGCGCACCCGCTGATGCTTACTTCATGGACCATAATGCTTTGGGGCAACACGCTGGTAGGACAAGCAGTGTGCGACCAATTGGACTTTCTTTTATATTCACGATCCTTGAGTCTGGTGGGGCTGACGAGCCCGGGTTACGCACCTGCGTGCCATGAGCGGTACCGGACCTGAGAACATTTTTTGGCAGCCTACGCAGCAGCCCTACATATTTGCCTATTCCCTGCTGACGAGAGGCAACAACCCCAAACCAAGTGTCCTGTAGCGATCGCTACCATCGACAAGGCCAAGTGTAAAAGATTCCGTATTGCGAGTCCGTTGCGGAAGAACTACAAGTCCCAGAAGGCCACCCGGCGCTGGGGGTTGGCTCAATGGGGGACCTTATATAAGCCCCACCTCCGGAAAACAACGGTGCTTGTCAATTGCGTTCTGTCATGTCTCATAGCAGATGAGCCAAATATCTTCGAGTATTGCCCGGTTCAGCCAGCGTGGTCAGTATTGCCCGGTTCTGCACGACGCCGAGGAAGAGCCAGCGTGGTCAGTATTGCCCGGTTCTGCACGACGCCGAGGAAGAGCCAGCGTGGTCAGTATTGCCCGGTTCTGAACGACGCCGAGGAAGAGCCAGCGTGGTCAAAGAATCCCGGAAGGTTTCTGTTTCCAGTCATATTCAGTCGTGCAAGTATTCCTGAGGAGTGCGGGCTCGCCTCCTGTTCGTTTGTATCTTTTTTCCGTTTCAAGTGGTCTCAAGACTGCCGCCATTTCTTGTTTACATTGTGGGGGAAAGCTGTGTTCTCTGTCAGTAGTTGCTGACTTTATCTATTACTTGGCCTACACAGTTCCACAAGAGGTATTGTGGTTCTTGGAAGCGTGGCGCTTATCACGCTTGTACTTCGTAGTCCTATAGATCTATATTGTGCCTACTACGCGGTAGGTAGAGGAGTGAAGTTAACTTCTCCGTACTTCTGGTGACCTTTGCTTTAGTGTGCTTTGCGTATGCTTGGATTTCCTTCTAGGATACCAGGGGTGGATAAACTGGTGAGTGTGAATTCCAAGGGGGGGGTTCTTGGTTCACATAGTTACCTCTGCGGTACTAACCTCTTGCTCTCTGTCTCCTCCTCTACCTGCAGTGTCCCAGTACCAGTAACCTCATGGTGTAGCGACCAGACGATATTAGAAGTACCTATCCCCCGATGTCCATCTACCTCCCGGCCCCTATCCGTACAGGCTCAAACAGTGGGTAAATGCCAGTGTTGGGGCTTGTGTGGTGCGGAGTCGGAAGGAATATCGTCTATCGTCTCTGCTGGCCATCAGAGTAAGGTTAGTGGCGCTTGCGTGTTCTTGCGCTGCTCTCAATCCCAACAGATTGACAAGCCCAAGAATACAGCCCAGCCTAGACAATGGATACTGATACTATTCTCACCTCCTTGTTGGAGAGCTTTTCAGGCCTTCAACAAGAGGTTCAAAACTCCCGTGCCGAGAACCAGGCTTTGTATAAAGAGGTCTCTGATTTACGCAAAGACGTGTCAGACCTTGCTATGAGAGAACCGGTGGTGAAACCTTTGATTAGGCCGGCCACTCTGCAGCCACCTCCTTCCTTCCGACTAGGGGGTTCGTTGGCAGCCCCTTCCACTTCTACCGAGACCACTCCCACGGTTCATATAATCCAAAACCATGGGATACCCCTGGCTCCTCCCAAAAGGTTTTATGGGGACCCACGTAAATTTGAGACATTTCTGAATCAATGCCGTCTGCATTTCCTATGCAAACCTATGGTCTTTCAGGACGAAGCTTCCAAAACTGCTTTTATGATGTCCTATATGGGAGGGAATGCGTCCAGCTGGACAATTCCTTTATTGGAAAAGAATTACCCTGTTTTACATGATTTTTCTGCCTTTTGCCTAGAACTCCGTAAATTGTTTGATCGGAAGTCCCACATGTTGTCCCTAGATCATGAATTAATGATCTTGAGACAAGGATTCCAAGATCTGTTGTCCTACATCACCACCTTTAACCGCCTTATCGTGGAAACAGATTGGCCGGCTCAGAAAAGGATCTCCTTGTTTTACCTAGGACTCCGGGGAGAACTGAAAGACGTATTAGCTCAGGTGGTGCAATTACCTACTACCTGTGAGGAGTTAATAGATTTGACCGTCCAACTAGATCACCGATTGATAGAAAGAAAAGGGGATAGGAAAGGGGGGGGATAACAGATATTCTTACCCCTTGGTCAAACCCCGACAGGGGGGTGAAGAAAAAGTTAAGTCACCAGAAGGACAGGAACCCATGCAAATAGGGGGAATACGTGGTCCACTCACCAGGGAAGAAAGAGACAGAAGACGGAGGCTTAAACTCTGCCTATATTGTGGCAAAGGTGGGCACTTCATTAACGACTGCCGAGCTAGAAATTACGTTCCGGGAAAAACCTCCCTTCCCCGAGGGCAGGCGGCTCTTAGTTCCAGTGAGCCGTCGGAAAACTGACAGTCTTGGATCAGATAGAGACCTCTAATTCGAGACGACCTCTAGATAAGGTCTCCCCCTATGTCGCCAATACCTTACACCCTGCCGTAGCCCATATGAACGTGAGTGTTTCGCTATGGGTTACCAATCAGGACCCTGTAAGACTAGATGCTTTGTTAGATTCAGGTGCAACCGGAAACTATATAGACCAGACCTATGCCTACAGCATGGGTATCCCCTGCGAAAAGAAAAAGATACCTGAAAACGTCAAAACAGTGGATGGTACAGTATTAACTTCAGGCCCTGTCGCCTACCATACGCTAGCCCTGTTAATGAGAGTAGGGGAGGATCACTGTGAGTACATCCAGTTCGACCTGATCGATGCCCCTCAGTTCCGTCTCATTCTGGGTATGCCTTGGTTGACTCTGCATGATCCTTTGGTGAGCTGGGCGTCACGTACAGTCAGTATGACGTCTGAGTATTGCAAGGAACATTGTCGGGAAGGTATACACCAAGTTCTCCCCCTAGTTCCCTCACCCGCTACCTTCTTAGCAAGTGAATGTACTGTTGATTCCTTTTGTTGCGCCACCGCATTACCTGATGAATACAAGGCTTTTCACGCATTGTTCGATAAGCAAAAGGCTACCCGATTACCTCCTCATCGCACCTACGATTGTCGGATTGACCTCATTCCGGGTGCGGACATCCCTTGTAGCAGGGTGTATGCCCTGACAGAAAAGGAAACACAATATCTCAAAACCTATATAGAGGACAATCTAGCGTCTGGGTTTATAAGACACTCCACCTCCCCTGCCTCTTCACCCATGTTCTTCATATCGAAGAAGGATTGTGAGGAGCTGAGACCGTGTATTGACTATCGAGCCATTAACAAGGTGACCATCAAGAACCGCTATCCTCTGCCCCTGATTCCTGTGTTAATGGATCAATTGAAAGGTGCTCGCTATTTTACAAAACTTGATCTCCGCGGGGCCTACCATCTGGTCCGCGTAATGAAAGGGGATGAATGGAAGACTGCTTTCAGAACTAAGTTTGGTCTCTATGAATATCGAGTAATGCCCTTTGGCCTCTGCAACGCCCCAGCTGCCTTCCAGTTCTTTATGGACGAGGTGTTGAGGGGGTGTTTGGAGACGTTTTGTGTGGTCTACATAGACGATATTTTAATCTATTCTGTGTCTCTGTCTGACCACATAAACCATGTGACAACTGTGTTAGAAAGGCTCCAACAAAACTCCCTGTATGCCAAACTGGAAAAATGCCTTTTTCATGTCCAACAGGTTGCCTTCTTGGGTTATGTTATTGATGCTCAAGGGTTTTGAATGGACATGAGTAAGGTGAAGGCCATCATAACTTGGAAAATGCCAAGGAACGTCAAATCCGTGCAAAGCTTTCTCGGTTTTGCCAATTACTATCGGCGTTTCATTCAGGATTTCTCCAAGGTCATTCATCCCATCACTTCCCTTTTGAGAAAAAATGTCCCTTTCAAATGGGGGGAGGCTGCCGAAACCTCTTTTCAACTCCTAAAAGAGAGGTTTACACAAGCTCCCATTCTTCGACATCCGGACCCTAAGATGCCATTTGTGTTGGAAACTGACGCATCTCAGTTTGCTCTGGGTGGGGTCCTGTCCCAACGCCACCCTACCACGGGTCAGCTACACCCTGTGGCGTACTACTCTAAGAAGCTAACCCCGTGTGAGGTTAACTACACCATAACTGACAAAGAGCTCTTAGCCATTAAAAGGGCATGCGAAGAATGGAGGCACTACCTCCTAGGGGCTGTACATACGGTTGAAATCATCACAGACCATCGCAATCTGTTGTTCTTAAAGACGGCGAAGGCTTTGACTCCTCGACAACTGAGGTGGACCCTCTTCTTCTCTGACTTTGATTTTGTGATCAAATACAGACCGGGGACTCGTAACGGAAAAGCAGATGCACTCTCCAGGTTGGGTGAGGAAGAAGCGGGAGTCTCAACAGAACCCCCTTTTATTTTAAAGGGGCTCGATTATCCAGAAAATGCTATCGCCTTGATCACCTCTGAAGATTTTCTGGATGACGTTAGAGTCGCTCTCACGGACCAGGATATCCCTGCTTGGGTACAGGAAGAGCCAGGTAATCGATGCGAAAAAAATCAGTTAGCATATCATTTCCATGCCTTATATGTACCCTCATCTACGTTGCAACGCAAGGTCCTGGAATGGGCACATGATTCTGTTCTAGGGGGACACATGGGCATTTACAAAACAACTGCTAACGTGGAACGATCCTTTTGGTGGCCTGGGGTGAGACCTGATACGAAGAAATATGTTAAAGACTGTGCAATCTGTGCCCAGGGTAAAGCCAGTCACATCAAACCACCGGGACTATTGCAGCCTTTACCGATTCCATCCAAGCCGTGGCACACTCTGTCCATGGACTTTATCGTAGAAATGCCCCCTTGTGAGAAACAAACGGTTGTTCTAGTGGTTGTGGACCATCTTACAAAAATGGGACACTTTATATCTTTACCTGGTCTGCCTTCCTCCAGTGAATTAGCCAAAGTCTTTTTGCAACACATCGTCCGTCCACACGGATTGCCGAGAGTGTTGATTACGGATCGGGGGACACAATTCACCTCTCGTTTTTGGAAAGCTCTTTGTACCATTCTGCAGATAGATGCTCGTCTCTCATCAAGTTACCATCCGCAAACGGATGGTAAGACGGAACGTCTGAATCAGACGCTGGAACAATATCTGCGTTGTTTTTCGTTACAGAACGCCACTGATTGGACCATCCTTCTGTGGTTGGCGGAGTTCGCCTACAATAACGCGGTGCATACCACCTTGGGTTGTTCTCCGTTCTTTTGCCTTTATGGATTCCATCCGAATATGCTTCCTTTTGAATGGCCGGCTGAATCTATGGTTCCTGCCATTCATGAACATCATGCTCATCTTCGGGCTATTCTGATCGAGGCGCGGAACAATTTGGAAAAAGCCCAAGCAGCCCAGAAGCTGTTCGCTGATAAGAGGCGTACCCCTGAACCCGAGTATAAGGTGGGGGACAAGGTTTGGCTTTCTACACGCAACCTGCATATTAAGGGGCTTACGAAGTTAAAGCCCAAATATGTTGGTCCCTATGGCATTTGTGAGGTAATAAATACTGTGGCTATGAAACTCTCGTTGCCAGTGTCATGGGCAATTCATCCTGTCTTTCATGTATCGCTCCTACGTCCTTGTCTTCCGAGCGTGAGGTTGCCTGATCGTCCTCGTCCGGTGGAAATCGAAGGCCACGAGGAATATGAGGTGCATTCTATTCTGGACTCTCGCTTGGTCCGTGGCCGGATCCAATACCTGATGGATTGGAAAGGGTTTGGCCCCGAAGACAGGACCTGGGAGCCCATGGACCATCTCCATTGCCCCGATTTGGTGGAACAATTCCATGAGCGGTTTCCCGGGAAGCCGGGACGTCCGCCGGGACGGCGGTCCACGAGAGGGGGTTCTGTAGCGATCGCTACCATCGACAAGGCCAAGTGTAAAAGATTCCGTATTGCGAGTCCGTTGCGGAAGAACTACAAGTCCCAGAAGGCCACCCGGCGCTGGGGGTTGGCTCAATGGGAGGACCTTATATAAGCCCCACCTCCGGAAAACAACGGTGCTTGTCAATTGCGTTCTGTCATGTCTCATAGCAGATGAGCCAAATATCTTCGAGTATTGCCCGGTTCTGCACGACGCCGAGGAAGAGCCAGCGTGGTCAGTATTGCCTGGTTCTGCACGACGCCGAGGAAGAGCCAGCGTGGTCAGTATTGCCCGGTTCTGCACGACGCCGAGGAAGAGCCAGCGTGGTCAGTATTGCCCGGTTCTGCACGACGCCGAGGAAGAGCCAGCGTGGTCAAAGAATCCCGGAAGGTTTCTGTTTCCAGTCATATTCAGTCGTGCAAGTATTCCTGAGGAGTGCGGGCTCGCCTCCTGTTCGTTTGTATCTTTTTTCCGTTTCAAGTGGTCTCAAGACTGCCGCCATTTCTTGTTTACATTGTGGGGGAAAGCTGTGTTCTCTGTCAGTAGTTGCTGACTTTATCTATTACTTGGCCTACACAGTTCCACAAGAGGTATTGTGGTTCTTGGAAGCGTGGCGCTTATCACGCTTGTACTTCGTAGTCCTATAGATCTATATTGTGCCTACTACGCGGTAGGTAGAGGAGTGAAGTTAACTTCTCCGTACTTCTGGTGACCTTTGCTTTAGTGTGCTTTGCGTATGCTTGGATTTCCTTCTAGGATACCAGGGGTGGATAAACTGGTGAGTGTGAATTCCAAGGGGGGGGTTCTTGGTTCACATAGTTACCTCTGCGGTACTAACCTCTTGCTCTCTGTCTCCTCCTCTACCTGCAGTGTCCCAGTACCAGTAACCTCATGGTGTAGCGACCAGACGATATTAGAAGTACCTATCCCCCGATGTCCATCTACCTCCCGGCCCCTATCCGTACAGGCTCAAACAGTGGGTAAATGCCAGTGTTAGGGCTTGTGTGGTGCGGAGTCGGAAGGAATATCGTCTATCGTCTCTGCTGGCCATCAGAGTAAGGTTAGTGGTGCTTGTGTGTTCTTGCGCTGCTCTCAATCCCAACATGTCCAGGGATGGCCAACGCGACAGTGATTTTTTTCTCAAGACCCTGGCAGAGGCGCACCAGCTGATGCTTACTTCATGGACCATAATGCTTTGGGACAACACGCTGGTAGGACAAGCAGTGTGCGACCAATTGGACTTTCTTTTATATTCAGGCTCCCTGGAGCTGGTGGGGCTGACGAGCCCGGGTTACGCACCTGGGTGCCATGAGCGGTACCGGACCTGAGAACATTTTTTGGCAGGCTACGCAGCACCCCTACATATATGCCTATTCCCTGCTGACGAGAGTCAACAACCTCGAAACACGTGTCCAGGGATGGCCAACGCGACAGTGATTGTTTGCTCAAGACCCTGGCAGAGGCGCACCCGCTGATTCTTACTGCATGGACCATAATGCTTTGGGGCAACACGCTGGTAGGACAAGCAGTGTGCGACCAATTGGACTTTCTTTTATATTCAGGCTCCTTGGAGCTGGTGGGGCTGACGAGCCCGGGTTACGCACCTGCGTGCCATGAGCGGTACCGGACCTGAGAAAATTTTTTGCCAGCCTACGCAGCACCCCTACATATATGCCTATTCCCTGCTGACACCAGGCAACAACCTCGAAACACGTGTCCAGGGATGGCCAACACACGACAGTGATTTTTTGCTCAAGACCCTGGCAGAGGCGCACCCGCTGATGCTTACTTCGTGGACCATTATGCTTTGGGGAAACACGCTGGTAGGACAAACAGTGTGCGACCAATTGGACTTCCTTTTATATTCAGGCTCCCTGGAGCTGGTGGGGCTGACGAGCCCGGGTTACGCACCTGCGTGCCATGAGCGGTACCGGACCTGAGAAAAAATGTTGGCAGCCTTAGCAGCACCCCTACATATATGCCTATTCCCTGCTGAAGAGAGGCAACAACCTCGAAACACGTGTCCAGGGATGGCCAACGCGACAGTGATTTTTTGCTCAAGACCCTGGCAGAGGCGCACCCGCTGATGCTTACTTCATGGACCATAATGCTTTGGGGCAACACGCTGGTAGGACAAGCAGTGTGCGACCAATTGGACTTTCTTTTATATTCAGGCTCCCTGGAGCTGGTGGGGCTGACGAGCCCGGGTTACGCACCTGCGTGCCATGAGCGGTACCGGACCTGAGAACATTTTTTGGCAGCCTACACAGCACCCCTACATATATGCCTATTCCCTGCTGACGAGAGGCAACAACCTCGAAACACGTGTCCAGGGATGGCCAACGCGACAGTGATTTTTTGCTCAAGACCCTGGCAGAGGCGCACCCGCTGATGCTTACTTCATGGACCATAATGCTTTGGGGCAACACGCTGGTAGGACAAGCAGTGTGCGACCAATTGGACTTTCTTTTATATTCAGGCTCCCTGGAGCTGGTGGGGCTGACGAGCCCGGGTTACGCACCTGCGTGCCATGAACGGTACCGGACCTGAGAACATTTTTTGGCAGCCAACGCAGCACCCCTACATATATGCCTATTCCCTGCTGACGAGAGGCAACAACCTCGAAACACGTGTCCAGGGATGGCCAATGCGACATTGATTTTTTGCTCAAGACCCTGGCAGAGGCGAACCCGCTGATGCTTACTTCATGGACCATAATGCTTTGGGGCAACACGCTGGTAGGACAAGCAGTGTGCGACCAATTGGACTTTCTTTTATATTCAGGCTCCCTGGAGCTGGTGGGGCTGACGAGCCCGGGGTAAGCACCTGCCTGCCATGAGCGGTACCGGACCTGAGAACATTTTTTGGCAGCCTATGCAGCACCCCTACATATATGCCTATTCCCTGCTGACGAGAGGCAACAACCTCGAAACACGTGTCCAGGGATGACCAACGCGACAGTGATTTTTTGCTCAAGACCCTGGCAGAGGCGCACCCGCTGATGCTTACTTCATGGACCATAATGCTTTGGGGCAACACGCTGGTAGGACAAGCAGTGTGCGACCAATTGGACTTTCTTTTATATTCAGGCTCTCTGGAGCTGGTGGGGCTGACGAGCCCGGGTTACGCACCTGCGTGCCATGAGCGGTATCGGACCTGAGAACATTTTTTGGCAGCCTACGCAGCACCCCTACATATATGCCTATTCCCTGCTGACGAGAGGCAACAACCTCGAAACACGTGTCCAGGGATGGCCAACGCGACAGTGATTTTTTGCTCAAGACCCTGGCAGAGGCGCACCCGCTGATGCTTACTTCATGGACCATAATGCTTTGGGGCAACACGCTGGTAGGACAAGCAGTGCGCGACCAATTGGACTTTCTTTTATATTCAGGCTCTCTGGAGCTGGTGGGGCTGACGAGCCCGGGTTACGCACCTGCGTGCCATGAACGGTACCGGACCTGAGAACATTTTTTGGCAGCCAACGCAGCACCCCTACATATATGCCTATTCCCTGCTGACGAGAGGCAACAACCTCGAAACACGTGTCCAGGGATGGCCAATGCGACAGTGATTTTATGCTCAAGACCCTGGCAGAGGCGCACCCGCTGATGCTTACTTCGTGGACCATAATGCTTTGGGGCAACACGCTGGTAGGACAAGCAGAGTGCGACCAATTGGACTTTCTTTTATATTCAGGCTCTCTGGAGCTGGTGGGGCTGACGAGCCTGGGGTAAGCACCTGCCTGCCATGAGCGGTACCGGACCTGAGAACATTTTTTGGCAGCCTACGCAGCACCCCTACATATATGCCTATTCCCTGCTGATGAGAGGCAACAACCTCGAAACACGTGTCCAGGGATGGCCAACGCGACAGTGATTTTTGCTCAAGAGCCTGGCAGAGGCGCACCCGCTGATGCTTACTTCATGGACCATAATGCTTTGGGGCAACACGCTGGTAGGACGAGCAGAGTGCGACCAATTGGACTTTCTTTTATATTCAGGCTCCCTGGAGCTGGTGGGGCTGACGAGCCCGGGTTACGCACCTGCGTGCCATGAGCGGTACCGGACCTGAGAACATTTTTTGGCAGCCTACGCAGCAGCCCTACATATTTGCCTATTCCCTGCTGACGAGAGGCAACAACCCCAAACAAGTGTCCAGGGATGGCCAACGCGACAGTGATTTTTTGCTCAAGACCCTGGCAGAGGCGCACCCGCTGATGCTTACTTCATGGACCATAATGCTTTGGGACAACACGCTGGTAGGACAAGCAGTGTGCGACCAATTGGACTTTCTTTTATATTCAGGCTCACTGGAGCTGGTGGGGCTGACGAGCCCGGGTTACGCACCTGCGTGCCATGAGCGGTACCGAACCTGAGAACATTTTTTGGCAGCCTACGCAGCACCCCTACATATATGCCTATTCCCTGCTGACGAGAGGCAACAACCTCGAAGCACGTGTCCAGGGATGGCCAACGCGACAGTGATTGTTTGCTCAAGACACTGGCAGAGGCGCACCCGCTGATTCTTACTGCATGGACCATAATGCTTTGGGGCAACACGCTGGTAGGACAAGCAGTGTGCGACCAATTGGACTTTCTTTTATATTCAGGCTCCCTGGAGCTGGTGGGGCTGACGAGCCCGGGTTAAGCACCTGCCTGCCATGAGCGGTACCGGACCTGAGAACATTTTTTGGCAGCCTACGCAGCACCCCTACATATATGCCTATTCCCTGCTGACGAGAGGCAACAACCTCGAAGCACGTGTCCAGGGATGACCAACGCGACAGTGATTTTTTGCTCAAGACCCTGGCAGAGGCGCACCCGCTGGTGCTTACTTCATGGACCATAATGCTTTGGGGCAACACGCTGGTAGGACAAGCAGTGTGCGACCAATTGGACTTTCTTTTATATTCAGGCTCTCTGGAGCTGGTGGGGCTGACGAGCCTGGGGTAAGCACCTGCCTGCCATGAGCGGTACCGGACCTGAGAACATTTTTTGGCAGCCTACGCAGCACCCCTACATATATGCCTATTCCCTGCTGATGAGAGGCAACAACCTCGAAACACGTGTCCAGGGATGGCCAACGCGACAGTGATTTTTGCTCAAGAGCCTGGCAGAGGCGCACCCGCTGATGCTTACTTCATGGACCATAATGCTTTGGGGCAACACGCTGGTAGGACAAGCAGTGTGCGACCAATTGGACTTTCTTTTATATTCAGGCTCCCTGGAGCTGGTGGGGCTGACGAGCCCGGGTTACGCACCTGCGTGCCATGAGCGGTACCGGACCGGAGAACATTTTTTGGCAGCCTACGCAGCAGCCCTACATATTTGCCTATTCCCTGCTGACGAGAGGCAACAACCCCAAAACAAGTGTCCAGGGATGGCCAACGCGACAGTGATTTTTTGCTCAAGACCCTGGCAGAGGCGCACCCGCTGATGCTTACTTCATGGACCATAATGCTTTGGGACAACACGCTGGTAGGACAAGCAGTGTGCGACCAATTGGACTTTCTTTTATATTCAGGCTCACTGGAGCTGGTGGGGCTGACGAGCCCGGGTTACGCACCTGCGTGCCATGAACGGTACCGGACCTGAGAACATTTTTTGGCAGCCTACGCAGCACCCCTACATATATGCCTATTCCCTGCTGACGAGAGGCAACAACCTCGAAACACGTGTCCAGGGATGGCCAACGCGACAGTGATTTTTGCTCAAGACCCTGGCAGAGGCGCACCCGCTGATGCTTACTTCATGGACCATAATGCTTTGGGGCAACACGCTGGTAGGACAAGCAGTGTGCGACCAATTGGACTTTCTTTTATATTCACAATCCTTGGAGCTGGTGGGGCTGACGAGCCCGGGTTACGCACCTGCGTGCCATGAGCGGTACCGGACCGGAGAACATTTTTTGGCAGCCTACGCATCACCCCAACATATTTGCCTATTCCCTGCTGACGAGAGGCAACAACCCCGAAACAAGTGTCCAGGGATGGCCAACTCGACAGTGATTTTTTGCTCAAGACCCTGGCAGAGGCGCACCCGCTGATGCTTACTTCATGAACCATAATGCTTTGGGGCAACACGCTGGTAGGACGAGCAGTGTGCGACCAATTGGACTTTCTTTTATATTCAGGCTCCCTGGAGCTGGTGGGGCTGACGAGCCTGGGCTACGCACCTGCGTGCCATGAGCGGTACCGGACCTGAGAACATTTTTTGGCAGCCTTCGCAGCACCCCTACATATATGCCTATTCCCTGCTGACGCAAAGCAACAACCTCGAAACACGTGTCCAGGGATGGCCAACTCGACAGTGATTTTTTGCTCAAGACCCTGGCAGAGGCGCACCCGCTGATGCTTACTTCATGGACCATAATGCTTTGGGGCAACACGCTGGTAGGACGAGCAGTGTGCGACCAATTGGACTTTCTTTTATATTCAGGCTCCCTGGAGCTGGTGGGGCTGACGAGCCTGGGCTACGCACCTGCGTGCCATGAGCGGTACCGGACCTGAGAACATTTTTTGGCAGCCTACGCAGCACCCCTACATATATGCCTATTCCCTGCTGACGAGAGGCAACAACCTCGAAACACGTGTCCAGGGATGGCCAACGCGACAGTGTTTTTTTGCTCAAGACCCTGGCAGAGGCGCACCCGCTGATGCTTACTTCATGGACCATAATACTTTGGGGCAACAGGCTGGTAGGACAAGCAGTGTGCGACCAATTGGATTTTCTTTGATATTGAGGCTCCCTGGAGCTGGTGGGGCTGATGAGCCTGGGCTACGCACCTGCGTGCCATGAGCGGTACCGGACCTGAGAACATTTTTTGGCAGCCTACGCAGCACCCCTACATATATGCCTATTCCCTGCTGACGCGAGGCAACAACCTCGAAACACGTGTCCAGGGATGGCCAACACAACAGTGATTTTTTTCTCAAGACCCTGGCAGAGGCGCACCCGCTGATGCTTACTTCGTGGACCATAATGCTTTGGGGAAACACGCTGGTAGGACAAACAGTGTGCGACCAATTGGACTTCCTTTTATATTCAGGCTCCCTGGAGCTGGCGGGGCTGACGAGCCCGGGTTACGCACCTGCGTGCCATGAACGGTACCGGACCTGAGAACATTTTTTGGCAGCCTACGCAGCACCCCTACATATATGCCTATTCCCTGCTGATGAGAGGCAACAACCTCGAAACACGTGTCCAGGGATGGCCAACGCGACAGTGAATTTTGCTCAAGACCCTGGCAGAGGCGCACCCGCTGATGCTTACTTCATGGACCATAATGCTTTGGGGCAACACGCTGGTAGGACAAGCAGTGTGCGACCAATTGGACTTTCTTTTATATTCACAATCCTTGGAGCTGGTGGGGCTGACGAGCCCGGGTTACGCACCTGCGTGCCATGAGCGGTACCGGACAGGAGAACATTTTTTGGCAGCCTACGCATCACCCCTACACATTTGCCTATTCCCTGCTGACGAGAGGCAACAACCCCGAAACAAGTGTCCAGGGATGGCCAACTCAACAGTGATTTATTGCTCAAGACCCTGGCAGAGGCGCACCCGCTGATGCTTACTTCATGGACCATAATGCTTTGGGGCAACACGCTGGTAGGACGGGCAGTGTGCGACCAATTGGACTTTCTTTTATATTCAGGCTCCCTGGAGCTGGTGGGGCTGACGAGCCTGGGCTACGCACCTGCGTGCCATGAGCGGTACCGGACCTGAGAACATTTTTTGGCAGCCTACGCCGCAGCCCTACATATTTGCCTATTCCCTGCTGACGAGAGGCAACAACCTCGAAACACGTGTCCAGGGATGGCAAACGCGACAGTGATTTTTTGCTCAAGACCCTGGCAGAGGCGCACCCGCTGATGCTTACTTCATGGACCATAATGCTTAGGGGCAACACGCTGGTAGGACAAGCAGTGTGCGACCAATTGGACTTTCTTTTATATTCAGGCTCCCTGGAGCTGGTGGGGCTGACGAGCCCGGGTTAAGCACCTGCCTGCCATGAGCGGTACCGGACCTGAGAACATTTTTTGGCAGCCTACGCAGCACCCCTACCTATATGCCTATTCCCTGCTGACGAGAGGCAACAACCTCGAAACACGTGTCCAGGGATGACCGACGCGACAGTGATTTTTTGCTCAAGACCCTGGCAGAGGCGCACCCGCTGATGCTTACTTCATGGACCATAATGCTTTGGGGCAACACGCTGGTAGGACAAGCAGTGTGCGACCAATTGGACTTTCTTTTATATTCAGGCTCTCTGGAGCTGGTGGGGCTGACGAGCCCGGGTTACGCACCTGCGTGCCATGAACGGTACCGGACCTGAGAACATTTTTTGGCAGCCAACGCAGCACCCCTACATATATGCCTATTCCCTGCTGACGAGAGGCAACAACCTCGAAACACGTGTCCAGGGATGGCCAACGCGACAGTGATTTTTTGCTCAAGACCATGGCAGAGGCGCTCCCGCTGATGCTTACTTCGTGGACCATAATGCTTTGGGGCAACACGCTGGTAGGACAAGCAGTGTGCGACCAATTGAACTTTCTTTTATATTCAGGCTCTCTGGAGCTGGTGGGGCTGACGAGCCCGGGTTACGCACCTGCGTGCCATGAGCGGTACCGGACCTGAGAACATTTTTTGGCAGCCTACGCAGCACCCCTACATATATGCCTATTCCCTGCTGATGAGAGGCAACAACCTCGAAACACGTGTCCAGGGATGGCCAACGCGACAGTGATTTTTGCTCAAGAGCCTGGCAGAGGCACACCCGCTGATGCTTACTTCATGGACCATAATGCTTTGGGGCAACACGCTGGTAGGACAAGCAGTGTGCGACCAATTGGACTTTCTGTTATATTCGGGCTCCCTGGAGCTGGTGGGGCTGACGAGCCCGGGTTACGCACCTGCGTGCCATGAGCGGTACCGGACCTGAGAACATTTTTTGGCAGCCTACGCAGCAGCCCTACATATTTGCCTATTCCCTGCTGACGAGAGGCAACAACCCCAAAACAAGTGTCCAGGGATGGCCAACGCGACAGTGATTTTTTGCTCAAGACCCCTCCAGAGGCGCACCCGCTGATGCTTACGTCATGGACCATAATGCTTTGGGACAACACGCTGGTAGGACAAGCAGTGTGCGACCAATTGGACTTTCTTTTATATTCACAATCCTTGGAGCTGGTGGGGCTGACGAGCCCGGGTTACGCACCTGCGTGCCATGAGCGGTACCGGACCTGAGAAAATTTTTTGGCAGCCTACGCATCACCCCTACATATTTGCCTATTCCCTGCTGACGAGAGGCAACAACCCCGAAACAAGTGTCCAGGGATGGCCAACTCGACAGTGATTTTTTGCTCAAGACCCTGGCAGAGGCGCACCCGCTGATGCTTACTTCATGGACCATAATGCTTTGGGCCAACACGCTGGTAGGACAAGCCGTGTGCGACCAATTGGACTTTCTTTTATATTCAGGCTCCCTGGAGCTGGTGGGGCAGACGAGCCCGGGTTACGCACCTGCGTGCCATGAGCGGTACCGGACCTGAGAACATTTTTTGGCAGCCTACGCAGCACCCCTACATATATGCCTATTCCCTGCTGACGAGAGGCAACAACCTCGAAACACGTGTCCAGGGATGGCCAACGCGACAGTGTTTTTTTGCTCAAGACCCTGGCAGAGGCGCACCCGCTGATGCTTACTTCATGGACCATAATGCTTTGGGGCAACAGGCTGGTAGGACAAGCCGTGTGCGACCAATTGGATTTTCTTTAATATTGAGGCTCCCTGGAGCTGGTGGGGCTGACGAGCCTGGGCTACGCACCTGCGTGCCATGAGCGGTACCCGACCTGAGAAAATTTTTTGGCAGCCTACGCAGCACCCCTACATATATGCCTATTCCCTGCTGACGCAAAGCAACAACCTCGAAACACGTGTCCAGGGATGGCCAACACGACAGTGATTTTTTGCTCAAGACCCTGGCAGAGGCGCACCCGCTGATGCTTACTTCGTGGACCATAAGGCTTTGGGGAAACACGCTGGTAGGACAAACAGTGTGCGACCAATTGGACTTTCTTTTATATTCAGGCTCCCTGGAGCTGGTGGGGCTGACGAGCCCGGGTTACGCACTTGCGTGCCATGAACGGTACCGGACCTGAGAACATTTTTTGGCAGCCTACGCAGCACCCCTACATATATGCCTATTCCCTGCTGACGAGAGGCAACAACCTCGAAACACGTGTCCAGGGATGGCCAACGCGACAGTGATTTTTGCTCAAGACCCTGGCAGAGGCGCACCCGCTGATGCTTACTTCATGGACCATAATGCTTTGGGGCAACACGCTGGTAGGACAAGCAGTGTGCGACCAATTGGACTTTCTTTTATATTCAGGCTCCCTGGAGCTGGTGGGGCTGACGAGCCCGGGTTAAGCACCTGCCTGCCATGAGCGGTACCGGACCTGAGAACATTTTTTGGCAGCCTACGCAGCACCCCTACATATATGCCTATTCCCTGCTGACGAGAGGCAACAACCTCGAAGCACGTGTCAAGGGATGACGAACGCGACAGTGATTTTTTGCTCAAGACCCTGGCAGAGGCGCACCCGCTGATGCTTACTTCATGGACCATAATGCTTTGGGGCAACACGCTGGTTGGACAAGCAGTGTGCGACCAATTGGACTTTCTTTTATATTCAGGCTCTCTGGAGCTGGTGGGGCTGACGAGCCCGGGTTACGCACCTGTGTGCCATGAGCGGTATCGGACCTGAGAAAATTTTTTGGCAGCCTACGCATCACCCCTACATATATGCCTATTCCCTGCTGACGAGAGGCAACAACCTCGAAACACGTGTCCAGGGATGGCCAACGCGACAGTGATTTTTTGCTCAAGACCCTGGCAGAGGCGCACCCGCTGATGCTTACTTCATGGACCATAATGCTTTGGGGCAACACGCTGGTAGGACAAGCAGTGTGCGACCAATTGGACTTTCTTTTATATTCAGGCTCCCTGGAGCTGGTGGGGCTGACGAGCCCGGGTTACGCACCTGCGTGCCATGAACGGTACCGGACCTGAGAAAAATTTTTGGCAGCCAACGCAGCACCCCTACATATATGCCTATTCCCTGCTGACGAGAGGCAACAACCTCGAAACACGTGTCCAGGGATGGCCAACGCGACAGTGATTTTTTGCACAAGACCCTGGCAGAGGCGCACCCGCTGATGCTTACTTCGTGGACCATAATGCTTTGGGGCAACACGCTGGTAGGACAAGCAGTATGCGACCAATTGGACTTTCTTTTATATTCAGGCTCTCTGGAGCTGGTGGGGCTGACGAGCCCGGGTTACGCACCTGCGTGCCATGAGCGGTACCGGACCTGAGAACATTTTTTGGCAGCCTACGCAGCACCCCTACATATATGCCTATTCCCTGCTGATGAGAGGCAACAACCTCGAAACACGTGTCCAGGGATGGCCAACGCGACAGTGATTTTTGCTCAAGAGCCTGGCAGAGGCGCACCCGCTGATGCTTACTTCATGGACCATAATGCTTTGGGGCAACACGCTGGTAGGACAAGCAGTGTGCGACCAATTGGACTTTCTTTTATATTCACAATCCTTGGAGCTGGTGGGGCTGACGAGCCCGGGTTACGCACCTGCGTGCCATGAGCGGGATCGGACCTGAGAACATTTTTTGGCAGCCTACGCAGCACCCCTACATATATGCCTATTCCATGCTGACGAGAGGCAACAACCTCGAAACACGTGTCCAGGGATGGCGAACGCGACAGTGTTTTTTTGCTCAAGACCCTGGCAGAGGCGCACCCGCTGATGCTTACTTCATGGACCATAATACTTTGGGGCAACAGGCTGGTAGGACAAGCAGTGTGCGACCAATTGGATTTTCTTTTATATTGAGGCTCCCTGGAGCTGGTGGGGCTGACGAGCCTGGGCTACGCACCTGTGTGCCATGAGCGGTACCGGACCTGAGAACATTTTTTGGCAGCCTATGCAGCACCCCTACATATATGCCTATTCCCTGCTGACGCGAGGCAACAACCTCGAAACACGTGTCCAGGGATGGCCAACACAACAGTGATTTTTTGCTCAAGACCCTGGCAGAGGCGCACCCGCTGATGCTTACTTCGTGGACCATAATGCTTTGGGGAAACACGCTGGTAGGACAAACAGTGTGCGACCAATTGGACTTTCTTTTATATTGAGGCTCCCTGGAGCTGGTGGGGCTGACGAGCCCGGGTTACGCACCTGCGTGCCATGAGCGGTACCGGACCTGAGAACATTTTTTGGCAGCCTACGCAGCACCCGTACATATATGCCTATTCCCTGCTGACGAGAGGCAACAACCTCGAAACACATTTCCAGGGATGGCCAACGCAACAGTGATTTTTTGCTCAAGACCCTGGCAGAGGCGCACCTGCTGATGCTTACTTCATGGACCATAATGCTTTGGGGCAACACGCTGGTAGGAAAAGCAGTGTGCGACCAATTGGACTTTCTTTTATATTCAGGCTCCCTGGAGCTGGTGGGGCTGACGAGCCCGGGTTACGCACCTGCGTGCCATGAGCGGTACCGGACCTGAGAACATTTTTTGGCAGCCTACGCAGCACCCCTACATATATGCCTATTCCCTGCTGATGAGAGGCAACAACCTCGAAACACGTGTCCAGGGATGTCCAACACGACAGAGATTTTTTGCTCAAGACCCTGGCAGAGGCGCACCCGCTGATGCTTACTTCATGGACCATAATGCTTTGGGGCAACACGCTGGTAGGACAAGCAGTGTGCGACCAATTGGACTTTCTTTTATATTCAGGCTCCCTGGAGCTGGTGGGGCTGACGAGCCCGGGTTACGCACCTGCGTGCCATGAACGGTACCGGACCTGAGAACATTTTTTGGCAGCCTACGCAGCACCCCTACATATATGCCTATTCCCTGCTGACGAGAGGCAACAACCTCGAAACACGTGTCCAGGGATGGCCAACGCGACAGTGATTTTTTGCTCAAGACCCTGGTAGAGGCGCACCCGCTGATGCTTACTTCATGGACCATAATGCTTTGGGGCAACATGCTGGTAGGACAAGCAGTGTGCGACCAATTGGACTTTCTTTTATATTCAGGCTCCCTGGAGCTGGTGGGGCTGACGAGCCCGGGTTACGCACCTGCGTGCCATGAGCGGTACCGGACCTGAGACCATTTTTTGGCAGCCTACGCAGCACCCCTACATATATGCCTATTCCCTGCTGACGAGAGGCAACAACCTCGAAACACCTGTCCAGGGATGGCCAACGCGACAGTGTTTTTTTGCTCAAGACCCTGGCAGAGGCGCACCTGCTGATGCTTACTTCATGGACCATAATGCTTTGGGGCAACAGGCTGGTAGGACAAGCAGTGTGCGACCAATTGGACTTTCTTTTATATTGAGGCTCCCTGGAGCTGGTGGGGCTGACGAGCCCGGGTTACGCACCTGCGTGCCATGAGCGGTACCGGACCTGAGAACATTTTTTGGCAGCCTACGCAGCACCCCTACATATATGCCTATTCCCTGCTGACGAGAGGCAACAACCTCGAAACACGTGTCCAGGGATGGCCAACGTGACAGTGATTTTTTGCGCAAGACCCTGGCAGAGGCACACCCGCCGATGCTTACTTCATGGACCATAATGCTTTGGGGCAACACGCTGGTAGGACAAGCAGTGTGCGACCAATTGGACTTTCTTTTATATTCAGGCTCCCTGGAGCTGGTGGGGCTGACGAGCCCGGGTTACGCACCTGCGTGCCATGAGCGGTACCGGACCTGAGAACATTTTATGGCAGCCTACGCAGCACCCCTACATATATGCCTATTCCCTGCTGACGAGAGGCAACAACCTCGAAACACGTGTCCAGGGATGGCCAACGCGACAGTGATTTTTTGCTCAAGACCCTGGCAGAGGAGCACCCGCTGATGCTTACTTCATGGACCATAATGCTTTGGGGCAACACGCTGGTAGGACAAGCAGTGTGCGACCAATTGGACTTCCTTTTATATTCAGGCTCCCTGGAGCTGGTGAGGCTGACGAGCCCGGGTTACGCACCTGCGTGCCATGAGCGGTACCGGACCTGAGAACATTTTTTGGCAGCCTACGCAGCACCCCTACATATATGCCTATTCCCTGCTGACGCGAGGCAACAACCTCGAAACACGTGTCCAGGGATGGCCAACACGACAGTGATTTTTTGCTCAAGACCCTGGCAGAGGCGCACCCGCTGATGCTTACTTCGTGGACCATAATGCTTTGGGGAAACACGCTGGTAGGACGAACAGTGTGCGACCAATTGGACTTCCTTTTATATTCAGGCTCCCTGGAGCTGGTGGGGCTGACGAGCCCGGGTTACGCACCTGCCTGCCATGAGCGGTACCGGACCTGAGAACATTTTTTGGCAGCCTACGCAGCACCCCTACATATATGCCTATTCCCTGCTGACGCGAGGCAACAACCTCGAAACACGTGTCCAGGGATGGCCAACACGACAGTGATTTTTTGCTCAAGACCCTGGCAGAGGCGCACCCGCTGATGCTTTCTTCATGGACCATAATGCTTTGCGGCAACACGCTAGTAGGACAAGCAGTGTGCGACCAATTGGACTTTCTTTTATATTCAGGCTCCCTGGAGCTGGTGGGGCTGACGAGCCTGGGTTACGCACCTGCGTGCCATGAGCGGTACCGGGCCTGAGAACATTTTTTGGCAGCCTACGCAGCACCCCTACATATATGCCTATTCCCTGCTGACGAGAGGCAACAACCTCGAAACACGTGTCCAGGGATGACCAACGCGACACTGATTTTTTTGCTCAAGACCCTGGCAGAGGCGCACCCGCTGATGCTTACTTCATGGACCATAATGCTTTGGGGCAACACGCTGGTAGGACAAGCAGTGTGCGACCAATTGGACTTTCTTTTATATTCACGATCCTTGAGTCTGGTGGGGCTGACGAGCCCGGGTTACGCACCTGCGTGCCATGAGCGGTACCGGACCTGAGAACATTTTTTGGCAGCCTACGCAGCAGCCCTACATATTTGCCTATTCCCTGCTGACGAGAGGCAACAACCCCAAAACAAGTGTCCAGGGATGGCCAACGCGACTGATTTTTTGCTCAAGACCCTGGCAGAGGCGCACCCGCTGATGCTTACTTCATGGACCATAATGCTTTGGGACAACACGCTGGTAGGACAAGCAGTGTGCGACCAATTGGACTTTCTTTTATATTCAGGCTCCCTGGAGTTGGTGGGGCAGACGAGCCCGGGTTACGCACCTGCGTGCCATGAGCGGTACCGGACCTGAGAACATTTTTTGGCAGCCTAGGCAGCACCCCTACATCTATGCCTATTCCCTGCTGACGAGAGGCAACAACCTCGAAACACGTGTCCAGGGATGGCCAACGCGACAGTGATTTTTGCTCAAGACCCTGGCAGAGGAGCACCCACTGATGCTTACTTCATGGACCATAATGCTTTGGGGCAACACGCTGGTAGGACAAGCAGTGTGCGACCAATTGGACTTTCTTTTATATTCAGGCTCCCTGGAGCTGGTGGGGCTGACGAGCCTGGGTTACGCACCTGCGTGCCATGAACGGTACCAGACCTGAGAACATTTTTTGGCAGCCTACGCAGAACCCCTACATATATGCCTATTCCCTGCTGACGAGAGGCAACGATCTCGAAACACGTGTCCAGGGATGGCCAACGCGACACTGATTTTTTTGCTCAAGACCCTGGCAGAGGCGCACCCGCTGATGCTTACTTCATGGACCATAATGCTTTGGGGCAACACGCTGGTAGGACAAGCAGTGTGCGACCAATTGGACTTTCTTTTATATTCAGGCTCCCTGGAGCTGGTGGGGCTGACGAGCCCGGGTTACGCACCTGCGTGCCATGAGCGGTACCGGACCTGAGAAAATTTTTTGGCAGCCTACACATCACCCCTACATATTTGCCTATTCCCTGCTGACGAGAGGCAACAACCCCGAAACAAGTGTCCAGGGATGGCCAACGCGACAGTGATTTTTTGCTCAAGACCCTGGCAGAGGCGCACCCGCTGATGCTTACTTCATGGACCATAATGCTTTGGGGCAACATGCTGGTAGGACAAGCAGTGTGCGACCAATTGGACTTTCTTTTATATTCAGGCTCCCTGGAGCTGGTGGGGCTGACGAGCCCAGGTTACGCACCTGCGTGCCATGAGCGGTACCGGACCTGAGAACATTTTTTGGCAGCCTACGCAGCACCCCTACATATATGCCTATTCCCTGCTGACAAGAGGCAACAACCTCGAAACACGTGTCCAGGGATGGCCAACGCAACAGTGATTTTTTGCGCAAGACCCTGGCAGAGGCGCACCCGCTGATGCTTACTTCATGGACCATAATGCTTTGGGGCAACACGCTGGTAGGACAAGCAGTGTGCGACCAATTGGACTTTCTTTTATATTCAGGCTCCCTGGAGCTGGTGGGGCTGACGAGCCCGGGTTAAGCACCTGCATGCCATGAGCGGTACCGGACCCGAGAACATTTTTTGGCAGCCTAGGCAGCACCCCTACATATATGCCTATTCCCTGCTGACGAGAGGCAACAACCTTGAAACACGTGTCCAGGGATGGCCAACGCGACAGTGATTTTTTGCTCAAGACCCTGGCAGAGGAGCACCTGCTGATGCTTACTTCATGGACCATAATGCTTTGGGGCAACACGCTGGTAGGACAAGCAGTGTGCGACCAATTGGACTTTCTTTTATATTCACGATCCTTGAGGCTGGTGGGGCTGACGAGCCCGGGTTACGCACCTGCGTGCCATGAGCGGTACCGGATCTGAGAACATTTTTTGGCAGCCTACGCAGCACCCCTACATATATGCCTATTCCCTGCTGATGAGAGGCAACAACCTCGAAACACGTGTCCAGGGATGTCCAACGCGACAGTGATTTTTTGCTCAAGACCCTGGCAGAGGCGCACCCGCTCATGCTTACTTCATGGACCATAAAGCTTTGGGGCAACACGCTGGTAGGACAAGCAGTGTGCGACCAATTGGACTTTCTTTTATATTCAGGCTCTCTGGAGCTGGTGGGGATGACGAGCCCGGGTTACGCACCTGCGTGCCATGAGCGGTACCGGACCTGAGAACATTTTTTGGCACCCTACGCAGCACCCCTACATATATGCCTATTCCCTGCTGATGAGAGGCAACAACCTCGAAACACGTGTCCACGGATGGCCAACGCGACAGTGATTTTTGCTCAAGACCCTGGCAGAGGCGCACCCGCTGATGCTTACTTCATGGACCATAATGCTTTGGGGCAACACGCTGGTAGGACAAGCAGTGTGCGACCAATTGGACTTTCTTTTATATTCACGATCCTTGAGGCTGGTGGGGCTGACGAGCCCGGGTTACGCACCTGCGTGCCATGAGCGGTACAGGACCTGAGAACATTTTTTGGCAGCCTACGCAGCAGCCCTACATATTTGCCTATTCCCTGCTGACGAGAGGCAACAACCCCAAAACAAGTGTCCAGGGATGGCCAACGCAACAGTGATTTTTTGCTCAAGACTCTGGCAGAGGCGCACCCGCTGATGCTTACTTCATGGACCATAATGCTTTGGGACAACACGCTGGTAGGACAAGCAGTGTGTGACCAATTGGACTTTATTTTATATTCAGGCTACCTGGAGCTGGTGGGGCTGACGAGCCCGGGTTACGCACCTGCATGCTATGAGCGGTACCGGTCCTGAGAACATTTTTTGGCAGCCTACGCAGCACCCCTACATATATGCCTATTCCCTGCTGACGAGAGGCAACAACCTCGAAACACGTGTCCAGGGATGACCAACGCGACACTGATTTTTTTGCTCAAGACCCTGGCAGAGGCGCACCCGCTGATGCTTACTTCATGGACCATAATGCTTTGGGGCAACACGCTGGTAGGACAAGCAGTGTGCGACCAATTGGACTTTCTTTTATATTCACGATCCTTGAGTCTGGTGGGGCTGACGAGCCCGGGTTACGCACCTGCATGCTATGAGCGGTACCGGTCCTGAGAACATTTTTTGGCAGCCTACGCAGCACCCCTACATATATGCCTATTCCCTGCTGACGAGAGGCAACAACCTCGAAACACGTGTCCAGGGATGGCCAACGCGACAGTGAATTTTGCTCAAGACCCTGGCAGAGGCGCACCCGCTGATGCTTACTTCATGGACCATAATGCTTTGGGGCAACACGCTGGTAGGACAAGCAGTGTGCGACCAATTGGACTTTCTTTTATATTCACAATCCTTGGAGCTGGTGGGGCTGACGAGCCCGGGTTACGCACCTGCGTGCCATGAGCGGTACCGGACAGGAGAACATTTTTTGGCAGCCTACGCATCACCCCTACACATTTGCCTATTCCCTGCTGACGAGAGGCAACAACCCCGAAACAAGTGTCCAGGGATGGCCAACTCAACAGTGATTTATTGCTCAAGACCCTGGCAGAGGCGCACCCGCTGATGCTTACTTCATGGACCATAATGCTTTGGGGCAACACGCTGGTAGGACGGGCAGTGTGCGACCAATTGGACTTTCTTTTATATTCAGGCTCCCTGGAGCTGGTGGGGCTGACGAGCCTGGGCTACGCACCTGCGTGCCATGAGCGGTACCGGACCTGAGAACATTTTTTGGCAGCCTACGCCGCAGCCCTACATATTTGCCTATTCCCTGCTGACGAGAGGCAACAACCTCGAAACACGTGTCCAGGGATGGCAAACGCGACAGTGATTTTTTGCTCAAGACCCTGGCAGAGGCGCACCCGCTGATGCTTACTTCATGGACCATAATGCTTAGGGGCAACACGCTGGTAGGACAAGCAGTGTGCGACCAATTGGACTTTCTTTTATATTCAGGCTCCCTGGAGCTGGTGGGGCTGACGAGCCCGGGTTAAGCACCTGCCTGCCATGAGCGGTACCGGACCTGAGAACATTTTTTGGCAGCCTACGCAGCACCCCTACCTATATGCCTATTCCCTGCTGACGAGAGGCAACAACCTCGAAACACGTGTCCAGGGATGACCGACGCGACAGTGATTTTTTGCTCAAGACCCTGGCAGAGGCGCACCCGCTGATGCTTACTTCATGGACCATAATGCTTTGGGGCAACACGCTGGTAGGACAAGCAGTGTGCGACCAATTGGACTTTCTTTTATATTCAGGCTCTCTGGAGCTGGTGGGGCTGACGAGCCCGGGTTACGCACCTGCGTGCCATGAACGGTACCGGACCTGAGAACATTTTTTGGCAGCCAACGCAGCACCCCTACATATATGCCTATTCCCTGCTGACGAGAGGCAACAACCTCGAAACACGTGTCCAGGGATGGCCAACGCGACAGTGATTTTTTGCTCAAGACCATGGCAGAGGCGCTCCCGCTGATGCTTACTTCGTGGACCATAATGCTTTGGGGCAACACGCTGGTAGGACAAGCAGTGTGCGACCAATTGAACTTTCTTTTATATTCAGGCTCTCTGGAGCTGGTGGGGCTGACGAGCCCGGGTTACGCACCTGCGTGCCATGAGCGGTACCGGACCTGAGAACATTTTTTGGCAGCCTACGCAGCACCCCTACATATATGCCTATTCCCTGCTGATGAGAGGCAACAACCTCGAAACACGTGTCCAGGGATGGCCAACGCGACAGTGATTTTTGCTCAAGAGCCTGGCAGAGGCACACCCGCTGATGCTTACTTCATGGACCATAATGCTTTGGGGCAACACGCTGGTAGGACAAGCAGTGTGCGACCAATTGGACTTTCTGTTATATTCGGGCTCCCTGGAGCTGGTGGGGCTGACGAGCCCGGGTTACGCACCTGCGTGCCATGAGCGGTACCGGACCTGAGAACATTTTTTGGCAGCCTACGCAGCAGCCCTACATATTTGCCTATTCCCTGCTGACGAGAGGCAACAACCCCAAAACAAGTGTCCAGGGATGGCCAACGCGACAGTGATTTTTTGCTCAAGACCCTGGCAGAGGCGCACCCGCTGATGCTTACGTCATGGACCATAATGCTTTGGGACAACACGCTGGTAGGACAAGCAGTGTGCGACCAATTGGACTTTCTTTTATATTCACAATCCTTGGAGCTGGTGGGGCTGACGAGCCCGGGTTACGCACCTGCGTGCCATGAGCGGTACCGGACCTGAGAAAATTTTTTGGCAGCCTACGCATCACCCCTACATATTTGCCTATTCCCTGCTGACGAGAGGCAACAACCCCGAAACAAGTGTCCAGGGATGGCCAACTCGACAGTGATTTTTTGCTCAAGACCCTGGCAGAGGCGCACCCGCTGATGCTTACTTCATGGACCATAATGCTTTGGGCCAACACGCTGGTAGGACAAGCCGTGTGCGACCAATTGGACTTTCTTTTATATTCAGGCTCCCTGGAGCTGGTGGGGCAGACGAGCCCGGGTTACGCACCTGCGTGCCATGAGCGGTACCGGACCTGAGAACATTTTTTGGCAGCCTACGCAGCACCCCTACATATATGCCTATTCCCTGCTGACGAGAGGCAACAACCTCGAAACACGTGTCCAGGGATGGCCAACGCGACAGTGTTTTTTTGCTCAAGACCCTGGCAGAGGCGCACCCGCTGATGCTTACTTCATGGACCATAATGCTTTGGGGCAACAGGCTGGTAGGACAAGCCGTGTGCGACCAATTGGATTTTCTTTAATATTGAGGCTCCCTGGAGCTGGTGGGGCTGACGAGCCTGGGCTACGCACCTGCGTGCCATGAGCGGTACCCGACCTGAGAAAATTTTTTGGCAGCCTACGCAGCACCCCTACATATATGCCTATTCCCTGCTGACGCAAAGCAACAACCTCGAAACACGTGTCCAGGGATGGCCAACACGACAGTGATTTTTTGCTCAAGACCCTGGCAGAGGCGCACCCGCTGATGCTTACTTCGTGGACCATAAGGCTTTGGGGAAACACGCTGGTAGGACAAACAGTGTGCGACCAATTGGACTTTCTTTTATATTCAGGCTCCCTGGAGCTGGTGGGGCTGACGAGCCCGGGTTACGCACTTGCGTGCCATGAACGGTACCGGACCTGAGAACATTTTTTGGCAGCCTACGCAGCACCCCTACATATATGCCTATTCCCTGCTGACGAGAGGCAACAACCTCGAAACACGTGTCCAGGGATGGCCAACGCGACAGTGATTTTTGCTCAAGACCCTGGCAGAGGCGCACCCGCTGATGCTTACTTCATGGACCATAATGCTTTGGGGCAACACGCTGGTAGGACAAGCAGTGTGCGACCAATTGGACTTTCTTTTATATTCAGGCTCCCTGGAGCTGGTGGGGCTGACGAGCCCGGGTTAAGCACCTGCCTGCCATGAGCGGTACCGGACCTGAGAACATTTTTTGGCAGCCTACGCAGCACCCCTACATATATGCCTATTCCCTGCTGACGAGAGGCAACAACCTCGAAGCACGTGTCAAGGGATGACGAACGCGACAGTGATTTTTTGCTCAAGACCCTGGCAGAGGCGCACCCGCTGATGCTTACTTCATGGACCATAATGCTTTGGGGCAACACGCTGGTTGGACAAGCAGTGTGCGACCAATTGGACTTTCTTTTATATTCAGGCTCTCTGGAGCTGGTGGGGCTGACGAGCCCGGGTTACGCACCTGCGTGCCATGAGCGGTACCGGATCTGAGAACATTTTTTGGCAGCCTACGCAGCACCCCTACATATATGCCTATTCCCTGCTGATGAGAGGCAACAACCTCGAAACACGTGTCCAGGGATGTCCAACGCGACAGTGATTTTTTGCTCAAGACCCTGGCAGAGGCGCACCCGCTCATGCTTACTTCATGGACCATAAAGCTTTGGGGCAACACGCTGGTAGGACAAGCAGTGTGCGACCAATTGGACTTTCTTTTATATTCAGGCTCTCTGGAGCTGGTGGGGATGACGAGCCCGGGTTACGCACCTGCGTGCCATGAGCGGTACCGGACCTGAGAACATTTTTTGGCACCCTACGCAGCACCCCTACATATATGCCTATTCCCTGCTGATGAGAGGCAACAACCTCGAAACACGTGTCCACGGATGGCCAACGCGACAGTGATTTTTGCTCAAGACCCTGGCAGAGGCGCACCCGCTGATGCTTACTTCATGGACCATAATGCTTTGGGGCAACACGCTGGTAGGACAAGCAGTGTGCGACCAATTGGACTTTCTTTTATATTCACGATCCTTGAGGCTGGTGGGGCTGACGAGCCCGGGTTACGCACCTGCGTGCCATGAGCGGTACAGGACCTGAGAACATTTTTTGGCAGCCTACGCAGCAGCCCTACATATTTGCCTATTCCCTGCTGACGAGAGGCAACAACCCCAAAACAAGTGTCCAGGGATGGCCAACGCAACAGTGATTTTTTGCTCAAGACTCTGGCAGAGGCGCACCCGCTGATGCTTACTTCATGGACCATAATGCTTTGGGACAACACGCTGGTAGGACAAGCAGTGTGTGACCAATTGGACTTTATTTTATATTCAGGCTACCTGGAGCTGGTGGGGCTGACGAGCCCGGGTTACGCACCTGCATGCTATGAGCGGTACCGGTCCTGAGAACATTTTTTGGCAGCCTACGCAGCACCCCTACATATATGCCTATTCCCTGCTGACGAGAGGCAACAACCTCGAAACACGTGTCCAGGGATGACCAACGCGACACTGATTTTTTTGCTCAAGACCCTGGCAGAGGCGCACCCGCTGATGCTTACTTCATGGACCATAATGCTTTGGGGCAACACGCTGGTAGGACAAGCAGTGTGCGACCAATTGGACTTTCTTTTATATTCACGATCCTTGAGTCTGGTGGGGCTGACGAGCCCGGGTTACGCACCTGCATGCTATGAGCGGTACCGGTCCTGAGAACATTTTTTGGCAGCCTACGCAGCACCCCTACATATATGCCTATTCCCTGCTGACGAGAGGCAACAACCTCGAAACACGTGTCCAGGGATGGCCAACGCGACAGTGAATTTTGCTCAAGACCCTGGCAGAGGCGCACCCGCTGATGCTTACTTCATGGACCATAATGCTTTGGGGCAACACGCTGGTAGGACAAGCAGTGTGCGACCAATTGGACTTTCTTTTATATTCACAATCCTTGGAGCTGGTGGGGCTGACGAGCCCGGGTTACGCACCTGCGTGCCATGAGCGGTACCGGACAGGAGAACATTTTTTGGCAGCCTACGCATCACCCCTACACATTTGCCTATTCCCTGCTGACGAGAGGCAACAACCCCGAAACAAGTGTCCAGGGATGGCCAACTCAACAGTGATTTATTGCTCAAGACCCTGGCAGAGGCGCACCCGCTGATGCTTACTTCATGGACCATAATGCTTTGGGGCAACACGCTGGTAGGACGGGCAGTGTGCGACCAATTGGACTTTCTTTTATATTCAGGCTCCCTGGAGCTGGTGGGGCTGACGAGCCTGGGCTACGCACCTGCGTGCCATGAGCGGTACCGGACCTGAGAACATTTTTTGGCAGCCTACGCCGCAGCCCTACATATTTGCCTATTCCCTGCTGACGAGAGGCAACAACCTCGAAACACGTGTCCAGGGATGGCAAACGCGACAGTGATTTTTTGCTCAAGACCCTGGCAGAGGCGCACCCGCTGATGCTTACTTCATGGACCATAATGCTTAGGGGCAACACGCTGGTAGGACAAGCAGTGTGCGACCAATTGGACTTTCTTTTATATTCAGGCTCCCTGGAGCTGGTGGGGCTGACGAGCCCGGGTTAAGCACCTGCCTGCCATGAGCGGTACCGGACCTGAGAACATTTTTTGGCAGCCTACGCAGCACCCCTACCTATATGCCTATTCCCTGCTGACGAGAGGCAACAACCTCGAAACACGTGTCCAGGGATGACCGACGCGACAGTGATTTTTTGCTCAAGACCCTGGCAGAGGCGCACCCGCTGATGCTTACTTCATGGACCATAATGCTTTGGGGCAACACGCTGGTAGGACAAGCAGTGTGCGACCAATTGGACTTTCTTTTATATTCAGGCTCTCTGGAGCTGGTGGGGCTGACGAGCCCGGGTTACGCACCTGCGTGCCATGAACGGTACCGGACCTGAGAACATTTTTTGGCAGCCAACGCAGCACCCCTACATATATGCCTATTCCCTGCTGACGAGAGGCAACAACCTCGAAACACGTGTCCAGGGATGGCCAACGCGACAGTGATTTTTTGCTCAAGACCATGGCAGAGGCGCTCCCGCTGATGCTTACTTCGTGGACCATAATGCTTTGGGGCAACACGCTGGTAGGACAAGCAGTGTGCGACCAATTGAACTTTCTTTTATATTCAGGCTCTCTGGAGCTGGTGGGGCTGACGAGCCCGGGTTACGCACCTGCGTGCCATGAGCGGTACCGGACCTGAGAACATTTTTTGGCAGCCTACGCAGCACCCCTACATATATGCCTATTCCCTGCTGATGAGAGGCAACAACCTCGAAACACGTGTCCAGGGATGGCCAACGCGACAGTGATTTTTGCTCAAGAGCCTGGCAGAGGCACACCCGCTGATGCTTACTTCATGGACCATAATGCTTTGGGGCAACACGCTGGTAGGACAAGCAGTGTGCGACCAATTGGACTTTCTGTTATATTCGGGCTCCCTGGAGCTGGTGGGGCTGACGAGCCCGGGTTACGCACCTGCGTGCCATGAGCGGTACCGGACCTGAGAACATTTTTTGGCAGCCTACGCAGCAGCCCTACATATTTGCCTATTCCCTGCTGACGAGAGGCAACAACCCCAAAACAAGTGTCCAGGGATGGCCAACGCGACAGTGATTTTTTGCTCAAGACCCTGGCAGAGGCGCACCCGCTGATGCTTACGTCATGGACCATAATGCTTTGGGACAACACGCTGGTAGGACAAGCAGTGTGCGACCAATTGGACTTTCTTTTATATTCACAATCCTTGGAGCTGGTGGGGCTGACGAGCCCGGGTTACGCACCTGCGTGCCATGAGCGGTACCGGACCTGAGAAAATTTTTTGGCAGCCTACGCATCACCCCTACATATTTGCCTATTCCCTGCTGACGAGAGGCAACAACCCCGAAACAAGTGTCCAGGGATGGCCAACTCGACAGTGATTTTTTGCTCAAGACCCTGGCAGAGGCGCACCCGCTGATGCTTACTTCATGGACCATAATGCTTTGGGCCAACACGCTGGTAGGACAAGCCGTGTGCGACCAATTGGACTTTCTTTTATATTCAGGCTCCCTGGAGCTGGTGGGGCAGACGAGCCCGGGTTACGCACCTGCGTGCCATGAGCGGTACCGGACCTGAGAACATTTTTTGGCAGCCTACGCAGCACCCCTACATATATGCCTATTCCCTGCTGACGAGAGGCAACAACCTCGAAACACGTGTCCAGGGATGGCCAACGCGACAGTGTTTTTTTGCTCAAGACCCTGGCAGAGGCGCACCCGCTGATGCTTACTTCATGGACCATAATGCTTTGGGGCAACAGGCTGGTAGGACAAGCCGTGTGCGACCAATTGGATTTTCTTTAATATTGAGGCTCCCTGGAGCTGGTGGGGCTGACGAGCCTGGGCTACGCACCTGCGTGCCATGAGCGGTACCCGACCTGAGAAAATTTTTTGGCAGCCTACGCAGCACCCCTACATATATGCCTATTCCCTGCTGACGCAAAGCAACAACCTCGAAACACGTGTCCAGGGATGGCCAACACGACAGTGATTTTTTGCTCAAGACCCTGGCAGAGGCGCACCCGCTGATGCTTACTTCGTGGACCATAAGGCTTTGGGGAAACACGCTGGTAGGACAAACAGTGTGCGACCAATTGGACTTTCTTTTATATTCAGGCTCCCTGGAGCTGGTGGGGCTGACGAGCCCGGGTTACGCACTTGCGTGCCATGAACGGTACCGGACCTGAGAACATTTTTTGGCAGCCTACGCAGCACCCCTACATATATGCCTATTCCCTGCTGACGAGAGGCAACAACCTCGAAACACGTGTCCAGGGATGGCCAACGCGACAGTGATTTTTGCTCAAGACCCTGGCAGAGGCGCACCCGCTGATGCTTACTTCATGGACCATAATGCTTTGGGGCAACACGCTGGTAGGACAAGCAGTGTGCGACCAATTGGACTTTCTTTTATATTCAGGCTCCCTGGAGCTGGTGGGGCTGACGAGCCCGGGTTAAGCACCTGCCTGCCATGAGCGGTACCGGACCTGAGAACATTTTTTGGCAGCCTACGCAGCACCCCTACATATATGCCTATTCCCTGCTGACGAGAGGCAACAACCTCGAAGCACGTGTCAAGGGATGACGAACGCGACAGTGATTTTTTGCTCAAGACCCTGGCAGAGGCGCACCCGCTGATGCTTACTTCATGGACCATAATGCTTTGGGGCAACACGCTGGTTGGACAAGCAGTGTGCGACCAATTGGACTTTCTTTTATATTCAGGCTCTCTGGAGCTGGTGGGGCTGACGAGCCCGGGTTACGCACCTGTGTGCCATGAGCGGTATCGGACCTGAGAAAATTTTTTGGCAGCCTACGCATCACCCCTACATATATGCCTATTCCCTGCTGACGAGAGGCAACAACCTCGAAACACGTGTCCAGGGATGGCCAACGCGACAGTGATTTTTTGCTCAAGACCCTGGCAGAGGCGCACCCGCTGATGCTTACTTCATGGACCATAATGCTTTGGGGCAACACGCTGGTAGGACAAGCAGTGTGCGACCAATTGGACTTTCTTTTATATTCAGGCTCCCTGGAGCTGGTGGGGCTGACGAGCCCGGGTTACGCACCTGCGTGCCATGAACGGTACCGGACCTGAGAAAAATTTTTGGCAGCCAACGCAGCACCCCTACATATATGCCTATTCCCTGCTGACGAGAGGCAACAACCTCGAAACACGTGTCCAGGGATGGCCAACGCGACAGTGATTTTTTGCACAAGACCCTGGCAGAGGCGCACCCGCTGATGCTTACTTCGTGGACCATAATGCTTTGGGGCAACACGCTGGTAGGACAAGCAGTATGCGACCAATTGGACTTTCTTTTATATTCAGGCTCTCTGGAGCTGGTGGGGCTGACGAGCCCGGGTTACGCACCTGCGTGCCATGAGCGGTACCGGACCTGAGAACATTTTTTGGCAGCCTACGCAGCACCCCTACATATATGCCTATTCCCTGCTGATGAGAGGCAACAACCTCGAAACACGTGTCCAGGGATGGCCAACGCGACAGTGATTTTTGCTCAAGAGCCTGGCAGAGGCGCACCCGCTGATGCTTACTTCATGGACCATAATGCTTTGGGGCAACACGCTGGTAGGACAAGCAGTGTGCGACCAATTGGACTTTCTTTTATATTCACAATCCTTGGAGCTGGTGGGGCTGACGAGCCCGGGTTACGCACCTGCGTGCCATGAGCGGGATCGGACCTGAGAACATTTTTTGGCAGCCTACGCAGCACCCCTACATATATGCCTATTCCATGCTGACGAGAGGCAACAACCTCGAAACACGTGTCCAGGGATGGCGAACGCGACAGTGTTTTTTTGCTCAAGACCCTGGCAGAGGCGCACCCGCTGATGCTTACTTCATGGACCATAATACTTTGGGGCAACAGGCTGGTAGGACAAGCAGTGTGCGACCAATTGGATTTTCTTTTATATTGAGGCTCCCTGGAGCTGGTGGGGCTGACGAGCCTGGGCTACGCACCTGTGTGCCATGAGCGGTACCGGACCTGAGAACATTTTTTGGCAGCCTATGCAGCACCCCTACATATATGCCTATTCCCTGCTGACGCGAGGCAACAACCTCGAAACACGTGTCCAGGGATGGCCAACACAACAGTGATTTTTTGCTCAAGACCCTGGCAGAGGCGCACCCGCTGATGCTTACTTCGTGGACCATAATGCTTTGGGGAAACACGCTGGTAGGACAAACAGTGTGCGACCAATTGGACTTTCTTTTATATTGAGGCTCCCTGGAGCTGGTGGGGCTGACGAGCCCGGGTTACGCACCTGCGTGCCATGAGCGGTACCGGACCTGAGAACATTTTTTGGCAGCCTACGCAGCACCCGTACATATATGCCTATTCCCTGCTGACGAGAGGCAACAACCTCGAAACACGTTTCCAGGGATGGCCAACGCAACAGTGATTTTTTGCTCAAGACCCTGGCAGAGGCGCACCTGCTGATGCTTACTTCATGGACCATAATGCTTTGGGGCAACACGCTGGTAGGAAAAGCAGTGTGCGACCAATTGGACTTTCTTTTATATTCAGGCTCCCTGGAGCTGGTGGGGCTGACGAGCCCGGGTTACGCACCTGCGTGCCATGAGCGGTACCGGACCTGAGAACATTTTTTGGCAGCCTACGCAGCACCCCTACATATATGCCTATTCCCTGCTGATGAGAGGCAACAACCTCGAAACACGTGTCCAGGGATGTCCAACACGACAGAGATTTTTTGCTCAAGACCCTGGCAGAGGCGCACCCGCTGATGCTTACTTCATGGACCATAATGCTTTGGGGCAACACGCTGGTAGGACAAGCAGTGTGCGACCAATTGGACTTTCTTTTATATTCAGGCTCCCTGGAGCTGGTGGGGCTGACGAGCCCGGGTTACGCACCTGCGTGCCATGAACGGTACCGGACCTGAGAACATTTTTTGGCAGCCTACGCAGCACCCCTACATATATGCCTATTCCCTGCTGACGAGAGGCAACAACCTCGAAACACGTGTCCAGGGATGGCCAACGCGACAGTGATTTTTTGCTCAAGACCCTGGCAGAGGCGCACCCGCTGATGCTTACTTCATGGACCATAATGCTTTGGGGCAACATGCTGGTAGGACAAGCAGTGTGCGACCAATTGGACTTTCTTTTATATTCAGGCTCCCTGGAGCTGGTGGGGCTGACGAGCCCGGGTTACGCACCTGCGTGCCATGAGCGGTACCGGACCTGAGACCATTTTTTGGCAGCCTACGCAGCACCCCTACATATATGCCTATTCCCTGCTGACGAGAGGCAACAACCTCGAAACACCTGTCCAGGGATGGCCAACGCGACAGTGTTTTTTTGCTCAAGACCCTGGCAGAGGCGCACCTGCTGATGCTTACTTCATGGACCATAATGCTTTGGGGCAACAGGCTGGTAGGACAAGCAGTGTGCGACCAATTGGACTTTCTTTTATATTGAGGCTCCCTGGAGCTGGTGGGGCTGACGAGCCCGGGTTACGCACCTGCGTGCCATGAGCGGTACCGGACCTGAGAACATTTTTTGGCAGCCTACGCAGCACCCCTACATATATGCCTATTCCCTGCTGACGAGAGGCAACAACCTCGAAACACGTGTCCAGGGATGGCCAACGTGACAGTGATTTTTTGCGCAAGACCCTGGCAGAGGCACACCCGCCGATGCTTACTTCATGGACCATAATGCTTTGGGGCAACACGCTGGTAGGACAAGCAGTGTGCGACCAATTGGACTTTCTTTTATATTCAGGCTCCCTGGAGCTGGTGGGGCTGACGAGCCCGGGTTAAGCACCTGCGTGCCATGAGCGGTACCGGACCCGAGAACATTTTTTGGCAGCCTAGGCAGCACCCCTACATATATGCCTATTCCCTGCTGACGAGAGGCAACAACCTCGAAACACGTGTCCAGGGATGGCCAACGCGACAGTGATTTTTTGCTCAAGACCCTGGCAGAGGAGCACCCGCTGATGCTTACTTCATGGACCATAATGCTTTGGGGCAACACGCTGGTAGGACAAGCAGTGTGCGACCAATTGGACTTTCTTTTATATTCAGGCTCCCTGGAGCTGGTGGGGCTGACGAGCCCGGGTTACGCACCTGCGTGCCATGAGCGGTACCGGACCTGAGAACATTTTTTGGCAGCCTACGCAGCACCCCTACATATGTGCCTATTCCCTGCTGATGAGAGGCAACAACCTCGAAACACGTGTCCAGGGATGTCCAACGCGACAGTGATTTTTTGCTCAAGACCCTGGCAGAGGCGCACCCGCTGATGCTTACTTCATGGACCATAATGCTTTGGGGCAACACGCTGGTAGGAAAAGCAGTGTGCGACCAATTGGACTTTCTTTTATATTCAGGCTCCCTGGAGCTGGTGGGGCTGACGAGCCCGGGTTACGCACCTGCGTGCCATGAGCGGTACCGGACCTGAGAACATTTTATGGCAGCCTACGCAGCACCCCTACATATATGCCTATTCCCTGCTGACGAGAGGCAACAACCTCGAAACACGTGTCCAGGGATGGCCAACGCGACAGTGATTTTTTGCTCAAGACCCTGGCAGAGGAGCACCCGCTGATGCTTACTTCATGGACCATAATGCTTTGGGGCAACACGCTGGTAGGACAAGCAGTGTGCGACCAATTGGACTTCCTTTTATATTCAGGCTCCCTGGAGCTGGTGAGGCTGACGAGCCCGGGTTACGCACCTGCGTGCCATGAGCGGTACCGGACCTGAGAACATTTTTTGGCAGCCTACGCAGCACCCCTACATATATGCCTATTCCCTGCTGACGCGAGGCAACAACCTCGAAACACGTGTCCAGGGATGGCCAACACGACAGTGATTTTTTGCTCAAGACCCTGGCAGAGGCGCACCCGCTGATGCTTACTTCGTGGACCATAATGCTTTGGGGAAACACGCTGGTAGGACGAACAGTGTGCGACCAATTGGACTTCCTTTTATATTCAGGCTCCCTGGAGCTGGTGGGGCTGACGAGCCCGGGTTACGCACCTGCCTGCCATGAGCGGTACCGGACCTGAGAACATTTTTTGGCAGCCTACGCAGCACCCCTACATATATGCCTATTCCCTGCTGACGCGAGGCAACAACCTCGAAACACGTGTCCAGGGATGGCCAACACGACAGTGATTTTTTGCTCAAGACCCTGGCAGAGGCGCACCCGCTGATGCTTTCTTCATGGACCATAATGCTTTGCGGCAACACGCTAGTAGGACAAGCAGTGTGCGACCAATTGGACTTTCTTTTATATTCAGGCTCCCTGGAGCTGGTGGGGCTGACGAGCCTGGGTTACGCACCTGCGTGCCATGAGCGGTACCGGGCCTGAGAACATTTTTTGGCAGCCTACGCAGCACCCCTACATATATGCCTATTCCCTGCTGACGAGAGGCAACAACCTCGAAACACGTGTCCAGGGATGACCAACGCGACACTGATTTTTTTGCTCAAGACCCTGGCAGAGGCGCACCCGCTGATGCTTACTTCATGGACCATAATGCTTTGGGGCAACACGCTGGTAGGACAAGCAGTGTGCGACCAATTGGACTTTCTTTTATATTCACGATCCTTGAGTCTGGTGGGGCTGACGAGCCCGGGTTACGCACCTGCGTGCCATGAGCGGTACCGGACCTGAGAACATTTTTTGGCAGCCTACGCAGCAGCCCTACATATTTGCCTATTCCCTGCTGACGAGAGGCAACAACCCCAAAACAAGTGTCCAGGGATGGCCAACGCGACTGATTTTTTGCTCAAGACCCTGGCAGAGGCGCACCCGCTGATGCTTACTTCATGGACCATAATGCTTTGGGACAACACGCTGGTAGGACAAGCAGTGTGCGACCAATTGGACTTTCTTTTATATTCAGGCTCCCTGGAGTTGGTGGGGCAGACGAGCCCGGGTTACGCACCTGCGTGCCATGAGCGGTACCGGACCTGAGAACATTTTTTGGCAGCCTAGGCAGCACCCCTACATCTATGCCTATTCCCTGCTGACGAGAGGCAACAACCTCGAAACACGTGTCCAGGGATGGCCAACGCGACAGTGATTTTTGCTCAAGACCCTGGCAGAGGAGCACCCACTGATGCTTACTTCATGGACCATAATGCTTTGGGGCAACACGCTGGTAGGACAAGCAGTGTGCGACCAATTGGACTTTCTTTTATATTCAGGCTCCCTGGAGCTGGTGGGGCTGACGAGCCTGGGTTACGCACCTGCGTGCCATGAACGGTACCAGACCTGAGAACATTTTTTGGCAGCCTACGCAGAACCCCTACATATATGCCTATTCCCTGCTGACGAGAGGCAACGATCTCGAAACACGTGTCCAGGGATGGCCAACGCGACACTGATTTTTTTGCTCAAGACCCTGGCAGAGGCGCACCCGCTGATGCTTACTTCATGGACCATAATGCTTTGGGGCAACACGCTGGTAGGACAAGCAGTGTGCGACCAATTGGACTTTCTTTTATATTCAGGCTCCCTGGAGCTGGTGGGGCTGACGAGCCCGGGTTACGCACCTGCGTGCCATGAGCGGTACCGGACCTGAGAAAATTTTTTGGCAGCCTACACATCACCCCTACATATTTGCCTATTCCCTGCTGACGAGAGGCAACAACCCCGAAACAAGTGTCCAGGGATGGCCAACGCGACAGTGATTTTTTGCTCAAGACCCTGGCAGAGGCGCACCCGCTGATGCTTACTTCATGGACCATAATGCTTTGGGGCAACATGCTGGTAGGACAAGCAGTGTGCGACCAATTGGACTTTCTTTTATATTCAGGCTCCCTGGAGCTGGTGGGGCTGACGAGCCCAGGTTACGCACCTGCGTGCCATGAGCGGTACCGGACCTGAGAACATTTTTTGGCAGCCTACGCAGCACCCCTACATATATGCCTATTCCCTGCTGACGAGAGGCAACAACCTCGAAACACGTGTCCAGGGATGGCCAACGCAACAGTGATTTTTTGCGCAAGACCCTGGCAGAGGCGCACCCGCTGATGCTTACTTCATGGACCATAATGCTTTGGGGCAACACGCTGGTAGGACAAGCAGTGTGCGACCAATTGGACTTTCTTTTATATTCAGGCTCCCTGGAGCTGGTGGGGCTGACGAGCCCGGGTTAAGCACCTGCATGCCATGAGCGGTACCGGACCCGAGAACATTTTTTGGCAGCCTAGGCAGCACCCCTACATATATGCCTATTCCCTGCTGACGAGAGGCAACAACCTTGAAACACGTGTCCAGGGATGGCCAACGCGACAGTGATTTTTTGCTCAAGACCCTGGCAGAGGAGCACCTGCTGATGCTTACTTCATGGACCATAATGCTTTGGGGCAACACGCTGGTAGGACAAGCAGTGTGCGGCCAATTGGACTTCCTTTTATATTCAGGCTCCCTGGAGCTGGTGGGGCTGACGAGCCCGGGTTACGCACCTGCGTGCCATGAGCGGTACCGGACCTGAGAACATTTTTTGGCAGCCTACGCAGCACCCCTACATATATGCCTATTCCCTGCTGAAGGGAGGCAACAACCTCGAAACACGTGTCCAGGGATGGCCAACGCGACAGTGATTTTTTTGCTCAAGACCCTGGCAGAGGCGCACCCGCTGATGCTTACTTCATGGACCATAAAGCTTTGGGGCAACACGCTGGTATGACAAGCAGTGTGCGACCAATTGGACTTTCTTTTATATTCAGGCTCTCTGGAGCTGGTGGGGCTGACGAGCCCGGGTTACGCACCTGCGTGCCATGAGCGGTACCGGATCTGAGAACATTTTTTGGCAGCCTACGCAGCACCCCTACATATATGCCTATTCCCTGCTGATGAGAGGCAACAACCTCGAAACACGTGTCCAGGGATGTCCAACGCGACAGTGATTTTTTGCTCAAGACCCTGGCAGAGGCGCACCCGCTCATGCTTACTTCATGGACCATAAAGCTTTGGGGCAACACGCTGGTAGGACAAGCAGTGTGCGACCAATTGGACTTTCTTTTATATTCAGGCTCTCTGGAGCTGGTGGGGATGACGAGCCCGGGTTACGCACCTGCGTGCCATGAGCGGTACCGGACCTGAGAACATTTTTTGGCACCCTACGCAGCACCCCTACATATATGCCTATTCCCTGCTGATGAGAGGCAACAACCTCGAAACACGTGTCCACGGATGGCCAACGCGACAGTGATTTTTGCTCAAGACCCTGGCAGAGGCGCACCCGCTGATGCTTACTTCATGGACCATAATGCTTTGGGGCAACACGCTGGTAGGACAAGCAGTGTGCGACCAATTGGACTTTCTTTTATATTCACGATCCTTGAGGCTGGTGGGGCTGACGAGCCCGGGTTACGCACCTGCGTGCCATGAGCGGTACAGGACCTGAGAACATTTTTTGGCAGCCTACGCAGCAGCCCTACATATTTGCCTATTCCCTGCTGACGAGAGGCAACAACCCCAAAACAAGTGTCCAGGGATGGCCAACGCGACAGTGATTTTTTGCTCAAGACTCTGGCAGAGGCGCACCCGCTGATGCTTACTTCATGGACCATAATGCTTTGGGACAACACGCTGGTAGGACAAGCAGTGTGTGACCAATTGGACTTTATTTTATATTCAGGCTACCTGGAGCTGGTGGGGCTGACGAGCCCGGGTTACGCACCTGCATGCTATGAGCGGTACCGGTCCTGAGAACATTTTTTGGCAGCCTACGCAGCACCCCTACATATATGCCTATTCCCTGCTGACGAGAGGCAACAACCTCGAAACACGTGTCCAGGGATGACCAACGCGACACTGATTTTTTTGCTCAAGACCCTGGCAGAGGCGCACCCGCTGATGCTTACTTCATGGACCATAATGCTTTGGGGCAACACGCTGGTAGGACAAGCAGTGTGCGACCAATTGGACTTTCTTTTATATTCACGATCCTTGAGTCTGGTGGGGCTGACGAGCCCGGGTTACGCACCTGCATGCTATGAGCGGTACCGGTCCTGAGAACATTTTTTGGCAGCCTACGCAGCACCCCTACATATATGCCTATTCCCTGCTGACGAGAGGCAACAACCTCGAAACACGTGTCCAGGGATGGCCAACGCAACAGTGATTTTTTGATCAAGACCCTTGCAGAGGCGCACCCGCTGATGCTTACTTCATGGACCATAAAGCTTTGGGGCAACACGCTGGTAGGACAAGCAGTGTGCGACCAATTGGACTTTCTTTTATTGTTCAGGCTCCCTGGAGCTGGTGGGGCTGACGAGCCCGGGTTACGCACCTGCGTGCCATGAGCGGTACCGGACCTGAGACATTTTTTGGGCAGCCTACGCAGCACCCCTACATATATGCCTATTCCCTGCTGACGAGAGGCAACAACCTCGAAACACGTGTCCAGGGATGGCCAACGCGACAGTGATGGTTTGCTCAAGACCATGGCAGAGGCGCACCCGCTGATGCTTACTTCATGGACCATAATGCTTTGGGGGCAACAGGCTGGTAGGACAAGCAGTGTGCGACCAATTGGACTTTCTTTTATATTGAGGCTCCCTGGAGCTGGTGGGGCTGACTAGCCCGGGTTACGCACCTGCGTGCCATGAGCGGTACCGGACCTGAGAACATTTTTTGGCAGCCTACGCAGCACCCCTACATATATGCCTATTCCCTGCTGACGAGAGGCAACAACCTCGAAACACGTGTCCAGGGATGGCCAACGCGACAGTGATTTTTTGCTCAAGACCCTGGCAGAGGAGCATCCGCTGATGCTTACTTCATGGACCATAATGCTTTGGGGCAACACGCTGGTAGGACAAGCAGTGTGCGACCAATTGGACTTCCTTTTATATTCAGGCTTCCTGGAGCTGGTGAGGCTGACGAGCCCGGGTTACGCACCTGCGTGCCATGAGCGGTACCCGACCTGAGAAAATTTTTTGGCAGCCTACGCAGCACCCCTACATATATGCCTATTCACTGCTGACGAGAGGCAACAACCTCGAAACACGTGTCCAGGGATGGCCAACGCGACAGTGATTGTTTGCTCAAGACCCTGGCAGAGGCGCACCCGCTGATTCTTACTGCATGGACTATAATGCTTTCGGGCAACACGCTGGTAGGACAAGCAGTGTGCGACCAATTGGACTTTTTTATATTCAGGCTCCCTGGAGCTGGTGGGGCTGACGAGTCCGGGTTACGCACCTGCCTGCCATGAGCGGTACCGGACCTGAGAACATTTTTTGGCAGCCTACGCAGCACCCCTACATATATGCCTATTCCCTGCTGACGCGAGGCAACAACCTCGAAACACGTGTCCAGGGATGGCCAACACGACAGTGATTTTTTGCTCAAGACCCTGGCAGAGGCGCACCCGCTGATGCTTACTTCATGGACCATAATGCTTTGCGGCAACACGCTAGTAGGACAAGCAGTGTGCGACCAATTGGACTTTCTTTTATATTCAGGCTCCCTGGAGCTGGTGGGGCTGACGAGCCTGGGTTACGCACCTGCGTGCCATAAGCGGTACCGGGCCTGAGAACATTTTTTGGCAGCCTACGCAGCACCCCTACATATATGCCTATTCCCTGCCGACGAGAGGCAACCACCTCGAAACACGTGTCCAGGGATGGCCAACGCGACAGTGATTTTTTGCTCAAGACTCTGGCAGAGGCGCACCCGCTGATGCTTACTTCATGGACCATAATGCTTTGGGGCAACATGCTGGTAGGACAAGCAGTGTGCGACCAATTGGACTTTCTTTTATATTCAGGCTCCCTGGAGCTGGTGGGGCTGACGAGCCCGGGTTACGCACCTGCGTGCCATGAGCGGTACCGGACCTGAGAAAATTTTTTGGCAGCCTACGCAGCAGCCCTACATATTTGCCTATTCCCTGCTGACGAGAGGCAACAACCCCAAAACAAGTGTCCAGGGATGGCCAACGCGACTGATTTTTTGCTCAAGACCCTGGCAGAGGCGCACCCGCTGATGCTTACTTCATGGACCATAATGCTTTGGGACAACACGCTGGTAGGACAAGCAGTGTGCGACCAATTGGACTTTCTTTTATATTCAGGCTCCCTGGAGCTGGTGGGGCTGACGAGCCCGGGTTACGCACCTGCGTGCCATGAACGGTACCGGACCTGAGAACATTTTTTGGCAGCCTACGCAGCACCCCTACATATATGCCTATTCCCTGCTGACGCGAGGCAACAACCTCGAAACACGTGTCCAGGGATGGCCAACACGACAGTGATTTTTTGCTCAAGACCCTGGCAGAGGCGCACCCGCTGATGCTTACTTCGTGGACCATAAAGCTTTGGGGAAACACGCTGGTAGGACAAGCAGTGTGCGACCAATTGGACTTAGCTTTTAAATTGATTTGCTTAGTATATATCTTCCGTGGTTAGATTCTATACGTTTTAGCCATGATTATTTCATTTAACAGAGTCAGACATAACGGGACTTAATATTAACACACATTCACCGATATTGTCACATTCTTGATCACAACATATGGCCACAATATGTTATATTGGTCGATGTGTTTCCTATAGGGAGAGAGTGAACTTTTGCGAGGGTTGAGGGTCTCACTTTGCACCTGGGCACTGTGACTGTGTTTTTCACGTGATGAAGAGTCGATACACCAGACTTAATCAGTGTCGGTGTTTTTGTCTCTTCTCCAGAGCGGTGCCTCCTTTGCCCTGAGCTGTTGCCAAGTGGGGTGAGGCTTTTCCTCCATACCCTTGAGGTAAGACTCATTGGAATGTATTCCAATTACTTTTTTGAATGCTTCTGATGGCAAATTGCAGCCACATGGATTTCCTATAGACAAATTATATCTGTGCTCCAAGATTGTTCTATATACCTCTTATATCTCTTATAAATTTCTCAAAGAGGCAAGAGGAATGTTGACTGTGAGAAGCTACTCGCAGCGTATCCTTTTTTTGTTTATCACTTCATCACATTACTGTGTTTAATGGCAGTAGCAATCTATACTCAAGAGGTCCTGACGAAAGCACTTGGTTACTTTTTACCATGTTGTGCTGAAACATGTTGACCATTTCTTGTGAATGGACGGTTATTTGTTAAACCCGTCTTGTCTTTTGCACGGTTTTTAATGTTTGTTCGGATCAGACAAGAATAAAATTAGTCCGATTCCGCTTCAATTTTAAACTTACATCACTGTTTTCTTGCACTGCACTTACTGCCCATACACCTTTTCAGCATATTAGCTCACATCTGTAGTGATCAATACTCTGTGAAACATCCTTGGGCTCCCCCATCACTATGGCGGAGTGGTAGCCCTAAAAAGGAGACCCAGATGATGAAGCATGTCACCGGGACCGGTGAGTAATGGGAATCTGTACAAATTATGCGTATTTTTGCGGATCAGTCTAGGTAGTCGTACAGTCATTTTCTGTCTTTATAGGTGCTGACTGCAGGATATTCTTTGTATTTTCTAGACATCTGTACCCAGTCAACTATACATACTATTATTTTTTGTAAATTTTACTCCGAACACAGAACGATATGGCTTATACCGATATTAAAATTAATGGGTATTAGAAGATGCCGCCCTGCACTTCTCTCCTTACAGCTATTGGACAAAGAATGGCTAGCAAAGATCGTTATTACATTTCTGTAGTGTATTGTTCGCCATAGAAATAATTTAGAATGAATGAATCAAAATATTCATTTATATAGAACTGTGCTTCCAGTATAAATCATAAACTTGCTTTTTAGATCTGCTCTTTTTTAATAATTGTATTAATTAAACTGTGAAAAATGTTTATAACTTTTAATTCAAATTCAAAAAGTACTTTATTCGTTTTTTTTGTGTACAAAACCATAAAAGTTCATATTACAATAAAAAATAGCATTCCAAGCTGCATTTAAAAAATCTTACGAAATAAAATACAGCATATGGAGAGCCCATAGTTCATGATAGTGGTTGTTCTGCTGTTGCACTTTGAAAGAGAAACAGAATGTTAAAATATTTAGCTCTTAATAGTTCTTAAATGTCCAAACATTAACTATACTTCATAGTACATTTTAAAAAACCCGCCACATGGGGTATAATTTCTAGATTTAACATTTGTAAATAAAATAGTGCAGACCGGGTTTGTACAAAGTTCATCCTTTTTAAAATGGGTTTAAGGTAAAAGATCCTAGGGAATTCATAATATTTACAAAAAAACATGAAGTGAGGCAAATCCTGTGAAGACTGAGAGTCGCAGCCACTGGGTGCTAACACCATCCCCTTGTGGCAGCCCGTAAAAGATGAAACATGTTAAGCCTGAACCGGATTAAAAGGAAACGGTCATATGCTGGTATGGGCCAGAGTTAGTATTGCTCCTCCACAGGTGAGGTTTTTAACAGAAGGTGGAGGCACACGCTAGGCTTCAATAATTCCCTACCCTCTCTGTCCAGCTTTTTGCGGGCAATAAAGGAGTGTTTTATGAGTATAGGATCTTTATTTGTTATACCAGCCGGGTTAAAAAAAATATCTGGTCGCCCTTCTTTGCGGAAAGTGTCTTTAAGATAACTCAGCCAAGGAATTTTGGACATATTGTCTAGGCTAAAAGTTTCTTTTAACAAGCTATGTGTTAGCCCTAGGTGTTTATTGAGCCAACATTGCAGCCAGTACAGAAGGGGACGCAGTGACAAAGTGTCGCTTAAAAAAGGCATGCCAGTTTCTTCATGTACTGATACATTAGGGGTTCCCTGTGGAACACAAGTTTTTTTTTTTAATTATTTTCGGCAATCTGTAGGCACGCATGATTACTGTAACCCCGAGTACACTCCCGTATGTGGCTATAGCTATACTCTTAGAGCGATAAACTTTCAGCATGGCTGCCACCGGTCTGTTACCCATTCTAGTTGCGAAGTCGAAAAGCGCAGCGTTGGCCCTAGCTACTTCTCCCCTTTTCCTGTTCATGCAAGCAACCCAGTTGAATTGTTGGTCTAGAAGTACCCCTAGGTAAGAAAAGGAAGTACAAATAGGCACCCTGGTACCGTTGACCTTAAATATATGCTGTTTCCTAGCTCCCTTCCCTACCCGCAATACATAGGATTTGGTGTTATTTATGTGCAGATCTTGTTTTAACATAAATCCATAAAAGGCGTCCAATAGTGTTTGAAGCCCTTTTGGGGTACGGGCTATCAGGACGGCGTCGTCGGCGTATAATAAAACTGGTAGGCCCCGACGACCCACATACGGATAATCGGCCCCCGTCTTAACCAGGTGATCTTCTAGGTCGTTGATATATAAATTAAAAAGAAAGGTGGCGAGGATGCACCCTTGCCTTACCCCCCGACTAGTGCTAAAACTTCGTGTGACCTTGAGATCCCTGGTGTACATGACGTTAGCCTTTGTGTCGCTGTGTAAGTCCATTAAAAAGTTCACTAGGTGTTGCTCTACCCCCATAGCCTCCATGGACTGCCACAACTTTCCCATGTTGACACAATCAAAAGCCGAGGAAAGGTCCATGAAGGCCATGTAAACTGTTCCTGGTCGTGCGATGGTGTATTTTCCCAGGAGTAGGTAGAGGTTGAGGCACTGGGCCAAGGTGGAATGCCCTCTACGGAACCCATATTGTATATCAGAGATGATCTTATTCTCTTCAGCCCAAATGGACAACCTCTTCAGGATAATGCCCCCTAGGACCTTTACAATGGACTACCAGGGAGATAGGCCTATAATTTAGTGTGCAGTTTCGGTCTCCCTTTTTAAATACAGGAACTATTGTTGAAAGATCCCATGAGGCTGGACAGGCATTTATTGCTGCAGCGTTTCCCACAGCTGTAAGGATTGGGGCCCAGAATGTAGGATCTGATTTAAAAAGGTCTGGGGGGGATACCATCTGGACCTGGCGCCTTTTTGTTGGAGAGGTTACTTATTCCCGCCAGTAATTCGTCTACTGAAAATACCATTACCTCCTGCCCTTGCCTCTCATAACTTTTAATTAAATTGTGCTTTTATGGTTTTCTACATTGGAAAAAACCGAATAAAGAAACAAAAAAAAAAGCTGTACAGAGTTGTTCTCCAAGCTTAAAAGCGAAATAGATCTATATCAGATTAGGTTTTGCATCTTGAGAGAGTATTTCAGGGGTGCGTAGTCAGCACGTACGCTGGAGCGCACACATTTCTACATACGCAAACCTATCCAGAGGCTTTATATGCCAAATGAGTAAAGCTACTAAACAGCTGCCTTTAATACTGTCCGAGACATTTTGAAAGGGTTGTGCATCTATAATTTCCAGAAGCCTACTATATATATGACTCAACAATAAGAGAAAGGAAACCATTTTTCATTAGGAATTTATTCTGGCCTGAACACTGGAAAGAGGGAATGTTTCCTGTACTTAAAAACATTCTAAAAATCTGAAAATTTGAATAAAAGAACTTTAAAATGCTAGTTTGTCAAACAGGACTACAGTAAAAAATGTATGCAGGAAGAAACTGAACTTAACATTTTACATTAATTGACGCAACTTAACTGGTTATATACATGGTTATGTTAAGTGTTCAAATATACTGCATTTAGCACTCTTGACAGAAACCATTAAAATCCTATAAAAAGCACGATATAAATAAAATTACAATGACATTCCCAAAGCCAGACTTAAAATCAACTTCCAGGTATTCTGATGTACTCAGTGACACAAAGCAGGCACAATTAGAAAAACACTTGAAATAGTACACTTGTGTGCAATACAAGTCCGTTTTTTTTTAGGTCATGTCAGCAGCTTCCATTTGAAAGAAAAATAAAGTCCATTTCCAAAAATGTAAAGATGGGGTTACGTGGTTTTGCGAAATCCTTTTAGAATGGGGTATATATTTTCAAATGCTTCATATATTTCTCCTCGTACTTTTGCACCTAAAATAGATAAACAAATTAAAAATTATTTGTCAAATATTACATTCCATGATGTATAATATAAGCATGAATCCACTTTGGAACCTTAATCAATATACCATCTACAAACAAATTTAGTGTTGAGGGTTGACTGAAATATTAAACAACCAGTGCCTGGGTCACAAGTTAAAATGAATAAGTTACTTACATTTGGTGACATCTTATCTTGCAGAAACTATATAACTGCTGATTGCCTATGTGAGAATATGCCCCATACATCAGATTGTATCCATAAATCTTTGACCAATCCCTCTGCGCACCAGTAGTTATTCAGCTCTACATGGTGTTGTTTGCACCGAAAGTGATGTGTATGGTGCCTATATATGTGCCCCCCAGCCCACTGACCTCGGATCCTGACTATTTTTCTGCACCAGAAGCACAGAGCAAAGGGGAGGAGGAATGACTCGTGTGCCAAAAGTGAGATCCTAAATAACAAGTTGCTTACCTTAAGAAACATAGGTTACCAATAGATTCCTTACCTTAGAATTACCCCCAGGTGTCTGTATCTGGAAAGTTTTTTTCAGCAGCAGTACACCTGCGCGTCAGAAGGTGGCGACGGTCAGCTCCGCGTCAGTCGTCGTGGGTGCTGGGATGATGACGCGGTAGCTATATAGACGCCGCCCTTGTCGACTTTCCACACCAAAAGCGCGGAGCCATGCAAGACACTGACTACTGCTGCACAAAACTAGGGCCCTGAAATGATGTCCTTAACCCTAGAAGTCAGTTCACAGAACGGCGAGGATGGGTGGGGTGGTAAGGAATCTATAACTAACCTATGTTTCTTACAGATATATCGTTACTGAAGGTAATAAATTCTTTACCTTAGAATAGATACCCCAGCAATACCAACCCCGGAGGTGGGTCTACGAACCAAGTTCACACCAGAAAGTCCTGCAGAACAGAACGGCCAAAGAATCCATCTCTCCGGACTTGTCTGTCCAGGCAGTAGTGTCTTGTAAACGTGTGCAGCGATGCGCCCACGTAGCTGTCCGACAGATGTCTTTTAAGGGGACTCCTCGTCCCAAAGCAGTAGCAGCTGCGGACGCCATGGTGGAATGGGCACGCACCTCCACTAGAGGCTCCTTCTTAGCCAAAGAATAGCAGGCTTTGATGCAGAAAACGACCCACCTGGAGATGGTCAGTTTGTGCACGGCCCGACCTTTCTTAGAGCCCACGTAACCAACAAAGAGCTGATCGTCCACCCGGAATTGTTTTGTGTGGTCCAAGTAGAAAGAAAGCACACGTTTTGGATCCAGACGGTGGAGCCTCTCTTCCTCTTTTGAAGGATGCGGAAAGAAGGTGGGCAAAGTGATGGTTTGGCCAATGTGGAAAGAAGTAACCACCTTGGGAAGAAAGGAAGGTCGAGTTCTAAGGACGACCTTGTCCGGATGGACAGACAGAAAAGGAGGCTTGGAAGACAGAGCCTGTAGCTCACTCGCCCTGCGTGTATAGGTGATGGCCACCAGAAAGGAAGTTTTTAAAGTGAGAAGTCTTAGAGGACAGTTATGTAACGGCTCAAAGGGAGCGCACATAAGATAAGTCAGAACCAAGTTCAAGTCCCACTGGGGCATTATGAAGGGAACAGGAGGAAAGAGATGAGTAATGCCCTTAAGAAATCTATTTACAACAGGGGACTTGAAAAGAGAAGGCGGATCAGGGAGCCTGAAATGGCCGAGAGGTAGCCCGTAAGAATACCCAGAGCAGAGCCCTACTGGGCTGAAGATAAGAAGAACAAGAGGACCTCAGAAAGAGAGGCAGAAAGGGGATCCACAGCCTTTGCCTTGCACCATGCCACAAATTTATTTCATCTGCAGGTGTATACCGTCTTAGTGGAGGGACACCTGGCTGCCAAGATTACATTGAAGTCAAGGAGAGGGGGCTCTGTAAACCAAGGGGATAGAGATCCCAGTAACCATAAAGTAAAACAAGCACTCTCAGCCGCCTTACAGACTAGCTGTCACATATTGAACGATTCTTACGATCACATACTAGCAGACAACAATCCCACACTGAGTAGCATTCACATACTACTGACGCACTCTGCATCTCTCAAAGACCAGATCTCTAGCAAATACCTGAAAGGGCACGGTAGGAATGTATGCAAGTTGGTCTGGCAGGTCTCCCTAAATAACGCGACAGTAGCAGCCCAGAATAGAGACACGCAGTCAGAGCCAATAGACCAGGTTTGTATTTTCATGTACAACTCAAGCCAAACCGATTAACATTGCCAATGATTTAGTTGTGAACATCTGGTCACCGTAGAACTACCGGAAACCGTTCTGACATGGGGCCGATTTTCTATGTCCGAGCAATTGCAATAAGTGGTTCGATGACGCATGGTTCGAAAACGGCCTTATGCATTCAAATTGGCGTTGGTTCCGAATCTTTTTCGATGACATTTTTTAAATGATTTATTAAAGAATTTTCCTACAGGTGAATAGGGTGGGGGAATAAGAGGTTCAACAAACATGTGCGTGTAATAATAGCAGAAAAAAATACCAACGATGATAACTGCAGATGCAAAAAGCGAATAGACTGGTACAGCGATATATTGCACAGGAATCAAGGTGCTGTGGTGGGAGACGCCATGCGCGTGCACATCGCCTGTCCGGCGGCGGGCGCGCACATGGTTTTTCTCCCTTCGGGAAGTAAAGTGACGACAATAGAGCTCGCGGGCAAAGCAGCGCATGCGTTGCGTTGCGTTCGCAGGCGAGACCTAAAAAGGGTTCCCTTTGGTCAAGATCTATATAAGATCATGCATGCCTCAAATACAACCACACTCATGTCCTCAAACAGGCACTACTTAACAGTCCACTCAGAATGTATCAAGCACTTGTACAACAACAAAATATGTAAAAGTATTTATTTTAATCATTAGAAAAAGCTGTCCACATGTTCCGTTTACCCAATAAAAATTAATAATAAGAGTTAAAAAACACATAAGTCCCGAACACAATTCTTTGCAGAACACAATATCTAAAAAATGAGAATAGACACAGACAATCTACTTTGTCATATAGATAGGAGAAAGACAGACTGCGCCGGGTGGGTGGTGGAGAGGCCCAAGGACCTGGCCCGCGAGTCCTTAAAACGTTCTAGCGCATGGTCTGCCTTGTCGCTGAAAATGCGACGGCCATCAAAAGGCATGTCCATAAGGGTGCATTGGACATCCGCGGAAAAAACACTCAAACGCAACCAGGCGTAGCATCGCAGGGCTACTGGAATTGAAATCATCCTGCCAAGTGCATTGGCGGTATCCAGCCCACAGCGGATGGTAAACTTCGATGCGTCTCTCCCCTCGGCAACTGCACGGGAGAGAATGGCCCGGGCCTCCTCTGGGCACTAAGGCAGCACCTGTGCCACTGTATCCCACACAGAGTGGGTATAACGGCCCTACAGACATGTGGTGTTTATCAACCGCAGTCGCAAGCTGGTGGAAGAAAACATTTTCTTCCCAAGGTGGTCCAGCTTTTTGGATTCCCTTTCCGGTGGTGCGGTAGGGAAGGCGCCTTTGGAAGTGGAGGATTGAAACTCTAAGCTCTCTTGGGTGGGGTGTTGGGAGAGGAAAGTGGGGTCGGCCGGGGCGATGGCGTCGGGCAATCAACCTAGCCACAGGAGCCCTTGTTTTGGGCATGGACCAGGTGCCCAAAAGGATGTCTGTGAGGGCCTCATTAAACAGAAGCAGGGGCTCCGAAGAGCTCACTGCTGGCTGTAGCACCTCTGTCAGGAGGTTAGTCCTGACTGCCACCGTAGGAAGATGGAGGTTGAGAGCCTTGCCCGCTCTACGCAACACTACTGCGTATGACGCTCCCTCCTCCGAAGCCACGGCAGGAGGAGACAACATGCCTAGGTCTGGGGAGGTATCCAGACCACTGGCATCCCCCAGTTCCCCTCTCCAGTCCGGATAGTACTCCAACTGGTCTCACAAAGGATCCCCAGACCCCTCCCAGTCTTCCTCACCCTCCTCTGGCTGCCAAGCTGGCTGAAAATGTCCAGGGTGGGACACAGGGGCAAAAGTACCCATCAGTGCCGGATCCGGCGTCGGCTGATGCCGGACCGGATCAGTGTCCATGTCGGTCTGGAAGCCGGGGTCAACGCCGGTTGGGGGACCAGCCGGCGTCGGCTGCAGACGTGGTGCCAGTGGAAAAGGCACCATTGGAGGCCCGGTTCCAGAGGGGCCCTGCGGTGCAGAGGCCAGCGTCGAAAGACCAAGGGCCCCCAGCCGAGTCCGCCAGCAGAGTCAGGCAGCCCAAAGTTGGCGTGCATTGCTTCGTGAAATTGACGAAGCTGGGAAAGGGTCGCTCCTGGTCCCGGGAAGGCCAGAGTTGACTGTGAAGGATCTGCATGCAGAGCTGCGGGAGTGGTACCGCCCACACCCTGCGTCGCGGAGGCTGAAAGACGAGGGGAAGTCGAAGAGCAACAATGCTTCTTTGACTTCTTAATTTGCTTCGACTTACCTGACCCCGAGTGCGGAGACTTAGAAGAGGATTGATGATGACTCCGCAATCAGTCCCTCGATCGCCCACGTGACTGGGACCTTGCACGACGCAGAAGCGACTGACGGGCCTCGAGGAGCTTTTGGGATTGCTCTGCAAAGACTTCAAGGCCATGGTTCGACAGTCTGAGAACCACTTGGGGTCATGGTTGCGCTCCAGGCAGAAGAGACACACGCGGAGCGGATCCGACACCAACATCAGGTCGTGTACAGGAACCACAGGCCTTAAAGCCAGGCATCCCTCATGCACCAGGAGTCCGTTGAAGACTCAAAAACGAAGTCGACAAAAGTCACAAAACCTCAGTCAAAAAATGACTAGGGTACTGCTCTCTCCTGATCTGCGCTTGCTGGAGCAGAAAAATAAAGAACTGATGTCAGCGCGCGAGGACGGCGTCTAGCTACCGCAACGTCATTCCGGCGACCACTATGCCAACGACGGAAGCGGAGCGGACCGATGCCACCTTCAGACATATGTGAGAAAGCAGTTCGCTGAATGTGGAGGATTGGTAAGGAATCTGCCGTTAGACAGATTCTGTACCAGATAAGGCAATACCGAAGCTAAATAACTTATTCATCTGATAAAGACTTCTAGCCATAGAGTCCTTACCTTAGAAGAGATGCCTAAGCAATCACTCCCTGGACGTGGGTCGGCAGACTGTATTAAAGTAAGAAGTCCTGGAGAACCAAACAGGCAAAATGCCCATCTCATCGGACCAGTCTGTTGAGGCAGCATTGTTTGGCAAATGTGTGTAATGCTACCCATGTATCTGTCTGCGGGGACTCCTCTAGTCAATGCAGTGGTTGCAGCATTAGCTCTGGTGGAATGAGCTCTTAAGACCTCAGGGGGCTGTTTCTTTTTGTTGCAGATCTTAATGCAGATTATAATCCATTGAGCGATGGTTCTCTTCTGAATTGCCTTCCCTTTCTTTGACCCTGCAAATTCAACAAAGAGTTGATCATGCACCCAGAATTCTTTTGTATGATCAATATAGAACGAAAACATCCTTTTTGAGATCCAGGCGGTGGTGTCGCCTCTTCTTTAGAGGGATGAGTAGTGGGGGGGAAGGGAGGTAGGTAGGTTGATATTCTGCTGACATGAAAAGTTGTGACCACCTTTGGCAAAAAAAGGATGCTCAAGTTCTAAGATTCAGCTTGTCTGAGAAGAAGGAAGTGAAGTAGTGTGGCTCACTGGTTAGAGGCGGCAGACTCGAGAGCAGAGGACGGCCCGGGACCAGGGTTCGATTCCCGGCGCGGCAGGTTTCTGGACCAGGGTCAGCGGACTCGATAATTCTCTCGCCTCGGTGCCCACTCTGATCAGCGTTCACACTCGGCAACTCTGGGCATTAGCTTGCCTCATCTTCACTAACGGCCCCACCAGACCGCCGGGGATGCCTGGTCTCACCCTGGAGATACCCATTAAGGGACCATCTCTCAGGGAAGCCAGGAAGGGTTTCGCAGCGGTCGAAGCGCCTTGGGACCCTACGGGTAAGTAGTGCGCTATATAAATGCCTATACATACATACATACATACATACATACATAGGAAGGGTTAACTGAAAGCTCATGCAATTCGCTTATCCTCACGGCAGATGTTATACCCACAAGGAAGACCGTTTTAAGAATTTGGAGCTGTAAAGGGCAGCTGTGTATTGGCTCTAAAGGGGAACAAATGAAAAAAGGGAAGGGTGTGGGAGGAAACATGTCGAAATCTTTTAAGGAATCTAGTCACAACAATTGACAAACAGTGAAGGTTGGTCTGACAACCGTAAGAAGGCGGAAATGGCTCACAGATATCCCTTAACTGAGCCCAAAGCCTTGCTGGGCCATGGATAGAACAAACAAGAGAGTTTCATATAAAGATGCAGCTAAAGGATCAACCAATTTAGACGTACACCAAGTCAAAATCGTGTCCCATTGGCAGGCATGAAAAGTTTAAGTGGAGGAACACTTAGCTGCTTGAAATGACATACAGTTCAGAAGGGAGATCAAACACCCTCACCTGTCGTTGCTTAATATCCCCACATGAATGTGGAGACTGGACGGGTTTGGGTGCAGTACCCTGCCCTATTGCTGTGACAGAAGTTCCTCCCAAATGGGAAGACTGAATGGAGGACAGATGCTCATGAGTTTGGGGTACCACACTGTTCTTGCCCAAATCCACAGCCAATAGGATGACTTGGGCCTGGTCGTTCTTGATCTTCTTTAGAACACTGGACAGGAGTGATATTGGTGGGAAGGTGTATAGGAGTCCTGAGCTCCACTCTAGAAAAAAATGTGTAATTGAGCGAGAGCCACCTTGGAAACTCCAGCACACAGAAGTGCTGACATTGTGCGTTCTTGGTGGTGGTGAATAGATCTAATCAAGGCTCTCCCCAATCTTGGAAAATACCTTGCACCACCTCCAGATGGAGACCTCATTCATGATCTGTTCTGCTGAGTTAGTCTGCTGTGGCATTCAGAGAGCCTGCCAGATATTGTACCACCAGGAATATGTCCTGATGCTCCTGGCTCCTGCTATGTCCAGAGACGCAGAGCCTCTTTACATGGGGTTCACAACCCCACCCTGCTTGTTGCAATTCCACATGGCGGCGGGTTTGTTTGTGAACACCTGAACGAGCTTCCCTTGATGGATGGAAGAAAGGTTTTCAATGCCAATTGTAACACTCTCTGTTCCAACAGGTTGATGTACAGCTAAGACTCTGCCAGGGACCAAAGTCTTCAGAGATCTCAGCCTCTTCAAGATGGCAACTCAAACCCAGGCAGATTTCTGACTTTGGACCCAAAAGACATGCGTCTGTGGAGGCAAAATGACTGCCTGCAAGCCGTGGTGGCTAGGGGGTAACAGATGTGGCGGAAAGCCCCTACCGTAACCACAGAAGGGACAGAAGCGGAATGCGGCTCCCGTGGGGCTATAAAGGGCCCCAAAAACCTAGCAGAATCCACCTTGGCACCAAAGAGGCGAGTTTCATTGAAGGGTTTGTCCTTAAGGAAAGCCTGGACATTCCCTGAAAATCCAGTATTGCTTAACCAGGTGCGACGTTAGAGCACCATCTCAGAAGCAAAGGCTCTGCCCAGTGAGTCGGTCGCATCCAACCCACATCTTCTGGTGAACTTTGCTGCATCTCGCCCATCAGCAATAGTTTGGGAGAGTATGGTCTGAACCTCTTCTAGAACCATAGGCAGCACTCACGCAAATGTATCCCACACTGTATGTGAATATCGGCCCAATAAGCATGCATGTTATGTTGTGATTTTATTTGTCTTTTGTCCTGTTTAAATACGTTTTGAACTTGTGTGGAGCTCACAACGGCCAAATATATAGCTTTGATAATATCTTTTTTTATACAAAATGTTTATATGGAGGTGTAATAAACTTTAAATTCAGCTGGTCTGCTTAATGGCTCTTAAATATTGTTAACCTTTTGGTACCATATTGATTCAACTGGAGAAATGTGTATTTTTTTTTTTTTTACTGTTAACCTTTTCCTCAGTTCTCTTCTCCATATATATATAATGTTTTTCCTCAGGGACCCTCTTCTGTTTTTTGGGAGGGCCACCATCCCCATAAGATAAATGTATAGAGGAGGGGGCGTGGCTAGCAGGCCAACATGGTGGACGGAGTTTGCTAGGGCTCCGGAGCCGCCGGGGGAGGAAATATCCTGCAGCCCATGCAGAGGGGCTGAATTTACCTAAAAACGACCGATTCAAGCAATTTGGACTCCCTGCCTGCTCCGCTGAAAATCCTAGTGAGCTGCTGGCCGGAGGATCGGAGCTCCGCCGTGTCTGAATCTGCGGCCTGATGCCACGCTGCTGACCGGGGGCTCGAGTGACAGAGGTGCCCGGAGAGTGGCGACAGGAGGGCGACGGTGCGACGGAGCATCTGCGGACCGGAAACGGACCTCCGCGACAGTGACCCTGTCTACACACCTGCTGGGAGTGCTGACCAATACCCTGCGACCCCGGATACCAGCGGGAGCGGAGAGGGCTGTGCCCGGCCCCGAGCTGAGACCTGGGGATCCGAGGTGCGGGCGCTGGAGATCGGCTGCCCGCGCCGACGACGGCGCCTGCGGACTGGAGCCCTCCCCGCCTGGCCCATCGACATCCTGCATCGAGGTGAGGAGCCTGGGGGCGTGAGGAGAGAACCCCTGGGGCCAGAAGCTGTGCGGGACACTGTGGCCGCGAGTGCAGATGCGGCCCTGATTGGAAATGGTGGCGGAATGAGGCGGGCGGGGACTCAGGAGCCCGTGACTGGACCTTGCTGAGGGGACCCCCAGGGGATCGACTGAAGAGCGGGAGAGCCGCAGTGGCATAGGCCCTGCCCCCACGTGTGGATCGGGATCTGGGACATAGACGGGGGCCAGAGCGCCACCTACCATACGCCGCTGACCGGCCCCCCTGGGTCGGCCCCGCCTCTTCAAGACTGGCAGCCAGTAAGTAACTGAGGTCAGTTGAATCTGCTGGAGACTCTGGACAGCTGGACCCGGATAGTGGGTGGGAGAACCACTTTGCCTAACAGGAGGGATACTAGGGGCCGCTTGAGGGCCCATTGGGCCTGGACTAGGTGGGAAACGACACCCCCCCTCCCCCTGCGGAATTACTGAGACCCCACTGGAGAACGCCCCGGGAGGGAGTGGAAGGAGAGGCTGAGCAGGTCACCTCCAGGACGTATAACGCACGCTGAGCGGACGCAACTCGGCCGGAAACGTAACCCTCTCTGCTACCTGGACACCCGCAGTCCACCATGGTGCGTAAAGGCGTGAAGGCTACGGAGGGCAAGGAGGGAGCGGGCACGGGACCCACCCTGGACGCGGACCCGGGGGGCCCAACGTCACTGACATTGACTTCCGGGACCACGGAGCACCAACAGGGAGACAAGTTGGACCTCATACTTAAAGAGATCAGAGACTCCAGGACGGTGATGGAGACACAGATGGGCACCCTCACCACCAACCTTTCCTTGCTTAAAGCAGACCATGAGAAATTGGCGGATCGAGTCAAGGATCAGGGCCTGACGATTGCTGAACTTACACCGGTGGTGGCGGAACATACGGACTCCATACAACTGATCCAACGTCAAGTAAAAACCCTGATGGACCGCGTGGAGGATGCTGAAGGGCGTAATAGACGCAATAACATCCGCGTTATTGGCCTGCCAGAAAGAAGCGAGGGAGCCCGTGCAGCGGAGTTCATGGAACAGTGGTTCCGGGATAATGTCGCCTCTGAGGGTTTGTCATCATTCTTCTGTGTAGAGAGAGCACACAGGATCCCAACTGGCCAGCCGAAACCGGGACAACCACCACGGCCGCTGATTGTCAAGATCCTAAATTATCGGGATAGAGACATGCTGCTGAACCAGGCCAGGCTAAAATCGAACATACAGTGGGAGAACAAACAAATCTCATTGTACCCGGACTACACCACTCAAGTACAGAAACAGAGGTCCTCCTACTACGAAGTAAAACAGAGACTACAGCGGGCCAAACTACGCTACGCCTTGTTATTCCCTGCGCGCCTGAAAGTGATCCATGGTAAAAAATCTCACTTTTTTGAAAGCCCGGCCGACGTGGAGGAATGGATGGAAACAATGGCTATTGAAGACCATCTGGATCAAACGCAAACTTCTACAGATACTGGGTCCAACGAAAGCTCGAAACGGGGAGGGACCGGGAACAACGCCAGACGCAATCACCCGAAACAGCACAAACCCACTACCCACCAACAGAAGCAGGGACAGAATGATGCAGTGGCAGCGGTGGGCTCCTTCAGGGAAGATCGAGAGAAGATCACCTCGGACACTGAGGACAGCACAGTCCATTCGGACTCGGACAGCAGCATGGTCCTATTCCCGACAGTGACACCCAGAGCTGCGGACGAACTTATGGATAATGCCCAAGAATGATACTCCCTGTGGCTCTGCCCTGAGGCTTGGCTGCATCATGATATCCTTTTTGTATGAACTGGGGGGTGGCGGAGGTGGGAGGGGAGAGATTCTGTGTTTGTTTTGAATACCTATGAGACCCTCCCCTTACTGGATTACACTAGGTGGATTGGACTTGAGAGGGGAGGAGAAATGAGACATCTGTCCGAGGCTCGTGGAATGAAGCTTGGGCATTTCCTGTGCCCCTGGGACACCTGTTGCATCCTGCTGCTAGCAATAGACAGCGGCCATGATCCTTCCCTCCTCCCTTACCCCCTCCCCTGTCCCTTTGCTTCCCCCCCCCCTCAATGAGGCGTGGTTATAGACACTACGCAACTATGACAGAACTCTCCCGGCGGCGCCGTTGAGCCGGCGGCTTGACCGAGTATGGCACTATGGACATGGCAAGTGCATGGTCGACCCCCCACTAGCGTATGCAACGTTACCTGTTTACTTTTGGTTACAAGTTTATGGTTTGGCACAGCAGGGTTTAGAGGTTGCGCCTTCATAGTTGGGGTTTGGGATAGGGAGGGAACTGTCTCCTGGTTGATGATAAAAAATCACTTGCTTGATCATACGGGAACACTCTTTGCGACACCTACACATGGTTATGGCTGATGTTAAAGGAAAGTATAGGCTGGTCACCTGGAATGTGAGGGGACTGGGGGCTGTACAGAAGAAACACAGAGTGCATGCTTTTCTACTTAGACAACAAGCACATATAGTGTTCCTTCAGGAATCTCACATGACACACTCCGAGTCACTCCTGCTGCGGAAGAAGTGGAGGGGTACTGTATTTTCCACAACATACTCTGCCTTTTCCAGGGGGGCCACGATATGGGTACGTCACGGCACCCCGTTCGTGGAACTAGAAAGACGCACGGACGACCAAGGGCGCTATGTACTAGTGAGAGGCACTCTGGACGGGGAGGTGGTGGTCTTGGGCAGCATCTACGCCCCGAATTTTGACCAAGATAGATTCCTTGCTGCAGTGGGCCGGGCATTAGCGGACTGGATAGATGTCCCCTGGATATTAGGGGGTGACTGGAACATGATTTTAGATGTGGCCCTAGACAGGTCACACCCCCCACTACAGGCGGCGGGAATACATAAACTATCAGACTCTTTTGGGGCATGGCTGCAGGGCTGGCGGTTGACGGACATCTGGCGCGCACTGCACCCAACACACAGAGAATATTCATGCTACTCCCCCGTACACAACCTACATACCCGATTAGATAGATTTGTGTGTTCCAACCCCATCTTGACTAGATGCGCCACATCGGACTATCTAGCTAAAACGTTTTCAGACCACCGACCACTGACACTTGATCTACACTGGGGAAAGGTACCCTCGCCGGTCCCTACATGGAGACTTAACCCCACACTGCTAGAGGATGGTCCATTTCGATCACATATAGCTGACACTTTGACTGAATACTTTGCCACAAACTGGGACTCGGCGTCCTCGAACCTAGTCGTATGGGATGCAATGAAGGCTGTGATTCGGGGGGCCGCTATAGGCCGACTAGTGGGAGCCAGACAGGAGATCCATGATAAATTAAGCGACGTGGAAAGGCGCTTGCGAGACCTTGAAAATGCGGCAGGGCAGGACCCAGACAGGAAAGCAGATCTGCAGCTGTGCAACATTGAACACGCAGAGCTGCTGGAAACCCTGAGGGTGATAGATTACAGGACATACCTGAAACGCCAACAAGCGGAGGCGGACAGATCCGGGGCTCTACTTGCCCGGCTGGTCAGAGATGCCCCAGAGTGCCCTACAATAACGGCTATTCGAAACGCAGCGGGCGAACAAATACACACACAACTAGGGATTAACAAAATATTTAAGACCCACCTGGAGAACCTCTATGCTCCTCCCCATGTGGAGGCCGGAGACGACATGACGGACTTCCTGGGAGAGCTTACACTCCCAGGGCTGGCCCCGGGAATTCAGGCGGCCCTGGCTGGGCCTATCACACAGCACGAAATAAGGATAGCAATTCACACACTTAACCGAGGAAAGACCCCGGGCATGGATGGCCTACCAGGAGAGTTCTATCAGACATATACTGAAGAGCTGGCCCCCGTACTGGAGAAAATATACAACACTGCCTACGAGACGGGCCATCTCCCGGACACCACCATGCAGGCCTTGGTGATTTCTATCCCGAAACCAGGTAGGGACACTCTGGAGGTGGGTAACTACAGGCCCCTCTCCATGCTTCCCACGGAATATAAGATCCTCAGTAAGACTATCGCCATGCGGATCCAGCACCACCTCCCTGGCCTGATCCATACTGATCAATGTGGCTTTCTCCCGGAAAGAAGTACCTCCCAAAACTCGAGACGCCTTCATGCCCTTATGACAACTACCCCTACTACTCTACCACATGCTGGCTGTATAGCCTTGGATCTCCGCCAGGCGTTTGACTCCCTGACGTGGAACTTCATGTTCGAGGTCCTGCATCGATTTGGATTCCCGGAGTCCCTTATAAAATGGATCCGCCTACTATACACGGGCCCGACCGCCAGGGCGCGCACGGGCAGATATACTTCTGACAGCTATGAAGTCCATCGGGGCACCCGGCAGGGCTGCCCGCTATCGCCGCTGTTGTTCGTTTTGACGCTGGAGCCGCTGGCTATTGCACTCCGCAATAGAGCTAGGGAGGATGGCATACCGGTGGAGGGTACGGACCACATGGTCTCTATATACGCCGACGATATCTTAGTATTCCTCCGGAACCTACGAGGGGATCACTCCCACCTGGCGTCTATCTTCAGACGATTTGAGATCATATCTGGCTTGGCTATAAACCCGGGAAAGTCTCTGGGGTTCTTTTTTCGGGAAGGACACCAGCCCCCCCACATACAGCTCGGCGCTCATGACATCCAAGTGGCACCGACCACGTTTAAATATCTCGGAATTAACGTATACAGAGACCCGGCGGCCCAAATTGACGGTAATATCCGGAAGGCCATTACGGGTCTCCGTAGTAGTATAGGCTTCTGGACGTCCCTACCCTTGTCGGTAATGGGACGAGTGGCGATCTCAAAGATGGTCCTACTCCCCCGTATATTGTATTTCTTTGTAAACCTGCCGATTCTGCTCCCGCGACAAGCTTTCACCGCGCTCAATACATTACTGATCACCCTCATATGGGGCTCGGGGAGAAGACGTATCAGCCTTAAAAAAACTGCAACTACACTCTAGACGGGGAGGCCTGGGCGTGCCAGACCTGCGGAGCTATTACTATGCTAGCCAGCTCCAATGGTTGACCCGATGGGTGGCGGGCAGAGATCTCCATGAGATAGCTTACACGGCGGACAAACTAGCACGTGGAGAATTACACTCCCTCCTACTGCCCAATGCTAGGATTCCCAGGGACTGCCACCCTCTCCTACATGTGGCCTTGACCTGCTGGAGGAAAGCACTGTCATACACGGCTGGGACCTCTCCATACGCAGACAACATACCCCTACTGGGACTCCCGACACCACAGGGGACCCTGACATCGAGTAGACTACGTCCCTGGACGGAGGCCGGGGTGGGCAGAGTGGGAGACCTGTTTGGAGATGATGCCATGCTAGATCACGCTTCCTTTGTACAGATCACGGGGGCGCCTCCGCGCTTATACATGGTACCCGCCTCAGTGACGCACTTCGTGCGGCGAGCTTGGGCCCCACAGCGCACGAAGCCAGAACAACACGAATTAGTACACCTCCTACATTACATGGGCACAGGGGGACATCTGGTGAAATGGCTGTATGTCGGAATCAGAGAACATGTGACGTCGCCGATCAACACACTTAGAGAGGCTTGGACTGAGGAAGCCGGAGAAAACATAACGGACGGGGAGTGGAAAATAATAGTGGGTCATCATAGAAGAGTGTCTAGGAATGTTAAGTTTCAGTTCATACAGGCCATGATTCTCCATAGAGCATATCTTACACCCCAGAGACTTCATAGGATGTTCCCTACTGCCGCACATTGCTGCCCGAGATGTCAACAAGATGAGGCACATATTCTACACATGCTCTGGACATGCCCGAGATGACATACTTACTGGGGGACGATCAAACACACGATACACTCCATAACTTCGCTCCGGATCCCTGAGGGAGCATTACCCTGCCTGATAGGGAATAGGAAAAGACCCAAAACACGCAAAGCACAACTGAAATTCACGGACCTAGCACTCGTACTGGCTATTAGGGTGCTCACTATGCGATGGAAGTCGCCCAGGGCCCCGCAGGTAGACCTGTGGCGGACTGACTTGCTGAAATGGGGCAAAGCCGAATCTGCGGTGCTGCGAGAAGAAGAGAACAAGGGCCGTCGCAAATACCCTATCGCGCAGGATTGGGACTTGATGATAATTGAGCTGGAAGAGACGGATCTAGGTATCCCGGGAGACCAAGTGGGGTAAAACACTTACATGTAGCGGAGGGGGGCTAGGACTCACGAGCATCAATACCTTTACATGCCTAGTCCATCCATTTATTTCAGGACAGTTTGAGACACATTGATCCGTAATATAGAGTGTACAAGAGAGGACGACCAGGAGACGGAAAGTGGGAGGGTGGGACAAAGAGGTAGTTGTGGATTAGAAGTTATGTAACTCAAGATCTTGATGGTTATAGCTTATAAATAATGTTAATCAGAGCCTGAATGAGAAAACGACACATACTGGAATAGATACGAAATGTATAATCACTAAAGACGAAAACGGAAAAGACTGAAATGTAAACAGCTGTAATAATGCGAAGTAATGTATAACACCTTGTACCAGTCAAGAATAAAGAGTTTAAAAAAAAAAAAAGATAAATGTATAGACCCACCTGGTGAAGAAAGTGGGATCCCCTGTGGCGGCGGAGGCGGCGGGAGGAGGAGGAGGAAGAGTAGGTCTTGGGGGCAGTGGACTGTGTCCCTTTCTTGACGTTTTTCTAGCAGTGGGGGTTCCAACACCAATTGCTCTTCAAAAGTGAACTGCTTCTCGTGAGGGGAGTTTCCTGCACCTGTGCTGGGGGCTTTTTGCAATGACTGTGCACCAAGTAAGGATGGATAAACAATCATCGCTGCCTAGATTCCAACTTCTCCTAAACCTGTTGTAAGATTGGTAGCTTGTGGTCTTTGAAGTATGACATGGACTGGCGACTTGACACCAAAGTCTGTTTCGGCATCGAGGTGGTCTTCAACATCAACCATTGTTTCAGCTATGAAGTGTCCTTCAGAAAGGACGTTGAGCTACCAGAGAGCTAAGATGAAGCTGTTGCCGTTGAGGCAGGCTCCAAAGCCTTAGATCTGTGCCTGCCATGCCTGGGAGGCAGTGGAGTCCAAGAAGGCTGTGCCTCCGAAGAGGTCAGGGGTATATATCAGTCTCTATTTTGCTCCATGGTGCCCAACCTAGTTGACGGTCACGGCTATTCCGAATTGACTTTTTCAACAGGAAGGCGAGGCAAGCGGAGCGGGAGGCTGCTTTATGCTGCCTGTTGATCTGCCCACAAGTACTTCGAATGGCACGGTGGGCAGTAAGGAAAAGTGGTGTTTTTCAGGACTGTTCTAACATTCTGATGTGAGACTTCATATAAGAGGCCTGAGATGGATGTCGACTGAAACGGACTACAAGGTTCAGATGGAAAGACCACTATGGTAAGGAGAAAACACTATCTCGGCAAAATATTGTTCAAACGTTAACTGAAATGGAGAACTTCAATAGTACCCGATGAAGACTGCAATGTGCGTGGGCTCAGAGCCCTGGAGAAGCATGTCCGACCCAGAAAAACAATTCAACTATGCAGCCAATACCCATGCGCATTACTAGTCAAGGGAGGAGTCACTCTACTTGTGAAACAAAGACATAAAAAAAAAAAAAAAAAGTTGTGCACATCCAATCCCAACACTAAATGGCAGCAGGATGCAGGGCAGGTGTTTTTACAGCTACGCATTAGTTTCAGAGCAAAAACAAAGGGCCATTTAACGCTTGTAAATTTACCAGTGTAAATTGCTGGATTTGCACATGCAAGGCTTTCAGAAAAAGTGGATTACACAATCCTAAAACCATTTACCTCTCACATATTACCCCATAAAAATATAGGATGTGGGAAGCAATATGTCGGGGGTGGAGTTTAAGGCTTGTTCAGCCTGGAACAGTTTAACACCCAACACATCAGTGCGAGACCATTCACAGACATATCAACCTTTTGCCAGCCTAGAAATTGTCAGTTTTACTACAGGCAAGGACTAGGGTAAGTCCCTTTTTAGGGCAGGGGAAATAGAATACTGATGTAAATCAAGTGCAGGTATAGCTCCAGCAATTCGTATTTTATTGTAGACAAGACATTACAATCAAAGGGGAAAAGAAACTGTGGCAGCAACAGCCTTCAACCACTGTGTGCACTTGGGGCCGAGTGACCTCACAGTTCCATCAGAGAATCTAATGACATCATTTAAGTAAGGATAGGACACCTCTCTCCTTTTACAACAAGAAAGGAATGACGTAAAAATAAGAAGAAAAACAAGAATATTCTGATTACACACTCTTTAGATCCAAACATCTATCAACTACAGGCCCTGCTCTTTGTTGCCAGCTTTGACTAAAATGCTGGTAGAACGGGTCAACAGCCAACACTCAGACTACTTAGAGCAGGGTAAGCTGCTGCATCCTAGTTAACCATAACTATGTCCCAGTCACAGCGTTACTAGAAATATCCGACCATATCAAGTGTCTCTGGATCGAGCCAAAAATGGTATGCTGATGCTGCAAGAGTTATCTGCAGCGTTTGATTCTGTCCCTCACATGATTCTTTTACAAAACCTCAACCAAGCTGGAGGCCGGTGGCTTGGTGTGGGATTGGCTGAAAACTTTTCTTGATTCCAGAGGACTGTCGATATGGACGGCACATTTCACTTCAGCTGTTAAAGTGGTAAGGCAGGGAGTGCCTCCGTGTTCTTTTCTGAGCACCACTCTATTTAATGTCTTATTGTCCCCGCTGGCTACATTGGTGGAGTTGTATGGCTGCAAAATTATTTCTTACGCGGACAACAACCGGTTGCTCTTCGCCTTCGAGGTGCCTTCCTACTCTGTCAAAGTCTTTTACGGATTGTATCTTGGTGGTCTGTGATTGGATGCAGAGCAGCCAGCTAAAATGTACTTCAGAGAAAAACAATATTATTCTCTTTGGCTCCCATTCGGCTAACTGGTGGGAAGCTGCTTGGTCTTCTGCTTTGCCGGCTCCCCCTCCTGCGTTACTGGCAAAAGACTTGGGAGTTAAATTAAATAACCAACTCTCTATGCAACCTCAGATTTCTGCTGTGGTTGGCACGTGTTTTGAGCTACCTTTCACCCTTAAGAAATGTTGCCCTAGACATTGCAGGAGGATGGTTATTCATACATTGATCACTTCTCGGTTGAACTATGCGAATACTCTTAATTTAGGGGCTTTCAAGGCTTTGCTTGGACATCTACAGGTGGTGCAAAATGCTGCTACCCAGCTCAACCTGCAACTTCCTTGACAGGCATCGATCTCCCCCTTTCTAAAATCTTTACATTGGCTGCCTATCAAGAAGCGGATTACTTTCAAATCTTTCTCTGACCATCAGGCATTGTTCCAATCCAGCCCAGGTTTACTCGCTGTAGTAACCTGTATTGTTTTCATCTTGTTGCTTTCTCCCAAGCTGCTCAGCCAGTGTGAATGTGATGCATGTAATGTTGGTATGATGGATATGAATGGAATGTTTGGGTGCTTGGATACTTGAGTGTGACAGTTGGAGTACAGGCTGAGCAGCAGGCAGACTGCTCCTGGTAGGGCTGCGTCACATTAACTCAATAACTTGTAACTACAACTTAATAAATCTCTTGAAACTACATCCTGGCCACGGACGTCATTACTACACTCGCCGACAGATTCTTCCCTCACCATACCACCAGAGCTTTTTTGTCAGCGTCTGCAGCTTTGCTGGCAGTGCCTGGCATTAAGCGTGTGAGGAGGGGCGGTAAAGCATTTTCATTCTTAATAGTTAAACCTTGGAATCCGCTTCCTGTGAACCTCCAGATGCTTCCTTTGGAGGAGGTCTTTCGCAGGAGGCTAAAAACTTGTCTCTCTTCTGCTTACTAGAGGATTCTTCTATGTGCGTTGGTACGTACCATAAACCCTAGCGCCAGCTTACTCTCAGGGTAGTCGTGAGCTCTATAAAACCTCTGCATTTATTCCTTTGTTCAGGTATGTGGCACAGTGAATCCACTTTCAACAAAATAGAAGCAAAAAATATATATTTTTTGAAACGCAACAATATGAACACTGAGTGTTGTCCTTTGAAAAAGTGTGTGTGTGTGGGGGGGGGCGACACAAGATACAGCTCCAACAGGGAATCCAGTTCTTGCTTTCCCACATCAAACTATTTCAGCACATTTGATGGTCCAGGGACACTAGATATCTTTAAGGAGCAGGTGTAAAACATGAACCAAACAGTGCACAACCACAGGGAAGGCCAAGGGTTCTGAATGATCTACCTACATGGTTAATGGTAGAGGGAATTGTTTCTACCACTTTCCTCTCCCCTCTATTGGGAATAGGGAAAAGGAGGAAGACGACGGGGATAAGAGGCAAGTAGCTAACAGTAAACGCCATTTAACCTATAAGTGTCTGTTTACACCTACCATTAACTATTGACTCTAGAAAAACATGCTCTAGCTCAACCTCTTTCTTTGGGTATCACTTGAGTGACCTCTACGTATGACACACTCTCAGTCATTGTGAGAAAGTGTCATCTTTCTTGTCTTGGTATGCTCCCACTTTTTTCTGAACTGCTGATGTGCTTTGACTGAGTGTGCCCTGGGTTCCTGCCAACCAGGTACCCAGGGGCCTGTGTTCCTTCCCTAAAACTGTGCTGAAACTAAAAACCCAATTAGCATCTCTGGCCACCAGTCAGCCCCTAGTAAATGGTACCCTAGGTACCCAGGGCATGGTGACCAGAGAAGACCCCTGAGGGCGGCAGCACTTACTGTGCCACCCTCAGGGGCCCTGTACCCTGGCACCCACACACTGCCTTTGCAGGCTGAGTGTCTAAGTACAGCAGGCTGAGTGCCTAAGTACAGAACTAAACCAAGAGTCGACATGGCACACATCTGTGTGCCATGCCCACAGAACCCACTGCCCTAGCATACTTCAGTCACCCCTCTAGCTGGGTGCCCTATGCCAGAGGTGTGGGCACAGGTGCATGGGCCCGGTGCCCCTACAGTACCCAGGGCCATTCCTGGGCACTAAGTGCAGTGATGCCATTAAGAGTATATGGTGATGGGAGGTTGTCATTACGAACGCCACAGCACCATAATGGCTACACTGAAGACTGACAAGTTTGGTACCAAACTTCTCAGCACATTAAACCCGCACTGATGCCAGTGTCGGATTTAATGTAAAATGCACCAGAGGGCATCTTAGAGATGCCCTCTGAAATCCTAACCTACAATCCCCATGTCTGCCACACAGCAGACATGTTGCTGGACCCCTGGGTGGAGAGCCCCCGCTCTCCTGGGCCTGCACCAATGCACATCCTAGGCGAGGTGCTAGGTCTCCTCCCCCAGGATGGGCAGGAGGAAGCTTCAAAGGCATGCCGCCTCTGTGAGCTTCTCCAGACCATTTGCTGTACCCAGCAACTGGCCCCCACCAGTTCTAACCCCCACTCTGGCGGGAAGACTGGCGGGAAAAACTACGTCATGGGGGGGGGGGGCAGCCTGTGCCAACCCCACCCCTCAGGTGGGGGAGACGAGGTGAAGCACGACCCCGGGCTGCGGCCATTTTGCAGATGGGGGAGCCCTGCCCAATCCCAGCTAGGCTCCTGCCCCCCTCCCACAGGAGAGGAGCAGACTAGGGGGTGTACTCACCCTAGGAAAGGGACCCATAGGTCCCTGTTCTTGCCCTACCTGTAACACCCCTAAATTCAGTATTTAGGGGCACCCTGAACCTTCCTTCCTCAGATTCCGATACGAAAAAAAGAAAGAAGATCAAGAAGACGACCCGCCGTGCAGCTGCTAATTGGACGACAACAACTGACTTGGCCCCAACCCTACGAGCCTGTCGTTCTTGGAACCTGCTCCTGCCTAATCCCGGCGACTCCTGCGGACAGCATCCTTGGGACACCCGGAGGACATGCCTGCCTTGACCCTCTTAAAGACTGGGACTCCCATCAGCAGAGGCTCTGCTGCAACAACCCACCTGGTGCCAACCAGGAAGCTCCGGACCAGCCCCCTCTGCACCCGCCGAGCCCGGTCCAGGCCCAACCGAACCAAGACCACGAGGACGTCCCCCCGGCGACTTGGACCCGAAGTCCAGTGCCCAAAGACCCTCCTCGACGAACCAACCGACGCCTGCAGACTCAGAACGAGGGGCCACCACAACCGCGACCACCCGAGGGTAAGCTTTTCCGACACCCAAAGACATCCCTGCACCCGGTGCCCTACAGCCCCCGGTGCCTCCCTTTGGGGTACCTACCTGTGCTCCAAGATCCCAACTTACCTCTCGAAGTGCTGGTCGCCCCTGGAGTGTCACCGTCCCCGAGCCTGCAGCCTTTGTTCCTTTTTTACCTTTCCCATTGGATAACATTGAGCGCCCGACGGCTCAAGAGCACCTGTGCACCCAGCCACCCGAGTGCCGCTGGCTGTGCCACCTTCGTCCTATCCTACTTCCCCCCTTGCCCTGAGCAAGTGACCAGGAGCTCAGCTCCCACAGCCATGTAGCCTGCTAGCCAGCAGCCACCAACCAAAGGCCCCCTTTCCCTCATTGGATATCATTGGGCCTACCTACCTCTGCACCCGCCGGCCCTGCGCTGCTGGGGCGGAACCGACTACAGTTACCTGACCCTGTGGGACCCCTGAGTCTACACCCGGAACCTTAACTTCACCAGCCAAGTACTCACCTGGAAACCGGTAACTCACTTACCTGCATTGGATAACATTGGCCCATTTTGACTCGAATTTTTTTTAAGTGTGAAGTTTTGAAAACTGCAAATATTCATATAAAATCAGCCGAAGCCCGAATTCCGAAGTACTCACCTGCAAGCAGGCGAGAAGCCAGTACTGTACCTTGAAGCCCAGTACTGAACCGCAAAAGTAATCCATACCGGGTTTACTAGTAATCTGTATTTTCTCCATAGGAACCCATTGTCTGTTTTTCTATGAAATTTCTTTTAAGTGCCTACTTTTGAAAACTTGAAATATTCTTTAAAAATAATACAAAATACTGAAACACAATTACCTACCTATTTTAAGTTCAGACCCCAGTGGTGGCCCTAGAAGCCCAGTACTTGATTACAAAAGTAACGCGATCATACTTTACCTGCAACCTGAATTTTCTCCCATTGAATAACATTGCCAGATTGTGATTGAAAAGTTTCTAATTGTGAACTAACAGCTTTATATTCATGAAAATTCACCACAGTAACTAAAACGTTTTTTGCTAACTTGGTTCTAGCTTAGACCCCAGGACTGAATCTAGGATCTATTCCTGGAACTACTAAAGTAATCTGTACTGTAATCAACGTACTTTTATGGTAACAATTCATTGAGCTTAATGCTTAAGTGTGTCTAGACTTGACCCATTGTGTTCACCAACTTCATTGCTTCCTTGCCAAGTAATTACATGAGAGTTCTCATATCTAGCAAAGTATATTTTTATGCCTGTTGGTTCTAAAAATAAAAAACTATATCTTTGGATACAACAACAATTGACCTGGAGTTCAGACCTTGAGTGTGTGAAATCCTTTGCTGACTGAGTGTGTACAACAAATGATTTGCACTGCCCTCTGGTACTGCCTTACTGCTCGACCAAGCTACCACTTTTGAGAGTAAGGTCAGTCCTCCTGACTTTAACCTCTGTTATACCTTTGGGGTTTGTGGACTCTATACACACTGTACTTCATTATTGTCCAGTATATATAGAGCCACTTTCTCACAGTCATACACACACAAATCAGGATATAAAGTGCACCCATTCATTTATTTTCTTTACATTGTCTTTTGCAGAAGACTTGTAAACTGCTGCTTTCTGACTCATATTCTTCTATCATTAAAATATTTACTATTTTCACTACCAGGTAAACACTCACCCATAACTGAAATCACATTGTAAAATAGTATCTTCCTCAGAGATGGGCATTTATTTGTGGCTCTATTTTTGCTTCGGTCATCAGATTTTGTGACTCTTGATGCAGCTCTTTTGTTAGTAGAGCACAAAGCAACTCCATGTAGAGGTTAAAGACAGGAGACCGCATGTAGCCATGGGTGATTACACAAGTGATAGGGATCTTATAGGACCTAAAGGTGACCAAGTGAAAAAACTGATGTTGCTTGGAAAGGTAGGAGGCGAACCAGTGAAGGATCCTGCCAGTGGATCCCATCTGCCACTTTAGGGTTTAGACGAGGTGGCATGGTGGAGTGTGTCAAAAGCAGTTGAGAGGTCCATGATCCACTCAAGTTAGTTTTGGGCAGTAGTTTTTGGGTGTTTGACCTCTGCAGCGTCAGGGGACCTCATCCCCCACCTTTCAGCGTGCCAAGAGCCGCCCTAGCACCGAATCATCATCTGAGGGGGCGGGCCTACGCCAACCAGCGCTGATAACCACCTCTGCAAACCCACAGCGCGGGACATGCCTGGGCAAAACCCGAGCCAAGGGTGGGCCAATCTGCACCCAGAAGAGGCAGGGCTGGGACACATTCTTTTCATCTGGAGCAAGATAAGGTACTGTGATCTGTGTATTTACTATACTTGCTGTTTACTTGCTGGAGTGGCCCTATGGGAAATAGGATGCTCCGGTGGGGGAGGGGTCGGGGGTCTGGTCCCAAATCCACCCCCACTGTTCTCATCAAGGGATTCCTGCAGCGAGCCGTAAGTGTGATTGATAAGGAAATCGAATTGGTGAAGTGACGTTTGTCATTACACTCAACCCTACCATCACGGATCCAAGCACCTGACCAACCTCCAGATCAATTATCCTAACTCAGGTAATAGTATTACTGTGGTTAGACAGAGTGTGACAGCGTGCGATACTAGTCTCGTAAGCCCTCTCCAAGCATTGTTCTGGCAGCGACTTTGATAATCCAGGTCTCAGCTGCCGCACTATAGTAAGCCTTGGGGCGAAACAACTAGGGATCCAATGGCCAAAAAGAAAATGGCTGAATCTCACCAGGACTAAGAGGTAGCTTGTTGTAGGTCCAATCGAAGGGGGGACCTTAGATGCTGGGCTCAAGGATTTACTCTTGGAGTCTGTCAGGGACCTGTACATTGACTTTATCAATGCCTTGGTGAACAAACTGGAGCCGATCCACAGCCCCCTTGTGTCTATAGAGGCAGAGCTATGTAAGATCAATGTCCCCTCCACTGAAAATAACTAACTTGCTAATTTTGTCCCCGGGTCCAATGTCTTACGCTAACTTTATAAATAAATAAATAAAGATCACTCTAGCACCTCAGAGGTCAGATCCCGCTACCAACATGTGTCTTGTGAAGACTGGTACCACCGGTGGGCAGCCTGCAATTCTGTACCTTGACTCTGCCCACTGCATCCGGAGGAGGGATTCCCCGCGCGGGGACATATTCAAGCAACTGCATCTACCCCTTGAATGTAGACCATATGTCATCATCTTGGAGGGTGTCCCAACACTGAATGCAGGGACGATAGAGGATTGGAATAGTTTTAATCTAGACAAAACTCTATAAATAAAATAAGGCAGCCTACTGGTGTTGGAAAAACTCAAACTGGCCAACCGATCTGGCAGATGATTTCATAATGGCACACAGAGTGGATTGCCTTGGCCCCTCTCGCAAAACCACACAAATAGACTGTATTGTGGTCCATTTTAGGGATCCAGGCCGAGTGAGATTTCTTTTGCATTGGATGAACCCAAGAAAAATTGCAATGGGAATAGGATTCGTGCCCTCTCATTGGGGTTCTTCTACCACCCATGGGAGGTTAATCCATACAGCTGCGAGGCTGGCTTTCCCGCTCTGTCTCCTCCTACCTTTTTGGCCATTAGTAATGGTTTTGCCCCCCTTGTTGGACCTGCAGATTATGACTGACAAGCACCAGATGGTGACACGAGGCTGGAAGCTCGAATCCTCGATTGGTAGATGAGGCTCCTATTGCTGTATGAGACGAAAACAACATCCTCAGAACCACTACAGATAGCCAGCCATCGAAGGGGACTTTCTATGATCTCCTAGAACCTAGCTGGGATTATCTCCAAACTCCTTGATCCCGACTGGTTGTCGTTCATAGGAGGTTATGATATTGGTCTATTCAAAGAGACATGGACAGTAGAGAAAGAATTTGTTAATAGTTCTGTTTCATACAACGTTAAAGCAATGCCCCAACAAAGACTGGGGGCTCTTGGCCTTGCTAAAAAACACTGCATGTTCGCATGAGGCACTGGCAATAGATTCTTTAGACCTAATGGAGCTACTGCTTACATTTCCCTCTAGACTGGATGTGGCATTATTTAATGTTTATGCTAGATCAATACTTGCCTGTAACGAATCCCCTGTCCTGGCTATGTTGGATGACCTCATGGAAAGATATCAGTTGCAAATGAAAAAAACAGATGAAGGAGTTTTCAATGAGTCTTTCGAGCCCTCATCATCTATCAACGTGCTAACTGAGCAAGATGACGAGGTATGGGAAATGCCCTCCCTAACTGGAGCACTAAATGGGCGAACCAACTCAGAATAGGGTAGATCAAAAATATTTAAAAGGGGCTCTTGCTGAAGCGTTATGGACTATGTTATTCTTGATGTACGTCTTTGGGCTCTGCTCAAAGATATGATGGTTGTAAATCGCACTGACAGTGATCACAACTTGTTGGTAACATTTCTAGCAAGGGATGCCCTTAAAATAACCTTAATCTTTTCTCTTACTCTGGTTCCAAAGCCTTTATTAGCTAACAAATATTAAGTAATGTCAAACCCAAAGTAGAAAACAGACACTTAGGAGTGGTTTGTGTTCTATTTATTTGATTGAGAGAACTTCTGCTACCTCAGTTCCAATGTTAGATATTCACCAACACCTCTTCAACAAGTTGCAGAGTATCGTTTATAAGAAAACCGCCCATTCGCAGATGTCCTGTATGAGAGACCCTAGATGGTTTCATGCGGAATGTAAATTGACAAAAATAACCCTGAGAGAACTATGAAGGGGTGCAGGTGAGCCGATATACCTGAAGGACGAGTTATTTACCTTCGGTAACTATGTATCTGGTAGACACAGTCTATCCGCAGATTCCTTAACTTAGAATATCCCCAGGCGTCAGACTGGATCTGGAAAACTTTCCGCAGCAGTACCTCCACCCTGACGTCGTCCTCGGCTGTGTCGTCAGCGGAGCCATACATGCCCCTCCTGGCGCGTTGACGTCAGTTTTCGTTAGAAAAACGTTTCCGCGCCACAACGCGGCGTCACCACCAAAAACTGTGAGCATGGGAACAGTGTGCGTAAAGAAATAATTGAATGGCGAAAACAGCACCATAAAGGATAGTGCTAGGCACTGTATACTGCAAATGAACAAAGGGAAGAGCAGAGCACCGCTCTGAGAAGCAACCCCGCAAAAGCAAAGGCTAAACCTTCCCCAGAGGCAGATTAAGATGTGAAAAAACATCATGGCAGACGACAGAAGTCTGCAACCACAATATATAACCGTTAAGGACAAAAAGTCCGGAAAACATGAGCAAAGAAAATCCACCACAAGACAGCACCAGAAAGGGACGTCATATCCCCAGTAAGAGACTTATAGTCAGAGGCAGATCCAAGAGACTTCAAACCAATGGACCGCAGGGGCAGGGGAGGTAAGAGACCCCAAGACGATTAAGAAGGTGATAGCCTGGTGAACCGTGAGGGGATCCCACACTGGACAACCCAGGGTGTAAGGATGTAAAAGGGACACACGACATATGGGCATACCGTCCAGTCACAAGAATTGGCGGAGTAGAGCAAGCAAAACAGAATGAAGTATTCCATGTAGGAGTGAAGTGAAAGGTGTCACCCTGCAGAAAGACAAAGCCACCCGGAGGGAGGCGAATGCAGGAAGCCCAACCTGAAAAGGTTCTCGCAGAACGGGGAGGATGGGTGGACGTTAAGGAATCTGCAGCTAGACTGTGTCTCTAGCAGATACATCTTTACCAAAGGGGAGTTATTCGTCCATCTGATAAAGACATCTAGCCGTAGATTTCTGAATTTAAAATAGATACCAAAGCCATACCCACAGAGGAGGTGGGTCTGCGACCGAACCCCACCAAGTTCCCAAAAGAACTTGGCCATCAGCAAGGTGAAGAAACACGGTGGGGAACGCAAGCCAGCGCAGCCACACCAGACCACGAAGCCTGAATACAGCGGGAAACAGTGGGAGGCCAAGGCACCACAAGCCGTTAAATGACAGCACGAACACCTAGTATTTAGATGCGGGTTGAGAAAAAGGAAGCATAAGCTAGAACTGTTGGTGTGGAAGTGAGAGTTTCTGGCTTCGCAAGAAGAGGAACGGAGCCTAGCTGTACCAGAAAAGCTGCTCACAATACACTGTTTTTTTATTTATTTATAAAGTTTTATGTAGCGCAAACAAGATCCCGAAGGATATCAGAGCGCTTTACAATAAATTGGCAGAGGACAACATGAAATAAACATAGTAATTGAGAAAAGGAGAATAACAGGAAAAAAATGATAAACAGTAAACAATGGTACAAATATAAGGTATATTATTATGCAGAGGATACATCCGTGACTGTTAGTTGTGCCATGGAGCGAGGCAAAAAGAGATAGACGCCTTATAGGTGCCCCATCGACATATGGCAAGAATTTGCTCATAAAGAATCTTTTGGCTTCAACTTTGAAGCCTGTCGTCGAGGAGAGTATACGTACATCCGGAGGAAGCGAGTTCCATATTTGAGGGGCAACACCAGAGAAGGCACGTGACACGTTCTCTTTTTGCTGAGGATGATAGGTTTCAGGAGGAGAGTGGAGGAGCTTCTACATGCCCCCCCCTCCCCCTGATAATTCAAGTTTTTGCACTAGGTACGTGGGAGTTTTGCAGTGGAGGGCTTTGTGCGTCAGGATTACAATCTTTAGCTGAATTTGTGCTTCACCAGGTAGCCAGTTGAGAGATTTAATGACTGGGGGATATGTGCTCATTTCGTTTGGAGCCTGGACAAGAGGTTGTGCAAAGAACTGGTGAGAGGCCGATGCAAAGCCAGCCTAGTTGCACTACCAGAGAAAGACTGCCTCATGGAGCATTCGCACCTCAAAGTCGAAGGTTCGACAAGGAGGAACTCCGCGTCTTGATCTTCGGGCTCCGAAGACTTTCATTTTTCCAACCAGGTATCAAGGAGTGGAATTGTAGAGTACTCTTGTTCGCTCTATATAAAACTTTATACATAAAATAAATAAATAAGTAATGTGTGCAGTCTTACAATGGGCTCTAGCATCAATCAGAAGTCACTGAAGGATACAAAGAGCAGGAGGGATTCTGGTCGAATTTCCTGGGATCGGTCAAAGTGCACAGCTGCATGGAGCACTGCTTTCATAGGAGCTCGATGCGCTGTAGAGAGACTAGAGAGGAATGTGTTACCATAACCTAGTCGGTAAAAAAGTCCAGATTCTCCTAAAATCACACCAAGTCGTAGATCTAGATTAAACAGGGTTGTGTACAGGATACAGCTCTGTGAAACCCCTTGATTTAGGTTGGTTTTGCCTGAGATAGAGCTCCCTATTTTCACCATTTGTGAACGGTTAGACACACAGAAGTTAAACAACTTTAGGACTATTGCCCGGATGCCCATCTGTTTCTTCAGGATGCTAATCAGAGAGTAGTGACTGACTGCATCAAATAATTTGTTACAGGAAAGGTGTCGGGGTGGTGGGGGCAGGAAAGGCGTGCTGAAGAGGGGGGCAAGGAAGGGTGTGCTAAAGGGGGTGCAGGAAAGGCGTTCGGAAGAGGCGGGGGGGGGGGGGGGGGTGCTGAAGAGGGGCATTTCCATCTCTCAATTCCTTGAACTGTCGAGCACTGATTTCAGGAAGGTAGTAGTACACCTTGCTGCTCACAGTGCGGTCATTAACAGTATATGGCCGGGGTCCCGCCAATCGTTATCAGAGACAAAACATCTGACTGAATGGTGGTCCGAGGGGACTCATCACATGCTGGCGAAAAGGCAAGATTTGGTAATTGAATGCTTCAAGGAAATATTGTCTACACAAGACATCTTCTACCATAATGTCAGGAAAAGAGTGCTTAAGAGGGGGGGGCAAGGAAAGGTGTCGGGGTGGGGGTGCAGGAAAGTTGTGCTGAAGAGGGGGGCAAGGAAGGGTGTGCTAAAGGGGGTGCAGGAAAGGCATGCAGAAGAGGGGGGTGCTGAAGAGGGGCGGCAGACAGTAGGGAGCAAGAGCAATACAACTGATTCACGGACACTACGTCCACGTCTTGAAATGGTCATTCTAGTTTAAGGGCTGGGAGTAGGTCAACATTTTCATAAATAAACCCATCATACCTTTAAAGCTTTTCCTTTTAACCTCTGAAAGACAAGCTGATTTCTGTGGAACAACTTACTAGGCTTAACAGGCACCAGCTGCTCTTTTCTTCAGCTCCGATTAGCACTTAAAAGGATTTGGGACTGTTAAATGCGCATTCTGCTGTGGGTAAGGAACCTCTGCACAAAAATTGGGAAACACTCTTTTCTAGCACTCGTGCTGGCATCCACCTTGCGGGAGCGGGCATGCTAATTGAAAACAGATGTCCCGTGCGCCGGTGCTCGTTCCCGCAAGGACAAGCACAAGTGCTTGAAAAGATGCCTAGGCGAGACCTAAACAGGGACTGTCTAACCCGCACCAGGCAAAATACATGGGACAGCAGTGGTAGGATGCTGACCCATGGCCAGCAAGTGTCTGTAGCACCAGAAACACAATACACTCCAGCACACAGATGCCCTGTCACAAGACATGTGAGAGGGCTGACGGCAACAAGCAGAAGCACTTAGAAAAGCACTACAGTAAAAATGATAGTCATGTGGAAGACAGGAACACACATAAGCATACCGTGTGGGCGCAAGAACCACACGAAGCATAGGAAAAAATCCCCGTAGGGTAGCGGAGGCAGCCCAGATGTGAAGGATGGATAGGCAAGCAGGCTATCGGTAAAAAGGGGTGATATGGCAAGCTAGACTCCCACACAAGAGCCCATAGAATGAGAAGACCTGGGCGAAGACCACGGACACCGCAGGAAGGAATGTTGCCTGCGCAACTCCACTGTGCGAAGAGCACAGAGCAGATATAGATTAATTAGAGAACGAAAAAAGATGTGTTACATAATACAAGACTATGGTACGCGAAAGTACCAACAGGCATGCGGAAGCAGAATTGGACAGGACAAAGTCTGGACCCGAAAGAGACATCAGCCACCCGTCCGGGAGGAGCCACGGTCCCCCGCTAGACAGATGAGGAGATGGAGTCAAACACGATAGTGGAAACAGTCAGGACCAAGCTAATGGCCCAGGGCCACAGAGCGAGTATCCTAAAGACAACACTCCCCTTGAGAGTGTTCCAGCAGGAACCACAAGCAGAAGTGTGGAAAACACCTGTGTAGAAAGCAGCAGGAAAAGAGGAATAGCTCCTGGTGGGGAAGTGCCCAGAATAGGGGGCACAAACCCATGTACAGCAGAGACGTACATGGCGAAGACGCCACCTTTAAGAACAAGAACAGACATGGCTGAAGTACGAGAAACCATTATCCACCCCGAAGAGGGGAGGGTAGAACCAGTACTGCAGAAGCGGAAGAAAGAACGTAAACACCCTATGATAGCGAATCATATCAGGGTGCACTCCCAGTACGTGCAAACACTAAAGAAGCGGGCCGCACAGCCGCTCCGCCCTGGCGCCGAACGGCGACAGGGTGCCAGCTATGGTAGAACTGTGCCTGAAAGGAACAGAACAAGGGCCCCAAGTAACAGTGGCTGGCAAAAAGAAGAGCAGCTAACATGGACGAAGAGGAGCACAGCAATGCTGAAAAATGCCCTGTGAAGGGCAGGTGAGGCCCAAGCTGCACAGTAAGAAAACTATACCGATGGTTCGAAGTAGTACGGACAACCGGAGACCACAACCTTAATTGAAAATGCAATAGATAGACGCCAACCTGTGGGTCGAATACAGCAGAAAGAGAGAAGACAGAGTGATCCACAGAAGATCTTCTGGTAAGAATACTCCGCAGGAGAGTACCAAGCCTTCCTTGTAGAAAGGCAGCTACACAACAGCCACTAAATACCCCACATAGGGCAAATCTGAACCCCGATGAGGGGGCCTCATCTGGAGCAAAGCCCACAGACAGAGGACTTCAAAGAAGGAAGAACCAGCTGACCAGCCGCACCAACCAAGGTAAACATGGCGGAGTATCCGCCTAGACCATCTGGGTATTACATCATGAACCCAGGGTCCAAAATAAAGAAGGCAACGCTGCCTACCTAGGACAACATAAAGCCACACAGCGCGTGACAAAGACAGGTCACAAGGTCGAGAAACCCTGGCCATAAGGGCCAGTACAGCTGGAGAGATCAGACAAGAGGCGGGAGACTGCTGAATCAGCGTGACAATCAAAAAGGTCCAAACCATTGAATGGCAGATCCTGAAAAGCGTCCCATTCTCGGGAAAACGACTATTGCGCAGCCAAGCATGGTGGCGCAAAGCAATCAACCGGGCCATTATTCTACTAACCGAGTCCGTAGCATCAAGGGCCGATCGAATGGAATATTGTGCCAATCCGTAGCCATCAAGAAGAAGACGATTCGAGTCAGCTGGGGCCCTTCTGGGAGAGAAGGAAGGAGCTCAACCTAGTCCCAAAGGGCAAAGGAAGCACGTGCGAACACGCAAGACCTATTTCAGGCACAGATGCCTGCACTGGCAGAGGAAAAAATATTGCACCCACATGCCTCAAGCAACAAGATTTCCTAGTGGGAGGAAGCAACGGCAGAGCGAAAGAAGGCTGCAAGGAGAAAGCCGCCTAGACAACCAGACCCTGAGCCCTAGGGTGAAGGGACAAGCAAACCGGATCGTCTGGTGCCGGGCAATGCCGGCGAACAATTGCTCTATCCACAGGGTCACCAGCAGAGGGCAGTGCCCATGTACCAAGCACGATATCAAATAAGGACCCCGCCAAGGAGAAGTAAGGACTCCATGTCCACAGACTCCATGAGTAGGAGATCTAGTAAAGGATCAGTGGGTAGGGAAACCTCAGGAGGCTGCAAGCGGAGAATATCCACAGCCCTGCAAATAGCTCTCACGAAGGCCGCACTAGCCTCCATTGCTAGCCGGGGAGGCAACAACAAACAGTCAGTCAGGGACGGTTAAAGGCTAACCCGACATCTAGAAAATAAAGGCGGCACATCTTGGGGTTGATCCAAAGGCCAAGGAACACTAGGCACCAGCACCAAGGGGCTGCGAAACGACCCTGGGCTTGGTGAGCCCAATGGGGGCACATCCTCAATCAATAGAGGAGCCATCGGCACCGGCGTTGAACGATGCCAGGACGACGTCAGCTGGATGTCGAGAACCTCCAGAGGGGAGGCGATCCAGGTGTGGATGGATGGCGACTCGATCTTCACCGGCAGGGAGGAAGGAAATCGAACTCGGTGCTGCAGCCGACATCAGCGCAGGAAGCCGCATGGGCTATGCGTGGACTGGACGGGCGGGCAAGACAGATGACTGGGATGCCGCTCCGGGCCGTGTCCCGTCGACATCGTATCGACTTTGGGTCGGAGTCGACTCACTCAGCCTTTGCAGAGGACGAAGCCGCTGGCGAAGACACAACATGAGTGCCTTCCTCCTCTGTGGTACCCGTAGGCGCACCAGGGAGAGGGGGTAACCCAAAGAAAGACTGGAGAGCCTTTGAATAGGACTCCACTTGGAACCGTGTCGCTCCGAAACCAGAAAAGGGTGGGTACGGAGGAGAGGACTGCAGGTGCCAGTGCCTGGCAAGGACCGAGAGCAGCGGGTCCCAGTGTTACGTTTTTAGGAGGAAGACCTCTGACTTACGATGGGAGATTGGCGGCGTGAAGACGCAGGACCGGACATCCGGGCGGCTAGCAGCTTCGTACGACGCTCCAGGAGGGAGGGACTTAGATTTCATCCGTTGATAGGCATCACACTCTTGTCGTGGTGCACTCCAAGGCACCACATACAAATCGCGTGCGGATTCGTGACAGACATTTGCCCGTCTCAAATGCCTTAAAGCCCCAAGGCATCGCACACTGTTCTGCGATGCCTAAGACATTGCAAAAAATGCCAGAAAAATAGGCCAAGGAACCGTGTGTTTTCCTCGACCCGCGGAACAGAAGAAAAACGGATGTCAGCGTGCCGGGAGGGGCATATATGGCTCCGGTGTCTTCACGTCTGAGGATGACGTCAGGGCGGAGTTGTGCGGCACCGTCCCCTGGCGCGCAAAGGTACTGCTGCAGAAAGTTTTCCGGATCCAGTCTGACGCCTGAGGATATTCTAAGTTAAGGAATCTGTGTCTAGATGTCTTTATTAGATGCTAGGTCCAAGTACAAAGCAGCACTTGCTAAAGCAAAGCGGTATTTGGAGGAAAGGAATTGGCAAATTTGTTGCGGGCCAGTAAAACCAACAACAATAGATCCTACTGGAACATAATCTTACAAGGAAGCCTCGACAGTGAACATTCTCAACGCTATCATATTGATCTCAAGAAGTGGGTAAAACATTTCCCTACATTGTATGCCCCTGAAACTCCAGATACTTTACCTTCCTGTATGGGACCATTTGGATGCACTGAAGCTGCATCATACTTAGTCCAATGGAAGAACACGGAGTCACAATTTGTTACTTTAGATGATACACTCTCTGCAATCAATACCCTTTGGTCAAAAACCCCTGCCTGTCTCCAAAATCTGATTGACAAGTTCCTTTAATTCTGTATGGCAAGGGGTCTTGAAATAAACGTATTAAAAATGAAGTACATGTCTTTGGAATAGCATAGCCAGGAAGAGCATAGTTAAGGTTGCCAATGAATCTCTTAAAAAGGGTTTTCTGCTTTGACTACCTAGGGGTGAAATTGTATCACAAGTTTAAATGGGATCTACAAGTCACAACAAGCATTGGTATAGCCAATAGGTCTCGCCTTTGGGACCGTATAAGTTTAGCCATGCAGCCGATTATCCCCTATTAGCATGCCCACACACTCAACATAGCCAATCTCCACATGAGCGCTGCAACTTCAATACATGATTACCGTACCATGAACATGCACGTATATCCGTGGTATATAAAGTGGTGACAACATGCTGAACCTTCCGAGGTGAGATGGACCGGGCAGAACCTGGTTCAGGTGGTGGCGGACTGACCAGGATGAGAGTCAGGCTGGGGCAGGTGAAAAGTAAAAGGTGCACTTAGTGGGATGACAAGTGCAGCAAGTTTTGTTTCTGTTGAGTTTCATGACAATCTTTGTCATCCATGATTCAATGCCAGAACAACTTCTAAGACGGGCTTACTTTGCGCCAGTGTTCGAAGGTAGTGGGCTCCAAAGCTCAGTTCTGGAGGCCAGGAATTATTTTTCAACAACAGAATTAACCCAGAGTCAGGGCTTTAAGTGGGCTAGGCCCCTTCGGGTCTGAGACCCGGTAGTTATTAAAACAGACATTGAAACAGGTCCTGTCTAGCTCTAGGTTTATGTCCTTAACATTTTTGCCATCAAAACACAAATTCATTTCTGACAAATAATGTAAGAAACATTTTGGGAATCCACACCAGCGATTTAGTTTCGGTTTATATTCTACATGTTTACTTAATTTTGCATTCTTGAAGAGTGTTAACTATTTCCAGGATGTTGGGTATCTATGTTTTTTTAGTGCAGCATACTACCCTGGCGTAGTGCATACTTTGAACTAAGTTGCCTTCAGGTGTTATAACGGGCCACGATTGAGAGCTCTGGATTTGAGGCTGAAGGCAGTGCAAGTGATTGTCAGTAGGTCAAGAACGTGCCCAGAGTACATGCGCATCCAATCCTTGGCCTCTCTGTAAAGTGCTCAGAGCAAAGGTCTTGTATTTCGGTTTCAATTGTGAGTCTGAGAAAACGAGTGTGAAAGAGGTATACAGCTGTGAAAATATTGACAAGCAATAGAAAATGACAATGCAGTGCTTACAGGTTAGTGGGTATGTGGTGGGTTTGTTGGGGGTGACAAAGGAGATGGGAGGAAGTGCATTCAGGAGATAGTTTATGTGTTTAAGTCGTGTCCTAATTACATAGGCCACGCCCCTTTTAGGGACCCCCCCCCTTCCTTTATTCATACCTCTTAAAACCCTGTCTAGAGTACGAGAGAGAAAGGTAGAACATAAAGAGACAAAGAAAGAATGGAACATACCTAGAAAGGGAGGAAACAGGAGTGAGAAAGCACCTGCAAGAGTGAGGTAAAAACACAGGACGAGTGAGTGTTGGAAGGAAGAGGCACAGGAAGGCATCAAGGCCGGGCAGACTGTGTGCTCGACAAACCTCTCATACATCAGCTCTGGCGTCGGATCCTAACAAAAAGTCTGGCCCTTTCACTTTTTGTTTTACAAATGAAGCACTAGTGCTAAGGCCTGGCAATGGTTTTATTTGTTAGTGAAGCAGTGAGCTCCAAGGGGTAAAAGGTGCCTGCTTGCTTCCAAGGTTTGCATCTTTTGTTAGAAGCATTTTTCTCTATGTCGAGTCCCGCTCACGAGCGCCCAGATTACAGAGTGTCATCCGTTCTCCAATAACTGACCAGTTACTTTCAACAGGCCCAAGTCACCAGAGAGTTGTCGAGGATCACAAAGTGCGCTGGAAGAAGCAAGACTCGCACTGCAAGGCCAAATGCCTTTTTCACTGTGGTTAGCGAACCTCGGATCAAATACCCACCTTGCAGGCCGCAAGGAAATCAGAAATAGCAAGTGGTCCGGATGTAATAAATGAGCCACTCTTGTGAATTTGGCACCCTACGATGACCCTTGCCACCACCATTTTAACTGATTTTAGTGTGTTCCTTAATGTAGGATGGTCCTGCATTTGCCTGTTTCTCTTCTGTTCTGTAATCTTGCTGTCTTTCAGTGGGAGCTGTTCAGTCTTGCCAAGAGCAGAGAGTGTGGGATGTGCATTTGAAGGCGTGCAGTTGCGATTGTATTGTGCATTGGTGAGAATTATGAGTTCTTACTATTGGCTTTGACCATTCTGTTTTCTGACTTTACCTTGCTTTAGCGCAGTGCTGACTATTGCCTTTGACATGCTCTCATGTCATCTTGCTTTTCAATTCCATCTTGCTTTGGGTCTTTCTGTCCGGCACGGGGCTGCAGAGCTTTCACTTGTTTTCTACACTCTGTGTGCTAGTAGAAACCGGTTCTTGTCAGAGGAATGTGCTCACTCTATGCCGGAGTCATAACAAAGGCCTGATCAACCGGAGGTGTGACCTTGGTATGAAGTGGTACAGGAATCTCATGAGAACGAGGGGGCGTGGCTTGCTAGAAGCTTCATTGTATTTGTATTAAAAATGGGGAGCTTCCACTGGTCTGGTGGATGTTGGAAGTGGAAGTTTTGAGAGTTTGGATTCAGAGTGAGGGAAGACGTGTCTATCTTGGATTGAACCCTAATTGCTGAGCTCTGATCCCCGGCTGTGTGAAGACTTCCCCCGGCCAGAAGTGGGCAGTGTATGCATCAGGTGATGTATTGAGTTTTGTGATTATTGCCATGGTGATGTGAGCCAGTGGCTGTGATCGTTTGAGGTGTTTCTTTGTGGTGTGGGAGGTGCACATCCAGAGTGATCCTCGAATATTATATATAACACTATGCTTTATTTTAATGAGCACTGCTTGGGTATACGTCACTTTGGATGGTAGTTACACATAGGGATTTATCCCGTTATTGAGTTTACTCTAGACTAGTATTTAAATATTGGTATTTGAAAACCTTGACAATTACATGTTTCCATATGGTTTTTATGTTTACATTTGGCTTCATATTGCACATATATTTTTGCAACATGCAGAGAATTGATACTGTAGATATTAATGTATGTTTTAATTGATTTTAACATACATTTACATCCCCTCAATAAGCCATTCTTTTAATCGTCGTTGCTTAAAAGTATATAATTAATTTTTTTCCACGATGATATACTATGTATTTTACTAGTCTTTTTTTCATGTCCATCCCATGTGATGTAATTAGACAGTGGCACTAGCACTTTAAAAGAAAACTTGCACTATTCTCACGTTGTCATGTGATCAAGGCTCGTTTTGAGCAGAAACGTTATGGCGACAGCACTCGAATAAAACCTGCATCTACTACTTTGTGGTCCGTGTCTGTTCTTGCCCCACGTCTGGGGAAGCGGCAGCGTGTGGGGAACGGAGTTCTTTCATATATTCAGCCGATTGGTTTCGCTCGGCTGTACACGGGACCCTCTCGAGTAAAGAAGTTTTAAAACAAGGTCAGCGCTAATTGGTGGAACCGCCTCCAGGCACGCTTGGATTCTAGTGCTTCCGGAAGGAAGAGCGGCGTTTGACCCCCTTGACCTGGCAGTGTTTTGAAGAAGCAAAGGCGAATCTACTCCGTGACGGCTGTACCGGAGCATAAAACGCCGAGAAGCAGGGGACGAATTTCGGGACCCCGTAACACACCAGGTATTTCAAGGGAAGGGAGTGTAACTGATGCGCACAAGTATCCCTGCCAATATAATTGGTGATAACTTAAATCGGGACTCTGTGCAACAATAATTGACTAAGTGCATAATTGACATGTCTGCCGACAACGTGAAAGAAAGGGAGGCGCGGGCGAGCACAATGTTTTCCGATAGCCTCCCAGTACCCAACAATATCCGTGACAGATTGGACACTGCTGGTTCCAAAAAAATAGTACATTGCAAGAAAAGTTCAAGATATTAGAAAAGAAATCACGAGCGGAACAAAGCAAATGGTGGGAGTCGACGTCACTCCAAAAGTATATTGACGTCAATAGAATTCCTCGTGGTCCAAGGATTCTTACAGCGCCGAGTTACGAGAACCCCAACCCTGATTTGATGAGGGAATGGGCGGAGATTAACCTAGAGGCCTCTAGGAGACAAGTTTAAGTCCTTATAAAATATGCCGATATAGACCGGGCTCGGCTGTTAATTGATATTGCAACCATGAATGAGGAAATTGAAACCATGGGCTCCGCTGAAGAAAGGCTCAAACTTACCAATGAAATGAAGGCAAGACTGAAAAAAAATGGAATAGAAAATCATTGATCGCAAAACGTACAAGTTTCAGCGTGATAGGCAGGATTTTGAACTCGGACAGATTTTTACATTTTCAAAGAAATATGATACCTGGCGGGGAGCTGCTGGGGGCAAGCAATCTAATGCAACAAGTGGATGGAGAAATAAAAAGAAAAATGTCAATCAGACGGAGTCGACAATCTCTGATGCAAGCTCCGGACCCGGGAGTGAATCTGAATCTGAAATGCGTGGCATAGCAGCAACTAGTGTTCAAAGAATTCCGTCCCCGGGGGAAGAAATCAGTTTTATGTGCCAGGACCGCAGGTCATCTTTAAGACCGCGTGTGCAGCGGAATTACAAAGAAAACACAGGAACTACACGGGGAGGAAGAGGTACAGGGCAAGGCAAAGGAGGACAAAATGGGAAAAGGGGCAGAGGTCAATGGACCAAGAAATAAATGCTGGCAGCAACACCCAACTCACCATTGTTAACCTAACCAACGTAGCTCTGACACAAGATGAAGAAAACATTTTGAAACTTGGCCTTTCATATGCACCAAAAACAAATATGAACTATGCTGCAACTAGGACTGATATTTACAAAGCTGTACGAAAATTAAAACTAAAAAAGTTCCATCTACTAAAAGCTACTAATGATATACCCCCGGCAAGCAATTTTGTTTTGAGAGTTAAATCCCTGACACAAGAAATTGAGGGTTTGTGGAACAATGAAGGAATTGACAATGGGACATTGATTAGCAGTGGTGAAATCAGAACTGCCAATTTAACAAGTCCAATTACTCCCTTTAAACCATCGTCCACATTTATCCCTATCATGCCACGGGATAATCTAGATATTTTTCATGAAAATGTAACGAATGAAATCAAGACTCTACAGAGTAAAACTTGTATGAAAAATTTTAATACGACAAAAAAATAATGAACTATGAAGCGCTGATTAACAAATTAAGCAGTGACAAAAATATTATTGTGTGCCCTAGTGACAAGGGAGGTAACATTGTATTACAAACTAAATTGGCATATGACAAAGAAGCTTATGCTCAACTAAACAACCGGGAGCATTATGAGCGAATCAATGCAACCTCCACTAAAGCCATGCAAATTGAATACCATCAGAAACTATGGGGATGGCGAAATAAAAAACTGTTATCCGAGGCGGAATTTAAATTTCTATGGAATGATTTCCCAGTGATTCCGAAATTTTACCATATCCCTAAGATACACAAAGACTGTGTTAACCCCCCTGGCAGACCCATCATTTCAGCCAGGGGTGGTCTGATGGAAAATACCTCAGTTTATATTGACTATTTTTTGCAAGGCTTTGTAAAAACATTGGACTCATATCCAAGATACTGGGGATTTTTTATCAAAATTGCGCAATGTAGTATGGCAGGAAGGTGATTGGTTAATGGCGCTAGACGTCTCATCGCTATACACTAGCATTAAACATCAGGATGGTGTGGCAGCAATTAAATACTATTTATCACGCAGGGAATTTTTTTTTGAAAAGCACAATGAAATGTTGATAACTATGCTGGAATACAGTTTACACCATAACGTATTCATGTATAATAATTTACTATACAAACAACTCCAGGGAGTAGCCCAGGGGGCCAGTTTCTCACCAAGCTACGCATGTTTACACATGGGAGCTTGGGAGGAACTGGTCCTCCTGGTTGAGCATAAAGATATCATGGCTAGTAATGTGACAACATGGTACAGATACATTGATCTGTTTGTGATCTGGAGGGGCAGTAAGGTAGACGCACTAGAGTTTGTGACAAAAATCAATGTAAACTCGTGTAATCTTAATTTTACAGCAACTTTGAGTCAGCAGAAAATAGCCTTTTTGGATACAGAAGTATTTGTGAATGGAAATAGTCTTGAAACACGTCAATACAGAAAAAGCACTGCAGGCAATACCACGCTACATGCAGGCAGTGCACATCCGGCCCATTTAATTACAAGCATACCCTATGGGGAAATGATCCGGTTAAGACGACTATGTAGCAATGATCAGGAGCTACATTGGGCACAAGAATCTAGCATGGCCAGATTCTTAGAAAGAGGCTATTCCAAGAAAATTATCAGAAAGGCTATACAAAAATCTATGCTGATTACTCGCCCTCAGTTGCTTAGTAAATACTGTACCGCAGAGGATGTAAATATCCCAGAATCGGAAACTACAACCACCACTACTGTACCAATAGAGCTATTTCGAATTATATTAGGCTTTTGTAATCAACATAGAGAATTGCGAAAAATCATAAATAGAAATTGGCCAACAGTACTGAAGGATGTCATAATTGGAAATTTACTTCCCAGTAAGGCATCTATCACTTACAGTCGTGCACCTTCAATGAAAGACAAATTGGTTGATACTAGTCCTGAAGTGTTTAATAAAACCTCTTGGTGGCAGACTAACAAAAGTTTCTTTAAGTGCAAAACTTGCAAGGCCTGTGCACATGGCATCAATAAAAAGACCTTCAGAGATGGTTTTGGCAATAAGGACCGCACAATCAGTAAGGTCCTTACCTGTAAAACAGAATTTGCCATCTACATCCTGGAATGTCCATGCGCCCTACGGTATGTCGGGAGTACTAAACTCCCGGTCCATAAACGTATATTACAGCACCTTAGGGCCATTACAAATCAGGACAACACATATCCTGTAGCCAGGCACTTCAAGGAATTCCACCAAAGTAACAGTAATCAGCTACAGTACTATGTTATTGATTCCATATGTGCAAGTAGAAGGGGTGGCAATAGAGAGGCTCAGCTAAGAAAACTTGAGACCAAATACATTCTTCAGCTAGATAGTAAACAACCCAATGGTTTAAATCTTACAGAAGATATGTATACATGTTTACACTGAGGCCTCCAGAATTAGAACTATTGCTACTTAGTCATGTTGGAGTATTATACTGTTATACTATATGAATTTTAAACGGTTTTTAACTTTTGATAGTTATTTATTGTTTTATGTTTTATATTTCATCAATATTTATGATCTCGAAACAACAATTTGCACATAATATCGCTGTACTGTATATGCTGCCATTTAATTAGCACGTAGGTATACGTTTAACTTTACTAAATTCCTCCAATTCCTATTCGAAAACTCTTGCTTCATGAATTTGTTTAGCAATTGCTATTGATGTAATAACCAGCAGTGAGGTCAGTCCCTCTGTGATCAAGTCTGGGCTCAGTCTGATCCAGAGGAACCAGTCCAGAATGAATTTTAGACTCGTGTTTTTTCAATAACACTATGCACTTTATTTTATGAGCACTACTTGGGTATATGTCACTTTGGATGGTAGTTACACAGGGATTTATCCCGTTATTGAGTTTACTCTAGACCAGTATTTAAATATTGGTATTTGAAAACCTTGACAATTACAGGTTTCCATATGGTTTTTATGTTTACATTTGGCTTCATATTGCACATATATTTTTGCAACATGCAGGGAATGGATACTGTAGATATTAATGTATGTTTTAATTGATTTTAACATATATTTACATCCCCTCAATAAGCCATTCTTTTAATCGTCGTTGCTTAAAAGTATATAATTAATTTTTTTCCACGATGATATACTATGTATTTTACTAGCCTTTTTTCATGTCCATCCCATGTGATGTAATTAGACAGTGGCACTAGCACTTTAAAAGAAAACTTGCACTATTCTCACGTTGTCATGTGATCTAGGCTCGTTTTGAGCAGAAACGTTATGGCGACAGCACTCGAATAAAACCTGCATCTACGACTTTGTGGTCCGTGTCTGTTCTTGCCACACGTCTTGGGAAGCGGCAGCGTGTGGGGAACGGAGTTTTTATATATATATATATATTCACTGAAAAAACCATAGGTTATAGACCATATATAGTTAGGAATTAGCATTTACAAAACCTTGAAAATTCACTGAAAAAACCATAGGTTATAGACCATATATAGTTAGGAATTAGCATTTACAAAACCTTATTTTACTCACACAAAACCATTGAAATTCCATATATAGTTAGTTGCACTAACTATATATCGCGCACCCGCAATCCACTGCTGATGATGTCACATATTACATCATTCATGACATGGTCAGTGACATCACTGATGACATCACTGATGACATCTCAAATGACATCACTGATGACATCTCACTTGACATCAATGATCACATCACTGATGATATCATTCATGTGATAATACAATGCATCTCCTCACACTCTAATATAACCTCCATTACACCCAGTGTTAAATAGAGAGTATAATTTTTGAAACCATTGACACACCAATACTAGTTACTACATACGCACTCACTGATTCCTATGTCTACACACACATTCACTCATACAATCATTCATACATACAATCACTCATCTTTACAACACTATCATATGCACTCATACACCTATACGGAACACTCACACTCTGCCACTCATCCATGGAGTTACTCACACACCTAGTCAGTCCTGAAAAGAATCAATCACACTTCCATTTTCTCATCTATACAGTTAAACACAGAACACCTTACATTTTTGAAACATATACTAACACATACTTACTCTCTTATAGAATCACTGATACAAGTACACATTGATCTGCACAGAGTCACACACCTCCCAGCCAGCCATACACACACTCAGTCTCCCATACAAATACTTGTGCAACCAATCAATAACCCATATAGCTACTTATATAGCTACTGATCAACACATGCAGCAGCTTGCACAACAACAGACATACTGATGCACTTTCAGACAGTTTAGTCACTAACCCGTGCATTCAGTAAGACGCATTTAATCACTCACTCATACAGTCAATCACGCACCTACTAAAACCTTCATTCAGACACTTATACATCCACTCATTCTTCAATATGTAAAACATATTTAAACTTTACAGAAACACATAATCACTGGATGTTGTCATCAGTGATGTCACTGACCATGTCATGAATGATGTAATATGTGACATCATCAGCAGTGGATTGCGGGTGCGCGATATATAGTTAGTGCAACTAACTATATATGGAATTTCAATGGTTTTGTGTGAGTAAAATAAGGTTTTGTAAATGCTAATTCCTAACTATATATGGTCTATAACCTATGGTTTTTTCAGTGAATTTCATTGGTTTTTTAACAGCTAATATCTGTAGCTGTAAAATGTATTCTTCTTTAAATCCAAAAATATATTTTATATGTTTATGAATAATTTTTTTTTTAAATATTTTTTTTTCTTCGTTCCCGCTTCGCGAATCGGGAAGCTTCCCGTTAGCTGACCTTGATGCCGCGAAATAGACCGCGAGCCGGTAAACGTTTCTTTACCGCAACTGCCGCGTTACAAAACAACATCGTGACGCCTCCCGTCCGCATGACGTTTCACGTTGTCGCGTGATACGTCATATGACGTGCTACGTTAGCGAACTGGTACGCGAACCGAGTCGCAAAGCGCAGGTTTCTGGAAGCAAACCGGGAGGCCCTGCAAAGCGCTTAACGTAAACACAGCAGGTCATGTGACTTGGTAATAACACTTTTCATTGGTTCAATTCACTTTTGGTTTCCTAATGATGTAAGACTAGGTCATATAATCTAAAATGAACACTTTTCATTGGTTGAGAACTCTTGTTTTTCCCAAATGATGAAAATCCCTCCTTCTTTCCTCACTCTGACTTTCATCATTGTGAGAGAAAGACCCTTTGTGATCACTGAGCAATGGCTTCTTTAGTAGCTTCAGCTGGTGCTTCCCCACCACCTCCACCACATCCAAGGAAGAGTGGACCACCTGCTCAAGTTATAATTCAACAAGAAGAGGAAGAAGAGGAATAGGACGACGAGCACGAAGAGAGGCAGTTTTTGCCTGAGGAGCCCAGGACGTCTCACCGGAAAGAAAACTTCATTTGGCAATTTTTTTAAATTCCCAAAGGTGAGAAAAAAGTAAATGCAAGATACGTAACTTGCCTTATATGTCAAGATAGACTGTCCAGAGGAACCGAGAAAAAATACATTTTCGGAAACTACACAATGCATCGCCATATGACTAGGTGGCATCCTAACAACTACAGTGCTGCACAGTTTCGGAACGACCTAGATAATCTCCCTATTATGGCCAGAAGATCTGTTGTACCGGAAGTAACGGGACCAGAGGGCAGGGAGATGGTGCCAAATATACAAATGAGATTTGGTGAAGTAAAACACACCTGCGTATTTTGCGATGGATTCATTTCCTACGGAGAAAGAAGCATCACTCTGATCAACAGAGCTATTGACTATCATATGCAAATTTGTACGAAACGCCCAAAATAATAAATACTTTTTTTTTGTTTTGTTGCTCCTGTTGAGCCCTTTACAATGAATCGTTTTCATTGCCCCCTCCAAGAAAAACCCAAAAAAATATAAAACTGTTCAGAAAAATTCAAAAAAAGTAAAAAAATGTTCCGAAAAATAAAAAAAAAATATAAAACAAAAACAATAAAAAAAAAAAAGTTCTTTTCAGAACTACCTCCCCTTTATTAAAAAATTGGTACAATATTTGGAACTGTGCCAACCTCTATTTCTCTTAGTTCGCTCGCCGGTACGCGAACCGGAAGCGAACCAAAAACAGTAAGTATAAGGGAAGGAAACAGACACTTATGTTAAAAGAAAGACAGCTATAGGGGAGTAAACTAGAGATACTATTACCCGTAATCCACTGCTGATGATGTCACATATTACATCATTCATGACATACTCAGTGACATCATCAGCAGAGGATTGCGGGTTTTTTGGCAACGTGCCTTATCCACGGTTTAATAACGCTGCCTTTTGCTTTATATAAGTTTTCAAATTGTATGAAATATATACCAATAGGTCGTTATGAACCTTTAGGTAGTGCTTTTCTTCATGAGGTCTGGTCGCTTCCATACACATACAGATGTTTCAAAGATGATCAAGAAGTTTATCTGAATGGAGAGGAATGCACTGAGATGCCAGATCATTCACTAATGTGTAGGCACATACAGTTACACGGTTCATGCAACAAACACCGACCAAATATGGCTTGCGTGTTGCAAGGCACGCCAGTTCCTGCTATCATCCCCACGTTCAAGTTGTTGGAAAATGGTAGTTATTTCATGCTCAATAATGAAGATTGTTCTGGGTTAATTAAAAGTATTCCTTTTATCGTAACAGTAAGTGAACGGGTTATTTGCTGCAGAAATGTTCTATTTCCTCCCACACATGAACATAGGGAGTTTTCAATCTCGCCACAAATACCAACCTTGGGAGCAGATTTCAACGGCATGGCAAGAATAAGAGCTCTTTTGTCTCAGAGAGAGGTGGCCTTGAGTTTCGGCCCGTGAAACTTTCGTGCTTCACATAGCGAACACCCGTACAGAGATGCCGACCCTTTTCAATTCAGATTTGCCTTTCCATTTCAGCAAGATGGTTCGGACTATCTTTAACGCATCCTCCACAAAGGCCCTGGCGCACTTTTTTAAAGTTCTTACCAGTGGTCTCGTGACTTCATTTGAGAAAATCTTTGGAGTCATCCCTGCTTTCTTTCATTCTATTTTTTCCACTCTGCTTCGTGGATTGCCATTTTTACTTGCATTACCAGCGGACGCTCTTGTGCTTTTTTACATTTTTAAATATGGATGTCCCTCCTATGCAACCTCCCGCCCTGCAGCTGCTGACACTGTTCCGCAATCGCATGCTTGAATATTATGGCACAATGCCGTTGGCGATATTAAGCACGGCATATGGATTATCTTTTCGATTCTCCTACTTCACCTGTGTCCAGCCTGTATTTCACTGCCTGACCTGTGATTTCGATTGGGCCATTGATTTGTGTCTCTGCGGACCGGTTTCTCCTGACGTCGACTTTAATCAGCTGATGACTCCTATCATTACTCACGAGTTGGTTTGTCCTGGCGAAAGGATTATGGCTGTGGCATTGATGCATGGACTAATTGGTCCCTGGAATTTACTGGCGGCAACACAGTCTTTCTTGGAACAGAGCTTTCTTGAAAACCCACCGAGCTGTCCTCTGATGGTGATAGAGGATCCGGTGCTGGGAGAGCACGTATGTTCTTTTCCACTTTTAAATTGGATGGCTGAACTGTTTTCGGATGAAGACGGTGACTTCCTATTGGAGGCTGTTGCAGCTTATTTTGCATACACAGTTATGTCATAGACCTTTTTCATGTTTGATATGCTGAGTACTAGCATTTCATTGACAATTCATTGACTTATTTGTCAAGTTTTTATTATTTACCTTGCCTATTGGCTTAAGACTCGATAAAGTACTTGGCTGTTTTATTTTTCTTTAGCATTAAATTTTCCTAGTTTTTAATGCTTTACCTTGCGGACCGTCCACATATAAACTTGCAATCTGCTCTCATGAGATGGCACTTCTATTATCTTATTCAGTTCGTTTCCGGATCATGGGGAGGTGTCATCTAGGTCCTGGATATCTTTACACCGTGTTAAGTTAGCATGGGCTCATTACCGGTTTAAACGCCATTTTTCCTTTTTTGCAACTTCTGCACACGACACTTAGTTGTTGCTTTAGCTTTCAACCTAGTAGTTCATCGTGGTTTACATGAGAATAATATGTTATTGCTCTACTATCTGCTTTGCTTGTTAAACTATATCTGTACAGCGAGTGCTAAAGTTTCAAGAACAACACGATACAGAATTGTTATGAGGTCTGATCTCCACGACTTCATACTCATAACATAAGTGCAACTTCTGCCAATTCTGGGCATGAGGCGGGTTTTATATTGCTTTGCCGAACACACATACACAACACTTGATGCGGTTCACATGAAGAGAGAGCTGGTGTATGCTGATGTGATTCCTTCAAATCTAAGACACTAAAGTATGGGCACGCCCTAAACTAACACAAAGAGACCTTCTTAGCAAATAATATAATATGTGTATTAGGGAGGGTGAGATATAAGCAGCCGCGGGCCGTGGAGGGAGTTACGGTGAGGCGGGGAGGGGGAGAAGCAGGGTGGAGCCCTCTCCACCCTGCCCCTCCCCCTCCCCGCCTCCCTGCCCCACCGTAACTCCCTCCACGGCCCGCGGCTGCTTATAAGTGTTGCTAACTCTTATTCATTTACAGCATGTTAACATACTGTCACCATTCGCTTTTTATGTACTAGTAACTATGCTGGTAATTTTGCTACTGATAATATGTGTACTTGTATTATCTAAGATACTACGCCTGAGAAGACGGCATTAGTAAATAAACATTTCAAATACACATGTGTTCTTCTTAACTCCATGTTCTGGTTTCTAAGAAATATATAACGACCGACTGTTCATGAGTTCCACGTATCCTGAGGTACTATAAGTTCATATTCTGGATTGTCTAAACATTGAGAGTTTGTTATATCCAATGTGACACTGTACCTACCTTGCTAAGGGGTTTTTGATTACTAAGGTGAGTTTTGGGACACCCTAATTCGCCGAGGTTCCAATCCTCTGTCCACAGTTCTGTGTGAGAACAGAAACCCTGCGACAGGGGCACCCCCGACCCTTGCTGGAGCTTCATCACACTTGCGATACAACTCCAGCAATGCGCCACCTTTACAGCACAGATACATCACGCATCTGTGCTGTTTTTGCCCCATGATGCGCCGCATTGTAAATGCAGCACACCATAGCTGACGGAACAGCGGCACAGAATGACTAACACATCCCTGGTGATGCGCCAGTCATCATAAATCTATCCCTATGCTTCTTATCTTGTTAGAGATGAACCGCCATATGTATCATCAAAGTTTTTTGCATTTCCTAAATAGCGAACTATAAGGAATAAATAGCGATTCTTTACCATTCCTAGTTTGCGATGAGCTATTTGCTAATTACAAATTACCCATTCATTTCCTTCATTTCCATAGGGCGGTTGGACTCACTTTTAGCTCGAACGGCTGAATGGATTTCCACAAAACTTGGCAAAATTGTAGGGACTGGTAGCCCGATGTGCCTTTGCTATGTCTCAAGATATATGCTCCAGTGGTTTTTACGAAAATTAACTTTGAAAAATATATATTGGGCTACATTGGCCTATATATATGTTGGAGCCCAAATGTAGCCCAATGTAGCCCAATGAAGCCCAATGAAGCCCAATGTAGCCCAATGTAGCCTAAAGATGGCCGCCAGAGACGAAAAAAAACAAATGTAGCCCAAATATCAGCCAGATGTAGCCCAACTATAGCCCAGTGACAGAATGACCAATCAGCTTTGCAAACCTCCGTTACGCGAAGCGGAGCGCTGTTACAGATATATATCTTTTTTTGAACGTTAATTTCTCAAAATCCACTGGAGCACATATATTGAGACCTAGCAAAGGCACATCGGGCTACCAGTCCCTAATATTTTACCAAGTTTCGTGCAAATCCATTCAGCCGTTCGATTATTATTATTATTTTTTTTTTTTGCCCCGCGGGGCCCTTTTAAAACCTCCACATCAAACCTAGGGGGTCAGCGAGGATCTACTATTCCCCCTTATGGTCATTTGCCCCTTCGCTTTCGCCTCCTCTTGTCTCTCGATCCTACCGAGAGACAAGATGGCGGCCGCTACGGACTGTTTGGAATGTTGACAGACGCCGGAGAACCAATCAGCTTCGCTTCACAAAGCTCCGTTGCGCGAAAAGTACGCGTCCTGGAGCGCTGCCCGGTCCGCTGTTACAGATATATATCTTTTTTTAAACGTTAATTTCTCAAAATCCACTGTAGCACATATATTGAGACCTACAAAAGGCACATCGGGCTACCAGTCCCTACAATTTTGCCAAGTTTCGTGCAAATCCATTCAGCCGTTCGGGCTAAAAGTGAGGCCAACCGCCCTATGGAAAACTCAATGTTAAAAACACGTTTTGGGACCCCCCTTTTTTCTCGGCCCCCCCTTGACGAACCCCCCACAAATTTTCAAGAGCTGCTCAGAAACAAAATGTGCCATTTTCCTGAAAATTTCAGCCAATTCCGTCCACAAACGCCAAAGTTATTAGACATAGAATTTTCAAAAATCCCATAGAGAAAAAATCCTAACTATATATACCTACTGGCGACCGCCAGTAGGTAATATATATATATATATATATATATATATATATATATATATATATATATATATATATATATATATATATATATATATATATATATATATATATATATATATATATATATATATATATATATATATATATATATATGATCTCTTGCAGGACGTCCAGCGTATCTTATCTTATATCAGTTATTGCTTGTTTATTAACCAGTTTAATTATTGATTCATGCCATTTAGATTATAAGTTTGCTCAGTTATTGATTCATGCCTGTAGATAATGCATTTGGTATCTGAGACAGCCTTTGTTTAGAGAGTATTATGTAATAAACCCCAAGCCTTATTCTAAAAGTGATAGTCTTTGCATTTTGTTAAATAAAACTCCTTTTCAAAAGGTGCTGTTTGTTTTGTGTTGCAGTCTTGCTGTGCCAAGGGTGGTAAGACATGCTCAAAAGTGTATATTATTCAAGGTGCAATAGTATATTTGCCTTCCAGGTCGGAGTGCAGTGTTTGGGTGTGGCTTATGGGTGAGAAGCCACATTCAAAACACCGGACTAGCCCCCTCCCCGCAAATAATGCACAAGTTGTTATGGCGACAGGGCAATTATGTTGTGCGGCTTTAGGGAAAAAAAAAGCAAAAATTGAGAGTAAAGCTGAATCCCGATAACCCTTGGGAGAGTGGCATGGGGTTCCTATTGTGAGGAGCGCAAATTGGCTTAGGGGTGTTGGGGGAGGTGGAACCACAACGTGAGTGGATGATTAGGATCCAAACAACTGATGAAGGACTATTATCATGGAGACAACCGCCAAACGATGCGTGAGTCGCGCGCTGCCTCGGTTCTCAAGTGGCGGGTATGTAATAAGGGGAGTACGAGCAGTGATTTTTCATGTAAATAATCAGGCGAGTCTGGTACCCAAGCAGGAAGATGACAGAGTCGTGCGCTGCCTCTGCTCTCAAGTGGCGGGGTATATAATTATGGGAGCGCGCGTCGTGATTTTTAATGTCAATAATCAGGCGGGTCTTAAATCCAAGCAGGAAGTTAAAAGCACCTGACAACTTTTCCCTGGGGGGCCCGAAGCCGAAGCTCGAGCTAGTGTGGGGCCGCTCTCAGTAACGAGTTCAGACATGCTGAAATGCTTTTGAAACGCGCGTTCCCAAGGGAGCCTCTGAAGTGAAGAAGCGGATGGGGGAGCTTTTTCAGACTACCTTGTTTTTTAGACGCTGTAAAACAAATCCCACGCCACTAAAGGGAAACGTGTCCCTTGCGCCAGAGGAGAGTGAATAATGGCGGGAGTCAGCGCAGGCAAGACTCTCGGTGGGTAACAGTCTTCGTGGAAAGCGTTCTGAGAGGGCGCGGCTTTGACATTCAGGTGGCAGAAGGCCCGTGTGCTGTGATGCAAGACAGCCTCTCCCTTCGATAAGTAACACATCCAGACAGTGCTCCTCCAGACAGTGCTCCTCCAGACAGTCCTCCATGAAGAGGAAATCATTGCAGACAAGCCTCCTCAGTTCTTTGCTCCGTCATGGTGACGAGATGTGCGCATGCGGCGTGATACAAGACTGAGACTGGGCTAGGGTGATGTTGGAGACTTGGTTTTGTAGAGGAAGAGGGTAGAGCGCGGAGTCGCGGACAGACATGCTCCCTGAACTGCACTTGCCCAAGATAACTAGAAACGAGATGTGGGCGCTGCTGGTGTGCGCGTGCGGTTGCGAGCAGCAGCATGTTTCCAATTTTTGCGTCTGGAAACTATAATTGGAAACATATGCTGCACATAACCGCAAGCGTTAGGCCGTGGGCGTGAACATGGGTGTGACAAAAAGAGCCTTTGGCCAATTGCGTGCTGTCTTTGTTAAAAAGACGCACACAAAGGCCAATAGCCTGGGACAAAAGCACACGCACAAGCGTGTGGTGAGCTTTCTGAAAGCCCTTACATAAAGTCAAGCAGAGCAGCGCATGCGCGCTGCGCTAGGCTCAACCTAAAAAGCGCCCTTTTAACATTACAAGAGCTAGTGCTATACTTCGACTGCGTAAGAGGACTTACACTCATTCCATTTCACCAGTCCTCAAAGCGTACCGGGCTAAGGCTCAAAGCGCAGCACTCTTTGGAGCTAAAATTAGAGAGTTTACGGAAACCCAGAAGCTGGCGGTGGCAGAAAATAATTTTGTAAGATGACGCATCTCTGTTACGACCCCCACTCCCCTTCTCCCACCTTTATAGTTTACATGATTCCAGTGACCTAATAAGTCTAATACAGGTCGCAACACACTCCTAGAAGTATTGGCACCTACCTATACTTATATCATACAGTGCTATACTATCCATTAGGTCGAGCCTAGGCAGCACGCTCCTCTTGAAATCGCTCTGGACTTTCGGCCTAAGGCTTGCGGTTACAAGCAACATGAGCACACGCGCACCACTTGTGGGACGCTGCAGCTGCATTCCTCGCTCATGTTGCTCGTAACCTCAAGGCTTAGGCTGGAAGTCCAGAGGACGCTGTAGCGCTTTTACTTTCGCAGCCACGATCTGGACTTCCGGCCTGCTGCAATGTCGGTAGCTCTGGTCGTTAGGCGAACATCTCCTCGCTGTTCTGGGTCAGCCGGCAGTGAGTTTACACAAGGTGCGTGTGCGAGGGCCGGAGTGTTTGCTTTGAGGCAAGGCAGCTCATATGAAAGACATTAGTTTGCCACTGCCAGCCACGCCGCAATACTTACATTGTGCCTCGTCAATCATGCGCAATGGCATTCACTGGATAGTGAGACGGATCGAACTGTCATTGCAGGATCAGATGATACACATTGCGCCAGAGCTGCCAGATCTGTGTGAATTCTGACAGTGTGTTGGGCATTTTTAATTTTGAAGCCTGTCTGCTGTGCTCACCGCAGCTGGTGCTGCGGTGTAATGGTGGTTAAATGGCAGCAGAGCTGTGATCCACGCTGGTGCCGCTCAGCCTGCTCAGTCGGTTCCACGTGCACAGAGCCTGCCTGGACAGATTCGGGGATGCATGGATTGATTGTGACACTTACTAGGGGCCTCACAGCCAGGGGCTGCATTTAAGTAGAGAGCTTGCACACTTAATGTGCCATGGGCAACAATTAAACTACCAAATTAGGTCAGTGGGACAAAAGACAATTTAAACCCTGGCGTAGGGGTCAGCGCCATTCGTGCCCACAACAAATAATCCGTGCTGGACCTCAACAAAACAATAGAAGTAAGGCTGCAGTAACATTAGGGAGAATGTCCCGAATTGTGGCCCACACTGGGGCACGTCAGGGTAACCAATGTAGGTTGATGCCACACAGTCGGTCCGGACAGCCAGTGACAGTGTTAATACTCATTGAAAGGTGCACTACTTTCAAATGAAGCACTCGGCCACACGGCCAGAAACCACAACATTTTACACTGTGAGAAAATGTAAAAGGTACTTGAAGGTAGCACCTACATTTTGGTGTAGGTGTCTAGAATCAAAATAGGAATTTCATGACTAAAACAGTCTGGACACTGTAGTATACCACCACCACAGTAGTAGTGAAAATGCGTATTAAAATAAACGTGGCGTAACTGAATGGTGACCCAAAAAAAATCATGGATGACGAAATGTGAATAGGCAGATAACGTTGTGAATAGTGCAAATATATATGGTCTGCGGTTAGTGAGCTGTGGTTATGCATTTGTATCTTTTCACCACAGTTTAAACTTTGTCTGTTTTAGTCATGAAATTCCTATTTTGATTCTATTCTTAGATATTCCCCTGATGAAGGCAGGATTGCCGAAATGCATTGGGAATGAATGAATGCATTAACGTTTGTTATATGGATTATTGATACCTACATCAAAACTGTATCAGAGAGTCAAGAAGCATTGATATTCTCTTGGATTTATGTAATGGAAATTAAAATTTATGAAAACAACTTGAAGTAGCGTTGAAGAAAATACTTTTTGTTTGAATCTAGCTGTTTCCCAACAGCGCCTTGAAATCTGTGCCCGGAAAGACACCTACACCGCAATGTAGGTGCTACCTTCAAGTATCTTATTACACTCCTGAGCGAGGAATGATTTTCTGGAGCACGATATAATCACAAGTGTGAGACTTACCTTGATAGCTGTGCACGGTCCCACTTTCATATAAAATGTAAAAGGTAGTCAGTCCCTTGTTCGAGTTGAAATGGCATAAAGACACACATGGGCAGCTCTCAATATTTATTTATGGCACTTTACAACTTACTTTCTGTCACTAAGAAAATGCGTGACCCTACTGTCTTTTAGGAAGGAGCTTAAGACGTGGTTGTTCTGTAATTAATCCCCCTCTGCCATGATGGTTGTGTTGTGCTGGGTCTGATAGCGCCGGGACACTCGGTCCGAGTAGCTGAGCGCTTAACAAAACTCTATATAACATAACATAACATAACAATAAACCCTATGATCGATGACCAGGTGAAATTGAAGTCTGTTTAAGTACCACTCCTAACCCACTGGAGCACCGGCTGCTGAGTGAACCCCCACGGAAGCCACTGGAGTGGTTCAGCAGCCCAAGGCACACCAGTTCACAGCGTGCAGCTGCTGAGCCTCAGAATCATGCCCAGGCCAGTGGTTGGCGCTGGGGTCATTGAGGCCACGATGAGGCACCCCTAGGAATTCCTGCTGGCCTCAAAGCAATTAAGTGGATGCCTGAAGTGAACTCTTACTGTGCTTGAGCTATTTGCTTAAAATTAATAGCGCATTCTTGCAAGATGCATCAAATCTGCAATTTGTTGAATTAACACAAGTGGACTGTCACTTCTTTCACTGTAACATGGCCGCAGCAATTATTGTATTGGTTTTTATATAGTTCCTTCCATATCTTACGCTAAGGCTAAAGTGCTTCTTTGTGTTGGTAATAATATAGCAAATTGCAGCCTTTCAAAGGCATAGACCATTGCAGTTAGCTCTTCAAACGTTCTAGCCCACATTGACTAACTTTTCGAAAAGCACAAGAAGATGAAGTGATTTGCCCAGAATCACAGGCTGCAGAATGACGCGGAGACTCAAACTTGGTGCCCCAGTACCTAAGTCGGCTGCTTTGGCCATTACGCCAGATCCTCTCCCTTGCGATCTTCTGAAGGCAATAGCTGATTTCCACGCTCCAAATTTAAAAATTGAGGATTGTTATTTTAAATTGCAGGTGCATTCATGCTCCGTTCGGAACCGCATGATTGTTTGCCTGTGTTCTTGTTGTCTGCATTGTCAAGACGCGTTCACTTGCAGTGCAAGTTGTAAACAGGGCTGTAAATAATGGTCGTATCTTGTCATATTGCTTTAGATGGCACGGGAAAAGGTGGATGCGCAACACAATGAACATCGGGAGGATGGTAATGAATTCAAAGTCCCATTGAGAGACTCCAGTTCATGGATACCGGCACAGCTGCAAAGCTTTGCCCTGCGGGAGGGAGTTAGAAGACTGCCATTATGTAATATGTGCACTCCACACGTCTTTTCAGCAATTGCTTCAGATTGCTGGGTCATGGCCTATGCTTACTACAGGGCTTTAAGTGGGATGAAAAAACTGGGGGGTCTCTCAAAGGGGCGTGGCCAGTGTAATTAGGGGCGTGGCTTTAAAACACTCACTAAAAATATGTGCCGCCCGACTTGTTTTTTGCTGTTTCGGTCATGGCATCCAGACATTGATACAAGCAACATCATACCTACACCAAGTAAGGACTATTGGCTTTGTCAATGATTATTAGTTGCAGAAGATAAATAAACTGCAACTATGGCTTCTATATAATATTGACAAAGCTTCCAATTAAAGCCCTGGTGACGCTACCACAATGTTGTTGCTCTTGCGTTTCAGAAAGAGAAGAGAAATACAGAAAGAAAATGACAATTTAAAGGATTTCCCTTCCTCCACAACGCTCACCTGGCATGACGTCATGCCGTAACTTCTCCACTAATGAGAAGTGAGCAGTGTGAGCAGCGCACATCAATGTGCATGCAGGCTGTCGCGAAACTGGTCTCTATCGGGCTTTGTTTTGCATCCTGGCTTTTTTTTCTGGACTGCAGTGACAGCAAACTGCTGTCACTGCAATCTGGGGAGAAAAACGGTCCGCCTGTGTCAGGGCTCAAAACAGAACCCGATAGAGACCCGTTTCGAAGCCCCCTGAAAAAAACTGCCGGTGCTCAGACCCCTTGAAACCCGGCCCACTTAAAGCCCTGGCTTACTAGTAGTGCTGGAGGCGTATCGCTCATAATTTGCAAATTCCACAATTTCCATGCGTTCTGGCAATGTGAACAACCGTTTGATCCGTTGACTTTATTTTATGTTAGTGGTTATGTCCAGCGAATGGCATCACCCTCAAGGCAGTTGTATAATCCGAGCTGCATTTGTTGCAAGATTTTTCCTAAATACATGCAAATTGTATCGTGTCTCTGTATTAACGTTTAAGAGTTAACCGGCCACCTAACAACGAATTCTTAACTGGACCTCACATGAAGCATTTCCTCAATGTGTGGCTCCTTGTTTTATTTAAATAGACAAGGTGGGCTCTTAACTTTCTATTCTGTGCAGTTCTGAAATGTATCGAGCTTGAGACCGAGTTCCTTCAGACAGTCCCTCTACAGACCCTCTGTTATGAAGAATGCAGTGTTCATCTTTAACCGAAGGGTATGTTCTGCTGACGTTATTCAAGCTCTTTGCGCTTTTGGCTGAGGCATGTCCTTGGCTAGCTGCAGTTATACTGTCAGTCTTTTCTGCCACCAACCAAAACTCATTACCTCCCTACTATATGAAGTTGTAATGGGGATTTGCTGGGGCAGAGAGAGGACCAGAACAGGGTTCTCTGTTGAGATATCCTTTACAGAAATGCATCTTGTTAGAGAGACATTAATGTACAGTTTTGTTAGTTGAAATAAAGCTGCCACAATGCGGAAGGACTGTGACAGTACTCGCCTTTTCGTTGTCCTTTCTAGTAGTGTTCTGTTCAGTGCAGCAAGACACAGCCTGTAAACAATGCATTATTCACAGGATGCTCTTAGTACGGTCAGGAATAGGCCACACACCCTGAATAGAGCACCCTGATGCACACATTGGATAATGTGCTGAATGGCTCCACGCTTATAAGGTCCAAAAGGCGAGACCTATTGGCTATGCCAATGCTTGTTTTTGATTGGTCTTTAGGTCATGCTGCTTTCCGGATATATAGTACTTAATTTTGTACCCGGGCTAGATTTGTTGTGTAATACTTTTTAACCAGTCTGTCTAACTTGTTTTCATAAAATAAATTTATGGGGGTTATTGTGTGCATATGCAGTTGATGTTTTATCTATTCTTCGATTATGCTACACTGCGGTTATTTGTTGTATAACTCTATACTCTAATACAACAAGCACCGTGTGATGGAATACTGCCCCCTTTGTCTGGGTTTTCGATTATGCAAATCTTCTGATACTTTTGCAATTCATGAATACGGAGCTAAGATTCCCGCCTTGCGCACTTAATCTTTATTATTATTATTTTTTTTAATGTTGTTCAGATATATGCATAACAAAGCAAAATCATATGTACAAACTGCAAAGCACTATACAGAATTGTATCTTTACATGAGTTATTACGTTAGTGTAAATTGAGGTCAAGTATATTCTCCAGCGTGTTCTGTTCTTTTTAAGAATTATCACCATATACATTAAAACAACAAACAAGGTTATAATTACTGAGACACTTTAGCGGCATGTGTGGACTGGGCGGACAGATTTTCTGGGCACCTGAATAGGTGGGGTGGGAGGGTTGGGTCGCTGATATTTAGCTATTTCGCGTGTTTCAGAATAGACAATATACATATCTGGGAAGGTATTCTAAACAAGTCGACAGGTGTTTTGGCAACTGTTGTGGCAATCCTGGCAATGTTGCAGCTAGTGTAGGCTTATAGTAGTCTGTTAGAGCTTCGCCTTTTTCTCTAAGCCTTCATCTTTATTACCTTTAAAACAATTCTGTTGCTCTTGGACCCATATGAAATGTACTCCTTTTCACATTAACATTGTTAACATTCCGTTTGCCAACAACATTTCAGACAAATTTAGATTAGTACTCTATTAGTCCAAGAAAGGAGAGTAATTGTTCCTGGTCTATAAGTGTAGATCTCAGGGAGGGTAACAAATCCTTCTTAGGTTTAACACAATCAGCAGATGTGTGCCCTAGGTATTCAACCTCATCTACTAAAAATTCCCATTTCTCTCTCCTTAACGTTAACCCAGAGTCAGATAACCAGTCCAAGGCTAATTGTAAGGTAATATTGTGACTCTACATTATCTATGAACACAAGGATGTTCATCCTGAAAATAGATGACGTTGCCCAAGACGCTAAGAACTTCATTCATCATTCTTTAGAAGACAATGGCCACAATAACCCAAACGGCATTGTAGTAAACCGCCTTCCATGGTAATGAAAGCTGTTAAAGGCTTGGAACTAATGTGAAGAAGTATTTGATGGTACGCGTGTTTGAGAACTAACTTTGAAAATAATGTTACTCCTTTGAGTAGCAAAATGAGCTCATTAATATTTGACAATGGAGAATTATTGGTCACAATATTTTTATTTAGATTTCTTAAATCCACACAATCTTAATTTTCCATCTTTTATTCCCCGTTATAACAGGGGAAATCAAATTAGATGTCTCAAAGGGTCCAATCAACCCGCTCTAGTGCATGTCACCCAACAGTTAGTAACCTCCTCCCTTACTAGAATGGGTACTCTTCTAACTTTCTGTTGTACAGGGACAGCTCCGCGCTTCAATTTTATTTCAAGTGCGTATCCTTTTAGTTCTCCCATCTCCTCTCTAAAAATATTTTTGGACCCCTGCATTTTATCTTCTGATGTAGTATCCTCGCCACCATTACCCGAGTGGGTGCCAGTGGACTGATGATAATGTGAAGGTCATATTGATGGAACCATGCCAAAATGGGAGGCCCTGATTCAGCCACTTGCCCTTTGCTTTTTTTTTGCAGTCCTTAAATTTGATATCAGTGCTCATATACCCTATGATATCTATTTATCTCACCGATACCGACCAAGATTGATATCCTTGGGTAGTAATTGTACTTGGGGCCACATAAACATACTTTTAGGTATAATAGTACATAGTGAGTCAGAGTCAACCATCAATCCCACCAGCTTGATCCTGATCGTGAACTCTTCTTCCTACCACCCATATCATGACAATCACCTACACATAAAACCATGTCCGAGCTTGTACTACCTTTTAAAATGTTGCTTCCTCCATAAGTTACGCCACCTTTCCTTTCCTATTGTCTCTGCACATCCTGGCAAAGTGTCCCTTACGCCTACACTCCTTTCCTATGGCATAGCAATTCTTGGCATCAGTTGCCTTACCTCCTGCAAACTTTGTTAGGTGCTATTATTGGTGGTTTTTGCAGGTTTAGCTACCCACTTAGAAGTTGCGGCAACCTCTTCATCATATTTTTATATAGATTACACATCTACCCCTTTGACGTCCTTACGTTCCATCTCCCGCATGCAATATTCCGATTCTTCTGCTACTTTTGCTATTTTAAAGGCATCTTTCAAAAAGTGATAATTTGCAGACCACAACCTCCCCTGCATCTTCCTACTCCTGCACAGGACAATAAGTTGGTCTCTTATTTGATCTGTCATAGCACAAAATTTGCACTTGACAGACAATTCCCTTAACCTCGTTATAAACTTATTCACATATGCCCCCGATCTTTGTGGTTGTGTATAGAATTTGTATCTCCTCATAACCACCTTTGAACTTTTTTGCAAATTTAAATTCCAGTCTTTTTCTTGCTTCACATTATACATCTATCGCATGCCCTTCATGATCAACAGCTGCAGGCAAATATCTGCACATGTGCTGCCCTTCCTTCCCAAGGTATAATAGCTATTTTTCACGAGAGCAGAATTCCTGTCCGTCCAAAGCCTCTAAATAGTTATCTAAAATATCTACCCGCTCTATGGGTGGCACATCTGGCAGTGCTAGAAAGACAGGTTGCGATGTTATAGAACACACTTCTATGACAAATTACTTCGGATATAAATCAATTGAGCTAATTACCTGGGATATAAACACATGCTAACAAAATAATCAGTTTAGATTAAAAAAAATGCTTTAACATATATATCACAATACTGTAAATGTGCACTAGCAGAAGGTCCTTTCCCAAATTGCCAGGAAATTACACCATGTGTTCTTCCCTTGCTGACATGCACTCCTATAACGTTCCTCCTGTACTTGAGAAGCACAGTGCTGGGATGACAATGGCTTCTGTGATGGCTTGACTTTACTATGAAATCCCCGTAAAACTCATGGTTGTTTAATTTTCCTTTTTTAAATTTAAAAATCGGATACTCGCCGTAGTCTGGCCGAAATGTCACTGTAGAGAATTCTCCAAAGGAAATCCAATGCTACGGCAGGCCGCTGTAGAGTACGTGACCATTGCCGCGATAACATTGTACATTCCTGTAACACATACTCAGTTCACTTTACTGTACAGATTGCTACCTCATATTTTGGGTTGCTCACTAATGTCACTTTTTGATTGTTGAGTCATGTAACCGATGGTTTGCACTTGTATTCTGTTCTTATATTTTATCAGTACTATACTTCCAATTGTATTTTGCACTACTCTGCACAAGTCTGCAACTGCACCCATTTTCACTCTTCTCTCCTGTAATGCACCGACTGCTACCTCATACATTTTGGTCGCTCACTAGTGTCACCTTTACTGCCTTTTATTTCAGTATTATACTCCTACTTGCATTTTGGGCCAGAATGTTTGCCTTTTATTGCAGTATTATACTCCTACTTGTATTTTGTACATTCCTGTAACCTATACTCAGTTCACTTTACTGCACAGATTGCTACCTCATATATTTTGGGTTGCTCACTAATGTCACTTTTTGATTGTTGAGTCATGTAACAGATTGTTTGTATTTGTATTCTGTTCTTATATTTTATCAGTACTATACTTCCAATTGTATTCCGCACTACTCTGCACAATTCTGCAACTGCACCCATCTTCACTCTTCTCTCCAGTAATGCACCGACTGCTACCTCATACATTTTGGTCGCTCACTAGTGTCACCTTTGCTCCCTAGGGTACCTCTTATATGCTGGTTGCTCCCTAGTGGCACTTCTGCCCACTAGTGCCATTTTTTTTGATCCATGTAACCTGTAGTGTTTGCATTTGCATCTTGCTCCTGCATATCATTATTGTTCACCCTCCCGCACTACCTATACCGCCATACCAACATGGATCCCATCGGCAAGCACACATATAAAATCAACTACCCACCCTTGCTCACCAATAAAAGCCGCTAAACGCTTTAAACACGACCTCCTTAGGTCCCACCCAGAAACCCCCTTTGCCGACTCCTACTTCTCATCGGTCAATGGACCCTTGAACACCGATATCATCTTCCACACCACACGCAGAGCTCAATGGAAAAAAGCGTTCCTCACCCTACTCACCGTCTCCACCATCAGGAAATCCGCCCATGGCCTAACACTCACCATCACACCATCCCATCTCTTCCCAGGCAGAACCACCATCACTATTTACAATAACGGGATTGTCCTAATTCAATCGACAGACAGGACCCTGGAACTACTTGACAACCTGTTCCCCCCTTTCAAAGAGCACCTATCCAATCCTCGGACTTACACTCATATCACCCACGGTCCTACCACCCCTGACGTCACAGCACCCACCCACAACCCTCCTAACCCAGTTCAGCACCAGAACGACACTCACCTCACCTTCACTCCCAGCACCATAGTCAATTACCCACCTGCTGCAGCTACCCCTTCCCCACCCCTCAATCACAGACACAGCCCCTTCATACACCACCCGCTCCCCCATCCCCCTACCAACCCTCGTACCCCCGCTCAGCTTCCCATATCCCCCTCCACACTTTGCACTCCCGTCCCGTCCTTCACACCAATCTTCTCAGAACACCCCTCCTCCCCCAACTGCACCCCACACAACATGACTCTCTCTCCGCCTATCTCCCCCCCCCACACTTAGCACTCCTGTCGCGCCTAGCCTTCACCCTTCCTGCAACCTCTCACCCCCCACTCTCACTCCCCACTATCCCACCTCCACCCCCACCCCCAGCCTCCACACCGCCCCCATTCACCCTTCCCCTCTCAGCACTGATGCCCTTCCCAATAACGCCAACACCACCCCTAACACCAATCCTCCCTCTAACACTTCCAACCCCTTCACCAGCTCAACCTCTCCTCCCTGATGCCCCCCCTTCTCCAGCAACCTATACGCCTGCTCACCGCCAGTACCCTCCCCCAAATCCGCGCCCAACACCACGCTGGACATGATTATGTCCACCCTCCTCCAAATGAAAGAAGAACTACACTCCATTAAAGAGTTGCTCATCACACACCCCAGACACCCTCCTCCCATCGCCACCTTTACACCTAATAACACTTCCCACTCACCTACTACTCACCGTACCACACAACACTCCTCACACTGGACCTCTATCCCCTCTCGCAATACCACCAATCGCAACATCAATCGCAATCGCAATACCACCAAGCGCAATAATCCCTTTACACCTAACACTTCCTCCTCACCTCCCTCTCGCCTTATCACACAACACTCCCCACACTGGACCTCTATCCCCTCTCGCAATACCGCTAATCGCCCCAGACGCACCACCAATACAATCTCAGATCATGACATACACACCCTTCTCCACTCTTACGTCCCGGCTCCCCAAAATGGCCTAGACACCAACCAGCTGTCCATCCCAACGATTATCTCTAACCCCCTCAGGCACCAAAAGGATAACAACAGAGGCTCCGTCCCCAACAACCTCACAAATGTACCTCTCACTATAGAACCTTCCTCCACCCTCTGCACCCCTAGCCTCAAATGCATACTTCTCAATTGCAGATCGGCCCAAAGACACTCCGCGGGGGTCGCCGATCTCATCATTTCTCTGGAACTAGATCTAGCCATTCTGACTGAAACATGGCTGTCTGATTCTTCTACACCTATCATGGATATCCTAGTCCCCCCCAACTACTGTATCATTAGACTTGACAGGTCCAAAAAGACAGGTGGTGGAATTGCCTGTATTTACAGAAGCAACCTCTCAGTTATTAAAGCGTCCGCCCCCTCTCTTACTTCCTGTGAATACCTCTGCCTTGATGTCATCAACGAAAGCAAATCGGTATGCTCACTACACATCAAATACCACCCACCTGGGGACAAGCTCTCCTTCGTCCAACAACTCATGGACACAATCTCAACCAACTCAAGACGGCAAAACACCCAAATTTTCCTTGGCGACTACAATCTCCATTGGAATGACAGCAGTGACACAGTGGTAAATAGCCTCAAAATCTTCCTCAACGCCCTTGATCTCACCCAAATATGCAATAGCCCGACCCGTGAGAAAGGCTCTATCCTCGACCTTATCTCCAAAGAGGACGCTATTCAACTTGAGTCAATCCAACCTTGTGACTGGTCAGATCATCATATTGTCTCCTTTCTTATCAATGAAAAAATTTAATTTAACACAGTTCAACCCTCTAAGCCCAAAGTTTGGAAAAGAGACATGAAGAAACTCAACCCAAATTCCTTACCGCCTAACAGCTGCAATCTCCTACTTCCCCCTGCCGGCGCTACGGACGTTCAACTCCTGACTGACCAATATCTCAATGCTATGACCACAATAATCAATGAGGCTGCACCCATGCAACTGAAAAGAGTTTCGTCCAAGATCTCCAACCCATGGTATGACGGGAGCCTCAATGAAGATAGACGGGCCATGCGAATGGCAGAGCGCACCTGGAGGTCAGCCCCCTCTGCACTGCACCTAAAAACACTGAAGAAACAGAGAAACGCCTACTTCAGGAAAATAAAACGCTCAAAAAGAGATTTCTTCAGCCTCCAGCTCGCCCAAGCAAAAAACCGCCCAAGAAAACTGTTCGAGCTAATCAGAACACAATCCAAAGAACAACCCCAGACACTCAGCACCATGAGCGCTACACCTTCCTGTGAAGAATTCTCTGCTTTCTTTAACCAAAAAATCGACAACATAAGAAGCGATCTCCTCAATGACGCAAGCCTCTACTCCAACCCCCAACACACAGCAGCATCTGAACCAAAGAACAATGCTACATGGTCATCCTTTGGCACCTACTCCGAAGAAGAAGAAATTGGCAGACTGATCAGCACCCTGAAACCATCCAATCACCTCACTGACCCTCTTCTTCCTAACGCTGTAAAAGACTTTACCCCTCTGCTCCTCCCACTCTGGACTAAGATTATCAATAGCTCTCTTCAACAAGGATCAATCCCTAACGCCCTCAAAGTCGGACAAGTCACACCGCTACTAAAAAAACCAACAGCAGACCCCACCGATCTAAACAATTACCGTCCTATTACAAATATCCCCACTCACGCTAAACTGCTGGAAAAATGCGTACAGCTACAACTGACTAAACACATAGATAAGTTTGATCTCCTCAACGCTCATCAATCAGGCTTCCGAGCGGGGCACAGTACCGAAACTGCCATGACTCACATAGTTGACGACACCCTCCAAATCCTAGACCAAAACGATACCTGCCTCCTCATCCTTCTTGATCTCTCCTCAGCTTTCGACACAGTTAAACATGAGAACCTACTCGATCTGTTAAACACAAGAATGGGCATATCTGGGACTGTTCTCAAGTGGTTCACCTCCTTTCTACACAACCGGTCTCAAAGATTCAAAAGCAACAACCTGATGTCCTCTCCGGTACCTGTATCGCTAGGCGTCCCTCAAGGATCCTCCCTCTCCCCAATACTGTTCAACCTAGTTATGGAACCTCTCACTACTTTGCTACAAGCATCCAATGTTCACTTTCACATGTATGCCGACGACACCCAACTTTATCTCAAAATACAATCTCCCAAGGACATCATGCTTCTGAACACCACGATTAGAAACACCCAATCCTGGCTTGCCGAGAATCACCTCAAACTCAATGCGCTGAAGACTGAGTTCCTCCTGATCTCACCTCCCGCAAAAATCTCTACCGCTCAAACATGGCTTAAGCACCTAACCGCTCTAAATGTACAACCTACCATCGTAGACTCAGCAAAATCTTTAGGCATAACACTCGACGCCAATCTCAACATGCAGCAGCACATCAGCAATAATTGCAAACACAACAATGATGGACAGAATGTGGATCAATGTCACACATTCACCCCAGTCCAAAGATCTGGGCCCAAATCCATCGTTTTTCCACTCCACACCACCCTGGGTTAGACAATGGCGATATGCAAATCTGCGCTGACCCTGTGCCCCATGGGAACAGTCCAGTCCGAACTACAAAAGCCATGTCCTTCCCAGAACGGAAACAAGCATCCGAGGACCGGCCCGGTTTCGAGGTAACACCTCTCATCAGCCCGGCTAGCTTGATTCCAGTGGTGTGGAGTGCCTGGGACTCACGTCTGAGCATCCCCAGTACACTTAGAGCGGTAATTGCAAACACAACAATGATGGACAGAATGTGGATCAATGTCACACATTCACCCCAGTCCAAAGATCTGGGCCCAAATCCATCGTTTTTCCACTCCACACCACCCTGGGTTAGACAATGGCGACATGCAAATCAGCGCTGACCCTGTGCCCCATGGGAACAGTCCAGTCCGAACTACAAAAGCCATGTCCTTCCCAGAACGGAAACAAGCATCCGAGGACCGGCCCGGTTTCGAGGTAACACCTCTCATCAGCCCGGCTTGCTTGATTCCAGTGGTGTGGAGTGCCTGGGACTCACGTCTGAGCATCCCCAGTACACTTAGAGCGGTAATTGCAAACACAACAATGATGGACAGAATGTGGATCAATGTCACACATTCACCCCAGTCCAAAGATCTGGGCCCAAATCCATTGTTTTTCCACTCCACACCACCCTGGGTTAGACAATGGCGATATGCAAATCAGCGCTGACCCTGTGCCCCATGCAGCACATCAGCAAGGCAACGAAAGGAGCGAACTTCCAAATCAATACCTTGAGAAAACTTAAACCCTTCCTTCCAGCCAAAGACTTCCAAACTGCAGTACAATCTATAGTTATCCCGCACATAGAATACGGTAGCACCGCCCTCTGCGGGCTCCCCCTAACTACAACGGCACCCCTAAGAGCGTCCCTTAACGCTGCAGCGAGACTCATCACTGGCTCAAAAAAGCACTCGCATATCTCCCCTGACTTTAAATCCCTGAACTGGCTACCTTTTGAAGCCAGAATACATCTGAAAATAGCCTGCATGACACACAAGGCTGTACACATGAACTCACCCGCCTACCTCACTCAAAAGCTGACAATTTCTGGTGGCTCTAGAACTACTAGAAGCACAAACAATCTTCTGCTGAAGCCTCGAAGATTTCGGAAGGAAAAAACCTATAAACGCTCCTTCTCAGGAATGGCACCCAGGATTTGGAACTCACTCCCTCCTGAAACCAGGCTCATCTCCTCCAACAAACTTTTAAAGAAAGAAGTAAAAGCGATCCTCATGGCCAAATACACACGATCTATTATTCTGCATCTCTCAAGAATCCGCTCTGTACTACCTGCCTGACCCCTTGGACTATTTGTATTACTTGTTTTATCGACTTATTTGATTGTATACGTTCCCTCTTTGTACATTTTTATAATGTTGACGCACCTGTCTGACTTTGCATACTGTACCTACACCACCTCAACTTTCCCTACTCTTGTACTTTTGATGCACCTGTGTGACTATACACCCTGTACTCATCTCCTACCTCAACTATGCCTATCTTCATGCTATGCATTTTAAGATCGCTTAAACAAGTATATGCTCCTTATTTTTGTACTTTTATATTATTGGCGCAACTGTTTGACTATGCACCTTGTACCTACTCTATGCTAGAAGACACTACCTCACCTTTGACCTACCTCTTTTGACCTACCTATGTAACTATGCACCTTGTACCTAACTACCTCAACTATTACAGTCTATTATTCTATGACACCCTTGTCCTTGTAAAGCGCTCTGATATCTGCAAAGATCTTGTTCGCGCTATATAAAACTTTCAAAATAAAAATAAATAAATAAACACTGCATTGAGGAGTAGGCCACTTTGTCGCTCGCGCCCTGTGCAATAACAGTGTTAAGCATGCTTAGAGCTAGACCGCTCTGGTACTCGTAATGGTTGTTATAACAACGCTCAGCTGGGCCACACTGATGCCTTCCCTGTTGTCCGGAAAACCCCAGCGTGCTCCAACGCTCGTGCTAAACTGCTCAGTTGGACACTTCTACACTTTTCCCTGTTGACTTAGCAACACTCGGCGCCCTCCAACGCTTGCGACATCGCTATGAAACTCCTCAAGGCCACAAAAAGGAAGGTAGCTTTCCTAGTGGCGATTACATCAGCTCACAGGGTGAGCGAGATCCAAGCTCTCTGCTCAAAAGAACCATACAGTGTTCCATCTCAACAGAGTTGTTTTGAGAACCCACCCCTCCTTCCTTCCAAAGGTGGTGTCAGATTTCCATGTCAACCAGACCATTTCGCTACCAACCTTTTTTTCCTAATCCCTCTACTCCAGCTGAGAGGTCACTCTACTCCTTAGACCTAAAAAGGGGTTTAGAATTCTATTTGAACAGGTCTAAATAGATTAGAAAATCTGATCAACTTTTTAATAATTACGGTTCGATCAGAACAGATTTTCCAGCCTCCAAGCGTTCCATGTCCAGGTGGATAGTTTCATGGATCAAACTGGCTTATCAGTTAGCACAAACGCCACTTTGGTCTAGGCCCAAGGCTCATTCCACTAGAGGAATAACTGCTACAACTGCTTTCCTGAACAATGTACCGATTTCCGAGATATGTAAAGCAGCCACTTGGAGATCTATACATACATTTACAAGACACAATTGTATTGAATAAGATACCAGAGCAGATAACCAAGTAGGCCAGGCTTCCTTGAGGAATCTGTTCCAACACGGATTAATTCTGGTTGTTTGTTGGGTCATTCCATATAATTTGCCTGCAGGCGGAGGATGGGCTTGCAATTCTATTCAGTGCTTATGACTATTGATGAGGATCCCCTGGAAGAGAAGGATAAGTTACTTACCTGTAACAAGACTGAGGTCTTGGTCTTTGGGAAGGACCAGGATGTCTGGTCGAGTGAGTGGTGGCCTTCCTCTCTTGGTACCTGCCCCACTCCCTCTCAATCTGCCAGAAATCTGGGTGTGGTGTTTGATACTTCACTCTCGATGTCTCTTCAGGTGAATCGGACTGTCGCAACCTGTTGGGGCGTGATCAGGACGCTCAATAGAATTCGCAGCTATTTGTCTCTTCAAGCACGTAAGCAGATTGCAGTCGCCCTTGTTGGTTCCAGGTTAGATTATTGCAACTCTCTCTACATGGAGTCCAACAAGGGCCTCATACATCGGCTGCAAATCGTGCAGAATGCTGCTGCACGTTTTGTCCTAGACCTGTCTAGGGCTTCTTCTGCTACTACTGCGAGGAGAGACCTACATTGGCTGCCTATTCAGCACAGAATTTATTTTAAAATTCTTTGTCTGACCTACAGAGCTCTTGAGGATGGACCTAAAGGCGCTATCAGCTCCCTGCTTACTCGCTACCATCCTACAAGGTGTCTTCGCTCTTCGGGACTATTCCAGCTTGTTGTCCCTCGTTTCAAGCTCACCAGATGGGGAGCCAGGGCCTTCTCTGTCGCTGCCCCCCAGCTCTGGAACATCCTGCCTATGGAGATCAAGACTCTACCTTCTCTAGCGTTGTTTAAAAAGGCCTTAAAAACGTGGTGCTTTTCAAGGGCCTACACAGGCTTAACCGCAGGGTTATTGCTATGAGCTGGTTCTGGAATTAGGCGCCTTGACGCCCATTGGGCTAAGTTTGCGCACGATAAGACTCCCTTTATTATTATTATTATTATTATTAATCCTAGTTCTCTTCCAGGTGTATCCTCATCAAAGTCATAAGCAACCCACCCGCCTCCCCAGGTAAATGAGACTGTGTTATTGTTATATCTTTGTGTCCTGACCTTTGGGTCTCCGCAAACACCAACTGACCTAAATGTCACCCCTGAGGCATGGTGGGAAGCTAGGGGTCATGGCTGCCTTAAAGGCACGGTGCCAGTTTTTGTGTTACAATTGCTTTCATTTAATATGCTATTGGTTTCCAATGCAGCCTGTAGGCTAACAATGCTTGCTTTGTGCAGTTTTCATGAGTACTCATTAAAAAGAGTTCAAGTGATACTTGCCCTCCAGTGGTCTATTTATATAATATGTAATTATAAAAGCAGTTATTTATTATTGCATTGTTAAGCCTCCAAAATAGGGGCTGCATTGGGAGGAGAAATTTGTATTATATATATATATATTACATATTAAAATGTACCCGATTCCGAGTTGGTGTGCCGCCTCATCTCTATTGGAGCTGTTGTATTGAATCTTGTAACAATTTGCCGTCAGAGCAGGCACCGGCACTCAAGGGAAGGCGAGCTGCGTTTTCTGGCAGTACCTGATATGGAGATGGAGATGGAGATGGAGATGGAGATGGAGATGGATATATATATATATATATATATATATATATATATATATATATATATATATATATATATATATATATATATATATATATATATATATATATATATATATATATATATATATATATATATATATATATATATATATATATATATATATATATATATATATATATATATATAATCTCCTCCGAGAAGAAGAAGAGGCCACAGCAGGGGAACAGCAGGGAACACCTTTATTTCAGATCACACGCAATGGTATTTCACAACACCCCTTCCGGCGAATGCATTTCGGCGTCTGTGCCTTCTTCAGCGCCAAGGGTGTAACGTACAAACAGGAGTCAGGCGGGCATCTCGGATTAAATATCCTGCCTCTCCGACACGCAATGGTATTTCACAACACCCCTTCCGGCGAATGCATTTCGGCGTCTGTGCCTTCTTCAGCGCCAAGGGTGTAACGTACAAACAGGAGTCAGGCGGGCATCTCGGATTAAATATCCTGCCTCTCCTGATTTGCTGAAGAGCCGCTCCGCCCCCATATATACATACACACACACACACACACACACACACACGCATACACACGCATACACACGCATACACACGCATACACACGCATACACACACTTTCATATATATACTTTTTATTATTTCTGGGGTCCCGCACATGGGAGGGAATATTCTGTGCTTATGACTACTGATGAGGATTCCCTGGTAGAGAATTAAATGTTTGTTACAGGCACGTAATCTTGTGATTGGCTTTTTGTTTAACCCGCTTACGGTTTATGAAGTCAATGCAATAATGGAGCATTAATTAAAGCATTAGGACTCGGAAATAAATGCTGTTGCCCCACCGGTTGCTGTCTAAGGGTCTCTCCTTACCTGTTGTCAATCAATATATTCACTCATGTTCTCTGCATCCACGCACAGAGTCCTGTTAAAACTTGCTGGACTGGCAAGTCATCGCTAACATCTTGTACTAAAGCTGCATCCAGAAGTAGTAGTTATCTTAACATTTACGCAAGGAGACACTGACTCTCAAACTTTGTGCTCCCTCCATCAGTCAGCAATGAACTGCCAGTTAATGGAGCACCATAGCAAATCACAATCATTGGAATGCCTATGTGTAGAGGCATTCTATTCTAGTCCTGGTTTTGAATCATAGCCATCTTCATTGAAGTTATGAACATCGTGCCTTTCTTCTGGGAACAATCAACTTAGACAGTTCATTTTTGATGATCTCAATTACTCATCAAAATGAGCTGACTAAATCAACTGCTAGTAAAGTCATCATGGGATGTTATACTGCTTTTGCAGATGCGGGGGGGAGAGAGAGAGCGAGAAAGAGAGAGAGAGAGAGAATGAATGGAGGGGGCACTTGAGGTATGCGTGTGACAAGTTGAAATTGGCAGCGTTTGTGCATCAGCAGCCAGTGGAGATCAGAGGTGAAGCATGATGTGGGTGCGCAGAGGAAGGTCTAGGACTAGTCTGGCAGCAGAGTTCTGGATGGTCCAAAGTCGGTGGAGGAGGTGTGTTAAAGCTTAAACTTTTTGACCAAAAAGACCTTAATAACCGTGCTAGAAATGTGCCTTAAAATTAAGAAAATGTGTTTAACTCTGTGGTGTAAATACATTTTTAAAAAACTTTGGAAAATATCTTTGATTAAGTGTGTATATCAAAATGTGCAATATTAAATGCATAAAGCTTCACTTATAACGAGCTTCTATGACTAGGTCTCAAATTTCTTCCGACTCTTGCTTCATTTTTAAATAAATGTCTTTTTAGAAATTATTGACCTGATACTAGCATTTGGCTGTAGAATTATTCATCCCTGTAGAATGTGCTGATTTAGAAAATGTATTTTCTTTCATCACACCACGAGTTCATCTTATTTGACAATGTGCTTTTCTGTTGCCTTTATAATTAATAGAATATTAGTTTAACTAGTATATTAAAGATATTGTTTACACGATTTAACCAGGACATTGTCGATAGAAAGGTTTCATTGCATTAGACAAGCCCTTTGTACAGACAATGGGAAACTAAAATCCGCTAAAATCGTGGGTACGATATTTCTCCTGAGAACCTTCGCCCATGTATCAAACGAGCACCATTTAGAAAATTTTCAGATAGCTATTCACCGGCGTGAATGTTTACCATGGGAATCAGGAGGAGAGGCGATAGACAGCAACATACCATCGGACGATAAAGTCTCATTAGGCACGGATGACTGAATCGGCTGAATTCGCAACATGAATTACGTGCTTTTATATATACGTAGTCCTAGCTAGAGAGTTTGCATTTTAGACTTCCCCTCTTGATACCCTGCCCTCCTCTTCTCCGGATTGCTGTAAGATACTGCTAATGGTGACTTTTCCTTGCCCAGACACCTTTTCGCAGGGACAATTTCTCCTTGTGAAATTCTTAGCTACAGCTTTGATTGACTTTCTCTTGACTTGATTTAATGGTAGCTACTGTGATTGTTGAGGGAACTCGGCTGAGTTTCCAGAACTGCTCTTTATGAGAGTTGTTTCTCTTGACAATGCTCCAGAATCTTTCTTTTCCAAAACAAACTCTTTATGAGTTCCTATTAGGTTAAGCCCTCTTAGATTAATAAAGAGATTATTTCCTTTATGAAACACGCTGTTGTTTTTATGCTGTATCTAACACATCTTTTCTTGGTACTTCTGCAATTGAACTAATCTGGTTAAAAAAACAAAAACAATTACTGATCTCTTGGAGAGGAATAAAAGGATTTAGAACAATTTCAACCCTCTCATCAATGACTGAATATCAAGGGCCGACAAGCCGATTACACTGAAATGTATTTGTTTACAGCTTCATTCAAACACAATGGCAAAGATTCACTGGTCTGAAAAAGAAATACTGCAGGATTGTGGTCCGGTTTAAGTTTGCATGTTGAAAAAGTTTGTCCAATTGCCCTGACCAATCCTAGTCGCTAACAAGTGTGTTGCCATAGTCAAGTCTGCGGGTGATTAGGGCTTGAGTGATGTGCGCCTGGTGCTCCTGGGAGACATATGAAGATTTGTTTTGAGGATGCGTAGCATGTGGACACATGAAGAGCTAACTGCATTTACCTGTGCAGCTATGTTGAGTTTGTCATCTAATATGATCCCCAGGTTACATGCGTGTTTGATGGGTGATTGAGTTGGACCGAGCTCTGATGGCCACCAGGAGGACTTCTTGTTCCTGAAGGGCAGCCCTTCTGTCTTATCTGCGTTGAGTTTCAGGCAAATGGTTCTCTCGATGAGGCTGGAGTGTGCACCATCTGATGCTGCAGAGAGGTCCAGCAGTGGGATGGGAGTAGTTTCTCCTTGCTCTAGAAGGGTGAGGACATTAACTATGTCAGTGATAAGTGCTATCTCTGTACTGTGATAGCTACGAAAGCCAGATTGGGAGTGGTTGAGAAGACTGTTGAGTGGCAGTTGGTTGAGAGTTACTGGTCGATTGCTTTCTCAACCACCTTTGCTGGGTAAAGGACTAGGGAGATGGGTCAGAAGTTCCTGAGGTCGTTGGGGTCAACCAATTATTTGTTAACGAGGGCTGTGACTGCAGCAGGTCTCCACCCCTCTGGGAAGGTTGTGGGCTTGTTGGAGAAGTTGATGATGTGGTGGGATGAATCTGCTGATTATGGCTTCAGCTAGGTTGTAGATATGGTGTGGACATGGGTATGTGGGGAGCCCCCATAGAGGATGGTCTTCATGACTGAAGTGGTGTCTTCCTCTGTGAGTAATGACACAAAAAGCAAGGGTTGAGGCAAAAAGATAATGCACCTGCTTTCACCTGTGGCTTGTGAGTAGTAGGGATGATGCTTGTGACTCCAAAGAACACAACCCTATTTGTTCCTTCAAGGGCAAAAGCCCGAAAAATGCAATAAATAAGGAATCAGCACCCATCCAGGAAGTATTTTCTTAAAGTTTTCAAATGTCCACAATACATATAAGAGTGCACAGTCTTGTGAAAAATAAGTTCGAACTTTAGTAGGATTTTCTTTTCAAAATTCTTTATTGTAGTGATGCAAGACAGGAAAAAATCCAAGAACACATATGGATTTCCTTCTTAGCCGACGCGTTTCGTCTCAAAATCGAGACTTCTTCTGGGCTCAAACAATGAGTAATAGTCAACACTCAGTACATCTCGATAAGGTTTCTTGAGAGCAGCAAAATAACCTAATTTCTTTGTATCTTGATGAAATAAGTTCATAGAAAATGTAACTTGTGCAGGTTCAGGAGTCCCTGTCTATAGCCTGCTCAGAATTGTGCTGCTGTTCTTGCCGTACTCAATATCGTTATGCAGGAAAAGGCATGGTGGCCAGCAAAAATAACATCACAGGTAGGGCAGCATCTCGATGTAGAAATTAGGTTATTTTGCTGCTCTTCAGTCTGTCTGAATTTGATATATTGGATGAAAAGGGCTCTAGACCTAACTTTGTAACAAAAGATATAATATGTACACATTTGTAAAGAAATGGAAATTTAGAATCCAAAATTCCATCAATATTTAAAAATAAATTGGTGTGTAGTAAAACTGTAATAATGCTTTTTAGTTGCTCCCCTATTACCCATGTATTGCAACATGTCTATGAATGCTTTAGATTTTTACCGGCCCAACATTTTTGGACAAAATTCAAATCAGTTGAAATATGGCATGGAAATAAAAACATACGTTTAAAAAAACAATTCATATTCATCTCTGGATCCTGTGAAAAAAATTAGATAGAAAAACAAATGCTATATAACACTGTGTAAAATCATACGGTAAGATGCAATTGCTATATGGATGTCCCACAGCCAGGATGAGCATTCACAATGCCTACTCTGACTCTTTGGTATGAGGGGGCATGACGCAAGGTTTCCCCCTCTTGCCTATCCTCTTTGCACTAGCCATGGAGCCACTGGCAGCAAAACTAGGGCAACACTATGCTCAGTACCCTCATGTTATACGAGTCAGCCCATTTTGATCTCCTTGTACACTGTTAACATGACCCTTTATATTCAGGAACCACACTGGAGTCTTAATGCGATCATGCAAAATTTTATATTTGGATTAATTTCCATGGGTTAATATTAATTGAAGCACGATTCTGCCCCTCAAGACTAGCACAACAAGATTAGTGTCAGTTTCCCTTATGATGTGGTAACGCTCTTAAATACTTGGGGATATGGGTGCACAGGAATAGAGATGTGCTTATAAGAGGCAATTATGGCACCTCCATTGATCAAATCAGAGCTGATATCTTGCTTAATCTCCCTTCCCCTCTCTGTGGCTGGTCGAGTAGGCATTAGGAAAATGGTGATTCTTCCCAAGAAGCTGCCTCTCTTCTTGAATATACCTCTGCCACTTCAATCACTTTCAATGTACATTTACTTACCACACATTCCACTACTAAACGCAGTCTACACTAACAGAGCAGAGTATACACTCTTGCGTCTTAAGGACAAGACATATGACAAAGGGAACAGCAGTTGAGGTGTCAATGTGAGAAAGATTATATTCCTCATATCAGTGTTGAATCAGGAAAGAAAGCTCGGACGAGTTAGATAAAGCAAAAGCGTTAAGTGACTTTTACACAACTCCTTTTTAGATCTGAACCTCCTGGATAAGTGAAACAATTAGATTTACAAAAGGTAGACCTTCCACAGGTCATTGCAGAGCAAAACAAAATGTTGATTAACCCAATTAATGAGGAAGGGGTGCAAACAGCGATTCATTCACTTAAATTACACAAATCCCAAGTGCCGGATGGGTTCACAACCCAGTTCTATAAAACATTTAGTTTGGATCTCATCCTTCGTCTTAAACAATTATTTAATTACATGGCATCCAATCGTATGGTTACCCCCTACAATGAGCAAAGCCCTGCTTAACCTCGATGTTAAGCTCTATACGAAAATCCTAGCTATGAGACTCATTCACGGGAGGCAAACATGATAAACTACGAAGGATGACCCACCTAGTCAAAAAGGTTACTAAGAAGCAATTTCCAACTGTCTTGGTAGCAACATATGCGGAGAAGGTCTTCCATAGGGTGGATTGGTCCTTCCTCTTCCATGCTCTTCACAGGTTTGGGTTTAGCGAACGATTTATCAATATGATAAGAGTAAAATACATACGTCCGGTTTCACAAGAGCTGGTGAATAATGTGGGATCAAGCCTTTTCAAACTAGGACGAGGAATAGGATGCCCATTAACCCCACTTCCATTTGCTCTCAGTATAGAAAGAACCCTTAGTCGCTAAAATTAGAGCCAATTCAACTGTTAGGAGTGTCTCCTTTAGCTCACTAGAACACACGATTTCACTTTTTGCAGATGAAGTGTTACTTTCCCTAACCTAACCCTTCACATCAAGAACGCCCCTACAAAAAGAGTTATGAATTTATGAAGCAGTATTGGGCTATAGCATGAATCTTTTATTCTAAATCTTACTTTATCCACTCAAGAGATGGAAGCCTTAGAAAAATGACTACCCTTTAAGTGGGCTGAAAAGGATATCACCCATCTAGGAATTCAAAATTACCTCTCAAATTTCTGACCTCTACCGTGCTAATCATCCTCCATTACTTAGACAACTTAAAATTGACCTTAAACGGTGGACCCCTTTGCATCTTTTCTGGTTGGACATATCAATACAATCAAAATGACCGTCTTTCCACGTGTTCTATATCTTTTCACAGTCTCCCGATAGAGCTCCCTACAGAATTCTTCTCAGAAATGAAATCTATGACAGTTCAATTTATATGGCAAAACCATCGAGCACGTCTCCCCGTAAACACTTACAACTTCCAAAGAGTCAGGAGGCCTGACTTTTCTCTGTATTATAAGGCCACGCAACTACAAGTGATATCGGAATAGGCCATGAGAGAGTCAGATAAACATTGGCTCCATGAGGATAGAGCAGTGGCTGAACGTTACATATGGGACCTGTTATGGAAGCCCAAAGCAGATAGATCCCCTAATGCATATCTGACCACAGCCAGTCGTACAACCCTTCGAGTATGGGATTTAGTGCCAAGGATGGAAGGATGTACAACGTTTCCCTCCCATGCACTTTGATACACTTCAACCCTGCATTTCCACCAGCACTTAACACAGGCCCTTTTGATTCTTGGAGGAAAGGTCAAAGCTTAATGATCTCAGTTCTGTTCCATGGGTGGGACATTTTCACATTTGAACTTAGTTAGCAAGATTTCGGGTTGGCAGCTTCGAAGAGACATCACTATATGCATTTAAAACACTGGGTGCTCCTTCCCGATACAAGTCTTGCAGCTACTAAAGATCTCACACACCTGAAAAATTCTTTACTCCGTGCAGAGGGGATAAATGGCTCAATCGTTTTTCTTTATGCTCATATGCTTGATACCCTTACTAAGACTAAAATCCAACATATGCAGTTTTGGGCAGGACTCCTAGATGAGCCCGTCTCAGGCAACCAGGACAAAAAACTATAGAAAGACATCCCCAAATTTAACCATTCCACGGGACTAAAGGAAACACATTACAAATGGTTGTTTGACTGGTATATATACCCCTCCAAACTTAAAATATATAATCCGAACTCAATAGATCTTTCTTGAGGGGATGTGGATTATGGTTGACTTTCGGCATATAAAGTAGGATTGTCAGATTATTAACCTATTCTGAGTGGAAATTTGAGCACAAATTAAAATTAAAAACATATTGTGCTACCGTCTTCCCAACCATAGTTGGATGTGCCCTATTGGGTTTACGAAATGAGACAATAAAACATCGGACATCCGCAGATCATTTTATTTTGTGGCTATGTCTCGGAGCCGCTAAAATGGCTATTGCAGAAGTATGGAGGAAAACCACAGCACCCTTGCAAGACTGTGGCAAGCTCGTACAGTTGAATGTATAACTGATGTCTTCACAGATAATTATAAAAATGTTGAATATCAATGGGGCCATTGCTCTTTTTTTTCCCCGAAGGTCTTTCACTTACAGATTGTCCTACTCGTACGAGGGAATTACACCTCTTAATATTGATCCCTTTGAGAGATGCAGGACTCTTTTTGAAGTTGAGGAATCTCAAATGTAACACTCCCAACCTACCTGCTCACACACATAGGATATGATTCTGCATTCTCACTCATGTTTCATTCTTGGGGTTTCATTGGGGGGTGGGGGAGTTATTCAAGTGTGACAATTTTCTCAATGTGACAGTGTATTATAAACAGAGGCAAATGAAGTATACTGGTAGGGTTATGACTGTCTTGAACATCTGACACCATCATTAGCACCCCTCAAGGGCATCTCTGTATTTTTTTTCTTCTATATATGTATCGCTCTATGGTTTTATGTAAGGTAAACATTTTTATGAAAAAGGTTTGACTAATATTGCATTGGTGGAATGTAATAACAAAAGTTAATAAGTTAAATTTAAAAAAATGTTATGCAAGTAAAACATTGAATGGAACATAAATGCAGAAACGTCTCAAATAAAAGCACTACAAACATTGTATTTGTAGAAAACTTACCAGTTAATACAACCTTTCCAGAAACAAAAATAAGAAGGACAATCCTTGGCTTGATCATCCTGTAGATTAACCCAGGAAACAACTCTGGCTCATAACTGTAAAGAAGAAAAATGTCCATTAGTCTTAGCTAAAATATAGGATTACGTTTGGTTAGTCTTATCAGCTTAGAATCCTCCTTGGAGTTAGGGCCTGCCATAAATCTTGTGAAAAATTCAGTAAGCAGTCAAAGAAAATATCTTTCTTTCATGTGGTAATATTTAGTCCACTCCTCTGTGGGCAACCTTACAGCCACAGAATGGCATATTTGCATGCAAGTGTGCTAAGGGGCCAAGCAAGTGGTGGGCATCTGTTGTATAAAAAGAAAATACATAACTATACATCCCCTTTTATGTTAAACATTAGTTTTTTTCTGCATTCATAGGATTCCAACAGAACTTTAGGACTTTTTTTTAACTTTAATAGAGTTTGTAAGAATAAAAGTGCACTCACTTTATAGCTATAAAGAGCATTAGTACTGAAGCATGCCTCCACGTACTCTTATTACACTACAAAATACTAATTTCATGTATCTGCTCTATCTACATCTACCTGAACTTTGCAAAAAAATATTCTGAGTACTTTAACAAAAAAAAAGAAAACGTTTCCGATTTTCAAAATGCAAACAGGTTAAAAAGAAATAGCACTTCTTGCTGCGTTCAGTTATGACATTCAGTTAGCATTTTCTTTGAATTAATAGATCACATAAGCATTACCCAAGATGTACCGGACACGTAAAAAAGGCTTCTAAAAGCAAGTTACGAAAGAGGGCATAAACAAAAAGGTACAGGATGATGTTTGGTGGGTAATAAAATGAGGTAATAACTAAATAACAGCTACCAGAAAAAGAATACAAGCATTTGCAATGCAATAGGTCTCGCATTAGGAAAGTTTGAGCTATTGGTCTTGTAAATGACAATTTCTTATTTATGTGTTGGTTTTGAAAATAGCTAAATTAATAGCTTTGTCATTTACAATGCCAATAGTTATAACTTTCGCAAATGTGACACCTATAGCATTTGTAATGCAACATGTTTTGTATTTACGTGACTTCGCTGTATTAATATTACAAATTACAATTGCATTTAATTTTTTTAAATAATTAATACTTAAATAAAAGGGATTTTAATTTATAATGGCAATAGCTTAAACTTTTGTAAATAACTTTTGTGAAGATTATGTTCAGTGTATTTTATTGTGACGAAAATCCAAGAACAGAAGTGAAATATTAACATCTTTTTGTGACATTTGTAATAAAGTTTGAAACATTGAGAGAACATATTTGAACCAGTTCTTGTTGAATGGTTGCGCAGATTGATGCTGGGGTGGAAATGTACTATAAAAAAACGCTCAGAGCATGCCATAATATAACACACTTTGTGATGTGCTGTAGTGTAGGTGTGCTGCGTGTCTGCTTGCGGTTGCATGTGTGTGTTGCAGCATAGATAAACAGCAACCGTTGCTGTTTATCTATGGAATCATATGTCTGTATTTTGTGTTTTCTCTGTTTGTGTCTCCGTTTGTCTGTGCGCGAGTGCTTTTGTGCTTGTGTGCACGTTATGTCAATTGTTACATGTATTTGTCTGTCTGCTTTATTTTTTTTATGTGCTTGTGTGCACGTTATGTCAATTGTTACATGTATCTCTGTCTTTGCTTTATTTTTTTTATATCTGTACATGTCTGAATTAGCTCATATGCGCGGGAGTGCTTGTGCGGTCATATATGTAACAGTAATGAATGTAACTGCATGAACGTGTGGGTTTGTGCTTGTGTGTGCGCGTATTGGGGTAACTGTGTATGGTGTGGGTTGCATGTTAGCATCTGTATGACTGTATGTATTTATAATTGCCTGTGTGTGACAAGTTGTTGTGTGTGCATGCATTTTACTTGTCTGTGTGTGTCGGTGAATTTGTGTTTAAAGATTTGTGGCTTTGAGTTTCTGCCATGTTTAGAGCAACCCGCAATGATAGAGAAAGAGCGGGAGTGGGGGCTGGAGGAGGTGGACAGGTTGGGGGCAGAGAGGCGGTGAGCGCGTGTGGGCGGTGGAATGAGCAAAAGAGAGTCAGGAAGGGAGAGGAGAGGATGAGTGGGAGTCAGTGAGAGCTGGGGGAGGCAGGGTGCGTGGGAGAGACGGAGAGCTAGAGAGAGCGAGGGGGAGGAGGGAATATATAATTTAGCTGCATTCATAAAACCCTATGCGGCTTGTACCAGCGCAGCGCTATAAAAGTAACGGAATGATTGCAATTCTATGGTTCCTGAAAATAAGGGGGGAAATAATTGCCTGCGACGAAGGAAGCAGCGGTCTTTTCATTGGACGCGTTGAATAGGTGTCAGGGGCACGTCAGGCGCCACCCTGGGCAGCGGCACCTGGCGAAGGGGGGCGGGGGCACGAGTGAGTGTAGCGCGTTCAAGGCTGCACTTAAAGCGCGGCTTGGTGCTGGCTATATTGAGAGGCGCAATTCCGGAAGCTTCCAGGGCCCGCAGTGGTGGTGTTTCTTGCTAATGCTGCGCTGATTTAAAGCCTCGAGCACACGATTCACTGCTCACCTGTTCCCCAGCAGCCTGACGTGCACAAGCTCAGGACACATCCTAAAACACCCACCTGTTTACTCCGAACCACAGCGCAAGGCATCCCTGTACCCCAACATCCCAAATTACCAGGTTTCAGAAGACAACCCAATATGCACGAACCCCAATGCATAGAACTTCTACAGCATAGGCAAACTAGCAACCGGAAGTTCGGCAGCGTGAAGCCGGTCATGGGGCGGGACTTCCGCCTTCTGCGTGAAGCCCGCATCCACGGAGTGCCAGAGAGCAGCATTGGCTCCGCGGGGCTACGCGGTGGCTGCAGAAGTCAGGAGTGGCGGCGATGAGGTGAGTGGGGCTTAGTTGTAAGGGGGGCGGGTGTGTGTGTGTGTGTGTGCAGGGGGGTGTAGGGGGCGGCGGTGGCGTGTGTATGCGTGCGTGTCTGTATGTGTGTGTGTGTGTGTGTGTGTGTGTGTGCAGGGGGGTGGCGGCTGGCTGTGTGTGTGTGTGCGCGCCGTTAGTGCATGCGAGCCAAGCAAAAGCAGGGGCTATGTGTGCGTCTGCACAAGCACGTCTCAGAGGCGCGCTCCCGCGGTCAAAACTGAGAATGGAAAAGCGCGCGTCTGACTCGTGTCTACATTCCCAGAAACGGGTGACAATAGTTGTCGAACACGACAATCAATGCTTCGCATTGATTGCACGTCGAGCTCGACCTAAAAAACTGGAGAGGATATATAAGTGAAAACTTTTTCCAATCTGGAAAACATCCCCAAGCAAAATATATTGTGGAAATAAAATAAGAATGTTAGAATAAACCTGAAAGTAGTAAATTATCAAACTGTATTAAAACGACGTTTTCAAGCAAATTGACACACGTCGACATTTTGCCAGTAAAATCAAGACCAGGTTCACATTTAACATTAGAATCATAACATACAGCAGAAAGCTTTCTGAATACTACATTGAGAAAAGATGATCTCTTAGGAAAAATATATAGCAGAGGTGTTGAGGAATGCTGGTTTGGATAGGCTTATCTCAGAAGAACTTTTACTACACTTTACTTTCTTTATTAGACCTTCCGAAGACAGGTCATAAAAGGTACGCAGAATAACACACATTAAAATCCAAACTCATTTAAAAGTTTACAATCACAGTGCATGCAAAAACAATAGTTTGATCAGATGAACTGGATAGTAGCAGATATAAACCAGTAACATTAAAATATTAAAATCAGTCTTATAAAAGACTTAGCAGCAACAATAAACTTTAGAGCAGCAATACAAATACAGTAAATACAGGAGCTGTTAAAGTACATAATATTAAAACAACATCTTCGACTGAGACGGGTAATTCCCGGCCTGGTCCATTTGGATCAGACAGGCTTCCTGCCGGACAGGGCGACCAGGTTAAATCTCAGGAGAACCCATAACTGGCTGATGGAGGTGCAAAATCTTCAGGATCCCCATATGTTTTTATCTTTAGACGCTGAAAAAGTGTTTGACACAGTACATTGGCCCTTCCTTGAGGGAGTGTTAATAAAGTTTGGTTTTGGTCCCAAATTCCGGAATTGGGTGAGACTCCTCTATACAGACCCGCGAGCAAGGGTAAAGGTAAATGGGGTGTTATCAGAGGACTTCCCCATACGGAGAGGGACCCGGCAGGGCTGTCACCTATCCCCGCTACTATTTGCCCTTACTATAGAGATAGTGGCATATGAAATTCGTCAGGAAAAAGAAACTAGAGGGTTTAAAATTGAGCGGATGGATACGCTCGAGGAGAAAATATCGCAATATGCGGATTACGTCCTCTTGTATGTCACCCACCCAGCCACTACGATCCCAGTGCTGTCTACCCTGCTGGGCCGCTATGGCTCCTTTTCATGATATATGATAAAAAAGCTCCTGCCTTTTATTCCAGTAGAAACCTGCAAAACCCTGGTAACTATGCTGGCCTTATCCAGGATGGATTATGGGAATGCTCTGTATGCAGGGCTTCAAAAACAACTACTATTAAAACTCCAGAGTCTCCAAAACGCTGCAGCTAGGCTAGTGCTAGACATCCCTAAGTTCGAGCCGGTAGCCCACAGACTAAGAAGTCTCCACTGGCTCACGATGGAGAAGAGAGTTAGGTTCAAATCAGCTTGCCTGGCATATAAGGCTTTACAGGGGATAGGCTCACAATTTTTGAAAACCAACCTGAAACAGTAAGATCTGCCAAGGATACTCAGATCAAGCTGCGCAAGGCTAATCAAAACTCCCAGATTCAAACAACTAAGATGGGGGGCGGAGAAGCTTTCTGCTGCATTCAGCTAAGACTTGGAACCAGATACCAATTCCAATAAATAACAGCCCATCACTGCTACTGTTTCGGAAAGCCTTAAAAACTTGGCTCTTCACAGCATAGTTTCGCCTCCCATCCTAGACAGCCCTAGACTCTATATAACCGATTTAGCGCCAAGACGCCTCAGGGCATTCGTGCGCTCTATAAATTTTAAATCAAATTGGCACAAGTCGATCTTATATAGCCCCAGACGGGGGGAGGTCTGGCCCCTCTTGCCCGGTGCCCTTTGGGTCACGGACAAAGGGTTTACATATCTTGGGATCTATATAACCATGGATAGAAAACTCTCATACCAGAGAAACATTCAGCGGGTGCTCACAAACTTTGTTAATGACGCCACTAGGTGGAAGATGCTCCCCCTCATGATTTTAGGCCGTGCCGCGATGTTCAAAATGATAACATTGCCGCAGTTTCTTAATGCCCTACAAAATGAATATTTCCCCCTCTGCCGACAGGTTTTTAAAGATATAAACACTGAGCTTCGGTCATTGCTTTGGTTGGGGAGACAATCCAGGATAGCCTGGATACATTGCAAAGGAAACAGTACAATGGGGGGGGGGATCTCCTTGCCAAATATCGAAGCATATTATTAGGCAGAACACTTATCACCGATAAACGATTGGCTTCACGCTCCAGCAGATCACCCACATACAAATTAGAGAGAGGGACAATGGCACACCGCACCTGTTTACACTATATATACACGAGGGTAGAGGGAAAGAAAGACTGCACTCAGCAACGCAGGTTACAATGGAGGTATGGGAGAGAGTGACCAGAACCATTGGCTGGACACACAAACCAATGAAACAGACCCAGATATGGCACTGCACGTGGTTAAAGGAACTGTATAAGCTGAGGGGGTTTAAAGGGTGGGATGACATTGGAATTTCCATATTAGGAGATTTGGTGAAGAGGGGAGACCTAAAGTCATTCCAGACACTGGGGTTGGAATACGGACTGCACCGCACTCAGTATCTGAAATATGCGCAACTGTGGAGGGCGGAGAAGGCGCTCACCTCTCCCTTGTCAGAGTATGCCCCGCTTGAGGGTCATTTACTGCAGGAAGAAATTGCATGCAAAATTGTTTCCCAGACTTATAAAACTCTGATTAATAATATGCCTGAAGGGCTAGTGAAGCTTAGAGAGACATGGGAACACAATTTATGGGAGATGGACACAGTGGACTGGGAGACAGCCCTGATGCATCCTAGGGAAGACGCACTTAAGTCCCGTCTCCGGCTCATACAATATAAAATCCTGCATAGGGTTTATTATGATAGACTGCGGCTGCACCGTATGGGGCGAGCTAGTGACACTAACTGTCTGAGATGTGGTCAAGCAAAGGGGGACTTTTATCATAATATCTGGATGTGCCATATTATTCAGAAATACTGGGCTAAGATACTGAGGGGATTAAGTGAGGTACTGGAGATGGCTCTCCCGGTGGACCCAAAACTGGTGCTGCTGGGAATAACAAATGATGTAGACCTGAATCACCCACTTCTGACTTGTATGGCACTAGCTTTAGTGGTGGCTAAGAGGGACGTGGCCCGGACGTGGGGTGCTCCCATACCTCCTTGGATAGAAGATTGGAGAAGGGCCATGGATATGTATATGGCAGCAGAGGGTCACATACAAATCGAGGGGTTGCCCCAAGAAATGCATTAGAGTATGGGGGAAGTGGAGACGATATCATGGCCTAGACGGGGGACTGTGAATCGAGGAGGAAGAGATACTCTGTTAACCAGGTTGCATGAGGGGAAGCTTCGGAACGATCTTTGCACTTTAGAGATTTGTGGGGTACTATTCTATAGATCTGTAGTGTTGCTAATGGGAGTGTGGGTCTTGCGGGAGGAGGGTGGAGGGGTGACGGGGTATGGGAGATGGTTACACGTGACATGCCTGTTATGTTTATGCACTATAAATAAAATTAAAAAAATTTAAATATTAAAACATGTTACTTCTCTTTGCAGAAGTGCATTTCAGAAAGCTCGCAACGGCAAAGCTAAAATCATAGTCATTAAGTTGCTGTAGAAAATACAAGGCCGCTTTACATTTAGAAAACTTATGCCTGCGCAAAAGAAGCAATACAAATTTCCTAGCATATGGAAAATAAAATAAGCAAAAAAAGACAAAATGTAAAATAGTTTGACTCGAATGTTCATTGCAAGGGCAAGTAGTAATAGTTTCAAAAGAACATTGGCCCAAGGGGAAGCATATCAACCAGCGAAAAGACCCCAGCCTAAATCTCGTCGATAAATTTCTTTTGTGGACGTTATTTACATATACAAGATACAGGGCAATCATGGAAGGTTCTTGAATAAGGCACTAATCTCTGACAGTGGGGTTGGACACTTCAAACAATTCCCTAGAGGATTCTTTATGCTTTCGGAAGCTATCCAACACCCTCGGTCGGTCCCCTTTGCCAACTGATTCTGGGTGCTCAAACAGAGAGAAACAACCAAGTTCCATGAGGCAACTTTTAATATATTGTAGCCAAGGAATAGAAAGGCCTCGGAAACAACTTAAACAGTTTCTAATAATTGCCGGGTTTCATTCTGCTTCTTCGTTTGCCCAAATGGAACACCATGTGGCTAAAAGTGCTGCATTTATTCTATCTTGTACATAATCAAGACCTAGCTCCAGATGAAGAGAACAATTCGGCCATATGCGGGGGCGGGGTGTAGGGTGGGAACTCCTAAAACTCTACGACAAAATCTATTCTTCTCGGTCTCAATACCGTGTACATCCCTACACCCCCAGATATCCATGCCATAGGTTAAAATCGGTATACATTTACGATAATAGATCTCTAAAATGGGGCAATGGGCTTTTTACCTATGGGCATTGCAAGGGAGAAGGTGGTCCCAACTGCTCGTGTGTATCGGGTATTATTCTATTTTTTTTTTATACAAGTGTGCCATGAGCAACCTTCCTTGAATTCCAGGCCTAAACACGGGAAGGAACTAACCCTCTCCAGCTTCTTGCCCTCCACGTTCAAACAACGGGATTTAGTATTTTTTGGGGGCTCAAATCATTATAAAAGTTTTCTAATAATTTGGCTCCAGCACCAGGTCCTTCATAAAACAGACATAACGGGCAATGAGCTTTTTTAGGCCATTCACAGTCCTTGCCAGAAGTACAGCGTCATCCGTGTAGCGTTGGCACAGACTTTTTCTCCACTTACGGGACGTCAGCCCCAACCGAAGACAAAGTGTTATCCAATTCGTTAGTATAGAGGAGAAATAAGATTGGGGCAAGTACGCAACCTTGGCGCACCTCGTGCTTGATATTAAACAGCTCTGAACACTCCCCGGCATAGCCATACCACACTGAAGCGGAATGATCATGATGGAGAAGCCTCAGAAATAAGACCAGACCCGCGTCGACTCCCATATTAGTTAAGATGTCCCACAACTTAGAGCATGAGACAAAGTCAAACTCACTGGTCAGGTCCATAAAAGCCATATGAGTGGAAGCGCCCTTTGCGTATCTGTATTCGGCCAAAACAAGGTGGAGGTTGAGGCACTGTTTGATTGTGCCTAGCCCCTTCCTAAATCCATACTGACTGGGGGCCAAAATGTTATTTATGTGAATCCAGTCCAATAAGCGATCTAACACAATGCTCTCGATGACTTTAATGGAGGAATCCAAAAGGGATATTGGTCAATAGCATTTGGGGTCGTGCACATTTCCTTTTTTTAAAATAGGCACTATGACTGAAGAGCGCAAAGGCTTTGGCACACCCTCGTTACAAACGGAGTTAAAAACTGCAGTGAGTACCGGAGTCCAGAAAGCTGGATCTTCCTTGAATAGGTCCAATGGAATTCCATCTGGCCCTGGAGCCATCTTGCCTTTGCCTTTATCAATTGCCTTATGGACTTCCTCTTCATTAAAAACAATATTTTGACATACTAGGTTTGACTGTACTGACGCAACAGCAGCACCAGAGTCAATGGAATCGAAACCAGCGTAGTGCGTCACCAAAGTCTCAGGTGGTATATGGAAGGTTACTGTATTACGTGGTAAAGTGGGAGATAAGACTGACTGAACTGCTTTCCAGAAGGCTTTGGGATCTTTGGAGCAACACGCACCCACTATTAATTCTAACTTCTCCTTCAAAGTTGACTTTTCTTTTGTTTGTGGCAAACTTATACAGTTTCCTGCTTACCCTAATCACAGTCAGGTCTCTGGGTTTTTGCTTTAGAGCTGTCCCTAAGATGTTACTAGCTTCACTGCAGGAATTGTCAAACCATGGATGTTCTTGAAGGGGAGTCTGGCAGATGGGTCTAGAGAAAAGAATTTAAACTTTATCTAATAGATCTACAAAACAAGATAGGATGCAGGCTGAATCACGTGGCATGCAATTACAGCTATGCATCAGGGCAGAACTGATGGGTATCACCTGGGCCATTATGCTGTTCATGTTGGCTGTACGTCATACCACCCTACGCCCTGCATCCGTAAAGGATAGTGTCTGGGTAGGTGGAGGCTTGGGCTTTTGGCGCATATATGGGAGCACTATCTTTGCAGAGATCGGGTTATGATCACTATAGGACTGAATAAGAACCTCGCAGTCCTTAATAAGGGGGAGGGAACATGCTCCAGGTGATGAATATATAATCAGTGGTGGTTCCTGCCCTCGTCCTATAAAAGTGGGAATGTGTTGGTCTATCTGTTTGGGGGTCCTATTAACCATACCCTGTTCTAGCATGTAGGAAAATAGGGCTCGCCCCCTAGCATCCATCACATTAAGGTCCGGCTCTTGGGCAATTGGCTCAAAGGTAGTTGGGGGAAAAAGACAGAGGATTCCCCAATTTCGCATTGAAGTCCCCCGCCACCAGCAGCTTAATGGGACAATCCGCTCTCTCCGCAAGTATATCAATCAGCACAACTAGGCCGTGGAAGTCCCCATTTGGAAGAAAAGTTATTAAAGAAATTTACCAAATACAGCTTATTACTATCATTCCAAGTAAGACAAATGGCCTGGCTTCCCCCTGTTCCTGGGATAACTGTACAATCATACCAGCGATATCCACTTTAAACCAGGCCGATAGACTCCCTTTAGCTCTATTCTACTAGAATAGCAGGCAGGCTAAAACACGTTAACCCATCGAATGTGATATCCTTGCTGTCCCACGTTTCTTGCAAAAAGACAATATCGTAAGTCAAAATAAATAATCGCCAACCCTTCGATATAATATTTGAAGCTACTCCCGCTATATTCCAGCTAAAGATTTTCAAACCTACGTTATCTATTTGAACATTATCGCTACCCATGCACACACTGGCCCCTAGAGGGGAAGGGTTCTGAAAGGTACCAGGGGGCAGTTAGGGGGACAGGGGTTAACCTAGCATGAGCCTCCTCGGAATTCTCGATGCTGTGTCCTGCACCCAGAAGATCATGTAAAGGAGAATTATTCACTTGTACAGCAGGGGTGGAGTTACAAGAGACCCAACCATCTCCTTAGGTCCAAAACACTGTGGGCAGAGGATTATGTAGGGGAGAATGTGTCAATTTATTACGAACTCATTTACCAGAAGACCTATCCACCTCCTGGGGGTCAGAACACACAACCACCACATTAAACAGTCAATCAATATCTTCCAGCTTGACCAATGGAGCAAATCTGTTGGTCAAATGGAGTGATACAGGAGGAGGGGGTCTAGGCGTCACAGAGGACAAGACTCTCCAGAGTACGATATTGATTCGCAAAATGCAGGTAAAAAAAGGCCATGTGGGACTATCTTGCTGGAACTAGTTTTAACCATTCCCATACTAGCTTTGTGCAGTATTTCCTTTACTACTGTCGGGGTACGAAAATGGACCACAATAACATCTCCATTGTTACCATGACCCCTACCCTCTATGCCTCCCACCTGTCTTGCATTCAAAATGTCTTTAGATATGTCCCAGTTACCAGTAACGTTATTATTCAGCCAGTGTATGGATTTGTTCATCAGGCCTCTAGTAGTTTCCATGTTGAATTCTGTGAGCATGGGCCCGTTAGTCAATGCAACGACGTACGGGGCAGATGCTGGGGGAAGATCTATCATCGGAAAAATGGCTGATTTGCGGCACAGACTGCCTGTTGTGTAACAGGATGGATTATAGGTAAATTGGGGTGTGGCTGTACGACTGCATTTCTACGAGAGGGGATAGTAGGAATAAAGTCAGAGACCAAATACTGGGTACAAGTGGAAGTCCTGGGATCCGGCGGTTTCGCCAGGTTGGATTACATTTTCGCTAAACGTTAAAAAATGGGGCATAACATGGAGTCCAAGAGATCACCAAGGCATTTGCTGAGACTGTGCCAGGTATTCTTGTTACACCTCAACCAATCCCCCAGTCAAGGATCCATCTGTAGCCTTATTATGAGAAGGAATGTAGTGGTTCTAGCAGTTTCTCCGCTTAGTAGATTTAGCAACTTTCATCCTCCGCTTAGCTCTTGAGCCGCACTCCGCTTCAGAGTCGCAAAGCTGATCGCCACCGTCTATGCTAATTAGACCGGACACAGACCCCCTCTGGATACAACCCCCGAGCAGACTGGAACCTCACCCACGTTAGGGACCGGCTACACAGAACAAGCCTGGCTCGTAGGTACAGCAGGTGAGCTTGTTGCCGCTGATACTCTCTGTGTTACTAGCAGATCACATTGGCTTTGATCAATAGGTAGATGGATGAACTCTTCAGGTGTGAGGGAAAGGTGACGCTATACCGACCGAATCTCATTTGTAAACATGTCCACAACTCGGGTTAGGTAGTTGTCAATTGTTGAACGGGTGCGGGGGGAGGTATCGTGCTGGAGACGCTTAAAGCACCCTTTCTTTTACCCATTGTGATGCCCTATCTGGCTGAAGGGCTGGTATGGAGCACAAGAATAAGGTGAGCAGAATAAATGGGCGTAATTTAAGCCAGGCAAACACCACCAGCCACCACTCTCATAACATCACGGAGAAGACAAAACACTGTACCCTGGGCCGTATTCTGTCGCAAAAGTCAAGAAAACCCGCTGCAGGCCTTGGCGGGATGGCCCAGCCTTATCCAGGCTTTGACGGGCGCTGCAGGAGCTTGCAAGAGATTTCAAAGCACCTCCAGGCGCAGGAAGGAGTAGTTTCTGTCCTGTAACTCCAGTTCTGTAGTAGGGGTATCTCTGTTATAGTCATAATCTAGTGAATAGTCCCGCTCATGTGCGTGGACCCCGGAGCAATCAAAAATAATCTCTTACAGTGTCAAAAAATGCAGAAATGCATAGACACTTAAGAGAGAATTTAAAGACAGATAATGCAGCCAAAAAGGCTACACTGTCCAGTACTTCAACTAGAAATTCCACCATAAAATCCACAAAACAGCAAAAGCCTGTACAGATTTCCATTGCTTTAACAGCAAACTCCCTCAGGAATGATAGAGAGAAGAACCTGGACAGACAAGCCCCATAGGCTGCCATTATGTGGCTTAAATAGGATACTGTGCCTTTAAGGAACCTTCCAGAACCTTCTCCCAGTATCCCAGAATGCATAGCAGGTCCAACTTAGTTTCAGTTCTTTTTGAAGGCGTAAAAACGTCAGACCTGTAGCATTATGTATCTGAACAAATCTCCACCGGGGAGGAGGGCGGGCGCTTATGACTATAACAGAGATACCCCTACTACAGAACTGGAGTTACAGGACAGAAACTACTCCTTCTGTAGTAGGGGATCTCTGTGTATAGTCATAATCTAGTGAATAGAATGGCAAGCCCATCCCCACATCAAGCGGCGGTGGAGAATATGAAAATTACGCCACTATTGTGCGAACAAATTCCGCAGCGAAGCCTGCCCAACCTGAGCGTCTGCCCTGGCATCAGTGTCCAGGCAGTAATGCTTAGCAAAGGTATGGACCGACTTCCAAGTGGCCGCCTTGCAGATCTCTGCAAAGGGAACATTGCGAAGCATAACTGTCGTGGCAGCTTTGCCTCTGGTGGAATGAGCCTTAGGTTTAGCCCCTAAGGTCTTATTAGCTTTGCAGTAACACAATTGTATACAGGACACAATCCACCTAGAAATGGACTGTTTAGAGGTAGCAAGACCTGTCCTGACTGAGCCATAATTAATGAACAATTGGTCAGACCTACGAATATCTTTAGTCTTATCAAGATAAAACTTCAGCACCCTCCTCACATCCAGGGAATGTAAAGACCTTTCCGCTGGAGATGACGGATTCTGAAAGAACGTAGGCAAAGTGATAGTCTGATTGATATGAAAATCAGAAACAACCTTGGGAAGAAATTTAGGGTGAGTACGCATAACAAACTTAGCAGCATGAAACACAGTATAAGGTTCTTGGCAACACAACGCCTGAATCTCACTCACCCTGCGGGCCGATGTAATGGCCACGAGGAACGCCGCCTTCCAGGACAGGTGCTGCAACAAAGCCTTATGAATGGGTTCAAAAGGCTCCTTCATCAATCTGGACAGCACCACATTCAAGTCCCACGAAGGCGAAGGAAGCCTGACAGGAGGGAACACTTTCTTCAAGCCTTCCAAAAAATCTTTGATCACAGGGATCTGGAAGAAGGAAGTCTGTGAAGGGCCTTTCCTGTAGGCAGTCAAAGCAGCCAGATGAACCTTAATGGAATGTACATTAAGGCCCGACTGCGCCAGATGTAGTAGATATGGAAGGATGACATCTTCCTTGCATGTCGTAGGGTCATAGTTCTTAGACTTGCACCAGATGCAAAACCTCTTCCACTTGTAAGCATAAGAAGTCCTAGTGGAAGGTCGCTTAGCCTCCTTCAGTATGTCCATACAATCCTCTGGGAGATTCAGATGGCCATATTCACTATTTCAGGAGCCATGCCGCCAAACTCAAAGACGAGAGGTTGGGGTGAACCATCCGCCCCCCGAACTCCGTGAGAAGGTCCGGCCTGCACGGCAGCTTCATGTGAGGAAGGAGAGAGCGGTGAAGCAGGTCCGTGAACCACCACTGTCTGGGCCATTCCGGGGCAATCAGGATCATCCGCGCCCTGGACTGGGACAGCTTGATGAGAACCGCCGGAATCAGGGGAATTAGTGGAAAAGCGTACAGAAAGCTGTTCGACCAGTTGATCCATAACGCGTTCCCCAGCGTCCCCGGCTGGTAGTACCTGGAGGCGAAGCCTCGGCATTTGCTGTTTTCGGCGGTGGTGAACAGATCCACGTCTGGAGTTCCCCACCTTGCGAAGACTTCTCCTAGTACTTCGTCGTTTATGACCCATTCGTGGTTTTCCTGAATGAGTCTGCTCAGTTCGTCTGCCTGAACATTCTGCACACCTGGCAGATGGGTGGCCGTTATCGACAGTCCTCGAGCCAGAAGCCAGTGCCAGATCGCCTGCGCCTCCTGCGACTGAGTGCGCGATCTCGAGCCCCCATGCTTGTTGAGGTAATACATCGTTGTCGTGTTGTCTGTCTGAACAAGCAGAGAGTTGGTCTGAAAGGACGGGTGAAAAGCCTTCAGTGCCAAGTGCACAGCCCTGAGTTCCAGGAAATTGATGTGGTACGTGGACTCCATCTGGGACCACGTCCCTTGAATTTGTAGGTCTCCATGGTGCGCTTCCCAGCCCTGGAGAGAAGCATCCGTCACGATAGTCTGTGTGGGAATGTCCTTGTGGAAGGGAACCCCTCTGAGGAGATTCTCCTTCGAGCACCACCACTTCAGAGACTGAAGAGCATGCAGAGACAGTCGTATCTTGTCGTCCCAAGATCCTCTCCTCTGGTCCCATTGATCCTCCAAGCACTCCTGCAGCGGTCTCATGTGCAGCCGCGCATGTGGCGTCAGGAAGATACACAAGGCCATCGATCCCAGCAGAGAAGACACCGTCCTCACTGTCGTGGATGGAGTAGACATGAGAGCCTGAGCCTTCCGAAGGAGTGATAAATGTCGCTCTTCCGAAGGAGACACGCTTGCTGACAGTGTATTGATGGAGGCTCCCAAGTACTGGATGCGCTGGATCGGAATCGGGACCGACTTGGACATGTTGATGTGCAACCCCAGCTTGTTCAAGAGAACGCACGTCTTCTGGAAGTATGCTTGAGCTTCCGAGAAGGAGGAGGCCTTGACCAACCAATCGTCCAGGTACGGGTAGACAAACACCTTGTTCTTCCGCAGGTGTGCTGCTACCACTGCCATACATTTCGAGAATGTCCTGGGTGCAGACTTCAGCCCGAAGGGCAGCACCGTGTACTGATAGTGGTTGGTGCCGACTTGAAAGCGCAGAAACTTCCTGTGTTTGCATGCAATGGGCACGTGGAAGTATGCGTCCTGTAGATCTATGGCACACATCCAATCTCCTCGTTGCAGCTGAGGGTAGATCTGACGCAACGACCGCATGCGAAACTTTTCTCTGCGAATCCACTTGTTTGCCTGTCGCAAATCCAGAATGGGCCTGAACTCGTTTTTGTCCTTCTTGCGGACAAGAAAGAACCGAGAGTAAAGACCTCTTCCTCTTTGAGACAGAGGTACGTCTTCTATCGCCCTTTTCCTTAGCAGAATGTCTGCCTCCGCCTGAAGCTCGCGCAGTTGATACTGCGAGCTGACGGGAGGAATCGATGGAGGAGGGCTGGTGAAACGCAGACTGTATCCATTGCAAACAATATTCAGCACCCACTTGTCCTGAGTAATTTTTCTCCACTCTGCCAGAAAAAATTGAACGCTTCCCCCCACCGGAGCGAGTAACGGACGAGGGGGAAGTAACTGCTCAGGGTCGAGACCCGGCCGGGCCCTTGGAAGCGGTAGAGGACTGCTGTCTACCTCTACCCCCTGGCGTTTCTGGAAGGGCCTTCTGTACTGCTGCTGCTGCTGTTGCTGCTGCTGATGTTGTCCGGCAGACTGCCCCCTTCCACGACCCTGCGACCCGAACCGCCATTGGAACTGGCGGTAGGGTTTCTTCTCCTTGGGCTTCTCCAAGCCCACCGCCGTCAGGGTCTCCGCCTCGGCCTTCATCCTGGCCATCTCGTCATCCGCGTGTTTTCCGAAGAGGGTATCTCTGGAAAACGGGAGATTCGCCACACGTTGTTGTGCTTCCGGTTTAAGCGACGTCAACCTGAGCCAAGCATGGCGTCTCTGGTTAATCCCGTGGCAGTATCCGTGCGCAGACAGCAAGGAGATATCCGCCGCGGCGCTGATGGCCTGGTTAGAGACCAGCATCCCCTCCTGGACGATCTCCATGAAGTCCTCTTTGCGGTCTCGAGGAACGAGGTCTGCAAACTGCTCCATTGAGTCCCACAGTGCACGGTCGTAACGTCCCAACAACGCCGAGTCACTGGCAGCTTTCATCGAAGAGGAGGACGTACCACACGCCTTCCGACCAGCAGAGTCGATCCAGCGGCTCTCCTTGTCTGGAGGCACCGTGGATGCAGGGGAGGTGGCATGAAGCTTCCGGGCCGCCGTCACAATTACCGAATCCGGCACCGGGTCCTTTCTCAAGAAGGCTGGGTCCGAGTCCGGAGCTCTGTACTTTTTGAGGAGCCTGGAAGGCGCAGACTTCACCACTGCCGGTGTCAGGAAGAGCTGTTCAGCCGGCTCGAGGAGCCCCGGCACCAGAGGCAGCAGGGGGCGAGACATGTGTTTTTTATGTAATGTCTCAAAGATCACCGAAGTCGAAGGTGTAGGCCCTTCAACCTTGATCCCCAACTTCGCCGCTCCACGCAGGAGAACCTCCTGGAATGTGCCTATATCGTCTATCGGGGACACTCTAGTCTCCGGCGAATCAGACAGTGTGGGAGAGTAAGAACGGGTCCCAGATGCAGAACGTGACCTGGACCTACGCCTCCTATGGCGATGCCTGGATCTCGATGAAGAACCACGTCCACTCCTAGATCTGTCCCTTCTCCCCGAGCGAGACCTCGATCTCTTGGGTCGCGGACGTTCCGTTGGCCTCCCTGGTTCAGAAGCCTTAGGCTTCCTAGGAGTCTTCTTCGGTGGCGTCGGAAACTTGGGCATCGACACCGCCCTCGGCGGGGGCGGGGGAGTAACCGGACGCGGGGCCTGCGGAGCCGGCAGAGGAGGCACTGGCGGAGGGGTCGGAGCCTTCGGAGGCGGACCCTTCGGTAAAGGAGGCAGCGAAGGAGGTGCAGAAGGCTTCTTCGGGGTATAAACCTCGGAATACGCCGTTCCCGGCGAGCCATCACCCTGTTCGGACCGTGGGGAGCCCCCCACAGTCCTAGGCCTGTCCTTACGGCCTCCAGACGCTGAAGATCGGTGCCCAGACGACGACCGTGGATCCTTAGACGTCGAGCGGCCCTTCGGCGTCGACCGTTTCTCACTCTTCGACGTCGACCGGTGTCCACGTCTCGACGTCGACCCCGACCAGATGGACGAACCATGAAACCTCGACGACGAGCGATGGTGCCTCGACGGCGACCTCGACCTCTTTGTACGTCTCGACCTCGACCTCTTGGATCGCCTCGACGTCGATCTCTTTGAACATCTCGACGTCGATCCCTTTGAATGTTTCGACGTCGACGTCTTCGGCGCCGGAGACTTCTCCCGTCTCGACGGCGGTCTCGATGACGAGGATCCCCTCGACGACGATGTCCTTGACGGCGAACGGCGGTGTCGCCTCGGCGGCGAGCGCCGAGTCCTCCGATGTCGACCACTCGACGCCGACGACGACGAGGAGATCGACACCGGCTTCGACGGCGGCCGGAACACGTCCCTCGACGTCGACGGGCGACGTTTTCTCAACCCAGAGCCCTGGGGAGACCGGGAACTGGCCGTGGACCTCCCTCTCGACGTCGTGGTCATCGCAACTGACCCAGGACGGAGATCTTGGGCGCGGGCTGGACTTCCTGCCCCTGGGGAGCCCCCCAGAGGCCTCAGCATGGGCAGAAGGAGCCCCTCCTGACCCACCTCGTGCCTTCAATCTTCTTTCTTCAAGTCCCTGAAGTCTGATTTTTCTCCTGTCCTTCAGGGTCCTTCCAGAGAAGCCTCTACAGATCACACAGTCCTCAGGGATGTGGGAAGAGGGAAGGCAGAGGATACAGACCTCATGGGGGTCTGACTTGGCCTTCTTCCTGGAGCACTCCGGGTATTTGTCAAATAATGCTGGCATTATGGACAATAAAAGAGTGCAGGAACCCAAGAAGAAAGTCACTAAAGTACTTTAAAAGCACCAAAAATCGAATTTAGTGTAAAAACACCAACAAAACCCTTGAAAAGGGAGAGCTCAATGCTCCAGGGTCCTGCTTGCAGGAGCCGGAAAAAAGAACTGAAACTAAGTTGGACCTGCTATGCATTCTGGGATACTGGGAGAAGGTTCTGGAAGGTTCCTTAAAGGCACAGTATCCTATTTAAGCCACATAATGGCAGCCTATGGGGCTTGTCTGTCCAGGTTCTTCTCTCTATCATTCCTGAGGGAGTTTGCTGTTAAAGCAATGGAAATCTGTACAGGCTTTTGCTGTTTTGTGGATTTTATGGTGGAATTTCTAGTTGAAGTACTGGACAGTGTAGCCTTTTTGGCTGCATTATCTGTCTTTAAATTCTCTCTTAAGTGTCTATGCATTTCTGCATTTTTTGACACTGTAAGAGATTATTTTTGATTGCTCCGGGGTCCACGCACATGGGCGGGACTATTCACTAGATTATGACTATACACAGAGATCCCCTACTACAGAAACAGGCGTTGGCTGCAGCGACTGCTCGGGAGGCTCGGACTTGTGGTCCTGGTCCCCTTCTCCCCTCAGCAACAGGAGGCAGCAGCAGCAAAACAAACTTTTACTACACAAGAGAACAGGATGGCATTAAAATTGCTACTATCAGCAAATGTGCATGGGGAAATTAGATATCAGGTTAACTGTATACGCATTTTGGAACTCAGACTCAGTTGAAACGACCCCCTTAACAAGGAAGGGGGAAATCGTAACGGTTCTCTGGTAAAGACTTGCAGGTTTCTGGGTCAAACCGCCCAAGTGCAATACTGAATGTGGATTAAAACATTTTTCTTAAAATTTATTTTATACGGTGGACTAAACCTATATCAAAGGGGCTTCATCCCTGACAGACATCTCACCTGAAACTACCATTATAGTGAGGAGGTCATAGATTATGCTGAGACTTAAAGTTGATGAAGAAATATAATTTGACCTGGAGAACTAGGCTATTAACTTCCCAGCCAATTTATCATACTACTATGGAACATATATCAGAACTCCCAAGCAGACATCGATTTATGAGGGAACTATGTCCCAAATTAGGGGTGTGCGAAAGTCACATAATTTGGTTTCGTGTAATTATGGGGAATTTTGGTAAAATTCCACAAAATTACATACATTTACATCGAATGCAATCCATCATTTAGCTTAATATTTTAGCAACCTTGAGTCCATTATTTTTACATAAGATACATTTTGCACAAAAGAACTGCATTCGGTTGTTCCTGTGTATTTGCAGTTTTACAGTGAATGGCTTGTAATATCAGAATTTTTCATCACAAGCAACACCTGAAATTCACAAAATTACACCAATTAGGTAAGTATAACTAGAATTTTGCCCAGGACTATTCTGAAAATGGTAGTAGATAGAGGCCACTCTTCCTTAGGGCCTGACTGTTTGTGATTCATCCATCGAGATTCATCACGAAGGATGAGTAAAATAAACTCAGCCCTAATAACCTGGGAAGCAACGAGCATTTTAATATATGCTTATAGCCCTTCAACACCTTACAAAGACATATGCTGTCACAGCACATACGTACTGTCTTTTATTGTTTTGACCACAGTCCGTTAGCGAAACAATAAACTTCACCTTAGCAGGAGGTCTTTTTCTAAATATTTCCATATATTTCACTGCCCCCTTTGACTAAAAACCCACTCTGCTTCAACAGAGGCATATTCAAACTGTGGAATTCTCCAGGTTAGTGGCAGACATCAAGTGACTATGGTCTGCACTCAGATGTAGCAAATTCAAGCACATAAACCTGTGTATGGGCAAATAGAAAGTGTTGTCCAACTCAACTAGATGACTTTCCTCCATACATACGTTGGTCCAGTTCCACAGGTTTAGGTTTAAGGACTTTTGACACAGCCCCAATGCTACCTCTCCTAACATACGATTGGTTTCTACACTCATCGGCAGTCACATACTGGTCCCCAACCAGTCACCTTCTGTAAACTGACAATTTCAGGAGAAAACATACCAGGAAGCCCTCCTAGGCCGAATTAGAAAGTAAACTGCTGCCATGATTAGCAGATGCCCCCTCCCGTCCCAACACTACCTTAATCGTTACGAAGAGTCCCCTACACATCTAATCCCGGCCCCCTGATATACCTCAGTGAAAAAAATTGGTATCCAGAGATTTTCATTCTTGGTTTGTGTTTTTGGATCATTAGAAAAGTAATTTTGCTAGGGCAGACATTGTGATCTGGGCCGAATTTTTCTAGATTTTTTAAAAATGGCAGATGTGTTGCCATGATGATGTAGTATTTCAGGAAACCATGAGACGTATATACATTTTGGTGTCAAAACATAGATTTTGGGTGTCAAGTAGTCTTAAAGAGAGACAGAAAAAAACTCCTCAGAGCAACCATTCCACCATTTTTCAAAATGGCAGCTATAATAGAGGAGGAAGAGAAATATATAGAAATGGAACAAACAATGGCTTGTAAACCTTTTATGTATACATCAAACCATGTGTACGATATGGATATGAAAAAAAGTTTCACTCCTGTTTTAGACACATTTTCATAGTTCTTAATTTTTTGGTTTCTGCAATCGCTTGTGGTACATTTGCAGAATGTTGAACATTTGAGAACGGCATATCAACAGGGACATCTTTTAGTAGCACAGGTTTTGAAAGTACATGTACGTGCAAGTTCTGTTGGTACAGACTTTAGAAATGTCTCTAGTTTTAGCACTGCATCAATATCTTTCCAAACTAATCCACACATATCTTTCTCTACATATGCATGATACAAAACATTTACACATCTTCTGATCAAGTAGACGCTCTTTAAATGTGTCCTCGCACAGAATAGGACGGTCGAAGGTCACTTAGTCGGACTGATCTCTTGAACTCACTGTAACAAAAATCATCAAATGTGTGCCGCTCAGAACTCGTTACACACACACACACACACACACACACACACACACACACACACACACACACACACACACACTGTATTCTTCTTTGTTTTTAAAGTCCCATTCAAGCCTTTTAGAAATTTCACAGGTTCAGCAGTTAAAGCTCTAAGCCTTGTTCTAATTTACTCATAGTGTCCTCACCCGTAAGAATATGTGTCCTGATCAGAACACTAGGTATCTCTGGGTCAAGTTACTTGTACAGAATATGAAGCAGGATTGGGTGGCTTCTCGCATGTACCGTAATGTATCCATAACTCAGACAATCCTCGACTTATGAACATTGCAACAAATCTAAGTAGCACAATAATAGCATCTGTGTCCTTTGACAGTACAATGACTCAATTGGAACCATTTTTAACAGGCCACTCAACGTGGCAAAACACGAAGGTCAGCTTCCTCCAATTTGCGGTGATTTTCTTGAACAATATGGCCTGTACCTTTTGAATCTCTCTCTGCAGGCACCAATTCCTCATTGATCATCATTAAAATTACATAAATGGTCAATTCAGTGTTCACGGAAGCATCAGCAATATTTTGGCAAGTTAACATCCTCAGGTTCATCTTGTTTAATGTTGCTGACCAGAATTTACCAACTTGCACAGGTATGGTGTCGAATTTTTGATGCAGGCAAGGTCAATTGTAGTACTTGTAGACATTCGTTTGATTCTCTCAAAATCTTTGGCAGATAGTACAAGATAACTGTTAAAGACAATGTGCAGTTCTTGCAAGGTGCACACTGATTTTGATATCTTGTAGGACAGTCTGAACGACCTCTCCGAAGTTTTGTATGGATAAACTCTTGGCCATTCGCAACTGTGACATAATCCACAACATCAACAGTTTTCAATTAGGACACCCTTTTGAATTAAAATTCTTCAGGTGAAAGGTTTTTTTCAAGCTCTTGTGCGAGTTTGTGCTTCATTGGTTTGGTTGACGTCTCAATCAAATAATGCATTTGTTGGAAGAAGATCATGCAACAGAATATACTTTTTTTTTTTTAAAGACTTTATTCAGCACCAAAAGAGAATGTACAGCAAATTACAACAAACCAGAACAATACGTGTGAGCCAGTGGATGACAGCATACTAAGCAATGGTGAAAAAAAGCAAAGTAGGAGCGAGAAAGTCCTGGCCGGTTCGATCAGTAATACAAAGTGCCGGTGTTTCCAAACATAGGTGAATCATAAAGCCATGAAATGAACAAAGTGCAATAAAAACAAAAAATACACATTATAGCAAAGAAAAGGAAAGCAATAAGCAAGCGAGAATCAAGAAGGCAAGCCAGGCAGTACAGTTACAGGGAAGTACATAGAATGCAACAGAATATACTTGATAAATTCACCCCTTTCTTTTGGTACATTCATCTCTCTATGTGCTTGCAGAAGTTTTTTGGTAACTTGTTTTGTAGCGGCTGGTTGGATTAAACTCTTACTATGGCAATTAAAGAGTGGAAGTTTAGCTTTAGTGATTCAATTAAACAACTTTTTCTCTTTCAGTCAGTCAATTGCTTTATTTGATGCTTATAGTGTAAGATCATAAAAGTTCAGATAAAAAAAACGGTTTAAGAACATCAATCAATCAGTGCAAAATCAAGGATTATATACATGTCAATATAAAAATAATAAAAACAGTGTTATAACAATCACAGATAAGAAAACCAGTCACAAAAACTGTTTAAATTTCATTCACTAGTGTTGTGCTGCCGCCTGATCTTCCATGACTGAATTAAAAGACGCCACTGAAAGGCAAACCATAGGATTAGGCAGAGATTGTAAAAAAGAACATTGCTACCCGTAATTGTTTACAATGGAGATTGCGCATCAGAGGGAAGATAAATCTTTTGCGTGGTTCCTTGTAAAATTTGCAGAAAAAGAAAATATGTAAATTTGACTGCGCAGAGGAACCATCGCAAGGACAAGGGGGTAAATCATTTATAGAATAGATTCACGCAGGGTGTGCCAGCATACACGGGATAAGATTTAACCAGAATCTAATAGAAGGAATCTGTGTTGTGGGTTTGTCACAGTAAAAAGATACGACATTGTCCCATCCAGATGCTTTGGACCTTCAAGGTATAATTTTACCAACACCTTTGTGCAGTTTTTTCGCAGTCTAGCATCTGCTCTTTGTTTAAGGAAGCAGGCTTTTAGCTCCCAGCTTGAGAGGATTACAAACAGACGCTCCAAGTCTAAGGAGGAGAGAGTAGATTTAATGTACAACATCCATGGAATCCTATGGGCATTATCCATGGAAAGACCATCTTCAATTAGTTTTTGGGTAATCTGGATAGACTCCCTTCTCCATATGGAATGCCACAAGATAATTGGGCCCACGGAGATTATTATCAGACAGATATGGGACCTTCAACTCTGTAAGGGTGATAAAGTTAGAACAGCTCACGGGGAGATCCATTAATTCTTTTCAAAATGTATCCTCTATCACTTGGAGGCCAGATGAACGAATATGGCCCCATATGCCTGCCCCATATGTCTGCCCCATAAGTTGGTACCAATACTGATTTGGCTGCATAAATCTTTCTCACCATATCAATAGGTTTCTCCCCCAGTTTTTTTAATACAGGAGTGGAGAGCAATGATACTTCTCTCCAGTGATAGCCCTCTAGTGGTACGCATATGGGACCATAAAAGCTGCCTGTCATATGTTAAGCACAGGTAGGAAAAGGTATTGGTATAGGCTATTTTTTTCCCCGAAATATAAAAGCCCAGCACCTTCCTATCCCTCCGACCACGGGTTAGGATGAAGGACTTCGCCTCATTCGTTTTCAGCCCTAATTTTTGCATGTAGGTTACGTAGATGTGGAGTAACTTTTGTAGGGAAGAGGTGTGGCGCCGCGGCCAGGGCGACTGACGCTGGAATCTGGGGACCACGGTTCGATCCCCGGCTCCGGCGGCAGGTTAGCCCAGCACCATGTGACTCTGGGCAATAGCTCGCTTAATCTTCCCGACGGCCCCCCAGCGCCTAGAGACCCTTACGGGTGATTGTGCGCTTTACAAATGCGGACTTTACTTTACTTTTAGGGCGAGGCCCGTACAGGCAATTAGCACTGCGTCGTCAGCATACAGGAGGATTGGGGAGCGCACATTATTCATTTTAGGGACGTCTAGGGTTGAGTCCGTCAGGGTCGCCTCAATCCCATTAGTGTAGATAGAAAAAAGAAATGGGGCGAGAACGCATTCCTGGCGGACTCCCCTATTGGTTGGGAACGCCCTGGTGCACTCCCCTTCACCTCCCATATCTGACGCAGGCCATAGCTGATGTGTAAAGCTGCCTGATGAATATTAGAATAGCCCTATCTATGCCCATTTCCTCCATTATCCTCCATAGATGTTCGTGGGCCACACAGTCAAACGCTGCGGACAGGTCCATAAACGCCAAGTATGTCTGCCGGATTTTGCTTGGGTATACTTGGCGATTAATAGACTAAGGTTGAGGCACTGATCTTGAGTATCCATACCCTTTCTAAAATCATATTGGACCAGGATTAAAACCTTACTTTTTTCTGCCCATTCTTCTAAGTGGTTTAATAAAACCCTACCCATGAGTTTGGCTGTGCTATCCAACAAAGATATTGGCCTATAGTTTTTGGGTTCGGACTTGTCGCCCTTCTTGTAAATTGGTATTAAAATTGATTCCTTCCATGAGTCGGGTGGGTCCACTTTTGTCAGCACAGGGCCCCACAGATCTGGCTGGTCAATGAAGAAATCAATGGGAGTGCAGTCTGGTCCTGGCACTTTGTTTGTGGAACGCTGGGCAAGGGCCTCTTTAACCTCGTAATATTCGTAAACCAGTGGTAACTCAATGAAAGGGATCACGGATACGTTCTGAGGTGCCACCCCCTCCACACTGGTGTCAAATATGCAGCAGAAATACCCAACCCAAGATCCCTTGTCAACATGGAAATCCAGTGTGGGAGCTGTTGATGGTTTAAGTTTTAGTAATTGCCGCTTGATAGAGTTGATCCCATGTTTTTTTCCTTCAGAGTTTTGATTTTTTTTTACCTGGCCTTGTTATATTGGCAACAGAGTTGCTTCACTAAGATTTTATCTCTAGGAGTTGCCCTCAGGGCCTGGTGCAAAATTGTTAATGATTTGGTACATTGATGATCAAGCCATCTAGGCCCTGCTATTATAGTAGTTGGCTTTTTCCTAGATAGGTGGTACCTGACGTCAGATAATATTGCCTCGAATGCCGTAGATATTGGAGTTGGACTAGACGCAAGTTCTAGGCATAATAAAATGTCCCCTTGGCTCTTTTTAATTATTTTTGGGACATGAGATGCTTTGTCTGCTAAAGCCCATTTTAGCGTTATCCCATTAGTTTTCACAATTGTAGGCTTGATGTGCCTTATCTGTTCTGGGAAAATTCCTGCCCAGTTCCTTTTTTCAATAAATCGCGGCATGGTCGCTAAAATTTAAGTAGTTTACATCGCGACTACAGATACGTTTTTTGAGCGGTTCTGCTACGATTATATCATCGATTGTACTGCCCTACAAGGGTGAACCAAAAGTATTATATAGCGTGCCAGAAGAGGTATCAATTAGATTACAGATCTCTAAGTTATTAATCGATAAAAGTCTGTTCAGAGCTTCCCCGTACTGATTGTGATTAAAATGGTATAGGGTTTCCCCTTCATCATCATTGAAACCGCATGCTGCTGTATTTCAAAGCTGGCAGCAATGTGCATTAAAATCACCCAGCCAAAAAAATGTTGGCGTGACTTTCAAGGTGCTGGAACAATTATCAATATCTATTTCCAACTGATCTGCCACCTTTTTCATATCACCTGGAAAGTTGTCATTATAAAACTTAACCAAGACAATAATATCTTCTTGCGAACCTTTTAAAATTAATAAATGATAAAAAGGGGAAACATTGTGAAATAAAACAACCTCCACCCGTGGCATATTTCGTATTAAAGTTAAAATCCCTCCCCTGGCTCTGCCTGATCTAGATGGGAGGGCAGCAGTATAAAACGAGCAATTCCCATCCAGGTCAATCTGCTCAACCTCCCACGTTTCTTGGAAACAAATCGGATCATATGAAGTTACAATGTTTATCCAATCTGTGTCCTGGATTTTTTTGCTCAAACCAGCAATATTCCAAGACATAAATGCAATTGGTTTGGCCTGATCAGGCATTTCAGTTACAGACAGTTGTGTTTCAGAGACCCATAAGGGTTTCAATACAAATCTCTGCTGCTTTAGTTTTGCCTATAGTTTTGATCCATGTTCCAGGATGGCTAGTAGACGTGCCTTTATATCGTTATCCACATATTGTTTGGTAACGAAGTGGTGTAGTCACACAGGCTTAGTAATTTTAAAGGGGTTTCCCTGCTGCTGCATGAAATGAAGAAGGCTCTCAACATTTTGATTTAAACGTTTCCGTCTCTTTCTCACAAGTTTGTGGTGAGGAACAGTTTCATGATGGTACATTAGTTTTGAATTTGCCATCTCTCTAAAAACATTGCAGATAGAAAGGACTTCATGGTAAACTAGCTGCCATTGAGCTACATATTCACTTTTATGTGTCTGACAAACAATTCCTTTGAGTTTTTCTGTGATTTCTGAACATCTGTTCAGTTTCATATCTGGAGCCACTTCACTTAACATTTCCTCTGAGTCTTTCACCACAAAATGCCTTTGGATGAATTTTCTGTAGAGGTATGGTTTTCCTACCTCTAGATTCTTCACTCTTCCAAATACCAGAACCCATAAATCAGGTAGTTTAATTATTTGAATTAAAAAACACAGCAATCGGTGACTCTACAGTCTTCACATGCATCTCCCAGTCACCTTCCTGATCAGCATGTACCAGGTTTTTCACTAGAGCCATCATGTGCAAAAAGTTTCCCCAGTACTTTCAAAGTTCTGATTTTTCTTTGCGTTCTTTGACAAACTCTAAGAATTTTGTTTTCAGGTTTTCTGATTTTGAACTGAGTGCATTGAACACTGCCTGGCTTTGCATTACGTCTTTTGAATGAAGTACACCCTGTGTCTTAATAACTTCTGAGCTAAGATATGCAAAACCTAATTTGTCTTTCTTTTTCCAGAAAGCATTCAAAAGCAATGTTTCAGTAGCCTCAGATAAGATGAGCATACCTTTTAACAAACGAGCATAATGAGTTCCACTCAATGCTGACTGGACAATTTTGCTTCCAAAGATTTTAGCCTCAATAAGTGCATGGTCTAGTCCACATCCACTGTGATAACTTCACCCACACTGCAACGCAACTTTGGTAATGTGGAAAACGCTCATCACTAGATGAATATAATCACATTCTACTGGATTGCTCATAAAAGTCCGCTACAATATGGAAAACCCTTAAATGCAGAAAATTGGCAGCATAGGATGGTCTTCAAGCTGAGCACGCACATTTTGGAATTTGTTTTAGAGCCATATATACTGTTGCGTAGGATTTGACTGGAGATGGCATTGCTGGTAAAAACCCAACCTTCTTCAGTGGGATTGTATTTTGGGAGATAAGAGCATGAATTCCAGCCCACTGAGGAATTGGCTGTTCTTCATCCTTCAGTCTGAAGTGAATAAGTGATATGATAAATTCAGTTAAATCAGCTTTGTGGACCACAGCAACTGGTAGAAGAAAATCCATATCCTCTGCCACTTTGAAACTTTCTGGTAGACTAGGATGTGTTGATGGCTTGTAGTGATTTTGCACACGTTGGCAAGGCAGTTGGGTTATAAGTTTGCAGCTCCGTTTGTTTATGCCTACAGCTTGTTTTTGAGCAGCTACTTCATTGGTACAGTCTTGAAAAAGCACCATGGCAGTATCATGTGAGCTGGATGTTCCAGACAAAGAAGAGCAGTCTTCAAAATCAAAATTATCAAGAGCAGCATCTTCCTGCTTCGTACTATGGCTTAACTTGTTGATACACTAACCCTATTCATTGAAGTGATTAGCTCTCTACTTTTACATGGATGGGCAGTCATCATGTGTAGCAAAGTTTTCTTTCTGCTGCGCTTAAATTCATAAAAAATGATTTGGAAAAGACAGTACATTTGCACAGCATGAGCTCAGTTCATGGGATTGTCTTCCACTTCTTCGCTTATATCTTCAAAGTCATCATCAATGTTGTTAACTTTTGTTCCGAACTCGAGGACTTCAGTTTGTAACAGTTTTGCTTTGCAGATAATCAATGATTTAAAAAATGTTAGGACAACATCAGGCTTTCTTGTTGACTCCCATGATTTGAGGGCTCTGGGGTATAACAAAGTTTGTCATTAAGCCCAAAATTGAAATCATTCAGTACGTTTCCTAAAATGGTTCCTGCTGATTTTACTGTATCCTGTGATCTTATTTTGGTAGTAGGAACTTCAGGAATCAAATCAGCTGAGATCATCATAAGTGTCTCATTCTTTTTGTTAGTCTGACAAAAATTAAATAGGTCACTGTATATTCTCATTAGAAAGATCTTCATTTCATTATTATCGATCAATACAATTTCATCAGTGTGGACCATTATTTCTCTGATCTCACGGAGTGTGAATCCGTAGCCGGTACGCAAGAGTGACTGTAAAACTCAATTTGCTTTTTCAAAGAGTGCAAACTTAACTGAAGGCTGGCGGTTACAGTGCTGCTGGGAGCCCAATGTACATTCATATTTTCGTATGTACCCATGCACGTATACAGTTCTGGTGGGCATACAAATCCGCTGCAAACACATTAAACGTATTGTTTAGATCAGCTAGGCTGAAAACTTCATCCTTGAAGAAACTAGCTGCAGATAAAAACATGTTTGCCCTTTGAGGATCACATGCTCTGTACTTTGTTCTTTCGTCAATCCCTTTGGCCCTTGTTCTTGCTAAACCAAAGATAACATATTGAAGATCATCTGCTTTCTGATCAGTTGTTTGAGGTGGACGAAGGGTAGCCATAGAACTTCTAAGTGGATTGGCATTGGGGTTGATTGCAGTCACTTTCTCAGAAGACTCGTAATCTTGTTGTGATTCACTGGTTTCTGCTATTTTTGACAAATTCTTTCCAGTCTTTCTCATTGTTGTTACAGTGAGAAAATATCTGATTGTCTTCACCCATCAGGTTCAATCTTTTGTGATCTTCGTCTTGCCGCATTTCTGCAGCAACTCGAACTCTCTTCTGTCCAGCGCAGTTGATGTTAGCTTTTCTTTCGGATTGGTTTCATATGACACAGTTTTCTTTGTTGAAGGAGTCCTCAAATTTTGTAGTTGGCAACATTCTGTCAGGAGATACCACAAGCTTCGCTCATGACTAAGAATTTGCATCAACGGAAAACTTGAAACAAAAATATTATGACAAATTACCAATATGATGGCTAAAACACATCATTATAGGGCCGCCATTTTGGAAAATGACGGGAGGGTTGCTCTGAGGAGTTATTTTCTATAAGACTACTTGACCACCAAAATCTATGTTTTGATACTAAAATGAAATACATAGGTCTCATGATTCCTGAAATATCACATAATCACTACAACACATTAATTTTTAAAAATGTCGTCCAGAAGAATTTGGCTCAGATTAACAATGTCTAACCAAGCTAAATTACTTCTCTAATGATACAAAAACACAAATAAAATCTCTGTACTTTTTTCTTATTACAGAGGTATATCAAGAGGCAAGGAATAATCCAGTAGCAACTACTTATGTTGAATCGGAAAGCTGACCAATTGAAAGTTAAAATCCGAGAACTCACTTAGAACCAAGGAAAAGTTCTAGCTCAGGAACAATTAAGATCTCCCACTATTTTATGTACCTTGGTAGTTAAAAGCTACATCGACCCTGGTAATGCACTGCAACTGCAGTAAACAAATCCTTTTCTTTGGCAGGTAAATTCCAGAAACAAAAAGTAAAATACCTCTAACCATTGACAATGTTTAGGAGACTGCTGCAGGATAGGCGCTCGGAAGAGTAACATACATGTTGAGTTAGTATAATAAAATAGTAGTATATTAACCTAGTAAGGTAAACTTGTTCATCCTCGGACCTTGCAGCTAAAAAAATCGTTCCCCTTACCCATCATCAAAAGACCCCTCCTACAAGCGTACTAAGACCCTTGCAAGGCTATACCATGGCTCAGGCAACCTGCCATCCAGCCCTGGTGAGTGCATCCCCAAATCCATTGACACTCTTGAATCAAAGTCACGTTGAGTTGTGTCGTTCCACATCAAACATGAGTTAAAACAGGAGAGGAAATATGCATGGGCGTTCCTAACTCTGCTTACCAATATTTTAGTAATGTCCTTCTCTTGCATGAAGAGTACCTGTAAAATGGCACCTCGAGAGAGAAAATTGTACAACATCTATACCTGCCACTGTTTGGACCCTGTCCTTACTTCACAGAATTTTTTCAGAACATTTTTTAGAAAAATCTTATACATTCGGTCCAGGAGCAGCAGGTCGTTTCATAGAGCATGGGAATGTAACGCGGGAAGATATCTTAAATATTATGAAGCCTGTAGCTAAATGTTCTGTACTGATCATTGCTGCTGTTGGAACATATTCTCCCTACATGGAAGAAAACTTCAAACACTACTATAAAACTAGGGGGATTATTCATTTCTGAAGGTATCCCAGATACACTTGGCTGACCTCTCTCCCACTTCCCGGCCTAAAGATGAAACTCCAAAATGGTGTGACATCAGTTGACAAGTGCTATCTGAGCAGGCTTCAGGAAAGCATGTCTTATGGTGCTCCAGCAGTGGGCACGTCTTCAAAGCAGCCCAAAAACCAAACCCAGGAATCTTACTGGGTGCAACAGACACTGCAGGGCTTCAATCATCTGAAGTAAACAACCATTGAGCCTACGACGCACTCCAGAGGAATTCTATTGCCCACATTGTCAAAGTATTTAATTTTCTGACTCTTATATGCCTGGGCTTAACATAACATAACATGTTTGATGTTTTGGTGATACTCTAGGTTGAAGGGATCATAAGAGAGATTAAGAAACAGCAGATCTCCTTCTATGTCATAGTTTCAAGAGGGCCAGACAGTCAAAGTAACCTTTACTGCTCCAAGAAAGAAAACATGAAAGGAGAGTGGCTTTGGCAATGTTTATGTGCTGTTGAAGTCTGTTTTTGAGTGTTCACCTTCCTCTATGCAGTACAAGAAATGCTAACAATGTAAGTATCCAAGGAGGATTCAATATTGTGCAAACGTATTTCTTGTAGAAAATACAGGTAAAAACAAAGGAGAGTTTGTTTTAAGTGCAGTATGAAATCAGAGCAACAATGTGGCTCTAAAAAGTCACTGAGGCTCCTGGAGCTTGTCAAACAATGGCATCTATCACATTGCATTGCTTAGGGGTATACAGACTGCTTCATGCTACACAACCAGCCCTGCATTTTGCTCCCTTTAAAAAAACAAACATGGAAACTATTCAATGCACTGCTGTGGATTTAGCTAGCAGAGATATCACTCAATGATAACAACCTAGGGAATACTTCAGCAATAAAAATAAAAAATATCTTTGCCATCAATAGTAACTAGATAAGTTAAATTTATAGGATGCAGTAGTATGAACTATGAATACCATTCTAAAAAGAAACTTTAACGACTGGAAAAAGGGGAAAGCTTCATACCTGCTGAACTGTTGATGTGTAAGAACCAAGCCTTCTAATCTTATTGGAAACTTCACATCACAGCTTCCTACCATATTCTGAATCTTGAAGTCCAGGAACTTTGCAGGAAACCCCAACTTTTGAACAACTCTGGCATACTTCCTTGCTGCTAGTCGGGACTGTTCTTCACTGCAAAGAGACAAAAGAAAAGAAGTTGTACAATTAACTGAAGGAAGGTCACAAACTGTCAGACACTATTTTGAAATATTAGCTGGAAGAAAATAACAAGAGAAATCAACAACGCAAATGGTTCACATGTTAGGTGAAAGGTGGATGGATGTCTAACTGATAAATTGATAACATAATGCAGTTAATTACAAATCAGGAAAAGTTCCTTATTTGAAATCGTAATTCTGGCTCTAAAACATTAAATTCATAAAGATTGAAAAGCCATGCCTGTGTGCAAGCTCATAATGCATTCTTAAAGTAGCAGATGCATGTTAAAAGGCACATTTGTTTAGTAAACAAAAATAGCAAATTAAGTTTTCAAATGCAGAATTGCAAGGTAACTGTCTTCTTAAGAATGTTCAACATCTCAATATACAATTAAATCAATAAAACAAGGCTAATATACTGCACAGTGTCGCAATCACTGTACTGCTCCTTTAAGTCAGCCACGTCCTTTTATTCCAAAAGGGTGATAATTAGGCAGCTGAAAGCAAGTTTGACGCTTGAAACTGATGTTCAGATCTTAAATTGACTCCCTTCTCACCACCCCATGTTTTTCTGGAGTAGGACGTAGAATGGTAATAAATACAGCAACGTTTGCCATGCTATTGACCAACAATTAAAATAATATTTTCCTTCTCCATCTTGAAATCTTCACTGATGTTCATGAACACTGAAAAAACAGCAAGCTCAACATAATCAAATCAAAATGGGAAGCGAGAAAGTAAAAAGGGTAGACATTGAAAAGGCAACTGCCAACAGTTTTCGCAGAGCAGCTTGTACGGCTGGGGCAACTGTGTTTGCAACTGTACTAGAATCTGCATTATTTTAGTGGAAATTAGGACTATTAATCTCTAAATACCTGTTATCCAGGCATTACTCTGCTTTAATGTGGCCAACTCAATTCAGATGAGATCATGGTTTAAACAATTGTTTCCACTTCTTTACATCTCTTCTTTACAATAAGAGACTTGTTTACTAAGGATGTGAAAGCAGATTTGCAAACAATATGACAGGATACGCTCTGGTTTGCATGATGTTGTGATATCACATTAGGGCGAAAAGAAGGGTACTAGCTGATCTTTCTATAAAACAACCTAATTTCTATGAAATACCATAAAAGGCTGTTCACAGCACTGGGTGTGAACATTAGTACAAAGATTAAAGCCAACCCCTTCCAATCAAAACTGTTAACCTCTACTTTGTATCTTCAAGAGCACAAATTCAACTTTGATGTAAGAAAAAATAATGAAATTACACAATGTGCATACAAGAAGGCTTCTTGATGAAAACCTCCTCACTTTTTAGCACTAGCATTCAATCCTGCCCAGGGTAGAATAATTGTTGCTGATGTTAATAACAATGAATCATTTTATTATGGAGGATAAGATTCAGGGGCACCTTTAGAATAGTAATCAATAGTTCATGTCAATTCTTCCACACTGGGTAAGATTTAGCAATTTCCATATCATTCTTTGAATCCATTCCTGTTTTTTTTTAATTAATGTTTACAATGTCGTTGCCTCTAAATTGCCAATATGAACACGTTGTGTGATTTGATTTTATTGCTTCTTCTGGCACAGCAAGAGAAAAAATGGTCATTTAAATCAAAGAAACAATGTAAATGCCAAAATTTGCAAAGTAAATATATTAACTTACTTCCACCTTGACATGTAACATTTAATCAATTGGCAATTCTATGTTTAGACCCATTTCATTCCAGTGAATACGAACACTTTAATAATTACAGGACTCGCTGTGCTAGGTTATTCACAAGTAATATTTTGAAATGTTTTCTCTTCCAATTGGATAACATTATCCCTGTACGAACAGTAATTGGACACATATCATTTATAACCACTTAGACCAAAAATGTCAAGCAGTTAATACCGTAATGGCTAGAACAAGTGAATAACTTAAGACTAATGTGTCAGAAAATCTTATCAGATGTGAATACACACTATTTTAACTATTTTTTATATATTGAATTTCAAATCATGGTAACGTTTCTCAGAAGATGACAAGGTATGAATTTCAATTTGATTGATCTGTTTGGGCCTTGTGATTTGATACGTTTGAAGGTGACAATTTTAACATCAGAGCAAAGCCAATCCTTACAATAGCCAAAACCCAAATGCCTAACATTTGTTTGCTACCATCTTCCGCACCACATTTCAAGCAGCTGGTAAATTCTAGTACTGTACAATACAGTGCAGAATTTCATGAAGCAGACTTTAACGTCTGCTGAAAATGTATAGCCTTCCGCAGCCCCTTCAAGCGCTCACGTACCTTAAATAGACCATATTTCCATTATTTTCAAAACAGGACACATCAATGTCAATGAAGCCTTGAGAATTAGACATCATTCTTGAGGTGCACTAAATAGGCAATCGCCAGAACAAACAATAATTTATGGTGGTGCCTAGTGCAACTACCTTTTTGGTATAGTGGTGTGCTCTGGAGGAATTCTATTAAGTGTTATTTCTGGAGGGCACTAATGTAGTGTACAAGTCAACAGGTAGACAATAGATTGGGACATATTTTACCAGAGGCAGGCTAAAGGAAGCAGAAAGACTCTAGGTATGCCAATGATGTAACTGTTTATAATAAAAATACTGTTTATTGGCATTTACAATTAAACATTCCTTGCAATCTACATAACACACATTTCAGAGAAAGCTTGCAAAACTGTACATTTCCAATGTATCAAATTAGTTATCATGTTGAACTAAGCAAACTACAGGACTGTGTATTGTAAACCATGGCCCCTCTCTCTCCCACCTTTTCCTAAAGCTACCATTCACAAAGTCCATTGTTGCATGCTGGATCATAACTAATAATGTTCGATCTTTTGAGGAAGCTAGTTTGCCAAGATATTTATCGCAGAGTTTTAAAATATTCAGTCTGAGCAGGCACATAAACCCCCCCCCCGTTCTACAATCTTGCCCACATAGTGCAGCAATGGCTACCATAAAATGTATAACTCTTTTAAAAAGGTTAGAGAGTCTTTCCACTGCCAAGGTTTCTCACAATATAGCAGGCGAGGTGAGCAGAGAAGACACCATGCCATGGCACACAACAGGTTAAACATCAGTTATCAACCATGCCCTAATAGTGCCTTTTAGGACTCTGGTCTTAGATTCAGAAACGCTACCTATTGATCATCTGGACCATGATAACTTTCACCATTGCCAACCCATCTTTCTAAAACGTTCTTAATCTGGAGCAGCCCCACCATATATGTATGTGGTAGCCTACTGTCTCTCAAACAAACACTAGAGCTTCCCAGGAATATCACATACTTTTTTGTCTGGCGTCATGAATGACAAAGGCATAATTTTTACCATGGATTCCTTTTAAGTTACACATTTGTTGTATGACCTCACATCTTTAGAAATCTACTCCTCATTATCACTGGCTTGTGAAATTCAGTTCTCACTCTACTGGCCACTAACCTTGTTGGGATGCTATTTTTCCCAGTGTCTCAGTTGGTAGGATTGAAATCTTTCACGTACCACAGGCAAAAGGGTTTACAGTTTTTAACCATTCTGTTGATCCTTTTTCAAACAAGCCTGCCAATTACCCTACAAATCCCTAATTTCAAGTCCTAAAATTCACCATTTCAAGGTGGTCCAAAGTACGGAATACCATGAAGAGAATGGAGTCAACCCTCTTAATAGTTATGTCCCATATCTATAATACTGTGCTGATTGCTTGGCTGAAATATAATCTTTGTGAGCTACCACTTCTGGATAGCTAAATCATGTCACACAATGTCCTCCCTGCCAGTGTCCTGCCAATGGCCATTCTGTGTCTGAACAAGTATTGCAATAACCATTCCCCTATTTTCATTAGTTGTGCTGCAATGTAATAGTCAAATTAACTGAAAGTCCAACTGTCTATGGTGAAGTCACCAGCCTCCTCTGCAACCTAGCAGATTTACCTTGCCAAAGAAAGTCTACCATGGATTTCTGAATTGCATGGAACATTGTGCTTTCTAATTCTGACTCAAGCACTCGAGACAATGGGCAACACTGGGGTACCAAAAGTACCCCTGGCAAAAATGCTCACACCAGTTGGCTACATTTGTTTCCTTGAGCTCTCTTGATTTTCATCCATTCATTCTCTCTCCTCGGTCTCATCCTCTGATTATTTTCTTCTTCCTTCCCTCTCTCTCAAAGTCTCCACGTGCCTGCTGCAATCAACCTCAATGAGCTAGGAAAGTGACAGAGGCACCAGGAACCACCATGGGCATTTAAATATTTGACAAATGCCCAGTGGAAGAAAAGGCAAGCCCAGCCCTGTTGAGACACAAACATGAGCTGCAATAGAACTTTTAAGACTACTATCCTGCTCATCCAGGAGATCTATAAGCGGGTTCCATCTATTTATATCACTTTTAGTCACATCTGATTAAAGACAGTTTTAGGTCTTGTGCAACTCACATACTCTGGTTGTTATGAATATTCCTCTTTATGCACTGTTTTGTAAGGAGTGGAAGCCGTCTGCGGTGCTCCTGTTTATGCCTATTGCAGGAGCACAGATTTGTCAGACTTTATTTTGTAGCCAGATTATTCATCAAAGCTCTGAAGCAGGGCCAAGAGAGGCAGATAAGATCAGGGCAGATATGTCAATTATATTAACTCATCAGCCAAGAGAGATATATTTTGCTCATAGCCACCAAAGGCTATACCAGACCGCTCTACAGCCTGTTAGTGCCATCCCAATTGGCAGACCCCCCAGGATATAGCGGCATGGATTAGCAAATTTAGCGGCACAAAAATGGAAATTTAGCGGCACAAATATGGAAATTTAGCGGCAATTGTGCGGCATTTCATTTGGCCCTGGACCTTGATAAAGCGGCCTCCAGTGACCCTATCCGTCACCCGCCCTTCCTTGCACTCTTTTTGCCTCCCAATTCTCCCTCTCTTAGTTGTGTTTTGCCGCTTTTAGCTCCTCTATCTTCCTTCCTGTTTCACTCTTTCCACTGTCCCATTCAGCTTTCTGTTTCTCATGCCCCCTCCTTTTTGTGTCTCATTCACTCATCCTCTCTCTCTCTCTCACACACATCTTTCTCTTCTTATCGAGATCTCTCTCAGCCCAGTCTCTTCTCCCCCGTCCCTCTCTCTTTCCATCTTTGGATCTCTCTAGTTCTCTCTTGTCGCCCTCTCTTCCTACCTCACCCTCTCTTCTCTCTCTAGCTCTCATACTTTCGTTTTTCCAGACACTGTCTTTCTTCCCCTTCCTCTCTCGCCCTTTCTCGCGCATTCACCCTCCCTCTTTCTCTCCCGCTCACTCCTCTACTTTTCTCCACCTTTCACTTTCATTCGCCCAGTTTCTCTCACCCCCTACTACCCTTTACTTCTTTCCCACCTCTGACTTCTTTGCTCACTCCCCCTCTCTTTCACCCCTTCTTTCTCGTCTCACCTGCCCCACACCCTCAGGTTTCATTCTTGCTCCCCCTCTTTACCTTTGCGCTCCACCTTTCACCTTTATCCTCCCATTTTCTTTCACCCCTACCTTTTCCTTCTAAACCCAGCCACTCTCCCTTTCTTTTACCCCTTTCTTCTCCCCCTACATGTGCCTCCACCCCCTCTTTCCCTCTCCCTCCTGTCTGTGGTCCTCCGTGCAGGAAGCCGATGGTAACTGCTGCTCGCATCCTCCGGAGAGAAACCCCGGGGTCTCGCAGAACTAGAGCAAGAAAAAAGAAAAGCCCGAAATAAACCAGCTCTAGAAATTAGCGCCGGAGGAGTGGGGGTTGGGGGAGTGGGGGGGGGGGGGGGGGCTTCTCCCCAAAGGCAGAAACCATCAGCACGTGAGGGGGCCTGGCTGCCCCCTGCCTCCGTGCCCTGTTTGTACGTCTGAGGTGCTGTGGGGTCTCTGCCTCTTATGCACTTTGAAACACAAATCCACCGGCTCCCAGAGGTTCATCCTTCCTCACACAGGTCAGCGAACAATCACCCTTTCTATTCTTTCCCATATCGACCCTCGGCTCCAGGGGAGAGGGCGGGGCTTCGCCCCAGTCACCGGCAGGGTCTCCAGCGGGGGGCCAGACGCGGGAGGGGCACTTCAAAGCCCTTCGCAGTGAGCTGCTAATGCCCCATTAAGCCCGGAATGTTATTCTTTCGTGCTTCTGTGTCCTTCCCGCCCGCCCCAATAAACAACGTAAGTCATACCCCCCCAGGATATAGGCGGCTTTTGTAAAAATGCCGCGATTTCTACAAAAAGTGCCGATTTCGCGGGCACTTTTGTAAAAATCGCGGCATTTTTACTAAAGTGCCGATTTCGCGGCAAATCGCGATATCCTGGAGGGTCTGAATAGGCCCTATAACTAGAATGAGAAAAGGAGGGGTGTAGGGGGAAACATTGGGCACCTTTGCCAGGTGCCTTAAATGTTGAAGCTGTTTGAACACTTCATTCAATCATTTTGATTGCTTGGTCACATGAATCAGGCCATGACCATTACTTTCTTTGGGAAGTTCTCTGCATCCAGCACCAGTAGTGCCATCTGTATAGTATTCTTGTTTGACAAGGTTAGCCTTCCACCTGACATGATCAAAAGTACAACTGTTTTTAACAAAGCCCCACTGATTAGTATGCATTATGTCTGGTACGATTTGCAATAGTCAACTATATCGGCCAGGCTCCGCCGCATTCAAATTTACTATCTTCACTGTGCATATCTTACTCCTGCGAGGCTATACAGAGCGGGGTTCCTCCCGTCCCCAAAAAGCCTGACTTTTACCATATGGTCTGGTCCTGCGCCATTCTTTCCAAATATTGGGAATCGATTGTAACTGAACTGAGTGTCATACTGGGGTGGGCGGTCCGCCCACCCCAGTATGTCACTCAGCTCTTGCTCTGGGGTTGATGGATGGGCTAAATGGCTCCAGTATTGACAAGTTGCTCCTGGGAACGGCCATGCTAGTGGCCAAAAGAGACACTGGAAGGACTCAACAGCTCCTCTATTGCAAAATGGTGCAAGGGAAGGGACTTGTGTGCTATCCAGGAAAAAAACTGTGTATGAGGTAAGAGGTTGTACGGCTAAACACGGGCGTTTATGGGGAAAATGGCTGGGCCTGTTGGACTGACCTGCCATGGGTGATGGCTGGGCGGACCGGGGGAGCGGTTTAGATCCTATTCATTGCTGGGCATGACGGGGAAATACTCCGCGAATGTACCGAAAATTCTTGTATGTACATGTGATGATCTATTCTTTTTGTTGAGTATGAAAACCATAAAAAAAATGTGTTTCCAACAGTCGCAATGCAGGCAGGACTTTCATATACATTTTACGAACTCCGTTCAAGAGCGCAATCGATCTTTACTAAGGCAATTACTGTGGGTCCTTAACTGTTTTGGGTATTTCAATCATGTCTGCCTGTGACTTTGCATCTGTGCCAGTCATTATCTGCTATTGATTAGAATAGTTTTTCCAAGTATGGGGTTACAAAGGAGGCAAATATTGTATAAAATTCACATGGTATCTAACCTGGGGCTGGTGCGTTAAATAATTTCAAGCTATGTATGTTAGCGAGAACTTAATCCTTTGAGAATGGGGTTAGCATTGTTAATTTTCCGTTCGTTAGGCATATAGTTCTCTATTAAAAAAAATAAACTAAAAAAAGTGCTGCTTCATCTCTAAACCTCTGTATCAAGATTTTCTTTTAGTTAATGTGTTCTGTTGGTTTCCTTTTCACTTCAATGTATTAGCAAGCAGTGAGTGGGCCTAGAGTTTCCAAGAAACTTTGGTGTAGTTCCAACAATGTATTCTGTGATCTCCTAACTAGTAGGCTGCATAATAGTCCCCTGATTGCTTACTCTCCTCAAGTTCACCCTACATCCACATTGCTTGAACTAGCAGCTTTCCTCACTACTGCCCTTCATACAAGTTCTCCCATGTTACATCGAACATACTATGTGCCAAGTAGCCTCTAATCGTTCTTACGATCTTTGCTATACAGCGGAGTCCTTCAGCAGGTATCTTCCAAGTCTCCATTTTTAATCTGATCTGTAGGGGCTATACTTTGAACCCTGAGGGTTCAAGTCACCAGAGCGTGATTGAATATGCTTACAGACCCTATAGTCCTGCCGGTTACCTGCCCCATTACATCACTCAACATAAAGGTCATGCCAGTGTGTGAATGGGAAAATTAGGTGTAATCTCTAACAGCTAGGTGTGTCCCCTCTAGGTGTCAATGAATCCTCAGTCCACAAGGTGTGATCCAGTAAGTGACCTGTTCCTGACTTACCTAATGCCTCCATCATACTTTGGGTAAACACTCCACAGAGGGTGGTCCAACCTCTGGGAATCAATGAAATTTACGTAGAATTGAGACCCTGAATTTCCAGGTTCCTTATTCTGCACGTAAATCGAGTACCCTACATTTCACAAAGGCGAATTATTCATGGTTACCGGTCTTGGACCAGACATTGTTATGCCCGCCGAATTCCTTAACAAGACAGCTTCTCCACATTTTGTTAGCAGCTGTGGCATGAACCTGGGCAACAGTGTTTTGATCTGAACCTCCCAGAGTCACCCTTTGTTCAAGTGTGTTTCCTGCAAAAGTACAATTTCCAATCTCTGCTGTGTCCGCCGTACGCTCATGCTCTCTTTGCAGGGTCCTAGCCCCCCTCAAGTTATACAAGATCCTTTTAATTTTTCCACCTCTGTCAAACCGTACTCCAAACCTTCAACCTAAAGCTTGTCTGGATTTATCTCTCAATATCAAAGGTACGATAATCACTCCCTCATATATTCTCAACTTCAAACATACAAAAAGTAATCAAGCATGATCTCAATTTGCTGCACATGCGAGTCAGTGACCCATCCCATAGCAATCCCTCTTACACTTCCACATTACTCCATACAGTTATTGCATAGCATTCTGGTTGACTTTGCAATGCAAAGTTGACTGTGCTTCTTTGACGTATCTGGCCACCAATGTGTGTACTAGTTTTGAAAGCTAAGTTTGGTGCAGTTAAGTTTTTACCTAGGTCTCTGATCACTCTTTTCTTCTTTGTGGCGATCTATGTAATCTCGTTGGACACTGTCTTTGTCTTTCAATCTTTACTCCTATATTGGATTTGATTCTCACCAACTGAAGGGCTTTTTGTGAACCACGTTACTCAATTTTGATCCAGAGTGCCCTTTTCCCCCTTTCAGCAAGGCAATACAAAAGTTCTCATCCTTAATTTGGACTTGTAAAGCACATTGAAATACCCAGCAAAATTGTAAGTTTTGTGAGTGATTCAACTATTGGTCTTACCATGTTACTTTTGACCACAGTGATTTGTGACTGCCTGCAGGAGGAGGACCTGCTTTCCGTGAAAGCAGAGGGCTTTTGCATCTTGTCTCCCATATATGTTTTTTGGGGTGCTGGGAAGTTAATTTCACAACTGCATCCCTTGGTGGTTTGTGAATTAACGGAGTGTGTGATTCTAGCCCATGAACCCTTTATACACTTACTTCTACTCTGAGGGCCTTTATTTGGAGAAATAGCATACTTCTATAGGCCACTCCCCTCCGCCTCCACTTTCACATTACATATCTACTCATCTCTCAAGGCTCGATTTTGCAAAACCTCACATGTCCATTGAAGTGCCTTGATCTAGTCATCAACTGGTGTTCTTGCTGGTTGTGGTCTACATTTTCTCCTACACCTCCATGATCCTCTGACTCATGTGGTCTACATCCAGTCTCAATGCCAATAAGGAGTCTGTGAGGCACTTTCTAATGTTTAGGAGTTCTACTTCTAGATACTCTTTCCATTCTCTTCTTAGGTTTTGTAGAAGGGAACCTCTTGGTTAGGCCAGCCCTTTTTGCTGCCATTACAGTGTCTCACCTAGTTTAACCCCAATCATGTCAGTGTACTGTCCTTAATCGACAGTCCACTAGAATGGGAGTTCCTTCTTGTCACTTTCCAATTTGTGACCCATCCAGATTCTGCCCAGTAGTGAGTGATTCCCTCGCCTTTTGCAGCTGTGGCCAGTGTCACAAACCTTTTTTATGGTCCAGCTTGACTGTGCAGCTGTCACCAATTATGTGAGAACCAGCAGGAGCGGAGCTTCGGCTCCTCCCACCTCCTGGGAGCTAGGAGTACATGTTTTGGTTGGGCAGAGGAGGTGTGCTTCCACAAAAAGTAGTGCTCGCCCAGCTGTGATTATTTTGTTAGCCATCTGCCTGAGTTTAAGCTATCAAGAGCACACACATGCCATTAAAGAGTAGTAGTTAACTTATAGCATTTTTCTCTGGCAGCAGCACAGACGAGAGGAGGCAGTCATTAATGTAGATTAATTTTTAGCACTGGCTGACAGTGCGTTCATAAGCCAGACCTATTGGAATTCCCAAAACGTGTTTCTCTTGTCTGTTGGGTATGTTGAAACCTACAGGAGAATTTGTTCACTCATCGTTCATAGCATGTGTGTGGCACGCCCTTCATGAAAAGTGCACTGTCTAATTTCTGAGGAAGTTAGGAGTTCACTGTTCGATATTTTCAAGCCCACATACAAAACGAGACTGCTGTACTGGTTTCTCAAAGGTGTGCAGCTCATTTTCAGGGGGTTCGTTTCAAGACTACCATGGTTTCAATGATGCTCCTTCAGACAGGCTATCTCTCTCCATGTCATAAATACTATATGGTTTGTGTAACAAGAGTGTCAGAGCCACGAGGCAAGCAAGAGCCACAAGTAGTGATTGCACCGCTGAAACCTCAGAGCGCGTCTCACTTGTGAGATTTCCCTGGGTGATGTTCCCTCACCCAACAGGGAGGCCGGCAGGCCTTAGCCCCCTGTCTTGGTCACAGGCGGAAGTCTTGCAGAACGTCTGCTCCTCGCACAACCTAACTTGCGGCTTGACAGTAGACATTTTTGGGGACCTCAAACTTCCCTTTACAGTCCATTTCCAGACACCAAATGTGATTTAGAGTCTGAGGCTTTGACATTTGTGGTGAGGGTTGGCTTTCTTTTGAAGCGCCCTCTCCTCTGCCTGCCCTTTCTCCAGAAAGCAGTCAGTCACATTAGGAGGATTCCATATTGTAAAGGCCCACAACAGAGGCTATTGGAGTGACTAGAGGTTCACACCTAGATGTCAGCCACAGAGATGTGAGTGTGTCCATCAAAAGGTTACCCCAGGGCCCAGGCACTACTCTTTAGGACTATCAGCCCCACATCCTCTCTTAATCAAAGAGCACCCTTTGAAGTGTACAGAAGGGCCTGGCTCTTTTTCCTCTAGTGTTTTCCCCACCCAGCTCACAGAAACGCAGCAATCCACAATCTATCTGGGGTATTTGTCTATCTTCTCATGCTCCACCAGTCTCCCAAAAGGGAACCCAGAATATTCCATGTAGAATACCATTCACAGGCGCACATACACCTAGAACATTCCTACACATACTGCACAGCGCTACACACTAACTGGATATAGGTCAAGGGTGAGTTAAGCACACAGCACAGAAACTTTACACGAGTGAGCCTCTAGACCTCACTTCAGTGACAAAGATAAAATAAAGCCTGTTCATTATACCGTGTGCTGCACCACCGAGCTCATGCTACTTAACTCCTGGCAAACCCAGCAGCTGTTTACCACTATGAAGGTAGGGCTTTGGGCACCCCTCCCGGTGCAACAAGATCATAATTCATGAGACAGGCCTGTCAGGGCGCATACACACACGATCCATGTTCGTCCATGACAACAAGAATCAGACCCAGAGATCCAGACATCACTGAAGCTGGGGCACTCAGGGCAGTGCATCACCATATGAGGGAATTTTCTGTCCCTACAAAGTGTAATACGAAATTCCCAAAATTACGCCAGGATTTAAAACTTTGCTTAGGTCTAGTTCTCTGGCTCCTACTTATTTTTAGCCTCACCTAAGGGTGAGAATCATTTGTTGATAACTTCTAAGCAGTAACGCACAGCACCTTCTGACGAGATGTTCAAGAGGGGCAGAAACTGAACTTGCCAGAACCAGACATCACCTGGGCAACTTACAAATATAGAGAGCCATCAGCTTCCTATTTGGGGTAGAAAAAAAACTGCTTTCAAAGTAACTCGAACTCTCAGCCTGAGAATATATGAAAAGGATACTTCTAGTGCTGGTTACTCATCGTAGGAATCTTCATAGAAATCAGAAATGCTTAAATGACTGTGGGTATTCTGCATGGACCCGGATCACTTTAACATAGATGTATTGTTCATAGAATACAGCACAGGGTGGCAATGTCCATTTGATAAGCAACACTCTGAAACAGTCTATCAGATACTAGATTTGTTTCTGGAATTGGCAAACAGCCTTACCCTAGCAGCCTTTTGAAACTGCATTGCAACATTACAGTTGCAAAGGAGGGTTAAGATGTGAAGTGTGACAGAAAAAAATACAGCCTGATGGACCCTCACTTTAAAAGGGAGTAGAAAAGTCTTTTTAGGGGTTCCAAAAAATTCCTCCAGCCACGAATAACTATTCTGACAATTTGCCTCACTACGTTTTTTTTAACCAATGGAAAAAAGGAATACAATCTAACTTTACAATGGCCACCGACATAAAACCGGGGCGCGAGTGGATTTATGAATTCAATGACGATGACTACAATGAAGTTATCTTTTATTCTACATTGAAGGATCTACATTGATAGTTCTAAACACTTTAACATCAAGCTGCAAGAGACCCATGACTGGTGGGCAAAAGGAAAATTAATAAGGTAAAATAAATAGCTAAAAATTGAATAAATATATATGCCCTGCACACCACGATTTGAAAAGATTCTTAAGAGTTTCTTGATCCAATCTTGCTTCAGCTTGGGTATTAAGATCAAGGTATTAATGTCTTGAAAACAGGACAACCAATTTCCAAATTACTGCCTTGTAGATGTCCACACTCTCAACATTTCCCACCCAAGTCTTGGTGGCAGCCTTAACTGTAAGAGTATGCTGCAGGGTTACCTGGAAGGGGCTTGCTTGATAGCGGATAGCAAGTAGCAATACATTTATGTAATGGAGGACGGCAGGATCTCGTACATATGTTATTAATTTGTCCAAACTTGATTCTGGTAAAGGCCCGGCACCGGCATATAAGGCCCATATGTTTTAGACATAACCTCAGATCTGCAAGAAGTTTAATTGAGTTTTGCAAATCTCCGCCAGATAAATTTACTTGTTATAATTTATATGTTTTTAAAAGGTTATTTAAAATTGTTTTAATATTGAATAATGCAACTTTTTTTATCATTTCCTAATCATGTATTTGTTGACCTCAGTTAAGTCCAAATCAAAGTCAATAAAAATTCTGAAGTAGCGATACATATAACTTTCCATTAGGCAATAGACAATTTTGAGTTAGAAAAATCTTGTCTAATATGACCACAATTACTGAGAAGTTGAGCAGACTTTATGACTTTTACTTTATGAAGACAGAACTTCAAGAATAATCTCTAAAGAATGAAGGTATCATTCCATTGCAGTTGAAGGATTTAGAAAAAAAATGCAAGTTACGCTATGGTCAGATTAATGTGGGAACATCAAAAAACTAAAGGTAGGAAAGATGGATTTGTCCTCATCATTACCCTATCAGCATGACAAACTGTGTGAGGTTCAATTTAAGACAAAAGGTATTTTGCTCACACAGAGTGATCACAACTAAAAAGGCTCATTTCCAAGTAAGCGTTTGAAAAGTAGCCTTATATAGGAACTCAAAAGAAGAACCAATCCGTTTTAAAAGTGTAGGTTAAACTCCAGTGGGGGAGAAGGCCTTTTAATTGGAGGGAGTACTTTCTTTAGACCTTCCAAAAAGTCTTTGATTAGAGGAATCTTAACCCCTTCCGTGCAACCGTCGGCTGTTGGCCGACGGAAGCACTCCCTCCCCAGTGCTGCTGTCGGCCAACGAAGCTCCGCCCATCCTTTAGAACGCCCGCACCAAGGCGTTAAAGAGAAAAGATCATATTATGAAATGTTCTGTAAGCTGTTAATATTTATGTCAGTCTACGCACATATACAAGCAGAAGCCAGATTACAACAAATACCAAGGCACAACTTGCTACAATCTAAGACTAAACCTAAACAAGAACGCATGGTATTTGTCTCCAAATTCTCAACGCAATCACCACAAATCAAAAACATCATCAATAAACGTTGGGAACTACTTGAGACTGAGGAAGACTTCAAAGGAATATTCAAGGACAAACCACTTTTTGCTTACAATCGTAGTATGAATTTAAAAGAGATGGTAACCAAATTGATCACAATGGATAGAAATACAACTCAAGCAGGAATGAAAAAATGTGCCAATTGCGTTCACTGCAATAATGTGATAGTAGGAAACACCATTCAACATCCACAAACAGGAAAAACTATCAAGCTACGATGTAAAGCAGACTGCAATTCCACTCACGTAGTTTACAGCATAAAATGCCCATGTGGAAAGTTGTACATTAGGAAAACGGACAGAAAAATCAAGACGAGAATTTCCTAACATAAGAGTCGAATTCGTAATTTATCTACGAATTCAAGCCTAGCAACACACTGGAATGAAATGAAACATACAATACCGCAATTAAGATTTCAAGTAATAGAAGTGATTGATCAAAGAATAGACCGAGATAACATCAAATGGTTATCACAGAGAGAAATTTGGTGGATAAAATATATGGAAACCATGATCCCAAAGGGCCTCAATGACAAAATAGATATGGTGTGTTATTTATAATGAGCTATGAACATAATACTTAGAATATAACATGGATAGTTTAACACATCACATAGCCAGTATATTTTGCAGTCTAGATTTTATTTTTGCACTAGAAACATGACTAACTAGCACATTTAGGTGCAGTTTCAACATCATTAACACCAACAAAACTGAATTGCGAATTGAGCCTGTGTTATGTTGTTTTATTTACTATTTGATTTGATGAAAATGCTGATTATTTATATCCCTGCGGGTATGTGCATTAACTGAAACTGAGCAATTTCACAAAAAACAATTCTCTCACATTATTATTACACACACCTTGTTTTACTATTTGAAGAGATACACAATCTAATAATTAGGGATTACGATTTATGTGTTAAGAATTTTATCTTAGACTGGACTTCTTTTTTTGTATTCTTGGAGAAGTTTTGCTCATCATTAGTGAAACTGCTGCATATATTCACAATATTTTTGCAAGTGATTGGTACCGTACGGGTTATTTCTTTCATACCACAACTCGTTCATCATTAGTGTAGCTGCCACGTATATTTGCGTTATGTTTTCAGGTTATTGTTACCGTACGGGTTGTCCTTTTGATACTATAATTCTAGTGAACTTAAACATCAGTAAGACATATGCATCGTGTTTGAACAAGTTCACCTAGGAAGCATGTTAGCAAGCTTCAAAGTATTTCACTAGTGAAAAATGGCCGACACGTTTTCGTGAGGTTCACATCAGTCCTATTTTTGCTTCTACTAAATGTTTAAACACATCCGGTCTGCTCGCACCGGCGTTGCGGTTACCGAAAGTTTGACGAGAGAGGAGTTAGATCGAGCGAAGCAGGTAAATGGGCAAATTGAGAGTTGGATAAATTAGTACGGCCAGCAACATAGACACGTTTTTTTAAAAGTGCATTTCGGTTCGTTTTAGGTTACGGCAGATTTTTGGGTCATCTTCAGTGCTTTTCCACAGCTTCAATTACAAGGTATAGTTGCAAGCGTCGCGGCTTCACGTATTTTATAGAATTCACACATTGCGCAGAAGTTCATTATTGTTTATTTATGCTATAGGTTAATTTTTGAACCACGTCATTCGTTGTTTCGTAGAGTTTCAGGTAGGTTGCATTACAGACTGTTCACGTTTGTTCCAAAACATTGTTGAAGGTCAAGATGTGTTGTGACATCTAGAAGAGCGGTCATTATTCTGTTTATTGTTTTCAGCTCTGCAATTACAATCATCAGAGAGGGGCTGGTAGGACCCCACTTTTCAGAAAGTTATTTCGCTTTTAGCTATTGGTAAGCATTCTTTACACACCATCAACACGTGGCAAAAAATGTTTTTTAACATTTTGAGATACCGTTTGAATTTCTTTAGCATTGAGTACCTGTTTAGCCATACTCTGTCACAGTGAAATTTTGGGTTGTGTTATCAAATAACGTCGTTGACAAAAAGTACTTATGAATTTCTTATTTGCTGTATCGATCCTTTTTGTTTGATTATATTGACAGTGTATTTTTTCATATTGCAGTTCCCCTGAAGAAGAGATATTTATCTCGAAATGCATTGGGATTAGCAACAGCTTTAATGCAATTACAATGTGACAATGTCATTTTGTGTTTAAATGTTAAATGAATACAATGATGTATTTCATGTGATAAGTACAATAATGTACAGACATTTGTGTTACATAAATAAATGATGAAAATATGTTGAACAACACATAAAAAGGTCACTCAAGATTAATCATTTGGAAGACTGTACACAAATAAAATAACCTAAATATAGTAGCCAACCGTTAAGGTTAGCACCCGCGGTGCAGGAAGGGTTAGAGATAATTCTTCACTTGTTCAGCATTTCTTGATTACCAGGAGGTTAGCGCCCTCCTCCCGACCTAGCACCCCCAGTTTAAAACAATTGAAAATTGGAAAATAAGGAATACCAGAGAATAATTGAGTGCGCAGTACAACCTCTTACCTTCAGTCTACGCACATATACATGTATATTCAGACATGATATCAAGTCACTGTTGTCGAAATCTCTCATGATGACATTTCCATCAACCTCGAGTAAGAAATACAATATGTGGTCAGGGAGACCCTATGTCCTACGCCATAGGCTACTGATTGACAGATCACAGTTGAGGTGGCACGCAACCAGCCGTACTAACGGTGCACGCGAACAGGAAAAACCCAGATTAGTCACACAGATAGGCAGCAATACCACAATGGTTCCAGAAGATTGGCCCCAATAAGGCACTCATAGCGAGGGGTGCGCACGTTTCCAAAACACCATAATGTTGAGTGCCACATGAAGTTAGAAACACTCAGTCAGAGCACAGCACACACAGTGATCACGCACTCCCCATACTGGACATCTGGACACTTCACCCATTGGCACTCATTTGGTCCACGCACGGTTGAGACTGACCTCAATTCACTATCAGGTGGCCCGATTTACACCCCATGACTTGGCCTGCATTCCTTTCTCTAAAATAATATCCAAATTGTTTTAGGATACTCCAAATACTTAATATAATGGCACTCAAAACAAATGTATGTTGACAGTCCTCAGACCGGTTTCTGTGGAGGTTTCCCGGCTGAAGCGTTTTCTTAAACCAACTGTTCCTGTTTTGCCAAATGCTTAGCCTTTTCTTTTTTCAAGGTAAATTCCAATTACAACAACAAAGCTGTATTGACAGCTAAAGGTAATTTTGTTGAAGAAAAGTGTAACTTGGACTGAACCAAATAAGGCTGAAGTGTCTACTTGACAGGTCAATTGGATTGTCTCCATTATTCTGCCTCCACATGAAAAAACGTTTCCACTTTATGGATTAAAACAGTCTAGTTGAGGGAAATTTTGCTTTTGTTAAAATTTCCACACAGGCAGGCGACAATTTTAGATGTTCATCCTGACGGACACAAAGAGCTATGCCACCAAACTCAACACTGTTAGGTGCAGGAGAAGAACTTGGCCTATAAGTCTACACAACAGATTGGAAGTGGAAGCTTCTTGTGTGATTTGATAAACATTTGGAGAAGGTTTGGATTCCTACACTGCCATGGCTATACCGAAGCCATTATCTTTATCCTTGCAGAGCGTCTCAATTTTTGGATTGCCAATCGAATGAATCAGTGACCGTGGAAGGAAAGCATGCAGAAAATCTTGTGACCAAATTATCAAAAGAGCATCGCCTTTCGTCTGATGTTCTGGACGCCCAGATGTGAAGCTTCAGGATTTGCAGTTTTGAGCATTTGCAATGCGGTCTATAGAAAGTGTACCACACTCTTCAAAGAGGCTGTAGAGAACTTTGTCTTACACCCATTTTTGTTTTCTTGGTAGTGCGATCTGGCATCCTTGATTGTCTAGACATGGCTGGAGTGGTTTCATCTGTAACCTTGCATTCGGGACAATAAAGATACAAGAAGTCTTAGAAAATAGGAGCAACGTTCTCTCATGCATTTGATGAGAGTATATTGCATTTTATATGTCTTATATTATATATGTAGCACTTCTTCCGAATAGATAACATTCTTATCTCCAAAGGATACACTCAGGGCCGGCTAAAGCACTGGTGGCACTCGGTGTGACAGTCATTTTTGGCGCACCCCATGCCTTCCTTCTCCATTAATTCACTCACTACCACTCCATAGCTACTCATAGTTCACTCACACTCAGTTCTGTCAGCTGCATGGTAAACATTCTTTGAGACAGGCACATTAACCCTCCAATGTACTTTATGAGGAGTCAAAACTGCCACTAGAAGAAAATGTGCGATCTCTCACCAGTTGAAGCATTAATCACCAACGTTATCTTGACATTTTATTGTTGCCGGAAAACTCCTGGATGCACAAGGAAGTTCACATGCTTTTATACCAATAGTAATTTTTAAACGCAGCACCCCCCACCAAAGTCAGTGCCAAATGTGGCTGCACCAGTTGCACCGCCCTAAAGCGGACCCTGGATACACTCATCCATTTGCAATGTCTATCTTTGCACCAATGTAGTTAAATCTTTTGGACTAAGACCACACTTGACTTCTGGTATTTTATGTGAAATCCTTGGTTGTTCAACAGACTTCAAGTTCGTTCAAGGTCTTAGTTCACATTTCATTGTTCATTTGCTTTGAAAAGCTATTTGTCCACATAGGTATGTATGTATATTCTTTGTCTTTAAGTGAGGCTTTATTATTTTGGAAAATGCCTGTGATACGGACTTCACACCAGAGGGAAGGATTGCGTTTAGGCAATGTTGGTGTTCTACTAGGAATCTCAGGAACTTTGTGATGTTAAATTTTTGGGATGTTAAAGTATGAGCCTTTAAAGTCTAGGGAGCACATTCAAACACTTTGTTTTGGCATTACATGAAATAATTGACCATCTAAAAACACAAAAGGTTTCTTTTTTGTTGAACTTGCGTAGTAGTTGCAAGTCCAGAATTCGTATGAAGTCTGCTGTTGGACATTTCTATTTTGCTAGGAGTATCTTGAATACATGCCCTGAGCTTTTTGATTATGTGGACCGATTCTTCAAATTTCTTCAGAAATGGAGCAAATGTTTTTTATTCAAATTCACAGTTGGTATTTTAATGATTGTTTTGTGTGCATAGAAGGTGGAAACACCTTCAAACGAAGAAAATATCCACGAGATACAATACAGCGGACAGCCATTTGTCCTTCAGGATGGTAGACCACTCTTCTAGATGAAGAGACTGTGCCCCCCTCCCACCCCATTCTACAGAGTGGTAGTCTTCGATCTTTCTTTGATATTGGTGCCTCTCTCCTTGTTGATAGTGCTGGTATGTTCAGTATTCGTATTTAAATTTATAAAGTACATTATGCCCATAATTAACAAAGCACTACCACTGGAAAAGAAGCCGCCAAGTTTTCAGTTGCTTACAGAAGGCCATGTGAGAAATTAAATTAGCATTGTGGATCAGCAGCGTGTTCCTCAATTTAGCGCTTTGACCGAAAAGGTGCGACTACCCCATCTGGCCCGTATCCCACAGGAAGTGGTCATATAGAGGGTGTAGACACCCCAAAGGTAAGTTGTCCATTGGTTATTACCGGTCATACCCCTTAATGCCCCATAATTGATTATTTAGGTGGCACCCCCGAAGCCAGGAACTTAGATTCGACGGATTCACAAGAAAAGAACAAAGAAGAGCCACAAGAAAAGTGAGAACGGAAGACTTGCTGTGGACATTTGCCGCCAAACTAGGTCTGCCTGCACCATTCCCGACAATCGCGAACAGTGACTTGTCATGCAGCTAAACATCTTCCAAGAACCCTGGGAGACTGCCAGCCTTTGCAAATTGCCAGCAATCTCACTTGGAGTAGAGGACCTACTCCCCTGCAATCTGCAGGTATCAAAGACGCAAAGTCTGGTTGACCAAGTTGTCGCTCCCCGGCCCAGCCCAAAGCAGCAGCCCCCCAGGAAGAGGTACCTGTGCTCCTGAAGGTCAAATCATCTGTCCCCCCCCACTGGGTGAGAGGACACCTGGACAGAATGGAGCCGCACAGGACCAATACCAGAGGTATTTGACCCCTTACAACAAACAGAACCTGTGAGAGTCCAATCGGAATCACACTACACAGAGACTGAGCAGCTGTTGAGTGAAATCAGCACCAAGTAGACCTACCTTCAGAGTGGCACAGCTGTCCTGATTTTGCACCCACAACCAGTGACAATTGCAAGGCCCTAGGACCCAGTGTCCAGACGACCTTTCCACTCTGCACTTGAGCACCCCTGCCTGGGTACTGACAAAAACGGCTATGCCGCCTTGTTTCCAGGACCCTCGTGACCCATGCCCCCGTTCGTTCCCCCAGTCCCCCTTTGCAGCCCGTTTCTCAGTGCTCCCCCCGCCCCAATTCTTTCGACCACCCTATCAAGCACAGCTACCAGTCCGACCAGCATCTCTGCTCCCGAACGTCCGAGGGCAGGTAACGAGTAAATGCTGGTGGTACTTTGGACCTTGGCCGCATACAACCCTAAGTCCCGAAGGACACACCCAGAAACCGACCGTAAATACTGTATGCAACATATGCCTCCCATAGGGAAACATTGCTGCGTAAAGACGCATTTAAGTGAACCGTTTACTTACCTGTGAAATTCAATATTTAAAAAGTACTTACGGGAAAACGAAGTTCTGGGTATCAAAATTCATATAAAAACACAAGTTATTTTTCTGAATTGGTCTCCAATTTATTCTTGAGCGTGTGTTTAATTTATTGTCTCTGGGAGTATAACAAATGCTTAGCACTATCCTCTGATAAGCATAAACTGCGCGCCCACACTACCACATGAGAAGATTTAGGGTTATCATTTTTGCCTCTGTAAACCAAAGTGTGTTGCCTGGACTCTTTACACAATGTACCTCGTTTTGGTTCACTATATAGATACAGCTTCCTACAGTGTCTCAACTGCAACAAGCTTTGCCTTTGGGATCCCTATGATGAAACATTTCTGTTGCATAATTTCATAAGAGGACTATTTCCATGCCTCGTATTCAGGTTGCTTTAAAATCAATCAACTATGTGGTACGCACTGGAGATCGATTACCCATGCCTTACTGACGATGGCGAGAAGATTTTGAACTCACCATTGAGGACAAGCATTTAGGGACTGAGGCTCTGGAGGGCTATAGTCTTTATCGAGAATAAGGACACACACACACTACTTCACAAGGCCTTTTCTCTTAGGGTGTCTGTTGGACTTGGCCCTTTTTGCAGGGTCATCCCTAAACTTTTTGCTTTTCTCCTAGCCTTTTTGCTGATGTGGTGTTGGCGGTTTTAGGACTCTGGGCACTTTAGCACTGGTTAGCAGTGCAGAGTGCGTGCGCTCTCTGCCCTCCATAGGCTAACATTGGGAACTCCCCCCCCCTTATGGGATAATTCCTAAATAAAACAAAATAAGTATGGCATGTTTGGTATGTGTGGAATGGAAATGATAAATGCTGCACAATGGTGTGCGCAGATTTACTTTTACTATTTTAGGAATGCCACTTGTAGAAGTTGGCATTTCAGTGTGCTGTGTGCCTACCTGCATGTCTGTTTCTAGAAGTGACCGGGGGTGGTGAGGAGTGGGTGGCTCCAGGGAGGCAGGGTCAGGCTGAGTGGGAGGTCTGCAACTGGAGTAGTGGGCGGAAAAATCTCCTATCCATGACTAGGTCAGTGCCTGCCCTGTACAGGTCTAGCTCCGCCCCCTACTAACACCTCTCCCAGTGCCAGTTGGGACTGGAACTTCAAAGACCCTTCCAGAAACCCCTACCCCTAAACCCTTCCAGATGCAAGGCAGGGAGGTGTCTAAATACAGGGGCTGTGAGCCAATGTGTTGTTGTGCTTGTGCTGACATGGAGGGGACACACTGCCAGGTGGAACCGCCGTGGGACCCTGCGTGCTGGTCCCTGTGCCCAACTTTGCCCCTCTGCCTTCTACAGGACCCAGGAAGAGACCCTGCTGGTGTAAAGGCTGCTGCGCCGGGAGGATTGCCACCTTGCTAAGTTAGACTGTTCTTAGGAACTGCTACTTCGTTGGGCTGACCTGCCCTACTGCCTTCTGACCTTTGCCCAGCCTGTGCCTATTTCCTAGCGCCTCGTGGGCGATACAATTGGACTCCTGCCCCAGAGGACTTTGCTCTCTGCTTGCAGTTTTAAATAAGGGGAGCTGGTGACCTGCAGTGCTGTGCTGCCAACATGGTGAGAGGGAATCCCGGCGTGTGGGATAACCCCCTTTCGCTCCTGAAACTAGCGGGAGCCCACCCCGCATTTCTGCTAATTTTTCTCGCGGGTGTCCACCGCGCGTTTTCGGCCTAATTCATTCACGGGAGCCTACCCGTCGTTGTATGCATTCGGGCAGGTGCCCACCCCGCAATTGTTTTTATTTGAAAACGGGTGCCCCCCCCCCCCGCGCGAATCACCGCCGCAGCCCGAGCAGCGAGAAGGACAGCAAGGGCTTCCCCCGTGACGTCAGGGGAGCCGTGCTGTGATTGGCACCAGAGGCAGGAGCACCGGAAGAAGCGGAAGTCAGGCAGGCTGTGGGCAGAGCCTGCACCAGAACCAGGGAACTGCCGAGTCCTGAGCGGGGCTCCCATGCACTGAGGAGAGCCCCGCGGCAAAAGCAGGAGGAAGCCGGCCTGCAAACCAGAGTCTCCCAGTGGAAGGAGTCGGAACCTCGGAGCAGCTGACTGGAGACGGGGCTCCCTTGCCGGTGAGAGCCCCACAAGTGTGAGTGGCCAGCAGAGTCCAGAGGAAGCCCCAGGAGAGTGGGGGGCTTCAGAAGGGCGGAGTGTTGAGCGTTCCCGTAGGACAGCGGGCTGCTCCAACGTTGGCAGCAGAGATCACTGGACACTGGTGGCAACGGATGGCGACTGACCACTTCGCTCAGCCCCAAGGAGTGGTGAAGTGGGGCTGGGCCTCGCTTCTCTTTCTTCGTTAGTTTTCTCCCGGGCCGCAGTGGTGAGTTGCAATGCCGGTGCCTGTCCTTCTTGAGCGGTCCCGCAGGAGAGCGGGCCGCTCCAATGTTCGGGAAAAATTTGTATGTAGAGAGCCCCAGAGACAGCGCTGTTTTCCCCGGGGGCCATATTTGTGTATAGCACCCACCTAGCGGGGCCCCAGAAGGGCCAGTGTCTCTTGGGCTGCACAGCGGCACCGCAGTAGAGGGCCGCTGCAACATTTTGCTTCTCCTGTGAGCAACAGTTTTCCTTTAACCCAAGAGGGTAGGGGCTCCCCAGGCACCATAGCGCCACATGTTAATTTGAACAGCGGCACCGCAGGAGCTGGTGCTGCAACGTTGGGCATGATACGGTTTCTAAAATACCAGTGGGGGCATTTTTGATTACCGAGTCCCAGAGGGGAGGCTCCAACTTGACTCGTACGGTTTTCATTGCCACAGCTGCGCCGCAGGAATGGGCAGCTGCATCGTGGGCATTCCTTTTTAGAGTCCCAGAGGGGGGCTCCCCAGGCACAGTGGCGCCAAAGGCTAATCTGCAATGTTCGGGGCGTTTATAATGTGCACAGCTTCTCCCTAATGTTTCCACTGCTGATAGGGGCATGAGGTACCTGATGATGCTATGATGGATGCATAATGTGTTTTTATGCCAAATGAGATGCCTATATGATGTTCTGGGTTTAGGCCTGGTCTAAGTGGGTATATGTAATGCCTGAGGGTTATGCATAATGCTTTTATGCTAATGATGAAGCTCTCATTCTCGTGATTTATGCCCATCCTAATATGGTTATGCATAATGTCTTTTTACCCTAGTGATGTTGCATTTTTGCGCTAAGGAGGCCTAACATCAGGGTATAATGTTCTAAGCGTATGCCTGATCTAATGTCCTGCTATGATGCCTGAGCTAATGGGTTCATGCTAATGTGATTTATGACTAACATGATAATGCTCAGTTCACTATTTTACCATTAGCTACTGGTTGTTATTACTGGTTGTTTGCATTTATTCCTTGTGCTTGTGATGGTTCTGGCAGCGACCCGATTGGCGCTGCCTTGTAAATAGTCCCCTGTAAATTGCTACCTGGTGCCAGTTGGCACAGTGTCTATATCTGTGATTGTGATTCTAATGTGTTTTTATAATACAAAGGCTATTTTTATATAACCTTGTGTGGAGTCTCTTTTGTAGTGTGCCTAGTGTGTGGCCGCTGTGTGTGTATGTTGCGTAAACGCTTTACACATTGCCTCTGAGATAAGCCTGACTGCTCGTGCCAAGCAACCAAGGGGGTGAGCAGGGGTTAGCCCCAGGGTGTAGCTCTCTCGCCCTGACTAGACCGGGGGTTTCTGCCTGGCTCTGGCACGTGCCCTAGCCTACCGGGAATCCCCGTTTCTAACAGTATCCTTACGAAAGCGTACCTTTTGTTTTTAGCAGGAAATACCTGGGAGGCTACATCATCCAGCCTTTTCCCTTTCTTTCTCGGTCTTCATGTTCTGAAGCATCCCTCGAAACCAGATGGCCTCTCTGTCTGAGAGTTTTTTTTTTGCTTGTCTGCAGTCTATTACAGTATGGGATGGAGTAAAGCATAGCACACTGATCTTGTGGGGGGAGTGGGGGTTGTAGCAGGTCTCTTTCTCCCACCAGAGGGACACTTCTCAAACAGGGAAAGCATTCAGTGAGGAAAAATGGTCCAAATAGTGGTGAACAATATTTCACATGACAGGGAGTACTGAAAAACATTGAGTGAAAGCTAAATGTCACGTAAAATGTATTTAGAGGGAAAAAATAGATAAACTCACAGGAGCTGAAAAAGTAGAGCTGACTGGGTGAGGCAAACTGTCAATACGGTTCATGTTGGATAGAGGAATCTCCTGTAACCCTTAAAGAAACAGGACTTTTACTTCTGTATACAAAGTAGGCCTACTAGTTCTTTCACACTTTACATTTTAACCCTCCTTTGCAACTATGATACTGAAGTGCAGTTTTAAAAGGCTACTATGATAAAGGTGTTGGTTAATTCCATAAAGAAATCCAGTCTGCGATTAACTGTTAAAGAAGGCTAATCAGCTTAGGAAAAATTGGTCATTGGCGCCCCATGCAATATTACATCTATGTTAAAGTAATCTCAGTACATGCAGCCAGTGTAGAATCTCTCAAGAATTTAAGGCTGTCTAAGATCCCACAATGCAGCAATATCATTTTCAACAGAGTTTTGAATGGAAATATCGGTGCAGATACTCACTGAGAGCACATTTGCTAGTGAAGTTTTAATATTGCTCCCTTTCAAATTAATGAAGTCCAGGTACTCCATGCCTGACAGTGTAGGAAAGTTCCCCCTTTTTGACATGGTTCCCCCACTTATTGCCTGGTATCAGACGCAATTTTGACAGAAGTGCACTGGGTTCCTGCTATCCAGGTCCTCAGTGCCAGGTCTCTTTGCTTAAACTGTACGATTGTTCTCCCAATTGGCAATACCTTTAGCACCCCCTGTAAGTACCTGGTACCCCAGGTACCTAGGGCTGCGAGGTTAAAGAGGACTCCCAAGGGCTGCAGCATGTATTGTGCCACCCCAAGGGACCCCGCCCCCCAGTACCAACATGCAAAATGCCATTGCAGGCTGTGTGTTTTGATGCAGATAAAAGTGAAAACATGACCATGCCTGCAGACACTACAAGGAGTATAGGTAAGCCACCCCTACAGGAGGCCTTAAAGCCATAAGGCAGTGTGCACAATACTACATATGTGTGGACATATCTGCATGAGCAGATATGCCCCTGTTCTGTCTAAGTCAATTCTTAGATAGCACAAGTGAACAGGGAATCTATTTTTAGTATATGTGCTGGAACCTGGTAAAAACGGGTTCCCCAGCTACATGGTGGATTCACTGAAATCTGGTATTTAGTATCAAACATCTTGTATTAACAAATCCACACTGATTCCAGTGATGATTTTATTAATACATGCACCCAGAGGGCACTTTAGAAGTGCCCCCCGAAAATCTACCATCCTCTAGTGTGTTGGCTGACTGGTGTTGACCAGCCTGCCACCACAGACAGGTTTCAGACCCCACCTGCAGGTGAGAGCCTATGCTCTCTGAGCGCAGAAGCAATGCTTGCTCTGGCCGGAGGTGTTGTCTCCTCCTCCAAGCAGGATGGCTAAGTTATCAGCATATCAAGGCAGGAGGCTTCAAAGGCTTCAGCTGTCTTTGAAATGTGAACACAGCTTCCCCAGATAGGGGAAGTGCCAACCCCATGCCATGTGCCCACTTGGCACCAGGACAGGTGGGAAAAGACTAAAGACACCACTGCACCCCTGAACCTTACAGCTGGAGGAGAAGTGGACCAACGGTGTCCCTAAGAACCCGAGCATCTCAAGGACCGAGCCTCCCTGTGGGTTCACTAAACACTAGTACCCCAGTCCCAGCTTGCAGTCTTTTTTCCCATGACCACCTCCCACTGAAACCAACAGGGCACCTGACACCGAAAAGCATCTCTGCACCCGGAAGCCCCAGAGCCTATCGAGGTGACCTGTTGGTGCGGACTTGGACCTTGACCCCTACTTAACTTAAGACTGGTCCTGTAGGTCACTGCTAAGTACCGGTATGCAGTACATGTGGTTTTCCCCATAGGATAACATTACTGCATTATAGGCAATGCAAGTGTATTTAATGGTTTACTGCAAAACTGCCATTTAAAAAAATACTTACCCAATAACGAAGTTCTTGGTGTAACAAATAACCAAGATAGGTTTTAGTCTTCTACATTGGTGTGGATCTCCCTACTGAGTGTGTTTCATTTATTAACTGTGTGCAGGCAACACATGTCTAACACTACACTACTCCTTGATAAGCCAAAGGTTGATCAACCACACTACCACGAAAAGAGCATCTTGGTATAGTTAATGCAAGCCCATGTCCACTCATAAGGGAAACATGGACTCTCTACACAATATGCCTAATTTTGGTATACTGTATGAAGAACCAGCTAGCTACATTGGTGATGCAGCGGTGGGGTACCACTCTGTTGATAGGGGATTCTACTAAGGAATCCAAAATTGTCATTAGTGAAAAAAAATTGTTTTCATTCTAAACTCAATTTAAAAAAAATTGTTTAAAATAACTTAAGGCTTTGTGTTAAATGCCCCAGTCTAAACTGTTTCGAATTTTTATAGCATACTGAGCGCAGCTTGGAGAGCAAGGAAGTTGGTGGCGCAAGCCTGCAGCTCCACTCTAGGGAAACTTTCATGTAATAAGATTTCTGTATTCGCGGTGTTCTCCTCGAACTAAAGATGGAATTGATGAGAAGATGAGAAAGTGAACAAAGTGACACCTTCCAGCACATCATTAGCCGTCACCTGAGACATCACTACCGGCTGCCATGCGGCCCTACCCGGTCCTCATACTACTGCCACAAGGGTCAGAGTCGCCCTGGAGCATATGTCAGCTATGTAACTTCAAGGACTTGAACAATGCCGGCCATCTAAATTAATTAAGTATGGGATATCAATCCTCTTAGACTGGTGCATAAAAACATTGTAAAGCAACAGAAGTAAGCTACTTGCCACCACAAGGCCCAGAGTCTGCCGGAAACCAAAACAGCAGCTCCAAAACTACTATGAAGGACACAACCCATAGCAGACACCCCTGTGCAATTACAAGTAGCCATCTAGCTACACCCTGGCACCTATATTGCAGAGGGCTAATTTCCAATAATGCGACATAACCTGCGAAATAGCACATAATGCGACATAGTGCATAAAGCGACATAGCTCCTGGAGCCATAATCCACAATCTATGCCGCGGAAGGCACACAGATGGGCCAAAGGAATGTGGCCCACCTACCTCGCGTATGCAGCCATTTAACCACGGCGGAGTGTGACGTCTGCCATCTACCCAGCTTGAAGTGCAATCCATGATGGACTTACAGCCCAAGCGGGTTAATTGATCCGGGTTTTGTTTAGGCCACCCAAGTGAATATCGCGGTGCATGGCCATTGGAAAGTAGAAAAGTGATCAACAGTATTATCAAAATGGCGGCCGAGTGAATAAGTCGCACACCGCAGCCCTGTAAGCGAACACTGTGCAACAACCATATGCACACTTCCTTGGTGATCAGCTACCCTGGCTGATGAGGGGTGTTACCCGGAAACTGGTCCCAGGATGCTGGTTTCCAGTCCATGGAAGCCTGGCTTGGCAGTTCGGGCTGGACTGTTCCCATGAGGGACAGGGTCAAGACGGATTTGCACATGGCTGGGTCTGCACTGGGGTCGCGAAGTGAGCTAAAGAACAATGATGGATTCAACCCAGATTTGTGACTGCGGGCGAGTGTCTGGAAACTTTCAGCGCTCGGTCCATCATCTCCTTGTGCTTGCTTTGGCGATCAGCAAATCACAAGCACCACTTGACTGGGGCACGTAAATTCTGTTTAGGCATCTTTGCAAACTAAATACTGTGTGGGCATTTTGTTACCTTACTACTTGTCCATTCCTGCTAACCATACATTAAGCACTTAGTGTTGCAATACATCAGTTTGTTCCTTCCTATTCTCAATCAGAACCCGAAACAGAGTAACAGCAAGAAATAAAGCAAGCCATGCAGCTGCCACTCGCCCATCAGACCACATTCTACAATTGCCTCTGTGGAAATCCTGAAGCTGAGCCTGTTGAACGCACCTCTTTTGAGGGTTACCCTGCAAAATGGCAGTTGAACAACTCCCTAAATCAACTCCGCGCCCAATACGCTAGGCTGGGCACCACAGAGACCGTCCACCTAGTTGAATCTGCTCACTTAGAAGTGCACACTTGCAGCAAACTGCAATGGCTCGGCAGGTAAAGAGCATATCAGCGTTGCACCTCACTACAACTAGCACTTGTTATGCTGATATTGTACTTTGTCATCCTAAGCGATAATGCAGGAGTCTTTAATGGAGTGCCCCAGCAGTTTAAGAGTCGTCAGATCACTATTTTCATTCCAAATGCCAGCCTGTGCTCTGCATAGCCTTGCGCCAAACTTTTGGTAAAATCCAATACATTGCCACGAAAGCTGGGGATTGTGACCTTTTGCAAGTCTGCCCTGCAGTTTAGGATACACTGCAATACTCTTTGAAATACATGCCAATGCACATCAGCACAGTAGGTGCTCTTTGAGTGGTTGACCATAAATAAGCTCTGAATTCCGTTCCTAGCTGTCCTAAAAGTGGATTAGTCGGATCAAAGACAGTTAATACCAGACACCAACTAAGATTGGTGATCCTCCATACAAGTCACTACTCACAGTATCTACCAAGCTGAAATCCACCCAGGCCGGTCCGACCAAGTAATACAACGATTGGGAGAGAATATCATTTTGCCTCAATGGAATACTTGATCGACACAGAACAGAAGAATAAAGCAAGTCTGAAAAGAGCCAAGACAGACCCACCAAACCCAGACTCACCAGTCAAGAGCAAGAATGACATTAATGCTACAATAGGTAGGATTCTGAAAAAACTAGCAGATGTCCATGACTTGGTTAAGTCTACTAAGGACCATACTGATGCAATGCAGAATGAGATCTGTGCCATCCGCCAGATCATTAAAGTAATCAATACCAAGATCGCTGAGACCGAAAGTAGAATATAAAATTTCCTAGCTAACATGAAGGAAAGTTTCAATTCAATTAAGGACACAGGGCGAGGATTATGCTTTCTCTTCCATTTATTTTGCTCAGCAGCCTTACGAAAACAACATATTTAATTCAAAGACAACAAATCCCAAGGGTCATTGCGATAGATCAACAACACAACCATAGAGTCATTCCTATATATCCAACATCAAGGAAAAGCACTCCCTCTTTCTTCGAGCGAGGCATCACCAACTCAGTTTTCCTCTCAGAATTCTTGTTTCTGGCCCAATCCTACAGAAAAACACAAGACATCCTCGATAAGAAAGCAAACAACAAATATGTGTAAAACAAAGTATCACCTTTAACCTATTGTAACAAAGTCAGAGATTCACGATCAATGAAACGTCAAGCATTAAAGGCATTTTAAACAGCAATGTTTTAAGCCAACATAACGTTTGAAGTGATTGTGAAGGTTCTTATAATGTTCTTAACCCAATCTACTTATCCAACCTCTGAGACTACAGGGAGGGTAGTAGACTGCATCCAATCTAGAGGGATAATCCTCACCTCTGTGTCCTTAATAAAAATTTAAACTTTCCTTCACGTCAGCAAGGAAATGTTATATTCTATGTCAGGACCTGGAGGTTCAGATTATGCTAGTCTAAAGCTGGTTAACAACCAGTAAAGACATACCAGTCATTGGTTTGAAATAAAAGGTCTTGAAAGTTGACACTGAAGACCAATCGGCCACTCTGAGGATATCCTCCAGGCGGCCCCCTAAGGTAAACGCCTTGGAGGCCATAGCGCCACTAGTAGAGTAGGCCCCAAAGGAGGTCTTATCAATCCCTGCTTCCTGCAAGACCCATCTCACCCAGCGGGTAATGGTCGGTGTAGAGACCAGCTTGAAAGGCTGTGTGAGGTAAATGAGAAGTTGCGCCACCCCCTGTGGCCTATATAACCCGATCATGGTTTCATTGGCCCTCAGCCAACGGATCACACACAACTTTGGATGACCAGAAAAAGCAGAATAATGAACCACCCTAGTATTGGATTTGGTATAATGCAAAACAGTAAATTACACTCCTTCCGAAGTAAACATATGTGCTGTAATGTCGAGGGCAAGAACATCAGACACTTTTTTACAGGAAAGAGGCATACCAACATTACCAGCTTACCTGTAAGCTCCTTCCACGACAAGAATTGATTATACGGCCACAAACGCAGCAATCCACGTACAACACTAACATCCCACAGAGAGGAATATTTCAGTTCTGGTGGGAAGGATAACCGAATACCCCTCAAAAGACGACAGCCTAGAGGATGGTCTCCTACCGGGACGTCACGAAAAGGCACATGACCCGCCGAAATTGCCAATCTGCAAATATTGATAGTGCGGTAAGCCAACCCCTTGTCAACCAACTCCGATAGGAAATTGACAACGTGCACTATATCTGCCCCCATGGCATACACCAGCGTAACCATCTACTCCACGCCGAACCATATCTCCTGACGGTAGAATTTGATCAAGCTCTTCTGATGAGGGATCAAGCTCGCGTCAAAAGGTCCGGGTCTTCCCAACGTCACCTGTAATCCTCCACTGATCCGCTGAAGAGTTCCATCCTGAACCAGCTGGTGCAAGTTGCCATGAGGACTTGGTGCCACCTAGGCAGTTTATATACCTCACTGCTGAGATGTTGTCCATCTTCAGCAGTATGGCACAAGAAACCTTGTTAATTGCTAGACTTCTCAGCACAAAGGAGCCTGCAAGGAGTTCCAGGCAATTGATGTGCAGAGCCTCTTCACACTCGGACCACTGTCCTCCTGAGCCAATATCTCCACAGCCTGCGCCCCACCCCTGCCGACTGGCTTGGGACTCGATAACCAAGTTCTGATGGCTGAAGATGGCTCGGACATTCCATGCCTGCATGTGATCAAGCCTCCACCAAAATTCTGTCTGGGCCTACGGTGATGGGGAGACCTCCTGGGCATATGATAGACATCTCCAGAGGTGCTGCACCTTCAGGTGTTGCAGGGCCTGGGAGTGCAATGGCCTAATTGGATCAACGAGGACGGGAAGCCTACAACCTTGGAAAAATGACGAAGGGAAATGTTCTATGTTCAATGTTCTGCGCAATTCCCTACCAATCAGAAGTAACATCTTCTGGGGCAGGCGAGACTTCGAACCCCAAGAAAATTATTTGTTGAGCTTAAATAACTTCCGAGTTTTAAGCACTCACTATGAACTCCAATCCCAGCAGAAGATTTTGGATAATCTGAAGTTGAAAGACTAAAGTGGATTTTTCCTGGTGCATTTCGAGAATGCCGTCTAGGTATACTATTAGACAAACTCTCAGTGCGCAAAGCAATTCCATGGCTGGTCGGAGCACCTTGGTGAAGCACCAGGCTGTAGACGACAGGCTGAATGGTAGGCATGTGAACTCGAAAATGTGGTTGTACCACTCGAACTGAAGGAAAGGCCTGTGGGGAGAAAAAAAAAAATCGGAATGGCGAGGTAGGCGTTCAGTAGGTTGAGCCGTACCAACTATACCAACCAATCGTCGTGCAACAGAACATCCTGTAGAAGATGAATGCACTTAATCTTGAAGGGGCGATACACCGCCCATCGATTGAAATCTTTCAGATTTATGACCAGTCGGAATCCCTGGTCCTTCTTTTCTACTAGGAAAATATTGCTCAAGAAACCTATGGGATGAAGGCTCGTTCAGGTAAATCGCCCCTTTTGTTAGGTGCTCTGACACCTCTTGGTTTACCACCTGCATCCCTTCTTGAGCAGACCAAAAGGCGGGGGTGAGTGCTGTCGGGCTGTCCCGTAACACTATGTTAAGTACCCAAGCGTCCATTGTTATGGATACACAATTACGACTGAACGACTGCAGCCGTCCCCCCACCCCTAGTAGGGAAGAAGGGATATCTCTTACCGTTGGTGCCCCCTGGCACGTTGCTGGCTTCTCCGAAGGTTTCTTTACTGCTACGTCCTCTGCCACGACCCACTTGAGGGGTAAACACTCCAAATTTATTGTGGTCTTGCCTCTGCATGGAGTGTCCCACCTGAAGTTTCTGCGGGATGGAATTATACGCCCGGCCAGAGGAGCGCCCCCTACCTCTTCCGGCCTCTCCAAAAATCTGTTGGTTAAACACCTTTATGATGGATTGCCGGGCTTTGCCCAGCAACAAAAAAGTGTTAACGAAGCGTTGAGAGCTCCTTGATGAAGGGTTCTCTGAAGAGACCTCAATTGGCTACCGGGCCGCCTTCTCTGGTGGTTAACTACCCAATCTGGGCTTAGTATTAATTAACAAGGAGCGTATGTGCTCCATTGATAAAGCACAGTTGGCACTGTCTAAGAAACACAGGGCCCGTTGAGCCCAACCTGACAAAATCCTGTGGACGATCATATGGCCCAACGCCATGGCATCCTCGGCCATATCTAGGATCTTGGCCAGAGGTCCCAGAACATCCAAAGACCTTGTTCTGGTCCAGGTCCTTTTTAGGGTCTTAAACAAATTTTGTTACAAATGTTGACACCCTGGTGTCGATGTCTGGGGTATGAGCTACTTTGTTAGCTAAGGAGGTTCTGAGGCCCTCAGACGTCCCTGACCTCCTGGTCAATAGGTTTCTTAATGCGGCTGGCCACATATTCACCATGTTGGACGCAGGAAACCAGTCTGCTGAGTGGGGATGGTAAATATCTTGCGGGTTCAAGAAACCGGACATCCCTGCGGAGTCCTTATCGCTCATCCTCCTGCCTGGGTTTCTTGGCTCTACCTTCCGGTCACCAGGGTCTGCTCGGACCTGGTTCGTCGCCCAAGCCCCCATTAGGGTTATCTGACTCTTCCCTGGTATTATCTGCTCCCCGACGCAAGCAGGAATAGTCTTCAGGAGTATAACTAGGCTGGGAATCGTCCTGAAGGTCCAGATTGTCCAGGCGCCTCTTTAGAAGGGCCTGGAGAAGGCAGGGAAAGAAAAACCCCTACACACCAAAGTATAAGCAACGGTCTAAATTGAGCAAAGGGGAAAGTACAATCCCATGAGTAGACTACCAGACTATGAAACAACAGTATTAATTAGGCAAAGATATCCAATATGAAGGAAAAGCATGTATCGGCTGCTGAGCAATAAAGAAAGAGGCAGTGCTTTTCCTGGATGTTGGATACAGAGGACAGACTATGGTTGTGTTGTTGATCTATCACAAAGACTCTTGGGATTTGTAGTCTTTGAACAAAATATGTTTTCATAAGGCTGCTGAGGAAAACAAATGGAAGAGAAAGCATAATCTGAGCCTCCGGCTCCTGACATAGAATTAGTAACCTCTCTAAATAACACATCCCAAGCACTCTCTAAGGACCTAGCGGAACTCGTAGGCTGGAACAGACGGGGGAATCTCTGTATTTTTAGTATCCCTGAAGGAAAAAGCGACCAGAGGGATCCTGCATCTCCTCTTTGGAGAAATGATTCATGCAAAACACAGACCTAATCTTCGATAAAGGTCTAGAATGTTACAGAGCACATTGAGTACCAACACAAAAGATCCCTAACCAGTCTCATCCATGCCCAATTTTATGTAAGCCACTTCGCTACCAACATGCCGAACAAATCCTAGCATTCATGAGGAAGCATAACCACATACAGTGGAAAGGCAACATTTGTGGCTCCAGACAATTCTAAATCTACTGTTGAAACTACCAGCTATCGGGTAACAATACAGGACACTTCACGCATCTTTAATGATCATACTGCACTCAGGAAATTGCTGGATGAAAAAGATGAAGCAGGCATGGCTACTTCGTCACACAAGTCTTCACCCACAAGATTTAATCGTTAACACCTTAGCTTGAGCCCAGTGATCTACTACTCACATTCTCACAGTGTTAACTTACGAATACAATCTTTAGTGCAAGACTGACACAGGACAAGTACCAATTAAGTGTGTGTAACCCTGTTATGTGGAATGGATAGGTATCTTAATGTGATTCAGGTGAGCTGATACCAACAAATAAGGTATGAGAATCTACATCTTCTATATCTGCATTTACAGCTAAATAACCAACAAATTATCGAAGACGCAATGGAGAACTTTAAGGACAATAAGGAAAATTATTCTTCCGACTTCACTAGATGGGAAGACCTAAAAGTAACATTGAGAGGAGAAATTCTCAAAAATAGATCTAATATGAATATGGAAGCCAATGGTATGCTGTTAAAATGAAAGAAAAATTACAGAACTATAACAAGCATTTGCAATGCAATAGGTCTCGCATTAGGAAAGTTTGAGCTATTGGTATTGTAAATGGCAAAGTTTTTATTTATGTTTCTTTTTTTTTTTAAATAGCTAAATTAATAGCTTTGTCATTTACAATGCCAATAGTTATAACTTTCGCAAATGTGATACCTATAGCATTTGTAATGCAATATGTTGTGTATTTACAAACCGCGAGAGGACAAAAAAAGCTCCGGACCACTGCCTCCTCCCAGGCCTTCAAAAGGTACCTCAAAGTTCTCCTCCTCCAGAGACACCTCCAAAAGTAATTCACGTCCTCTTGCTATTTGTGAGTAAGACTTCCCACTAATGATAATTTCTACTTTCCATGACCATGGAAGTGCCTTCCCAGTGTATGCCTGTGATTGGAGGGTCTGCCTTTTTGCAGAATGTTTCATGTACTGGTGTTCGGTGCCCTTTTGTAACATGCATGTCTTTACCTTTGATACTTGCACAAGTGCCACCTTGCCCATGTAACGCTTGTTCCTGAGCCTGAGTGTCTAGCACTTATTGCAGGACTTTGGTTCTTGCTCAAACGGTTCAAAAGTTACTACAAATGCAGCAAAACACATTGCAGCACAGTGGAAGGCCATTTCCAAAGGTTAACTTACATTTTTGTTGCTTATTGCTATATGTGGGTGTTAAACTGGGACTAATGAGGTGCAATCAATGCCCAGACAATGTTAACAAGTTTGAAAATAACAAAATAATTAACACTATCACAAAATGTGCCGCATTATGCTGCATAATTTGCCTTTTCTTGCCACATAATTTACACAACACTGCCACAAAATGTGGCCCTCCCCTGCTGCATAATTCCAGGGCCGCTGCTTATATTTCATGAATTGTGCTGCAGTGTTGCTCTGCATAATAACTGGTAACAGTTATCCCAGTTAAGCACTGTGTATTGTCCTTGTTATGTAGTGCAGTTTAATAAAGTGTTGCACAGAGACTCACTATTGACCTCTGCCTGAGTTATAGGTGTCTAGTCAAAGTGGTAACAAGAATACTGAAGTCTTGCTATGGACAATGGAACCTGTTCTCTTTCTCTGCTGCATGTTATGAAAGTTGGCAGTGGTTAGTAGAGGCAGCCCTGGCCATGTCCAAATGTGTCTGATGTCATGAGCTGTCAAAGATAATCTGGATTTTCACATACCATGCCACTAGACATCTGAGTCTCACTGGTAGAGATTTTATCAAAGTGATACATTCAATTCAATTCAAAATGTAATGATTAAGATCTCAGCTAAGATCAACAATTTAAAACAATAAACTCTAACGTTTACATAATTCTATTGCTAAACATGCATAAAATATTTAAAACAATTGCAGGACTTAAAAAAGGTGAAAACATTCAAAGTAATCACTCCATGTAAATCTTGCAAAATTAAGAGCTGTTTTTCTCCGCAGTACTGACTGCATCCTTAGCAGCTGTTTGAACCGGATTTGTGATATTCTTTGTGTGTTAAAGGCTTTTAATGTATTCCTACTTCAGTGAAATGTTCTGGTAGTAATTTTCCACCATCCACTTACATGATGGCACTTGCTGTCATTTAGCTTTCCTAAAAGGACACACGATGCTGCTTGCAGTTATGTTTGGGCTTAAAGGGCCAAATGATGTCACTTCCTGTTCTGTCATTCAGGGGTCAACGGGCACATGATGTCTGTTCCGCCACCCTTGGCATTTTGGTAAATCGACGTTCATGGGTAATGGCCCTCCTGACCCCCCCACAAACCTTCTTAAATGTCTACTAATGGCCCAGAAATAGGTTAAACCGGAAGGAAGAGCGGGAGATTCATGGTGGACTGGGTTCACACCTTTGAGGCAACACTTGCAAAATAAACCACTTCAGGCAGCCTCTGAAAGAAAGCTGAGGTTGAGGCTCTTTGGTGAGGCTTTTAGCTCACACAAAGGACTTACTGAAAGCGCCACCTGCATCTTCAAAAAGCGGCAGGCACATAGAAGCCTAGGGAAAGCAGCACTACAGACTTCTTCCGCCAAAGACCCCCAGAACAGTTCCTCCCAACCGACCTTCCACCGTCTTCCAAGATAGTGCCTGCTACGGAACAATTCCCTAGTGCCGCAAAGTGGCTGTTTTAAGCTAAAAAGACAACCTCTGTATAAAACTCTATTGACGTTACCACAATCCCAGACCACTTCCCTCGCGTTAGCTGCGTTTTATCAGGCAGTCCCACGTCACAGAGCGAGATTAGAAACAGGGCTCTCGACAAAAAGCTCCGTTGGTTAATATCACGATTACTCATATTCTTGCAAATTAGACAAGTTAACTTTGTATTTCTTAACTGCTGTATTTGGAAAGCGCTCCAGTTGTTTCCCTGAACTGCAGTAGTTTACTTCCCACCAAACCACGGCGAACAATTTACATCAAGAGAAAAAAAAATACTGCGTGTAAACACTGTGCATGAAAAAACACGTCAGCGTGCGTGACCAGAGAGGAAGGGGCAGACGCCTAGCAGATTGCATAATCTTCCCAAATAACACGAAGATAATAGAATATAAAATGCATAAATACATAAATAAATAAATACCGCCTTCGGGTAAAGTCCGCGCTATATAAAAATGCATAAATAACTAAATAAATAAATACCGCAAATCACCGCCGTCACTCTGCCGGCCTGCGACCAGGAAGTCAGGCAGGCCGGCGCGACAACAGGAAACAGGAAGTAGGAGGGCGGGAGCCTACCCCGCCTCCCACGGAAGAGCCGCGATTGGACGGAGCCGTGTTTGGAGCACCGGAGCAGGCAGGAGCCTACCCTGCGCCCCGGTGCCGAAGGAGGGAAGAAGAGTCCTGCTGCCGGGCCCTGCAGCTGAGAGCCGCCGCACGAAGGAAGCCGGTGAGTGGGTTGCTGAGCGGGGCGGGGCGGGGGGGGGGGAGAGCATGTGCGCGCGCGCGAGTGCGGGGGGGGCTGTGTATGTGTGTGTGCGTGCGTGTGTGTTACTGTGGGGGAGGGGGGGGGTGTGTGTGAGCGAGTGTCTGTGTGCCGTGTGCCTGTATGTGTGTGCATGCGCTCGCCTGTGTGTGCGTGCGTGCATGCAGAGGGGTGGGGGCTGCCTGCCTGCGTCTGTGTGAGCAAGGGCTGTGAGTTACTCTGCGCATGCGCGGGTACTCTGCGCATGCGCAGGTCGGACGCGCGCTCCCGCGGTGAAAACTGCGAAGGAAACGCTCGTGTCAGATTGGTGTCCACATTCCCAATAACGGGCAACATTAGGTCTGAAAGCAGACTCTCTCAATGCTCACGCATTGAGAGTACGTCTGCTCGACCTAAAAACATGTTACTGCTAGAGACAGCCAGACTTTAAATGAAATCGTTAGGAAGAAATATGAATATAACAAAATTATAAGTACATGGGCAGGTATATGGATCATAACAAGCATTTGCAATGCAATAGGTCTCGCATTAGGAAAGTGTGAGCTATTGGTATTGTAAATGACAATTTTTTCTAATAAGTCTTCGCTTTGAAAATATATAAATTAATAGCATTGTTATTCACAAAGCCAATAACTTACACTTTCTTAATGCGAGTCCTATTGGCTATGGCAATGCTTGTTGGTAGCTGAGTGATGATGTGGTTGGGCTGAGTGATGTGGTGGTGGTGCCCCCGAGTGATGTGGTGGTGGTGTCCCCGAGTGATGTGGTGGTGGTGTCCCCGAGTGATGTGGTGGTGCCCCTGAGTAGTGCCCCCGAGTGATGTGGTGGTGCCCCCGAGTGATGTGGTGGTGCCCCCGAGTGATGTGGTGGTGCCCCCGAGTGATGTGGTGGTGCCCCCGAGTGATGTGGTGTGAGAGGGTGTGTGGGGGGGTGAGGGGTGTGAGTTTGTGAGGGTGAGGGTGTGTGAGGGTGTGTGAGAGTGAGGGTGTGTGAGAGTGAGGGTGTGTGAGAGTGAGGGTGTGTGAGAGTGAGGGTGTGTGAGAGTGAGGGTGTGTGAGAGTGAGGGTGTGTGAGAGTGAGTGCGTGTGTGAGAGTGAGGGTGTGTGAGAGTGAGGGGGTGTGAGAGTGAGGGGGTGTGAGAGTGAGGGGGTGTGAGAGTGAGGGGGTGTGAGAGTGAGGGGGTGTGAGAGTGAGGGGGTGTGAGAGTGAGGGGGTGTGAGAGTGAGGGGGTGAAGGTGAGGGTGGGTGAGGGAGGGAGGGTGAGGGTGACGGGGTGAGGGTGCGGGTTTGTGAGGGTGAGGGTGTGTGGGGGTGTGAGGGTGAGGAGGGGTGAGGGTCCGAAGTAAATGGTGGCAGGGCAGACATCATAAGACAGAGAAGAGACTGCGTGGTGACTGCGTTGGTCAGTTTCAGAATCAGAAGGGGCAGTCAGCACAGTCTGCGAGGGATCAACGTGTCTAAAGGCAAAGCATAGCAGATGTAGCATTGCAGCTAGCAAGTCGAGTGTTTTCAAGCTGAGTGTCCCTAGAGAGATGGCAACACAGCAACAGCATTTGAGGAGCAAGGCTACTGTAAACAAGCACGGTAGGCTTTCACTTTCTTCCAGAAACAAGCTCTCGGCATTGCTGTGGCAGGGGGGTGGGCGGGGGAGTGTCAGCTTTTGAAGTCTGATGCCGAGGCACAGACAAATGGTGGTGTGTTATGTGGCTGGCATTATGTGTGCACACGCATGGATCACATGAACTGTATGCGATCCGCAGCCGTTTTGGTAGACTGTTCTTTTCCGCTTACTATAATCTCGCCGGAGCAATGCGCAAGCGCATTGGCTCAGGCCCGACCTAAAAAGCACTAGACTATGTGAGTCCAACAAAGCGGGCAAGAACTTAGTATCATACCTCAGAAAACAGATTACAAAAATATGCCATTAATGCCATCAAAGATGATAAGGGCCCTATACAAACTAATCCAAATAAAAGAGCAGAGGCTTTCAAAGACGTTTACCAGTCCCCTTTATGAAGATAATACTACATTAGAACCCAAAAAATGCAAAATATACTTGGATATAGTCAAATTGCCCAAACTGACAGATGTAAAAAGGGAGACAATTAATGACTCAATAACACAAGAAATAACAGATGCTATTGAAAATACTTAAAACCGGCAAAGCCCCCTGTCCGTATAGGTATAATGCACAATGCTTGAAATCCTTCTCTTAAACACTTATCCCACCCTTATGACTCTACACACACTTCGCCAATTCTCGCCAGGTCTTGGGTACGACGGCGAAGGTTACAATTATGGTGATCTCCAAGGAGGGTAAGGACCCTCTGCTCCCCAAAAATTATATGCCAATCTCAATAATCAATCTGGATAATAAAATATATGCTACAATGTTCTCTACCAGACTACAAAAATACATTTCTGAACTCATTCACCCCTCCCAAGTGGGATTTCTGAAGAATAGACTCTTGAGCAACAACACAAGAATACTCTGTCAAATTCTAGAAAAAGCCAAAACAACAAAGTGCCCACCGTAGCAATCACACGGGATGCAGAAAAAGCGTTCAATAAAGTTGACTGGCAATATTTAAATTCGGCCTTTGTGAAATTTTGTCTCAGGGAGCCCCTGATCCGTATGATTATGTCTCTCTACCACAAACCAGTCGCTAAGGTTAGAGCAGGAGGCACTATCTCTATCACACTCTGTAATAAGAGACCAGGCTAGGCTGCCTCCATCACCACATCTATTCCTATTGGCATTAGATTAATTCCTATACCACCTGAGAGAGAACAAAGATATTACCTGTGTATCATTTGGCGACACCAGGGTGAAGATAGCTGCATACGGAGATGAAATTCTTGTTACCACTGAGAATGCGCCATCCTCCATCACCGCCTTAATGACATCAATTCAGGAACTTTAAGAGATATTGGGATACACACTCAATAAGGACAAATCGAAGTTAAGCTTCTCAAGAATTGTGGAAATAATGATATCTTGGGCAACTCCAGTTTTCCATTGCTGACTGGCTGCATAAAATACTTTGGAATAGAATTCTCTAATGACGTCATCACTACCTTACAGTTCAACAAAGACATTATTCAAGGAAATTAATTACCTGGATGGGCGCCCAAACTTTTCTCTTGGTGGGGAAGAAGTGAGTCACTAAAAAGACACCCACTTCGTTAATTACCTCATTAGTATGCTCGCCATGTCCCCATCTGATGGTTTTCTAACAAAGATCAACGCCACTTAAGTAATAAAAATGAGAATTTTACTTAAACTTACTGTCTAAAGACAAAGGAGGGATAGGTCTCCCCAACTTTAGGAATTTCCAAACAGCCTATCTCTTTAAGCAAGGCACTAACTGGTTTCTTGAAGGAACAGATTATTAACCAGTCTGGGTAAGGCTGGAGAAAACACTCAAACAGCAAACCTATTGGTGCATTTCTGATAATGCACATTTTCCACATACCTCACTCCAGGTATAGCATGCATAACACTAAAAAAAAGCTATCTGATGGCAGGACTATCTTTCGAACAACAAAATCTGTAATTCTAACATGGCATTCATATGGTTCAACCTCACAATTAAATGTGATGGCTACCCGATACTCTGGCCCGATTGGTCAAAAAAAGGGATTAATCTGGTCAAACATCTTTGACCCTCCCCTGCCACTGAACTTCTCCAATTTACAGTCACAATTCGAACTAGATAATTTGGACTTTTATAAATTCTTGAAGCTAACAATCCACATTTCAAAGAACCCATTACTAAAGAATAGTCCCACACTCACTACATAATTAGTGGCCTATACAAAAACCGGAGACAGTGTCCAGAGATACTCCTCCCTAATCCGCTGCAGAGCCTATACCTGTAAAGAGCAAAACTAGGAAACAGAATCAAATCACAGCAATATAAAATTTGACTGGAAACATATCTACAGATCCACTTTCACAAATATGATTTAATCAGCTATTTTCCAAATCAAATTCATGACTATTAATAGATCCAACTGGATCGCGGTCAAACTTCACAACCTCTTACAAGACCCTAAGTGTTGAAATTGTGGTATACACAATGGCGATTTGGCCCATATGCTCTTTAATTGCCCCATTAAACAGAAACACTTGGTCAATATCTTTAAATTCTGTGTATTAAACCCACCCAGGAATTCTCATATATACAACTCGATCACTTAGACACCAATTAAATACTGAAGCTGACTGATTATTATTGGACCTATTGCTGACCCCTGCATGCAAACTTATTCTCAATATTTGGAAACATTTCATTATAGTTTAATTCCATATTGGCAAGAATGGCTCAAATTTCCTAGAGGAGCGGACAACATCCCTCGGCAACTTTACAGAAAATAATACGCTTTTGCGCCAAGACTTACCTTTTAGCGCCTGTGCAAACCATTTTCCCAGAACTGAATATAAGTGCAGTAGTTCGTGGTTCTCTTATTCGCATAATTACAGCAGCAAAACGCTGAAAACAAAGAAATAAAAATGAGAACAGCAAACACTTTCCAATCAATGATAATCAATTCAGCAATGCATGTTAGTAAGAATTAGTACTTCCAATAATGGAGTTAACCCAGCTGGGAAAGGCTGCTCGCACTGAAAAACTTTCAGCCAACCACATCCATAAGCCAATTTATATTACCGTATTTTCCGGTGTATAAGACGACTTTGTAACCCCATAAAATATTCTCGAAAGTCGGGAGTCGTCTTGTACGCCAGGAACCAAATTTTTAGGAGTAGAAGCAACGCTCCACCGACTTTGAATTTGGAGCAAAAATCAAGTAGAACCAAGTCAGCACCCACGAGCCCTCCTATACTACAATCCCCTCTAGCTGTACCATACTTTATTTACCGTAAGCGATGTTACATAGCGCGGATTTTACCCGAAGGTGTCAAGAGCGCTTCACAATAGGACCAGCAATGATACACGAGGAGAAAATTACAACAGAACAAATTACAAAAGCAAACTTTAAGTTAAGTTACGGTACATGAATAAAAAATGACAAAAGTGTACAGTCTCGTAGTGCCGATGGGAGCAGGCTCTCACGGGACATTTCGGTATTTTCGAACTGCGTGCTCAGTCTAGAGACACAGCGGGCGGGCACATGCGCTGATCTGGCGTCTCTCTCTGCGCTGATCCGGCGTCTCTCTAATCTCTTACAGTCCTGTAGTGCCGTAGTGCCGATGGGAGCAGGATCTCACAGGGCATTTCGGTATTTTCTAACTGCGTGTTTAGTCTAGAGACACAGCGGGCACACGCGCTGATCTGGCGTCTCTCTCTCCTTCCGATGTGGCCATAAATCTCACTTTCATCGGAAGGAGAGGAGCGTCAGTACCGCACGTCATCTCAGTTCATGGGCATTGAAAGGGGACTGTAGAAAGATCCCGCCGGCAATACAGTACCGGTACATAATGTTTTGTTGCATTTATGATATTTTTATAGGGTGTTTATTGTACTGTACATTCCTGATGAATCACAAACACTGCATTTGTTTTTAAGAATCCTTACACACCTTCTTTTGATACACATACCTGAAATGCACTGTTCTGCATGGCTGTTTAATGAAAGGAGATGCTTGGATAGGGCCTGTAGTGTGAGCACATAGTAAAGATGACACTAACAACACGTTTTAGGACACGAGAGGAACTACAAACCTCCAAATCCAAGCAGAGTTTGTATGCAGTGTGCACAGGAAATACCGGTACCAGTACCAGTACATCGCTTGCCATGATTGGCCGGTTGTTGTAGACAGGAAAGGCAGTCAATCTGGTGAGCAGATACATGTGGTGGTGAAGACAGTACAGCACAGCACCAGTATCTGTACTGGTTCATACAGTACAACACCAGTACATACAGTATGCAAATGGCTGACAGTCACGAACCCATCATGGCTCCAGCAGCAGCAAACAGAAGGAAGAAATATGAAGCCAGTTACAAACTTAAAGTCGTAAATTTTGCCATGGAACATAATAACTGTGCTGCTGCAAGACAATATGGAGTAACAGAAAAGATGGTTCGGGACTGGAAAGCAAATGAAAAAGCATTAAGGAGTATGCCCAGGGGTAAGTGTGCATTAAGAAAAGGCACCCCACATTGGCCAGAACTCGAAAAACATGTAGCTGAAATGGTGAATGAGCAACGCCAAAGCGGTTATGTAGTGACACGAAATAAAATACGTTTGTTTGCACTTCAGTGGGCCAAATCTAACCCAGATCTCAGCAACAGATTTAAGGCCACTGTATCCTGATGTACTAGATTCTTGGGAAGGCATAATCTGGTATTGAGGCAAAAGACGAAAATTGCACAAAAATTACCTGCAGATCTTGATGCCAATATACATAGTTTCCATCGCTACGCTATTAAGCTGCGCAATGAACATGGCTATGCGCTGAGTAGTATCGGAAATATGGATGAAACTCCAATGAATTTTGATATGGTTGCAAACAAAACTGTCCATCCAAAAGGTGAAAAAACAATTTAAATAAAAACAACAGGACATGAGAAGTCCAGTTTTACAGTGGTACTAGCATGCACAGCTGATGGCGCCAAACTGAGACCAATGGTTATTTTTTAAAAGAAAAACAATGCCGAAACTCAAGTTTCCTGTTGGTTGTTTTGTACATGTGAATCAAAAAGGCTGGATTGATGAAGAAGGGGTAAAGCTATGGCTTGATAATGTATGGAGCAGGCGACCAGGTGGACTTCTTCAAAAACGTAGTCTACTGGTGTGGGATATGTTCAGGGCTCATTTAACTCCCAGCACCAAGCAAAGGCTGGCAAGAATAAAAACAGATGCTGCAGTTATTCCTGGAGGATTGACATCGTTGGTACAGCCACTGGATGTGTGCCTAAACAAGCCATTTAAAGATCGCATTCGAGAACAGTGGAATGAGTGGATGGTTAGCGGCGAAAAATCATTCACAAAAGGAGGAAACATGCGTGCTCCACAGTTGGATGTTTTTTGCAAGTTGGTCATAAAAGCCTGGAATGATATCGATGCAGAAACAGTCATAAAGTCTTTCAAAAAGTGTGGCATATCAAATTCATTAGATGGTATGGAGGACGACTACTTGTGGCAAGATGAAGAGGAAGCCGAAGCCGAGACCACACCATCTGATACGGAATTACCAGATCCATATGATGACTGCTTTACAGATGTACCACAAGATCTCATTGATTTACTTATGATGTCACATGACGAAGAGGAGGATTTTGAAGGCTTTTAAAGGGAACGTCGGCAAATCCTGTAAAAATCACTTGGAGTTATGAAAAGTTTAATCCACTTGCACTGTTTTATGTTTACCGTACATGTTTGATGACAAACAGCCTTATGTTTACATGTGACTGTTTTTCATATGGTTCTAAATAAAAATATCGTGACTAAAGCAATATTGTTTATACAACCAATTTGTTTGAGTTCAGTCTTTGAGTGTGTACAATAAACTCTTAACACTGTCCTCTGATAAAGCCTTACTGCTCACCCACACGGAGGAGGACTAGAATCACTAAAAAGCCCAAAATAAATTCTCAAAATGGCTATGCAGGACTGCGTTGGACTGCGCTGGAAGTGGGGGTAGTCTTATACGGCGAGTATAGCACGAAACCTACATTTTCTCAAGAAAAGTAGGGGGTCGTCTTATACGCCGGAAAATACGGTACTGGCATTTACTTAGTGCTTACTACAAATTAAGATTTTGTGGTGGATTGTCAAATTGGTGCCTTTTTTGTGCTGATGTGTGTGCGTCATCAAACAACCGAGTGGATTTGATGGCGTTTGGTTGTGCCAATTAAGAAAGGCTTTTATCTTTGGTTAGCTTAGAAGCGGTTTATGCAGGTTAGTGTGCAAGTAAAATAAGTCCGCTTTTAACACCTTTGTAGTTTACCCCTGTATTTGCTTGTTTTGTGGTTTACACTGTTCTTACTTTTATTTTCCCATAAGGTGGAGTAAAACGGTTCTCGGGTTCATCTAACTTACTTGATGCATCCACTTCACACAAATTGCTGGTCACTGAACATTCTCTTTGCGAATCACATACTGCATCATATCTAAACTTGTTGCAATAAGTTGTCGAATACTTAAAAGTCCCTGTCCGCTATTTTCAGACCACGCCATGATTTAGATACATTCTTTCAACATAGCACTGCCTAGTTTGTCATCTTAACACAGCATGCTTTAAAGGCGTTGGGTCAAAGTAACCTTGGAAAATAGTTTGCTTAACCTTATTCAACAAAATGTTTTCTATTCCATGCCAGAAGAGCGGAGCCATGAAGTTAGCGGACAGTGGTGTGTTTAAACAACGAGGGCTGTGAAGGGGAACAGCCGTGACATGAAGAACTGATCCGCAATGCGGGGAGGAGGGGTGGATCAGTAAGGAATCGGTGGTAGAACATGTCTCTACCTGATAAAGCGTTACCGAAGGTAAGTAACTTCTCCATCTGATAGAGACATCTAGCTGCAGATTCCTTATCTGTGAACAGATACCCAAGCAATACCATCCCGGAGGAGGGACTGCGGAAAGTTTAAACCAGAAAGTCCTGTAGGACTGAATGACCAAAGAGGCCCTCCCAATGGGCCTGATTGTTCAGGCAATAATGCTTGGCAAAAGTGTGCAGGGATGCCCACATAGCCGCCTGGCAGATGTCAAGAACCGGGACACCACGCTGAAGAACCGTGGTGGCTGCCTCAGACCTAGTGGAATGAGCTCCGAGACCTTCAGGAGGACGTTTCTCTGCCAGAGCATAACAAATATGAATGCGGAGGATAACCCATCGTGAGATGGTCTCTTCTGTACAGAACGTTCCTTCTTTGCTCCAATGTACCCGTCAAGGAGTTGGTCATCCACCTGGAACTCTTTAGTGCAGTCACATAGAACGGTAATGAATATGCTACTTACCAGTATGCATCTGTTCTTGGCATGTAGGGCTGCTAACATTCATATCTTAGCATTAGATCGCCGCCTAGTGTTGGGTCCGGATGATCGCACATTGTTGTCCTGGAAGAGTCTTCGAAGTATCCTGAGATAGGTGGCTCCTCCCCTGGACTACAGTGCGCATGGGCATCGGCTCCATCCCCAGATTGTTTTTCGCCATTGTGGCAGAAGATGGAGTGAAAAGTGTAAAGGATGTCCATGCTAATGAATAAATACAATAGTATATCTGCAGCTGCGACAGGCACCGGGGAGGAGGGCGGGCGATATGAATGTTAGCAGCCCTACATGCCAAGAACAGATGCATACTGGTAAGTAGCATATTCAGTTCGAGGCATGTGGGCTGCTAAATTCATATCTTAGCATAGAATACATAGCAGTCCCTCCATCAGCGGCGGTTGCCCGTGCCAGCTGCAGAAACCTGAAAAAGTGTTTTGAGAACAGCCTGTCCTACAGCAGCTTGCTGCTTGGAATGCACATCAACACAGTAGTGTTTTGTAAAGGTGTGTGGTGTAACCCACGTGGCTGCTCTGCAAATATCCTCCAAAGGAATGTTCCCTAGGAAAGCCATGGATGCCCCCAGTTTGCGTGTGGAGTGCGCCCTTGGGGGTATTGTTAAAGTGCGCTTGGCCTTTTGATAACATATCTGGATGCACTTAACAATCCATCTGGCTATCCCTGCTTTGGAAATAGGGTTGCCTTTGTGTTGTGGTGCGAAGGCAACAAAAAGTTGTTTTGTCTTTCTAAAGGGTTGTGTTCTGTCTATGTAGTACATCAACGCCCTCCGTACATCTAAGGTATGGAGCATTCTTTCTGCCACCGTTTGCGGGTTTTGAAAGAATGCTGGCAAGTCAATAGTTTGGTTGAGATGAAACTGTGACACCACCTTCGGTAGGAATTTGGGGTTAGTGCGTAGCACTACCCTATTTGGATGAATTTGAATGAATGGCTCTTGGATTGTGAGCGCTTGCAGCTCACTGACACGCCTCAGAGACGTAATAGCTACCAGGAAAGCTACTTTCCACGTAAGGAACTGGAGTTCACACGAGTGCAGCGGCTCAAATGGCGGTCCCATCAGTCTGGTGAGAACGACATTGAGGTTCCACACCGGAGCTGGCGGTGTTCTTGGGGGAATGACTCGTTTCAGACCTTCAAGGAAGGCTTTAATGGCGGGCACTCTGAAGACAGAGAGATGCTGCCTGTTTTGAAGATAAGCCGCTATGGCGGATAGATGTATCCGAATGGAAGTGTACGCTAGATTGCACTTGTAAAGATGCAACAGATAGCAAATGATGTTGGGGATAGATGCATCTAGCGGGTTGATGTCATTGGCTGTACAGTAAATGACAAAACGCTTCCATTTTGCAGCATAGCATGCTCTGGTAGTTGGCTTCCTTGCCTCCTTGATGATGTTCATGCATTCTGGAGGTAGGTTAAGGTATCCAAACTCTAGGACTTCAGGAGCCAGATCGCCAGGTTGAGCTGTTGCGGATCTGGATGCTGAATTTCTCCATGGTTCTGCGTCAAAAGACTGGGAGTCAGGCGCAGTCTTTGATGCGGCACCACTGAGAGTTCGAGGAACGTGGTGTACCAAGCCTGGCGCGCCCACGTTGGAGCAACTAGGATGAGAGTCATCGCGTGCTGTCTTAGCTTTCTTGCGACCAGCGGTATCAGAGGGGCTGGCGGAAAAGCGTACGCAAATTTGCCTGACCAGTTCATCCATATCGCATTCCCCTGCGACTGTGGGTGAGGGAACCTGGCGGCAAAGTGTTGGCATTTTGCGTTTTCTTTTGTGGCAAACAGGTCTATCTCCGGATGACCCCACTGCTGGAAGTACGGGTGGAGGACAGATGGGTGTATCTCCCACTCGTGCATTTGATGGCTGTACCTGCTGAGCAGATCCGCCATCTGGTTGTCCTTCCCTGGGAGGTGTTCTGCCATGAGGAAAATGTTCCTCTGAATGGCCCACTTCCACATGCTCTGAGCCAGATGAGACAGCTGTGGCGAGTGGGTGCCTCCCTGCTTTTGAATGTAGTACATCGCAGTCATGTTGTCCGTCCGGACTAACACTACCTTGTTGCACAGATGTACAATGAAGGACTTGATCGCCATGAAGATTGCCATCAGTTCCAGATAGTTGATGTGCATCTTCTGCTGCTGCGTCGTCCATAGTCCCTGCACTGTGTAAGTGAGCAGATGAGCTCCCCATCCCTGGAGAGATGCGTCCGTTGTCAGGATGATCTGCGGCACAGGCTCTTGGAACAGTCGGCCCTTGCAAAGGTTGTGTGGAGTCCACCAATGCAGAGAGTCGTATGCCCGACTGGTAACCAACACTAGGTCTGTCAATTGCCCCTGAGCCTGTGTCCACTGATTCGCTAAGCACTCCTGGAGCGGGCGCATATGTAACCGTGCGTGAGGGACTATGAAGATGCAGGAGGCCATCATGCCTATCAACTGCATGAATACTCTCGCCGGAAGCGAGTGTTGTGGTCTGAACTTTTGGATCAGAGACTGCATGCTGTCTATCCTGACCTGGTTTGGCTGAGCCATGGCCGTCAGGGTGTTGATCGTCGCACCTAGGAACTGCCGGACATGTGCTGGTTGTAGATGCGACTTTGGGTAGTTCAGCGAGAAACCCAGATCGTGAAGAAGGTGAATTGTAGTCGACATGTCCGCGGCGCACTGTTCCGACTTGGCTTGCACGAGCCAGTCGTCGATGTAGGGGTAGACATGGATGTTCTGCCTCCTGAGGTGCGCTGCTACTGTCGCCAGACACTTGGTAAACACCCTTGGGGCTGTGGTGACTCCGAAGGGTAAGACCTTGAACTGGTAATGCTTGCCTTGAATAGTGAACCTGAGGTATTTCCTGTGGGACGGGTGTTGTGGAATGTGGAAATAAGCATCCTTGAGATCTAAGGTTGCTAAGAAGTCTCCTTGGTTTAGCAAGGGAAGAATCTGCTGCAGTGTAAGCATGTGGAAATGTTCTGACAGTATGTACAGGTTGAGGGGGCGTAGATCTAGAATGGGTCTGAGAGATCCGTCCTTCTTTGGAATAAGGAAGTACAGGGAATACACCCCCGTGCCTTCCTCCCCCACCGGCACGAGCTCGATTGCTCCTTTTTGTAGCATCACCACTACTTCCTGCTGCAATAAGAGCAAGTGCTCTGCGGACATAGGCCTTTGCCTTGGCGGGATGTTGGGTGGAGTGGATTTCAACTCTAGGCAATAACCATACTGGACTAGTTGTCGCACCCACCTGTCTGTGGTGATGTTTCTCCAGACGGGCAGGAACTGCTGCAGTCTCCCCCCGACAGGTGTTAAGTGGTCGGGGGGCAGTGACAGAGAGTCACTGTTTGCTTGGGGTAGAGGAGCGGGAGCTGTTGTTTCCTCTGCCGCGACCTCTGTTGCTGTTATTTCTGTAACCTCCCTTGTTCTGTTTTTGGAACGAGGATTGTGCTCCACCTTTTGAGAACTGAGATTGTTGACCCATTTGTCCTCTGGTGACTCCACGTGCACCTGAGCGACGAAAATTGTTGCCACGAAACTGTTGCGACTGTAGGGCCCCCATGGACTTAGCAGTTTGTGTCTTTTTTTATTTTTTCTAGGGTGGTGTCAACATCTGGACCAAACAGACTATCAGGATTGACTGGCTGATTAAGAATGGTTGTCTGAATATCTGGTTTAAACCCCGAGATGCGGAGCCACGCCTGTCGTCTCAGCATAACGCTAGTGTTGATAGCTCTAGCAGCTGTGTCTGCGGCGTCAAGTGCACACTTGATGGCTGCGTTTGAGATTAGCTTCCCCTCCTCAATAAGCAGTTTGGTGCCTTCTTGGAACTTTGGAGGCAGGTGTTGTATAACCTGTTCTAGGGTGTCGTAATGCGCCCTATCGTAACGTGCTAAGAGTGCTTGTGTATTGGCAATGCGCCAAAAGTTTGCGGCCTGCGCAGCTACTCTTTTGCCCCCTGCCTCTAGCACTTTGGACTCCTTATCCGGGGGAGGAGCTTCACCCGTTGTCTGGGAGTTGGCACGTTTCCTGGCATTGGCGACCACAAGAGAGTCCAGTGGCAACTGTCCCCGAATGTATGCGGGGTCCGCAGGTGCAGGTCTGTACTTCTTTTCAATGCGTGGATTGACCACTCGTGCCCTGGTAGGCTCCTTAAAGATATCCCCAGCATGCTTGAGGACTCCTTTAAGCATAGGCAGCGTCTTTACTGTCCTTTCAGAGACTGAGAATGTGTCGAAAAGGAAGTCTTCTTCTATCGGGTCAGCATGCATGTCCACATCATGATTGGCCGCTGCCCTCTCAAGTAGCGTGTGAAAACCTGCTGAATCCTCAGTTGGGGATGCACGTGCATTAAAAAGCTGCGGGTCCTGCCCCACATTTTGGGTGCCCTGGTCACCAATGTCATCATATGAATCCGGTTGTGCATCTGGTTCATTGATAGGGAAATTGTATTGCTCATCCTCATCATACCCCTCACCCGCAGAGTGTTCTGGTGAGGGAGTAGGGCTCCGTCTAGGAGGAGGCTGGATTGGTTCCGTGAGGCCTGAAGCATCAAGGGGCACCCTTTTCTTTTTCAGTGGGATGACATATGAGTCCACTGGCTCTGAAGATATTTTTCTCTTATAGAGGGTCAATTTGCCGGTGTCTGCGTCGATGAAATGCTCTGAATCATCCTCTGATTCGAGTACCCGACGTGGAAGTGGGCCAGCCGTTGAAGAAACCGTCTTCTTCGGTGCCGATTTGGTGGAAAAGGCTTTCGGCGCCTCCTTTGGCGGCAAAACAAAAAGAAGTTTGCCAGAAGGCTTCGCTGGATTGTCCGTTTGTGCCTGCGGCGACGAAATCGGAGCCGACGGAGCAGAGGCCTTCTCCCTGATTCGCTGTAGTGATGCGGCGATGAGGGACGGCTCACTCTCAGTTGGTTTTGGAGCTGACGAGGATGTTTTGACCTTTCCCTCGGATCCGACGTCTTTGTGGGCCTTGTGGGCTTTCGACGCGGATCCCGCTGTCACCGACCCCGAGTCCTGGGACCGGTGCGCAGACGTGCCAGTCTTCGATCCGTGCGCCTGCGTAGACTCCGTGGAGCCGGCCTTGGCGGGCTTGGACGGCGGCGCCGATGTTGATCCGTGCCGACCATCTTTTTTAGAGGACCCCTCCTCTGGCGTCGATTTCGAATGAGCAGCAGCGGAATCGACGGACTTCTTCGACTTCTGCGGACCGGAGGTCGACGGAGTCGATGGATTAGTGGGTACAGTCGTCTTCGCTGGCACGGCAGCCATCTTAGGGACACTCGAGTCCTTAAGTTTCGGTATCGTTTTCGGGTCGGCCATTTTAGATGGAGTCGATCCCGATGCTTTCGGTTTCGGTTTCGATACAGTCTGCTCAGCAAGTAAGTCCGTGGCCGGGCCAGAAGGCGGGGCTGTGGCTTGCGGCATTGGGTCTTGGGTAAGGCCTACAGGCGATCCCGTGACCCGGTCGGTATCCTCGAAACCTTCGGGGCAGAGCTCGTCCCCTGAGCTATCCGCCGCGGCCCCATAAATCTCTTCGTCGTCTCCTACCTCGTCGACGTATTCAAGGCCTTGACCCACGACTCCGTCGTCGTCTACCGGATCCGCCTCGACCTCCGTCTCGGGTGGGGAGATCTGAAGATGACCCTGGTCCTCTTCATCTTGGTCGCCGAAGATGTTTTCCGGATCCGGGGCCGCTTGTCTAGCTTCCATGCGCACCGCGCGCCGAAGCTTGAGAGTCTTCTTAGAGCGGAACTGTGCACAGGCCTTGCACTTGCCGTCGTCGTGGTCAGGCGAAAGGCATTTGTTACAGACGGGGTGTAGATCGATGTGTGGGTACTTGGACCCACAAAGCGGGCAGTACTTAAACGGGCTCCGCTCCATGTCTGAAAAGTTTTGCAGTCGAGTCGCGATGAGAAGGCCTCAAAGTTCGAAAAGCGAAACAAGACTCCGCTTATTCCGGCTCCAAGAGACGGAAGACTCGAGACCGTGCGCAGACAATACCGATGCAAAAAACGAGGCCTTTTGGCCGCTAAAAGTTAGTGTTTCTCGGTTTCGACAGAGAGACGTCGAGACCACATCCGAACCCAATGGCGGAAAAAAACAATCTGGGGATGGAGCCGATGCCCATGCGCACTGTAGTCCAGGGGAGGAGCCACCTATCTCAGGATACTTCGAAGACTCTTCCAGGACAACAATGTGCGATCATCCGGACCCAACACTAGGCGGCGATCTAATGCTAAGATATGAATTTAGCAGCCCACATGCCTCGAACTGTTGTTTTTGGGTCTAGACGGTGGAGACGTTCTTCATTAAAAGGATGCAGAGGAGAATAAAAGGTGGGCAAAGTGACAGATTGCCCTAGGTGGAAAGGTGTCACAAGTGTAGGCAAAAAAGAAGCCCTCGTGCGGAGCACTTCCATATCTAGAAAGAAGGTCAGGTAAGGAGGCTGGTAATAAGCACCTGCAGCTCGCTTACCCTCCTGGCAGACGTTATTGCCACTAAAAAGGCTGTCTTGATGGTGAGCAGCTGGAGGGGGAAATTATGTAGCAGCTCGAATGGTGCACACATTAGTTAAGTGAAGACCAAGTCAAGGTCCCACTGGGGCATGATAAAAGCTGAAGGGGAAACAAAGTTGTAAGCCCCTTCAGAAATCTATGTACAATAGGGGGCTTGAATAGTGACGGTTGGTCTGGCAACCTCAAAAAGGCAGAAAGGGTGGAAAGGTAACCCTTTAGAGTGTCCAGAGCAGAGCCCTCCTGGCTAGAGACAGACTGAAAAGCAGAATGTCAGAGAGGGGTGCAGACAAAGGGTCGATATACCATTCTGTACAATATTGACATCATTTTTGCCATCGGCAGGCGTATAATGACTTAGTGGAGGGACGCCTGACTGGCAAAATAACTTGCACACTTCGGGAGGAAGGTCGAATGTTATCAACTGTTGCCGCTCAATCTCCACGCAACGAGGCAGAGCGTTGACGCGTTCGCATGGAGGACCCTCCCCTACTGCTGCAACAGAAGATCCTCTCGAAGGGGCAGCCTAATAGGAGGATCGATGCTCATCTGCAGTAGCTCGGGAAACCAAACTCTCCGTGCCTCGCCCTAAACCTCAAGAATGACTTGTGCTCCTGATTGCCTTGAGCACTCTGGACAGGAGTGGTATGGGCGGAAAGGCCGGAGCTCAACTCGAGGAAAAAAGCGTTGCTGAGCGAGAGCCACCTTGGAAACTCCAACGTGCTAAACTGCTGACTTTGTGTGTTCTCAGCAGAGGCGAACAGATCTAACCAAGGCTCTCCCCACTGATGAAAAAGTCCTTGTGTCACCTCCGGATGGAGACGCCACTCGTGATCCGCTATGCACCGACGCCTGAGTTTGTCCACCCTGGTGTTCAGGGAACCGGTCAGGTGCTGAACCAGCAGGGATATTCCCTGCTATTCCAGTCAAGTCCAAAGGCGCAGGGCCTCTTGGCAGAGGGTCCACGACCCCACCCTGCCCTGTTTGTTGCCATACCACGTGTAGGGTGTGTTCTCCGTGAACACCTGAACGAGCCTTCTCTTGAAGGATGGTAAGAAGGCTTTCAGTGCCAATCGTATTGCATGGAGCTCCAACAAGTTGATATGAAGCTCGGCTTCCGCCGGAGACCAGAGTCCTCTGATCTCCACCTCCCCCCGATGGCCGCCCCATCCCAGAAGTGAAGCATCTGTCACTACTGTGCGATCTGGTTGGGAAGGGAGAGGGGTCTGCCTCTGACCCAATTGCGGTTTGTCAACCACGACAGCAGATCTTTTGCAGTTACCTCCGAAATCTGGATCAGGTCAGTGAGATTTCCCCAATGCTGCGCCCTTTGGAACCTCAGTTCCCACTGCAGAATCCGCATGTGCCAGCTGGCATGAGTCACCAGCAGGAGGCCATGAGGGCCAGAAGCCTCAGTCATTATCACCGAAATTCCGGATAGAGGCTAAAACAACGGTATCATAGCCCGATTATCCTCAACTCGCCGCTCAGGAGGATAGGAATTAAACTGCACCATGTCCATAACGGCTCAGCTGAAAGAGCATCTGAGAGGGAGTCAGGTGCGACTTCGGCACGTTGATAGTGAAGGCCAGCGAAAGCAGGAGGTTCGCGTAGTCTGGAGGTGGGAGAAGACTGCAAGGGGCGCGCTCAGCTTCAACAGCCAGCTGTCGACATGGGGGAAGACTGGAGGCCCGGATCTGTGCAGACGAGATACGACCACTGCCATTTCCTTAGTGAACACCCGAGGGGCACTGGTGAGGACAAAGGGGAGCATGGAAAACTGAAAGTGCTTGTGGCCTACCATAAACCGCAGGTAGCAGCGATGGGTAACAGGACGCGGATATGTAAATAGGCACCATGCAAATCCAACGCTACAGGTGCAGGGCAGACAGAACCTGAGCCAGAGTAAGCATCCTGAACTTCTGTTTTTTGAGGAAGTAGTTGAGGGTTCTGAGAAAGAGGATCAGATGGAGGCCTCTGTCCTTTTTGGGGACCAGAAAGTAGTGGGAATAGCAACCACAGCCTACTTCTGGCCGGGGAACCCTCTGTATAGCTCCCTTGGCCAAGAGAGTTTTGACTTCCACTTGAAGCAAAGTAAGGTGATCTTCCGTCAGCTGATCATATGATGGAAGCATGGAGGGGTAGTCTCGAAAGGGAGGAAGTAGACCTTTCAGACTATTTGCAAAACCCACCTGTCCAAGGTGATGTCCTGCCAGTGGTGGAGGTGACGGTGGTGTATCCTGCGAATAACTGGACACCCATGATCTGGGAAAATTGGACTATGAAGGTGGCGGAGGGAGAGGAGATTGTGGCTTGACCACACTTGTGGCCACTGGTTCCAAGGGATCTGGGTAAACTGCGCCTATGGACATGCAGAAGTTCCTGAACATGTGTGGCCCTTTGGTTAGGATAGGGCTGGCATGGTTGAAAGCCCCTAAAGGAGCGAAAGGCAGATGCAGGACGGGATGATACAGAGAGGCCCAATGATTTGGCAACAGCTTGCGACTCCTTGAAGCGATCTAGCGCTGCGCCCGCCCTGTCTCCATAGAGACAAGAGCCATCAAAGGGCATGTCCATCAGGCTGACTTGGACAATCCCCGAGAAGTCAAATGTTTTCTGTGAGAATTTAGCCTGGCATATGATGTTCACTAGTTCTAGTGGGCACCTTGTACCAGTCTAATCGACCCTTATTGATGGTGGTTGTACAGTCAACCTTATAGAAAGCTATCCTAGTGGTAGCATGACCCAGCAGTCTTCAGGCTAAGACTTCAGTAGGCGAGTTAAGCAAGTTGTTTTACCATATATAATCCCATGAATACCAAATGAAAGGACACCACACAAGGTATATATCAAATATATATGTATTTAATCTAAACACAATCCCTCTGCACTCTTTATGAGGTCAGAGGTAAAAATTCAATACAAGTCACACAGTTAATATACGATATGTTGCACAGTATACGTTATGCCCTAGGGGCCTCACAAACCATATACTAAGAAAGTGGTATAAGTACCAAGTGGGAGTTAGAAAGCAGGCCTAGGGCCTGTAGAAGAGCTGGGCCTACACTAAACAACCAAAGGTTAGGAAGTAGGAGACCACCGGGAGCAGCGTGCAATGTCTAAACACAGGCGCAGGTTCCCATTGACTTTCTATGGAGTTCGTAAAAGTTACAAAGTTACAGTTTAATGACACTTCCGGATGGACTAGGACGGAACCCTTTTAAACTAGGACACTTCGAGAGTCAAGACCCACGGGAGCACCGGAGTACTCGTGTTACCTCACCCATGGAAGCTGGGTGCATAGGTGCCTCTTCGTGTCGGGTTTCGTCGTCGTTTGGAGGGCTGCAAAGAAGTGCTGCAGGCGACCAGAGGAAGAGTGTCTGGGTGGATCCAAGGGTGGATCGGAGATGTGAAGTACCTGAAAGCAGAGGGGACAAAGTCTGGGTCACTAGCCAGTGACCAGGAAGGAACCGGGAAGGAACCAGGCGATATCGGGTGCTTTAAGGTGAAGAAGGTGAGTTTATCTCTTCAGCCACGAGGTCCAGGAGGCATCGACAATGACCGGAAGCTGGATTTGAGCTGTCCCACGATGGATCTAGATGACTACAGTGTCGGTATCCGGATTTGACCCAACAAGCCTTGGCAACCGCAACCCACGCAGGATGTCGAGATTGGCTCTGTTGCAGACCAGCAAGGTCTGTGGCGCTTCTCCTTTTCAGGAAAGCTGGAGCAAGCCTGGAGCAACCAGGATCGCAAGTTAGATTCAAGATGGCGTCTTCAGGGGGCTCACTAGCCAATGGGCAAGGAGCCGGGAAGACGCGTTGAGCACAAATGTAAAGGCGGGGCCCACGGGAAACTCGCGGAGTGGTGGGGCCTGAGCTTCGGCTCAAATGATGCTCGGGGCTGGGGCTTCTCGTACCCCCATGCACAACTTACTGAGGCTTCAGGAAAGGAGTGCAGGTAGCAAAATGCAGGATGTCCAAGATGTCCGGTCCCACGTCTCTCGTGTCCGCCACGGGTTTCAGCTTTGCTGTGGATGTGGGTCGGGGTCAGAGAAGTCTGGAAGTCCAGTTCTTGAGTCGCAAAGTCTTTGGGTTCCAGCGGGAGCCTTGAAACTGCAGACCGGCAAAGTTGCTGTTGGTGCCTGTTTGCACAGGGTGGTCACTCCTTGACCACAAGGGAGATGTCTTCCGTCTTCCAGTCAGAATGGAATGTCGAAGGTCCAAGATATGTCTTACAAAGATTCGTCCAGGATAATCTAAAGTCCCAGGGACACAGCTCCTATACTTATACTAAGGATGGGGGCTGGATTACCTGACTAGGTCCCTCCTATGGGTGGACCTGAGAAAGGGGTGGTTACACCCCTTTCCCTTTGTCCAGTTTCACGCCAGAGCTGGGGCTGGAGTGCCCCAGCAACTGGTTTGAACCGGGCTATGCATGGAGGACCTTGTGTGCCCCAGGCAGTGCCTAGATGCATTCACTGAACGCAGCCCTCGCTGCCCCAATACACAAAACGCCTGTCTGGAGAGGTGCTGGCACCTTCCTGGACAGGAAACCTATTGTCCAGGCTGCCCTTGCTGGAGCTTCCCCCACCAACAGGAGGTCAGACTCGTGTCTGTGGCAGCAGCATCCATTTTGTGATGCTGAGGCTCTGTTAAACTTTAACCGGGTAAAGCAGTAACTTACATGTCTTTTCCCTCTAGAAGGGTGGAATGCTACCCCCGCCGCCAGAATTGGCGGGGGGTGGTGTAGTATTCCAAAGTGTTTGACACCTTACACAACATGTTTTGGTAAAGCCAAACCTAAGTTAGCATTAACCACAAGGATTATAATGCACTTAAAGAGTATATGGCACAGCTATATCATAGAACAGCAATAAGGAGATGGTTCCGAAAGCTGCAGAGGGGCTCAGCTCATGCTAGGGCACCCTCTCACATAGAACCAAGCACTCTGTCTCCAGGATTGTCGAGGCCTACCATAGAAGTGGCTTATAGGTGTATATGTGTTTATATGTAAAGGTAGATATAGGTATACTATATCTAAGTAAGGGGTGATTTCACCACCTTACCCACGCTATGTGAACAGACCTGGAAGGAAAACCAGGGGTGGCACAATACATGCTGCAGCCCCTGGTAGGCCTATGGTACACCTATGCCCTGGGTACCTATGGTACACTATACAGGGGCTCACAAGAGTGACCCAGTAACCAATCTAGTATGCACCGAAAGTGCATGGTATCAATTTAGAGAGAGAACAGCTGGGCTGTGGGTCTGATTAGCAGGCCCAGAGTCACACTAAAGTCGAAAAACCAGAGAATCACAGCAAAAAGTGGGGTGACCATAGGAAGCAGACCCTACTCTCCTACATTCTCAACCAGGCATGGCATCTGCCACCATCAAGGAAATCGATCTGCCCAGCGAGTCAGTCGTGTCAAGTCCACAGCGTACTGTAAACTTTGCTGCATCTCACCCGTCTGCAACAGCTTTGAAGAGGACAGCTCAGGCGTCCTCCAGCACTTGTGGCAGTACTTCAGCAACCACCTCCCACAGAGAGTGGGAGTAACGGGCCAATAGGCATGTGGTGTTTACTGACCGCAATGCTGGGCTGGTGGAAAAAACGTGTTTTTCCGAAGCAATCCAATCTCTTGGATTCCCTACAGAAAGGGAATGCGCCACGGGACATAGAGGTTTGGACCCACAAACTCTCAGGGGTTGGGTGGGAGGTGAGGAAAGCTCGGTTGCCTGGTGCAAGGCGATGGTTCTATTCACAGGAGCCCCTGTGCTGGGTTGGTTTGGACCAGGTCCCCAGAAGAACATCTGTCAAGGACTCATTAAATGGCAGCAACGGTTCCGAAGTGGAGACACCAGGCTGCATGACCTGTCAAGACATTGGTCTTGGTGGACACCCGACTGGCTCTACGTCATCTGGGATAAGAATGGGGCTGGCGACGTCGAGGGTCTCTGCGTTGGATGTTGCGTCAGCAAAGGATGAAAGTGTGCAGATCCATGAGGAGCCTTGGGTGTCGGAGCCTCTGCAGCGGAACTTCAGCTGAGCCTGCAGGGCCCGAAGGCGTGCTGGCAGGGTCTGGACACCCAAATTTGCGCACATGGTGTCATTTGATTTATCGATTTATATAGCGCAACGAATGCCCGAAGGCGTATTGGCGCTGGATTTGGCCGGACATTTGTGTTAACGGGTAGAGTCATATTCCTATGAGATTCCAACAGGTCAATTGCAAAATAGCCATGTTTTCAGTAGTCTTCTGAAGGAGATAAGTGACGTACTGTTTTTTTTTTTATCGATAATGGCAGGAGATTCCAGGTTTTCGCAGTTCCCAAAAGGAAACTTCTACCTCCCCATCGAACCTACTTAAACTTGGGTATTTGTAGCAGTTTTGACTGAGAAGGTCTTAGTTTTCTGGATTGCACGTACCATTTCAAGTGCGATCTCCGCTACAGTGGTCCTGTGCAATGGAGCGCTTTGAATGCAATACATTGTGATTTGAATTTAATTCTTTTTCCACTATGAGCTAGTGGAGGGTTCTTAGTCGATGTGAGACTAATTCATATTTGGGGATGTCCAATATTAATCTGGCTGTGGCATTCTGCAGTCGTGGTTTTTGTAAATATTGGGTCTGTATCCCCACATAGAGAGCGTTACCATAATCCAGTCTGGACAGCGCTAAGGTGGTTACAAGATTCTTTAAAGCTTTTGGTGAAATGAAAGAACGGATCTTCACGGATCATCTTTAAAATACCACAGAAAGTGGCGGAGAGCTTGTTAATTTGGCTGTCAAATGTCAGTCTATCATCAAAGATCACGCCTAGATTTTTGACCTTGGAGACTGGCGTCGGACAGTCGCCCAGGTTAGCCGGCCACTATCTCGACAACCAGACGGGAAGGTTGGGGCCTAGTAACAAGATTTCAGTTTTCTCACCGTTCAATTTCAAACAATTGGTCTGGAGCCAGGTGTTTACCTGAGAGATACAGTTGTTAAAGAGATCGGCTGTCTCATCCTCGTTGTTTACTATTGACACGACCACCTGGGTGTCATGAGCATAGGAGACCACGGAAAAACCATACTGCATAATCATCGAGGCCAAGGGTGCCATGTAAAAATTAAACAGTGTAGGGCTCAGGGACGAGCCCTGGGGCTCACCGCAAGGCAATTAAAAAGATTTAGAACTAGAGCCACCCAGTTCTACTGAAAAGGATCTATCGGTTAGATAGGATGACTGTAGAGTAATGGCGGATTGCTGCATAGAATTATTTCAACTGGGTGGTGGGTTGCTCCAGTCCCCGGAAAGGGAGGGGGAACGCGGAGCTGACCCAGGCACCTGCTCGGCGGAGCGGGCCTTGTACCCCAAGACTCCTCCGTCTTGTTGTGTGATGGATGGGGCGAAGTCGAAGCATGCTTCAACTTCTTGTGCTGATCACCCGACCTTCGCAAAGATTTCGAATTTGAGGACAAAGTCTTGCATCCCACCTTCCTCTCAACCGAGAACAAGATTTCCAAGGAGATCTCAGAGGCGCATGACACCGGGCGGCAAGCAGCTTTAGGGACCGCTCCCTCAAAGTTTTCAGCACCATGGCCCGGCAGTAGAAGCACGACTTTGGGTTGTAGTCGTGCTCTAGTCACCAAAGGCACACAAGGTGGGAGTCCATTACCGACACAGCTCGGTGGCAGGAGCCACACGGTTTAAAACCCAAGGTCTTCCTGGACATCCAAAAAAAGATTCAACAAAAAGTCAAAAAAAGACTGTCAAAAAATGACAGGGGGTAGCTCTCTTCAACAGATCGGCGCTGAAATAAAAGAAGCAGCATCAGCTCGCCAAGGTGGGCCTATATAGATGACACATACGTCATCTATGCGTGTAACAAGAGGGAGAGAGAGGACTAGATAGCTAGTCCGAGTCCCCAAGGGTTTATATGTGATTAATCAAAGAGGACTAGCTTAAGTTGACCAAAGTGTTGCAGTACTCTAATTAGTTCTGTCACAGGCACCTTGTTGGTGTATTCATGAAGCCCTCACCCACCAACCTAGTTGGTGGCATGCTTTATCATCGGGCCCACCACTGTGACACCTAGTATGTCCCGGGTGTGCTACGACGCCTGATTACAGCTACCGGAGGACGACGGCGGGACAACAGGTACAAGGCAGGTACTGACCAGAAAGACTGGCCATCCCCTTACCGCTTCCCTCCAGGAAGCCTTGGCTAATAACCCAAAGCGTATGCATGAGAAGGGAATCCCCCTCTCACATATAGAAAAACGCCTTAGTGAGTGTATCACATAGTCTGTACCACAACACTAAGTCTGTTTTATTTCACCACACCTTTTAAAAAACGGTCCTGATGAAAGCCAGAATACTCCAAGGCACTGGCTGAAACATGTCGACCATCTGAAGGACGCAGGGGGCAGTAACTCGCCACCCTTACGCGTCCTGTAGCCTTACTTTTAACCGCTGGTGACGGCCCAGTTATTAAAATTTAATTTACCCTCGGGTACTGGGACCACCACCAAGCCGTTTTAAATCACAACTCACTCAACCTCACTCACTGCACTCTCAGCAATATACCAGCTCTGCTGTAATCAGGCGTCGTAGCACACCCGGGACATACTAGGTGTCACTGGGTGGGCCCAATGATGAAGCATGCCACCAACTAGGTTGGTGGGTGAGGGCTTCATGAATACACCAACAAGGTGCCCGTGACAGAACTAATTAGAGTACTGCAACACTTTGGTCAACTTAAGCTAGTCCTCTTTGATTAATCACATACGTCATCTATACATCAGCACCATACGACTTCACGCTGAGTCAACCAACACCACCTATTGGTGTGCAGGGGTACTGCTAATAAAAATCTTCAAGATCCAGTCGGAAGCCTGGAAGTTCAGAGGTAAGTGATCTGCAGCTACATGCCTATCAGAAGTTCCATTTCAAAAGGCTTCCCCAGTGACCAACCGAATACTGATGTAGTCATTCTTAAAGAGATCTGTAATCTGACTAATCACAACTGCTGTACCAAAATCCTGGAAGAAAGCTGTGGTCTCTTCTTTTAAACAAACCCAATGCTAATCGTTTAGTGATATCCGTTCATTGGCTTCTCTCCTAACAAAAAGGATGCCAGAAACTGCCAGTTGCTTGTCTTCCACCAAACTGGAAGTCAATACATTTTCAACCCGCTCAGACTGCATTCAGCCCCAGTTAAAAGGTAGTGTCTGTGCTGATAGCGTTATTGCATCAACACTGCGCCATTTGTGATGCTGGTGGACCGGCAGCAATGGTCCTCCTTCTTTCTCTGTAGGGTTCAACACTGTCTCATCCTACTCTACTCACCGGTTTGATAGGAATATGGCTGAGATAAAGTGACCTCTAATGCACACACTTTCTGAGCAAAGAAAACAAGAAGTTGCTTTAATTTCCTTCAGCTATGGGTTTCACGGTCCCTTAAAAGGGATACCTCATGGCATTCCCTTGATAAACTTCAGTTGGCAAAACCTATGTTATCCTCCCTTATGGTTCTGAGAACTTGGAAGAAAGAAATCCTGCACTTCACCAAACATGACATTAAAATATTTCTCTGGCCCTTAGATTCTAGAAGCAAGTGATACAGAACATTGCAGCTTGCCCTTTTCTTGGCCTTCATCATAGAGGACACATTTTGGGGCATCTCACTGCCTTTCGGTGACTACATTACCTTGAACTCTATTACCTAATAGGAAAAAAACAGACTTCATCATCTTGCTTATTGACATCTACCCTTAACCATTTTGCTTTGTGGAAGGGTTTCAAAGTTTTCCTTTTCAGCTTCACCTCTCTAGTATGACAAATGGTTTTAGCTTCCTGCATCTGCCTCGTAGAGCGAGGTACCTAGTTGAAGTTGTAAATGTTTATTCATAAATGTATTTGTAATGTCTCTGGGTGTATGGACGGTGTGCTAAATAACTTTTCCATTCAAATGTTTTAATCAAACAAAGTAAACTTAATGAACTTATAATTGTGAACGAAACCTTGCAATTCACGCTTCATTCAGGTCTTTGGTTATCCTGATTTTTTTTAGTTTAGTGGAACCCCAAAGTATGCCTGTCCCCAAATCTCACAATTGAATATCGCACTGTTTATATATTAACCTTAGGATTATTCAACCTGTGTCAATGCCTAAAGCAGCTGTGACCCCCCCCCCCCCCAAAAAAAAAAGAAATCATCTTACCTTCGGATTGTATTCTGCATTTCGAGCACGAAGTGCAATCGTTTTCAGGTCCAATTTACAGCCAAGATTAACTGTGGACACTATGTTCCTAGAAAATAGTTTAAGGAAATCAGTCTCAAGATCACCATAAAGGGAAAAAACCAATACCTAAAATTCCTCAGCAAAATATGAAGATGGTAATTTTAAAAACTTGCTTTGTGAAAAAGAATAGAGTACAGTGTTATTACTAATCACCACACTACACAAACAAGAAAGATCCAGCATCACGCTAGTGGACGTGTGGCCTTTGCCATTGTTTTAAAGGTCAAAGTCGAATTTGCAGTTTAAAACTGCTCTTCCTGACTGGAGTGGCAGGCTGCAAGCCATTTTGTAGTTCGTCACACTCCTGGTGGTACAAGCACTGCTGCAGTACTCAGCGGGCACTTTTACTTACAGGCCCTGGGTACCTTGGTACCATAAATTAGGAGGTAGGCAATTCAACATACATTTTGCAAAGGGTTACAACACTAGCACGGAGGTCTGGTTAGCAGGTTCAGTGCACTCTCAGAGTCAAAACACCAGCAGCATCAGTCCAAAACTTTAGGGTTGATCATGCAAAAAGAGGCATATCCTTACGTATCTCTACTCTCTGTCACACTATTCTTCTTTTATCCTGATCCTATTTTGCATCTTCTTTCCTCTACATTTTTCATAATTGCTTATGTAATCCAAATGTGCTTTTGTTACAAATTATAGGGTGCACAATTGTCATCATACACAGCAAAAGCACTTACTTTATTTGTGATTTCTACGACCGACCATGTTACTGGTTTGTTATTTACGCTGCAAACCTGTACGACAGTTAGCTATGCTTGTTGAATTAAACACTTTTTAATGGAAGGAAAGAAAGAAAAGACGACATGCACATAATTTTCATGAAGTTCATGTCCCAGAAGGCGGTACGGCTACATGCAATTTACAACACTAAGTAGTAAGGATTAGTTACTTACCTGTAATCCTAGTTCTCTTCCAGGGGTATCCTCATCAAAGTCATAAGCATTAGAATATTCCCGCCCATGTGCGGGACCCCGGAAACACTATATTATATGTGCCCCACATATATATATATATACACTCATATATAATATATATATATATATAAAAACATGCAATAGCAGCCAAATAAAGAACAGAGCTGAAATATGCTGTAAAGAATTTCCACCATACATGAGCAATAAGCATTATAAACATGAGAAAACAACACAAGGTTTGTTTCAGAAACTGTTTTAATGCTCAGAAAGCAGTAGAAATTCTCATAACTCACTGGAAGCATAGAAAGCTCCCAGGCTGCATTGCAAACACAGTCTAAAAAGACTGAAAAGCTAACCTGTAGCTGCATAGCAATAAACTGACACCGTGCCTTTAAGGCACCCATGACCCCCAGTATCCCATCATGCCTCAGGGGTGACAGTTAGGTCAGTTGTTCTTTTCGGAGACTGAAAATAAACCCAGTAACAAATAGGTTAACAATATCTCCTTATTAAAGAATGTCCTTTGCCCGGGGAGGCGGGAGGGTTGCTTATGACTTTGATGAGGATACCCCTGGAAGAGAACTAGGATTACAGGTAAGTAACTAATCCTTCTCTTCCAGGGGATCCTCATCAATAGTCATAAGCATTAGAATAGAATAGCGAGCCTCACCTCATCTCCCTGCGGGCAAAGGAGTAACAATACAGTAATAACCATATTAAGCCTAGTAACTACTAAGCTTGTACAGGCCGTAGGCTAACCAAATAGATTCCTCAAAGAGGCTTGTCCTACTTGAGTATCGGCCCTGGAATCAGACTCGAGACAGTAATGTCTCGTAAAGGTATGAACTGATTTCCAAGTCGCAGCCTTGCAAATCTCCGACATTGGAATGTCGTGCAAGAAGGCTACTGTAGCGGCCTTCCCTCTAGTGGAATGCGCTTTGGGTGACTGCAACAAAGGCTTGCCTGCAAGCTGATAAGCCAATTTAATGCAAGAGACAATCCATCTCGCGATGGACCTCTTGGCCGCTGGAAAACCTGTTCGCATTGAACCATAGTTCACAAACAGTTGATCCGTTTTCCTAATCCCTTTGGTCATTTCCAAATAGAACTTGAGCACTCTCTTAAGATCTAAGGAGTGAAGTGACCGCTCGGCCGGGGTCGTAGGATTTGGAAAAAACGAAGGGAGGGAAATGGACTGATTTATATGAAAATCAGAAATGACTTTAGGCAAGAAAGCTGGATGAGCCCTTAGGACTACCCTATTGTGATGAAAGACCGTATAAGGTTCTTTCGCACAGAGAGCTTGAATCTCGCTGACTCTGCGAGCAGAGGTAATAGCCACCAAAAAGGCCGCCTTCCAAGAGAGATGTTGCAAAGAGGCCTTGTGGATGGGCTCAAAAGGCGGTGACATTAACCTGGATAGAACCAGGTTCAATTCCCATGGAGGAGAAGGAGTTCGCACAGGGGGATACACTTTTTTCAACCCCTGGAGGAAGTCCTTAACCACTGGAACCTGAAAGAAAGAAACCTGATCAGGTGATTTTCTGTATGCTACTATGGCTGACAAATGCACCCTAATAGAAGCGTATTTTAAACCAGCAGTCGCTAGGGAAAGGAGGTATGGCAAGATGACGTCCTCCTGTCCTTTAGTCGGATCAAGGTGATGATCCCTACACCATAAGAAAAACCTCTTCCACTTGAACGCATAGGATGCTCTCGTGGAAGGTCTCTTAGCTTCTTTTAAAATGTTCATGCACTCAAGAGGCAAGTTTAAATGTCCGTATTGCAGGACCTCAGGAGCCATGCTGTTCGGTTCAGTGAAGGGAGGTTGGGATGCATTATCCTCCCGTTCATCTTGCTCAACAGGTCCGGCCTGCAAGGGAGTCGTCTGTGTGGACACACAGACAGATGTAGAAGATCCGGGTACCACCACTGCCTCGGCCAATCCGGAGCTATCAGGATCATTTCCATGTTCGACCTGCAGAGCTTGGAAACTACTCTCGGAATCAGAGCCAGGGGAGGAAACGCGTAAGCGAATGTCCCTGACCAATCCATCAGTAGCGATTCAGAAAAGGGGGTGGTGATGAACAGAGTGTCTGAATTAAGCAGACCACTCTTACCCAGTCCAAAGATCAGGGCTTGATCCATCACCGTTATTTAGCTCACTGCCCCATCCCAGCTCAGAACCTGGCTATATGCAAATTAGTCTGTCCCTGGCCCAGTGCATCATGGGAACAGGGCAGACCAAACTACCAAGCCAATTCTTCACCAGAAAGGAGACAAGCTACCGGGGACCGGTTTCTGGCATTTCAGCCTCGTCGGCCCGGCTTGCTTGAATCCTGATGGAGCAGTGAGCAAGGGACTCATGTCTGAGTATACCCTGCCACACCTATAGTGGCCAAAAACGATTCAGAAAAGGGGGTGGTGATGAACAGAGTGTCTGAATTAAGCAGACCACTCTTACCCAGTCCAAAGATCAGGGCTTGATCCATCACCGTTATTTAGCTCACGGCCCCATCCCAGCTCAGAACCTAGCTATATGCAAATTAGTCTGTCCCTGGCCCAGTGCATCATGGGAACAGGGCAGACCAAACTACCAAGCCAATTCTTCACCAGAAAGGAGACAAGCTACCGGGGACCGGTTTCTGGCATTTCAGCCTCGTCGGCCCGGCTTGCTTGAATCCTGATGGTGCAATGAGCAAGGGACTCACATCAGAGTATACCCTTCCACGCTTATGGTGGACAAAATGATTCAGAAAAGGGGGTGGTGATGAACAGAGTGTCTGAATTAAGCAGACCACTCTTACCCAGTCCAAAGATCAGGGCTTGATCCATCACCGTTATTATTCTAAGCTGGGATGGTGCAGTGAGCTCAAAAACGGTGATGGATCAAGCCCTGATCTTTGGACTGGGTAAGAGTGGTCTGCTTAATTCAGGCACTCTGTTCATCACCACCCCCTTTTCTGAATCATTTTGTCCACCATAAGCGTGGAAGGGTATACTCGGATGTGAGTCCCTTGCTCATTGCACCATCAGGATTCAAGCAAGCCGGGCCGACGACGCCTGAAATGGCAGAAACCGGTCCCCGGAAGCCTGTTTCCTTCCCAGTACAAGAATTGGCTTGGTAGTTTGGTTTGCCCTGTTCCCATCATGCACTGGGACAGGAACAGACTAATTTGCATATAGCCAAGTTCTGAGCTGGGATGGTGCAGTGAGCTAAAAAACGGTGATGGATCAAGCCCTGATCATTGGACTGGGTAAGAGTGGTCTGCTTAGTTCAGGCACTCTGTTCATCACCACCCCCTTTTCTGAATCAATCCATCAGTAGAGCATTCCCCTGAGTCCCTGGCCGGTGGAACCTGGACGCGAAGGCGTGGCATTTGGAGTTTTCGTCGTCTGCAAACAAATCTATGGTTGGACGACCCCAGCAACGAAAAAGCTCTTCTACTACTTCGTCGTTTAGCACCCAGTCTGGCTGATCTTCGAAGTGCCTGCTGAGTGCGTCTGCTTTTACGTTCAACTCGCCTGGAAGGTGTACTGCCACTACCGTAAGGTCTCGAGAGAGAGGAGCCAAAGCCAGATTGCCTGAGCCTCTCGAGACAGAGGGCGAGACCTTGTGCCTCCTTGCTTGTTCAGATAGAACATGGTGGTCGTATTGTCCGTCTGAACTAGGACTGAGTTGGACTCCATCGCTGGGAAAAAAGCTTTGAGAGCCAGGAATACCGCTCTGAGTTCCAGCATAGTGATGTGGTATGTCTGTTCCTGCGCAGACCACTGGCCTTGAATTTGAAGCGGACCCATGTGCGCTCCGCAACCTTGCAGAGAGGCATCCGTCACTATCGACTGGGTTGGAAGAGGCTGGTGAAACCGAACCCCCACCAACAAATTCTTTCTCCGTGTCCACCATTTGATGGCCTCTTTCGTCGCTTGGGAGAGCTTGATGCGATCCTCCCAAAGACCTGTCGCCTGGTCCCATTGATCCTCCAGAGCCTGCTGAAGAGGACGCATTCTCAGCCTGGCGTTTGGGATGAGAAAGATGCAGGACGCCATGGAACCCAGCAGGGATGCCACTTGTCGGGCTGTTGGAAGCCGAGATTCTAGCAGGATTCCACATTTCTGGTTCATGGAAAAAAGTCTCTCCTCCGAAGGAAACGCTTTTCCCACTTTTGTGTCCAGAACGGAGCCTAGGTAGTGAATTGACTGTGTAGGCCGCTGGACTGACTTCTCCAGATTCACATGGAGGCCGAGCCTGTGCAACTGGAGTAGACACAGATGTAGACAGTGTTTTACCTGCACTGGAGATGGACCTTTTAGGAGCCAGTCGTGCAGGTATGGGTAGATGAAGAGCCCCTTCTTGTGAAGAAAAGCCGCCACCACTGCCATGCATTTGGTGAAGACTCGTGGTGCGGACTTGAGACCGAAGGGTAGCACTGTGTACTGATAGTGTTTGTTCCCTACCACAAACCTCAAGTACTTGCGATGTTGCAGAGCAATAGGGATGTGAAAGTACGCATCTTGCAGGTCCACCGAACACATCCAATCCCCGACTTGAAGATGTGGGCATATTTGGTGAAGAGCCAACATGCGGAACTTTTCCCTGATGATGACCTTGTTTAGAAGTCGTAGATCGAGTATTGGTCTGAACTTGTCCTCCTGATCTTTTTTGGGGACAAGAAAGTACCTGGAGTAAACTCCCTTTCCTCTTTGAGCGAGAGGAACCTCCTCTATCGCTCTTTTTTCTAGTAGGACTTTTACCTCTCTTCGGAGCAAGCTTAGTTGGTGAGGGTAAGCGCTCTTTGGAGGGATGTTCGTTGGAGGCGCACGGAAACGTAGTTTGTATCCATTGCGCAGTATATTCAGCACCCACTGATCCTTTGTGATGCTGACCCACTCTGCCAGGTGTTGTGAAGCACTTCCTCCCACTGGAGTGGGTAACGGCGCCAGAGGAAGCCACTGCTCAGGCTTTTCCTCCTCTTGTGGTGTTAGAGGATTGTTGATGACCTCCTCTACCTCTGCCAGGTTTACCTCGAAACTGGAGTTTCCCTTGGTTCTTATTTTGGGACCACTGAGGGGTTTCAACCCTCTGTTGAGCCCCTCTCCCCCTGTTGGACTTGAAGCGGCGCTTGAATTCTTTCTTCTTCTCCAAGCCCACCGCTTTCACTGTGTCCAGCTCCGTCTTCATTCGGGTAATTTCCTCGTCAGCATGCTCCCCGAAGAGAGCGGTACCCGAAAAGGGGAGATTCAGGATGCGATGCTGAGCATCCGGCTTCAGGCCTGTAAGGCGCAACCATGCCGACCTCCTGGCACAAACCCCATGTGAATAGGAATGCGCCGCAAGGACAGCACCATCCGCAGCCGTGCTTATCATCTGATTCGCCACCAGACATCCTTCAGTCACGGTCTCTTCAAAATCCTGCTGGTCTTCTTTTGGCAGCTTGGCTTTGAACCTTTCCATAGAGTCCCATAAGGCTCTGTCGTATCGACCCAGAAGCGCAGCCGCACTAGAAACCTTAAGAGTCGAAGCAGCTGAGTTGCAAACTTTGCGACCCCAGGAGTCTTGAGTCTTGCTGTCCTTGTCTGGTGGGACTGAAGAGGAACCGGCAACTGCGTGTGTCTTCCTCGCTGCTGCCACAATTACAGAGTCCGCTGGAGGGTCAGATCTTACAAAAACCGGGTCAGAAGAGGCCGGTTTGTATTTCTTCTGAATGCGGGCTGGCACCGCTCTGATAGCCGCCGGAGTTAGGAATACCTCCTTGACAGGATCCATAATCCCCGGGACTAATGGCAGTAGAGGACGGGAGATCGCTTTTTTGTGTAAAGTCTCGAAAATGACTGTCGTTGTAACCTGAGGGACAGACATTTTAATGCTCAGCTTCTGAGCTCCTCTTTGCAAGACATCCAGATACGTGCCAATGTCATCCACTGGGGAGGATCTGGACGTAGGACTGTCCGTCAACGTAGGGGAGTAGTCCCTCTTGGAAGACTTGGTAGAAGAGGTAGATGAAGTAGACGGAGTTTGTCGACGTCTACGGTGAACACTGTGCCTCCTCTCTTTTGATCTTTTCGAACGCTCTTCCCGTCTAGGAGAGCGAGACCTGACTCGATCCTCTGGTTCTTTTCTGGGAGATCGGGGCCTTCTGGGAGATCTGGTTGGTGTTCTCACAGGAGATTTGCGCCTGGGAGGACTATGCTTGTCCATCTCCTCTACCAGATCCTGAAGAGGAGACCTGTGCTGTGAGCTGGCATAGTCCTGCATACGTTTTGCAGCACCAGAATGTCTCCAATGGTCCAAAGACCTGTACCATCTAGGTGACAGTCTGACTTTATCCGCCCACGGGTCTGTCCGACGCTCAGGAGATTTGCGCACAGGACTTCTGGACTTCGAAGATGCAGTTGAGGAGCCAGAGGACCTTGAAGGGGAATGACGGGAAGCTGACTCCGTTACCATAACCACATCTGAACACCTCGACGTCGAGCGATCTTCCCTCATCGTTAAGTGCTTTCGGGGAGTCGGCGGATCAAACAATCTTGTCTTTGATTGTCTATGCGAGGATGTATGGTCTCTCGACGTCGAGCGGCGATGATCAGCCGCCGACGGAGTTCCCTGTCTCGACGTCCAGCGGCGAGTACCGGCCGTCGACGGAGCCCTCTCTCTCGACGTCGAACGACGATGCCCAGTCGTCGACGGAAGTCTTTGTCTCGACGTCGAACGACGATGTCCAGTCGTCGACGGAAGTCTTTCTCTCGACGTCGAACGACGATGTCCTGTCGTCGACGGAGCTCTCTGCCTCGACGTCGAGTGACGATGTCCAGTCGTCGACGGAGGTCTTTCTCTCGAAGTCGAACGGTGATGATCAACCGTCGACGGAGTTTTCTGCCTCGACGTCGAATGTCTGTGCGACGAAGGCGGAGGGGTATTGGGCACCCTCGACGCCGAGAGCTGACGAGACACCGACGGAGACTGCCTCCTCGACGCCGATCGACTTTTCCCTGTCGACGGCGGAGGGGTCTTTGTCCTCGACGCCGAACGTCGTTTCTTCGACGACGGCGGAGGAGTCACACTTCTCGACGCCGGTCGTCGTCTGGATGACGTCGGTGGACGGGTGACCTCCCTCGACGCCGGTCGTCGCCTGGTTGACGACGGCGGAGGGGTCTTGGATCTCGACGCCGACCGTCGCCCGGTTGACGGCGGCAGAGTTCCCTTCCTCGACGTCGGACGTCGCCCGGTTGACACCGGCGGAGGGGATTTCGACGATGGAACTGGATCCTTCGACGTCGTTGACGTACCTGGTCTTCTCTTCGACGGCGAGCCCGCCGTCGACGGTAGTTTAGACGATGAATGATCCACCGGTGGTTCCTTTCTCAGCGCCGAGCCCGACGCTGAAGGTGAAGGGTGTGAAGACTTCTTTCTGGAAGATGTATGAGTCTTCTTGGAGCCCTTCTTCACCGGAGATCTTCCTCTTGATGACCTATGAGCTAGGCCATAAATGCGAATCCTTTCCCTGTCCTTTAGAGTTTTTCCTGACAGGTGTTCACAATGAGGACAGGTGCCTGGATCATGATCTTCAGGCAGACACAGGATACAGACGTCATGGTTGTCTGATTTGGCCTTCTTGTTGCCACAAGAAGGACATTTGTCAAAGAGTGAAGGCATTCTCAGGAGAAAATGTTCACCAAACTGACTGAAAAAGACAGTATCTTTCTTGACTAGATGTTAAATGTCAAGTAAGAACAAAAAATTGTTAAAAGTGAAGAGTTTTTCTGTCAAAAAACAGAAAAATGAGTGGAGCTGTGTAACCAGGGTCCTTCTCTGAAGGAGCCGGAAAGAACAACTGACCTAACTGTCACCCCTGAGGCATGATGGGATACTGGGGGTCATGGGTGCCTTAAAGGCACGGTGTCAGTTTATTGCTATGCAGCTACAGGTTAGCTTTTCAGTCTTTTTAGACTGTGTGTTTGCAATGCAGCCTGGGAGCTTTCTATGCTTCCAGTGAGTTATGAGAATTTCTACTGCTTTCTGAGCATTAAAACAGTTTCTGAAACAAACCTTGTGTTGTTTTCTCATGTTTATAATGCTTATTGCTCATGTATGGTGGAAATTCCTTACAGCATATTTCAGCTCTGTTCTTTATTTGGCTGCTATTGCATGATATATATATATATATATGGATATATATTATATATGAGTGTATATATATATATGTGGGGCACATATAATATAGTGTTTCCGGGGTCCCGCACATGGGCGGGAATATTCTAATGCTTATGACTATTGATGAGGATCCCCTGGAAGAGAAATAGACAGTTACACCGGAAAGGGAGGCCATGTAGGGAGTAGACCGTGGTAACAGGAGACATGGGCATTGCCACACTCTTAATCCAATTAATTGTATATACTATGAAAATGGAGGAAGCAGCAATAAGGCCCATCAGTGTTGGAAGTGCCAGAATGTCGTCTGCATTAAACATTAATTTCATACTGCCAGCAGGTGTTAAAATGCCCTCTACTGCAGGGGGGGGGGGGGGGGGGGCGACGGCCAGAGATTTCAAAGCAAGTACTTAGAGCAAAGGAGACAGAGGGGACAGGCCTGCATAGTGCCCCTATTTTTTTTTCAATTGGCATTGACAAGAATCCAATACAGTTCACCACCCACCTCAGCGAGAAGATTATACAGCCACCGCAACAGCTGTAGGGTGGCAGGTGGAATTCCCAATCTCTCCATCCTACGAAACAAATGGGTCCATTCCAGTCAGCTAAACGTTTTGTAAGGGTAAGACCGCCTGTTCTTCAGCACTCATCTGGGCGTTCTATTGCCGGTGCAATAGCGTCCGAAGAGGATTCAGAGGTGCACGTTCTGGATCTGGAACAAACCCCACCTGGTTTCTGTAGACTACTGAGAGGATGTATTTTTCCAATCTGTTGGATAGGACTTTGACCATCATTTTACCATCAGAGCTGTCGGCTGATAGTTTTCCTTCTTTCCTGGTCTCTTTCCAGTTTGGGGATAAGGAAGATGCAGGCATGGTTGTTTTTTGGCTAAGGACCCTCGTGCAGAGAAGAGGGAGGGTAAACTATATCTTGGAATATGCTTCCAAACAGTGAAACTGTAGACGCTGCGGGTAGCCTATAAAAATCTGTGGATAAGCCGTCAACGCAGAGCCTTGCCCGACAGCACTATTGCACCAATATTTATGGCACCATCAAGTCAAAGAATCTTTATTTCGGCCCGCGGGCATACTTGAAATACATAAAACAATATAAAAATAAAATCTTAGCTAAAATTTACAGTGCAAATGAAAATTCGTCCGAATACATTCCAATAACAAGCATTTGCAATGCAATAGGTCTCGCATTTGTGAGAGTTTGAGTTATTGGCATTGTAAATGACAATGCCTTTTATTTAGGTTTTGACAACCTGCAAGCGGTGGGTAAAAGAGGTGCAGTTACTGCCAGCCTTGCTTCTCGTAAGCAACGAATACGCACCCCTCGTTATTTCTATGTTCCGTTGCTATAGTTTGTCTTTATGTATAGCGCCTTGGCTATATGTATGCAGGTGACTCCATAGTATAGTCAATGCTCGTGCACTCTTGGGAGTGCACTAATGTTACAGAGCCGACGCGCGTGAGCAAATATCACTTTCTGCCGTTCACCTCTAGTGTATAGCGCAGAGTACACAAGCAAAACTTCGAACAAATGTCCCAGTATTCAGTGACATCAGCATACAACCACCTTTTTCCAAACACACAGCCTGTTTGGCGCAGTTGTGACAGGTTTTTTTTTTTACTTGCAAATCTTTTTATTTTATACGGTGGTAACCGAACACTGGGCCTGCGATACACAGCGCCACAACCCTATTCAGGGCTGGCCGCGCATTATATGATGAAAGAGTGGCAATAATGCATAATTTTAAACACAGCATGTCGCCAACAACCCAGAACGGGCCAGCCGCGTGGTAAATCTTGAAAAGCAGGACCAACTTGTTGTGATGCTTCAGAAGGCCCTTTAAAAAACTTAACATTACTACAAGGGCGCACGGCCCAAAAGAGAGGGAAACGAGAGAAGGAAAGAGGAAGAAGAAAGAAGGTAGTTGAGAGACATTAGTAAAGGAAGGCATTCCGTGGGCGAACGGGGGGCGGTGGTGAGAAACAAGGGGGCGGAGCCAGCAAGCCAGGCCGTTGCGGGACATCATGAGCCATACAGAGGGAGTTACGCATTGGGTTGGGTCAGTTGCGGGAGTAACCTGCCAGGGTCAGGCGGGAGGACAGCATCCTCGAAGAGGCGCAGCGCTCTCAGCTTGGTAGGTAGATAGCGAGCACGTTCCACCTTACACAGATATTTGTCTAAGGGCTGCCAAACTGGTGAAACGCGTGTCGCGGGCTTGAATTCGCGCTGTAAAAAGCTCCATAGTTATGACATGCCATAAGCGCACATACCAAGCGTCAATAGGGGGCGTCTCAGATTTTTCCAAAACTGCGCAATGAGTTGCTTTGCTGCCCCAAGCATGTGCATTGCTATAGTCCAATCTTTCCAAGTGACAGCCTTTAAAGTGACCGGTTTAATGCCCAGCAGGATCGTATTGATAGACTCAGGCAGGGGGAAACCAAGGACCCGTTTGATGTGACTTAGAACCTCTTTCCAGAATAGAGTCAAGAGTGGGCAGGACCACCATATGTGTATGAAATCGCCAGTCGCAGCCAAACACCTCCAGCCCTTGGGGGAGGAAGCAGGGAACATCTTGTGCAAGCGATCCGGTGTATAATACCATTGTGTCAGGATTTTATATGCACTTTCCCTTTGCGGGATACTGCGAAAAACCCTGGGTATGTCACGCCATAGACGGCCCCACTGCGCGGTCGAAATTCCCTCGTCAGACGCCTGCTGCCACTTGCGTTGGTACGGATGGGCAGGTATCAAGGGAGGGTGCTGTAGGATCTGTTAGGTGCAAGAGATAAGGCCCTTGGACTCATAAAATGAGCGGACCAGCCGCTCGAAGGGAGTAAATGGGCGAGTTGCTGCTGCGTATGCTTTCCACATAAGCCGGGTCCCGCAGGACACTAGGCGGCAGGCACCATCTCGAGGTGTGGGGGTGGGGGGCCAGCGGCCGGGTCCTGCAGGAGTAACTCAACATGAGCGTGGTCGGAGAGGGATATATCAGACATAGTTTCCGCCAGTACGTCGTGCACCATAGCGTTGGCGACAAAGAGGTAATCAATGCGCGAGTACGAGCGGTGCATGTGGGAATAGAACGAAAATTCCCTTGCCTCAGGTAAACTATACCGCCAAACATCTATCAAGCCCAAGTCTGTGATCTGCATACGGAGGGCAGAGGACATGGCCCCCATCCCAGTCAAAGATATTCCACTACGGTCCGCCCCCGAATCCCATACTAGATTAAAGTCACCGCCGAGGATCAAGGAGGGGTCTCCCTGGGGGATGTGGTCCCTCAGTTGTGTGCGGAGATAAGAGTCCTGCATCTGGTTTGGTGCATACACATTGCACAACGTATATGTGCGCCTTCCAATGTCGACTCCCACCTTAATAAAACGCCCATCCGGACTACATAGAGCCTTGGTTTCCCTCCACCTGATGCCACCCCTGCACAAGATAGCCACTCCAGCCGTTTTGGTGGCCGCCGTAGCCCAAATTTGGAGCGAATACTTGGGATGTGTCATGCGCTGGACATCTTCTTTCAAGAGATGAGTTTCTTGGAGAAGTATGAGGTCAGGGTTGTGTTGTAGGAGATAGCCACACCTGTCGCCGCTTGTTCGGAGAATTAAGCCCCTTGACGTTAAGGGAGAGTACCTTTAAAGGGCAAGGAAGGGTCATTGTCAGGTCTTATCCCTAGTTAGTCCTTTGAGCCACTGCAAGGAGCCGCGCATGCCAGAGGAAGGGACGCGCAGGGTCGCTCCTGACTTGCCTGGGAAGAAACGCAAGCGCCGCTGTGCTGCCCGCCCGCCACACGTAGGGAGTAGGTAAAGAGGAGAGAGAGAGAAAGAAAGGCAAGATGAGATAGGTGAGAAAGACAGTAGACCAACAATGGCCAACCGGGCCGAGTAATTCTGTTCCCGTCGCTGGGTATCCTACAGCCTAGGGTTCGGAGAAGCCCAGGGATGTCACTCCCTCAGGAACAAGTGGGGATAGGGGTGCAGTCGACCTCAAGTCCGTCGAGCAGGGGGACCCCGGCGTCCCCCACCCTGTAAGGAGGGAGTCAGGGCATAGATCGGGGCGATACTTAGATCAATAAACCTGAGAGCAAAGGCGTAGGTCCCTAAAGGCATTTTCCTTAGCCCAATATGGGCGTGCACTCAGTCGGTCATGGAGTTGAGGGATGTGAGTTGAGGTCTTCCTTGTCCCCTTCAAGGGATCGTACGTGCGCGATAATGTCCTGCTTGGCCTGAGAGGCCGATTGCTCATCTACACGCGGTGAACGCCGATGGCGAGGCACAGTAGACCACGATGGTTTAGCAGGCACTCGTTTCTGGCACCGGGGGGCGAGAAGGGCGGCGTGGATGTCGGCATACGAAGCAGTTGAGCCGCCTCCGTTTAAGATCATACCACCCTGCGCTTGGACTCCCATTGGAAGATGAGGGCAAATGGATGGCCCCACTGATATGAGATGCCCTTGTCCCGCAATTTCTCAGTCACAGGCTTGAAGGGTACGCGCCCCCGCAGGGTGTTGGGAGCCAGGTCTTGGAAGATTTGAATCTTGTGCCCATCGTGGCAGAGATCCGGCTTAGCGCGTGCCGCCTTGAGGATAGCCTCCTTTTCAGTGAAGAAATGGACTCTAGTTAGGATATTCGGGAGGAGACCCGGTCTCCCCGCGGGCCTGGAAACCCTGTGGGCTCGGTCCAAAGCTGGCGGAGAGGCATCCTCGTCCCCCCAAATCTCGTGAAGGAGACGTGCCACGTAGGTCATGATGTCCTTCCCCTCCGCACCGAGAGGAACCCCCCGGATACGAAGGTTGTTCCGGCGACTCCGGTTTTCCAAGTCCTCCTGCTTCGCTTGGAGCTCTATGTGTTGTTCTTCTAGAGCGGCGAGACGTTGCCACAAGTGCTCCTGGTCCTCCGTGCGGGCATCCACAGTTTTTTCCAGCCCATCCACCTGGTCCCCCAATTCCATCACCTCTCTTCGGAGTTCTCGCACACACAAGTGCACCTCTGTACGCAAGGCGCCGATCTCCGACTTGAGATCAGACATAAAAGATGTCATGAACGCTTGGTTCACTGGCATCGAATCTCCCTCGGCTTGTGGTGCCACCGCACTGGAGGCCGATGCTCCTGCCTTGTCCCACATTGCCACCCACATTGCCACCACGGTGTTCTCTCTGGAGGCCGCAGCCGGATCCGCCTTGACCCCTCTGGAACGTGTCATCGCCAGGCTGCGAGTGCCTCGTTTGCCACCATGCCGCGTGCTCCGTGCGTGGCTGCTCCGATGAAGATGGAGAGAGCGACCACCCAGCCAACTCCACTCGTGGCTTTAGGGTGCAATGTCCGATACTGCAGCTGGTGGGGCACCCGCTCAGGCCCTCAACCTTCAAGACGCAGGTCACTGCCAGGCCTGGTCCACCGCCACTCTGTTTTCTCCACAACAGTGCCTACTGGCGTGTCCTTATAGGCATAGAGAAGCCCTCCAGCCCAGACCAGGGTAGCCGAGGGCCCGCTCCAAGAGCCCCACTGCCCCACGCTAGTCCATACACCTCGTGTTGTGGATAATTCACTTGCTGCCCGGAGGCTTACTCGCCGAGGTGCAGGTATCTCGCTCCTCCCCTCCAGCTCACCAGCCAACGCGGCGCACACTGTCGACCTTCGTAGCGCCAGGGCAGGCCGCACAATGCCCCCAGGCCGCCCACTCAGTGGCCGTGAGAGAGTAGTTCTTACTTCTTGCGCCGGGTGTCCGCTGTCCACTAGGCCCCTCAGTACCCCCTCAGGGAGAAGCGCGTGGTGCCGAGGCTTGTAACTGGGTGGCAGGTCCCCACATATCCCTGTGCGCTGGTGCCTGTGTCTCTGGGTCGCTTGATGCAGGGTCGCGAGATAGCGGGCAATCCGCCGCAGCCCCTGGCCCTCCACTGCGCAGTACCTGAAAGGAGTCACCCTGCGGGGCTGCAGACGTGGTTCGCTTCGCCTGGATCCGCACCTCAAGGGCCCATTAGGCTAAAGTCGCCAGGTGAGATCTGCTAGGCCGCTGCTCCACTAGGCCGCTCCTCTGTCCCCCTTGTGAGCCCCGATGCAGATCACATACACGCTACACCTGCCCGCCCGCTTCAGCCACCTCCGGTCCGCCTTAGGGTGTCAGTTGCACCACACCTGTCTCCAGCTTTCAATGCAAGTCCCTGTATGCCACAGCCCCGAGGGTCCTCGGGTTGCAGGGGGGGTCCTCCACCCAGGTCTTCACAAAATGGCGGCCTGTGCCTTCAGCAGTGGCGTCACTAGGGGGGTGCGGGGGGTGCGGACCGCACCGGGTGTCACCCCAACATTGGGGTGACACCAATCTGGTTAGTTACGCTGCTGGCTGGCTCGCTCTCGCTCTGCACTGCACAGTGGAGTGCAGCCTCAGCCTCGCCCTCACCTCTGCTGCCAGTGCTTTTTATTTAAAGTGCAAGCAACCGCAAGCACACGCCACAGTGCGCAGTTGGCACCTGCTTACAAATTTAAAATACTCTGTAGTCAGTGCAGACAGTGAGTGTGCACTGCAGCACGTCGCCTCGCACGCACCGGTGGTGATGATGTCATGCATTTGATGATGCTGGTGTCATGTGGATGCGCGCCGCGGCGTACCCAGTTTGTGGGTCCCAGGGCCGTCAATCTTTAGCGCCACCAATGACGGCCCTGGGACACCCCCGCGCGCTGGGCTCCTCTGACGCGTCGCGGTCACGCGCCAGGGAGGAGACGAGACGGGCGGCAGCAGCGCTTGAAGTGCGTGCGGGGTGCGCTGATAAAGAATTAATATGAAGTTAACTGCCAGTCTGCCACCATGCCATCTTCTTTGATATGGCGGGCAGGGCGAGCGCCGTCGCCTCCCTTTCAAATTTGGGACAGTGGGACTTACTTCTTGGGTCCGGAGGCAGTCGGTCACGGTGAGAGAGTAATTAATATCAAGTTGGTTGAACTCTAATTAGCTGTTCTGATTTTAGATTGATGTATTTACATTTTATTTTTTTGATGGCAACCTGTACCATTGTAAAGCGCTCTGATACCGTCCGGTCTTGAAAGTGCAGTGCTATATATAAAACTCAAATAATAAACTCACGAGGCATTTTCGCAAAGAGAAATGAATTGGCAGTGGCGCAGTGGGAAAGGGGGGAAGTTCTCGAAATTGGTATTGACACACTTGACACTGAGTGATACAGAAAACATACACGTTTCCTGCAAGGCCTGTGAGGGTTAGAAGAGGCAGTCGAGACAAGAGAGGAAGCTGTTATTAAAGTGCCCATGGGATGGCAGCTCATACCACCTCAGAGCACCCCTGGGCAATGATGGCTGGCTTCTACTTCATGGTTAGAAATCCCCAATGCCCTCCTATGTATGTGGAGGTGGGTTGAGAAGGGGTGTTGCAGAGAGGCAGGGAAGCGCCGATAGGGATTCTGTTGTGTATGCCCAGACCACGTGAGAGTTGGGGTGCTTGTACAACCCTGCAGAGTGGGTGCACTTGTCGTGCAATTGATTCAATGTGTGCTTCCTGGCAGTGCTGCATAGAGTGTCAGGGACGTGCGATTCGGGCAGGTCCTGGATGTGACTGCACCTTCGTCCATCAGTCAAGTGTCAGCACAGCGAGAGGCGCTGCGTGGGCACTGGCAGGGGATTGAAAACGTAGCAGTTCAGAAGTAGTACCAGGACACCGCTCTGACACATATGGGAGATTTATGAATGAAAAATTACTTGCTGAGAGAGCATTTTTTCCAGTCAGCCAATGAGGTACTGCAAAACCTGGTATGGTACTGCAGTAATTGACGTTCTGATTGGCCAGCCGTAACTTTTCATGAAAATGCTGTGGTGGTCATGTCAGTACTCTGGGAATCTCGCAAGCTTCCACCGCATGGTACTATGTCACCACTCAAGCTTCATGAGGAAGCTTACATTGTTTTGTGGTACCATGAGGTGGAAGCTTGCGATAGGGATGCCATAAGAGTACAGCGCTACCTGAAATGTTTTGGGTGTTTTTATAAAAGGAGGAAGACATTGCATGATGGGTGCACAAGGCCAAAGGAGGTGCACTGTTGGGGCTGTGTGCATGCAAAAGGAGTGGGTGCTGTGCCTGGCCAAAGGCCACACCCTGCAGCCAACCTCTGCAGCACATGGACAATGATCATGCACTGCTGGGGTTTGCTGAATTTGAAGGTTTCGGACTTGGTCCACTTTCGAATATGATCAAAGAACCCCAGAAATTCAGTGAAAAAAGCAAAGGTTAAAGTGACATTTTAAGTTTCTAATACCTTAATTTACATAAAAAAATTAAAAACAAAAATTCACAGAAAGATTAATGTTAAACTGATGTTGTAGTTAGTTGCTGGAATGAGGCATTAGCTAATGTTTAAAAAAATCTAAAACTTTGGAAATTTACCAGTTATAGTTTAGTCAAAAAGCTATATAACTTCTGACCAAACATGATCACGTATGACCTTAAATAGTATAACACTCATGACGTGAATTTCCGTTTTTAAGAGGACAAGAATATGGATTGGGTGTTTTCCTGTGGGTGGATGCACTGCCTGGCTGAAGGCCAGTGCATAATGGGGTGGAAGTTATAGTTTTTTTACTAAACTATAACTGGTGTATTTCTGTGGCCTTTGTAAATATAGGAAACTAAATTTACAAACATTACTAAGGATTCTGTATGGTCCCGTTATTTGCCATCTGTGTCCACTGGCGGACTCGGAGCGGAGGAGGTCCATGCGGTAAGTCGTGCGGGGGTGACACCATGAGTTACCAGCACCGGGTGACACCAACCCTAGTGACGCCACTGGCCTTCAGGCCGCCAGCCTCCCGCCGTGCTCTGCACTGCCAACCATTGCCGGGTAGTAGTAGGGCTACTCCCGGGCCTCCAGGGCACTCCGGCTAGTATTTACCCCCGATGGAAGCCGCTACAGCTGTTCCACCAGTGCCGCCTGGGGGGGGGGGGGCGCCAGGCCGCTCTGCTGGACGAAAAGACAGGCTGCTTTACTGATGTGCTGTAAAGCACATTCCTCCAAAAACAATTAGAAGAGAGAGACATGCAGCCTTTTAATGCACACAAACGCACCCATAAACGTAAAACTTTAAAGAAACACTTTTTCATTAGGAGTAAACTTGACGTAGAATGCAAAGACAGTAATAGTTTAGCTAACACAAAGACACCCTGCCTTTTAATTTGCGCAGTCACCAATAACGCGTCTTTCGTTTGCTAAACTCTTACAGTATTTTCATTCTAGATCGTTTTTATACCTAATGTACAAGTACCCCTGCTTTTCAGTTTGCACAAATGATCTGCAAAATGTGAGTATAAAAATACTAACAGATACACTTTTCATTCAATGTGGCGTTTGTGCCTTTGCTAAAAGTATCTGCTTGTTTATTTAAACTTTTACATTTAACGTGCATCACGTTTTCTTTTTAGGTCTCGCGTGGCGTTGCAGCACAAACGGCAAAGCGATGCTCGGTGAGATTTATTGTGAAGGAGGAGTTTTAATAGAGGGCTTGAAGCCCCGTCCCTCATTTCCATTGGCTGGCGTCACTGTTTATGCTAAACAGTGGTCTGCCATTGGAAATAAGGGTTTTGGTTCATGCCCTTTCGCCTGTGAGCTGGACTGGCTCGCCTGCTTTGCTGCTGTAGCAAAGCTCTTTCTTATCTTTATGGGGCCATGTAATGCTTAAGCTGTTGCGCGGTCCTTTTTCACTTTCGGGACCGCACTTGTTCTTCCCAGTTTATGAGAATGTGGGAAATTTAGAACACTGGCCCAAGTTAAGAATGCATTACAGATGCTGATAGACATGCTATGTGCATCCTAAGTGCCGCAGCTCAGCGACGTTTCGAAATACTTTGCTTATTATGCTGCCTATAGACCAGTGTTCCTTTCCTTGGAGAAGGAACCCTTGCACGGTTGATCCACGGAGCATTTGAGACAGCCTTTTTACTAAAGAATTCTCAAGCTGCAGCGCCCTCTGCTGGGAGTATGAGGAAGGACTGTCAGGGCTAAAGGGGGAATTCCAGCCTTGCCCATCGCCGTCATGGACATCTACACATGTTGTGGGCGAGGAGGCATGATGCCAGCAATTGACAACATCATGGACTGGCAGGTGTTTGGATTCTGCGAGGCTGAGAATTTACCTTCGGATTGGCAGGGTGTGGGAAGCGGGGAGTACCTGTATATTAGCATTGCCAACACGGTGCATTAGCAATGCGTAGTATCAGCACTTTTCAGCAGACCGTTATACCACTAATGGACAGTACCAGCACTTCTACTTAAAGCGGCTGTACCGTTTAAAAGCAGAGTTTCGGGGCGAGAGAGAGAAAAAAAAAAAAAAAAAACACACACACAAAAACACACACACACACACAAAAACACACACACACACAAAAACACACACACACACACAAAAACACACAAAAACACACACACACACACACACACACACACACACAAACACACACACACACACACACACACACAAAAACACACACACACACACAAAAACACACACACACACACACAACCACCCCCCCCCGACTATGTGGCGGTAAAGGCACAAAAGGGTAAAGTCCCTAGATGGAATTTGATATACAAAGTATTAGCATGTGGAGCCTCAACCTCATCCAAAAATGGTTCCAGACAACAGTCACTTTCAAACTCCAAAAAAAGAAGTAGTGAGGGAACCCCAACCTGGTGGAACTAGGAGTATGTTGGTCTAGGAGGTGCCAGAGGCACCTTTCAGTGCCCACATCTAAACTGGTACAGTATCTCCTGGTGTAGACCAGTGATTCTCAAGCCCAATCTGCATCAGACTATCCCAGACCACCCTCACCCTAAGCCAGGGGATCTTACTGGCCCCAGACTGTCCAATTAACTCTTCCAGAGCCTTTCGGAAGGATATGAGCTCAGGAGCTAACCACAGTCCACAACAATACAACAGTGGTTTCAAGCCCACTATGCCATTAACACACCTTAGCCCATAATCTAACAATAGTGGACATGGGGGTGCTTACTGGAAAGTTATTTAAATTTCTCATGAAACGGTTTCTACTAACTCAAGAGTAGTAGCATCTAAATGGCCCCACAGTTTTCCACCATATTATGAGGCCCAGTGCCTGACACCTATCCTGGAGATCAAACCTTAAACAGCCCTCCTTTTAATCAGCTAAAAGTTGTCAGTTGTTTTGGTTATTGATTTTTAAACATTTGGAGAAACTGATTAGTTTTTTTCTGTTTGAGACTAAGTCTGAATGAGGAAATAACTATGACCTGCCTAACCCGCAGGGTCACACCAAATTGAAATGTGTCCTTCTGTCTGTCTCCATGGTGCTTTTGGATTTCATTAGGTGCAGAATCATTAACTGGTTAGATCTCAATTGTTTCATTACACCAATTGGCCTGGTACCTATCATGGAAGGTTTTCACCTCTTGGATAATCATCTTCCTTGATGTACCTTTTCCGTGTGGTGAATCGTGTTCTGAGCTTGAAAGGGCGGTGGGGGAAGATTTTCTTTTCTTCATTTTTTGACTACTGTGGGGTAGCATATTTTCAAATTTCCTCCAAGATACTCCATAAAAGTAACTGTTCGTATCCATTGTGGCTGCTTCAGACAAACAAACATTAACATAGCCAATAAGTTTCGTCTATGCCTCTTAGCCATGTCTTTTGCCAATGTCTTTTAGCAATGTTGAAAAGCAGTGTGCATAGCTAAAAGTTAGTGGTGTCGCAGAGGAGAGGGTGTAGGAGGGCAGACCGCTCAGAGTACAGTGGCATATAGAAGAGTGCCGTAGAGCTAAGGGGCGAAGAGCGGAGTGGCACTGTATGGAATGGCGAGGCATAGAGCAGCGTGAAGCGTCGTATACTAGAGTGGGGTAGCGTACATCTGAGTGCCATGGATTACTGTACAGTGACGTAGAGTAGTACAGAGTGTAAGTAACTAAAGTATCAATAGAGACTACAGATAGGGTGAAAGCAACATAAATAAGAAGCCATATGCATGTGTGAAAAGTAGGAAAACTAACTACATTTAGAGGAATAATACTAAAACGCCTATCAACTAATAAAAATGTAAAAAATTGTGCATTGCAAAAAGACAAGAAGAACACAAGTACTTGGTTGACGCACCAGGGAGGAGCCCACACATTAAGAAGGCTACGGGAGCCAAGCAATCGAAAGATTAAATATGAATGACAATGAAAACAACCATTGGAATGCTGTGAAAAGGATGTAAGCCCAATGGACTAAACAATATGCCTCCCTGCATACCGCATTTGCTGTGTAGGCAAGACCCCCCCCAAAAAATATTTGCAGTGGAGCTTCAGCCGAAATGTGCCCTGTGTAGGGTCTATATGAATCCTCGTTTGTCTGATATCCACTCACACTTTTTCTGTGTGTGCCAAGAGGGTCAGCGCTGGTTCCTTACTGTTTTTAGAGCCAGAATTTGCTTGGGGACCAATCAGTAGCATAACCATAATCGCGATAAGCTCCCTCCGTCTCGGTTTGTTTCAGAGCCAAAGAGAAGTCTTCTTCTCAATGCCCTTCCATATATCAAGAGTGATCCTCTTGTCGAAAGTGTTCTCTGTGGTAATTGATCTTCTTGTTGGTTAATCAATCGGTCTATTGAGCGCAATCCTTCTTTTGAGGCCAGTCTTGTAGTCGATCTGGTTTTAGAGGCCTTTCACTTGCATTCTAATCACAGCATGTAAGTTGTGCAAAAAGGAATTAAGAAGATGCAGCGAAAGCCATCATCATCACTACTACGCTGCAATCCCCCTTTTTAGTTATATGATTCCAACTTTTTCCTAAAATTTATTGGTTTATTCTGCTTGAACAGATGCTCTTCAACCCTTCCTCCATAGAAAGGAAGCTACCCTTTACACCCTGTTCTTTACTTTAATTTTATCTGCAGCTTCTGCTACAGCAGAACACCTATATCTCTCCATACCTGGCAGATCAAAAACGATGGCAATTTTCAGTGTTTGCGGATGATATGGGTCAAATAGCTCCAATGATCTAACCAACATCGAGACAATGTTTCGATTAGTTTGGAGAGATTACAAATATTTGGGCCATGTATAATAAATTACTACCTGGAGAAATTACCAATAATTTATGAGAAGGTTAAATCGTCCACACTAGGGTGCTTTAACAACTAATTGTACTACTGTTTTTATATCCTTTTGAAGATGCACGTCCTATCTGACCAGAAATGTTATTGAATGTCAGAAGGACACAATTACCCAGTTTTATGGTTCAGGTATTCCTAGTGGATGGTGGCTTGAATAGGCTACGGTTTAAATTTATAACTAGGCAGCAAATGAGCAAAGAATTGCACAGGTAACACACTCCATCTTCCGGCCTACTCTGCGGTTGTATTCATCTTCAAGTATAAAGCATCCTGCCACAACCACGTTCTTAAATTCACAACAGACACTAGTAATTGGGGAGAGGAGTTGGCCTAACGGCTAAGGCGCTCAACCTCGGAGCTGGGGATCTGGGTTCGAGCCTCGGTAACGACGCCAAAAACCTCCTGTGATTCTGGGCAAATCACTTAATCTCCCCGTGCCTAAAATGAAAGTGTGTCCTCATGTAACGTAACTGGTGCTATGTAAAGCGCTCTGATACCTGATTCGGTTCGGGTCTAGTTCGCGCTATATAAAACTCTGCAAAAAAAATAATAATAATAATGTGTAAAACCAAATAGCTTTCGAGCCCCTGCAGACTTATGTAAAGACATTTTGAGTGAACGCCTTATACCAAGTAAATCAATCTCTAATCTCATATGGCACCCACCAATAATCCAGCAATATAGGGGCATTGGCCAAGATAGCGGCTGCATCGGACGCTCGTTAACAAGCCCTGTGCCAGGCCTGATTTGAATCCTGTGACATCAACAGGGACGGCCCACCGACATGCCTTCTACTGTCTGCCCTTCACTCAGCGTACCCAAGGGAGCGGTTCACCCAGCCGTTTGCTAGTTGGGATACCCACTGGACAGAGATATTGTGAGACGCCGGTGAGCGGGACTTCAGTGGGCCCCGGTGCGTGGTTACTGTGCGGGACCTGACCCATGGAGTGGATTGTGAGCCCCCAGACGCCGATGCTGTAAAATCACCTGCAACAGACTGCAGCATGATCCTTGGGGCCACCGCTTGCGGGGTGTGCTGTGAGTTGCTATGGGGCTGTAGGCGCGGACAAGGGCTCTGCTTCCCGCGCCAGGCCTAGCAGGAGGGAGGGAGAGCTGGCACTGTACACTTGAGAGGAGCTGGAGGCGGTCCTGCTTATGGGGCCGGAGCGATGCCGGCACTGTAGTGCCCGGCTGTGATGCGGACACTGCTTTTGCCTCCTCCAATGTGTCTGGGGACTACCAAACGCCACTATTTGCCTGGGTGCGCTGGCTCGAAGCGTCTGAGGGTCCGAGGTTGCCAGCGGAGGCTGTGCTCTTGGCAGCCAGTGATCCTCTGTGCCCATGGCCAGAGGCCCACTGCCCCGCTGCAACGTGCAACTGCCCCGCTGCAACGTGCAACTGAGGACCGCAGAGTATCCTGCAAGGGCAGCTGTTGTCCCTGATTGCCCAGCGTGACCGCTGTCCCTGTACCACTAAACCACCAGGGAGACCAATTGTGTCGGCATGTGGTTCACTTATGGAGCCACTAGCCAAATATATAGACACTTTCTTACTCCCTCTAGTTAAAGAAACTAAATCATATGTACGTGACACAATGGACTTTATAGCTCAAGTTGAAGGACTGCCTTTTGATTCAACTAAACAATGGTTAGTATCTTACGATATTGAATCATTATATACTAATATCCCACAGGATGAGGCATTAGCAGTTATGGAACAAGCACTTGAAAACAGAGCTCGTCCCCATCAAGTTCCATCTGAATTTATTGTGTCATTGGCATATTTATGCCTGAAAAATAATTTCTTTAATTTCAAAGATATACTGTACCTACAAGTCTCAGGGGTGGCAATGGGTTGTAGTTTCTCCCCAGAAATTGCCAATCTAGTGATGTCCGAATTTGAAAGAAAGTGGATCCATGGCGACACCAATCCTTTTAAATCTCAAGTGAGTTATTGGTGTCGTTATATAGACGATATTTTCTGCATCTGGGATGGGGATGAATCACAGCTAAATGACTTTCACGTGTGGCTGAATCAAAGAACATTAGAATTCAACTTTACTATACAAAAAGTCAGGAGAAACTAAATTTCCTAGATGTCTATGTGCAGCATGATAATAGAGAGTTAACAGTTGGCTTATATACTAAGCCAACTGATCGAAATACCCTTTTACACTTCCAGAGCAGCCACCCTAGAACATTAAAAGAGAATTTGCCCTACGGACAGTTCCTCCGCATCAGGAGGAACTGTACCCATAAAGAAGATTATTTTCACAATGCAGGGATTCTAAATGACAAATTAGTCGCACGAGGGTACCCGAAAAGACTAGTTAAATGTGCCCTTAAGAGGGCCTGGTACACACCAAGGGAAACACTTCTAACACCGAAGGAACGGAATAAAGAAACTCCCCTCACATGCGTCCTTACATTTGATCCCTAGGTAAATAAAGTGAAAAAGATAATCCAAAAAAACTGGTCATTGATAGAACCGTTGGGTTTTGATAAACCTTTATTTGCCTTCAAAAAAGGAAAAAAAATATCAGACAACAATTAGTCAGGGCTAATACCCATAACAAAACCATAACCAAAGATTTGCGTAATCTTCTAGATCTTCCTCCAGTGATAGGGCATTATCGCTGCCAAGCTTGTACGGCGTGCAGTTTTACATCAGACACTAAGGAAATTGATATAAATGGGCAGATTCATACACAAAAAGTGTTTTCGAACTGCAATTCTAAAAACACAATTTACTCTATAAAATGCCCATGTGAAAAATGTTATATTGGGCAAAGTACTCAAACCATAAAAAAACGAGTACTACGGCACAGATCAAGAATTAAATGTAAAGTACATGGGGCTCCATTAGTACAACATTACCTAGACATGGGTCACTTAGAGAACGATATTCAGTGGTCGGTCCTGATTGTGGTGTCCAATGTTGCAGGAGAAGACTTACAGAGGAAATTAAATACACTAGAGGCCAGATTTATTGAAAAATACAAAACAGCGAGAAACGGTCTAAATTACAAAGATGAGATGTGGGCTTTAATAGAGATATAGATTGTACATGGTCAATACAAAATAGGGTCAGATAAGAGAAATATAGCTAACTGTATTTTAAGTTTTCACTTATGGTTTAAATTTGTATATATATATTTGATATGATTCGTGTTGTAAATATTGCATCAAGTTAGGATGTTAGATTGTGAGGACTGGCAGCACGTAGGATTTTGGTTGTCCACCTATTTCTACATTAAAAAAACTTATTGATATGATTGATTTATTATATTTTTTAGGACTTCTATTGTAGCGGTAACTTCTTTATGAATGACGCTGTGCCCAATGAGCAAAAAAACACTCCAGTTTTTAGTGTTACCCAGAGACATCAATGCACTGGGAAATGTCGGAATAGTTGTAATTACTGCCCCGACATACTGGGTGTACTAGGTTTGTGAAACGCAGACACATAGTCTGTCTTTGCGCCTCATTATGTGATTATATCCGGGTTCCGGCCCACGTGATCGGCAAAACTAGGAAGAGGAGAGAGGTGATCTACGGGGACAAGAAGACGAGAGTACTATGGCGCCACATTTGGATTTTTAGGTGAGAGGGGGCCTGTGTGATATATTGGGCCGTTGCTGGTGAGAGCGAGTGAAAAATATAGCAACTGGCCTACATACACATTCGGTTAATATTTTTGGGAACGGAAAATAGATTACATCGTGTCCCTTTTTCCTTTTGTCGCTATATATATATATATATATATATATATATTTAGATCCGTGGTAGGACTGTCGCCACACAAATTTTGTCCGAGTGACTGAGGCGGCATATTTGGCGTTAATCACTTTGAAATTATAAAAGTGAATCCTCGATTTATATAGGTAAGAAAGTGGTTTTAGATGGTAATTGAAGTCCAGACCCATTGAAACAGCATAGTGTTACTGTTGTATGACGTAGTTGTCTTTTCCTCTTTATTGTTATAATTGGTTTGTATGTTGTTGATTTGGTTTCCATTTAAATGAATAATGGTTCCTTTTCATTTTCCCACTGTCCTATATAAATTACGCTTTAGAAGAAAAGTGGACAGGTGTATATCCAGAATTAATATACCCTACCAGTCACGACTCCCGAAATCCAAGTTGAAAGTTTTTGCAAAGTATTGGTATGTGCATTTTCAATACGTGTTATAGTGGTTTTAGCACACACCATAATATACACCTTGGTGGTTTATGTGCAGGTTAAGTGACACCTCTTAGATATTTTGTTGCACGCACAGGTGTTGTATACAATAAATGCACTGGTGGACACAATAGTCGGAGTCTTGCTTGCTCCCACTCCAGGATATGTTTTGTAGTTGGTGCAAATACTTGGAAATGTGTAGATATGTAATTAAGGTATTTTAGGTATAGATTGGTCCTGTATGTATGTTTTTCCTAAATGGTTTTTCTTTAATAATTGTACAGTATGTAGATATGTAATAAGGTTCTTTTGATTGAATAGGTGCAACATAATTTTGAATGTATGCCTAGGCCCAAGTCCTGATGAGGCCCAGAATTTAAAGGGGGCTGAAACGCGTCGACAACCTTGGAAACGGACACCCAATGAATTTAAATTTGGTGATAATTAAGAAAAGAGCAGTTTAAAACAGGAGGGACAAAATACTCTATTTGAAGGAAACTGCGAAAGTAGGGTGTACCAGTAAAATTACGGACTACTCTTTAGATAACAAGGTATAGAGTATCCATCTAAAGAATAGGGGCTATTTTTGAAATATTATGTAAATAATGTAGTACATTTTTCACTTTTTCGTTTTGAGATTTATATATAGTGTGTGATAATTTTGTATATATTGCTATTTTAGATTTAGAGAACCCAAAAGAATTGTATTTCTGTTTGAAAAAAGAAATGTGGAAAGTAAAAGAATAAATATACAAAAAAAGATATGAGTGAATAAAACGCATTATACAAAGAATATATATTATCTTTGGATTGGTTTCTTTAGGTTTCAGGATGTAAATGAAATGTATAACTGAGTTGATTTATTTTTGAAAAATTATGTAAGTTCAGATGGGCAATTGATAGACCCATTTGTAAAAAGTACTTATACATATTGGTCCCATAGCATCATTTTGTTATTGAAGTATATTGTTCCCAGATGCATTTTGGGTTATAGAGGGAATACCCCTTATTGTATTAAGTCCCTGAAGAAGGTGGCATGAGGTGGCGCAGACGATGCTTGCTCGCCAGCGAGCCATGTCTGGGCTATTTCTCCTGCATCCGGGTATCTTGGAGCCTTAAATCGGCAACTGGGACTTCACTAGTGACCGCCGGTTAGGGTTACCAGGTGCCCGGACAGTCCCAGGGTTTCACAAGTTGCCCTGGCAGATTTCGGCAATTTTGGCCCGGTTTTTAGAGGGGGTCGACTGAAAACAGTGAGAGGCACTTATTGGCAGGGGCGGATTGGCAAGGCGGGCATTCGGGCATGGGCCGAAGGGCCGGTGCCTCAGTGCCCTCTGTGGGCCTTTTTTTCTCCCCTGTCCCAGTCCACAGAGAGTAGACTAGGAAAGGGGAGAAAATAAAACGGCCCACAGAGTGCACGGAGACAGACAGAGAAAATGAAAGCAGCCTCGCTGTGCGGCCGGACAGAGATTGTCAGCTGTGGCCTCTCCTTCACCCCTGCCCTGCCAAGCAATTAAGCTGAGGCTGGGCTGGGGAGGGGTGATTGTTTGCAAGAATCGGCCTCCCTGGGGGCCAGGTGTTTCTCAGTCCTTTGAACCATTTTCACCTCGGCCCCCCTGGGGCCCATGCAGCCCAGAAACGGTGTTAGTATTAACACCTCGCCCACAGCCCTTCACATTCAGGGCATAGTGGGCGAGGAAGAATGGGTCTTGCTGTGGGGGCCAGGTGATGTTTGGAATTTTTTAATTAATTTATTTAGTTATGCGATTTTATATAGCGCAGACTTTACCCGAAGGTGTCAGAGCGCTTCACACTAGGAACAGCAATAATACATGAGTAGAAAAATGACAAGTGGACAAATTACAAAAGCAAACGTTAAGTTACATGAATCAAAAGTGACAATAGTGAGCAACCAAAATACATGAGGTAGCAATCGGTACATTACAGGAGGAAAAAGTGATATGTGTGCAGGTTACAAAAGCGTACAAAGTACAAGTAGAGGTATAATACTGCAATAAATGGTAGACACTCCAGCACAAGAACAAACGTTACGTAGGCAATGGTGGCACTTGTGCAAGTATCAAAAGCAAGCAAAAGTGAGAGGTAGCATACAGTGAAATACCAGAGAAAAGTGACATGTGCAAGTTACAAAAGGGTAAAGGAGCCTTGCTCATTTTTTTAGTTGCTCAGCATGTAGGCCATTGTCACCTTGGCCCTGTGTCCTGTGCAAGAACAGTATCCTCCCACTTTCATTCCTTGTCTGTGCAAATGGTGTTTCATGAAAGGGCACGCCCCTTGAATGTGGGCCACGCCCCTTAAATATGGGCCACGCCTCTTGAATGTGGGCCACTTTTTTCGTCAGTGCCCGGGCCGAATTGTGATCCCAATCCGAGCCTGCTTATTGGGCATTCTAAAGTTGTGCTCGTTAGCAGCTGTTATATGTAAGCTGTTTAATTAAGAGGTATAATGTTGGTTTTAGAAATTAGATTGTATTCATTTTTCTTAGTGCTTCTTCTGTTTTCCTACGTTGTTAAGAGTTGTATTTCTGCACAGCACCGTTGATGTCAAATTGTAGTCCTTCAATTTTTGCTAAATGTCCCGGTTTTTGGTTCTCAAGATCTGGTCATCCTACCACCGGTGGACACCGCAATGGAGTAATGCCATTGGCAGCTTGGAGGTGAGCCACTGCGGCCTCATGGATGGAGGTGGCGGCGGGCCGGTGACCTTGGGAGGAGCTGCCTAGTCGCCCCTCAGACCCTTTGGCCACTGTTGGACTCCAGCCTCGCTGCCACCCATCTCCCAGGTATCTTAAGGAGGGAGGCGGCGAGGTGTGTCCTCTTCAACCAGCAGCCCGTCCTTGTGTTGCCTACCACGTCCCTCGCCATGGTGCCTTCCTGGGTGGGAGTCTGCATCCCCAGTGACCACCTGTGGTTTCCCCATAGTGGCATGGGGCCTTTGGGTTGCTATCACTCCATGGGAGAAGGGCTCCGGGGTCGCCTTCTATGCCAAGTGACTATCTGCCTCGTCACAGCGACCCTCTAATCAAGTATAAGGTGGTGGGAGTGCTGTGCCCCCTTTTCTCCTGGCCCTTTTGCACGCACACGGTCCGTGCACATCTCAGAGCCCCATCCCGGAGGTACACTGAATGGAGGCTTGTTTGGATCCTCAGACTGTACCACATACCAATGGGGAAACCCAGGAATATCAGGTCACTATCCAGGGACTTCAGAAGGGTCCCCGCACGCCACACTCCTCAGGTGAAACCATGAGCAGCTTGCAACATCTTGATAACACCCTCAACAAGCGCCCAGAACAATTTGAAAAGGTACTGCATGCCATCTTAGACACAAAAGCATTGCTTGAAGGAAAGATCGATGTGGTATCTTTTACCGTGGGTATGTTATGAGCGACCACCGTAAGCTGGTTGACTGGGTCGACGAAGCAGAAAAGAAATCGCTGCCTGCCCATGGCCATTCAGTGTGTAAACTACAGACAAAGATGGACGCCATGCAGGAGGTGGTGGCCTCCTTACATCGGCATGCGGAAGACGCCGAAGGGCGCTCATCAAGCAACAATATACGCTTCATAGGCTTCCCGGAGCAGACGGAGTTTATCAGAGCAAAACTCTTTCTTGAGGAATGCCTTATAGCAATTGTACTGAAAGACAAGGTCTCTGCATTGTTCTCCGTGGAACAAGCGCACAGAGTCCAGGAGTGCCCACCCCCTGCAGGAGGGCCACCTCGTCCCCATATAGCATGCTTTTTCAACTTTAGGGACCAAAACCTCCTTCTTCAATGCTTTCGCACGAAGGGACCCTGGTGCTTCGAGAATACAGTAATAGTCGCATATCCCGACTTCACTGACAAAGTAAAGTGCCATAGTGTGGAAAATTAGTACGGTCTGGTAAACATTATCTGCGCCATCTTGCCTTTTTCCCCTGATGCCACACTTTTTGTCGTGCGCACCCGCCATTTTAGGTGCCTCGATCAGAACAACCCTTTTGCATGCCACTGGCCCCCAGCATAGCCCTCCTCCCTCACAAAGCCCGCACTCTGACAACCCCCGCTCGCACATGCCATGGGTCATAAACCCCTCTTCTCTCTGCCTCAGAACCCCATCCTGTCCCCAGCGCGACACCTCCCTTCCTTCCTTTCATGGTCCCAGGCCCTTTTTGATACAAATCCCCTTTTCCTGTGTGCCCGTTTGTCTTCCTCGTTCCCAGGCCGACACCTAGCTCTGCCGATACTGTTCCTTGCCCCTCCCCGTACAGTAGAAAGCTTCCCTCATCAAAGGACCCCCGAGTTGATCAAAGCCCTCACCCTATGAGATCCGACCAAACCCCCACATTCCATGAATCGGCGGAATGTCCAGCTGCGCGGTAGTCATCACCTGTTGTGACCGGGGTGAGGAATTCAACTGTAAATGTGTGTGGGAACGGGCCTGAAGGGGAGATTCGGAGGATATCCCTCCGTACATCAAAGCATTGCCAAGAATGTGTTGTATGTAATAAAGCAATAAACCTGTGTATAAGAGGCCAGGCCTCAGAGATGCGGTTAGAGCACCTCATGACGATACCTGCTGTCTGAACTGATGTGTTCTCCTCCGGAGAGAATAAACCTTGTTTCCTGCCTTCCCGTCTCCAGCGCCTGCCTCTTCATTGATTAATATTTTGTGGGTTAAAGAGGCGATACCGCCGGGCAAATATCGATTGTCCCTGACGTAGTTTTAACAATTGGCGTCCCAAGCGTGGGGCCCATCAGCGACTCGTGGATCCAGTGGGAGAGGTCCTGACGACAGAGTGAACGACTGCAACGATCGGGAGAGCTCTTGCCCAATAGACCCTCGTCTGGCAGCCGATCATCCGAACTTCACTGGTTCCGAACAGACCTCTCCCGAGTGATCTACGGTCCTGACTGGGAACCATCAGGAGTGCTGCGAGGAATACAAAGAAAAGAGGACGATCGGGCGCTGGATTCGGAAGACAAGAAACTGTCCATACGGTCCGGGTAAGGTCGTGTAGACACGACGAAAACACGAAATAATTGTTTAATTGTTCAGAAAATACTAGTATTACTCTTTGTTGACCTATTTGGAGATTCACTGTCTGCACACGAAGAAACAGTAGGCTCTTTCTCTTTGCAAACAGTGAAGGATAGGTAACGCAGCCGTCGCGCCTATCTTTCTCCCCCACTGAATCGATTATTTATTAACGGCCGCTGATTAACTGTTTTTGACCCCGAGCTACTGTTCGCGGATTGTTTTCTGGAGATTCTCTGTCTACAAACAGGAAATAACAGGTTCCCCTTTGCAGATAGTGAAAGGGTAGAGGACGCAGATCTTTTGCGAATCTACTTATTCTTCCCACTGGTCCTCTTTTTGTTCATTTGATATTGGTTCATGAGGTATTCACTGCCTGCAAACAACGTAGAATAGAAATATTCTGTCTAGTCTTTGCACACAGTGATAAGATAGGCAGTGCTGACTTTTGTCCCTCGTTGTGAGCTGTCATGTCTGTCTTCTCCCCACTGGTCGATAGCTGGTTCAGCCCGGACCGTTTATTAGAGGTGGATCATCTAGCTCCGCTGGAAGGCACCCCTAATAAAGACATGTTCATAAACTATGGATTAGTTACCATAGCCTATAGTAAACTGTGGCACAGGTATACCAAAGAAAGTCAAGAGAAACAGTGGCCACTGATAGGATCATTCGATCTTGATAAAATAGAAACGTTAGAAATAGCCCTTCGTGATAATAAGACAACGCCTATTATGCTCGACTGCCTCGGTATGTGGCGCAAAGAAGCAATGCAACGAAAGAAAAGAGACGAGGACAGAGCAGGTAAAGGAACATATCGACAGGACGACCCCAGGACACAACGTCCCGAAAGTAATCCCCCGACACTACGCACAGGACGGCCAGACTTAGGGCAAAACCAATGTGCTTTTTGTAGATATGCCGGGCACTGGAAAGCCCAATGCCCGACTCTACTGAACGTGAGTAGGAGCAGAGGACCGACAGGAATAACAGGCCGGCAGAAAGGGAAAAGGCGCGAGACAAAGATGAATCAGACTGACATGGACAGGCCAGATAGAACCACCACGTTCGATTATGCCCGATGGCACAGATTTCGCCAGGCCGATTTCAGCGACATGTTCGAGTCCTCATAGACCAAACAACGCTAAGACGGGAAACCCAGTCTAGCTCTAAATTAACAGACGACAAACCCCGAATAAAGCAGAAAGAATAATGTACACACATGATCAAACATCCTTACGTTTAGCCAAGTAGGGAAAAGTTTAGGGTATTTCGAGGTAAGGGTTACACAAGTATCCTTCGCCGAGAGGACTAGGGATATTGCCAATGTCTGAAAACCTACTACCTCCTTTCTTCCGCATCCTTATAGGCATATAACTAAAGCCTGCCCCATTGCTCTAACGATAAGTATGCGCAGCATACAGAAAAAGATAATTATGGCCAAAAAAAAAAATATATATAAAAAATAATAACTATTTTATGTTTGTCTTGGGTCTTTTGTATATAATACTTGTACTGTCTCCCCGTCTGAGTTTGTGTGTACGTGATGAATGAATCTGCGTCATCCCTCTGCCCGTGTTTCCGTGTTACTTAAACTTCTGTTAACAGAAGCTTTAGCATGGAACAACCTGGAAAGAAAGGAATGGGAAAACGAAATCCGTAGGCCACTGATGAACTTGAACTTTTATTTAACATAACGAACAAGAAACAAATAACAGTACGTAATAATAACACCTATTAATGCCCTAACAACAGAAAACGTTTGAAACAAGAACGGTAAACTAGAAAATGAAAGTCAGCAGAACATTCGCCCCCCCCCCCACTCTGGAACCTTCCAAGGTAGGGCAGGGTTACGGCTACGCCCAGCCGGCAGCAACCCATATAAGGCGGGTCCTGCTGCCAACAGTCGGCCAGGAAATCGTAACATAGGGTGGAGCCGGAGGAGAGACAAGGGCCAGCGGGACCCAGCCAGGGGATCACCTTGACCACACCGGAGAGTTGTAGGGGGGGGTGGGGGGAATGTCTATGTCCTCGACCCTCCCTCTCTCTCGACCCTCCCTCTCTCTCTCCCCCAGTCCGGCCACGGTGGCGCGTGGGAGTTTCAGGTAGTCCCGCCACATGTCTTCCCGGTCCGGCCACCAATGGCCAGGGACTGGGGCCAACTGGATCCGGCTGCAGCCGATGAGCCAAGGAACCCGTTCATGGGGCCAGAGCAAGGGGCGTCCGGCCGACATCCACCGGAAGCCCGGCCCAGAGAAGGACGGGACACTTCTTTCTTTTCTCCTCCGTAATGGCCGCAGCAGCACGCCCGGCGCCACTTGAATAATGGCTGCGACAACTCTGGGGGGAGGGATGTCTTGTACATACCTCCGCGAAAATTAGTCCAGGTCGGGCTGGGAGGGAGAGGCGACGCGGACGAGCCTCTCCCACCTCCACGGATAGGAGGTTTCCCGGCCCAGCGCCGAACTCCTCCAGCCAGGCGGTGGTGCCAATACCTGCGTAGCACCGAACATACCATGGTGGCGCCCCAGTACTTGCGCAGCACCGAACATACCATGGTGGCGCCTCAGTACTTGCGCAGCACCGAACATGCGCCGCAGGTGGCCATACTTCCGCAGCACTGGGCATGGGACTTGTGGAGCACAGGGTGTGGAGAGACCATCGTGCATGCCCATGAAAGAGAACGGCATGGAGTGCACCGGGAGAGGGAGACGGCGCGAACGAGTCTCCCTCGCCCCCCCCAGGTGGGGGCACCACAGCTGCACCCTAGCCGAACGTCCTGCTTCCACAACACGGAGTTCCATTCCCTATTTGTCCCCAAAAGGGTCTCTTCCACTCTTGCAGACTCGACGAGGGGGGCTGCTGCAGGGCCTCAAAATGGCGTCTGGGTCCGCTGGAAGGCGGGTCTCGGCCGCTAAAGTAACTTTGAACAGCAATGTAACTCGGGCGCTTGCCCACCGGGGCACGAGCCCCCACCTCCGACAGCACCCCCACAGCCTTGAAGATTCTACAAAAGTCCCAGGAGCCCTCGGCCCCTGCAGGTTTCCGGTGAGGGACAACTGCCTTGATCGCTAACTAAATAAGCATGACATAGCCACTCCTTCTGTTAGCATGAATTCTCGAACTGCCGAAAAGGACTCTGGTCCAACTGCCGGTTGTAGGAAACATTTTTTCCTTGATACTACTTCCGGACTAACCCGGCCCCGCCCAAAATGGCGCCGGTAACAATAGGAACTTACGAACGCCTCGTGGTGTTTTCTTTTGCTAAAAAGACTCGATGTTCCGAGATATGTTATGATCCTTTGTACACTTGACGGAAAAGAGGGAGGATTCACTCGACGAACATGTAAAAGGACCGCGTGAAAAATGTTTTTCAATGTACGATTCATTATGATATTATCATGTCTGACATGTAACCTTGCTTATGACACACTCCCATGGTATACCTATAGGAATTTGATTACAACTAGTCCAACTGTGTTTCCAATTATGAAATGAATGCCCCTTGGTCCCTCAACTATTCGATAGACGTTTTTAGTTCCCTGCAAATGAATGAATGAACCTTTTTAAACATGTTTTTAATCCTACAAGATAGCCCCCCCCCCTCTACTGTACGCACTTTAGCCATTGCCGTATCCGGCCAACCCCGATCACACTGTCCTATCAACATGCTGAACGATTGTGAAAATAAAGGTTTTCGAAACTATGAACAGGTATTGCATGCTTTATTTAAAATGTGGGATCGGCGGGAGAGTTTTTTTCTGTGCACCCTACTCTGCTCTCTCTTTAAGGTTAATAGAAGATGGTTGCCCAGCCCCGGATGGAGGATCGAATCTAAGACACGACACTCTGCCGTCAAATATGCGACTGACTCAGGGACTCGCGCATGGAGAAAGACCTCGACTTCTGGGGACGGGTAAAAGCGAAACGGTGTAAAAGATGGAATATAAAGGATGGGTAAAGTAAAACGATGTAAATGATAGAATATTATAAAGATACGACACTCAAAGGTACTAGGGAACAGAGTTGACCGAAGAGCTGATAAACCTTAAAACATCACAGCGTTGAAAGAGATTTAAGGACCCCGATAGCTAAATACACCTACCAACTAGAAACCTCGCGCTAAGTGCTTCTGATTCTCTAACGCTTTCCTACTCACAGCCTATAAGGACACACTGCCCCCCCCCCCCCCCTTGGCTCCAGAAACCACAACCCCAGGGATTCTATCCCGAAGAGATAAGACGAGTATGAGGTAAGTAAAAGACTTTCGTACCCGTGCTTTTGATATGCTCGAATGTTGTCCCCCTCCCCTCCCCTCCTTTTTCCCCCCCTGCAGGCCACATCGGAATCACGACCGAGGTATGGTGAAGATCTGAAGCCTCGCCATGTCTGATACACGAAGCTGACTAACACTGCCTGGTGGCACCTAAACACACCCACAAACTGCTCTTGTACCAAAAGAGCCAATAAATTGTATGACCTGATGAAAGCGATCACCCTTAATCCGTGTTGCGTGAATGGACGCCTGTCACGTATGTCCGAAACTATGAGATGATGTTTGTGTATGACTGACGCGTTGACTTAACTGGTTAAAGGACCGAGAATGCAAGAAATGCGACACAATGGTGCCCTTTTTACTCGATGTATGTCCCCTGTACCCGGCCTAATGCTCGTCCATCCCAAACTGCATGCTTTCAAAATTCTAACACAGACCCGTAATGTCTTATGTTGTGTAATGCGCTGAATAGCCTATCTTAATGCACGGCCACTCCCCATGTCGCACGTGTACTATTTAGCCTGTTGTTGCGTGTATCTCTCTCTCTCCCTCTCTCTCTCTCGCTCTCTCTCTCGCTCTCTCTCTCGCTCTCTCTCTCGCTCTCTCTCTCTCGCTCTCTCTCTCTCGCTCTCTCTCTCGCTCTCTCTCTCGCTCTCGCTCTTCCGAACGACTAACACCTAAATTGGCAAACCGCCACCCCTAGTGCACCACCCAATTGGCTCCAAATACCACAAGTATTTGCTCAAAATTTATCCTAAATAAAAATCACCTTGACGCCGTGTCACTACCTCTCCTTTCTGCTAAAAATTGATGAAACCGAGATTTGGCCATAAGGGAAAGGACAGGTAAGACGACTGAGGTTCCCTAATCTGACCCGAAATAAGGGAACTACATGTCAGCGGCTCCTGTGTTATAAAAAGATGCCTCAGATAACGCGACCTTCCCCGTCCCGAATTGTCGCAATACCCAAACAGTAAAGGTGATCGAAACATCCTCATGTTCCCGGAACGCCCCCTGTTTCGTATCAGCTGCCCCAGACGAGAGTTATAAAACTGTCCCTCACCCCCGGTTGTAAGAGATGGGTCGATTTACGCCCTTACCACAGTTTTCTATGTCCCTAGTTGTTTCCCATAAGACCCCTGTCTTTTCTAATTAAGTAGTCAGGCCGTAAGAGGCTACGTAGGAACCAGAATGATGTTTTACAAAGTTAAAGATTAGACCGAAGCGAAGAAATCATTGCAATGAACCCTGTTGAAAGCGAAAACATTTAGTTGAAAGGCAGGATGCATTGATAGAATGAAAAATGTTTAGCCTATGTTCGTCCCTCAGCAAGATACCTGTCAGACCATGGTGACAGCACACAGAACCCTTTTTAAATATAAAGCCCTGGAGAACGGTATAGCTTCGTAAGGCTCGTATTAAGAAGGTGGGTCTCCGTCAGAAGAACTGACGTAACTGTAATGCAATAAAAGGTACCAGATCTCGTCCCACGACCAACAAACACCAAAGAAATAGTGGTGAAGGAAAGTTATAGTAAATCCAGCAGGCCCATCATCAATCATTTATATGTTAGTTGCGAACCCTAATATAACGGACGTTTCCATTTTTGCCTGGAGCTGGGAGAGAAATAGACTTATGTGATTACCTTCCTCTGCCAATTCTCTAAAGACTGTCTTTTCAAACTCATTTAAGGGTACGACTGTCGGAGGAATGAAGGACCGGATGTGGGAGCACGTGGCCTGACTACAGACTATGGAACATCTGCGACATTGGCCAAGGCGAGACCGCGACAGTAAGGAGCTGCAGGACGAGGCACTGTTTTCCACAAAACGAGAGGAAAGGGCTGACCTGATGCCCCTGCTCGATGTTCAACGTATGCCGAAAAGTCCCCGCTCTCTAAACTCGGTCATGAGCCCGCCTACCTGAAATTTTCCGTCCCCCTAGTCTGTTCCCGATCTGGCCCTGCTCCATCCCCCCTTTTTCTCCGACCTACCCTAAAGGACTGCTCACACGCACATTTCTTCCATCTGAACCTTTTTGACAATCAACTCAAAGGACACAGGGCGAAAAGGACCTTTTTGACCAGAAACGAGAGGAAAAGGTCGTGCCCTGCAACGCGGGACCTAGAATAGAGCTGGACCCGTAGCTCCACCGCCGGTGCTCCACAGCGCCAACAAAAGACGACAAAGAATGCTGAGAACTCATTAACTTCGAACATTGACACCCTCAATTATCGTTTCTACGACGTCTCATTTCTCTCCCAGCCACCATTGTATTAATTATGCTCCAACCAAACATGAACAGAACTCACATATGTAATGACCTATCAATTTACATTCCGAACGACCATAAGTAGCTATGAAATTTACTCAATGCTCTCACTACAGAATCATTTTTTTCTGTTATTGCATTACTATGACTTTCCTGCAAACGAGTTTTTATCGATAGACCCGCCTCCTAAGATGAAAGATTTTAAAATGTAATGTTTATAACTCCTTCACCTGGGTACCTACTTCTTTTCCTATGACCACCACAGTCGACATGAATTGGAAATAGGCCAGCAAGATGTCTTGGATATGTTAAAGGGAGGACTGTGGAAAATTAGTACGGTCTGGTAAACATTATCTGCGCCATCTTGCCTTTTTCCCCTGATGCCACACTTTTTGTCGTGCGCACCCGCCATTTTAGGTGCCTCGATCAGAACAACCCTTTTGCATGCCACTGGCCCCCAGCATAGCCCTCCTCCCTCACAAAGCCCGCACTCTGACAACCCCCGCTCGCACATGCCTTGGGTCATAAACCCCTCTTCAGCGCAGCTCTGCCTCAGAACCTCATCCTGTCCCCAGCGCGACACCTCCCTTCCTTCCTTTCATGGTCCCAGGCCCTTTTTGATACAAATCCCCTTTTCCTGTGTGCCCGTTTGTCTTCCTCGTTCCCAGGCCGACACCTAGCTCTGCCGATACTGTTCCTTGCCCCTCCCCGTACAGTAGAAAGCTTCCCTCATCAAAGGACCCCCGAGTTGATCAAAGCCCTCACCCTATGAGATCCGACCAAACCCCCACATTCCATGAATCGGCGGAATGTCCAGCTGCGCGGTAGTCATCACCTGTTGTGACCGGGGTGAGGAATTCAACTGTAAATGTGTGTGGGAACGGGCCTGAAGGGGAGATTCGGAGGATATCCCTCCGTACATCAAAGCATTGCCAAGAATGTGTTGTATGTAATAAAGCAATAAACCTGTGTATAAGAGGCCAGGCCTCAGAGATGCGGTTAGAGCACCTCATGACGATACCTGCTGTCTGAACTGATGTGTTCTCCTCCGGAGAGAATAAACCTTGTTTCCTGCCTTCCCGTCTCCAGCGCCTGCCTCTTCATTGATTAATATTTCGTGGGTTAAAGAGGCGATACCGCCGGGCAAATATCGATTGTCCCTGACGTAGTTTTAACAATAGTGCCTCCTACATGAGGGTCAAACAAAGTCTATGTTTACTCCACCTGGCCTATGCATTATTATTTCCATCTAAACTAAAAGTTATAGACGGAGAGTCCTCTTATATATTTTCTTTACTCCAGAGGATGTGTGGACCTGGCCTCACGCAAAGGGCCTCGGGCGCACCAATGACACTGTACGGGCAGAGGGGCCCTGGGTGATCCCAAAACCAAGACGCAAGGTGGCACGCATACTGCAAGATCATAATCTGGTGGCCCTATTGACCTTGACACACGGCCCCTTGGTCAAGAGCTGCACTGGGCTAATGTTTATGCGACTCAGCACGAACATAAAAAATGTTAAATAAACCAGCAATCATTTATTTAAAGGTTGATTGAAATTAAATAAAGGAAGTAACTAGTGTGTCCTAAACCACTTAACTTTAGACACGCCTTCCTTTATAAACATCTTACAGTAAGATAAATTTGGTTAATAATAGACTAACATGCAGATCCGTTTAACCGTAGTACATCAGATTAGTGCATTGAGAATTATTCATTCTTCCCTAAACCCTGATAACATGCCAATAGTGAACAAACAGGCATGCCAGTTGTCATGTGCACCTTCTGAGGCCTGCAGTTTCTATCACACTAATAATTTCCTTAGGATCACATAGTTTGGTTAAGTGGAGAAACTGGGATTCATCCCAAGTACTTGGTTTCACATTGTGCAATTCAGACACTAGATGTATATCCCTTACACCTAACCATAAACCCCGACCGCCACCTTGCTGGTATCAATGTGGCCCTCTGTCACATCACAGACCAAATTTGTGGCCCCTGGGAAAATGTTTGTGAGTACCCATGCCCTACACAATGCCAGGCCATACGAAGCCCTGTGTGCGGATCGGCCTGCAGAATCTAGCTTAAATGCAGGTGCCTCAGAGTCTTCCAACTGTAGCACGCCTGATCCCAAATTTACACCACGTTCTGCTGAGGATATCATTTGAGCTCTCTTTCAGGGCTAGGTGACTCTTCTCTGCCTACCGGGTGCAACATGTACTACCTCCGCCAGGGGGAACTGCACTTTGATTGGCTCGTCGGGCAATGGTCTGTCGCGATGGGTACAGGCACTGGGACAGGACCACAATCTCAGCGCCATGTCCCACCAATGCCCTCATGCGGACTGGTTTAATTGTTTTACTTTTTCATCTTGTTTCGGTTCTAGAGTTGGAGATTTTTGGATAGGCCCTTAAAGGTGTACTGTCCTGGGTGAACACAATTGTTATGGCAGATTACTGTTGCTGTTCAAAAAGTTGTTCTGGATATGTCTGTCACTGGGTCTGCGACTCACCACAGGCCCCTCATGAACGCCCGACTACACGGGGTAGGTTCTGCTGGGTGCAACGCGGTGCCGGTCGGGTGCGCGGGGAGACATCATGTCATTTATCATTAACACCATCATTGAGTTCCATGCCTGAGGCGTCACCAGATACTCACATCCCACAGTATCACATCCTTACATGGAATGTGCACGACATGGCCACTCCAGCTAAGGGATACTACATTAATGCTTATCTCAACCGCTGTTGCGTGCCTTTTGCTATGCTTCAAGTAATGCATCTTACACTGTCAGAACTACACAAGGTGGGTGCAAAGTGGAGTGGCCAGCTGTATGGTAAATCCTCATCAGCCTTTGCCCATGAGATGCTCATTTGGATAGCCCAGAGAGTCCCCTTTGTCCTGGGCACTAAGCGGGTGGAAATGGACGGGTGCTGTGTCATCCTAGAAGGTCACCTGGATGGGGCTCCTCTTACACTGGTAGTGATTAATGCCCCCAACACTAACCAAGCATGTTTCTTGGACACACACACAATAATGCTTTTTCAGGACCCACTGTGCCCTAGGCTATGGGAAGGTGACTTTAATTGCATCCCAGGCGTGGACCTAGATGGCTCCACTGCTCTGCTGCCAGTGCTCACACCGCTCAGCATATCGCACAATGGCTTACATGGATGCACTTACAGTATGCGTGGTACCTAGGGCACCAGCTTGAACGTGAATCTTCCAGCTGCTCCTCGGTGCATGATGCACACACTAGGATTGACGATACAGAAAAGGGGGTTTGACGACTTCTTGTGCACTGACCAGCTTGGCCTTTTGCTCAACAGGGCGGAATATTTAGGAGAGGAGTTGGCCTAACGGCTAGGGCGCTCGACCTCGGACCTGGGTTCGAGTCTCGGTAACGACGCCAAAACTTCCTGTGATTCTGGGCAAATCACTTAATCTCCCCGTGCCTAAAATTAATGTGTATCCGTGCTGTAACTGGTGCTATGTAAAGCGCTCTGATACCTGATTCGGTTCGGGTCTAGCTAGCGCTATATAAAACTCTGCAAAATAATTTTTTTTTTTTTACAAATTTAAAAAAAAATTAGCGAGCGCACACTATCTGACCACTGTCCTCTGCTATTCACTCTGTGCAGGGGGAGGTGTGGCTTACCATCCCCACTTTGTCTGCAGTCTCAGGTGCTTTCTGAACCCCCGTCATTCACGAAGAACGACGCAATGCATTGCACATTACTTTGACCTAAATGACGTTTCTGCCTTGCCCCGGGCCCTGGAGTGGGATACGCACATGCTGTAATATGTCGCAAAAGTCTGCCAGTCTTTAGGTGGATACATCAAAGCACTCTAGAGAACCTACCTAACATCAAGGAAGACCTCAGGCACTTACTCTTACCCATCCCCAACAGGGTACTTCGCCTAACTGGCAGCTAGCTGTTTACATTGCAAATGGTCACTAACACTGCCTGCCAGGACTACTACAAGGGGTTATATGAAGCACCCGTCTCCCTGGCTCCTGAGCATGCCCATGAGTTTTTCCACTGTTTTCCTTTGGTCCAGTTAGACTCGCTGCAATGGGCTGAGCAGAATGAACAGTTAGCGGAGATCCAGGTGTTTTTTCCCCCCAGATTGCCCGGAATTAACCCCCAGATTGCCCGGAATTAAACCACAGATACCACATTCTTCTCCCAGACCACTCAACATCTAATGGACGGGTTCAACGAGGCCAAGACACAGCCCAGGCTATTGAGTCACTGTCTTGCCATCTTCGCCAGCGGGTACCCAACTGGGGTATCCAAGAACTGGGCGTTCATCACATTGCCTCGCTGTACGTAGACAATGCCCTGCCTACCTACAGGACCTACGGCCCGCCCTCCCTGGCCTCATGCATTTAACGGATTACTTGGAAGATGTATCAGGCCAACGCGTGAACTAGCCCAAATCCTGCATCTTCCCGCTAGAACCACGAACTGCACAACAACACAGGGTCGACCCACCAAGGGCTCTCCTTCAATGATGGTATGACACCTTCAAATATCTCGGGGTACAGACCAATCATACAGACTTTTCACTCTATACAGCACACATTGTTCAATACATGGAATGCCAGGGATGGAGATAGGGATGGAGATAGGGATAGGAATGTGGAGCCACCCCTCCCCCTGCTGAACATTCTGCTATCCTCGGAAGGTACTCTGAATGCTATCACTACCCTTTACACAGCCCCCAACACTGCTCATTCGAACTAGGCGGCGGAAGTATGTAGATGGGATGAGTGCTGCAGCGGCCTCTGACAGACGGGGCACTTCAGCTGGTGAAGGAGGTGTCTTGTACACCAGGTTCCGCATCACACTGTTCAATTATGTCCACCAAGCCTACCTCGTCCCCCAGCATATCAAGCACATGTTTCCAGCATTTTGCCCCGAATGCCCCTGCTGTAGACTACAGGATGCTGGTTTCTACCACATGGTGTGGGACTGCCCAGTGCTACACCAAGCCTGGCAGGCGGTAACTACTATGATTGCCTAGTTGGCGGCGCACAACCATATGCCTACACCAGAATCTTGCCTGCTTGGGCTACGTCTCCACTCGAAAGGTGATAAACACCTTCCCAGATTCGTTGACCTGGCCTTTGTTTTATTCAAACAGGTGTCCATGGGATGGAAGGAGTCTGCTCCTCTGGACCGCCAGCGCTGGCTTAATGTGTACTGACAGGGACATGGGCAGAGGCAGACACTCTCAAACTACTCCAAATGAGGGGGGACAGCCGTACCTATGGAAAATACTGGGAAACCTTCCTACTGAACGTAGAGGCCAAAAACAATGAGCACCTACATTAGCTTGCAGAATTGCTTGCACACACAAACAGATGGTCATGACTGTAGTGCCTTGCTGGTCACCGAGACCCAATGGGAAACCACTCATAACACTAGCCCATTGCACACCCTGATTAAGAACTAACCCCAGCTGCTTTGCAACACTACCACTGTCAAACCTAGGACTGAGTGTCCCCTCCTCCTGCTCCGCCCACCCTCCTTTAAGGATTGTTTGCGTCTCCTGCCTGCGTGATGCCTCCCAGCGGTTACTTCCTCAGGATGCCCCCACCACCCTGTATGTAACGCACTCTTACACCCAGTGCAGACCCCAGTGTTCTCTTTACAATGTTTCTTCTTTGTTTCTTGCCATACATGCTGTTCATGTGTTTGTCATTGCCACTACCCCGATGAGTAGATTTGTGTTGGCAGAGGTGTCCTCTCATTGTGAAGGTTTTTAAAACGTCAAACTTGATAAAGTCCTACTATGCATGGATCTTGTGGATTGTGTGCAAATTCCTAATAAACACTTTTTTTTTTTAATCCAGTAATATGTTACTTTCTTTAAAAAATGCAAATATGCAAGAAAACTAAATGGGGTGCTACTGCACTTAAAAAAGTAGATCCCTCAAAAAGGGGCATAGAACTGGGCGGCTATTCAGCAAGCAAGGCAATAGATATATTACATATTGCTCACAGGCGTATCTTTCCAGTGTCACCCTCTTCAGATAAACAGGGGAGCTAGTTTACTAAAGAATCCAGTCTGAGCACAAGATAAAGAGGTCACGAAGCAAAATACTATCCTTTCAGAAATAAATGGATTTCTCTACTCAATTGCTCAACTGACAACATTTATTTTTCAGTATGTAAAACGTCTATAAGGCAAAAATGCAAGCATTACCCCTTTTCCCTGCTAATTGTTTTCACCATTGCCATCAAGCTTGCGTCACACATTTTGACTTTAACTGGGTGAGTCTGGTACTCCTCGTTTCCCTCTATTCCAAACACTTTCAGAACACCCTTTGCGACCAGGCATTTATTCCCATTTCCTTAAAGTGCCCCTTGTGTTCCTACTTCAAACATTACCTCTGAGTTTGCATTTTCCTATTTTTGGACACAGCCCATTTTTAGGTCTCGCCTGAGCTAGCGCGCATGAACCGCTCTGCGAGGCTCTAGTAAGGACCTTAAACTTTGTGTGTGCTTTATTTTTGCTCACACGCTATTGGCCTTTGCGTGCGTCTTTTTAAGAAAGACAGCAAGCAATTGGGTCAAGGCGGGTCAATGTCCCGCCTTCTCTCTCTCCCCTGGCCTAGGGAGCTCGGGAGCGAGCAGCAGCGCGGCCGGGTGCCAGCTGCATTCTTCACATTCCTTGCAGTGCGCCTGCACTGCGCTCGTTTGTGTTGTGCGCGGTTCACAGCTATTTCATGCATGCGTGATTTCACTGTGCTCTGGGTGTGCAGGCACTAGGAGGGTTGAATGGGGAAGAGCGGGGACGCTCGTCACTATGGAGCTCCTGACACAAGGACCAGGGCTTTCCTCTGGCTTTGATTTAATGGTTTCACCACCAGAAAGAAAAAGCAGCGGGTGTTCTTTTGCTTCTCTCCGGGCCGCATCTCTTTCTCTCTCCAGGGAACTGGTGACATGCTGGAGACTGACACCACGGACAGAGAATATCTGCTGGAGCGTCCATCACACTGAGGTCCTGGAGCATTTCTCTAGTCAACGCTAGGAGATCGCCATTCTATACAACACACAGCAACACAGTAATCGTGTCACCCCCTTCTTTACCTCAACGTGCACGATGTAGGCTTAATTCCTCTCCTTTAAAGCATAATTGCATATATATACATGGCCGATGAAATCATGAAATTCTGAGGCAGATGCATTTTTTACATAAATATGGATTTGCTGCCTTTGCCACATAATTCACCATATACTGTGTGATCTGCAGATTGAAAACCCCTAAAATAGTTTCTAGCTCAAACGGATCAAAAGATACTAAACCATGGGCGACAGGTGTTAGCGTTTAACTGATCGAGCCAGCCTGCAGCCTAGCGTATGTACCTCTTTGCAGGATGTTTTGTAATACTCAGCTTGGCTGTTAGGGGGTCCCCCAGCACAAATAGGTTATCTTCGTCCATTGATTCCTGTTAAAAGGCACAACATCTATAGAGTCGTTTAGCGTGTTGTTAAGTTAATTAGAATCATCGTGATTGTGTAGGGCTTATAGTAAATATCATTATTGTACTATCACAGTTGTTAATTCTCTCCGCAGGGTGCACGTGAGCTTTGCATTTGCTCCTGGGGGTGTGCTTGCCTGTTGCTTCACATGTTGAGGCCTAGTGCCGCACGGCCTCATGGGGCCTCCCTGCCCCGCCCCCTGTGAGATGAGGCCCCCATATGGCCCTGTCTCCTGTCTGTCTGTGGGTGAATAAATTACAAAGTGTGATGAGGGGGAGGGGATCTCAGGTGCTCAACGGGGCTGTGAATTCACATTCTGCAAGTGCCCCTGTATGGATCTTTCTTACTTATGATTTTTTTTCAAGCCTCAAACAGAAAGCTAACAGATATTACACAAAGGCACAATATTTATGTCTCAAAAACAATGAGAGGAGTATCCCCTATGAAGTTGAAGAACAGACGTATCTGGAGGACAGGTTTTTGGCAAGAAGGAGGGCATTCATCCTTTTGTTTAAAACCCCTCACTCACCAACCTAGTGGTGACATGCTTCATCATCGGGGTCCACCTTGGCGTCCTAGCGACACCAAGGTGTGCTACGACACCTGTACTACAGTGGAGCGGGTTGTGACTGTGGGTGCGGAAAAAGATGTTAAAAATTGTCCTGGTTGTACTCAAAAATATAGTTTTAATTATAGAGCAACTGAACAATGTTTAAAAATACGAGGGCGAGATCCTGGTAGGGCAGTTACGACCAGGGGATCTCTATATGTGTTGAGTGGTCAACATGTTTCTACCTTAAGGGCTATTGCCCGGTATTCATCAGGACCAGAAAAACAGGTGGACAGGAGGTGCGTGCTCCCTAAAAAGCACACCCGTACCTTGATCCCCTGTGTGCCTACTGGCAAAATGGCCAGTGGTATATGCTGCTCAATAAAATAAGTGAGCAGACGAAATTGTGAAAAAGAGACTCGAATATGAGCTCTCTGGGCTTCAACGGGCAGGGCGTAGGTTCAATGCCTTAAGCGTAACATATTAGTTACTGGCAGGAAAGATCAAGTCCGACCTACTCCTAGCGTCCTCTGCTCGGCTAGCACAATATTTATGTCCCCATATGTTTGTTAATATAAGTTTTTCATTTGGAACGGGAAAACAAAGATCATTTTCAATCCCACTATTAATTAAAACAGCTGAACCCATTATTATTTAATGATTTCCCATTTTACTAAATAAGCAATGGAATAAACCAGGCAGCTCCAAATTGTGGCTCGTTTATAACCAGAGAAACTGAAGTGCAACCAGGAGTTTGTTATTAATTTGTGACTCACTTGAAATGATGCCAACATGGCTTTCTCGCCGTCCCTGAGCATATTCAGTTTCTGATTTGATCTTTCACGGAAGGCTATTCAGACTTCATTAAACACGAACTCAGCCATACCAGGAGTTCTCTTGTCAGAAAGCTCAAACACTCACCAAAGAAAGGGTCCAGAGTAAAAAAAAACAAGCATTGGCATAGCCAATTGGTCTCACCTTTGGGACCTTATAAGTAAAAAAAAAAAAAAAAAACTGGAGGTATAAGACTTAACGTTTACATTTACTTCGTATTTAGGATGCAGTAAATGTAAACGTGAAGTCTTACACTTCAGTTTATTTTTTTTAATTACAGGGTCCCAAAGGCGAGACCCATTGGCTATGCCAATGCTTGTTCTCATTTCCCTCTGATCAACCCCAAACCACCTCACACAGCATGTCTTTGAAAAGTACACCAGACTTTTGGCAAAACACTTTTTTTGGTTTTACTTTTGAAGCTGGCAATACCACAAGCCTTTGCTCTCCCATTTGTCCTCTTCTCCACCAAGCCGCTTACCTCAGATCTCATCTCCACTTGCTCTCCATACACCCTCCATTTTCTCTGCCTATATGGGGTCACGTTATCACTACTACTCAACCCACTGTGCAGATTTAGCCCCTAATGAAGTTCCATACTTCTTTCATTTCACGAATAATGACTTCCTCGTCCAGCATGGTAATTTTGTTGAACTACAAGTATTTCTTAAAATTCACTAGGATAGATAAACCTAGGTATCTTTTTTCACTAACAATTTTGTCAGATTGATGTAATACCAGAGTTTAGATGGTCTCCCTGACAGAAAGACTCAAACCAAACAAAGACTGCTACACGTGTAGAGATAATTTTCAAATCCATAAATTGATTGAAATGAACAAATAGGCAGCTTTACACAGTGCCCTCAGCATTTGCTATGGCTGCACTATCTTAGAAGCATGTTCAAACCCGAAGAAGAGAATGTTTGGTGCATTATATTTGTTCCCTATAAAACACTTAAGATTTGCCGATTTCCCGAATGCTCCAAACTAATAACTTATACTAATTAATTCACTAATTTACAAAGCTTAACATTCGTCACGGACAAAAGAAAACCTTGTCAACTATTATGGAAAGTTTGTTTTCACCACTCTGTTAATTTTCAATTACATGTTCCGCCCCGCCGTGCAAATAAAATTCACTACAAGAACTTACTGTAGCTGCGGTACAATCCCAGAGCTCTCAGATGCAGGGGTTGCAGGGGTTATTGGCGTCATGGGTGTCATTGGTGAGGGGTAAAGCGGTGTGGTCCCTGGTAAGGGGGCTGTAGTAGTAAGAGCCTGTGAATGGAAAAGTTGTGGCGTTTGACCTGTGAGTCCTTGTGTTATTTGCTGTGATGTTGACTGCTGTACTTGCTGCTGTTGCCTCTGCTGCTCTTCCAGCAAGGACAGGCTGTTGGTACTTTGTACAGGTTGTGGAGTCAATCCAGTACCGTAGGGCATCATTGGACTGAAAATGGGGATCCCAGGAGTCATGGCACCCTGAAAATGACAGCAAAAAATAAATACATGAATAAGCAACAAAATAACAGTGCAATTATAAAACATTTTAACAGAAAATATCATGCACTGCTTAACAGGGGTAGGCGGACACCAACCATTCTGGCCCACTGAAATATGGCAAGGTAAATTATTATTTGAAGCAAATTGGGATCCTGTGTGGGGAAACCCAGCGTGTAGTCGGATTGATTGCTTATTTCGGTTTCATTAGAGGTGCACCCAATGCTGTAAGGACGTTTCTTAAAATTAACCTCTTCTTCAATGATTGCCAGATTTACTTGCTAGATTAAAGCGATTAACAATACATAATTTGTGTTTACTTCATGGATGCTTAGAGTATGTAGACCAACAACATACTCGAAGGCCGCGAGACCAAGCGGAAGAGTGTGAAGTGAACAATTTCCAACAGTTACGTGAATTTTTTTGGGTGCTCAATAAGGTTGTCATTTCCAAATTATTAAGCAGGACATGAATGCGCTTTAATACAGTCCCCAGCTACACCAAATTATTTACAGTGGAATTTGAATTAAATGAGATATTGAATAATCTGGACTGGTGCAATTATATGATTTGCGACAGATCAATGACAGTTTTCGTTTGGTCAGAGAAGGAGTGCTTAGAGCTTTATCCTTGGTTTAACCATTTACATTCCAATATTAAATTCACTATCACCTTAAGACCAAAGCAATAAATTACATTCTTGGACACCAAGATGTATGTTCAAGAAGGTAATAATTATCCATACAATTTCTTGATGGGTAGTAATCGTTCATACTACACGTTACATCCAAGGTCCTGTGTGTGATTCACTGAGGAGAACGAGGTATCATCAGTAGGATGAGGTTTGTTCAAATATGTGTACAAAAGTTAATAACTCACAGGTACAAGAAAAGTAAGATTATGGCCCATAGTAGATCTAGAATATGCGCACTACTTATAGAACTGCACAGGAAGGATGGGACCCGAGTCCCAGAGGGCATAACTACCCAGCGGTTAGACTCCTGTTATGGAATATCCAGGGAATAAACTCTTCGATCAAAAGCAAAGTATAGAGATAGATATTTGGAGAGCAACCCGATATGGTTTGTCCACATGAGAAAGCCCTACTAAAAATACATTGGAATAATGTCAAAAATAAATCGATCCAACACAATTTCATGTTACATCGAAGATCAAGAAAACATGTGGGTTCACGATAGCCCAACAATCACTAGCTAAGGACATTTCAGAACAAATTCTAGATGCACAAGAAGTGATACATTAAATCTGTATTGTAAGTCCAAGGGGTATACCAGTAGTAGTTTCTTATGTTCTGAACGTCCAACAAGAACCCCACATTCTACACATTTTGGATACTATCAATAATGAAGCCATCGGAGAAGTGATTTGGCGGAAGAATTGAATTTTTTGCATGAACCCTAATTTGATAGACATCTGCTGGATAATACCCATGAGAGAACCTTTCCGGGTACCTTAAAAAGCATCTACCCGAGATGGGTCTAGCAGATGTTTGGCATGAAACACAATCACGCCAGAAGGGATACTGCTTTTTCTTACACAGTCATAGATCTTAACTCTAGAATTGACCTGGCCTGGAGTACAAGCACATCAATGTCCCAAACACTTAAAATTGACATACGCCTCATTACTATGTCAGACCATGCACTTATCACACAGGACTTCGCCTAAGTGGAGATTCATAGGTCCTAAACTACATGGCACGTCTAACCAATAATTCTTAAAAAGATTATATCAGAAAAAACGTAGGGACCACATTCTGGAATACTTTCAAATCAGACCGAAACAACCGCTACCACAGTTTCTGTGGGATACATTGAGACGATGATTTAGGGCAAAGCAATTTTGATATGGACACATCAGCCACAGATTTGGTTTCTCAAGTTCAAGTTCAAGAAGTCTTTATTCGATTAGTTCATCATAAAAGACATAAAATACAATATATACATATAAAACAGTTAAAACAAGTATTAAATCATTGACAAGCTAATCAGCTTCTTGTACAAATATACAAAACTTTACATATGGACACGTGGACAACCATACATCAACAGGTTACAGGATACTAAGCAGTCATCATTTGGTTATTTTTGACGAATCTGCTTCTAAGCACCCAGGCCCACCCGAGGAATTTAGCAACCCCCACAACAATGAGGGGATCCAGGTTGGTTTTTAACAGTCTAGTTGCTTCTACAGCCAATCTGGTTCCTAACTGTCTACATACAGGTTTTAACCATTTGGCTCTGGGGGCAGTGTATAAAGGGCACACATACAGCAAATGGTCTAGGCTTTCCCTAATACCTTGGCAGTTAGGACAAAAACCAGAACTTTCTGTTCCCCATTTTTTAGTAAACTCCCCAATGGGTAGTGAACCGCATCTAAATTGAAAAAATAGTTTGCGGTCCAGGGGTTTAGTTACAGTATCCCAAAACCCCTCTAGCTTTGGTATGTCCTTGTGTACAATGAACAGTCCAGTAAGGCTGCTCGGATTTGTTTCCATATACATATTGTGGGTCACCCAATCCCAATAACATTTTTTAAGATCCTTTTTGGAGGGGAAATTAGCTGACTCAGGCGAGGACCACAGGTCACCATAACCCAAGGCTAATAAGGTAGTCTTGAGGTCTCTGAACCATCCAATATTTGCGGCACCAGGGCTATTTTTAGCCTCCAGACAGGCTTCTGCATAGTGATGGAGTTCTGGCGTTGTCCACAGACGGCGCCAGAATGTAAGAGGACGGAGTCTTGCTTGATCCACCACCGGGTGACACCCTAAGTCGTAAAGAAGGGGAATTATTGGAGTCGACTGTGGGAGACCAGTGGACAATCTTAGGAATTTGTTTTGGGCATGTTTTAATGAATCCAAATTACTACCACCCCATAGTTCCGCACCATACAGGATTGCTGAGAGAACCTTGCCACCATAGATCTTAATAAGCGGAGACATTGGCCTCGTAAATGACCCTTTATGTTCTTTAATCAATGCACCGCCCAGCTGTTGGTGTTTCATGGTCATAAGCTCAATCTGGTGGGTCCAACTCAAGGTGTCGCTGAAGGTGACACCCAGGTAGGTGAAATGTTTAGTTTGCTCCAGGGGGGTATCCCCCATGGAGACCCTTGCATTTATTAGTTTGCTCCCCCTTAAAACCATAAATTTGGTTTTGGAGACATTCACCTCCAGCTCATGTTCGCTGCAGAAACTCTCGAACCTTGACAGTGCGTTCTGCAGACCCTGTCTGGTTCGTGAAATCAGGAGAGTATCGTCAGCGAACATGAGCAGGGGGATTCTCATGCCAGCCAAAGTTGGGGCATCCGTGGAAGAGTTGTCATAATACTTGGTAACTCTATTAATATATAGAGAAAACAAGGTTGGTGCCAAAACACAACCTTGCCTGACACCTTTTGCCACTGGAAAATTCTCTGTCACCTCACCCGGTTTGCCCCATCGCACAAATGCAAATGTCTGTGCGTGAAGGTTCACTATAAGACGCACCAAAATGGGGGGCATACCCATATCTAAAAGGCAGTTCCAAAACCCAGCCCTCGGGACAAGGTCGAACGCAGACCGAAGATCCACGAAGGCGGCATATAGATTGCCTTTGCCCAAGGTAACCGTCTTCCAGTGCAGAAGCATGAAACGAAACGCCTGATCCAGGGTACTCACACGGGGTCTGAACCCAGCTTGGAGAGGAGTAAGAATGTTGAATTCCTCAATCCAAGCCTGAACCCTCGACAGAACAAGGCGAGCGATGATCTTCTGGACTGCATCAATTAAACTGATCGGCCGGTAGTTCGAGGGAACCGACCGATCTCCCTTCTTGAAGATGGGCAGTATTTCGGCGCCTGCCCAGGAGTCAGGAACCCTGGCGCCCATAACCAGCGCATTTACCAATCGCACTAGGTACGGTACCCATAAGTCTTGGTCTTGCTGGAATAAGTCCGCTGGGATACAGTCCGGACCGGGTGCTTTGCCCCTAGGGATGGTATTCAAGACAGATTCTACTTCTTTGGCCGAGAACACAAGTGTATCGGTAGTAATTGGCCAACTAATAGTGTCTTGCGTGATGCTATGACAACTGAATTGTTCCTCAAAAAATGACACCCATTTCTGTTGTTCAATGGATGCGGGACTAGGGCGGTCGTTCTGAGTCTGACCCCACCTAAGGAGGTGCCAAAAGTGTTGAAGGTTCCTGGAGCCGCAGGCCTCGGCTAAGAGGCTCCAGCGCTCGTCGTCCCATGCAGCTTTTGCCCGAAGTTTGGCTACATTATACGCCTTCCTACAAGTTTTTATTAAGGCTGGGTTCTTCAATTTCAAGGCCTTAAACAGAGACGAATGGGACTCTCGACAGGCTTCGTTATACCAGTTTGCTGGTTTCTTACCCTTCCCCCTCCCCCTGTTAACAACAAATTTAACAAACAGAGTTTTTAGGGATAGAAACAAGCTGGCGTGGATGTCTGTGATTTTTGAGATCGTCATTTCCTGATTTTCACATTTGTCAATTTCCAGTATGGAATTTGATACCAGGGTTCTGATCTTTGCACGTGCTTCCATATCTACAGAAACCTTTGGCCAACGCACCCTCCTCATGTCATTTGTTAAAACCACGGCCTCTTGTACGGGGTTAGGCTGGCGATCAATCAGCCCTACAAAGCTATAGTCCTTCAATTTCGCTATGAGTGGTTCATGGTCGCTTTCTGGACGTGGCTTAACTAACATGTCCAGAACTAAGTGCCACATTTTAATATCAACTAAGATATAATCAATGCGACTACAATGTCTGCCATTGAAAAAGGTGTAGTTACCCACCTTGTCAGAGCTAACGCGTCCATTTAGGGCACGCAGCCCCCAATTTAAGCAGAGACCTTTGATAAATGTTGCTGCTTTGGACCACTTAGTGATCGGGGGTAGCTCTAGTTGGGGAATCCCCCAGGTCAGATCCTCTGCCTCGGTTAATAATCCATCCTCTTTACCTAGGGGTTCAAAACAAGTATTAAAATCCCCCATAACAACCACATGACCAGTTAATAGAGTGGAACCTAAGAAGTCATCCAAACAAGTAAGGGTGGACGACACACGGCCACCCGCAATACCTCTTGCATATACATTGACAAGTAGTATGTTCAGCCCACTACTTGTTTTCATACTAATTATCAATATATCGGGGCAGTCAATAAAGACTTCCTTCACAGAAACACCTGCTGCCTGGCGAACCCATATAGTGAGGCCACCCATTGCCCTACCTCTATGGCCTCTAACTGCTGGTTTGTTAAAATTCAGAAAGCCTGGAAAATAAACTGATTGGGTCGCCCAGGTCTCCTGGAACGACCAGACATCACCTTGTCGAATAAAATCAGCCCAATCAGGAATACATATACACGAATCAATTCCTGCAACATTCCAACATCCCATGGTGGTGCCCTTTTCACATATTTGATCACACAAGTTTGTTACAACATTTGGACAGGGTTCAATAGACAGGGAAGAGGATTCAACATGCCCCGCTGCATCTATAACCGGACCATCCATTAACAGACACATTGACCCAGCCAGACTAGTTAGCCCAGAACTTGCTCCTACAATAATAACATCATTAGTAGGCAGAGGGGTGGGTACCAAAGTTGGTATATCTGGCTCTCCTCTATAAACAATACAGCCCTCCACAGGTTGATAAAATTGGTCTTCCGGACTTACAGCAACATTTGAAGGGATACCCAGGACATCTCCCCCCCTCAAACACTCAGAATTAGGAACATCAACCCTAGACGAAAGTGCTGGTCAATCATTAGTCGACAGCCATGATAGTGGGTCATATAGATTTCTCAAAGGGATATTCCAAAGCTCCTTGGACTGAGTCGACCGATTTGGAAAAGGGTGTGCTGGGAAGAAACTTGGGTACTGTTGTGTCTGTGTAAAGGCAGGTGTTATAGGAACCGATGGATACAGGGGCTTATTGGGGAATGGTGGATCAGGTAGAACTGGGGGGCCTCTGGGCTGGGTATTGATCTTAGCCCAACCCGGCGTCTGTACGGGACAGTTGTAGTTAGATTGAGTGTAGGAACGATACTGCGCCTCAGGATTAAATTGGAATCCATGAAAGTTAGGGGTAAAATTAGTCCATTTAAGGAGGCTTTTGGCGTATTTATTATTATTGGCAGGAGGTTGATCTGATGGATTGATCAGGGTCTCGGGGTAAAAATATGTAAGATTCCTCGTAGAGATCCCTCCCTCATTACTTCCCACATACCAATCTGAGAGATGGGATACTACTTTGTGATCCCTAAAGTTAATAATAACTATATCCCCCTCTATATCCTTGGGACGAACCCCTGCCCACCGACATCTTCTGACTGTAACAATATCCCCATTAAGATGAGAAGGAAGGGGCCTATTTGTTTTCAGCCAAAAGATGACTTTGTTTTTTAAACTTTCGTTGTTTTCCCTATCTCCTTCCGCAACTGGTGGCACGCCCGTCATAACAATTACATAATTCGTAGAATCCGGGGGCAAATCTACATTTTTCTTGTGTGGAAGGGGTCTGTTAGTTTTGCCAGTAGGTTTAGCAATTTTACCCATCCCATTCCTTGTCTGTGACACAACTCCCTTTCCTGGTGGTTTGTTGACTGCCACCCTAGGATTTGCTTTAGCAATACTGGTCGCTGTAGGGGGTTTAGCAGCCAGGACCAGTGCTTTACTAGTTGTTGTAACAATATCTGTGTTTGCTGTACTTTTGGAAGGTTTAGTAATAGAACTACTTATAGTGCCAGCACCCTGCGATAGACCGGAAGGTATATTTGGCGGACCCTTGGCCTTGTCCACGCTAAAGGCGTGTGTAGGCTCAATGTTCGCCAGCAGGCGGTCCAGTTTGTCACCCAGAGTCCTAACACGCTCCAAGACAGGTAGCATGTATGATTTAATGAGCTTCTCTATGTTAACATAGGACACCACATGAACTCCTTCACTAGGTAACTCAGGGGTTACCAACACCTGTATATCTGAAACCAGTGGCGCTACAATAGATGGTAACACCAACTCGGTGTTTGATTTAGATGGAGTTGGCGAAGGTAGCTGGCCACTGTGACCTTTCCTTTTTACCCCACCCTTCCTCCTTCTTTTCCTCGGTGGGGAATGCACAACCCTTTTAGCCTCAACAGGCTTAGATCTACTGTTACTATTACTATTTGTTGGTATACACTCGCCTAGGTCTATACCAACCAGTGAAAGGTTAGGCAACATAGGACAAGGGTCCAAATCAATGATATTGTTAGAGGGGGTATTTATTTCCACAAAACTAGAGTGATCAACCGGCGGGCAACCCAGGTGATCTCCGCTAGTGGCATTAACACAGAGCGGGGAAATAATTGGAAATCTAAATATTCTTGGGGTTTGGTTGATGTCAGTAGCATCGGCCTCAATTGAGCTCAACCCTTGGGCAGCCATATCATGGGTAGAATTTAAAACTGTTTGTGACTGCAGTGAGTTTTTCTTTAACTGCTCAATTGATCGTCGGCGCTCTGCTCTTCTCTCTGCTAGGAGTAGGTCCATATCTACCTCCTTGGTAGATTTTTTAAAGAATTTATCTAAAGGGCCAAGAACAGAGGTGCCTACACCAGGGGGGGCGGAATGACTCATGACAAAATCTGACCAGTTAGAATTTCCGCAACCCAGTTACAAGAAAAAAACGAAAGGTGATCAGAAACACATAAAACGCCAGTACTCGATGTAAATAACCTGGCCCAGCCCAGCCTCCTTTGGCCCCCGACGGCCACAGACGGTCCCGCCCTTGTCCCGGGCTTCTCCCGGGACGCTCCCGCACGCTCCCGCTTAGCGGGAACTATCCTTCCCTTAAATAGATAGTCCGTGGGATTACAGGCGGGGCGTGGAGGCCAGGGAGAGCGGCCAGGTGACGGGAGGCGCGGTCAGCAGAGGCTTCTGGTACACGAAGTCCTGCCCCGCTCGCTCGCAGCCCTGTACCTTCACACGCCGCACAGACAGGCTCCTGTGGCTCCGGTGCGCAGCGGGACCCGCGAAGCGGGTTCCGCAAGTAGTAGGTTTTTAAGAGGGGTCCAAGTAAGTCCACGGCCCTCCGCTGGTACTCGACAATAAAAAACAAGGTTTCCCCGAGATGGGTCTAGCAGATGTTTGGCATGAAACACAATCACGCCAGAAGGGATACTGCTTTTTCTTACACAGTCATAGATCTTAACTCTAGAATTGACCTGGCCTGGAGTACAAGCACATCAATGTCCCAAACACTTAAAATTGACATACGCCTCATTACTATGTCAGACCATGCACTTATCACACAGGACTTCGCCTAAGTGGAGATTCATAGGTCCTAAACTACATGGCACGTCTAACCAATAATTCTTAAAAAGATTATATCAGAAAAAACGTAGGGACCACATTCTGGAATACTTTCAAATCAGACCGAAACAACCGCTACCACAGTTTCTGTGGGATACATTGAGACGATGATTTAGGGCAAAGCAATTTTGATATGGACACATCAGCCACAGATTTGGTTTCTCACTAAAACCAAACTAGAGGCAGAGAAGAGGGAAAGACAAGGAATGGCAAACAGGATGGCCACCAAGGATGGTGGCATTTGACAGCAAGCTCCACATAATACAGCTCAAATGTCTATACCATATATTGTTTACACATTATAGACTATGATGGATTAGGAAAATCTGCTAGTCTATCTGCCCGAGGATCAGAATGGGTACTTAATACATACAATATAGAGATTTCCACAGATTAGAAAGTTTGGGTGTGGGCACTTAGGTTAGAGGAAGTGACGGAGCTGGATGAAGTTCCCAAATGCATGGAAATGCATATAATTTAAAATCTGAACACCCAGAGATACAAACTAGCATACAAACTCCTTTCCCTACAAACGTTTTACTCCTGCTTGTGCCAGTAGTACATTTTCAACCTTTCCCAGAAAGGGTGAGTAGTTGGAGAGGAGTTGAATACCCTTAAACATGTAAGTTAGTTGTTGTGCACAAACTCAATGGTCATTCCAGCCTTGAAACTACAACTTTTTGCCTGCATATGAGCAGATTTGCTCATATGAATATTTTAATGAGTAATTCCTTTTAGAAGTTGCACAGGTCAGCCAAACTTGCAGATGTAAATAGCTGTCAGAATTGGACTAACAATAGGACAATAAAAAGACATTGCAAAGTTAATCTAGCTGTAAGATGTAAATGCTCTGTCATTGACTTAGGGGTCGGTGTATGTTCACAATTACGGCAAACAAGGAAATGAAGACAGAGGAATAAAATGATTTGAATACAATTTACACAGTGTGATCAAGTGGAGAATATTTGACTGTTAGCGGTCTCCTTGATCCTCAGCTGGCAACCTAGGCACTGGGCCACAAGCCTACTCTGGGTTTATTTACAGTGACATTTTGATAGAGCGAGCAAATATTTAAAAGTAATTTTAAATTTCACAAGATGCTGCATCAAAAGGCAAGGTTGGGAATAGAACAAAAGTATGATTAGACTAAGAATACATCCTAAATTCTGCTGTAATACCTCCAGCATAATGAAAGTGCTGACATTCAGAGCAGTACAGATTTCAGAAAGGAGGCCTAGACCAATTCCATCCATAAGACCTCTGGATGAACAGAGTCTGAATATTTTCTGATTTAATAAAATAGATCAGTGTTATATTCTGAGCCCAGTAGAATTGGCAATATGGCATAATTAAAGCCCTTCTAGAATTTAAACTGGACAGAATATATGCTGTGGGAAAAACAAAAGCTTTTAGCAAAGCTCTGTTCTAATGAAAACGCGGCAATAATTTGTCACCTCACAGCATGGTACCACATAAAACAAGGGATTTATTTTGAATGTACAGGTAGATTTCTGAAGCATTTCACCCTTTGGACCAGTAAGCTACTTTATTCTACAATGCTTGATCAGCAACATGTAAGCCTACATGGAAGGCATGGTCTGCTTCATATAGAAGACCACATAAGCTTTTATCAAATATCTGTTATAATGAACACAGCCATCATTTTTAGGTCGAGCCTAGCCATGCGCTGCTGGCTCTGCGAGGCATGCAGTAGTCGAGAATGCTGTGGAAGCCTCACCTTCACTCCGCCCATATTTTTGATTAGCTGGTGTCATTTTCCTTGGTAAATGCTGGCTTCTGATTGATAATGAGGCTTGTTAGTCCCTCCTTGTTACCGCCCTGTAGCCATTTGTTACCTCACATGAGGACTGGATCTTTTACTTGTAGTGTTACACGGTTTCCTTCATAAGTCGGTAAATACTACTTTTTTTTTTATTTGCTCCACGGTCCGCATTCACTTTAGCGGACGCGCTTGTTGGTTTAATTATTTGATTAATTTGCTGCAAGGGCCAAAAGGGAGTGTTTCTACTCACTAATCTAACAAGCATTTTCAATGCAATAGGTCTCGCATTTACGCGAGTTTGAGCTATTGACATTGCAAATAACAATGCCTTTCATTTTTGTTTTCAAAACATACATAAAAGGCATTTTCATTTACAATGCCAATAGCTTAAACTCGTGTAAATGTGAGACCTATTGCATTGCAAATGCTGGTTTACATTAATAAATGGTACCAATAAAACAAGTGGATTCATTGTATTGTGCAAGTAGATTTCCGAAGCATCTCGCCCTTTGGATCAGTAAGCTATTTTTAATTTCGATCTGTTAAGATCATAAAATACAGTTTACAAAAAAAAAAAACCTTCCTCCCCATCGTTAAAAGATACAAAATCATTTTATGATATATGGGTATATAAAATTAATGTTCAATCTTTATGAAATTCCAAATATTAAAAATGTCAAATGATTTGCTAAACACTTTAAGATTCATATTAGTTTAAAAAGACGTAAAATAAGTCTAATACAATTTGCATTTCTAAACAAGAAAAGTAACCTTAAAATCCGCACAAAAGATCAGGTACAGTGTTTGTCAACAGTACACCAATTTTAAACAGAGAGGGTGCTTAAAAATGATACAGGAGAACTCCACCTTAAGTTGGAATGATAACTATGTTCCGGTAAGATGATACTGGCCTACCCAATTCTAAATCATTAAATTGCCTTTACTAACTTTAGTTTGGATAAGCTTAGATGGATTTGACAATCTTTGTCGTATTTCTTTCCCGGAGTGTCTACGTCCAACTCAAGAATTTGGCAGCAGCTATTACACAAGGCGCACTAGTGTCGGTCAGCAGTATTCTCATTTCAATATCACTGCTCCTAAAGCCCATATTCTTACATAATGGGTGCAACCATTTTTTCATTGGAGACTGGTATGCCGGATAGACAAATAAAACATGTGAATATGTTTCCCCGTATTCCAAACACAACTTACACACACTGCCATTTTCACTATACCATTTATGTATAAATACATTTACAGGCAATGAGCGTACCCGAAATTGAAAATATAAACATCTATCTCTTGGTTTAATAATGACATCCCAGTAGTGCTCATTTTGTGGGCAGAGCTTGAACTCCAAGCTATTTTATAAAATTCTAAAATGCACGGAAAAGTCTACAGGGGCGGCCTAGACTGCTTCATGTAGAATGAACTAAGCTGTAGAAATTAGGCACAATACTTTCCACAAACATCATTCTGAAAACATACTCTATTGTTCATGGACTCAATACACAATGGGCAAGGATTACACAGCACTTTCGGGCTGATCTTGTGGTAATAAAGCACTACAGAAATTTAAATGCAATACCTAGGGGGTTGTTTTCTGCTATATATTTTATGCTACAAGTTCCATTTTTAAAAATGGTATATAGCCTTGCTTATCCTTTATAAAGGGTTCTGAAAAGAAGAATGCTACATTAAGAAATGTGTCTCTAGTGGTTTCACTCATGGTCTGAGACGTTCTACTGTTTATTAAAGGCCATTATGGATTTCTGGGTAGAAATTTAAAGATCAAGGACTGAAGACTTTCACTCCGATGATAGGTGGTTGAGTAGGAGAGGAGGTCATCTACAGATAGAGTAATGGTATGCTTTGTGGAAATGTCCTATTGGAGAAACGTGAGATTCTCAGACATGGAACTACTGTGGGGGTGTGGCTAAGGTAAATGTTGGGTTTAAGGTGCTGATTTTGTCAAAAAGGAAATGGCTGATGGCAGTGGATTTCTGGACAGTGTGGATGACGATGGGCACATTCACGTTTTCCATCTTTGAAGAATGCTTTGCTCTCATTTGGACCTGTGAGGTGGTTTGCAGATATAATTGGATTTTGCTTTTCTGACGACTTGTTGATGTTCAAATTGCAGTGCAATAAAATTGATGGGATTAGGTCTTGCACCAAATGTTTTCAAAATGGGAGAACGTCCTTGTTTAGTTTTAGCTTCTGGGGTTACCAGGCAGCTGAGGGATTGGATTTTATGTTTCGGGGTGTGTCAGTGAGGGACAGGAACATGTTAATAGCTTCACATGTGAATTAATGTGCAGTGTTGGCGTATAACACAGAGAAGGAAAACATAAGTTGCTCCATGGGATGTTTTGGCAAGAGTAGCTTGTGAACTTGAATTTTTGGGGTTGGTCTTTGTGTAAAGGTGAAAGGGATGGCAGGGTGGCAAATCCAATATGGGGAAAGCAACGAATAATAACCTGCGTTTCCTCTTGTTTAAGAACGAGAAGATACTTTTGGAAGATTTCTGCCCAATAAGAACATTAATTAAAACTCAATTTCTTAATAGGACTAGTGTTTTTCTCCTTCACTGCTTTAACATTTCTGATTGTTGCAATTTCTTAGCTATGAAGTTAGGGTCATCAATGGGTGGATAAGCACGAAACGACAATCCTCTTTGAACACTGGTTGGCATTCATAAAGCTTCAGTAAAATGATTTGTAAATTGCACGAATATAGAGGAATAATGTGTGTGTAAATGTGGTGTATTTTGTAAAGCGCACAGCTGCCCCAACAGGGCGTCCCGGCGCTGTATAACGCTGTGGAACCCTTCCTGGCTCTCCCTCTGAGAAGCCCCTCCTGGGCAACCCCAAGGTGAAGCCAGGCATCCCAGTGTTGTAGGGGCCGTTGTGGAGATTAAGCAAGCTATTGCCCAGAGTTGCAGCGTGGGACCCATGATTAGAGTAGGCGCCGAGGCGAGAATTATCGAGTACGCGGACATTGAGCTCAAGACCCTGCCGCGTCGGGACTTGAACCCTGGTCCCGGGCCTGATCTCTGCTTCAGAGTCTGCCGCTCTAACCAGTGAGCCACACTGAATTTGCTTCTGGTAATGACCTACTTCTTTATTGCTGTTTTCGTCTGTATGAAGTTACTGGCCTGATAGGAATGGTAGAGAAAGTAAAAGCTTCCATATACTGTAAGATAGCATAATTCAATATTAAGAGTCTCTATGCCACAACTGACCCTTTTTCTGGACGGGCAGATTTACCAAGCTCAATATTTAAGTTAGTAAGACGTGAACGTAATGCAAGAAACAATATTTACACATTAAAATATTTTACTATTTAAAACCTGCAATCTTAAGGGGACAATGATATAGAAGAAAATAGATAAATATGAAGGCTGACGCTAACATGGTGTATAGTGTCTAAGAGGATGTAAGGGTTTGGCGATATAATAGTATGGGTCTCAGAACCTATTAAAATGAATGGCAGAAGAAAAATGCTTAACCAAATGACTAGGTGCTGATATTGGTTTGTTCGTTTTAGCAGGACGATGACATTGACATGTTAAAAGGATGTTATGCTTTAGTGTACTTGGAGAGCACATTTCTCAAGCTGTGCATAAGTAAGTCAGTAGATCCTCAAGACAACCAAGAGGATAATCTAGGAGAAGCAAATGATGTTTTTCGCAAGGTCTCAATGAGAAAGAAAATTGATGCAAACTCCTTGCAAGTTGTTGTACATAAATTATGCAGGCAGTAAGACACGTCTTCCAGTAGTTAAGTTGGATTTATTAAGTTACAAGATAAGATAAGACAGCAGAGCACAAAGCCTCACAGCTGACCAGACCAACTGCCAAGGCTAGAATCCCAACACACCAGATAGAACACAGCTAGGTAAGAAGATAGACACAAAGAAAGGACTAAAGAGACCAAGAAGCCATATAAAGCGAATTTACAACACAAGTAATACAACATCTTCTTGAATACCATTATTTTAATGTATGGCAAATCAGGAATGTTTTAACGTTGTTAACACCCAGCTGGGGTCCATTCTATGCTCTCCAAATCAGTGTATGACAAACGGAGATCAAGATTAATCACCACCATCTGTCAAGGTGGCTCAGAGATCGAGCAAAACAAGAAGTAGTGGTCTAGTTGTACCATAATAAGGATGCTGTGCAAGACTCCAATGCCCTAGGTACCCATTTTTCAGCATGGTCTAAAACCAAATCAGTTTTGGTGCAGGGTGGAATGGACGTTAACTTGGTCTACTGGTTGGACAGGGACTTCCTAGCTAATTCTGTTTTTTGTGAACAGTTGATAGTAGCAGACATGGTCTTTAGGTTTGCCTTTAAGCGACAGGGTATCTTTCAAGTTTTGATTGGACCAGGAAAAATACTGCGGACAGGGTATGCTCTGACTATATCAAGGGATACAAATGCTTCTCGGGAGAGGGGTTCAATGGTGGTAAAAGAGTGTATGTCACCTCCCATGCAAAGGTTTTGAGGGGGGTCAAGTTGTTAGAAATACCCACATAAGGAGGTAATTTTAAAATGTTCCATTTCAGTATGATTGTCTGAATGGCAACAATTCAGTGCTGTTTGGAAGAGTGCATGGTTTGAAGTCTATTGTCATTTGTATTTTATTCGTTTGATATTATGCCAATTAGGCAATACAAACCACACGTCATAAAATCACCAATCAAAACAACCAATATTCACATACAGGCCTATATCTCCAGTACTCTTTTACATCACGCGTAAACACAAGGTTAAAAAGATGGTTGCAGTGCAGAGTCCAACCCCACGGGACCCGAGCTGTTTGAACAAACGCAAGCCAGGTCCTAGAAATACCCCCGGGTATGCATTATAGAGGCAAATTGTGCAAAGCTGCATAAAAGTTCACATTCATCAATTTTTAGAGGTGGAGGCCGAATAAAATTCATACAGACCCAACTGCCAACATTATTGGAAAAAATCACATGTTTAAGGGGACATACCAGGCAGGAGATTCAGGGAAGATTGGATTTCCTGTGAGCTGTCTACCTATTGACCTATATACCTTTCTCGTAATTGGAATTTTAGAAATTTCCTCAAGGGGTCAGTTTTCGGATTTTATAAGACCAGCCCAATAATTGAGCAACCTCAGTTTATATTTAAATAGGATTTAGTAAGGCCCAACTCAAGCCACTAATCATTGGGCAGCCCCAACCATTTTTTCCAGATGGTTGTTTCAACGATTTGCAGGCGCTTAACACTTTTTTCAAAGCCTCACAACCATAGAGTAACAAATTAACGATTTTAGTGTTGTACGCCTCTCAGGAATACTACACTTATGGTCCAAAAGCGAAATCAAGTCTTTGTAGCACACCAGTAAAAGACTTGGTAGGCGATTCCTGAAGGGTGGTTGACATGAGCTTTGAGGTTTTGATTATGACTAAATAACAGGTCTAAGTATCATTATTCATTTATCACCTCCACTTGGACCTCTCAGCCACCACTTAAACTTTATGGGCCACCTCCTTACTTTTGAAAAAAACATGTTATTAGTTTTGGCCGTATTGATCTTCATGTAATTTCCCTTACAGTAATGTGAGAAAGTATCAAGTTGCCTCTGTAGACCTACTGGCGTCAGATCTAATAACACTGTCATCCGCATAAAACAGAGCACACACAGTCTCCATTCTAAACTTAGGAGGGAAAGACCAGACCTGATTTAGACCTACCATGGCATCCGCTATACAAATTGAAAACACGAGCGGTGCCAGGATACACCCTTGCATTAACCTACTGGTGTACGGATCTTGTTGGACAAGGCCTCATTACACTCAAGTTCCACTCTAGTCCAGGAGCCTTCTGGCTGTCTTTTCCCAGAGAAGAGACCTATTTATTGTGTCAAACATGGTGGACAAGTCGATGTAAGACACGTAAGGGTAATGTGTCCAATTGAGGGCATATTATCCAGTCAACAGATTTAATCACAGCCATCCATCCGTAGTGGAGTACTCTTTCCAAAAGCCCATTTGGGCCAAAGGTAGAAATCCGTAGTGGAGTACTCTTTCCAAAAGCCCATGTGGGCCAAAGGTAGAATCTTCTAGTAGGCCCTGCAAATGCCTTGCATATATTTTCACAAAGCAAAAACAAGGGAACCCTACTCACAACGGAACCAGGGCGATTAGTTTATATACAAAACAATGGTTCCAGTGGTACAATGCAGTTATGATACACAGTTAGTACATAGCATAATAGCAATTACAGTATTTGAGGGATTTAGAGGGGATGATTGAAGGAGAAGCAAGGCTCATGGTCAAAAGTTTTTTTGTATTTTTGAAACCCTGTATGTATTCACGTACTGTCACTCAACTATTCCTTGGTTCTCACAAAAAACACTTGGGACACTTTGCACTTTTTTCCTCAACACTATGTGTACAGAATGTATATATTGATGGAAACTCGTTTCAAAAATACAAAAAAAAATTTGACCATGAGCCTTGCTTCTCCTTCAATCATCCCCTCTAAATCCCTCAACTACTGTAATTGCTATTATGCTATGTACTAACTGTGTATCATAACTGCATTGTACCACTGGAACCGTTGCATAAATTTTCAGCAGGGTGATCATGTGATAGTTAGAAGGCACCCTTTTAAACAAAGAGACCCTAATGCTACCATTCCAGGATTCCGGCATAGACTGCTCATACACCCCTCCTCCACCCCAATGTTTGCTCCGGGGTCTTTGCCCACAAGTGGGGGTCGAGTTTAATAATGTCTGAGGAAATACCATCTGGCCCATCCTCACTGCTTAAGTGCCACTAACTGAGGGAAGCAGAATGTCCTCTGACTCCCCCTTACAAATGCAAACCCATAGGCGGAGGTCCCGAGGTTCACCTGACCTATTTGGCCTTGTACAGTTCTCAGACCCAGATTTCTTCGGCAATTGAAACATTAGTATTTGTTGTTGCTAACCAGAGTATACTATTGGTTACAGGCCAAAAACCCTTTAGGTTGCCAGTGCGAAAGGAGAGGATTGCTTTTGTTCAAAGGCTCTTTTTCACTCCACCTAATTTGCTGCATGTCTTTCCTATGCTGTCTTATAAGGCTCTCCCTTGGTACCCTACCTGCTTTGTACATATTTTTTTTATTTTCTTATAGAGCGCTGATTTAGCCCGTGACTTGACAAACTCAAAGAGTCATTTCTGACCTGACCCTATTCATCCCTACGGACGCATATCCCTTATAGAGGCAATGAGATTTTCAAAATCCAGAACTGTGAGGAGAGAGGGAGGGTTGGATTGCACATTTAGCAACCCCATCAGACCATGTTTGATGTGGCGTTTAAGTTTGGCGGACCACACTATTCTCTGCTCATTTTTACAGTACAAAGGCTAACTTTTGGGCCTCGTATCCCTTGGCTGAACAGCAAGATCGCCTACCACTTAATCCTTCACCAAACAAAAGGTCTCGGAGGATATATTAGCATAATCAAAGACATTATTCCCCCCAGTTATCATACATCGCCTGATCGACCGGACACCTACCATTATTATAGTCATATTTAAGCTATATAGTAGGATCCTTAATTGTCTATCAGACCCCTCCCCATCGGTGTCCCCAAGACCTGGCAGGGAAGGTTCAATGCAATGTCTTTCTCCCTCTGGAGATCATCACTGGTTAAGAGGGATCTTTACATTCAGGTCTCCCATCTGTAAAATAGGCACATAGGGAAACAACAAATAAATCTTATCTGATAATGGTGACAAGTCATTAAGTTATTTTTCTTTACCTTGTTTCAAGGAATGTGTGAATTGATTGGTATCAGGTCAGGACACCCCATTTCGCCCCACTTGTACATCTTAGTTAAATGATGCCCAGATACAGAGAATACCAGAAAATTAGTGAGATCCGCAAGCAAGGCAGACACCACAACATCGTGCTTAACAGATACCGAAAAGGCTAGGCTCCACCACAAGTCACCCAAATTGCACTTGACTGCTTTAATACTAACAAGCATTTGCAATGCATAAGGTCTCGCATTAGGAAAGTTTGGGCTATTGGTATTGTAAATGACACATTTTTTATATATGTTTTGGTTTTGAAAATAGCAAAAATAATAGCTTTGTCATTTACAATGCCAATAGTTATAACTTGTGACACCTATAGCATTTGTAATGCAATATGTGTTGTATTCACGTGACTTAGATGTATTGATATTACAAATAACAATGGCTTTGAATTTTTTTAATAATTAATACTTAAATAAAAGTTATTGTAATTTATAATTGCAATAGCTTAAACTTTTGTAAATAACTTTTGTGAAGAATATGTTCAGTGTATTTTATTGTGACGAAAATCCAAGAACAGAAGTGAAATACTAACCTCTTTTTGTGACATTTGTAATAAAGCTTGAAACATTGAGAGATCATATTTGACCCAGTTGTTGGTAAATGGTTGCACAGATTGATGCTGTGGTGGGGCTGAGAGATGTTGTGGTGGCGACTAGTGATGCTGTGGCATTCAATGATCCTGTGGTAGCGCATAGTGATGTTGTTGTGCCCCTTAGTGATGCTGTGGTGGTGCTGAGTGATGCTGTGGTGATGCGATAGATAGAGTGAGTGGGATAGATAGATAGAGTGAGGGCGATAGATAGATAGAGGGAGGGCGATAGATAGAGGGCGATAGAGAGATTGAGTGAGCGAGATAGATAGATAGATAGGAGTGAGGGCGATAGATAGCTAGACAGATAGAGTGATGGCGATCAGTATCTAAATAAATAGATAGAATTAGGGCGATAGATCGATAGAAAGATAGATAGCGTGAGGGCGATAGATAGATTGATAGAGTGAGGGTGATTAGATAGATAGAGTGAGGGCGATAGATAGAGTGAGGGCGATAGATAGAGTGAGGGCGATAGATAGAGTGAGGGCGATAGATAGAGTGAGGGCGATAGATAGAGTGAGGGCGATAGATAGAGTGAGGGCGATAAGATAGAGTGAAGGCGATAGATAGATAGAGTGAGGGCGATTAGATAGAGTGAGGGCGATAGATAGACAGATAGAGTAAGGGCGATAGATAGACAGATAGAGTAAGGGCGATTAGATAGATAGACTGAGGCCGATAGATAGAGTGAGGGCGATAGATAGATAGAGTGAGGGCGATAGATAGATAGAGTGAGGGCGATAGATAGACAGAGTGAGGGCGATAGATCGATAGACAGATAGAGTGAGGGCGATAGATCGATAGATAGATAGAGTGAGGGCGATAGATCGATAGACAGATAGAGTGAGGGCGATAGATAGATAGATAGTTGTGTGTGTGGTTGTGTGTGGTTGTGTGTGTGGTTGTGGTTATGTGTGCGTGGTTGTGTGTGTGTGGTTGTGTGTTATGCTTTGTTTTTCTATGTTTTGTTATGCTATGTTTTGTTGTGTTTGGTATGCTATGTTTTGCTAGGCTATGATATGTTTTGTTTTGCTATTCTATGCTTTGTTTTGTTATGCTATGCTATGTTTTTTTGCTATCCTATGCTTTGTTTTGTTATGCTATGCAATGCTTTGTTGTGTTTGTTATGCTATGCTTTGTTATGCTATGCTATGTTGTGTTGTGTTGTGTTTTGCTATGCTATGCTTTGTTTTGCTATGCTATCTTTTGTTATGCTATGTTTTGTTATGCAATGTTTTGTTTTGTTATGCTATGCTTTGTTATGCTTTGTTATGCTATGCTTTGCTATGCTATTATATGTTTTGCTATGCCATGTTTTGTTATGCCATGTTTTGTTATGCCATGTTTTGTTATGCCATGTTTTGTTATGCCATGTTTTGTTATGCCATGTTTTGTTAGGCTATGTTTTGTTTTGCTATCCTATGCTTTGTTTTGTTATGCTATGCTCTGTTTAGTTTTGCTATCCTATGCTATGTTGTGTTTTGTTATGCTATGCTATGTTGTGTTTTGTTATGCTATGCTAGGTTTTGTTATGCTATGTTTTGTTATGCTATGTTTTGTTATGCTATGCTATGTTTTGTTATGCTATGCTATGCTTTGTTATGCTTTGTTATGCTATGCTATGTTTTGCTATGCTATGCTTTGTTTTGCTATGCTATGTTTTGTTGTGTTTGATATGCTATGTTTTGCTATGCTATTATATGTTTTGCTATGCCATGTTTTGTTATGCCATGTTTTGTTATGCCATGTTTTGTTAGGCTATGTTTTGTTTTACTATCCTATGCTTTGTTTTGTTATGCTATGCTCTGTTTAGTTTTGCTATCCTATGCTATGTTGTGTTTTGTTATGCTATGCTATGTTGTGTTTTGTTATGCTATGCTATGTTGTGTTTTGTTATGCTATGCTATGTTGTGTTTTGTTATGCTATGCTATGCTGTGTTTTGTTATGCTATGCTATGTTTTGCTATGCTATGCTTTGTTTTGCTATGCTATGTTTTGTTATGCTATGTTTTGTTATGCTATGTTTTGTTATGCTATGTTTTGTTATGCTATGCTTTGTTATGTTTTGTTATGCTATGTTTTGTTATGCTATGCTTTGTTATGCTATGCTATGTTTTGCTATGCTATGCTTTGTTTTGCTATGCTATGTTTTGTTGTGTTTGATATGCTATGTTTTGCTATGCTATTATATGTTTTGCTATGTTTTGTTATGCCATGTTTTGTTATGCCATGTTTTGTTATGCCATGTTTTGTTATGCCATGTTTTGTTATGCCATGTTTTGTTATGCCATGTTTTGTTATGCCATGTTTTGTTATGCCATGTTTTGTTAGGCTATGTTTTGTTATGCTATGCTATGCTATGCTGTGTTTTGTTATGCTATGCTATGTTTTGTTATGCTATGCTATGTTTTGCTATGCTATGCTTTGTTTTGCTATGCTATGTTTTGTTATGCTATGTTTTGTTATGCTATGTTTTGTTATGCTATGCTATGTTTTGTTATGCCATGTTTTGTTATGCCATGTTTTGTTATGCCATGTTTTGTTATGCCATGTTTTGTTATGCCATGTTTTGTTAGGCTATGTTTTGTTTTGCTATCCTATGCTTTGTTTTGTTATGCTATTCTCTGTTTAGTTTTGCTATCCTATGCTATGTTGTGTTTTGTTATGCTATGCTATGTTGTGTTTTGTTATGCTATGCTATGCTATGTTGTGTTTTGTTATGCTATGCTATGTTGTGTTGTGTTATGCTATGCTATGTTGTGTTTTGTTATGCTATGCTATGTTGTGTTTTGTTATGCTATGCTATGCTATGTTGTGTTTTGTTATGCTATGCTGTGTTTTGTTATGCTATGCTATGTTTTGTTATGCTATGCTATGTTTTGCTATGCTATGCTTTGTTTTGCTATGCTATGTTTTGTTATGCTATGTTTTGTTATGCTATGTTTTGTTATGCTATGCTATGTTTTGTTATGCTATGTTTTGTTATGCTATGCTTTGTTATGCTATGCTTTGTTATGCTATGCTATGTTTTGCTATGCTATGCTTTGTTTTGCTATGCTATGTTTTGTTGTGTTTGATATGCTATGTTTTGCTATGCTATTATATGTTTTGCTATGTTTTGTTATGCCATGTTTTGTTATGCCATGTTTTGTTATGCCATGTTTTGTTATGCCATGTTTTGTTATGCCATGTTTTGTTAGGCTATGTTTTGTTAGGCTATGTTTTGTTAGGCTATGTTTTGTTAGGCTATGTTTTGTTTTGCTATCCTATGCTTTGTTTTGTTATGCTATGCTCTGTTTAGTTTTGCTATCCTATGCTATGTTGTGTTTTGTTATGCTATGTTGTGTTTTGTTATGCTATGCTATGTTGTGTTTTGTTATGCTATGCTATGCTATGCTAGGTTTTGTTATGCTATGTTTTGTTATGCTATGCTATGTTTTGTTATGCTATTCTATGCTTTGTTATGCTTTGTTATGCTATGCTATGTTTTGCTATGCTATGCTTTGTTTTGCTATGCTATGTTTTGTTGTGTTTGATATGCTATGTTTTGCTATGCTATGTTTTGTTATGCCATGTTTTGTTATGCCATGTTTTGTTATGCCATGTTTTGTTAGGCTATGTTTTGTTTTGCTATCCTATGCTTTGTTTTGTTATGCTATGCTCTGTTTAGTTTTGCTATCCTATGCTATGTTGTGTTTTGTTATGCTATGCTATGTTGTGTTTTGTTATGCTATGCTATGTTGTGTTGTGTTTTGTTATGCTATGCTATGCTATGTTGTGTTTTGTTATGCTATGCTATGTTGTGTTGTGTTTTGTTATGCTATGCTATGTTGTGTTTTGTTATGCTATGCTATGTTTTGTTATGCTATGCTATGTTTTGTTGTGTTTTGCTATGCTATTTTTTGTTATGCGATTTGTTGTTATGCTATGTTTTGTTGTGCTTTATTACGCTATGCTTGGTTATGCTGTGCTTGGTTATGCTGTGCTTGGTTGTGCTGTGCTTGGTTGTGCTGTGCTTGGTTGTGCTGTGCTTGGTTGTGCTGTGCTTGGTTGTGCTGTGCTTGGTTGTGTTTTGCTGTGCTGTGCTGTGTTTTGCTGTGCTGTGCTTTGCTGTGCTGTGTTTTGCTGTGTTTTGCTGTGCTGTGCTGTGTTTTGCTGTGCTGTGCTGTGTTTTGCTGTGCTGTGTTTTGCTGTGCTGTGTTTTGCTGTGCTGTGCTGTGTTTTGCTGTGCTATGTTTTGCTGTGCTGTGTTTTGCTGTGCTGTGTTTTGCTGTGCTGTGTTTTGCTGTGCTGTGCTGTGTTTTGCTGTGCTGTGCTGTTTTGCTGTGCTGTGTTTTGATGTGCTGTGCTGTGTTTTGCTGTGCTGTGCTGTGCTGTGTTTTGCTGTGCTGTGTTTTGCTGTGTTTTGCTGTGCTGTGCTGTGTTTTGCTGTGCTGTGCTGTGCTGTGTTTTGCTGTGCTGTGCTGTGTTTTGCTGTGCTGTGCTGTGTTTTGCTGTGCCGTGTTGTGTTTTGCTGTGCTGTGCTGTGTTGTGTTGTGTTTTGCTGTGCTGTGTTGTGTTTTGCTGTGCTGTGTTGTGCTGTGTTGTGTTTTGCTGTGCTGTGTTGTGTTTTGCTGTGCTGGTAAGGGTATGTGAGGGTGTGTGTGAGGGGGTGTGAAGGTGAGGGTGTGAGGGTGAGGAGGTGTGTGAGGGTGAGGAGGTGTGTGAGGGTGAGGAGGTGTGAGAGGGGTGAGGGGGTGAGGGCGAGTGTCTCCAATGAATGTCACTGCTTGGCCTTCTTTGAAAATGTTCAGTGCTGCAAATAGAGCATGCCGCCCTAATTATCACAGCATGCAGAGAGCCGCCCCACGCTGCTGGAGCACTCAACTGCACATTAATTATAGTTGAGTGCTCCAGCAGCCTGGGGCGCCAGTTGACATGCTGTGATAAGTGGGTCTCATGCTGTGATAATTGTTGAGGAAGTGGAGACTCCTGCTGGGATAATTGGTCTTGTGGGCCTCAGGAAGTAGAGTTTCATGCTGGGATAATTGGTCTGGCGGGCTTGCAGCGCCTGACGTCCAACAAACGTGCACAAGCTGCTCAACCTTGAAGCACGTTCACAGACCTGGGTCGGCTCGTGCCCAGGTCTGTATCGGGCTCGTTCACAGCTGTTACTCCCTTGACAGGGAGGAAGGTGACTATAGTCTCGCTGGCGGGAGCGCTTCGCGCTCCAACGCCAGCTCGACCTAAAAAAGGATATAAGCAACAGCAAGTCCTCAATTTCCCAGTTTTCTTGTAAGGTAGCAATCATAACTTTCTTGGGCTCGATAACCAACAGAAACAATTCAATGTTACTTTTCAGCCCAGCAATACTCCAGGACAGGAAATTGACACCTGAGACATCAGGACCTATAAAAGACTGGTTTGAGGAATCCCTTTTTGGATTGTTTGCACTGGCAAACGAATCCAAGGTCGATTCACTCTTTTCAGGAGGCACCACCCAGTTAAGAAATATTTTCCTGCCAATCTCGGTTTTCATGACAAGGATCTTTTCAAAGCTGGCTCCCACCAGGCAATCCTCACCCGTAGACAATAGAACTTGATTGCAGAGGTGGGGATGAATCTCCAGCCATTCTGTAGAGCTTATTGCGAACATTGACTGGACTGAAGCGAGAACCTGTTGATGGATAAATGTTTCATAAATATCAAAGCATGACCGCCTAAGCTCTTCCGCCACCAACCTAGAATAGAAAGAACCCATACGGATGGCAGGAAGCAAATGACACACTGCTTTTAGGAGGACAACCAAGGAGAGGTTTTAGAAGAGATTTTAGCCAGCTGTAGAACAGATTGAAAGAGATAAGCATGATCTTTGAAGTATCCCTTCTGCTCAAAGTCTGCAAAAACACGCATAAATTGGAGAACCCAAACAACATCCTCCTAGGGATTGCCAATGGATTTTAATCCCCACCATTATTCTGCCTCTGGCCTAGCCTTCCCCACTCCAGCTGCCTCAGTGAGTGCCCCCTCTACCTGGGTAACTGGGAAAGCATCATGATCAACCAGAGCTGACTTAGAGTACCGCCCCTTTATCAGTCCCCGCAAAAACCAAAACGAGCACCAATATTGCCACCTAATTTCTACGGGGGCCTTGGATGACCACTCAACCTACTGATCTAAACAGTAAGTCTCCAGACAAATTTTTCAGTCAAGAGGTTCGATGCCGTATCATTCAACATAAATCTCGAATAAAAAACAATGGGACCACTGCACCGCTGGTAAACCACTGGCGGACTAACAACCACACTTTGAATGATTTAAAATGGACTGTAATTGCTAAAATTGAGAAAGACCCCCGAGGCGGAGATATCTAAGAAAAATTGTCCCGGAGTGAAGTGATGCTAATCATCAAATTCAATACAGCCATAGATGGCTTGAACGAAATCTCGGAAATATATCGGCTATAGGCGTTATATGATGCACCCGTCACAGATATGCCTTGAACAGTTACATGACAGATGTCCTTTGGAGCCCCACCCTCACGACCGAGGCTTAGGTCGGCACAGGCCTCCATGATAACGGTGCCCAGTGGACTGTAGGGGAGCGCTCGAGCTGTATAGCCCGTATACTATAGTTCCTTTCCAAAAACAGCAGTCCTTAAGGAACTAAGTCAGTTAATTTAACACGTTCACCACCAATCTTTCATCAAATAACGACTTTTCCCATCAAACCATTTCTTCTAAAAGAGTTTCGAACCGACATAGCACACTGTCGGGGCCTACAGCAATCAAAAAATATTTGGCTGATCTCATACTTCAACTCCCAGAAGCCCCTCAACCAGGAAGTAACAGGACGTGCGATATTGAAAACAGATTCGCAGCCATGGCGTCGACAGCCTTTCGAAATGAGACATGGAGGAATACGGCGTTATGAAATGAAGAGCCCCATTCACTGAGCAACGCTGATAAGAACAGTAACGGGCTGAGGCCATTCGCAGCCTTTTAACACAGGATGCGATATACTTCGATCTGACAACTAACGCTATTGCTCTTGGTTTTAACAGGCGCAACACTTCGCCCACCCTACTTCATTCTTTTTTGGATCATTCGACACGCCATATTAAAAGTAAGGCGTTTTTCCTTTTTCCCTCGTGTTTTGAAATTACCACTCTTGCTGCGAGCGTATTTCTATTCGATTGACACACGATCCTTTATTACACAGACTTCACATTCCACTTCCCATGAGACAAAAGCGGTTTGAAAGCGGCGAATGTGAGTATATTTGACTTCGGTCTTTTGGAAGTTCGGTTGTAAATAGATTTGTATATTGAAGAGTTAACTGACATTTGACACTAAGTTGGGTTGTTCTTTTGTTTGTTTCAGAGCCCATACTTAAAGAAATTGAGCACCTTTGAGGTAGGACTAGGATCATCTTTTTTTGACACAGAAGTGATACAGGGGTGGTCTTCTATCAGACTGACTCATGCCTGTTTCTGCATTACAGCTACGTGGTCCTGACGAGATTTCCCTTGAATAAAGGGTTATCGAAACGCGTAGACCTTTCTCACACAGCATTAGGAATGTTCTAAAAAAAAAACTGTTTGAAAAACTGAAACCATTTCCGCTGCTGTTTAGTTTAATTATGGTTGTAAATAATTCTTTGTAACAACTGATGTAAATCTATTCCATGTTTTGTGTATGGTTGAATGTTTGAGTTGTATGCAAGAATTGTCGTTGTAAGTGTGGAGTGAAGTAAGCAATGTTTTCAATTATGTGAATCTTTTCCAAATATGTTCTGATAAAATATGAGATTAAAATAATTGATTTATTCTGGACTGGCAATAGCTTTATTCGAATTTAGTAGAAAAATTCATAAAAGCATACAGGGTAAAAACACAATAAAAGCAGAGGTCAGTTATATTCAATACAAGGACATTATCTGTACAAAGTTAACAACAATTCGTACTACTAATAAAATCATTTTTACAATTCATCGTAAACAAACCCTAGCAGCTTTATTACAAGGGGGCAGGTATCTAAACCTGGGGTAAAAGTCATGCAGTTCCCATGTACTGATTGGGCCATCTCCCAAATATGACTGCCAACTTCGGAGATGTTGAATGACTCGAGGGTCCCTAAAGTTGACCAAAACCAGGTCTCCCGGTATGTCCTTGGGGATAGATCCCAACCACCCTACCCTTCTAACATTTAAGATAGTTCCATCAATGTTAGGTGGTAAGGGTCTATTCTTTGTCAACCAGAAAGACACCTTGTTTGCCAGGTCTGCTGGTCTTTCAATTTTGCTATTAGTGAGCTCGGGGACGCCCGAGAGGATGGATACAAAGGGTGCTGCCTCCGGCGGTAGATCTATATGTTTAACCCTTCTTTGCGTGTTACCATGAATTTGGGACTTCCCCTTTTTTGGCGTGAGTGGTTTAAAATGCCTGTCTCTGGGTGCAAAATGCTGGGTTAACGGGGGGTTTGATGCGACTAGTGTTTTAGATGTTTTGGGAGCAAGTGCGTGAGTATGTACGATATTACTTTGTACTGGGAGAATTGGGATATCGGTAGTAACTAGAGTCTCAACTTGATTTTTCCCTTCAATTCTTTTAATGATCGTTAGGTTCGCCCTGGTGGATTCCTCCAAGGAGCAGAGCTTTTCCCCTATAGCCTCGATTCTTTTTTCCAATGGGGAAATTAAGGCCTTGACCAGGAGTTCAATCTGGGTCAGTAGTTCAGATGAAGTAGTGGTTGTAGTAGGCTCCAGGTTTGAACATACCTCAGATGTTTTAGGGTTATTCTTAGTGCCTAAAAGGAGGCTTTGATGCAATCTCTGTATTTTAGCTACTTTTCCCCTCTGTTTAGGCCCTTTGCGCTTTCTGTTTGGATAGGATGCCTGAACGTTTACTGGTCGTTGTATAATGTCTGTAGGTGTTGAAAGAGAAGGAGTACCAGAGTGGCTTGAGTTTAGTTCAAAAGTGGTAATAGATTGGGGGCTGGTATTTCGCAAAGTGCCTGCAGAAGCATTAGTTGAGTCATTCCAGTTATCAACATTAATATACACAGTTTTGCAAAGCAAATTTAGTTCATCCAGAAAAGAAAATGTTTTTGTTTGTGTTTGGTCTTGTGGCTCCATAACAGAGGTTGTTGGATGCGGATTCTATACAGAGAATCTTTTCTACTCTTTCTATACCGTATTCGATGGCCGATGTGGTCCTAATTAAATAATTGTCCAATGTCCCTTTCTGTGGCCCCCCCTGGGGGTTGTTATTCGTGCGAAGCCCTTTGTCAGTCATATTATAGGTAACTTTGTGGGAAAAAATGTATGACAGGGGGCTAAGCTAAAGCGCACATGCACCAATAGTCTGACAACGGGGAGGTAAAAGGATAGTTCAGTTAGGGATACCAAAGGAAGTAGGATGACAGTCGCTTAGATGAAATAATTAGTTTATAGCACCTCTTTTTTACCTTGAGCAAGCGGCGAAAATCGAAAGGGGGTGGCCTGTCCCGTCCTCCTCTGGCCACAGAGGGCCCGCCCTTTGCCCGGGCTTCGCCCGGCGCTGTCCGCGCGCGTCCCGCAGGGCGGGAGGCAGTTTGGTGCTTTGTAGCCCCTCCGGTCGCTGGTGGTGGCGTGTGGAGTGCGCCGCTGGTCCCGGGGCACCTGGGGCTTGTAGTTTCTCGCGGCCGTTTCCCTCTCGGCACGAAAGTGGACCCGCTGTCCCCCGACAGCAAAGAGAATGCTCCGCCCGCTAAGCCGTTGCCCTCACGGCTGGACACAGTCACTAGACCTCAGGTAGGTCCTCCCTTCTGGACTGAAAAATGTGTCTCGAGACTTACTGTTTAGATCAGTAGGTTGAGTGGTCATCCCAGGCCCCCGTAGAAATTAGGTGGCAATATTGGTGCTCGTTTTGTTTTTTGCTGTAAGTGAGGCTTGTCCTTATTGCCCTTGAGCCCAGACCCAGTTTTGGTTACGGGCCTTTATCAGTCCCCAGCGGCTCTGTTGGTTTTGCAGCTACGCAAGTAGAAACTGCTCCTAGGGATATAGAGGATGTTTCAGTAGTTAATAGAGTGAGGCACAGTGGGGCTCTTGGTTGGCGAGTCCCTTACCTGGAATATAACCTTTACTGTTCTTCTCTTTGCTATTTCTTTTTTGCCTTTTGTTTGATACTATTTCGATGTTTGTTACCTTTTCACTTTCCAGGCTGAGGACCTAGCTCCTGGGTAGGTAGTCCCGACCTATACCTATTGGTTTTGTTGACGATAGAAAAGACTTCACATGATGTACCGGAGGCCAGTTTGTGACCATAGGGAGCTGGCCCATTATTTGTGCAGGGATGTGGAATTCCTATAGCCCAACGCCCAGGACATATTGTTAGGGGTCAAGGGCAAGAAGTTTGTATGTGCATTTTGTCCTTGGGACAAGTAGGCCCAACCCCCTAGAGCACAAACACTTTGGCTGCCAGTTTACAGTACCACACTATGGATCAGTGAAGGGTATTTCTCTGCAGTTAAGGTAATATTTGTATCCATGTGTTAATGCTGTTAAGACTTGCTTTTATGGTTCATTAATGCAAAGCCTTTATTATTAGGGGGAGCGCTCTCAGTAAATGTTGTTAGTTCCGACTGCACTACTGACAGTGGTTCCGGAAAATAAATGTGTACACACATTTTCAAAGTTTAGCAATATGAGGCTATGTATAATGCTCCCAGAATGCTCTCTGCTAAGATGCATATATTTGAAGAAGCTAGAAAGCAAGATTCAGGATTCGTTGCTTTCAAAATAAAATGTTCACCAAAAAAATGCAAGTAGGAAAAAAAAAAAAAAGTTAACTAGCATACTGTAAATGTTTAGGTAAGCATTGCCAAATCCATATGTCTCAACTTGGTAATCAGACTTTTGGTTATGTCATTGCGTGACTTGTTTTGGCATTTCCTGGCATTGAACAAAACTATTTTATGTGCCAATCTGCTCGAGGAGGAGGAGGAGGAGGAGGACGAGAGCGAGAGCGAGAGAATTTTAATAAACACAAAAGGTCATGGTTAAAGCCAGACCAAAGTAGGGACCCAATTATTAAATAACGTCTCAAAAGTGCGCCCATGGTATATGTCCTCACGTTAAGTGCAGATAATACTGCTTTCATGGATTCAAAAGAATTTACAGAAGTAGGTCAAGAAATCGTACTCCTCGAACATATTTATGAACTGCATGTTTGCACGTTCACTTTCTCTCCAACCACTTTTTCTCCAACCCTGGAAGAAGTTTTACGTCTGTCATTATCCGGGGTAAATTATCAACCGTTCTCAGTATAGGAAAAGATTAGAGAAGAGTTGGTGAAAACCCTTAAATCAAGCCAGTTAGTAGGTTTGCACAGACAAAAAATGGCATTTCAACCCTCAAACTTTTGCTAACCACTACCTTTAGCCAAAGTTTGTAGATCTGCAGAAATGCAGCAACACAAGATATTGCTAGTATCCAAATCCTACTATATGAGCCCTGGCATAATCAGTGAGGGTATAGCAGTGTTCTTTTATAATGAGATTGCTGCCATAATCTGTTGCCGCATTACATGGCACAAAAGGGACAAGTGGATTTTGTTACAGGACAAGTAGATTTATGAAGCAACTTGCCCCATGGACAAGTAGATATTTTATTAAATTCCACACCCCTGCAATTTGTGTATTCAAACACGGATATTCCTTCTGCCTTGAAAAGGGGTTCTAGACCATTTAAGTCCAAAGATTGATTACAACTTTTATCATTTCTGAGCAGAAGAATATTATAATCACCCACTAGGGTACTAATATCCACTGTCATGGTTACAAAGCTCTTTACTGGACTTCTTTTCCCTATTTGAATTGAAGGGTAATTCTCTCAATATAACCGATAGAATATCTAAAATATGGTCTGAGGTGTGAGTATTCTTCTCCAATAAAGACACAATGGATGACTGTTGGACCTGGACTCACCAGTCTACATAGGGTAGCTTGGCGCAGAGTAGGTAGGACTATTCCAAAGGCAATAGGTGTTAAGCTTGCGTAGCACCCTTACAGTAACACAGTGACCATCCACTCAAAAATGACACTACACCGAAATTTTATAAAAGTAGAAAAGTTTATCTTTTCCTCTTAAGGGTTACTTTCATTTATGTTTGTCTTTACAGTTCATAAAACCACATGTAATATTCCATGTATGAATCTCAACAACCATCCTACTATACTAGGAGTCATTTCTTATTCCTGTCATTGATCAATTGTCTAGTTGCAGGACAACAACATAACAAGACTTTTGGTTACATGTGTTTTTCAGCTCGAGAGGGTACTTGTGAATATTTGCACCCAAATCTTCTTAGCAATAATTCAACTGTGCCATAAACCATTCATTAGCTACGGTTCAGGTTATCAAAAGAATTTCTTTTATCTCTTAAACATATCACTCCTGTTTATAGCCGTATACTGTAACCATTCCATACAGCTAGCATATACACTGTTTATAAGTGAGATCCTGGTACCTGCATTTTTAACACTTATGTCGTATCTTTTTCCACATTAGATCAGTATAGTTTTAGCTAGTACATTAACTGTCCCTTGGTGTGCTGAAATCTCTTCAGAGGAAGAGGGGCAGTCTCCTCTGCCAGTTCTGCCAATAGTAATCTCTTCGCCCAATCCACTGTCTTTTGTCAAGGCCAGGAAGCCTCGTGTTTCAGCAGGCCCAGCAGAGGGTTCTATGGATTAAATTATCCCCCCTCCAGCCCCCACAGTTGAAACCCCTGCTCACGTTACCTTCGAACGCTGTTCTGCCCAACCCGGCCGGTGTCTGTTGGCTGGCAGGCCGGGATTTCCCACACGGGGTCTGAAGTCTGTCAGACGCTAGCTTGAGGAGGCGGAACCCGACCTTCCCTGGGAACTCCCAGTTGTCAATTTCCTACACCGCCCCTCACGCCGCAGGAAGAGCGGTCTCCTCCCTCGGCCGCCTCCAGTCACGCCTTACTTCCTCCCGCGCGCTCCTGCAAACAGCGCCGAGGCGGCCCTTCCTCGTCTTCCTTCCACCTCGCGAACAACACTCCGAGGCAGCTCACCACTCACAAGGCGTCCCTGCTTCCCGCACTGGCTACACCCACAGGGCTCGGCCGACGAGCGGCCCCGTTAACCACACACGCAATGGGGGGGGTCTGACAGGCAGCTGTGGCCGGCTCCGATCCGCGATCTCCACAGCCTAAAGGCAGCGGCACAACAGCAGCGCAAGGAGCCCGGGGAGGACCGGGGACCACAGTACAGAAAGCCAGTAGGTTCTTCTTCTGCAATGGGCTTGCCCAGGTGGCTTATCTGGTGACTTATCCCCTATAGGGAGAGGGCAGGACAGCAAGGCAAGAGTCTTGTTCTGCAAGTGTCTGACTTAAGTCAGGAAACAGTCTCGGACACCTTCACCTCAGTTCTCCACCAATGTTGTCCTGTCTGTTCTACCCAGGTCAGTCACACTCGGCTCCTGGGTTAAAGTAACTGATTAACAATGTCCTTGCTGGGCCAGATCAGTAAGGGAGGGACAGCATCCGGAGTGGGGGTCAGCGACCCCGAAAGGCAATCAGCTCCCCTCTCAGTGCTTAAACCTCCTCGCCCCACAAGCCTTTACTCCAACCAAGTCAGTCTCCTTTGTACATTCTAAAATGGCTGCCTAACATTCCGCCTTATATAGGCTGTCCCTAGAGAGTCCAGAGAGGTCCAGAAGATTCTGGAAGCCCTCATAATGTCGTATGGCCTTAGGTCCTGAGGTGGCAGCTATGGCAGTTACTAGCCACCATTTTGTCTGACTAAGCTTGCTCTCAAAAAAGGAGGGATTTCTAGGCCTATGAGGAACCATGGGGTCAAGGAGTACCTAACCCCCAGGTCAACACCTTAAAAATTCCAGTGTACATCAAAAAATAAAAGATTGAGGAGCAAAAAGGGGACAGAAATAAATAAATAAATAAATAGGAGGGACCACCCAAAGGGCTGACAGGTCTAACACGCGTCCCCCCCCAGCTGAAAGTGGGGAGAGCTACCCAACCCCTTGGGAGTCCTCATCACTAAGGCGGAAATACCTAGAGAGACCGTCTGCATTGGCGTGGTTCACTCCAGGCCGATGTTCCACCCGGAAGTCCATTCCCTGTAGAGAGATGGACCATCTCAACAGCTTGGGATTCTCCCCCTTCATTTGCATCAGCCAACGAAGGGGTCGGTGGTCAGTCTGAACCAGGAAGTGCGAACCAAACAGGTATGGCCGCAGCTTCTTCAGAACCCATACCACTGCAAAGGCTTCCCACTCTATTGCACTCCACTTCTGTTCCCGGGGAAGCAGTCTCCTAGACAGGAAGACAACAGGCTGTGATCCAGACCCTCTTCATTGAGTTGCGATAACACTGCCCCAATGCCATGCTCTGATGCGTCTGTCTGGACAATGAACTCCTTGGAGAAATCCGGGGCCCTCAGGACCGGTGCTGCACACATCGCTTGTTTCAGCTTCTCAAAGGCTTGCTGACAAGCCTCCGTCCAGACTACCCGTCGAGGTTGCTTCTTGGATGTGAGCTCAGTGAGGGGCGCCACAATAGTGCCATACCCCTTCACAAAGCGACGGTAGTAACCTGTGAGGCCCAGGAAAGCTCGGACCTCAGTTTGGGTCTTGGGGGCTCCCAGGCCATGATTGCCTCAATCTTTGCCTGGAGGGGCTGCACCGCTCCCCTACCCACCAAGTGGCCTAGGTACACAACCGACCCCTGCCCGATCTGACATTTGCTGGCCTGGATTGTCATGCCAGCACGTTTCAGGGCCTGGAGAACAGCTTGTAAGTGACACAAATGGTCCTCCCAACTGCTGCTGAAGACGGCAATGTCATCCAGATAAGCAGCGGAGAAAGCCTCCATTCCAGAGAGGACCTGGTTCACCAGCCGCTGAAAAGTGGCAGGGGCGTTCTTGAGCCCAAAGGGCATCACACAGAACTGGTAGTGTCCCTCAGGTGTGGAGAAGGCGGACCTTTCCTTTGCTCCATCTGTAAGGGAGATCTGCCAGTACCCTGAAGTAAGGTCAAAGGCACTCAGGTATTGGGCAGCTCCCAGCCGGTCAATAAGTTCATCCGCCCTTGGAATCGGATGTGCATCAGTCTTGGTCACCGAGTTCAGTCCCCGGTAATCCACACAGAACCTCAGTTCTGGAGTGGTGCCCGGTGGGGCAGCTTTTGGTACCAGAACCACCGGACTGGACATGGGGCTACTAGAAGGGTTCAATGACTCCTAGCTCCAGCATCTTGGTAACTTCTCCGTGGATGCTGGCCTTCACCTTGTCTGACAGCCGGTAGGTCTTAGACTTCACTGGTGGGCTGTCTCCTGTGTCCACATCATGGGTACACAGGTTGGTCCTTCCCGGGACAAGGGAGAACAACGATGAGTACTGCTCCAAGACCTGGCGACAGTCCTCTCGCTCCTCAGGAGTTAGGGATGGGGAGAGAATCACTCCCTCCACCGATCCATCCTTTTCCTGAGACGAAAAGAGATCAGGGAGAGGCTCGCTTCCCGCTTCCTCTGCTCCATCAGTCACCATCATCAAGATGACCTCGGGCCTCTCATGGTGGGGTTTGAGGCGATTGGCATGCAGCCCCCATAGGGGCTGTCGAGGAGTCTTAAGATCCACCAGGTAGGTGGCCTTACCCTTCTTCTCCATCACCTCGGCAGAGGGTTCTATGGATCAAATTATCCCCCCTCCAGCCCCCACAGTTGAAACCCCTGCTCACGTTACCTTCGAACGCTGTTCTGCCCAACCCGGCCGGTGTCTGATGGCTGGCAGGCCGGGATTTCCCACACGGGGTCTGAAGTCTGTCAGACGCTAGCTTGAGGAGGCGGAACCCGACCTTCCCTGGGAACTCCCAGTTGTCAATTTCCTACACCGCCCCTCACGCCGCAGGAAGAGCGGTCTCCTCCCTCGGCCGCCTCCAGTCACGCCTTACTTCCTCCCGCGCGCTCCTGCAGACAGCGCCGAGGCGGCCCTTCCTCGTCTTCCTTACACCTCGTGAACAACACTCCGAGGCAGCTCACCACTCACCAGGCGTCCCTGCTTCCCGCACTGGCTACACCCACAGGGCTCGGCCGACGAGCGGACCCGTTAACCACACACGCAATGGGGGGGGGGGGTCTGACAGGCGGCTGTGGCCGGCTCCGATCCGCGATCTCCACAGCCTAAAGGCAGCGGCACAACAGCAGCGCAAGGAGCCCAGGGAGGACCGGGGACCACAGTACAGAAAGCCGGTAGGTTCTTCTTCTGCAATGGGCTTGCCCAGGTGGCTTATCTGGTGACTTATCCCCTCTAGGGAGAGGGCAGAACAGCAAGGCAAGAGTTCTGCAAGTGTCTGACTTAAGTCAGGAAACCGTCTCGGACACCCTTACCTCAGTTCTCCACCAACGTTGTCCTGTCTGTTCTACCCAGGTCAGTCACACTCGGCTCCTGGGTTAAAGTAACTGATTAACAATGTCCTTGCTGGGCCAGGTCAGTAAGGGAGGGACAGCATCCGGAGTGGGGGTCAGCGACCCCGAAAGGCAATCAGCTCCCCTCTCAGTGCTCAAACCTCCTCGCCCCACAGCCTTTACTCCAACCAAGTCAGTCTCCTTTGTACATTCTAAAATGGCTGCCTAACATTCCGCCTTATATAGGCTGTCCCTAGAGAGTCCAGAGAGGTCCAGAAGGTTCTGGAAGCCCTCATAATGTCCTATGGCCTTAGGTCCCGAGGTGGCAGTTATGGCAGTTACTAGCCACCATTTTGTGTGACTAAGCTTGCTCTCAAACAAAAGAGGGATTTCTAGGCCTATGAGGAACCATGGGGTCAAGGAGTACCTAACCCCCAGGTCAACACCTTAAAATTCCAGTGGACATCAAAAAATAAAAAGATTGAGGAGCAAAAAGGGGACAAACATAAATAAATAAATAGGAGGGACCACCCAGAGGGCTGACAGGTCTAACAATGACTAAATATGCATCTTCAGATGCTTGCAGAGCCTCAAGCATATTCTGTCAGCTGATGTATTAACTGGAGGAATCAACAATCAATAAAGAGAGGCAGAAAGATTAACATGATCTGAGGTTGTAAGGCTGGGTGTACTGGAGGACATAGCCATATATTGTTTTTTGCTGCTTGGAAGGTTCGGGCTGTGCTTCCACACTCCCATCCAATACCAGGGACACTGGTTTCAGTAGTGTGATCTCAGAAAAAGTATAGTCCAAAACTAATGAGGGCTGAGAGGCCAGGGGGACTGATGAAACCTCAATACAAATTCCCCCTGGCATTGTGCATAAAAAAAGACCGCTCACCTGAACAACTGTTCGCTGTCATGGCAGAAGATGCCACTTGCATTTGCTAGTGTATCTGAGTGGGAGAGCCCCACTGATCCTTGACATGTACAGTGAGAGGGATGACCTCACCCTTTGACTCTCCTATGTGATTTGACTGAGCAATTTCACTAATAGTTTTTGAAAGAATGCTGGTATTTTACCACCATCTTTAACTATAAATAAATGGGGAGCTCTATTGCTCAGTGGGTTAGTTTTAGTCTTTTGACACAGTCTTCTGATCAGTGTTCATCCTGTTCTCAGCTTTTTTGTCGTCATCTTTCTGGTTATGTGGGCGAAGGATGGTTAAATTGGAGTGGAGTCAAAGAAAAACGCTCAACACAGTGCCACTCTTAGGGGAGCACAGCTCGGGGGAGGAGAATGAGCGCTGGCTGCAGCACATGTACCAGGGCCGCTTCAGTGGGCTCTGTGGGGCCGCGGGGGACACTGCAGGCAAGAACTCCTGTGAAGCTGTAATGGTGGCTAGCGGCTTTCTAGTTGCAAGGCCAAGGTCAGAAAATCACAGGACCACAGAGAACAGACGTCTTACACCTCAAGGCTCACACTCTTATTCCTGCAATATTCCAACTTAGAATCTTACAGAAGGTATGTGGGAGAGGTGTGGCGCCGCGGCCAGGGCGACTGCCACTGGAATCTGGGGACCACGGTTCGATCCCCGGCTCCGGCGGCAGGTTAGCCCAGCACCATGTGACTCTGGGCAATAGCTCGCTTAATCTTCCCGACGGCCCCCAGCGCTTAGAGACCCTACGGGTGATTGTGCGCTTTACAAATGTGGACTTTACTTTACTCCACGCCCCTCGATCGGCGTCTAAGGGAAGGCGCAAGCAGATGTGTGAAATGGAATTTCCATTGAATAGTACCCTTTTGAAGACTAAGTTTACGATGTTGAGCTTGCTCGCGTTGGCTCAAAGGTTGTTTAGTTTCATGGTGTTGAGAAGAATGGATTTTGCTTCTAAGAAATACAGAAGAAAATGGAAGCTCCAAATACCTTACCAATGCCCTACTTTTAATTTGGAATCCACAGGTCCTCATGTACTGTACCACGTACAATACAGCACACGTGTGCCGAAAATCACAACATTCTAAAATGATGTAGGATAAGGGCGAGTTAGATACACTGAAGCAGAACTTTACATGTGTGGCCCTGTAGACTGTAGGTCTCACTCTAGTAACACAGGTAAAACGGCATGTTCACTCTGCTGATCACTATTACAAAAACAATGTTGCCACCACTGCACGTACACCACTGCACTTACACTACTTAACTCCTGATAAGGGCAGTACTTCTTTAAAATACAAGGGTCACGCTTCGTGAACCCCTCGGTGTAACAAGATTGCAAGCCGTGTGACAGGTCTAGGTCAAGGCACACATGCATAATCCGTGTTTGCCCAAGATGAACAATCGGCACCAAGAATCCAGAAATCGCTGCAGCTGGGGCATTCAATCCAGGGGTGCACATTCATCATGCTGGGGACTTTCTCCTCTCACCAATAGCACTTTAAATTTAAAAAAATGCATTTCTCAGGACTACATTGAGAGGCGATGGTGAGGGAGATGAAGAAGAGAAAAAAGGTGTAGTATTCCGAACACCAAAAAAGGAAAATATAAAACTAATTGAGGATTCCAATATTCTTGTAGCCAAATGAAAAAATGGGTTTTCAATTTCAACTTTATGGAAATCTCAGAGAACAGCAATAAAGCTGTTTGACAGTACTTTTTATTTTTTTTATGGATGAATGGATCTTCATTGCATGAAAATATTATAATGTTCCTTACAATAATAAAATACAACAAAGACATAATTTGAGAAAAATCACAAATGATGTAAAACTTAAATAAAATTCACATTTCCTTAAGGCAATGGCAGGTAACATCTAAAACCATGGTCCATTTTCTAATAAATTGGCAGTCTTTTGTGAAAAATCAATATGCAACAGCTACAATTGATGAAAAAAAATGCATTTTTCAGATATTTCTTCCTCCAATGTAATAAACTAGGACACAAACAGATTAAGTGCTCAATTGACTCCCCTTTCAGTTACATAGGCGACAAACCTTGGAGGGTGAACAGTAAGTGTTCCATGACCCTTTGATAGAGAAATCAGAATCAACATAAAACAGAATCTCAAATATTTTAATTTACATCTTGAATCCAGGTTATGACCCAAGTATTCTCACACTCTGGGAGAAAACAGCTGTGTCCTGGGTGAGGAGTATCTCCCCTTCAATCTGTTCCCAGAGCTTCTCTTTGTCTGCATGCCACCAGGCCTCATTGAGGTACAGGGAAAGGGGGCCACATGACCCCCCCCCCCTCCGTTTTTTAGGTCTTGCGCCTAGCGTTGCAGTTGTACGGGGTTTAGAAAAGCTACCCACACCTCGTGCCTGTGGTTTTGCTTTACCCGTATGGCATTGGCTTGCGCGTTTTTAATAATAAAAAAAACGGCACGCAATTGGGCAAAGGCGGGACAATGTCCCGCCTTTGAAATGCCCATTCCCAACAGTGGCTAGCACGCACAGCAGCATGCGTTCGCCTTGCTGTCGCGCTCCCTCCACCCACTGCTCTGTGATGCGCGCGCACCACTAGTTGTTGACAATAGCGCTCGCAACACGATCGCTTAATCGCAGCACCCGCGCTTTACTTTTAACATTAAAAGTAAAGCGTGGGTGCAGCAATTCTACCAAAATTAAAGAAATCGGGGGTTTTTTCTATTTCTTTAGGTATAATTGCGGCACCCGCGCTTTACTTTTAATGTTAAAAGTAAAGCGCGGGCGCCACGATTAAGCGATCGCGATCGCTATTGTCATATGAGCTCAAATAGCCCAACATGGAAAGTGCTGTTGAGGGAAAAGCCTACACGGGTGGTAGGCATTATACATCACATGGCGCCACTTGGTAGCTAGGTTCATCACACGGCTCTTTTCAATTAATTTTTCTGCAAATGAGCATATTATTTCATTCCTACCAGTCAGGAGAACATTTTGAAGGCTGGCAGACGGACTCCAGTGAGTAGACGGTGGTAGCTGTGGATGAAGAGTTCTGACTCGCTCCACAGAAATGAGGGTGGCAGGGCAGTTTAGCAGAAACTAAAATAAAAATAAAAAACATATGCTGCAGTGCCAGGATAGAATGCAAGGACGGTGGCGGGAGGCAGATAGGAGGATCAAGAGGTGAGCATTGCGAGCTTCCAAGTGCCCGGTACCGTGCCCGCAGTCACCTGAGGAGTGGTAAAGGCGGGTGCTGTCGGAAACATCGCATCCACTACCTCCATTACCTGTGCCTTACAGTGCCCAAAGTCAAGGCTAGCGGATGTCATTACGCAACTGTGTGTTTGCGAGTGTCCCTACAGAGAACCCCATCAATCTGCAAGGAATAATTTAATCCTAGCCCGGCTGTGATTTCAGACATGTTCTTTCCCACTTAAGCCACCCCCTGCGAACACGGACTACATATGTGAAATAAGACCTGTCTTTGCATCACGTAACTTAGACTATGAAAGGCAGATACAGCAATAGGTACATAGTGCAAAATTCATGAAAAGAACACTCACAGGTTCAAAGTATAACCTTTATGTTCTAACTTCTACTTTTATCTGCATGGTGCAGCCAACAGTTAAACATCTTTTCCATTCATTGTGAGCAAGGATGTGTTTTTCGTGCACCTTAAGCAACCTCTGTTGAGCCACCAACTCTCTGTGTGCGGGCCGACACTCGATTTCCTTTTGGGTTCACTGTGTGTCTTGCAGTGTCACAGTCTCCTTTCTATAGCCCCAAGTTTTGGCCCAGCTCAGCCGAAGCCTCCCTGTGTGATCCACAGGTGCATCTTTGTATGTAGGCCTCCGGCACGGATAAAGTTAGGAACACCTTGGGGCCCCCACTGACTCTGGCAGCAAACTTCAAAAGACGTTCTTAAGTGCTCCCAACTCTGCCCCTCCTCCAAACCCAGCTGCGTGCCTTTCTTTCTTTGTTCTGCAGTGCAGTCAAAACAAATGAAATAGGTCTCGCATTATTAAAGTTTGAGCTATTGGCATTAGTAAATAATGCAACACCAATAGCTCAAACTTTAATAATGCGAGACCTATTGCATTGCAAATGCTTGTTACTATTGTCTGGCCACAGGTAATGGGGTTCCCGGGGCTGTAATTTGCTCGAGGAAGGGGGGCCCACACCTTGAACACCTTGTTTTATTGAAATAAATATGACTTGGCTACAAGGCCCATCCTGGGGGTCATATTAATAAAATGTGGCTGTGAAAAAAAAAAAATCTTTTTATTTTGGCCCCAGATTGGATCCGCATTAGATTACTCGCTGCCCCCCAACCGTCGCAAGTGCTGGAGTGAAGAGTATCTTTACACTACAATATATTTTGTAGAAGGCTGGCCTAGTATATGGTGCTCACTTATGTAAGTGTATTTTTGAAAGACAAGGGAAACCCAGCGGGTAGCCAAGAACCATGGGTATAACTGCGTTATAGAAACAAGGGTTCCTAGCTTATTTAAATTATTCACAATACAGTATAGCACACAATAGACTACTATACGATAACTTTCCCCTGCCCAGCCGGAAATTTATTTTTTCAATCAATGTCAATTTCAGCACAATATTTTTCAGACAGATAGTATGACACAAGCCTGTGCCGTACTTAGAAAGGGGAGAAGATGGAGAAAAGTGAAAGGGGTGTTTTCAGGCAAGGAAAAAGGAGCAAAACAGGGCACTTATAATTGAAAAGAAATAGTGACAGTGTCGCCTGGAGTGAAACAAACAATATCAAATTTTGAAATGCTACATGTATGTACACTCATAGGTGTCGACGTTTCGATCCCTGCGCTCAATTAGTTAATTGGGATCATCATCAGGACTTAAAAATTAGGGTTGCCTGAATATAACAAAGCCTCTATGTTTTTGAGGTATTGAGTAAGGCGTCAGACTTGCTATGGGCGCCCAGGGGTAGCGTCCAGGGATACAATGCTGGTCCTGGTTGAGGGGTTTAGATATTTCCCATCGTGGTTTTAAGCCGGGCCATTGTGAGCTCGTTTTAATACGTATATGTTTCCAATTGAATCTTGGGGCGAGGTGGCTCTATTACTGAGAGCGCCGATTTTGGCGTGCTTATTTAGCGTTCTTGAATGGTACACTGAGGGCTCGATGGCCACTGGTAAATGATGAATAGTTGTGCACTCAATACTCGATCAATGTCGTCAATGTTGCACGAGTAAGGATTGAACTCGCGTCTGGCCGGGATGCTTCGTGTAACCGGCATTGACACGAAGCATCCCGGCCAGACGCGAGTTCAATCCTTACTCGTGCAACATTGACGACATTGATCGAGTATTGAGTGCACAACTATTCATCATTTACCAGTGGCCATCGAGCCCTCAGTGTACCATTCAAGAACGCTAAATAAGCACGCCAAAATCGGCGCTCTCAGTAATAGAGCCATCTCGCCCCAAGATTCAATTGGAAACATATACGTATTAAAACGAGCTCACAATGGCCCGGCTTAAAACCACGATGGGAAATATCTAAACCCCTCAACCAGGACCAGCATTGTATCCCTGGACGCTACCCCTGGGCGCCCATAGCAAGTCTGACGCCTTACTCAATACCTCAAAAACATAGAGGCTTTGTTATATTCAGGCAACCCTAATTTTTAAGTCCTGATGATGATCCCAATTAACTAATTGAGCGAAGGGATCGAAACGTCGACACCTATGAGTGTACATACATGTAGCATTTCAAAATTTGATATTGTTTGTTTCACTCCAGGCGACACTGTCACTATTTCTTTTCAATTATAAGTGCCCTGTTTTGCTCCTTTTTCCTTGCCTGAAAACACCCCTTTCACTTTTCTCCATCTTCTCCCCTTTCTAAGTACGGCACAGGCTTGTGTCATACTATCTGTCTGAAAAATATTGTGTTGAAATTGACATTGATTGAAAAAATAAATTTCCTGCCCGGCTGGGCAGGGGAAAGTTATCGTATAGTAGTCTATAGTGTGCTATACTGTATTGTGAATAATTTAAATAAGCTAGGAACCCTTGTTTCTATAACGCACTTATGTAAGTGTAGCACCCTACACTAATCCAGACAACCCTCATGGTGATTTTAGTGTTCTTAGACAACCGTAGAAAGTTCTCCAAGTGGTAGCTGTAGAGAGCAGCCTTCAGGCTTACTCCAGAAGGAGTGTAAAGCAGCTTGTTTTACCAGATTATTGGTATAGATTAAGTGAAAAAGAACCACACAGTGTATTTATAAAAATATGTATTTATCATAAGATACTCACTAACACATACAAATATCTCCTACCTGGAGATATACACAATGCACACAATACGCAAATAAAACAGGTAAGTAGCACGAATACACAGTGGTCACCGTGGAGGGGGGGTAGAAGAGGGGACGACAAAACATATACTAAAATAAAGGGATGCAACTCGAGTCAAGACTGTACCCAGAGGAGATGAGGAGATAGAAATGCTGGGGATCCCAAGAACCACCCGAGGTAAGTAACCAGAACACCACGGAGGCCGTGTGCAGAGTGGGAACATCACCACGGGTTCAAGTCAATGGGTACGTATCGGTTGCAATTTTAAAGAAAGACCCTTGCCAGTGGACCCTGAAGAAACCCAGTGGAAGACAGAAGGTTGGAGAGCCACCCCACCCATTGATACTCTGGGAACCAGGATACCTACACCAGAGAAGCCAGGTGCATCGGTGCGAAGTGGCGTTGGAAACCGCCATCAAACTCAATGAAGGACTTCAGGAAGATGTCGCAGGTGAAGAAGGTGAAATTGTCCAGTGCAAACCAAAGGTGGGTTCAAGATGAGAAGTACCTGCAAGCAGAGGGGGCACAGTCTATGCCACTCAGGGGGTGGCCAGGAGGCACGGAAGACGAATGCCCACCGATGTCGGGTATTGCATGAGAGTGGACTGTGACCTTGGAGTTGCAGCAGTGTGGACTAGGAGCCATTCACGAGCTGTCCCACATTGGATGTCAAGAGTTGAGGGGTCAGTGTCCGTCGGGAACACCAACAAGCCTTGGCAACTGCAACCAACGTGGAAAGCGAAAAGGTGCAATGTAGAGACCAGCAAGGTCCAGGTGACTCACCATAAACAGGGGGGGTCAGAGTCGGTCCTGCGCAATGAGGGGAGCCCACTAGAAGCAAAGAAGACCCTCAAGATGACCCACAGGCACTGGAGTCGAGAGACAACCTCTAACAGCTCACCAAAGACGCAGGCCCACGGTGCAAGAGATGCAGTTAGGACAAAGATCCTGGTCACAGGAGATGCTTGAAGCAGAGGCTACTTGGAGCCCAAAGATCTGTGAAAGAGAGCAAACTAACAGCAAGTTGACGCGGTGCACAGGGGTTCGCTTCCTGCAGCTCCGACGAGGGATCCTGGCCTAAAACTCAGGGAAAATACAGTGCAGGCCTCGAGGGAAGTAAAGAACCACCACCTGTGTTTCTGAGCCTTTCGGAGTCCGTGGTAGCCCAGGGTCAGCAGACCAGTCAGTTTCATTGCGGTGCATGCAGAAGCAAGGAAGTCACTACTTCACTTCAAGGGAGATTCCTTTAGGTGCCTTGGATGTCCACAGGCCTTGGAAAGATCCTGTATGGAGCAGAGGCACAGACTAGCAAGACAACGAGACCAGGCACAGCAGGAGTCTTCCCAGTTGCAGTCTCGGTGCCCAGAGCAGAGTCCAGAGTGCCCAGATGGTTGAAGAAGTAGTGTCTTGATATGAATCTTGTCCTACAACGAATCTAGGGACCCACCCACAGGTAAGCCCTTAAGTCCCCTAAGAAAAGGGTCAAGACGATGCAGGGGTCCCTCCTAAAGGAGGGGTCGGACAGTGAGGAGGATACTCTCATGTCCTTTGTCCAGATTCGCACCAGAGCAGGAGCCAACGGCTCCCTGAGCTGGTTTGAACTGGAGTATGCAAGTAAGGCACTAAATAAGCCCTTTAAGCAGACTGAGTGGCGCTGGCAAGCGCTCCCACCCAGCCCCAATGCCTAAACCCCATCTGGGAGGTGGTCACACCTCCCCATGACAGGATACCTATTGTCTTTCCCTGTACAAGCTTGACTCAGCAGCAGAAGGGCAGAAACATACCTCTGGATGGCAGCAGCTCTAGCTTGCTGTCCGGTTCTGGAAGACTGGTACCGGGAGCACTGAGGGCCTCCCGGAGGAACTTTACAGTGTATGGAATCATACCTACCACACTGTTTACGGTGTGGGGGTAGGAGTCCTACATGTTTGATACCAAACATGACAGGGTTCGTTACAGCTAGTTTAGAGATGGGCATCACACATTAACACATGGCCACCAAATGGCTGATGCACCTACAACCCAAGAGAATGGACGCCGAAGGTTGTAGGGATGTTCTGCTCATGCAGAGGCACCTTCACACTTAAAACCGAGCATCCTGCCTTCAGGATTGAACGGCCTGTCTTAGAGGTGACAGGTTTTAAGTGCAGTGTCCTCAGATATAAGAAACTTGTATCTGTCGTAAATGAGTTTTTTTTATATCGGTCATAAGTGAATTTTTGTGTTTTTATAAACTTGTTTAGAAACCTTAGGTCTAATATTGGCCGTAATGTACCGTCCACTTTTGGAATTAGGAAATATGTTTAATATACTCTGTTATTCCTTTCTCAGTGTTGTACGTGCTCTATTGCATGTTTACCCTGAAGCTCCTGCACCTCTTTGACTAGATTACATAATTTCATACATAGGATGCCAGATCCGTATGTGCGCCCGAGGCCCGCGATAAAAAAATACATGTATTTTTTTCTTTTTAATAGTGCCTAGACGAGGCTGGCCTGCTTATCTTATGGAATATTTACATGGTAGTTACATTCTAGAACCGGAGCTATGGACCCATCCCCCCGTGTCTGTTTCCAAAGCTTGTGTTACCAGAGCCGATTTTTTTATAGCGCCTTACTGAGGTTGGCGCGCTTATAATATGGAATATTTAAGTTATAGTTCGACCCCACCGCCCCAAGCGCTGGACCCGTTGCCGCTTGTGTATGAGCGAGGCTTGTGTTTTCAAGAGCCAAACCTATTTGTACACTGCCTTTGGAAGTTGTTGTGCTTATATTATGGAATATTTCAATTATAGCTGGGCCCTAGGACCGGAGTCTTGGACTCCAGGATCCTATGTATGTCAGAGTTCTATGTACACAAGAGCCGCACAAACATGACACTTTTCTGCACCATTATTGGTTTTCTGATGTTATTCAATATATAAAATACATGTTCTTACCAGAACTGCAGGGCTTTTAACGCCCTGTGGAGGTCTGTATTGTTACATTATAAAACATTTTTACATTATAGTAACTCGCTATAAGTCGAGCTTTGGACCACAGCCATGTGTGCATCTGTCCGTTGCCTTTGTTTACTAGCGCCCAGAAAACATGGCTCTACATAGCGCCTTGTTCAAGTTGGTGAATTTATTTTACTGAATGTTGAAATTATAATTTCATAAAGTGCGACGTGTGCGCTGTCATTGTGGTGTGTATGCTTATATCACCGGTCTTTCCTAAAGTAGTCCACATAATAAGTCTAGTGACGAAGAAGTGTTTCTCTCTAAAAATAACATCATTACATCAATTTTAATGTGTTTTGTGCTTGGAAGTTCTCCTAAAAAGTCTGTCTCTCAATAAACGGAAGTAGATCGTTTGAGCATCTTAATTGTTTTGTTTTTGTTCATAAATTGTGCACCTTTATACATTGTAGATTTATTCATTTTTATTTTGTGTAACAATTTGCATGATTCACTTCTAAAATACAACTATAATCATGATACATGCTTGTATTACAAATAATTATGATTTCTGCGACGGTGCAAGGGTGCTTGTGGTGGAGTAGGTGTGCGCGTACAGTCAGCGTCTCTGAACCTTCGGACTGACAAGGTGAGAGATTCGAGGACATAAAGAGTGAAAAGAAATTTCATGTTTATAGCGCAGGGTCTCAAGGACTTGTTAAGTGATGTTTGGCCGCAGAAGGGAATCAAGACGTGTTGTATAGAAACGCACAAAAGTTTGCCCAAGTGACCAATGTAAAACCAGGCTTGTTGGCTTTGCCAAGTCTCGTTTCTGACGCTATCGTTAACATTAATCTAAGCCCTTCCATTTCCGTTTCATGTTAAACATGGTTGTTCTGTGATTGGATACTCCGACCTAGACTCTGTCACTGCAAGTGTTCGACATTGTGGAATTAACTGCAGGCAAGTTTGGGATGGCTGTAAACCACAAATGTGATTGGAGGTCCTTTGTATTTGAATGATTTGTTGCTTTTCCTGGAGTGTATTGCAGTTCTTTCTCGCTTTCTTTGATCTCCTCCCCCACACAAAGGCTCTTGGAGAGAGGAGGAAGAACATATTTCAGCCCGACTACAAATCAGCCTAGTTTCCTCAGAAACCACAGCTGCTGATAGAGCAGAAAAGAGGTCATACTGGCCCTCTAACACGCACAGATGTACATTTCTAAATCCATAAAAAAGCTGGCAAAGGATTGCGTGTTGGAGCAAAAACAAAAATATATATATTTTTTTTTTTAAAAAGCCTATCCGACCACCTATCTCCTCACAGCTGTTGCTGTATTTGAATTAGCTATGTGCCATTAATTAGATGCGCTTCTTTCCACCTTCCTTCCTAAGAGGTCCATCCTCTTGCTTTTCTTGTCAGGAGGTGGTCCCACTGTAGTTAGTAAGTTTGCTCTTTTTCTTGCTGTTGAGGCAATGATAGAGTCAGCTGGCACTGATCCCCTGATGTATATAGGGTCTTTAGAGGAGTGTTTATACTTCTTTTCTGCCCTTGGTATTATAGCATTACATGTAGCAGGCTCTTTGAATGCCTCTTTCCCCTGGTCTAATACACATGGCAGCATTGGGAGGAATGGATTTCTAGATTGTGTAGGCATCAGTGTCTCCAATAAAAAGCATGATTTTGGTTTTTCTTCTTCTAGATGAACGCCATAAGTTTCTGCAGTTGATTGTACATGTCAATGTCATCTGGGGGTGATGGCCTAGAAGGATATGATTCCACAGTCTCCTCAGGTGATTCAGCATCGAGATTGTGCCATTGGAGGTCTTGATTCTCTGAAGTCGCCGATTCTGCATATGTTTGTTAGTCTTCCACAACGTCTTCCCTGAAGAAGGATTCTTCTTCAACCGGTTTGGGGGTTGTTGGCGGAATTGGTTCTTCGACTACTTTTTCGCCTTCCGTATTTTTTGTTTTCGGCGGTATCTTGAATAGTTTCAAACTTTCGTCTAAGTCTTTTTTCCGTTGCAAGATATTAGCCATTTTGGCTTCGAGACTCTTTCTCTCTATCTCCGATGCGTCTGTTTCGGCGTCGGGATTTTCGGCTTTCCGTTTTTTGGCTGAAAACGCCAATCAGGTCGTTGACGTTTGTTTGGGTCTCTCTTATTTCGACGCTGAGGCGTCCTTTTCCAGACTGTCTTTCAACCTTTTTGTCTTTGAGGACCTTTGCCGTTTCGGAGTCCTTATCCAAGGATCCTACGGTGTATTTTTGTTTGAATGCAGCTGTGGTCGCTGAATGATTAAGCGCAGAGGATCACTTAGGAGGTCTGGAGTCTGTTTTTCGAGACTGTTCTAGTTTTTTCAAGGTCTACGACTCTCTTACCTCCTTCGAAGTTTTCTTCTCGACCTCCACGACCAAAACATCTGTCCCCGTGGCCTTCTGGCCCTTCGGTGACATTATCTTCCTCCTCACTGGAGAGGCCCAGGTCTCGCAGCGATGGCGGTGGTCCTTGGCCTTGCATGCTGCAGTTGGCTCGTCGCTGCCTTTCTCTCATCCTCAACGTCTTGGGGGTGAAGACGGAGCAGGCATTACAGTCGTCGCTCTGATGATCCAGCGACAGGCACAGGTTGCAGACCGGGTGCTGATCCTTCTGAACGTACTTGTGGTGACAGTTCTTACAAAACTTGAATGGTGTCTAGTCCATTACAGCGCACAGGGAATATCCTGTGTGCGCATTCTCTGATCGTCAAAGATCTTGGTTTTACTCCCTACGTTCAACTGCTGTCGTCTTTGATTGAAAGTTGAAGACACCATCCTACCGATGTTTCTTTTGTTTTTCCTTGATTCTTCTCTCCAATCTTGGGAGCTCCTTCCGTATCGATCCAGACCCAACAGCGGACAAAAGAGAATCTGAAATAGCTACCAGAGGTCCCCTTGTTAGGAACTGCACACCCCTTTGTAGCATAGTTCTACTGGAGCCTCATGTGCAGGACCTGGTTTAAATAACGGCTCCTGGTCCCCCCCTTCTTTCTTTGAAGCTTCCGGAGGAAGCGCGTTATCGTTGCCAAATAGTACTACGTCGACGCCCACCAACAACGGAAAAAAAGGAGAAGAAATACTACAATTCCTGACCCAATCCCTAGATGGTGGAATAAAGCAGAGCATAGTGAATCCAGAATAGATTTATGCTGCAAAACAGAACACAAGGCAAAAAGTGGGGATAAAAATACCAGAATGTACACCTATGGTCTCTGACATGTGTGTATGAGCAAATAAGTAGTGCCTCTCTCAAACAAAATACTACAAGTAAAAAATAGCTGGGGAAGACATCCCTTAAGGATAAGAACCCTCACTCACCCGAAGGTGACATTCTTCATCATATGGGTCCTCCTTACCAGTGTAGAAAACCTAGTCACCACTGGGAGCTACTACTTTGGTGTTTAAAGAAGGAGCTCAGAGATGTTTTTGGTAAGGGACAGGATGGTAATCCCATATGTGAGATGATGGATGTAGTGAGTAATGGGGATAACCATACAGAATGATCCTACCTTCCTACATATAAATATTTTACTTTTTCAGAAGAGGCGAATTATTAGCAAACCAGACAGTTTCAATGGAAAGATAATCCTAACTGTAAGTACTCAGCGGCGTCTCAATGGGCGATATAATATATACACACAAACATACAAACACATCTGCATACACACACACTGAAAAAACAAAGGTTGAAGTAACGTTATAGTTTGGTGAATATCAGTGACCACTAAAGTTTTGAACTAAAAAAAAACCAAACCATATTGATTAGTTATAGTTAGCAGAGCAAACTATAACTTGCGTTCCCTCCGCCATTCACGGCTTATGACCTCATATTAAAATCACTCATGAAATTATGTTCTATTACAAGATCAATAATGACATTCAAATTACATAATTGATGACATCACTGATGATATCATTTAAGGACTGTGCTAGTTTTTTTAGTTTACATAGATGCGGGTAACTACCATAGTACTTTTCTACCAAATTTTGTACTGCATGGGTACAGCTAATAGGTGTAAGTGTTTAGAAAACGCAAGTGCTCTTAATGAATCATGTAGAGGAATTGAACACGTTATAAATCTTTGTATTGAAAAGTAACTGTGTGTAGGGGACACTGGACGATTTGTGTTCACTATGTTCCACACAAGTTTTTTTTGGTACTGCAGAAAAAGTTTCCAGCAGTGCAAAGATTCTTTGCACTACATACTAAGTATTGAATTAAAAAAATGCTCCTACCAAGCGACAGCAACCTGTTTTCCCTGCCCGTGCAGGCAGCTAAACACTCATGTACCAAGGATGGGCTCCACAGGACATAGCTACTGTTTCAGCCCCGAGGGTGCGCTCCCAGGGACCTTAGGGGGTGGGGTGGTGTGGCCCCTCCTCATTTTGCTTAATTTCAGCACCAGGGGTTTGCTCCTCGAGGCACTTGGAGGCTCGGGGAGGGGAGCCACCTAGCCTTTATGAATACAGCCCCCTGGACAAACTGTGAATGCTGCGCGGCTGCAATTTTTGATTTTGTGGGATAGCAGCGTTTATTTTTGGGGGGGGGAAGCGTCCTCTCTAGGCCCATCCCATGGAGCCTAGAGGGTCCGCATATCCCTACCCTTCCCCCTTATACTACTTTTTTTTCTTGATTTCAGGAAATAGAATTAAGTTCCAACTCATGTAGAGACTGCCAGCAACATTTTTCACATGTTGCTGACAGCCAATCAGAAAGCTTACTCCCGCAGGTGTCTAACTCCCGTGGGAGAGAGAGAGGCCAAAGGCAAATAAAGCTGCCTCGGTCAAACAGAATGCTCATTTTCTAAATTAGCACTTCAGCAAGAGTCTCCCGAGACTCTCATGGACTCAACCGTCAAAATATACAAATATTTTTTAACCTTAATTTCTCAAAAACTACTGAATGGATTTACACCAAATCACAAAAAGCACAATCTGTAGACCACGATCTAGCTTCTTGCCAAATTTGGTGCAATTCCGTTTTTTTGCAGTAGCCTTACCTAAAGAAGTCTATGAAGAATGCAGGGGAAATCTGCATTTTGGCCCCAGCTAAACAGATCATCTCGAAACTAGTCACCTTTTTAAAAGGTTTCGTGGAGATTCATCAAACAGTGCCAAAGTTATTAGCAGCACAAAAATACTTTTCCAATGGAACAGCTGACCTACTTAGAACTACCTAATGTCAACCGCCATTAGGAATATAAATCAATTAAAATATATATATATATATATATATATATATATATATATATATATATATATATATATATATATATATATATATGTCTTTCAACAGTTCCCCAGATATAAGGCCGCACTCCAGATCAGGTAAGTGAACACACTTTATTTAACAAAACAGGCTGCTTCTCGTCCCGGATGCTTTTCCCCAAGGCCTGACGCGTTTCTGGGGTCTTCTCCCCCTCATCAGAGGCCAAACATGAGCTGCCGATAATTGCGTGCCTCTGCATCGGTCCCCTGCACGCTAATTAGATGACTGTGGTTTCCGGTTCACCACTTAAATTGTTCCAGTTCCGAAATGCATGCTGGGACCTGCAGTACCATTTTGCACCTTTTATCCCTCCAGTGGGTCCGGAGCTCATGCTTTTGTTAAAGGGATCCTTTTCTCAGCCCTCCATTGGGCCCCCGGACGAGGCTCAGCCTGTCACAATCAAGGTTCCTAATCCGCCGATCGCGAAGGACATGCTTCCCCTCACGCAGACCCAGCATCTTCCATTGGCGGTGCGTCGCCTCCACGGCCTGGAAACGCCGTGATTAATGTCTTTCAACAGTTCCCCAGATATAAGGCCGCACTCCAGATCAGGTAAGTGAACACACTTTATTTAACAAAACAGGCTGCTTCTCGTCCCGGATGCTTTTCCCCAAGGCCTGACGCGTTTCTGGGGTCTTCTCCCCCTCATCAGAGGCCAAACATGAGCTGCCGATAATTGCGTGCCTCTGCATCGGTCCCCTGCACGCTAATTAGATGACTGTGGTTTCCGGTTCACCACTTAAATTGTTCCAGTTCCGAAATGCATGCTGGGACCTGCAGTACCATTTTGCACCTTTTATCCCTCCAGTGGGTCCGGAGCTCATGCTTTTGTTAAAGGGATCCTTTTCTCAGCCCTCCATTGGGCCCCCGGACGAGGCTCAGCCTGTCACAATCAAGGTTCCTAATCCGCCGATCGCGAAGGACATGCTTCCCCTCACGCAGACCCAGCATCTTCCATTGGCGGTGCGTCGCCTCCACGGCCTGGAAACGCCGTGATTAATGTCTTTCAACAGTTCCCCAGATATAAGGCCGCACTCCAGATCAGGTAAGTGAACACACTTTATTTAACAAAACAGGCTGCTTCTCGTCCCGGATGCTTTTCCCCAAGGCCTGACGCGTTTCTGGGGTCTTCTCCCCCTCATCAGAGGCCAAACATGAGCTGCCGATAATTGCGTGCCTCTGCATCGGTCCCCTGCACGCTAATTAGATGACTGTGGTTTCCGGTTCACCACTTAAATTGTTCCAGTTCCGAAATGCATGCTGGGACCTGCAGTACCATTTTGCACCTTTTATCCCTCCAGTGGGTCCGGAGCTCATGCTTTTGTTAAAGGGATCCTTTTCTCAGCCCTCCATTGGGCCCCCGGACGAGGCTCAGCCTGTCACAATCAAGGTTCCTAATCCGTCGATCGCGAAGGACATGCTTCCCCTCACGCAGACCCAGTATCTTCCATTGGCGGTGCGTCGCCTCCACGGCCTGGAAACGCCGTGATTAATGTCTTTCAACAGTTCCCCAGATATAAGGCCGCACTCCAGATCAGGTAAGTGAACACACTTTATTTAACAAAACAGGCTGCTTCTCGTCCCGGATGCTTTTCCCCAAGGCCTGACGCGTTTCTGGGGTCTTCTCCCCCTCATCAGAGGCCAAACATGAGCTGCCGATAATTGCGTGCCTCTGCATCGGTCCCCTGCACGCTAATTAGATGACTGTGGTTTCCGGTTCACCACTTAAATTGTTCCAGTTCCGAAATGCATGCTGGGACCTGCAGTACCATTTTGCACCTTTTATCCCTCCAGTGGGTCCGGAGCTCATGCTTTTGTTAAAGGGATCCTTTTCTCAGCCCTCCATTGGGCCCCCGGACGAGGCTCAGCCTGTCACAATCAAGGTTCCTAATCCGCCGATCGCGAAGGACATGCTTCCCCTCACGCAGACCCAGCATCTTCCATTGGCGGTGCGTCGCCTCCACGGCCTGGAAACGCCGTGATTAATGTCTTTCAACAGTTCCCCAGATATAAGGCCGCACTCCAGATCAGGTAAGTGAACACACTTTATTTAACAAAACAGGCTGCTTCTCGTCCCGGATGCTTTTCCCCAAGGCCTGACGCGTTTCTGGGGTCTTCTCCCCCTCATCAGAGGCCAAACATGAGCTGCCGATAATTGCGTGCCTCTGCATCGGTCCCCTGCACGCTAATTAGATGACTGTGGTTTCCGGTTCACCACTTAAATTGTTCCAGTTCCGAAATGCATGCTGGGACCTGCAGTACCATTTTGCACCTTTTATCCCTCCAGTGGGTCCGGAGCTCATGCTTTTGTTAAAGGGATCCTTTTCTCAGCCCTCCATTGGGCCCCCGGACGAGGCTCAGCCTGTCACAATCAAGGTTCCTAATCCGTCGATCGCGAAGGACATGCTTCCCCTCACGCAGACCCAGCATCTTCCATTGGCGGTGCGTCGCCTCCACGGCCTGGAAACGCCGTGATTAATGTCTTTCAACAGTTCCCCAGATATAAGGCCGCACTCCAGATCAGGTAAGTGAACACACTTTATTTAACAAAACAGGCTGCTTCTCGTCCCGGATGCTTTTCCCCAAGGCCTGACGCGTTTCTGGGGTCTTCTCCCCCTCATCAGAGGCCAAACATGAGCTGCCGATAATTGCGTGCCTCTGCATCGGTCCCCTGCACGCTAATTAGATGACTGTGGTTTCCGGTTCACCACTTAAATTGTTCCAGTTCCGAAATGCATGCTGGGACCTGCAGTACCATTTTGCACCTTTTATCCCTCCAGTGGGTCCGGAGCTCATGCTTTTGTTAAAGGGATCCTTTTCTCAGCCCTCCATTGGGCCCCCGGACGAGGCTCAGCCTGTCACAATCAAGGTTCCTAATCCGTCGATCGCGAAGGACATGCTTCCCCTCACGCAGACCCAGCATCTTCCATTGGCGGTGCGTCGCCTCCACGGCCTGGAAACGCCGTGATTAATGTCTTTCAACAGTTCCCCAGATATAAGGCCGCACTCCAGATCAGGTAAGTGAACACACTTTATTTATTTGGAGTGCGGCCTTATATCTGGGGAACTGTTGAAAGATATATATATATATATATATATATATATACATACACACACACACACATATATATATATACACACACACACATACATACATACATATACAAACACACACACACACACACACACACACACACACACACGTTGGGATAACGGCTAAGGCGATCAACCTCGAATCTGGGTAACTGGGTTGGAGTCTCAGCAATGACGCTGCACATCCTGTGATTCTGGGTAAATCACTTAATCTCCCCGTGCCTAACAAAAATGAATGTGTCCTCATGCAACACAACTGGTACTATGTAAAGTGCTCCGATACCCTATTCGGGTCAAGTTAGCGCTACATAAAACTCCAGAAAAAAAAATATACGAAGATATATTTACATTTTTTTCCCTTCCCTGCAAGGGGGTGGGGGGGTGGGGGTAATTTAGTGGCCATTTCGATTTTTAGCTTTGTGCTGCCTGTGGCCTTCCAAGCTTTCTTGGGGAGCATCAAATGAGGAAAGGTATAGTTGAGAAGAGGAGAGCTTACCCTTTCTAGCAATGCATTGTTGAAACAGATCCCTGCTCATGGATTGGGACTGGATGACGATCCACGAGCAGGGATATCTTGTTTTTACACAAAGGGAGGGGCGGGTGGGAGAGTGGAGGGCCATTCCCTCCCGGCAGGTCAGAGCTCCCCCCCCTCTTTCCTGGGGTGGGTGGAGGGGGTTGGAGAGAAAATTAGGTGCCCATTGTTTTCAAGAAAATGTCTGTGTGATTTCTGGTGCTGTCTGGGTATCTAAAATTGGGGTTTCGGCAAGAGTGCCTCGCCCCCACATAAGGTTCAACCTTTCCAGAGGTCAATTGTATTTGGTTGCTTTTCATTCCGTGGGGGGGGGACTGACTGGGCCCTCAAGGGTGGGGAGGGCTACTGGCCCCCATAAAAGAGAAGGACTGAGTGTGTGCATGTGCGAGTAAGCTTGCGTGTGTCCCGTCCCCAAAGGGAAGTCCAAGGTCATCCCACCCAAGGAAAAACAAATGTGGGAGTCATTTCAGTCGTAATGCGTCTTTGGTGGTTTTTGGTGTCACCCTCCCCTGACAAGAGTGTGAGCTCACTTCCTCCATCGATTACTGATTGTGCCATTCACATTTTATTTCCACCCAGCACAGCCTACATCACAAAGCAGTGGGTGTGCCCACTTTACCGGGTAATCAGTTATTCAGACATTCCCATTTTGCTATGGCCACAGCAATTAGGAGGATGTGGTAGGTGGGCTGATTCCTTGCCCTATGGTGGGCGCGGGTGGAAAAACTGAGCAGTGGCTAAAGTGAATTTAACCACTGACCCACGATGTATGCCTTGAAGAGTAGACTTACCACGGGAACTGCATAATATATATAATGATGAACGTCTCAAATGGGCTCACCCATTTCCCCAATTATTAGCTCTGGGTGAAAGTAAAATGTGAATGGCACTAGAAATGATCAATGACTGACACATTGCCCTATACCGTGGTGGGTGGAATCAGGAAACACAATGCAAATGGTTAACTTCACTGGTGGTGTTAGGAACAAAGGTAGAATAATGTGCTTTTGTCTTATTGTGTGTGTTACAATAGGAACTAATTTTTTTCTTCGGTTTTTACCATAGCTTTATTGAATATTTTGTAAGCGCAGGATCTTTGGAGAAGTTCTTTGTGTGAGAAAAGTGTGAGTTTGAGAATATTGTTGTAGTGATCACACTTTATTACACTATCACAGCATTACATTCTTTCAGTTCATAGCACACCCCGATGCCCCCTATAGACAAACACACAGCATTCATTTCTACAAGTATTCCTACATTCTACCCAGGCCAGACATTTTTTGTTGGAAAACAGACAATGTGTCATTGAATGAGTGCTTTGGAGTCTCTAAGTTTAATAATGAAGCAGAGTTTTGAGGCAGGGTCCGATATCGAGACAGCCTCAGGAGGAAGACATTTGTGAGTGATTTTTCATGACTGTAGTATACGCGATGTCACTTCGCAAGAACTAAATATGCAGCGACTAGCTAGTGACATGATAGACCAGTGTTGAGTGCAGGCAGATATGGCGCCTAGCACAGGCAGAGTGCTCACTTGGCAGACTCCTAATTTAGTTCAAACAGTAAATGCCCCGTTCACTGGAGATGGTAGATGTAAGGTGAAAACAGAATTTCTTTGCCTATTTACTACTACTTTCTTTTTCTGGGTGCAGACTCTTTTGAGGAAATTGCACAGCAAACAAATCTGTATGCTGGAAGGTCTCCGAGGGGAGCATGAAGTATTCACTCTAGGGCACAGTGTAGTGTAGTTCCTATATCACTGATAGGCTCTGTGCATTGGAATAATATACACTATAGTTTTGACATAGGACTAAGGTCAGTATGTCTCTGTCGAATACATTAAACTTAATTACTTGTGTGTGCCAGCTAACTCAGAGGTCACTAGAAAGTTCTCGGATAAACAAAAAGGGATTAGTTTCGGACAACCGCATAAACATGACCACTTTGTTTCCCTTTAGAATCGGAACCGTCTCCGAATTGTGGAAACAATACATAACAGTTTCACTAAGTCAATCGTGCATGCTTCGTTTCTACAGAGTTTACACAGAAATAGATAGACTGGCGTTTCAATAAAAAGTGTTTATTGAACAGTCTTATTTCTCGAGCAAGAGATATGAACTGCTACAATAGTAAGACAGAATGCGAAGTATAATCTTACTGCCAACGCTGTACGTATAAAATAATACTGCAATAGCATGGTTTGTAGCTATGCCATATATTCATAAAAATACATACATAAATAACACAGGCTAAAATGTGAATACTCATCTGGTGCTTCTAGCTAGTTGTACCCCAGTGTATCTAACCTAAGTGTGGTACGAGGTCAGAAGTAGGTGCTGTTTTTCTATAGTCTAGTTTAGCTATAGTTTGGATTGGTGTTGCCAAGATTTGCCAAAAGTCCCTCTAGGTTCTAGACCGCTCCATACCTTAGAATGAGAGAGGTTGGAATCTCTTTCTGGGTCTCGATCTCTAACACCCCACTAGAGGAGTCAAACACTGGAGCTGGATTCTCTGCAAGGAGGATGACAGCATCTGGTAGTGCGTCAGGCGGGGACTCTACTTCCTTCCAAACTTGCAGTGGCGAGCCGTATCGTGCAAGTATGCAGCCGAATCGTGGTTTGCCATGGCAAGTGATGGTATATTTATACCTTGAAGGTGTTTAGGAATGCCAGTATTGACGTAAAAGTCGGGCAGAGGAACATAATGAATGAACCTCTAAGAAATAGATGTTCATGCATTATAAATGAGTTCTTGGAGAAATCAATAATCCAAGCACGGGGAAGTCCTAAAGGCTTAAGAGTCGTTGTGACATGGATGGACGGATGTAGGTGGCCATGCCTGTATTTGGTTAGCATGGATAATGCCTCAATAAGGTTAGGATTTCTATGCCTAAATATGGGCAATGCGAATTGTGCCTATATAAGGACATTAAGCTGTGAACCTATATACGATACCTAAAATCGACACACAACAGCTGTTGACTCGCTTCGCTTGGGGAATTGCAAACATTTCTGGACCCAATGCCGAAGAAGGCAATAGTCCACAAACCAACCGTACCGTCCTACTGGTCTATTTTTGCAGTTTGGTTAACACCCTGTTTGGCATTAGTCTTCAGGAGACAGGATTTTAATTTTGAAGAATATGCTTCCTTTCAATGTCAATTCTGCTCCATTGTCCCAAGACCACCCGGACCATGACCGATTATTCAAAATGTGACCTGTCATGGAACATTTGTCTGCCAAGTTTGCAGAGATGTATACTCCTGCAAAGAACATACAAGATCAAGTACTCGTCAATTGCAATAAAGGATGACGGTTGTTCAGGAAATACATATTTAGTGAAAAAGTTTACTACGGCATCAAGATGTACACGCTGTGCAAGAGCTTTGGTAGTTGTGTTTACAGCCTGAGAGTATACATAGGGAAGGACTTTGCAATAAATACGTCAGTTTGTCCTTCCACATTAGGAGTTCGTGAGAAGATTGTATGAAATATTGCACCCTCTGTCCTTCATAAAGATACTAACCTTTATGTAGATAACTGCTATACAGGAATCCAGCTGTTTAGAAAACTGTTCAAAGCGATCTCTTTTGCTTGCGGTACAATTAGAAACCATTTCAAAGGATTCCCTTGTGAGCTTGTTTGCCAGACATTCCAAAATGACCAGAGCAGTGCATTGCAACCAATTGCTTGCTGTAAAATTCTCAGACAGGAGGGAAGTATATATGATCATTCTACTACACGATGAGAGCAATTCTTGTGTCACAGTTTGGGGACGGTTGGCATAAGTCCACAGGCCAATCTTTATACTTGATTGCAAGTCCATGGGTGAAGTGGATAAAACGGACCACGTTCTTCAACCATATAATGAGTTGTAAAAGTTGTACATGATATAAGAAGTTGACTGCTCACCGGATTCAGTTGGCAACATACAATGTGCATGATGTCTATCGGCAGACCACCACAGGAAGACCAATGTTTTTCCTGGCCTTTCAGTTACCTGCTATTGAAGGCCTTACTGCTGTAGAGGCAGTAGCTCCCACTTGGTCTGTTGTGGAGGGCATTGCAAAGCTGCATGATCAGCACTTTGTCCAATGGATTACTGCAACAGAGCAAAAGAGTCTCCAATATCAACAAAAAAGTCATGGCCATTACTTGAGCAGATATGTAGCCTTGGAAATTCGTCTATCCATTTTTGTAAGAAGGACTCTAATCCAAGACTTTTTTCTAAATTAGATATGAGCTACCATGTATTTAGTGACTCCAGAAAACAGGTACATGTTGGTCTTGCTTTTCGCTGCTTGCCACCTTAATCCCCCATCAAAAATGTGGGGGAGGTTTTGTCCACAGAAATACAAGTGCATTTCAGTGAGTGCACTACACATAACGGTCAACAAGACATGCGTCAAATTTTGACTTGGTCATCCAAACCCTAAGGCCCTTAGTCTCTCCAGAAGTGCTCCTTAAGGAATTTAATAAAGTCTCCCCCAGAATGTTAAGCACTATTTTAAAGGTAAATGTGCTGACCCTTACAGAGGAATGGGCCACAATGCTTTCTCAAACATCAAAAAATCTTACTTCCACACACTGGAAGGAGATGCTGAAAGTGCAGAGATTGACCTGAAAGCTAATACATGACAAGTCTTCCTTGGCCCAAGCAGGTTGCAACGGGGAGGTGTTCGAAAAGGTTAACCCATGTCTTTTTAGGACTTCAGGTCAGATAAAAGCATGAACAAGTTGCCAAAAAAGAACCTAGGATTTGTGCCATAGGGATCTTGTGTAGATCGAAGGCGGGTGAACAAGATAGGAATGAAATACAGATCATTGTATCTACTACTCATCAGAGGCCATTCGTGTGGCCTGTTCCACCTTCCTCCTTTGTCAGAACATAGCAGATATTTTGCCTACAGTTACTAGTGCTTTTCAGTCAATGCACTGCATATTACTGTGGGTAGCACATGTGCCATGTTTTGACGGAGTACACGGTCCACAAAACATTAAGCCCTTAATCTTTCGAGAAGTGCTCTAAAAGGAATTTAGTTCAGTCCCCAGAATGTTCAGTCCCATTTTGAAAAGTACATTGGGCCACACAATCTCAGGAATGGGCCCCAAATGCATCCTCCGACGCACTCAACTTACTTTCACACACTGGCAGGAGTTTGTTTTGGTTTACTGAGTGCCCTGAAGGTGCATGAAAAAAAGTATTTTTAAGCCTACCCAGACTTCCACAATGAGGCTTTAGTAAAGGTGCACTCGGCACACTTGTAATAGTAGAACTCACAGTATTGGTACTGTAGGTGAGATGAACATGAACAAATAATTAAACATTAACCTAGGTTTATTTTCATAGGAATTTTGTGTATGTAGAAGCAGATGTTCATGTTCGGAATGAAACTGATCAAGGCACTAATTCAACAATAGCTAATGGCATGTGTGTAGTGGAGAACGTGCAGTTGTTGGCTGGCAGAATGTGTGTTGGTTTGTGTTAGAAACATGGGTCTCTAGTTGTCAGGGGTAGGTACCACTATCCAAATAGGGACCCTTGCTTCTAGTCAGGGTAAGGAGGAAACCCTCTGAGATAACCCCTGCTCACCCTCTAGGTAGCTTGGCACGAGCAGTCTAGGCTAACCAGAGGCAATGTGTAAAGTATTTGTACCAACACTCACAGTAAAACAGTGAAAACACCACAAACTGACTCCACAACAGTTTAGAAAAATAAAAAGGTATTTAATCTAAACTACACAAGACCAAAACGACAAAAAAGAAAAACATACACAGTTCAAGGATATGGTTTGTAAAGAGGTCTTATGGTTGCGATAAAAATTCTGTAGGTTGCGATAAAATAATCTACAGTTGCGTGAAAAGTTCACAGTTGCGTCACGTTAGCTCACAGTACCTTTTAGTTGCGACGAAGTTCCAAAAGCAGAAGCTGGTGCGGTGGAAAACAAGCGATGCGTTGCTCCTGAGACCCTGGGGAGGCGTTTGCGACAGCCCCGCTGCAGCAGCGGGCGTGTTGCGACGAATCCGGTCTGTATGGGGAGGAAGGCCACTTGTATGGATTCCGGTGCGGAGGTTCGTAGGAAGTTTGTTCTTGCAAAGGCACGATGCGACGATCTTTGGAGTTGTGACGATCTCCGGGGCGACGATGCACGGACCAGCGGTGATCTTCTCTCTCTTAGCTCCTCGACGCGATGGTTTCTGCGACGACACTCGCAGCGACGTGATGCGGTCCGCAAGCAAGCGGTGCGGCGATCTCACCCAGCGACGACAGGCTCTGCGACAACACTCGCAGCGATGTTAGACTTTCCCACACCGGTCTGGTGCGTCCCGCAAACGAAGGATGCGACGGCTCTGGCAGCGGCAACAGGCGCTGCGACGATCTCGGCCTTCGTAGCGCGGGAATTTCCTCGCACTGTCGGGGATGTACTCCGCAGCGAGCGATGCGATAATTTTTCAATTGCAAAAGTCTCTCACGCTTAGTTTCAAGCTTCCCAGCACAGGTACAACTTCAAGAGGCCCCACAACTGGATCAAGCACTCTAGGAAGGACAGATCTCTCTCAGCAGAGTTCAGGGAAGCTGGGGGTGAAGTCCTTTTGTTCCTGGGACTTCAGGACAGGGAGCCAGCTCTTCTCAGGCCCTTGGAGATTCCTTCAAGACAGGGGACACAGCACAACAGCAAAGTCCTTCCCCTCTCCTTGGCAGCAAAGCAACAGCAGGTCAGTCCAGCAGAGCAACAGCAGGACAGTCTTCCTTCTTCAGTTTCAGCTTTCTCCTTGGCAGAGGTTCCTTCTTGATTCCAGGATGATCTAATTTTCTGTAGTCAGGGGTCCTGTACTTATACCCCTAAAAGTCTTTGTTCCCTTTATGCAGGAGGGCTCTGAGCCCGGTCTGAACCAGTTCTGGGTGTTCCTTGAGCACTTGGTTTTCCTGGCCTCTCCCTTCCTTTCAGAGAGAGGGGCAGGGTCGTCAGCCGCCCAGCAGGAGGTGGAGCCAGCATTGTGGAGGGAAAGCACAGCCCTGGAGCACTTTGTTGACATGATTCCTTCTCTCCTTTCACAGTGCAGGGCAGAGACACCAGACGCACCACAGGGGGTGGAGCCAGCACTGTGGGGGGCGGGCACAGTCCTATTGAGGCCCAGGTGCTTACTCCTCCCACCACTCAAGTTGCAAATGTAGTCATTCAGCCTAGGGCTGACTCAGCCAGCCTCCTGGGGAATCCCCAGCCCCTGTCACTCTCAAACCAGACAGTCAATACACAAACAGGCCAAGGCACACAGAAAGGTCAGACAAGAGAACAGCAACTTTCTAAAAGTGCTGTTCTCAAACACAGGATTTAAAAACAACCTTTCCTAAAAGATGTGTTATTAAATTCTGAGTTCAGGGATACTAGATACTTATGTCCTATCTTGTTCCTATGGGAAGAAATGCTGTTAACCCCTGTAGCCAGCATCCCCCATGGTAGCCTATGAAGCAAGATAGCCTTGCAGCAGTGAACAAGCATTTGCAATGCAATAGGTGTCGCATTAGGAAAGTTTGAGCTATTGGTATTGTAAATGACAATTTTCTTATTTATGTGTTGTTTTTGAAAATAGCGAAATGAATAGCTTTGTTATTTACAATGCCAATAGTTTTAACTTTAGCAAATGTGACACCTATAGCATTTGTAATGCAATATAAAAGTTATTGTAATTTATAATGGCAATAGCTTTTGTAAATAACTTTTGTAAAGATTATGTTCATTGTATTTTATTGTGGCGAAAATCCAAGAACAGAAGTGAAATATTAACATGTTTTTGTGACATTTGTAATAAAGCTTGAAACATTGAGAGAACATATTTGAACCAGTTGTTGAATTGTTGCACAGATTGATGCTGTGGTGGTGCTGAGTGATGTTCTTGTATCGACGAGTGATGCTGTGGTAGCGCATAGTGATGTTGTGGTGCCTTTGAGTGATGTTGTGGTGCCTTTGAGTGATGCTGTGGTGCCTGTGAGTGATGCTGAATGATGCTATGGTGATGCGATAGATAGAGGGAGGGGGCGATAGATAGATAGAGAGCGATAGAGGGAGGGGGCGATAGAGAGAGGGAGGGGGCGATAGATAGAGGGAGGTGGCGATAGATAGATAGAGAGCGATAGATAGAGGGGGGATAGATAGAGAGAGATAGATAGAGGGAGGGGGCGATAGATAGATACCCACGCATACGGATATGGCAGGCACGTGTTCTCCGACATCACTCCTAAAGTGTGGAACTATCTGCCACTACACATAACAGCCTACTGCTCACTTCTTGGGCCCGCAGGGCATGTTTCAGAAGAAGGAATTCACTTTTACTGTGGAGTGGCAGTACCCTGTGAGGGCATGTGTCAGCTGGGCAGTGCCAGCACACATGTTAGAAGTTTTAGCAGGAACCAGGCCACAAAATATCCCGGCCACACCCAGCACGAGCTTCTGTTTCCAAATATAAAGAGAGAAATCCCGGGATGGCACGTGGCGCCATCTAGCGGCAGAGCCAGGTTATCTGCCTCAGCATTCAGAAACAGGGAAAGTTTCAAAATATAGAACTACATTTTGCAGCATGAGTGTCGGGCGCTTAAGGGTCGCTGAAATAATATCTTCCAGCCTCTCTCTTCTTACAGACCCAGCACCTCCCAAGGGGGGCGCATCTGAGGAAGGCGCTATACTTTTAATGGGCACGTACAGTACTTCACAGCGGGGACACTATGTAATACACGGGTTATTACATGTATTTCTCGGGATGGCTGCAAAGTTTGAATTTTTTTTAATAGAACAACGCCTAAACTCCTTAGCGTGAAAATAAATGACGTCAGGGAGGATCGTGGAGTTCTAGACGGGCGTACCACGCACCGAATGGGCGCCCCTGCATTGCTTGGACAGAGCGTGTCTCAGGGGGGCGGCTGTACTTTTAATAGGGCAGGACTGAGACGTTTGCCAAAATCAGGGAACATCTCTCTGTTCAATTCAAACGCTCACCCAGTTTCTTTCTGTCTGTCTCTGTTTCTGTCTGTCTCTCCCTCTCTCTTTCTGTCTCTCTCTTTCTGTCTCTCTCTCTTTCTCTCGCTCTATTTCTTTCTTTCTGTCTTTGTCCTTCTCTTTCTGTCTCTCACGCTCTGCTTTCTGCTCACTCAGGCATCATTTCTTTGGGGGGGGAGGGGGAGGATATCCTTAAATTAAGCGCTGCCTGGACTACAAGGGTAGAATGGCGTTTCTAAAAGTCCCAGGATACTTGCGTTTTCAGGTAAATGATTTAGGTTAGAAGTCTGGGGCTCACCAGCTGCAGCAGGAGGCCTCTCGTCTGCGAGTTGACAGCCGCTTCTAAAACTTATTCTACGTCATGTGATAACTTTTGTGCAAGCACAGCACCAAAGTTCAATAAAGAGCTGCATTTGAAGAAGAAAAAAAAACAGTCAGAAGATCTGTGGAAAGCAGGGTCGTGATTGGGCGGGAGCCTTTGTGGGACCTACAGGTGATGTGAATGCATCGAGTCGGATGAAGAGTCCTCGCACGCTCGCCAGCGTCTTAGGAGGTCCCACTTTTTATTAAGGAAGTTCTCCACAAATTGACAAACATGCACGCTTTAAAGTGCCACACTGCAGGCTTCAAAGTGCCACACTGCAGGCTTCAAAGTGCCACACTGCAGGCTTCAAAGTGCCACACTGCAGGCTTCAAAGTGCCACACTGCAGGCTAATTTGAACTTGTCAGTGTTTCATTTCCCTCTTTTATGCTGGCTTGGCTGGTTGTATTTTATCATGCTGAGTTGAATTTCTTTGTTTATTAGTTTCTGGAAATGTGACGTTCTTTCGTTGTTTTGCCATCTAAGCAACAGTGTAGCTCATTTATGACACTAAGCGTAGCATCGAGGCGCTGCAGTTCGTGGGTACCATTCCACGCAGCTCGGCGCTTTTCAGGCGACCCCCGTGACAAGTAAAGAAGCCTAGATATGTTGTGTTACGAAGAAGAGAAAGCGCGAGCAGCGCAGGATGAAAAAGTGTTAAAAAGTAACTGTATGAAAAGAACTGAAATATGAAACAAGGCGGAAATTTAAGCAGACCAGTAAATAGCCAAAACGTGACTGCCAATATTGAAAGTTGGTACGTGCCACTTCTCCGAAACACTCAGATCACAAGTCCTGAACACCCAAGAGCCTGAGGCAGGAGAACATACGCAATAATCACAACACACTCTCGTGCACACAAAGAGGACTCCAGCGCAAAACACAACCAGCAACACAGAACAGAAACAGAAAGCAGCCCGGGCTGAGTGAGAGGGCGGGGGCTGCCGGCGCATGCGCGCTCCGAGGGCTGCCGGCGCATGCGCTCTCCGAGCCCCGGCGCAAAAGCGGAGTGCGGCATCTAAAGTCCCGGGTCCCAGGAGGGGGCCCGGGTGAAGACCAGCGCTGCGGAGGAGACACGGAACACGCCGAAAGAGCCCGGTGAGTGGGGGGAGGGGGTATGCGCGTGTGTCTGTGTGTGTTCGAGTGTGTGCGTCTGTGTGTGTGTGTGTGTGTCTGTCTGTCTGTCTGCGCGTGGGTCTGTTTAAGGGGGGGTGCGTGTGTGTATGCAGTGTGTGTGTGCCTGTGTGTGTGCCTGTGTGTGTGCCTGTTGGACAGGCCCCACGAAGGGCTCGCTCCCTCCTCGCATGACAGGGCCCAGACATCGGCTCTCCGGGTGCTACCCGCAGAAGCAACCCGCAACCCGTCCCCCTCCGGGACGCCGGCTCCCGGATATCTCTGTGCCACGGGCCGCGTGGCCTCGGCTCGACCCCCAACCCTGGGCCTAGCCGGGCCCAGACATCCCGGCACCACCATCCATCCAGGAGGTGAACGGACCACTTGGCAGGTTAATGGGAGAAAGAAGTGTCGATGGCTCTCCCCCACCAGGTGCCGATCGCCCCCAGCCTCCCCGGGTGCTGGCTCCACCCCCCTGCTGGGTGTCTGGACTCCCTCATCCCGGACCTCCCGACCTCCCAGTGCGAGGGTCCGGACATCAAAGGGCGCCAGACCTATAACTGAGGCAGCCCCCGAGCAGGAAGGGAGTTGTATCCTGGAGTCGAGAGACACCGAGAAGAACTCATCCTTGACGGACTGCTGGCGCTGCCGCAGCCCTGCCTTGTGAACTATCGTCCTGCCTGCTGGCGCTGCCGCGGCCCTGCCTTGTGAACTATCGTCCTGCCTGCTGGCACTGCCGCGGCCCTGCCTTGTGAACTATTGTCCTGCCTGCTGGCGCTGCCGCGGCCTTCTGCACCGTTCATCCTCGTGGGACCTGCTGGCGCTGCCGCGGCCCGTTGTAACCGTCATCCTCGCTGGGACCTGCTGGCGCTGCCGCGGCCCGTTGCCACCTACGACCTCTTCGGGACCTGCTGGCGCAGCCGCGGTCTGACCCGTCCGATTGCCGAGCTCGAGGATTGTGAGCTACCACCGTTTCACCTCAGTACCTGTAGGTACCAAGACTGTCCCGCTACCCCCTTCCCCTAATAGAGACTAGAATTGAGAGGATCATCGTGTCCTGATCTCCTTGTATCGTACCACCTTACTCAAAGAATTGCCTATAAAAGGTGTTAAGCTGACCTTCGTGTGGTGTCCATCTGTGGGGGGGGAAGTTACTTGTCTGTACGATCGCTGGAGACGGCCCTCACCGGAGGCCTCTCCCCTTCTGCTCGGCCGACCCTCCAGGTCCCCGTCTAACATTGGTGGCAGCGGCGGGATCCGAACCAACGCGTACCGTACAGAGAGTAACTCACCCTACGACTAATCCACAATGACGACCAGAGAGAGCGGATCGGCAGAGAAATTCCAGATGGAAAAACTGGAAGAGTACAACCACCGAGAGCTAAAACAATTTTGAATAGAACTAGGCATTGCTACCACCGGTCTGAGCACGAAAGAGGACTTCAAACACGCCCTAGAATCCTGGGCAGAGACAAATACCGCCGGACCCCGGGACCTCGAAGCCCCGGAAACAAACACCACCCTGACAGAAGAAAGGAGAACGGATCTCTCCCGGGAAGAGATCCGAGAACGAGAGAAAAATAGACTTCACGAGTTAGAGCTGGCACGGCTCAAATTAGACGGAGAATTGAAACTGGCAGAACAAAAGATGAACTTAGAACACTTACGGCTCCAAGAAGAGCGAGAGGAGAAGCAGAGACAGAGAGAACTCAAAGAAAAAAGACTGACATACGAACACGAGTGCAAGCTAGCGGAGATAGAGATGCGCAAACAGAACAAAGACCTAGGGGTGCCCGAGCAACCGCGCCCCCCAGGTACTACCGAACAGAAGGTCCACATCCCCAAAGATGTGGTCCGGGAATATGTCCGGAACGACGACATACAGCAGTGGTTCAAGGCCTACGAGATCGCCATGACTGCCCACCGGACCGCTCGAAGTGACTGGGGAGCCGGTCTATGGGGGAGATTCGTCAATGAAGGCCGTGATGCCCTGCTGCAGCTTCCGGACCATCAAATGACGTCCTATGACCACATGAAGGCCGCCCTCCTCAGTCGATATGGGCTGACGTCCGAGATGTACCACCAGAGGTTCCGCAACTGCACCCGCATCCCGGGTACAACCTGGATAGAATATGTGAACTATTTCAGCCGAGCTTTCGAGGGATGGATCAAGGGTAGCAACGTAACCACCTACGAACAGCTCTTCAACCTCATTGTGTGGGAGCACCTCTCCAACAACTGCTTCGTCGAGCTCAGGCAGCACCTCCTCGACAGTAAATTGACTGACCCACGGCAACTCGCCGCCGAGGCTGACCGATGGGAGAGCACCCGAGTGGCCCGAAGTGGGCCCAATGAGCAGAACAGACCTAACCAAGGTCATCATCGTCCCCGAGGAGGAGGAGGAGGAGGAGGCCCAGGCCGGGGCAGAGACGCCGTCCCGGCCACTCCCGCGAACTACACCCCGCCCCCGGCCGGCCGGGGCAACCCCCCGATGCGCCCGGGGTTCCGAGCCAACATTACGTGTCATCGATGCCAGCGAGTCGGCCACTATGCCAGTGACCCGACCTGCCCAAAGAACCAGACCCCCGGGCCCCGCCAGGTGGCTGCCGCCGCCCTAGGAGAAGAGCAAGTCTCCGAGGAGCCTGAAGATTACGAGCAGGAGCAGCCCGAGTGGGAACCTGCCGCCATGACCCTGGCCTGCCTAGGGGGGAGAGACCTGATCCCGCGGGCTCCCCTACCAGCCAACACCAGGAAGTACAGCCAGTGGGTGAACATAAATGGGCGTAAGGCCGAAGCCCTGCGTGACACAGGGGCCAGTGTGACGGCCGTCCGTTGTCACCTGGTGACCCCAGAACAAATCCTGCCAAATGTTCTTTGCCCCGTCCGATCGGCCGACAATTCGGAGAGCCTGTGTCGGATGGCCTGCGTCCCCTTCGAATGGGGAGGAGTGTCCGGGATGCTAAAAGTGACTGTCCGCGACGATGCCCCCGTGGACTGCCTCCTGGGGAACGATCTCGAGAGCTCCCCGTGGGCAGCCGTTGAAAGAAGAGAGCACCTGGGGATGTTAGGCCTCCCGGGCTGGGCGTGCGTAACAACCCGGTCCATGGCCGCCGACACCATCCCTAGATCTGAAGAACCCGCATGGCCAGCACCTCCTCCCCCGATCGCTCCGGAGGAAGACTCCATCCCTACCGACACCCCGGAACAGACCCAAGAAGAGCCCGCTCAGCCCCAAGACCTTCCGGACCTGGCTCAGTGGCGTCAGGAAGGGGGGCCCACCCAAGAACAATTCCGGCAAGAGCAAAAGACCTGTCCCTCCCTCGAGGGACTGCGACAGCAAGCGCTCGCCCAGAGCGCGGGAGACACCGCAGGGGCCCACTGGATCTATTGGGACAATGACCTGCTGTACAGCGAACAAAGAGTAGCGGAGCTGGGGACCAGTCAGGTGCTGGTGGTGCCCCTCCGCTTCAGAGACTTCCTTTTGAACCTGGCCCATGATGTCCCCCTGGCTGGACACTTGGGGCAAGACAAAACATACAACCGCCTGGTGACTCACTTTTACTGGCCTAGGATGAGAAATGACGTCTCCAACCACTGCCGGTCCTGCCCGACCTGCCAGGCCAGCGGGAAGAGCGGCCGCAAACTCAAGGCCCCCCTGCAACCATTCCCCGTGGTGACCACCCCGTTCGAAAGGGTGGGAATAGACATTGTGGGGCCCCTGGACCCCCGAACAGCACAAGGGCATCGCTTCATCCTGGTCCTGGTGGACCACGCCACCCGCTATCCTGAGGCGGTTCCCCTTCGAACTGTAACAGCACCCGTGGTAGGGCGAGCCTTAATGGGGATCTTCTCTCGCGTGGGCTTCCCCAGGGAGGTCGTCAGTGACAGGGGCACGAACTTTATTTCAAAATATATGAAATCCCTATGGCAACAGTGCGGAGTCACCTACCGATTCACAACCCCCTATCACCCGCAAGGAAACGGACTGGTCGAGCGATTCAACCACACTCTCAAGGGGATGATCATGGGGCTGGAAGAACCCCTACGCCGCCAGTGGGACGTGCTACTACGGTGCCTCCTCTTCGCCTACCGAGAAGTCCCCCAGAAGTCCCTCAGCTTCAGCCCCTTCGAACTCCTGTACGGCCACCGTGTTCGCGGGCCTCTCAGCCTAGTTAAGGAAGAGTGGGAAATGGCCCCCCTGAAGACCCCTCCAGACGTCTACAAGTACCTCCTGACCCTCCGTAATCAGACCCGGCGATTCAGAGAGCTCGCCAAAGCCAATCTTGAGGCCAGTCAGGAGGACATGAAGAAGTGGTACGATCAACATGCCTCCTCCATCGAATTCGAGCCTGGCCAGCAGGTGTGGGTGATGTCCCCCATCGAACCCTGTGCCTTACAGGACAAGTGGACGGGGCCCTTCAAGGTGATCGAGCGTAAGAGCCCCGTCACCTACCTCATCGACATGGAATCCCCCCGGAACCCCCTCCGGGTCCTCCACGCCAACAGACTCAAACCCCACTTCGTGCGCTCGGAGCTCAGCCTGCTGATGGCCACAGACAGTGGAGCTGAAGAGGACTCCGAGCCCCTCCCTGACCTGCTGGGGACCGGGGAAAAAGATGGTTCAGTGGACGGGGTCCCACTCTCCGAGGCCCTGACCCCGGAGCAGCGCCAAGACTGTCGGGCCCTCCTGCTGCAATTTGCACGCCTATTCTCCCTCACACCCGGGGTCACCCCCTGGTGCCTGCACGACGTGGACACCGGCGACAGTCCCCCTATCCGACACCGGCCGTACCGAGTACCAGAGCGGGTACGCACCTGCATCCAAGAAGAAGTCTCCAAGATGCTCGCCCTCGGAGTCATCGAACCCTCGGACAGCCCCTGGGCCAGCCCGGTTGTACTGGTCCCCAAAGCTGCGGCCCCGGGCACCACACCCGAGCTCCGGTTCTGCGTCGACTATCGGGGTCTGAACGCTGTCACCCGAACCGACGCTCACCCCATCCCCCGAGCCGACGAGTTAGTTGACCGCATGGGGGCGGCCCGCTACCTAAGCATCTTCGACCTGACGGCGGGCTACTGGCAGATCGGCCTCACCCCCAGGGCACAAGAACGATCCGCTTTCTCCACCCCGGATGGACACTACCATTTCAGAGTGATGCCCTTCGGCATGAAAAACGCTCCAGCCACGTTTCAACGACTTGTGAACCAGGTATTGGCGGGCCTCGAGGAGTTCAGCGCCGCCTACCTGGACGACATCGCGGTGTATAGCCGCCACTGGTCAAACCACCTCCGCCACCTCCGAGGGGTCCTGCAGGCCCTCCAACAGGCCGGCCTCACAATCAAGGCCAGCAAGTGCCAAATAGGCCAGGGGTCCGTGACCTACCTCGGACACCAAGTGGGGAGCGGTCTGGTGGCCCCCCTCCAGCTCAAGATCGCTGCCATCCAGTCCTGGCGGCCCCCCGTAACTCAAACCGAGGTCCGAGCCTTCTTGGGGCTCACCGGATACTATCGGCGGTTCGTGAAGGACTATGGCAGCATTGTTCGGCCCCTCACGGAACTCACATCCAAGACCAACCCAAAAACCGTCAACTGGACTCCCGACTGTCAAGCGGCCTTCGAGAGGATGAAAGCCGCCATGTGCACCGCTCCTGTGCTCCAGGCCCCCGACTACAGCCGTGAGTTCATCGTCCAGACGGATGCCTCAGACCATGGCATCGGGGCCGTCCTCTCCCAACTGAACCCCGAGGGAGTCGACCAACCAGTGGCCTTCCTCAGCAGACGCCTCCTGCCCCGAGAACAGCGCTGGAGCACCATTGAGCGAGAGGCCTTTGCAGTAGTATGGGCCCTCAAGAAGCTCCGGCCTTACCTCTTCGGAACCCACTTCCGGGTACAAACAGATCATCGGCCCCTGCAATGGCTAATGCAAATGCGGGGAGAGAACCCCAAACTATTGCGATGGTCCATCTCCCTGCAGGGGATGGACTTCACTGTGGAGCATCGCCCTGGCCAAGACCACGTCAACGCGGACGGCCTGTCCCGCTTTTTCCGCCTCGACGAGGAGAGTCCCCAAGAGGATGGGTGACTCTCCCCGCCTTCAGCTGGGGGGGACGCATGTTGGACAGGCCCCACGAAGGGCTCGCTCCCTCCCCGCATGACAGGGCCCAGACATCGGCTCTCCGGGTGCTACCCGCAGAAGCAACCCGCAACCCGTCCCCCTCCGGGACGCCGGCTCCCGGATATCTCTGTGCCACGGGCCCAGGCCCCCGTCAACCCCATTGCCCGGCCCAGCCGACATCTTGGACACTGCACCACGCGGCCGCGTGGCCTCGGCTCGACCCCCAACCCTGGGCCTGGCCGGGCCCAGACATCCCGGCACCACCATCCATCCAGGAGGTGAACGGACCACTTGGTAGGTTAATGGGAGAAAGAAGTGTCGATGGCTCTCCCCCACCAGGTGCCGATCGCCCCCAGCCTCCCCGGGTGCTGGCTCCATCCCCCTGCTGGGTGTCTGGACTCCCTCATCCCGGACCTCCCGACCTCCCAGTGCGAGGGTCCGGACATCAAAGGGCGCCATACCTATAACTGAGGCAGCCCCCGAGCAGGAAGGGAGTTGTATCCTGGAGTCGAGAGACACCGAGAAGAACTCATCCTTGACGGACTGCTGGCGCTGCCGCAGCCCTGCCTTGTGAACTATCGTCCTGCCTGCTGGCGCTGCCGCGGCCCTGCCTTGTGAACTATCGTCCTGCCTGCTGGCGCTGCCGCGGCCTTCTGCACCGTTCATCCTCGTGGGACCTGCTGGCGCTGCCGCGGCCCGTTGTAACCGTCATCCTCGCTGGGACCTGCTGGCGCTGCCGCGGCCCGTTGCCACCTACGACCTCTTCGGGACCTGCTGGCGCAGCCACGGTCTGACCCGTCCGAACGCCGAGCTCGAGGATTGTGAGCTACCACCGTTTCACCTCAGTACCTGTAGGTACCAAGACTGTCCCGCTACCCCCTTCCCCTAATAGAGACTAGAATTGAGAGAATCATCGTGTCCTGATCTCCTTGTATCGTACCACCTTACTCAAAGAATTGCCTATAAAAGGTGTTAAGCTGACCTTCGTGTGGTGTCCATCTGTGGGGGGGAAGTTACTTGTCTGTAGATCGCTGGAGACGGCCCTCACCGGAGGCCTCTCCCCTTGTGCTCGGCCGACCCTCCAGGTCCCCGTCTAACAGTGCCTGTGTATGTGTGCCTGTGTATGTGCGCATGCGTGAGTGTGGCTGTGCGAGTGTGTTTGCGCATGGGAATATGAGGCACGAGAGGGGCACGGCGCTGTGCGCGCCCACGAGGTCAAATCTGCACTCGTGCACCTCTCGTGTCTACATTCCCAAATACGGCTGACAATAGGTCTGAAGCAGACAACAGCAATCAATGCTTCGCATTGAATGCAGGTCTGCTCGACCGAAAAACGAAAATGGCTGTAATTCACTACCAGAGCATGTCACCTGCACAAGTACATGCGCTACCTTTCACATACACTGCACCCTGCCCAAGGGGGTACACCTTGGGCCTTCCATAGGGGTGACTAATGTGCACAGAAAGGAAAGGGTTAGGCCTGGTCAGTGGGGACACTGACCAGAAGGACATGGCAGTTCAGACTGCACACAGGCACTGCGGTGGCAGGCCTGAGACACCATTTTAGGGCCTAGAGGTGTGTTTCTATAGTAAGTTGGCTGAAGAGAGGTTGAGTAGCAGTGCAATTGGTATTTCAGTCTTCTTGGCATATGAACGTGAAAAGGCCCTGAATGGGGGCAGTTTCTTGGTGAGAGTGTTGTGTCCTGGCAGGAAGTATGAACTGCTTTGCGTGACATGCATAAAAGGAGGTTGAATGGACCGTAAAACGTTAGGTAACGCCATGCCAAGGCACAGCTAACTATCAATATTCCAGGGGGCGGAGCTTGCCGGCGGAGAAGATGGCCGCATAGTCCTGTGGCTCCAGCCCGCAGCCATATTCTTTTTCAATAATCCTGCATCGTTGAGGCACATAAAGGTCCCTGCACGGACCCCAGCGCTGGCGAGGAGCCGGGCTCTCCAGCGATCCGACGTGTCTGCCGGTTGAGGCCGTATTCCGGGAGCTTCCAGGGACCGCGGAGCGGCAGTGCTGAGGGCCCAAAGACCACGGCCTGGAATACCTGCACAGTCCGCATGGCGTCACCGTGCGTGCGGCGTTGGCCCGGTGGCTGACGGGGATCTCGGCCCATAGTGGGCTGCAGCGCGTCGGAGGGATCAGGCATCGGGGAAATTTGTTCCCGCACCGGCGGCAGGGTTGTTGTCATCGCCGCTGCCCCCCCGCGGCTAGGAGAGCGGAGGTCGCTCGGTGGAGGGGCGAGAGAGAAGCGCCGATTAGCACTGAACACCGCGCGGCGCCCGCAGGTACGGAGGGCGTAGGGGGGGGGGGGGGGGGGGGGTGTGGACCTCTGGCCTGCTGAACACACGGGCTGAGGATCCCTGCACGACCTAGGGGGCCATCGGTGGTGTGGCCTGTGGGCATCGGACGCCCTTGGATCTCCCTGCTGGCACCGGTGGGGCACGACCTTGCAGGCTTTACTTGACCCCAGATGTCCCCACTGCTTGGACAACGGTACCCCCCCTGGCACCAGTTAAATAATTCGTGGAGCGGCTTGCCCCCCCCTGATTATAACAGAGCCGGGCTGGACTGAGGCCTGGTGGGGACCCCGGGGCAGGACTGGCGTGGCACCTGGCAATTCTGGACACTCCTGCTTCACTACTGGGGTGCCCCCCCTTTCCTCCATCCCATTGGGGCCCCCTGGATGACGAGGCGGTCTCCTGTCTTTGAGTGGACAGCGACACATCCAGCCGGATTGGCGAGGGGGCACGGTCACTTGCAATTAACTGCCCCTGATCGCGGGCCCTGCTTCGAGGACCTGCAGGGGAACAGAGCTGTTGAGGGGCAGCAAGCATAGGCAAGAGATAAGCTGGCGCTTGGCTGACGTACTTGCCTATCCCGCGGGTTTCGGTCTGTCCTGGATTCGGCTAGGCGCCGGCAGCGCTGATACGGCTGGAGGGCGACTGGCTACAACGCAAGATGGGCAAGGGCGACAAGACACAGAGCAAGCTCACTTTCGGGCAGAGGCGCTCAAAGTCGCAGGAGCCAACGGGCGCCGAAAATACTGTGGATCAGGAAAACGCGGACACGGCTGGGAGTGCTGAGATCAAGACTATGCTCTTGGCAATGGAATTGAATTTGAATTTAAAATACTTGTAAAGCGCTACATTCACCATGCGGTTTCTTGGCGCTATGGAGGCTTTTAGGGGTCTTAAAATAGCAGAGGAGAGGCCGTAAGAGCTGATACAAGGAAGGAAAAATATGAGGACAATTTACAGAGGGAAAGCCTGATTGAATAGGAAAGTTTTGAGGTCTTTACGGAAAATAGGATAGTGCTTGGCCAATCGTAGGTGGTCGGGGAGGGAGTTCCAAAAAGAGGGTGCCAAAAATGAGAAGTTGGCTCCTCCCCACTTTTTGCGCTTGTAGCGGGGTACCTGCAGAAGTGATTGAGATGATGAGCGAAGCTCTCTAGCGGGGATATACTCCCTTATCAAAGAGGCAATAAAGGCGGGAGCTGAGCCCTGGCGCACCTGGAAGACCATACAACCTGTTTTGAAAAGGGATCGCTCCCTGACAGGCAGCCAGTGGAGCGCCTTCAATAAAGGGGTTGAGTGGTGAAAGTGGGGAAGGCCGTACACTAGTCGGGCCGCCTGGTTTTGGACCAGTTGGAGCTTCCGTAGGCTGTATGCCGGGATGCCGTTGTACAGGGCGTTAGCGTAATCCAGCCGGGAGATCACCAAGGCGGACATGATCAGTTTAAGTGCCAGGGGAGAAAAAAAACGAGAAACAGCACGAATAGTGCGAAGGGTAAGAAAACAGGAAGAAACAACAGAGCTAATTTGTGAGTGTAGGGTAAGATGATTGTTGATTTGGATGCCTAAAGTCTTGACTGAGGAAGAGGGAGTGGGAGGGGGACCGAAGGAAGAAGGCCAAAATAAAGAGTTCCAGGGACTGGAAGAGCCACCCGTGAGAACCAACTCCGTTTTATCCGGGTTCAACTTCAGATGGTTGTGGCTCATCCAGTCCCTAATAAAAATCATAGTAGTCTGAAAGTTGGAAATAGAATGGGAAGAAGAAGATAGGTTAAAGATGAGCTGGAGGTCATCCGCATAATTATAAACGGTGACCTCCAGCTGCTGGAGCGCGAAGATTAAAGGATAGATATAGAGATTAAACAAAAGAGGAGAGAGATTAAACAAAAGAGGAGAGAGAGAAGAACCCTGGGGAACACCACATGTGACCTTAAGTGGGGTGGCCGAGAAATCCCCCAACCGGACCGCCTGGGTGCGGTCCCTCAGGAAGGACGATAGCCAGACCAAGGCCGAGCCCCCGATTCCCGCCGCTCTGACACGTGAAAGCAAGATGGAATGGTCCACCGTGTCAAAAGCGGCAGAGAGATCGAGGAGCACCAAGGCCTGGTGTTTGTTTTGGTCCATGCCCTCCCTGAGGTTGTCCAGGACCGACACCACTACGGACTCGGTGGAGTGCCTAGGCCGGAAGCCTGCCTGGCGAGACGCTAGGCCCCCATTCACTTCTACATGGGCGCGGAGTACCGATGTTACGTGGCGCTCAAGCACCTTACCCAAATAGGGCAACAGTGAAATAGGGCGATAATTAACTGGGGCGGAAGGATCCGCACCAGGCTTCTTCAGGATAGGCACTATTGTGGCAGATTTAAGTGCTGGGATCACAACCCCCTGGGCAAGGGAGCTGTTAAGAAAAGTAATCGGGGGCTTAGTGCAGACAGAGTAAATCTGTTGAAGAATACGGGCCGGGCAAATGTCCGCCGGGGAGCCTGACTTTACTTTAGGGAGTATTGCCAAGAACACTTCTTCGGTGAGAGGGGGGAATCGAAGAAAGGCAGCACTGGGCGGTCGGGGGAAGGGGTTCAACAAAAGCAAGGGAGGGGGGTGAAATATTGGCTTTGATGTTAATAATGTTTTCCAGAAAATAAGAATTCAAAGAGTCACACAAGGACTGGGTGGGGGGAGGTTTAAGTGTAGCCCTGTCAGAGAAGGCTAGGTCGTGGATAATTGTGAAATTCTCCCTGGGTTTATTCTCCGCCACCAAAATTTTTGCTGAGAAGTAGGCGGTTTTGGCGCCTAGTATGGCTCTTATAATCACCTAATAGAGTGGTATAGTGGGTTTTCAGTAAAGGACAATAGTCCCTTCTCCATTGCCTCTCAGCCTGCCGAAGGATCAGCTTTTTTTCCTTCAGATCTTTACTGAACCACCGATTAGGTTCCTTAGGCCGTCTAGTTGAGATCCGACGTAAGGGGGCTACCGAATCACAGCCTCCAGCAAGCCAGGTGTTAATGGAGGTGGCTTGAGATGAGGAAGATAAGCCCACCAGGTTAGGTGAAGAGTTCAGGAGGGAAGATGATAACAGAGGGAGGTCGACACGGTTCCAATTCCGCGCCCAGGTGTTTTTGGCAAGCGAGACCTTTCCTACAGGGTTATGGTGTAGGGAGAAGGAGATTAGAGCGTGATCTGACCAGGGACATGGGGACACGGACATAGAAGAAACGGAAATATTAAGAGACCAAACCTGGTCTAGTACATGTCCGTGTATGTGCGTAGGGACTTGTATGTGAGAAACAAAATTCAGGGATTGAAGTGATTCTGTAAACTGCTTTGAGGAAGTACACTCAAGGGGGTCCGTGGGCCAATAATTAAAATCCCCTAACACTAGGACTGAGGCATAATTGACCGCCAAGGTGGCCAATAAGTCCTGAAGAGCTGGCATGAACAGGTGTGAAAACTGGGGTGGACGGTACATTAGTAAACAAGTGAGCGGGGGAGAGAAAGTAAGAGAGCGGACCACAAGATGCTCAGTGGGAGTAATAAGAGGGGAGGGAAGAAGTTGAAAATTATACTCTGATCGGGCAATAAGAGCCACACCACCCCCTGTCTTGCCCGCCGGGCGGTCTGCACAGAGAGCCACATAGGAGGGGGGGGACAGCAGCCAAAAGAGAGGGCAAAGAGGACTCACTAAACCAGGTTTCGGTTAAAAATAGCATGTCAGGCTTGTGAGAGTCGAGCAGCATAAACAACTCCTGATCGTGTCTGACCGCTGACCTGGTGTTGAGCAGGATGATAGACATAGGAGGGGAAGAAGATAGGGAGCCAGAAGCAGGAAAGAACTGCGTCGAGGGGATCAGATGAGAGGAAGGGAAATGGGGGGGGATGGGGGAGCAAGGCCAAGAGAAGAGATGCGGCTAATGAAGGAATCGGGCAACGACCAATGGCCCTGTATGGCTGTTTAATCCTCGGATGAATAAGAGATGAGAAGGGCATGAGGATGCGCCCCTAGCCCCGTCCGGCCGCGGACGGGCGCAGACGGGCTTGCCTTAGGCGCGCCTTCGGCGTGCTGTCGGCGCGCCCGCTGCGCTCGCCCGCTGCGCGGACGAGTGGCCATTGCTCAAGTAGACCAGTAAGGGAGGTGACGTAGCAAGGGGAGGAGTCGCGTCCCTCCGTTCAATCGGCACAGGCTAGCCGTGACGGACCGGGGACTGAGTCAGGTGGGTGCTAGGTGGACCAGATCTCCTCAGCACACAGTTCACCCACCCAACAGGTTAGTAATTTTAAAAATAAGAGCGCGAAGCGCTACACAAAAATAAAGAAAGTTGCGCTGGCCGGTTAGCAATCAACCGCGCCAGTGCCAGACACTCCGTAAAATATTCCTCTCGCTCTCCTCTCGCTCTCAGCGCTCTCAGCGCCAACTCACACTGCTCTCACCAGCGCGGGAAACTGACAGGCAGCTAAGTAGTCTCCAAACTTGGAGAAGGGTCTCCAAAGCAGCATGGCGTCGCTTGGGTCCAAGCTGGACGCACTAACCTACAGAATGGACAGAATGGCGGAGCGCATTGATAAGCACACAGAACGCCTGGATATGGACGAGAGGAGGATAACGGAAGCAGAAGAGGCACAGACGGAGCTGGACACAAGCAATAAAAGGCTAGACAGAATGATGCAGATGCTGCAGGACAAGACGGAAGACTTGGAAGCCCGCTCCAGTCGATGCAACCTCCGAATAACGGGAATTCCGGAGACGACGCAAACTGGAAACATGGAGCTTTTTGCTGAAAAACTGCTTTCCACCCTGCTTGGGGCCGACACTTTCTCTCCGATGTTTGTAGTGGAGCGGGCTCATCGCTCCTTGGGCCCGAGACCGAAACCGGGAGCCCCTCCGCGCCCTATCGTAGCCAAGCTGCTAAATTACAGAGACAGAGATGCTACACTGCGACGAGCAAGGGAAAGAAAGTCTCTGCAATATGAGGGCTCGGAGATCTCGCTGTATCCGGACTTCACCGCCAAAGTGCAGGAGGCTCGCAAGCACTTTGCACCATTCAAGCGCCAGCTACGAGAGCTTGGTCTGGACTATGCCATGCTCTATCCTGCAGAGTTACGCGTTAATCGGCAAGGACACTCGCATTTGTTCACTGACCCTAGAGTGCTGCAACTGGTCGAAGGAGCACCGCAGTGGGGCAAATACACCGGCGGTGGAGGCAGACGGCGGCGAGCAACTAGAGGAGAGAGAGTGACAGCCCACTACTCTAAGACTGCTTGGTGGGGTAAGGTTGCGAGGCTGCGTGCTGCAGCAAAGACTGTTGGCTATATGTATGTGGGTCTAAATGTAAGGGGGTGGAGCCCTTGAGATGGGGCGTGTACAGTGTAAAGGTTATCCACTCTACATTGATTGTGCTGTGGCCGATCTGGCCGTAGGTTTGGAATTGCCTGTAAACTGGCTTTTTGGGGCCTTCGCAGAACACTGGCCGGCGCTTGGAGGTGGAGTGATTCAGCATTCTTAGGAAGTAATGGGGTATAGCGACTGTGCAGTTTGCTTCCTCGGTCTGGGGGGCAACACAGTCCAATTGGGGTGCCAAAACCACCTCATCGATGCTCCATATAGGCTGCTGCGGGTGGAGGCAGTAAGGCTCCCAGTGCAGTGCGCGTTTGCACGCCTGGTTAGCGCCTTGGCAACCTCTGCCCCCGTGTGCATATCACCTGATTTGTCTCTACGGAGACTGTTATGTTTGGGTTGAGAGTAGGGGTAGGGGGTAGGGGTTCAAGCAAAGGCCCAGTTGGGGAGGGTCTGCTGTGGGGGGGGGGGGGGGGGGGGGATTGGTTTGTCGTTTTGGGTTGTCCGGAGGGGAGAGGGGAGGGTCTTTCACACAGGGTACACACACAGGTCAAGCGAGGCTTACTCGATTACTGAGCAATTACATCATCTATGACAACATTGAGTACACCTAACTCGGGAGAACGCGACTCTCCTGTTACGCTACGGGCACCCACGTGGAATGTGAGGGGGTTAAACGATTTCCGTAAGCTACGGAAAGTGATGAGCTACCTACAACGTCTCAAAGTGGATATCGCTCTCCTCCAGGAGAAGCACCTTCCACTCTCAAGTAGGATACTGCACAGCAGGTGCCTGGAGGGCAACGCCGTTGCTTCTGGTTTCACGACTCACGCCAGAGGGGTCCTAACCTGGGTTAATCCTAAATCCAAACTCACTTTAACCTCCCTACAGGTGGATGCGTAAGGCCGTTTTGTGGTTGCACTGTGCAGAGGCCTAGGTATGGACTTTGTTGTAGTCAACGTATACGGTCCAAACTTTGATTCTCCAGATTTTTATCAGTCTGTAGCAGATATTATCAGCGCTCACAGTTGCGCACAAATTCTGTGGGGTGTAGACTTCAACCTAGTGCTAAATCCAGAGCTGGATAGGTTTGCTGGCCCACAACGTAAACCATCGGCGGCGGCCCAATTGCTGAGCACGCTGCTACTGAGCTTAGGCATGGAGGATGTATGGAGATACAGAAACCCGGCGCAGGGAGGGTATACCCACTACTCGGCCTATTATGATATCCACACCAGGATTGATTACTGGCTGGCCACCTCTTCCATGATGGGACAAGTCAGAGGCTGCGAAATATTGCCTCGCACATTATCGGATCACTCACCTTTCCTATTGGAGCTTGACACCTTAACGAAGGCGATCCCCCCCTTTCACGTGGCGTTTCCCACCCTTCTCGCTACCTGATCCAGTGTTCAGGGGTGAACTAGCGGAGGCCATAGAGGTATTCTTCGCTATTAATGTTGGGTCGGTAGACATCTTCCAAACGGTGTGGAAAGCCTTTAAGGTCTATATCCGAGGCATGGCCCTGTCCAAACACTCTAGTGTGCTCAAGTCCATCCGGCAGCGACTATCTGCGTTAGAAAAGCAATTATCGCAACTGGAGGAGAGACAATTGAGGTGCCCGAGCACACTTGTAGCAGAAGAAATCAAGTCACTGCTAACAGAGTATCACGAGGAGGCGGACAGGGAGATCCAACACATGGGTAAATACGCAACTGCACGTTCCTATGGCGAGGGGGAGAGGCCAGGCTCAGTTCTTGCCAGACTACTGAAGGGCGGGAGGGGGAAGTCACAGGTAACAGAGTTAAAAACGCTCGGAGGTCAGACCACCTCAGACGAATTGGAAATAGCTAACACCTTTAGGAATTATTACTCTAACCTCTACTCCTCGAAGAGCGGGGACCTCACTGACGAGACCCTGGAATATTTGGAACACATCGCCTTGCCGATGCTTTCTAACACTCACAGGGAATTCCTAATGCTCCCCATAGAGAAGGAGGAAATAATAGACGCCCTGGCGAAATGGTAGTGCCCCGGGGCTGGATGGCCTCACCGTGGAATTCTATAAAGCTTTTCAGGAGCAACTCATCCCCCATTTATCAGCTTTATTTGATGACATGTGCGTGGAGGGTAGCATGCCACAGTCCATGAGGGAAGCAGTACTGGTCACCATTTTAAAACTCGGAAAAGCCCATGATGAGTAGTTCATACAGACCGTTATCCTTGCTGAATGTAGACGCCAAACTTTACGCTAAGGTGCTCGCCAGGCGTCTGGCGCTACTGGCCCCCAAGCTTGGTGGCGCCGGAGCAGGCAGCCTTTATACCCAGCAGGAACTTTACATACAATATCCGCACGGTATTGGGCACGATGCAGCATGTCAGGCAGGACACGAAGGCCATCGCTGTGTTTCTTGACATGGAGAAGGCATTCGATTCGGTGGAGTGGCACTTCCTGAGACTGGTACTGCAGAGGATGGGACTGGGCGACCCGTTCCTCCAAATGATAGGTGCGCTTTACAACAAGCCCTCAGCCAGGGTGCGAATCGGCAACCTTGTGACGAACCCCTTCACAATTAGTAGAGGTACACGTCAGGGTTGTCCTCTCTCCCCTCTGTTATATGCCCTGGTGGCGGAGCCACTGGCATGCGCTCTGAGAGAATACCACGGAAGGGTATTCGCTTCCCCACATAGAACATAGTCGTTTCGATGTACGCAGACGACACTTATTGTATTTCCACGACCCCGAAAATAACCTTTCGCCGATTCTTATGGAAGTGGTCCACTTTGGTGCCCTCTCTGGTTTGAAGGTAAAATGGACCAAGTCGTTGGCCTTCCCCCTGACCCCGGTCACTCAGAGGTTTGACATGGAATACCCGTTACAATGGACGGAGGACTCTATCAGATATTTGGGGATATGCTTGCACACTGACCCAGAGATCCTCCTTAGGGAGAACTATGGCGTAGCGATGAGCAGATTGGAGGATGACGTGGCGACCTGGAGCAAGCTTCCTCTACCACTGATGGGGCGCATCGCCTTAATGAAAATGGTCGTCTTACATAGGCTATTATTCCTCTTCGGTGCCATTCCGATGGTGCTCTCCAAGGCCTTTTTCCAACGATTGACACAGCTGATGGTTACTCTTGCTTGGGCGGGTAGGCAGCCCAGAGTGAAATGGACGACCCTCACTCTGCCATACAGCATGGGGGGTCTTGGTGCCCCTAATCTTGAACTCTACTATCGTGTGGCGCAGGTATCGCATCTGCACACCTGGGTGCATGGCTATCAGCGCATTCCGCATGTCATTATGGAAAAACTATTTGCGGAGCCACTTGCCCTTCCGGTCACGGTGTTTCAGCCAATGGACAGTAGAACTGGGATACTGGATTCAATTACCTCCACTAATCACGAGTGGCACTCATTAATGCTTAGGAGGGGGAGTGTGTTGCTGTACTCGCCACTCATGCCAGTGGACTGGACAGTGTGGCTGCCCCCAATTGCTGAAAAGGGGGTAGTTCGGGCCTTAAAGCAACTTTGCATACACCTCGCGGGTGATTTTTTCAGGGATGGCACGGTTAAAACCTGGGAGCAAGTGGCTGGCGATAGGAAGGACCTTACCCTGTTGCTCCGATTCCAGTACCATAGAGTGCGCAGCGCCTTTATGGACTTGATGGGACCCGACTTGGCGGAACCGCCAGAAGTCCCAGAGCTCACCTATGTCTTAAAAACGGAAACTCCCTGTAAATTAGTAACCAATCTGTATAAGCATGCACTAGCACAAGAGGGGCACCAGCTGGTGAAGGCCAGAGTGGAATGGCAGAGAGACCTAGCGATTACCATAGACGACGCCATGTGGCAATACTGTTGTGTCAACACCAGAAAGATTTCTTTAAACGGAAAGCACAGACTAATACATTTTAAATTCCTCCACAGGGTGTATTATACTCCGGAGCGACTACACAGATACGGGCTGCGCCCTACGGCGGCATGTGAGAGATGCCGCGCGCCACTTGCTGACTTTCTTCATTTAGCCTGGAGTTGTCCAGGGGTGCATGCATACTGGGACAAGATATTCTCGGAAATGGGCAAGATCCTTGAGACTGAGTTAGCCCCTGATCCAGCATTGGCGCTTATTGGGCATTCGAGGAGAATCCCGGTTGCAATCCGGCGGCTGGCAGACATGGACATGCTAATGGCGCGAAGAGTGGTAGCGCTATGCTGGATGCGAGGACCACTTCCCACGGTTGCCCGTTGGGCACGGGATATGTTATACTGCTGTACTCAAACTGAACACTATAGTGAACTCCTACCTCCCACAAGTCGTCCTAAAAATTTCTGGGGACTGTATCAAACATACTTAAGCGGTGCCACTCAGGGGGGGGGGGGGGGGGGGGGGGAGTGCGAGTGCCGACTCAGAGCGCGTAACGGGGGAAGCCCACGCGGCGGCCACGGAGGGAGAGATGGAGTAGCCACTAGCGAGGGACATATTAGTATGGAAATAGAGGCCGCTAAGTGCCTGTGGCATCAAGTGTTTGCGTCCAAAGTGGGGGCTGCGCAGTGAAAGTTACCTTCCACCCTTAATTCACAGGGAGTATAGTGGAGACCAGGAGAAGAGATTTGTCATGTGGGAGTGACGCTAGCGGGGGGCACCACGGGGCAGATTGTTCACCGATGCCCAAGTACTCCCGACTCTTGGATAAATGTTTGATTAGTGCGTAGTCATGACATGACCTTGTGTGTGTGTGTTCTGGGGGGTAATCGTTTATAGTTAAAGTTCAGACATAAATTTGCAGACACTGAATGCCCAGTTGGGCGGATTCGGGGGGGCACTCCAAAGTGTGTTCATGACTGTATGTAATGTGACACTATTCTTCTAAATAACGCGCACAGTTTCTGGCTCGTAGATGTGCCTTGCATTTCGTGCACTTATAAGTGAAACGCCGCCGGACCTCCGGGTTTTCGGCTGATGGGCTGTGTATTCTTTGAAGAGATTGGCTAACTCATGACTGATTGCCACCGGCCCCCAGGGTTGTAGGCGCTTTGGCTGTGTTTCCCACTGAGGTACAAATAAAGGTTTTCGAAATAAAAAAAATAAAAAAACTATCAATATTACAACAGCGTTATTAATATCGATTCTTTGAACCTATTACTACTGATAATGGAAAAACCAACTGGTATGAATTTGTGCTCAAGTTGAGAATAGACTCCGAAGAAGCATTCATATCCTCTTACATTTTTTAAAACTAAACACCCAGAAGTATCTATTGACCCCATTTACTTATACAGAATGCCCTGCAAATGTTTTAATTTTCCTAATGGCTAAAGTCAAACGTTACTCACATTTATGTAACGGAAGCTTTCAGAATCGGTCTACTACTACTACTCCGTGTTTGCACCTGTGGCCTTATAAAAAATGTTAACCACCCTTGTGTGGCTCGGCATAGCGCCTGTGACACTAATTGTCCTAAAGTGGAAACTTTGGCACTAGAGATAGCAGTAGTATGTGGGCCTGCACTCAGCAGCCTCCCAGGGAAACCTACCAAATTCACACATTTCAGAAAACTGAACATCTGGGGGGACTCATAGGTGGTGTACCTCACATGGATTCCATAACATTTTAACATTTTCTCACCCATAAGCCTGTTAAAACCTCAAACTTTGGCTAAAAAGACAATTTTTCCTCACATTTCTTTGTGGGAAATTACCAGAATCTTCAGGGATCCACACATTTCCTTACACCCAGCATTACCCCACTAGTCCCAAAACAAAATGCTGCCCCACTTGCGCAGCTGTACCTAATGCTCATGACAGGGACAGATCAAAACATGATCAAAGGGAGTCCTCGCATGGGAATCACTGAAGAACCATAGAAGGCACACCACCCTGGACACCTGGGTTTTCAGAAATGTCTAGGTATGTTGGGGGAAAAAATATATTGTGTCAAAGGTGCTAGGCGCAGCCACAAGAGTGGGGTACCACTTTTATCAGAAGACCTGTTCAAACACATAATAGTATAACACTTATTACCAACTGGATCTCTCTGCATTTGAGCCTTCCAAATGTAAGCCACAGCATAAGAAAGACAACATTTTGCAAAATACCCTCTGAATCACATGAGGATTACGAGTACCCACAATGTACAATGGGATGTACAAATAACCACGGATTCCTAAACTCAGCATCTGATGAACATTTCAGAAAGAAGTAGGTTTCATTCATATCCATTTTTCACTCATTATATTTTATCATATGCATTGCTTTATACTTGGTACACAATGAAATAGAATTGTAAGGTTCAGCTTAATAGTTGGATCTGGGTACTTGGGGTTCTTGGACAGCATACATATCCTTTATATCCCCAAGACCAGAAGGTTCTAGCGGACGTACTGGTGTAGTACTTTTGTAAATCAACCATTGTGACAAGAAGTTACAGATGAAAATGTAGTCACAAATGGCTGTTTTTCCTACTCATTTCATGCATGTTTTTGTATTATCTGTTGATGAGACATGTACATAACTGACCCATTGTTAAATTTAGAATTTTCTCTACTGTTCGGAAATGTATAGGTTTACGACATCAGCCACAGATTTCACACCTTTTTCCACCACAAACTGGAAGTAGGTTGAAAGCATAAAAAATAGAAAAGAATGGTCTACCTCTTACAAAAAGGCCAAAACTGTGTTGGTAATGTAATTAAAATTTAAAAACAATATATTAATAAATTAATGGCAACATCAGCTTTGCTTGTTCCTGAAAGCGGGGAAGATTGTGATTTTAGAACATCATACCTTTCGTTGATTCCATTTTTAATAATGACAGAAAAAACAGACACCTTACATGGTACTTCCCCCTCCAAAAAGAAAATTTAAAAACGAACAAAACACTAAATTTTGGCTATTATCTTGGCCCCCCTCCAGGAGAAATCACAAACCCATGGAACCTTTAGAATCCCCTTGATGTTGGGGGGGGGGGGGGGGGTAAGAGGATGCAAATTTTAGGTGGATACCATAAGTGGACATAAGGTTTGGGGGCAAACAAAGGGCTCAGCATTTGGATAGGAAAAGTCTCAGCAGCTATGGGGGTCAAGGTAACCAAGGACTTGAACTGTCAATATTCAGCTGCTCTGCATCTAATCTAAATACTGGACAGCAGCCAAGATAGGACCTGTGATGGTGTTCATTCGAGTTCTAGAGAATGTTTTAAACAGAAGTAACAATAAAAATATGCAGTTCATAAATGGCACTGGCAGCTGCACCCTGCGAAAAGGCAAGATTCAATTAAGAGTACTGAGCACAAGGTATATTGTTATTAAGCATGGACATGAGATTTTTTTTTGTCCCTCACATTCATGAACAAGGTCATCTAATTTCCCAGGATGTCTTCACATTTACACTGATATTTTTGTTGACGTCTCAATCAAAATAGCCATAGCTCCCAATGAAAAATATAATGTGCTCCCCAAAAAAACGTATCTGTCAAAATGCACGAACATACCTGTGGGGATGCCAATCCTTGGTATGGTGGCAAGCTGTTGTTCTGATCCATAATTCTGTTTTTACCTCCCACGCAGGGAGGCTACCACTATTTCCACTAACTGTACCACAGGTTAGCAGTAGTGCTGGTTTCTGTACATTCCATTAAAGCATCTTCGCCATTAGTCTGGTCACATCAGTCAGCATCCAACATTTGGGCTAAACTGATGTAAAAAACTGAGTATATTTTTATCACCAATCTAAAATTAAAACCTGCAAGAAGAAAAAAAGTAGTTTAATTTATTAAAGCTTCCAAGACACCCAAAACAAACAAATCACTGATATTTTTAACCTTACATAAAGAAAAAACATTTAAAAACTCAAATCAGATTCACAACTAAAATGTGGTAAAACATTTCGAAACCTGCAATAGGTCTCGCATTGGGAAAGTTTGAGCTATTGGTCTTGTAAATGACAATTTTTTTATTTATGTGTTGGTTTTGAAAATAGCCAAATTAATAGCTTTGTCATTTACAATGCCAATAGTTATAACTTTTGCAAATGTGATTCCTATAGCATTTGTAATGCAACATGTTTTGTATTTACGTGACTTAGATGTATTGATATTCCAAATAACAATGGCTTTTAATTTTTTTAATTAATTAATACTTAAATAAAAGTGATTGTAATTTATAATGGCAATAGCTGAAACTTTTGTAAATAACTTTTGTGAAGATTATGTTCAGTGTGTTTTATTGTGACGAAAATGCAAGAACAGAAGTGAAATATAAAAAAAAATTGTGACATTTGTAATAAAGCTTGAAACATTGAGAGAACATATTTGAACCAGTTGTTGAATGGTTGCATAGATTGATGCTGTGATGGCGCGGAGTGATGCTGTGGCGTTCAGTGATGCTGTGGCGTTCAGTGATGCTGTGGCGTTCAGTGATGCTGTGGTGGTGGTGGTGGTGGTGAGTGATGCTGTGGCGTTCAGTGATGCTGTGGCGTTCAGTGATGCTGTGGTGGAGGCGCCGAGTGATGCTGTGGTGGAGGCGCCGAGTGATGCTGTGGTGGAGGCGCCGAGTGATGCTGTGGTGGAGGCGCCGAGTGATGCTGTGGTGGAGGCGCCGAGTGATGCGGTGGTGGAGGCGCCGAGTGATGCGGTGGTGGAGGCGCCGAGTGATGCGGTGGTGGAGGCGCCGAGTGATGCGGTGGTGGAGGCGCCGAGTGATGCGGTGGTGGAGGCGCCGAGTGATGCGGTGGTGGAGGCCCCGAGTGATGCGGTGGTGGAGGCCCCGAGTGATGCGGTGGTGGAGGCCCCGAGTGATGCGGTGGTGGAGGCCCCGAGTGATGCGGTGGTGGAGGCCCCGAGTGATGCGGTGGTGGAGGCCCCGAGTGATGCGGTGGTGGAGGCCCCGAGTGATGCGGTGGTGGAGGCCCCGAGTGATGCGGTGGTGGAGGCCCCGAGTGATGCGGTGGTGGAGGCCCCGAGTGATGCGGTGGTGGAGGCCCCGAGTGATGCGGTGGTGGAGGCCCCGAGTGATGCGGTGGTGGAGGCCCCGAGTGATGCGGTGGTGGAGGCCCCGAGTGATGCGGTGGTGGAGGCCCCGAGTGATGCGGTGGTGGAGGCCCCGAGTGATGCGGTGGTGGAGGCGCCGAGTGATGCGGTGGTGGCGCCGAGTGCTGCTGTGGTGGCGCCGAGTGCTGCTGTGGTGGCGCCGAGTGATGCGGTGGTGGCGCCGAGTGATGCTGTGGTGGCGCCGAGTGATGCTGTGGTGGCGCCGAGTGATGCTGTGGTGGCGCCGAGTGATGCTGATGCTGTGGTGGCGCCGAGTGATGCTGTGGTGGCGCCGAGTGATGCTGTGGTGGCGCCGAGTGATGCTGTGGTGGCGCCGAGTGATGCTGTGGTGGCGCCGAGTGATGCTGATGCTGTGGTGGCGCCGAGTGATGCTGTGGTGGCGCCGAGTGATGCTGTGGTGGCGCCGAGTGATGCTGTGGTGGCGCCGAGTGATGCGGTGGTGGCGCCGAGTGCTGCTGTGGTGGCGCCGAGTGCTGCTGTGGTGGCGCCGAGTGCTGCTGTGGTGGCGCCGAGTGATGCTGTGGTGGCGCCGAGTGATGCTGTGGTGGCGCCGAGTGATGCTGTGGTGGCGCCGAGTGATGCTGATGCTGTGGTGGCGCCGAGTGATGCTGTGGTGGCGCCGAGTGATGCTGTGGTGGCGCCGAGTGATGCTGTGGTGGCGCTGAGTGATGCTGTGGTTGCTCTGTGGTGGGGGAGAGGGAGGGGCATGTGTGAAAGGCAGGAAAAGCAGATGGCCACAAAGGAATGCAGGAAAGAGTGAGGCCAAGCGCGATGTCTGGTGTAGTTCAAAGGGATGGGCTGAAAGGGAGGGAAGAATGCATGGAGCGCATTCCAATTAAGTCTGGTGCGAGGCGTGGGGGGGGGGCGGAGCAGGCATATGGGTTGTGAGTGAGGCCAAGCGCGCGCCTGGGGAAGCTTTTACGCTCCAGTACACAACATGCATTTTAGGAAATCCGGCCTTATTCAAGAGAGTTTGGTCACATGTAATAGGTTTCGAGTAATAAATTACTCGACCTAAAATAGGGGAACCGAGAACAGAATTGGCACACTACTATCACAGGCGGGGAAAGAGAGGGGGGGGGGGGGGCAGAAGACAGAATGGGAACCAGATCCTGGAACAAGAAAAAGTAGGAGCCCCAACAGTGATTAACCTTACAGAGAAGACTATTAGCCAAGCTACTACATTCCTGCTACAGAAGGTTTGAGCTTCTGTCCTATGGATAGAGGAGATATACGCAAGACTAAAATTGATTTGTTTAAGTTTATTAGGTGTCTCAAACTGAAGAAACATTTTGCATTTTTCTATGTGCCAATAAATGTCAGAGCACACCTCAACCTATCTCTCCTTGTGATATTTTGGGAAGCACTACATGTATTGATGGAGGATGACAGCATCATGATACGGGAGGCTGATAAGAGTGGTAATGTGGTGCTTATGAATCAGGTCGACTATGAGGGGGAGATCCTCTCACAACGTAATCATCCAGACTGCTATGAGAAGCTCCCCACGATTCATATATGGACACGGACCAATCACATTAACCACAAACTCAAAGGTTGGCACTATCTATGCCTTTTAGATTTTAATGAATACACTTATCTTAGAGTTGACCGTTCCAGGCACCCATGTTTGTATACACTGCAGAAAGTACATAAAAACCTTCCCTTTCCACTGTGAAGACCTATAGTGTCCTGCATAGGTGGACCCACAGAGAGACTCTTGAAGTATGTGGATGTATTTCTCCAACCGATGATCCTTGATAACAATGTTTTCCTTTTCAAGGGTGGCAGGGTATAGACATACCCATGGAGTAGCCATGGGCTCTACATTTTCCCCATGGGGTGGATGGAGGAAAATTGGATATGGGGCACCAAAGGCAGTGAATGGAGCGATTCCATTCTGTATTGGGGCAGGTACATTGCCGAATGCCTCCTCATTTGGACTACTACTACAGAGAGATTGATGGAATTTGTGACATACCTGAATAGCAACAATGCGAATATCAGGTTCACTTATTACAGTAAGAGTCCCATAACTTTCCTAGAAGTAGAGCTCTTTGTCTCCAACAACAGAATTGAAAGTTGAGTTTACAGGAAGGCCACGTCATGCAACAGTATATTACATGCTACCAGCACACACCCGAGACACCAAATCAATGCCATCCCCTATGGGGAGTTTGTGCGCACTAGGCAGAATTGCAGCACGGATAGTGATTTTTAACTTTTCCTTAAGGGCATTGGGGACAGATTCGAACACAGGGGTTTTCATTGATTCCCATTCTGTCCATTTTATTATCTCACGTATTACTGAGCGTTAAGGATGTTCAACATTCTGATTTATCCTCACAGTATTCAAAGATGGCCGCTGCATACTCACTTTGGCTTACCAATTTTTAATACGCGGAGACTGACTCCTCCTTCTACTTACACTAACTGAAAATTTAAATTATGTTATTTACTACACAATTATACAATTATACTTATAATGAATAGTTAGCCCTTCATCGTATGGATTTCCAAATAGTAGGACATACCGGCCCAGTCCGTCATGCAATTACAGACTACATGTGGTTTGATTTTATCAAGGGCATGCGGCTGGACAAAATGCCAGGTATGCCACTGCTGCAACATGCACTCAGCAATTGTGAGGCTGACCCAACTCATTCTTCCTGTACTAAACTACAGGTTGGGAACATTGCATGTTCCAAGAAGGCCGACGTTGTTTTATACCACTAGTTCTGGGTTTTACGTTATGTCAAATTGGCCATAGTCCTTAGACTATGTCCACATACGTGCTACATAGCGCGGGGTCCCCAGCGGGTCTTTGACAGATACCCAGCGTGCATGCCGGGAAGTGAATTACACACCGCAAAGGTAAGCGCACCTACGGAGACGCTTTTAACTGGGATCACACACCTTAGGGGTGTTAGGAGTGGACTTCCACCTATGGGAGTGCCGCTCAAGCTTACTCTCTTTGTTTGGCTTATTATTTTAATTTATTCTTACTTATTTTTTGGTCCCGATATTCTCTCAGGATTGGACCGTCGACAGTTATATGGCTGATGGTGAAGATGGATCTGAAATTTTACCAATAAGGGTTACAGTCTTGACACTTATTTTTGGAAACACTGTAATACACTGCAAGCCCACGAATGAGGTACGTGGGTTGATCAGACCGCACTGTTTGTATAAGGTTGGAATATACCCATGTCATATATGGGTGTGGATACACTTAGAATCCTATACACTTTATTTTCTCATCAGGAACCAATTTACCATTACTACATGAGGGGTACACTTACATGTGTACTAGCAGTGATATACAACAAGCACTTGGAACGTCATGAAGAGTCCCTGTACACTGGGACGTCTTACTTCGAAACCATTTCTGGACAGAAATACAACCGAAACTAAGGTTGGTTTCACTGAAGTTTTAACTAGCTTTTAATGCTAGCCGCCGCTGGATACCAAGTCCTTTTCCGTGCATCTTTTTCTTGGCTCCTGTAGGATCTACACTAAGAAAATTTTAGGTATTTCCTTCTTTACATTTTTTAACCTGTTGATAGTAGGCAACATTAGGTGGATGTCCTTGATTTTGTTTAACTATAACACTCACCGTGTACTGGACCACAAAAGTCACAGTATACTGGTTTCTGTTTGTCTTTTATTGATAAAGAAGTCACACGCCTAATTCGATTTCGGATAATTCTGGACTCTACACAGTATGTGTACACATCACTTGAGAACTACCACCGCACCAGATGATCATAGATCACTATGCTGTTGTTTTACAATAGCATGGGTTTCCACAGGTTCGGGCAGGCAAAATGAACCACCTATGATTCCCATATTGTTTACATATGTTTCTTAGCCCTGAAGAAGTTGTGGCTCAGAACAGCAGAACGTGACGAAACAGGTGTTGGCTAAGGCTTTGTTTGCGTTAGACCGCAAGAAGAATGAAAAGTTGTGCTACATGATCAAGCAACAAACCAAGATTGTTCTTACACCAATATTAACTTGTTGTGTTTAACTTGTGTATACTCGATAGCGTGTTCAAGGGATTGTTGTGTTGTTTTGTCAGTGGTCTTGCACAGTTTAGGGAGAAGGGTTGTTCTCCCGACCCCTTGTGCACTGCTTACATATTCTAGCACCTCAACACTTTCTGCGTACTGCCTAGGAGCGCCAATACCCTACGATACCACTGACCGTGAAGCTTCACCCCTCAGACCAACCAGCAAAGGCCATTATATTAATACCTATAGAAGGCCTCATCCAAAAAATGGTAAGGGAAGAGCTTGCCCGTAATGGGGATACTACAGAATTGATTAAAAGCTTCCCCTGTGTCTTCTTGACAAACGTCTCATGGCTAAATGCAGTGGTAAAAGAGGATGGGGAATCCCTTATAAATAACTGTCCGCAAATGTCTCTCAGTAATTCACACTAATATACACCAAGCTAAAAGATGACATGATCGATCAGCAAACGTGAACAACATTGACCTCAAAGTAAGGCACAGGCATTTGGTGGAAGGGTAAGTGGGTTTAGAATTACGCAAAAACCTCTCTCCAGGCTCTGCAGTCCAGTATAACCACCCCACACACACTTACAATCACAAACGTTTCACACTCTTTTAGCAGTTACAACTGATAGGGATGAAATGGGGGCATCTGAACTTTACTGACTGAGCTTGAGCCTTCCAGTAAGCAACCATGAGGGGATCCAATCATTTGAGGGGCTACAGACTAGCGTCCCACAGAGACTAGGGTCTAGGTACCATACCGTCCCTATTAGATTGACACGTACCCAAACATTGTAACATCTGGTCTTGGAATGTTGCAGGCCTAAAATATAAACTGGGTGACCCTGGCTGGGGCAAGTTTATTGATCATTTTAATATTTGTTTACTGCAGGAGACATGGTGAGTAGAGCCAGCATATAGGGCGGGATACTCCAAATTCTATGTACCAGCAGAACATGCCGGTAGTGACCGAACATCTGGGGGCCTAATAATTTTGGGTTCAGTCTCACCAAGTGTAGAAATGAGATCATTAGAAGTACCCTCTTCTGAAACACAGGGCATCCATGTAACCAGTATATATAATATATATCTCAAAGGATCAATCCATAGGTTAAGAAAGAGGCGGCACACCAAATTCGATATGGGTAATTTAATTGCCAACAATAACGCGTTGTTGTTGACAATTAAATTACCTGTATCAAATTTCGTGTGCCGCCTCTTTCCTAACCTACGGATTGGACCTTTGATGTTTCGTGGTTGTCTGCCGCCACGGCTGGCACCGCCTCCTAAGGGCAAGTGAACTGCGTTTTTGGCAGCATTTGGTGCGTAAATGTATATATATTTTTTTTCCTCTCATCTATAGTAGAGTATTAAGAGGGGCAGGGGAGTCTCCGACACAAGTATTTTTTTACCCTTAAGAAAAATTTCGATCCTACTGATCCCCTGGTAATCAGAGGAGGGGGGAGACTTTAACACCACCTTCGAGCCTCTAGGTGATATTAGTGAATCCACAGCTACAGAGCACCGTGCAACCATCATGCAACACCGCAGTTGTGTACCGGCTGTGTTTTTGCATTTTGTTTCTTGCAGCACCGGGTTAGTGGTAATAACAGCACCACCCGCGGCTTCCGTTCAGTACCAAGGACAGCTAGAACAACTCTGCACTCTGACTCGATGGGCAAGGTAAATTGATCTGACTGTTGTGGACTGGGGACAGCATTACCTTACACCTATAAGGGTTCCAAGTAACTTGACCTTCAAGTGACCGATTGTCACTAGTGGGTTTGGCCATTAACCGCAATGTTATTTTTTCTATCTATTTTATTACACTGATTTATTATTGCTTAAAAAATCAATAGCCCCATCTATCTGTATTATATCGCGTTCATTTTGGTGTCTAAATTACGATAAAAATACACTGTATTTTTTATAAATTAGTGTCCCATTTCTCTCAAGTGTGTCAATTACTTATCCTCTATGTTAGTACTCAGATTCGCTCAACACATGTTCCTCTAGTAAAGCCTACAACCAACAACAAGGAAATACCTGCCCAGAATTTTCAACGAGGCCCTAGGAAAGGGTCCTGATACTAGTAAGCACACACCGGAGCGGACCAAGGCAATTATCAAAAATCATCAAACAATTAGAGCTTTATAATCAAAATAGATAATCGTTTATTAATTTTTCATACTAGCAAAAAACATTTCATCAACTTTTTGGCAAAAATAGATACAATACAAAAACAATATTCAATAAAACATTAATACATTATTCATGTCCCACACATCATATTCACATATCACAGTCATACTATCATCCATTCCAGAACTCATCGTCATTTATCCAACATAACACATATCACATCAACAAGTGCATCAGAATAGAAAAAACAGCCACGTGATGATCGGTTGACAGATTTATAATAATCATCCAGGGGGTAGGGGTGGGAACAATCCTGCCACCCAAAACAGTAACAAAGCCAGCGCGCGTTTCGATGTCTGGCCCCATCCGAGGCTACACCTTCAGATGTATGTACACATTTTCATACTGGAACCACTGTCAGTAGTGCAGTCAGAGCTTACAACATTTACTTAGAGCGCTCACCCTAATAAAGACTTTCAATTAATGAACCATGAATGCAAGTTTAAACAGCATTAAAATATGGACAAAAAAGAATTACCTTAACTGCAGACAGTGCCCTTCCCTGATCCATAATGTGGTACTGCAAACTGGCAGCCACAGGGTTTGTGCTGCAGGGGATTGGGCCAACTTGTCCGAAGGACAAAATACTAATGAAAACTTGTTGCTCTTGACCCCACACAATATGTCCTGGGCGTCAAGCTATAGGAATTACACATCCCTGTATTTAAAGACTCGAGGCATGACAGTCAGGGCAGACAAGTGCAAGTTTGCTGTGAAGTGGTTGTAATACTTTAGGCACACTGTGTCGGACACTGGCATAAAACCCAAGCTCTCTTTTAGAGCAATTAGCGATGCTAAGGCACCAACGGATAAGGATACTCTTGGTTTGTTTCTTGGGTTGGTAGAGTACAATGCCAGGTTTGTGCCTAATTATGCTCAAATGGTGGAACCATTACATACCTTCTCAGGAAGGGCCAGGTGTTTAATTGGTCTGTGTGTTCCGTCTGTGTCTGTAATTGGTCTGGGTGTTCAAAAAAGTGAAGGAGTTGATAATAACGCCACAAGCCCTGCATGCATTTCGTGAGGACTGCACATCACTTATAACTGTTGATGCTAGGGTACACGGTCTGGGTGCTGTGCTCAGCCAAAGGGTGGGTGGTCAGGACTAGACCGTGGCGTTTGCATCAAGGTTACTCAATCAGTTTGAATGCCAGTACAGCACGATAGAAAGGGAAGCTTTTGCGTGCGTACGGGCAGTGCAAAAGTTTAAACTGTGTATTTGGGGAGGCGGGTTTGAGTTTATATACAAACCACAAGCCACTCATCTACATTTTAAGTAAGGTTAGCAACAATAACATGCCTGCCAGACTCACAAGATCCCACCTACTGATCTTTTTAATGGAATCATAAATAAAGCACATCACGGACATCTGGGTTCCACAAAAACTGGTATGAAAATAAAGCAGCATTATTATTGGCCATCTGTTGAGAGTCAAGTTAAAATGTTAGTTGATAAATGTCCTGAATGTCTACTATCAGACAGACATTGAAGGATGGTACAGACTCCATTAAACCCAATTCAATTTCCAAGCACAGCATGGGAAAAGGTGGGGTTAGACTTTTCAAGTCCATATTCAGTATTACCCTCAGATGAAGTATTTAATTCTGGCTGCTGAATATTTCTCGAAATGGATGTACTATAGATTGGCGGAAACATCAGATACGGACACAACCATTGAGTTAAATATTTGACAAAGGTGCACCCAAAGTCAGTCACAGACAATGGCACACATTTCGTGTCAGAAAGGATGTGTAAACTCATGAGCTCACAGGACACATAACACCTCAAGGCTGCATTATACTCATGTGGTTACAAAGTAATGAAAGAGGGTATACAGACTGCTATTGCTTCTGCATTGGATGCAAGAGAGTTCATTGAACAATAGGTGTGGAATTACAACACTGCACCACGGGGGTTACGCCATTTGCTCTGCTAAGGGGCAGGGATGTGGACACGTCCTTGTTCCCATCTTGGTTGAGTGAGATGAAAACTGTGCCCAGAAGTGGTAAGTATAGTACTGAAAAGGTATCTTCTAAGGTCGCTTTGAAGCAAATTGCAATGAAAGATAATTTTAACAAAAACTGTCGCTTTGGGGGCAGGGATGTGTTAGTCGGGGACTAGGTTTTAACCAAGAAACCTCTCAAAGTAAGGAAAGGGGAATCTACATTTTGCATGCCAGAGCAAATCAGGACAGTCAGCAAGCGGGCAGCATTTGTGGTGGGTAAAGGTTGGTGAAACAAGAAACAACTTGTGAAGGTTACATCAGAGCAGGCCATCATCACGCAACAGAAGAAGTGTTATTTGGATGACTACGATTGGGTTGCAATCTGATGTGGAAGGTAAGACAGTTTGATGACTTCATTGGATATTAAATAGTACACCTATATGGTTTATGTGGTTTGAATTACTGTTTTGTTTTAATGGGTGGGGGGTGATGTAAAGTGGTGTTGTATTGAACATGCTTAACGTGCACAGCTTGCGCACTGTTCTGTGTAATGTGTAATTGTTATGTTTTAACTTAGCCACACACTAGGAGCTACAGGGGGATAAAATGGTCAGGCCGCATCATCAATAGTTACACCAAAATCTGTGTATCCAACACTAGAGGGGTCACCTAAAACTTTTATAACTCCCTCCCAGACTTATCTAAGGGTTGTGGTGTATCTTAATTAAAACACTATACCATCATATATCCACCCGAGTATAAATGAATAAGTGTGGAACAGAGAGAAAACACCTCACGGTAACAACACCAAGGGGACCACTGGCATGGTACTAGTCAGCAGGTCCACTTATCATCATCAGTTACTTTCTCTCTGAGAGGAAAGAAAAGAAATATGTGTGTGTGTTATTAAGAAAATCTCAAACCCATGAAATCAAAATCAATATAGTAACCTAAATGTGAATGCAATATCTATACATGCTATTGCCATGCATGCCCTTTGGACCCCGTGAGGATAAAAACAGATAGTCCTCAACTCTAAAAGTTGGTAAAGCTAACTAGCTTGGGATAACTTTATTCAGTGCTGATAGCTTCCCAAATTAAAAATGGTTTCCTTCAAACCATGATCAATTATTAAGATACACCACAACACTTAGATAAGTCTGGGAGGGAGTTATAAAAGTTTTATGTGACCGCTCCAGTGTTGGATACACAGATTTTGGTGTAACTATTGATGATCAGGCCTATTGTTGGTTTGTAATGTTTTAACTTACACCTGCACATGGAGCGGAAGCTGGTAAGTGTTAAAATAGCAATTGTCAGTTGCTGTTCGACCTCGGGGCCAGAAGGACGCTTCATGTCGTGGGTGATGAAGAACTTGATTAAACTACTCCAGTAAAAAACACTAGTTATATGCCTCTTCCTTAAGCCGAGATGAACTGACTGGATAATCGTCCAACAGACACAGAACCTTCACATCAACATTCCCAACTTCTAATCTGCATGTGGTTCCAATCCTAGAACCACATGCAGGAAACACCACACTCTTATATTTTAATGGCTCTTTCTGGCGTGATCCTTCAAAGAATGCTCCCATCCCAATAAGTTTCAAATAAAAAAAAAGTTCAAAGTTAAATCTGGATTTTAACGTAAAGTTACACAGACAATATGATTTACGGACAGAGACTGGTGCAAAGTGAACTCGTGTCGCTGTAGAACTAAACGCAGCTCGTCCTGATGGAAGCGTTCTTTCAGATCCAAAGGATCTAGCCCCGGTTATTTTAAATTCCACAAATGCCATCCTGAAGCAACCACCATAAGTCCAACTAGTCACAGTACATACATAGGGCGGGCAATATAGCCTACAACACCCCTAACCGGCCAGGAAGATGAGATCAAAGGGGAACTTTGCTACCCGCCCCTTCCTCGTTGTGGCAGTTACATGAGTCTGAAAATTGAAAGCAGTTAGTAGATCCCAAAATAAAGCTCTTACCCGACCGCTGTTTCCCTACGTTGCTTCCCTTCTGCAGGCCCAGGCGCGCCAACTACCTACATCAACAACGTGAGATTGAACGCTACAACAAGCAACCCCTAACAGGGCAAGAGTTGCCGGGTCTCGAATCCAAAACAAGCCCAATCCCCCTTTAAAAGACGCCCAAAACATGTCTACGTTCTACCAAAACACGCCTAACACCAACCCACGAAAATGCTTTAAGATGAGCACAATGAAACGAAGTATTAGTAAAATGCATGTATACCAAGTGAGTAATTTGAAAGTATCCAAAGTCCGAGACTAAAGCGGAAAATGTGTATGTGTATGTTTCAACGGATGAATACTTTTACACTTACATGACTAGCAGCCAATCATTTTATTTTTTATTTTAAAGTGTTATATTTTTCATTTTAGACTGTTATTTGTTTGATTTTAGTTATATTTTTATTTATTTATTTCATTTTGCTTTTTATACTGAGATGCAGTCAATATGCAATATTTGGGTGAGAGTGCAGACGGGGATGGATACGCTAGACTGCGCTAAATGAAAGTTAAATCCTGACACATCGCAGACGCCATATTGTTTAAACACTAATATATACCTATCACTAAACAACCCAATGGCACATGAGAAACTTAATCAGCTCGTGTAGTATTAATTGATGAGAAATGCCTGAACAAATAGTATGAATTATGGTAATGGAATTTACTGTTTTTTATTGTGCTTTTTAAAGGTATTTAAATCAATGTTCCAAAATGCATCGTATGAACATAAATCTCGCACACGAAGATGACCACCAACATTACCCTTAATTTCAAAGTTTTTTTTTGTGTGTGTTACTGAGTGTGCACAAGTTATGTGCTGTAATCAAACGGCCTCTTTTAAAATGTCCCCGCCCCTGTATGTGTGCCCTTGTCGTTGATTGGACAAATACCCTTCAAAGTCCACTTTTTTTTGTTTTTTAAGAGGCGGGTCATGCTCTTCCAGAAAACAAAACAGCACCATGAACTAAAACGAGCGCATTCCCGAAGCAAGTTGTGGCTGTCGTAGTTATGGCCCACAGACTGTTGGAAGTCAAGAGTCTAATCACCTCTTCACCCCGAAGAAGGCTGCTGCAGTCTAGCTGCATAGCCAGATCTGTAGAAACTGAAATTCTATGACAGGACAGGAGGCTCCGATTATTGCTAGTCTCATTTCTTTATTTAGAAATGCCCAGCAGCCATGTAAAACTACATTACCCAGAAACACTTGGGTAAAACCATAGAGTCTGTACTATAAATAGCCATGTAGACAATCCCACTTCCTCTTTCTTTGCTGCTCCAGCAGCCAGTTAAGTGCTTCATTCTATATTCCTTGTTTACTTACTGTATTGGTATTGCTTTTGTTAGCGCTTTGCTCGCGCTGTCTGCCGCTTTGTTGTGCGCTTCTATCGCGCTGTTGCTGACTTCTCGTCGCGTCTCTGGTGTTCGGTTGGCGTTGCGGCAGGGAGCGTGTGCCACCTCCCTGGGTCTGGGCGCGTGCCGCCTGTGTCCCGTTTTTTGTTGTGGAGTGGAGTATTGGGAGCGAGCAGCCTCGCGCACGTCTTGCGTGAGGTGTTCCAAGGCTGAGAGGCTCGCCGGTCACCGCGCATGCGCGGTGGGTATTCCTCACGCATCTGGAGTTTGTTTCCGGTGCTGCGCCGGCATTGAAGGTTCGTCTGTCAGGACGCACACGCCCAAGGCCTCGCAGCTGTTCCCTTGACACCGGAGCTTGGAAAAAAGTCCCGGTTGACTTCATTTGCATAGGCTTTGCCGAGAGTGAGCATTTTTGTAGTGTCAGCAAGCCCTCCCTCCACCCTCTAACAGTTTTGGTGCAGTTGTTTCTGCTTTGTCTTGCTTGCTGAGAGGTTTTTTCACTCCTTCAGACTCTGCCATTGGCATACCATAATTTCAGTCACCTTGTGGGCTCTTTGACTTTCACTACCTGTGTACCATGAGTGATAACTATTACTATGAGGATGATGGTGACTATGAAGAAGAAGGGTTGGAGTTCCTGGAGCAGGACCTGGTTGAGGCCCTTGACAAAGGGGTTCAGCATTCCATGAATAAGGCGCTTGTGCGCGCTATCACGCCCCTTAAGCGCCATTTGACTCAATATGCTCGACGACAAGGTTGGGTGCCTTCGTCGGAAAAGTCAACTTCCTCTCCTAGTAATCCGCATTCTTCAGATTGGCGCAGTCCTTATCCACTTCCAAATCTAAGGCTCTTCCCGTTGAGGCAGACAGTGAGGACCAGAACTCCTCGCCCTCCTCTGAGTTTCTTCCTCCGCCCCCAAAAAAGAAGAAATGTAAGGAACACTTTGTAGATGCGCCCAGTCATCCTCCTGTTTTGACATTTGAGCCTGCAGACATTGTGCATCCTCATTCCACTGCGTGGCTTCCTTCCCCGGCTGTGGCGGAGTATGTTCAGCAACATATCCGTCGCCCATTTGCTACTGACGTTCGTGCCTGTCTCCGCTCAGAGTGTCCTCGGCCTGATTTGGCGGATAATCTAGCGGACACGCCTGAGGTCGATCCTTCTATGCTGACCTATTTGAAGAAGTTTTCAAAGGACCCAAAGAAGGGTTTGGATCGGTCCTGCGGGCTTGTCAGGACAAGGTCTTGGATCTCCTGGGGCCTCTTACTAAGATCTTGGATTTAGGTTTCATGGCCAAGGAATCCTCATCCACAGTTGACCCTGATGAGTTGATCGAATGGGCGCAGCGGGCGATTTGTCAGCTGGGTAACGCCAACTGCGCGCTCTCTAGTGAGCGTCGCAGGTCCATTCTCCTCAAGTTAGACCCAAAATTAGCAGAACTTTCGGCTTCCGAGGCAGGGGCTGCGGCTCAGGGCCTCCTTTTCGGGCAACCCTTTCTGAAGGAGCTCACTCATTTTGTCAATACTTTTAGCAGCATTGACAAAGCCCAGGCGTCTTTGAAGCGGGCCATGCGTCCGGTTTTCAGCAGGGCCGGACGAAACAGGGGACGCTCGTCCGGCCGTGGTCAGCAACAGCCCACGCAGCGTGGGTACCAGTCCCATAGGGGAGGCCACCAAGATTCAGGCTACGCCCAGCGTTCCAACTTCTACCCATCCAGGAAAGGACGTGGTCAATATAAAAAAGGACGTTCCTGTGGTGCTTCCGGCGGATATCAGGATTCCGCCACTTCAGGTGAGACTTCTTCCTGCTTGCAGTGTTGTTCTGGGGGCAGGATTCGCCTTTTTCTCCACAATTGGCGCTCAATCTCCAGCGATGCATGGGTGCTGGAGACGGTTCAGGGATACAAAATCGAGTTCTATCATCCCTTGCGTCAGTCCCATCCTCCTTTTCCCCTTCATTTCTCAAAGCAAAATCAAGAGTTCATCACAGAGGAACTCAAGTCTCTAGTGTTGAAAGGGGCAATTGTGCCGACCGTACGTCACCCTCAGGGTTTTGCCAGCTCGGTCTTCCTGGTGGAGAAGAAGGGAGGGGGATCAAGGTTAGTTCTCAACCTGAAGGAGTTCAATGCGGGAGTGGTTTACCGCCACTTCAAGATGGAGGGCATCCATCTATTGAGGGATCTCCTGCGGGAACGGGATTGGATGGTTCGTCTGGACCTCAAAGACGCTTACCTCTCTGTTCCGATCTTCAGTCCCCATCGCCGCTTTCTGCAATTCCAGTGGCTGGAGACTAGGTATCAGTATCAGGTTCTTCCCTTCGGCCTTTCGTCAGCACCTTGGTGCTTCATGAAACTGTTACGTCCGGTTGTGGAGTCTCTCCGCTCTCGCGGGGTTCGCTTGATCATCTATTTGGACGACATCCTCCTTCTGGCGGACTGTCCTGTCAAGCTGATGTCCCATCTGGAGTGGACTGTCGACCTTCTCCAGTCCCTCGGCTTTCTAGTGAATGTTCCCAAGTCTGTGCTACTTCCTACTCAAGTGATAGATTTCTTGGGGTTCAGGGTCAACTCCCTCACTTGTCAGCTTCTGTTACCCCATCAGAAGATTCGATACACAAACGGGAATTGACTTCCGTTATTTCGAGCCGGACGGTGTCATTGAGAACGTTAGCACGAGTTGTCGGTCTCTTAGCGTCTTCTCTGCAGGCGATATTCCCGGCTCCGCTGCACTACCGTGCGTTGCAGCGTCTCAAGATTCAGCATCTTCAACGGGAACTCCGTTATTCCGATCAGATTCCTCTTTCGGAGGAGGCGAAGTCGGAAATGCAATGGTGGCTGGATCATATGGAAGCCTGGAACGGTCGGGCTCTTTTCGGATCTTCTCCGGAGATTGTGATCGAATCGGATGCCAGTTGTTGGGGCTGGGGAGCCCGCTGCGGCCTGATCTCGACGGGAGGTCGAGGGTCGCCCCAGGAACTTCACTCCACATCAACTGTTTGGAGTTGCTAGCGGGGTCATTCGCGATCAAGTGTCTGTCGCCTCTTCAGTCCCACTGCTGCATTCTTCTCCGGATGGACAATGTCTCAGCAGTACGTTACATCAACAAACTGGGAGGGACTCGGTCGAGATTGTTGGCGGAGATTGCCAAAGAGTTTTGGCATTATTGTCTTCAGCGCAAGATCACAGTTATTGCGGAGTACCTTCCGGGTTGTCGCAATCTTGTGGCGGATTGGAACTCCAGGTATCTGAAGGACTTCAGCGACTGGAGGCTCCATCCTCGTGTGTTCCGCCAGCTTCTTCAGACTTGGGGCCCTTGTCTAATCGATCTCTTTGCATCCCGTCTCAACACCCAACTTCCCCAATTCTTCAGTTGGAGACCGGATCCGGAGGCTCTTGCCACGGATGCTTTCCTTCATCCGTGGCCGACATCCCTTTGTTATGCGTTTCCCCCATTCATGATGATCCCCAGGGTTCTGGCTTATGCGACACGCTTTCGGGCGGAGTTGATTCTGATTGCTCCTCTGTGGAGGGCTCAGCCGTGGTTCCCAGTTCTCCTGGAGATGGCATGTGCATTACCATTCCTTCTTCCTCAGAAGTGGAATCTCCTGTTAGATCCGCTTCAGAATCTGCATCCCCTGGTTCAGTCAGGCTCCCTCCTTCTCCTGGCGTGGTGGATTTCGGGGCACGTTGGGCGGTCTCAGGCCTTTCTGCAGACGCTACCAGATTTCTCAGCAACGCCTGGGCTCCAGGTACTCACAAACGTTACAGAGGTTCATGGAAACGTTGGAGTGATTGGTGTGCTCAACGGCAAGCTGATCCAACATCAGCAGATGTCTCTTTGATGGTCAATTGTTTGGCTTCTCTCTCTTCTTCTGGTTTGGCGTACCGCACTGTCAACAATTTCCGTTCCGCTATTTCTGCGGGTCATCTTCCAGTGGATGGGAAACCTGTTGGTGAACATCCTCTAGTGGCTAAGGTTCTCAAGGGTATTCGTCTGGCTACTCCTCCGCGTCCCAAATATGTTTCTTTGTGGGACGTCTCGGTTGTCTTACGCTTCTTGGAAGCCTGGCCGATCAATTATTTGTTATCTCGGAAACAACTTTCGGCCAAACTTACTATGTTGTTGTGTTTGCTTTCCTGCAAACGAGTGTCGGATGTCCGTGCTTTGGATTTAGCTGGACGTAGCTTCACTCCTGAAGGGGTTACATTTCGCCTCTCCAGGCGCACTAAGACCAATACTGAGGTAATTTCTTACCCTTCTTTTCCTGCTCGTCCTAATCTTTGTGTGGTTCAATGCCTTAAGGATTATGAGGTGAGTACTTCTCTTCTTCGCTTGGATATGCAAGGCCAACTATTGATTGCATTGCAGAAGCCCTTTCGCCCCGTTACCCCGGCCACCTTGGCCCGTTGGGTATGGTGGCTTATGGGGGAGGCTGGCATTGATGTTTCTGTTTTTGGTGCTCATTCTGCCCGTGGGGCCATGGCCACTAAAGCCTTCTCTTTGGGAGTCACCTTGTGGGACATTATGAAGGCTGCTGACTGGTCAACGGATTCTGTTTTTAAGACCTTTTACTTTAAGCCGATTACAAATGTTGCTTCTGTTGTGGTGGACCAGCTTTGAAAAAGCAAAAATCGGAGCCTCCTGTCCTGTCATAGAATTAAAAATTTGCAAACATTCGTGACAAGAATTTTCAATTCTATTAAGGACTAGGAGGCGAGGATTATCCCACCCATTGTTTGTACATTGTACTTTATAATGACTGTGTCGGTATTGCTCTGTGTTCAAATGTTACCATTGACTTGTTTCCTCTACCCACCCTTTTTACCATGTTCCTTTATATTATGGACGTGTATTACGGCTTTGTGTCTTTTTTCAGGATCTGATCCCAAATGACGTCCCTTCGGTGCGGCGTGGATATTCCTGTTTTCTTCTCTGAAGATGGTTTTTTCCTGTTTCTCCCTTCGACAGTTGCTGTGCTGAACTTTCCTTCGTTGCCCTGGACTAGGTTTGCTTTTTTGCATTGACTGTCATGTACTGTTTTCTGAACTCCTGGAATTCCTTCTCACCAAAGAAAGAGGAAGTGGGATTGTCTACATGGCTATTTATAGTACAGACTCTATGGTTTTACCCAAGTGTTTCTGGGTAATGTAGTTTTACATGGCTGCTGGGCATTTCTAAATAAAGAAATGAGACTTGCAATAATCCTCTCCTCCTAGTCCTTAATAGAATTGAAAATTCTTGTCACGAATGTTTGCAAATTTTTAATTCTGAGGCATTACTTCTACGCCCATCGCCCTCCTCGTAATCATTGTGGGGTCTGCCACTACCAAGACAGGACCAAATCCGGAGTGCCGAACATGCAAACCCTCACCTATCCTTACTAGGTGCCATAAAGGGATGTCATTCTTAGACAGCTTCGATTTTGTTTCAATTGGGACGAGGAACGAGGTTTATACTGCAACTGGATCAGTGCGGGGACTCTTGAACCCTGGTGGAATAAAGAATCCTGGTAGGGGGAGTCAAAAGGGAGACCTGGATATGGGGGAGTTCGTTAAGGGGTAGCAGGCTGGAGAGCAGGTGCAGATACCTGTGCTCTCCATTATTTGAATAACAAATGCAACAACGTGTAATCATTATTTGCATGCACCAACACAACAGGAAACTGGTGGCAAGGGTGGCGTTAGTACTCAACACCAGAATAAAGGATTCTTCGGTAATGTCAGCGTGACATCGGGAACTCACCCTGGTCGCACATCTACTTGCAATGCGACATCGGGAACTCGCCCTGGTTGTTGGAAAGAGCATCGATCAGTGCAAGCGTGCCGCCAGGAGCCCACCCTAGCCCCGCTGTATCAAAACTCACTTCAGTTCTTACCTGCGGTAAGAGGCGCATTACAATCAGCCACAAATTCTATGTCAGGACCTGAGGCAAGGATTATGCATTTCTTTTTTCACTTTATTAGATCAGCAGCCTTTAAAGGACATACTTAAAAAAAAAAAAGACTACATATCCCATGAACCATAGGGGATTATTTATTTATTATTTTATTTGTTATGCGTTTTATATAGCGCTAGCTAGACCCGGATGTATCAGAGAACGTTACAAGAGTATCTACAGAAGTACAATAAATTACACAAAGTTACACATTAAAAACAGGGGTTAAGGACATGAGAATACTCAAGGATGGCAAACTAAGACCGCTAGGTGAGGCAACGAAAAGCAGTGGGATAACAGTAAAAGCAGCAGAAAATAGGAGACAAGAACAATCTAAGGGGCAGGGGAAGGAGGAGGGGGGCAGAAAGAAAGTGAAAGGAAGGCAGATAAGGACAGGAAAGTGAGAGTGAAACAAAACGAAAGAGGGAACCAGAGATAATAACAATATCGACAGCGAGGAGTAGGTCAGAGGCACAGAAGAGACGATAGAAAGGTCGCCCGGCCGGGTCAGAGGAAGAGGTCAGAGATCGCTAAGGTGGCGGATCAGGTACAAGGGAGTGAAATAAGCAAGTCACAAAATGGCAGGAAGCACACAAGTGTCAAGTCAGAAAGTCAAAGGGATTTTTTTACCAAAAACACCAAGAGCAAATTTAGCAGAGAGCAACCAGAGGGGGAAAGGAGCCAGAGAGTCAGGAGGGAGGAAGGCACTCGGCCCCAAAGTCACAGCCACACCATCAATGAGCAAAGGCTCAGGGCAGTGGAGGCAGTGTTGTCCAATTTGGTGTCCATGGGTTAGGGAAGAAGGACCACAGGCGCCAAGGCAGCAGGCCGCAGAACGGGAGGCAGCAAAGTCCAAAGAAAGCGGGAGGGGGCGTCTCTCCGACAAGGTCACAGAAAGATGGGCTCAGATAGCCACGGAGAGCGGTGCAGACTTCAAACCTCCGCTACGTCTCCAAATCATCACCGATGTCTAGCGAGGAGGCGAAGCAGGCAGAAAAGTTAGAAAAAACTGGGGGTGCCTATCCGACACGGTCGAGGAACAATGGGTTCAGACAGCTGCGGAGAGCGGCGCCGGGACCTCTCACCTCCTCCAAGCCCCCAAATCAGTCCAGATGTCCTGCGAGGAGGCAAAGCAGGTGGGCTGGTTGTAGGGAAGGGCAGCGGCAATCGGATTCAGAGAAAGGAGGGGAAGCCTTCGCCCGGCTCTTCAGCAGCCTCCCGGAGAGATCAAAGAGGCATCGGCTAGGTAGCAAAGGGTTCCGTCGAACATTGTTAACCAGGAAATGAAGAGGAGAAGGCGGGGGCAGACGAAGACGATCAGCGGAGTTAAGAGGGGAGCTATGCCCGATGCCCGGCTGGGTAGGTGTCGGCCGCAGCGAGATACCTGGGCCAGACTCCCCTGTAGCTGAACAGAGCAGCTCCACCGGACATCGGCCATGCTGGCTCTGGAACTGCGTGGGAGAAAGCCTCAAGCTCAAATTCTGACGAGAATCTCAGGCTCACAAGCGCAGTAATGGAGCAACGAGGACCGCAGTTGAGGACATAAACCCAGTTGAGTAGGTTTATCCCGGGAGGAGGTGGGAATCCAGATATTTTAGCCATAAAGGCAATGTCTGGCTGGGAGCCCCCGGTCGGAGCGCCTCACCAGGCGGCCATCTTGGTCTTTAAAAGATGAGTCCCCATAACAACCATTGTCCAATCATGATCCAGTCCGATATATATAAATGTGTAACATCCCTTCCTGTTCCTCTTTTTTCACTGCTTATCAGTTAAGTCAGTGCCTTTTCTTTAATTACTATTCTATTTTGACATTGAGTGATAATTGCTTTGTTTGCTTATAGCTTTTTTTTCCCGGTGTTTTATATAGTGCGAACTTGACCCGAAGGTATCAGAGAGCTTTACTTGCGCACCAGTTGCATCACATAAGGACACATTCATATTTTTTTGTTTAGGCATGGAAAGATTAAGTGATTTGCCCAGAATCACAGGATGTTGAGTGTTTTTCTCATGAGACTTGAACCCGGTTCCCCAGATTTGAAGTCGATTGCCCTAGCCATTAGGCCACATCTTTTCCCCACTGTTATCGCTGGGTATTTGTTATTCCCTTCACGCAAGGTAGGCATTTGCCTGAGTGCGCTCCTCGATCCCTCGCTGGGCCTAAAGGGGTGCTGTTTCGTACTGAATTCACTGCTGCCAGGTGCGTTGCTGCCAGGTGAGTACACACACGCTTGGGTAAACCCCTGTGGATATCGCTGTAGGGATTTCCTCAGGCTTTTCCCGACCAACCCTCGCAGTTTGACAACCCGTTGCGGGTGTTTCCACATGTGTAGCCGGAGGGGTACAACACCACCTTGTAGCAAATTTACTGTATTGCAGCCTTTTTACATGGCAATAGAGAACTTGCGAGGGAGCTGTCTAATCAAATCAAGCATTTGTATAGCGCGCTACTCACCCGGAGGGTCTCAAGGCGCTTGGGGAGGGGGGGTCCGCTACTGCTCGAACAGCCAGGTCTTGAGCTGCCTCCTGAAGGCGAGGTGGTCCTGGGTCCGGCGGAGGTGAGTCGGGAGGGAGTTCCAGGTCTTGGCGGCGAGGTAGGAGAAGGACCTTCCCCCTGTGGTGGCTCTTCGGATGCGGGGGACGGCGGCGAGGGCGTGGCCGGTCGATCGAAGCTGGCGTTTGGGAGCGTAGAAATTGAGGCGGCTGTTGAGGTATCCTGGGCCTTGGTTGTGCAGGGCTTTGTGTGCGTGGGTGAGGAGATGGAAGGTGATTCTCTTGTTGACCGGGAGCCAGTGCAGGTCTCTCAGGTGTCCGGAGATGTGGTTGCGACGGGGGATGTCCAGGATGGGTCTTGCTGAGGCGTTCTGGATCCGCTGAAGTCTCTTCTGGAGTTTGGCGGTGGTTCCGGTGTAGAGGGAGTCGCCGTAGTCCAGTCGGCTGGTGACGAGGGCCTGGGTGACCGTCTTCCTAGTCTCGGTGGGGATCCACCGGAAGATCTTGCGTAGCATGCATAGGATGTTGAAGCACGACAAGGAGAGGGCGTTGACTTGTCTGGTCATGGAGAGGGAGGAGTCCAGGATGAAGCCCAGGTTGCGTGCGTGGTCTGTTGGTTTGGGTGCGCTGCCTAGGGCGGGGGGCCACCAGGAGTCGTCCCAGGCGGAGGGTGAGGATTCCAGGATGAGGACTTCCGTCTTGTCCGAGTTCAGTTTCAGGCGGCTGTTCTTCATCCATTCGGCTACCTCTTTCATCCCTTCGTGTAGGTTGGCTCTGGCGGTGGCGGGGTCGTTGGTGAGGGAGAGGATCAGCTGGGTGTCGTCGGCGTAGGAGATGATGTTGAGGTTGTGCTGGCGTGCGATGGCTGCGAGGGGACTCATGTAGACGTTGAAGAGGGTTGGGCTGAGCGAGGAGCCTTGAGGAACGCCGCAGATGACTTCGGTGGCTTCTGATCTGAACGGGGGGAGGCGGACTCTCTGTGTCCTTCCGGAGAGGAAGGAGATGGTCCACTCCAGTGCCTTCTCCTGGATTCCGACGTTGCTGAGGCGCTGTACTAGGGTACGGTGGCAGACAGTGTCGAAGGCCGCGGAGAGGTCTAGGAGGATGAGGGCCGCTGTTTCTCCGTTGTCGAGCAGAGCTCGGATGTCATCGGTGGCTGTGATCAGGGCGGTCTCGGTGCTGTGGTTGGCCCGGAAGCCAGACTGCGAGGGGTCGAGGGATCCGTTTGTCTCGAGGAAGGCGGCCAGCTGCTTGTTGACGGTCTTCTCGATGACTTTAGCGGGGAACGGGAGCAGCGAGATGGGTCGGTAGTTCTTGAGGTCGGAGGGGTCGGCTGATGGCTTCTTTAGTAGGACGCTGAGTTCGGCGTGCTTCCAGTTCTCCGGGAAGGTGGCGGTGTTGAAGGAGGTGTTGATGATGTCCCGCAGGTGGGGTGCGATGACAGCGTCGGCCTTGTTGAAGACGTGGTGAGGGCAAGGGTCGGTCGGAGATCCGGAGTGGATGGAGTTCATCGTGCGGACGGTGTCTTCGGTGCTGATCGGGGTCCAGGCGCGGAGGGTGGTGGTGGGGGGCGGTGTGTCGGTCGGTCGTGGCGTGCGTCGGTTGAGTGCTGAAGCTGTTGTGTATGTTCGCGATCTTGTTTTGGAAGTTGGAGGCGAGGGAGTTGCAGAGGTCCTGCGAAGGGGTGATGTCGTTGTTTCCGGCATTGGGGTTGGAGAGCTCTTTGACGATGTGGAAGAGTTCCTTGCTGTTGTGTGCGTTGTTGTCCAGTCGTTCCTTGAATGCAGTTTTCTTGGTGGTGTGGATCAGTTGGTGGTGTTTTCGGGTGGCGAGCTTGAGGGCAGTCATGTTGTCCGGTGTTGGGTCTCTGCGCCAGGCTTTCTCAAGGGCTCTGCAGTTCTTCTTCGAGTTCTTGAGTTCGTCGGTGAACCATGGGGCTTTCTTGCTGCCGGGTCTGCTAGGCGGGGTCCTCAGAGGGGCAAGGTCGTCTGCGCAGTCGCTGATCCACTTCGTGAGGTTGGTGGCCGCTTGGCTGGGGTTCGTTGTGCTGGTGGGTGGGTTCTTGCTCAGGGAAGTTGCGAGCTGGTCGGCTGTGATCTTGTTCCAGCTTCTGCGTGCAACCTTTTGCTGTTGGTGGTGGATTGTGGTCCTTTTGAAGCTGAAGTGGACGCAGCTGTGGTCCGTCCAGTGGAGTCCGGTGGCGTGGCTGAAGGCGATGTCCTTGCTGGATGAGAAGACGGGGTCGAGTGTGTGTCCGGCGTAGTGGGTGGGGGTGGTCACCAGTTTCTTGAGTCCGAGGTTGGCGAGGTTGTCCAGCAGGGTGGTGGTGTTGCGGTCGTTGTTGTTCTCCAGGTGGAAGTTGAGGTCCCTGAGGAGGATGTAGTCAGCGGAGAGGAGGGCGTGCGGGCTGACGACGTCAGCGATGTCCTCGCTGAATTGTGTGCGCGGTCCCGGGGGGTCTGTAGATGAGGGTGCCTCTGAGGGTGGTCTTGGGGTTGATGTGGATCTGGAAGTGCAGGTGCTCGGCGGGTGCGAGGGTGTCGTCGGTGTTGGTCGTGATGCGGATGGAGTTCCTGTGGATGATGGCGATGCCTCCTCCTGTCTGGTTGACACGGTCCCTCCGGATGATCTTGTAGCCGTCCGGGATGGCGATGGCGATGTCGGGCGCTGAGGAGGCGTTCATCCAGGTTTCCGTGAGGAAGGCGACGTCTGGGGCTGTGGTGTCGAGCAGGTTCCAGAGCTCGACGGCGTGTCTGTGGACTGAGCGGGTGTTGAGCAGGATGCACTTCAGGTGGCTGCTGCTGTTGCTCGTCGAGGTCTTGGGCACTGCTGGAGTGGTGCAGGTCCGGATGCAGGTGAACTTGCAGGAGTTGCAGCAGAAGGGTCCGTGGGTGCGTCTCGGGGTGGCTCGGTAGCAGCCCGGGAGTCTGCCGGCGTTGAGTGCGTGGAGGTCGGTGGTGGCGTAGGTCCGGCGGGAGGGCTGGTGACTGCGGGATCCAGGGGTCCGTGCGGTGGGCGCAGGCCAGGCGCGGACGGGCGCAGACGGGCTTACCTTTGGCGCACCTTCGGAGCTCAATCGGCGCTCCCGCTGCGCGCGTCCGCTGCGCGGTCGCTCTGGGGGCGTCATAAGAAGGGAGCCGGGAGGGCGGGTCAGCTGGGAGGCGGGAGCGTGGGATCCAATCGGCTGGCGGGGGGTGGGGCCGCAGGCAGGCAGCGGCGGGAAAGCGAGTGCGGGCTTGGCGGACGGCCCTGCGGCGGCTGGGTCGCTCGCTGATGGAGAAGGCAGGCAGGCACAGCAGCAGAAGGCAGGAGGCAGGAGCAGGAGGTCCTGGGAGCGTGGGGGTGACCAGGCCGAGGCGCAGTGGTCGCCTAGAGTAGTGCTCGGGCGTAATTTTATAGTGTTTGTGCTCACACCTTCAAAGAATATGGATTCATTTAGGGATCATGAATATTCCTCTTTTTAAGAGGCAGAAGAAAAATGGGCTCCCCAACCCCTCCCTGCAGAAGTACAAAAACAGGGTAGAAGGGAATTTCAAACAAGGATAATGGAAGGCTGTTCCAATATTTGGGTGCAAGATATGAAAAAGCCCTGCCCCCAAATCTATAGAGTCTAATACGTGGTACCAGTAATAGCTGCTGGGAGCCGGACCTCAGAAGACGAGATGGGACATATTTTCCCAATTTATTCTGGAGGTACACTGGCCCCTGCCCTTGGAACGCACAATAGGTAAGAGCATATTTTGAAGAAGGATCTCTGTTTCATCGGCAGCCAGTGTAACTTTCTCAGCAATGATTGCGAGGAGGCCCCGGGTGGCATATTCAAGACCAGCCTGGCAGCCGTGTTCTGGATGACCTGTAGTTTCTTCAGAGATGTAACTCCCACTTCTGCTAGTAATGCATTCCCATAGTCCAAGCGACTCATGACTAGGGCTTGAGTAACTGTTCTACGATGTTCCATGGGAATGAACGGCAAGATTTTTCGCAGTAATCTGAGCCTGTAATAGCAAGCGCCTGACACTGAAGCCACATGATCTTGCATGGACAAAGACTGATTTAGTTTAATGCCCAGATTGTTAACACATAGTTTAGGCATAGGGGCTGAGCCCAGTTGTGACGGCCACCAATCACTGTTCCAGATTGCTGAGGCTTTCAGTAGAAGCATAACCTCAGTCTTGCTCGGGTTCAACTGCAAGCAGTTGTTGGTCATCCAATTGGAAATCCCCGCTATTCCCATTGCAAAGCGGATTCTGTCAGCCTCAGGGTTTTGGCCAATGTTAAATAGTAACTGGTATGGTAGTGCGGCAGGGAAAAAACAGCCTCTAAGCGTGATGCAGGGGATCTGGAAGGTTTTGAATAGCTTGGAGAAACGTTCCATAAAAATTTGCGCACACTTAAACATGTACTCTACCGGGAGGAAGTTGAACCTGGAGGTGAGCAGCGACAAGGTCACCCCAAATCTTGACCTCGATTGTGGCATTCCCTATAGAAGGGGGAGGGGAAGTTGGAGGAGGACATCTCCAACGAGAATAAAGACTTGGGCATACCATGGCACCCAGGATCCAGTTCCTCTGATTTCCCAGACGGGGCCGGCGGACACTCAGAAATATGATTAATCCGTCTGATATTTACCATTCCACAGTTGTCTGTGTGGACCCCAGATCAAAAAGTGGCGGAATATGTAGCCATTAAAATCTGCCAGCCTCTGGAGAAGGAAGTCAGAGCGGGACTTAGGGCAGAGTGTCCCAGACCCTCATTAAAAGGGAATGCAGCGGCCATTCCAGACATCAATGCCAAGTTTTGTACCTTCTTTGGCAAATACACAGGGGACTCAAAGAAGGGCATGGATCATTTTTAAAGAGCATGCCAAGATAAACTTCTAGATGTAATTGGACCCCTCACACAGGTCATTCAGATGGCTGAGCAATTTAATCAGTCAGGGGTTCCCATGTCCACAGAGATAGTGGCTGGTTGGGCACAGAGGGCTTTCTGCCTGCTAGGCAATGCAAATAGCGTGCTTGTGGCGGAAAGAAGGTCACTCTTTATCGAGATAGACCCCAAACTTGGGGAGCTCGCATCCTCTGAAGCCGGGGTCATTATTCAGTGCAATCTGTTCGGGTAGCCTTTTGTCAAAGAGCTAAGTACATTTGTGGCAATCTTCTCTGCCCTTGACAAGGCGCAGTCCTCCATAAAAATATATTTTCTGGGAATGGTTTTGTAGGGGCCAAACGAGGCAGGGGCCGCACCTCGGGCAGGTCGTACCAACAGGGCCCCTACAGAGGCCAGTTCAAGAGGAAAAACGGCTGGGATCACAGTCGGCAGGGAACCTTCTATCTCATCAGCAGTTCTAGTAGAGGAAAGGGCAACCGAGTTGGCAGAGGAGGCGCAAATGCGCCAAAAGGAAATTCTGGTAAGCAATATCCTTTCTTCCTCCTCAAAACCTAGGCGGTAAGATTTGTACATTATGCTCACATTTGGGGACGAATCAAAGAGAACCCTTGAGCCCTCCAAACGCATGAGGGGGTAGGGAGAATCATCTGTCTGGACAACATCCTCCTCATGGACCAGTCTCAAGTGCAACTCAGACACAATCTGAACATGACTATTGCGCTATTCCAGGACCTAGGGTTTGTTGTCAAACGAGCAGTAGTCCGAACTAATTACCACCCAACAGATGACCTTCCTCGTTTTTCATATTGATTTAGTCACAGCTTCCCTGAGCCTCCCACCTTCGAAGGTCTCCCAAATTTGGAAGGAACTCAGAACCGTCCTGATATGAGACAGAATCTCCCTTCAGCAGCTGGCCTATCTAGTTGCACCCTTCTCGTTATTAATACAAGCCATTTTACTGGGGTCGCTGCACTACAGAGCCTTATAAAGACTGAAGGCGACACACCTACGGAGGGGACTAACCTACTCGGAAATTATCTTGACAAAGTCAGGACGGAATTCCATGGATGCCTGGAACGGGAGAGCGAATTTTGGGACGACGACTGTCATCGTCATAGAATCGGAGACCAGCCGTCTGGGCTGGGGAGCCAGATGCGGAGATGTGTCATTAGGAGGCAGATGGTCGGAGGAGGAACTGTAATTACACATCAACTACCTGAAACTCCTGGACCGATCCTTTGCGGTCAAGTTCCTCACCAGAGACAGAGTATCCTGTTGTGGATGGACAGCATCTCAGCAGGCCAATACATTAATCGGTTTGGTGGCACCTGCTCTAAAGAACCTGTCGGATTTGTCAAAGTACTTCTGACACTACTGCCCCAGAAGCAGATTTCAGTGACAGCAGAGTATTCCAGGGATCCAGAAAATGGTGGCAGACTGAAATTCCAGGAACTTCACAGACAGCAGTGACTGGCAACTGGATCACCCAACTTTCCTGGCCATGATGGACAGATGGGGTCCTTGTGACTTGGACCGTTTTGCTACTCGATTGAACCATCAGTTAACACAATACTTGAGCTGGATACCAGATCCAGAAGCAGTAGCGGTAGCAGGATATGCCTTCCTCCAGGACTGGTCGAAGGTCATCTGTATGCCTTTCTACCATTTATGATGATTCCCAGAGTCAAACGACAAACCGCATCACTAGTGTTGGTGATGCAATCTAGAAGTCGTAGGCATGGCTCCCAACGCTGATGGAAGTGTCATGGGATTTCCCGATAAAACTGCTATCATTCCCTTCGATACTGCATGACCAGTAGGGTTGTCTGCATCTACTTGTTCTACAGGGACACCTCTTCCTCGTGGCATGGAGGATTTGCGGGGAAGCTGGAAAGACAACCACCTTTCAGCGGACACTGCAAACTTTATTCAGCAGGCTTGGGGTGCAGGCACCATCAAGAGATATCGCTCGGCTTGGAGACAATGGCATTGTTGTTTTTTGACCAAACATCTGGATCCCTTGAGGGCAGAAGTTACTCACATATTACTTTTTTGGGCGGAATGGCACACTCAGGGCTGGCTTACTGTACGGTCAATTCCTTTAAGTGAGCCATCCTAGCTGGACAAAGTACCATTGACAGCAGGCAGGCTGGGGAACAGCCATGGGCCTGTAAACTATTTAAGGGTATTATACTTTCTAGATCACCGGAGCCCAGATACTCTGGCCTGTGGGACTTTAATATGGTCTTAAGAGTTGTCAAGATAACCAGTACTTTTCACAAAAGGAACGGTCTACATAACTGGCCATCTTACTATGTCTCATTTCTTGTACGAGAGTGTCAGATGTAAGGGCTTTCGATATTTCCTCTAGAGTTTTCACATTAGAAGGGGTCACGTTTACCATATCTAGGAGAACTAAGACTATTTCCAGGTCGGTATTGTATCCTTCTTTTTTGGAAATTCCTATGTGTGGTCAGATGCATTAAGGCATACGAAGAGATGAAAGCAAATATCAGACCAGCAGGTGAGAGGCAACTTCTAATTGCCATGCAGAAACTATTTAAGGCGTTATCATCACATTCCATTACCAGGTGGGTAAGGTCGGTCATGGCGGAAGCCAGTGTGGATGCAAACAAATTTGGGTCTCATTCCACAAGAGGGGGCATGGCGTCTATAGCCATACAGGTAGGTCACAGACTAGAGGATATCATAAGAACAGCTGACTGGTCATCCAAGTCGACCTTTAAGAAGTTTTAAATGGAGGCCACAGCTCTGGTGGTAAGTAAGCTTTGAACATGCATAGTCCTGCCTCCGGCCCTAACACAGAATTAAACATTTCCTAGCTAACGAGAAGGAACGTTTCAATTCTATTAGGGATAAGGAGGCAACGATTATCCCACCTTGGGGCATCATGGAATGATCTCCTACCCGCCCCTATGCTACCTCGTTAATAGTAAGTAAACAATTCATTTCTATATGCAAATGGCTGTCTATTGAGTTGGTTCAGATGTTTCTCTCATGATGTAAAAGAATGTTCTGGAATCATAATTGTGACAAAGACTCCTATAAAATGGTATAAAGGATTGGATAACGCGGTTACATCTCTTTTGTAGGTAATGATCAGGAAATTTTAATAGGACAGGTATTCAAGGTTAACTTCCTCCAGTCAAGAAGAGGAACACATTTATATACATCAGACTGGATTATGATTGGACTATGGTTGTTATGGAGACTCATCCTCAATGGTTCATGGGAAATGTAGTCTTTGTGTTTTTTTCTTAATATGTTCTTGAAGGGTTGCTAAATTAATAAAGTGAAGAAAGAAATGCATAATCCTCACCTCCTTGTTCTTAATAAGTTTGTAATTTTCTTTCTCGTTAGCTAGGACATTTTTCATTCTCAGGTCTCCAGCACCACTGACACTGTGGACAAGATCTCATGAGACTACAGTTCCTCTTAGCGGCCATCTTGAAGTAAGGCGGCTCTCCCAATAAGCATTGAGGAAATCTTGGTGCCCCCTTGAACTCAGGCGCAATTGCAATCTTCACCTGTAGCAGTAGGTGTGGCTTTGGCAAGGTCGAGCGACCCCTCCTATTTCACATTTAAGAGCATCATCTACAAGAAACCCTGCAATTTAATGCTAAAAGCATTTACACTGGCCTTTGAGTGCAAATCAAACCGTACTAAAGAAACTCTGCAAATAAACGCAAACACCTTTAATTCAGGTCTTCAGGTTCAAAGTACACAAGTACAACCACTCGCACGGCCTGTGACATGTTAATGTCTCCCGAACCTACACAGTGCACCTCACAAAGGCCAATCATTTTTAAGGTGTCTTTTAGGCATCCCCCAGAGCCATTGGCTCTCACATCTGGCAGCAAAAGGGGTCTCTGTTGGCAGGGATGGCTAGATGATTTTGAGTAGTTAATGAAAGGGTCACAAGTCACTGACCCAGAGCAACGACTCATTGTGTTGCACATTCTAGTGGGCAAAGATGGTGAACAAATCATCAAAGAACTGTCTGAAGACTCAACACCGTTCTAACAGGCGGTGCGTGAGGTGCTGAACAAAAAGTTCCTTCACATAAAGAACCAGACTATGAAAGATACATCTTCAATCTGGCCTCGCAAGAGGAATGAATCCATCGGGGGTCATTAAACGCCTCAAATGACTGGCGCTTTACTGTGCTTTTGATACTTCCACGACAGAAGATGCTCTCCATCTACATATCATAGAAGGATTCCAACTGGAGTCTGTAGGAAACTGGCTCTGTATCTACTATACCAAAATGAGGTATAGTGTGCACAGAGTCCAGTGCAACCCCAAAGGTAGGCAGAGGTAACAGTAGATAGTACCTTACTCTCTATTTGTGGTAGTGTGGGTAGTGTGGGAGAGCAGTAAGGCTTTATCAGAGGATAGTGTTAAGCATCTGTTGTACACACTCAGGCAGCAAATGATGTCACACACTCAAAGACCTAACTCAGACCAATTTGTTTGTATAAAAATATTATTTAGTTATATTTATTTTCTAGAACCAAGCAAGCGTGGTACAGGTAAATGTAAATGGTACTTTTCAAGGCAGGTTGAACAATACAAGCAAGCTGAATGAAAAGGTCTTTGTTACAGGTTAGTAAATCTTTTCAATATTGTGGAAATTACTGATAGATCACTTTTGACATTATTTTATGGATTACTTTTTCTACTCAGTGTACTATGCCTAGATATCACACTGGGACATTACCTGGAGAAGAGGTAAGTAAAGCACTTTTTAGTTATTTGCAGTTTTTTAAGTTTTCATACAAAACCAACTCCACATTTAGAACAATTTTCAAGGAAAAACAGTCAATGTATTCCTATGGAGAGAATGTGGTTATCGGTTAACAGGTAAGTGATTGGTTCTGGGAGTTGGTATTCCAGGGTTTGAACCAGGGTTCCCCCAGGGTCAAGGATGCACTCTCAAAGCACGCTCAGCGGCATCAGGTCGGTGGGGTGCAGAGTGCTGAGGCCCAATGTTATCCAATGGGGGTTAGGGGTCTCCAGTTGGTGGCTGCTCACGAGCAAGCCACAAGGTTGTGGGAGCAAAGCTCCTGGTGTTAGGCTCAGGGCAAGGAGGGATCCGAGTTAGAACCCAAAGTACACCCGCACCGGCGAAGGGCTGGCTGGGTGCAGGGTGCTGGTTTGGCATCGGGTGCCCTGTTGTTTTCAATGGTGATTTTCTGGTTGCAACAAAGACTGCAGGCTCGGGCCGAAGATCTTCTGGAGGTGACCACCGGTTGGAGAAGTAAGTTGGGATGCCTAGGGATGCTGGGGCACCATCGGTTGGACCACCCAAAGCCATGGGGCGTAGGGTGCAGGGGTGTCTTTAGGCATCAGGTTTTCTTACCAGCTCCGGTCGCAGTCGGGGGGAGCCTTCAGATAGAAGGCTGCAGGCTTCCCTTGGATATTCAAGGCAGGTCAGAGATCACCAGATTTCAGGTCAGGATCTCCGGGGAGACTTTCTCGTGGTGTAGGGCCACTCAGGCCGTAGGCGTAGGTTGCAGAGTGGTGCAGACTCACCGTTTTGGCTGGGGCCAGAGTCTGTTGGTGAGTAAATCCGGTGCTCATGGCAAACAAAGTCTTTGACTTGGAAGGCAGGGCAGGTCCTCTGGGTTCTTGAGGTTGCTGGCTGCAGGATACCCTAGGATTTCGCTGGAGCAGGTTCGAGGTGGGGACAGGCCGGTAGGGCTGGATCCAAGTCAGTGGGCGTCCTCCGGGTTCTTCGGTCCTTCTTCTTCTCTTCTTCTTGTTGATTCTTGTCTGAGGAGGCAAGGTTCAGGGTAACCCCTAAATATTAGATTTAGGGATGTTACAAGTAAGTAAAGGTTGGGATCCCAGACTTGGAACTTTATTATTTTGCATCGTAATTGCAACATGCCATTGCCTGGCTGGACGCGGACTCCTCCTGGGAGAGGTCCTTGTTGGCAGGTATGTACGGAGACCGGCAGCTCGGGGTGTTGTTTTGGCGGGCTCACATAGCGCAGTCCCCCTTTGGTGCGGCTTGGAGCTGCAATTTGGAACGAGTGGTCCGGAGAATAATTCGGGATAGACCCTTTGCCCCGGAGGCGGACTTCTGGATGATGCCGCCCTTTGCTCGGATTGACCAGGTGATGTCAGTAGAGGCCTGGAAAGCGGGGGGATGCCTAATGTTGTCGGATCTCTACCCGGATGATAAATGTATCACTTATCAGGAGGCAGTGGTCACCTTCGAGTTGGGAACAGGGCAGTTTCTGCAGTCTGCTAAACTGGCGGTAACGGCACGGCAATTGTGGCCCACATTTCCAGACGCCCCGGGCACACCCACACCCTGGTCACCATGATTGCTATGGCGGGAGGGAGAAAGTGTGTTACTCACCTCTATAGAGCATTGAGGGATGACAAAAAGAACAGCCCTCTAACCATAGAAGATAAATAGCAGCAGGTGTGTCCACAGGAGGTCACGACTCAAGACTGGGAAAAAATACACGGGAGTGTGTGGAAGGTGGCGGTGAGCAATCGCTTTAAGCAAATCTAGTACAGCATAATACATATGATGTACCTCTCGCCCAGGAGGCTGCACGCCATTGATGGCTCCAGGGACCCTCACTGCCTCAGGTGTCGCTATGACCCGGCAGATTTTCTGCATATGGTACGGACGTGCCCAATGATCCAGATGTATTGGGGATCTGACCCGAGTTACGGGATGGACTATAGAATTAGATCCACGCGCTTGTTTACTGGGCTTGATTTCTAGGGACCCGAAACGTAAGCTAAGCAGGCGGTTCCTGGTCCCGGGTCTAGTCATAGCCAAGAGGCGTATTGCGATCCACTGGTTATCACAGCAGGGACCGCTACTGGCAAAATGGAGGACAGATTTATGTGAATGGGCCCTGGCAGAGGAGGGGCATATAAGGAGCACCAGGAGGGATCCCAAGCTGCCCGAGGTGTTAATGGCATGGGGAGCGATGATGCAAGAGATAGGGGAACAGGCCTCCTAAGTCTCTATAGACAGTGCAATGGAGCCGTCCTCCGGAGAGGGGAGGGCCCCAGGACAGGAGAGGGAGACGCAGGGTGATCCCGCATGTTGACCAAGATACATGGTCCTTGAGGTACATAGACCTGGTGGAGGGGGGGGGGGGGCAGGGAGGGGGGCGGTTGGGAAGGGAAGGGGGGATTTCCTACAGTTGGGTAGGTTTCTGTGTGGAATATTTAGCGAGAAGACTAACCGAAGATAAGGTCAAGGGGGGGGGAGGGGATTCTCAACGCTGGCGAATTTAGTTATTATTGTTGATGTATATTCTTACAGTGCTGTTCTTCACCTCGACTGAGGTGGACGAAATGTAACCATGTTGTTTTGGATATACACTGTCGATTTGGAGAAAACCCAATAAAGAAAGTAAAAAAAAAACGTAAAGGTTGGGACTAATGCGTCCCTTCCTTGAGGTAGGTACACTCCCTAGTATGCCACCCTCCAGTGGGAGGGGGGCATATGCCTCACTCTGGTAGGCTGGCTCCCCCATCTGCATGATGGCGGTGACTGAGAGTTGTACTTCACCTTGCCTTCCCCATCCGAAGGGTGGGATTGGCAAAGGTGGGCAAACCTCCCTTCCTCACTTGGTTTTCCCGACGATTCTCCAGCCCAAAGTGGGTGTCAGAACTGGTGAGGGCCAGTTGGTGGAAGCAGCAAAGGCCTGGGGAAGCTCACAGGCCTTTGAAACTTTCCCTTCATGGACCCTTCCCTTTCTGGGGAAAGGATGCTTGGCACCTCGTCCCAGGATGTGAATTGCTTCAGACTGCAGAGAGCAGCAGGCTCGTGACCTAGGGGTCCAGAAACATGTTTGGTGGTGGCAGCTGGCGAGCAGCCGCTCATTCTGGACACTAGTGTTAGGTTGTTTTTCAAGGGGCATCTCTAGATGCCCTCTGAGTGCATTTTTCATTAATTTCCACACTGGCATCAGTGTGGGTTTAATGTGCTGAGAAATTTGATACCAAACTTGCTACTTTTCAGTATAGCCATTATCATGCTATGGAGTTCGTAATGACAAACTCCCAGCACCCTATACTCTTAATGGCATTACTGCACTTACAGTGTCTAAGAATTGGCTTAGACACTGTTGGGGTACAGGGCTCGTGCACCTGTACCCTCACCACTGGTATAGTGCACTCAGCTAGAGAGGTAGCTGACCTATGACAGGCAGTGGGTTGTAGGCATGGCACACAGGGATGTGTGCCATGTTGTCTCTTCACTTTGTTCTGCACCAAAACACGCAGCCTGCGGAGGGGGTGGGGGGGGGGTGTGTGTGTGTGTGTGTGTACGTGTGTGTGTGTGTGTGTGTGTGTACGTGTGTGTGTGTGTGTGTGTACGTGTGTGTGTGTGTGTGTGTGTGTGTGTACGTGTGGGTGTGTGTGTACGTGTGTGTGTACATACACAGGTACAGGGCCTCGAAGGGTGGCACAATAAGTGCTGTAGCCCTTAGAGGCCTTCTCTAGGCACAGTGCCCTTGGTACCTGTGGTACCATTTACAAAGGACTGACCTGTTGTCAAATAGTGGCAATTGGGTTTTGTTTTTAATGCAGTTTAGGGAAAGAACATAGGCCCTGGGTACCTGTTTTCAGAAACCCAGGGCAAACACAGTCAAAGTACATTAGCAGTTTAGCACAAAGTGGGGGGGGGGGCCCATGCAAAAAGGGGCACTTTCTTACAGAACCCCGCCCCCCCTAACGAGAGAGGACGAGACTAACCTTTCCCTGGAGAGTCTCCATTGTCTAAGTGGGAGAACCTGGAAAGTCCATCTGCATTGGCATGGGCAGTCCAAGGTCTGTGTTCCACTATAACGTGCATTCCCTGTAGGAGATGGACCACCTCAAAAGTTTAGGATTTTCAACTTTCATTTGCATTAGCCATTTGAGAGGCCTATGGTCAGTTTGAACTAGGAAGTGAGTACCAAACAAGTATAGTCTCACCTTGTTTAGAGACAAAACCACAGCAAAAGCCTCGCTATCAATGGCACTCCAACACTGCTACTTGGGGAGAAGACTCCTGCTTATAAAATCAAGAGGTTAGTCCTGGCCTTTATCATTGGTCTGGGATAGGATCGCTCCTATGCCTAGCTCAGAGGCATCAGTCTGTGCTATGTACTGCTTGGTATAGTCTGGAGCTTTGAGAATTGGTGCTGAACACATTACCTCTTTAAAGGTGTCAAAATCTTTTTGAAAGCTAACTGTCCAGTTTACCTTTTTGGGCATCTTCTTGGATGTGAGTTCTGTGAGGGGAGTCACAATGGACCCATATCACTTCACAAACTTCCTGTAGTACCCAGTCAAGCCAAGGAATGCCCTGAATTGGGCCTGGGTTGTTGGAGCTGCCCAGTCCAGGATGGCCTTGATCTTGGGCTGTAAGGGTTGAACTTCGCCTCCACCAACAAGGTGGCCCAAGTATACAGCTTTTTTAAATGCCTTAATTGTTAGGCCTGGAGTTTGCCAGGCTTTTAGAACCTTTCCCAGCTGGATCAGGTGATCCTGCCAGGTGGAGCTAAAGACGGCAATATAATCTAAATATGCTGCACTAAAGGTGCTCCAATCCAGCCAGGACTTCATTCACCAACCTTTGGAAGGTGGCAGGGGCATTCTTTAAACCAAAAGGCAGCTCTGAAGCTATCCTTGACTTAATCAAACTGTCGTTAGATTTTGTTCTTGACAGGTACACTGTCCCCAGTGTCCACATTATGGCCACACCAGTTTGCCTGACAAAGAGCTTAGCATACTGTTGCAAGACTTGCGTGCAATCAGCCTGGTGTTGGGCAGAGAGGGTGTCTGCATAGACAACTCCACCCACTGACCCATCTTTGGGGCTGTAAGAGAGGAGGTCAGGGAGAGGTTCACTCTCTGCTTCCTGATCCTCATCAGTCACCATCAGCATGGTGATGTCAGCCCTGTCATGGAAAAGCTTAACGCGGTTCACATGGATCACCCTATTGGGTGTCCTGCTTGTGCCCAGGTCAACAAAGTAGGTGACCTCACTTTTGTTTTCGAAGATGCGGTAAGAGCGAGCCCTTGGTGCAGCTGGCTCCAAAACCCACACCTTTTGCCCTGGTTGGAACTCCACCAGTGCATCTTGTTGGTCATACCAGTGCTTCTGGAGCTCCTGGCTGGCTTCAAGATTCTTGGAAGCTTTTTCCATGTACTCTGCCATTCTGGACATTAGGCCTAGTACATAGTCCACAGTATCTTGTTTGGGTTCTTGTAGAGGCTTCTCCCAACCCTCTTTTACAAGACAGAGTGGTCCCCTAACAGGATGACCAAACAGAAGTTCAAAGGGGGAAACCTTACTCCTATCTGAGGCACGATTCTGTAGGCGAAAGGCAAGCATGGTGTGAGAAGTTTGCCTGATATATGATGTCCACTACTTAAAGAGGGCACCTTGCAGCAGTCCAAACAACCCTTATGGTGATTTAAGAGGTCAAAGATAACCCTAGAAAGTTATCCAAGTGGTAGCTGTGGAAAGCAGCATTCAGGCTTAGTCTTGAAGGAATGTTAAGCAGCTTGTTTTACCAGAATGCAACCTTATTGTTTTGGTTAAGTGAGAGGAGAACTACTTAGTAGTTATAACAATATGTATTTATTATTATAACACGTCTTAAATACCTCACAGTATGTACTACACGCAGATAAACACAAAGCACACAATACTGTAGCACAGAAACAATATTAAGTAGCACTAATAAACAGTGGGCTCCAGGGGGAGACCAAACGATATACTAAAATAGTGGTATATGAACCACGACTGGAGTCAAGACAGTGTCTAGAGGATGTAGAATCGTTGGGACCCCAAGGAACCACCCAAGGTGAGTAAGTAGGGACCCCAAGGAGGACGGATGCAGTGTGAGAACACTACCGCGTGCTACGTACAATTTAATGGAGAGTCCCGGTTAAAGCTTTAAAGTTTAAGGACCCTTCCCAGTGGATTACAAAGAAACCTTTTGGATCATAGGAGGTTCGAGAGCCACCCCACCCGTTGATACTGTAGTATCAGAGTTACCTATCCCAGGGAAGCCGAATGCCTAGGGCTGAAGTGGTGTTGGAAACCTCGGTTGATCTCAATGGAGGACTTTAAGGAAATGCCACTGCGGGAAAGAAGAAAAGGGTCTGTCAGAATCCAAAGGTAAATTTGTGTTGAAGAGTACCTGAAAGCAGAAGGGTCAGAGCCGGTATACAACCTTTACAACGCAACTTTTACAACGACCTACCATTACCACGCAATTTTTACAACGCAGGATCCATTACAACGAAGTACCATTACAAGGCATGTATTTACAACGCAGGTACCTTTACAACGCATACCATTACAACGTAAGTATTGATAAGTATGTAATTTTATCAAAAATATTATAAGTTTGGGTTTTTGGGTAAAGGGGTATTTTTAGGGTTCAGGGTCAGTTTTGGGTTTTTGGATAAAAGGGTATTTTTAGGGTTCAGGGTCAGTTTTGGGTTTTTGGGTAAAGGGGTATTTTTAGGGTTCAAGGTCAGTTTTAGGTTTTTGGGTAAAGGGGTATTTTTAGGGTTCAAGGTCAGTTTTAGGTTTTTGGGTAAAGGGGTATTTTTAGGGTTCAGGATCAGTTTTGGGTTTTTGGGTAAAGGGGTATTTTTAGGGTTCAGGGTCAGTTTTGGGTTTTTGGGTAAAGGGGTATTTTTAGGGTTCAGGGTCAGTTTTGGGTTTTTGGGTAAAGGGGTATTTTTAGGGTTCAGGGTCAGTTTTGGTTTTTTGGGTAAAGGGGTATTTTTAGTGTTCAGGGTCAGTTTTAGGTTTTTGGGTAAAGGGGTATTTTTAGGGTTCAAGGTCAGTTTTGGGTTTTTGGGTAAAGGGGTATTTTTAGGGTTCAGGGTCAGTTTTAGGTTTTTGGGTAAAGGGGTATTTTTAGGGTTCAGGGTCAGTTTTGGGTTTTTGGGTAAAGGGGTATTTTTAGGGTTCAGGGTCAGTTTTGGGTTTTTGGGTAAAGGGTATTTTTAGGGTTCAGGGTCAGTTTTGGGTTTTTGGGTAAAGGGGTATTTTTAGGGTTCAGGGTCAGTTTTGGGTTTTTGGGTAAAGGGGTATTTTTAGGGTTCAGGGTCAGTTTTGGGTTTTTGGGTAAAGGGGTATTTTTAGGGTTCAGGGTCAGTTTTGGGTTTTTGGGTAAAAGGGTATTTTTAGGGTTCATGGTCAGTTTGGGGTTTTTGGGTAAAGGGGTACAAGGTAAAAATTAAATACAATTAAATTCAAATTACATTAAATTAAATTAAATTAAATAAATTAAATTAAATACAATTATTTAAATTAAATAAAATTAAATTATATTAATTTTAATTAATTTACATTAAAAAAAATATTATAAACTTACCAATACTTACGTTGTAATGGTATGCGTTGTAAAGGTATCTGCATTGTAAATACATGCGTTGTAATGGTACTTCGTTGTAATGGATCCTGCGTTGTAAAAATTGCGTGGTAATGGTAGGCGTTGTAAAAGTATGCGTTGTAACGTCATACATCCGTCAGAGCCTGGGTCACTCAGGAGTGACCAGGGGCTCGGTAGCCAAATGACCACCGATGTCAGGTGCTTCAGGTGTGATGATGGAGACCTTGAATCTACAGCTGCAGGGACCAGGAGGCATCAAGGACAACCAGGAGCCGGATACGAGCTGTACCACGAAGGAGGTCGAGTGCTGAGGGGTCGGTGTCCAGCAGGAGCAACAACAAGCCTTGGATGCGGCAACCCATGAAGAAGGTCAAAGAAGGTTACGGTCTGACCCAGCAAGGACCAGGGGACTCACCACAGCAAGGGGTGTCAGAGCAGGCCTGGAGCAACTAGGGGAGCCCAACAAAAGCAGTGTTGTCACTAAAATGGACTCACAGGCCGAAGGCACAGGAGTCGCGAGGGGACCTCTAGCAGTTTCACAAAGTAACAGCTTGCAGGGCACAGAGTGCGAGGAAGCCAAAGTCCTTTGTACGAAATGTGCTCAGACGTGGGGCCTATCGGTAGCCCAATGCACTTAGTTGGGGAACGCCAACAAGCATGTGCGCTTGCAAAAGTACACATGCACAGGGGTTTGGGTTATGCGGTCCCCACAAGGGATATTGGCCTCAGACTTGGTGAGAGGGCAGCTCGACCTCTAGGAACGTTGGAACCCACCTCCTGTATTGCTGGAGCCTTCGGAGTCTGCAGGAGCTCAGGATCAGAAGACGGGTCAGTTGCGTTATGGTGCCTGCGAATGCAGGAGAGTGACTCTTTCATCCCAAGATAACTTCAGTTGTCCTTGATGCTCCACAGGTCCTGCATGGAGCCTGTATGGTGCTCGGGCACAGACGATGCTTTGGCCGGAGAGGGAGACGAAATTAGGCCCAGTCAAAGTCCATCTAAGTCCAGAGTTTCCAGACGGTTGAAGGTTTATGGTTTCTTGATCAGAATCTTGTCCCCGTCGAATCTAGGGTCCTACAGCCAGGTAAGCCCTTTTGTACACATGGGAGAGGGTTGGACAGATTGAGGGGGCCCTCCCAGTGGAGGGTCAGGACAGTGAGGAGGTTACTCCCATGTCCTTTTCCAGTTTCGCGCCAGAGCAGGAGCCAACGGCTCCCAGGAATGGTTTGAACTGGACTATGCACAGGGATACCAAATGTGCCCCTCATGCAGACTTTCAGGCACTTTGGAAGTGCACCCACCCAACCCCAATACACTAAATCTTGTCTGGGAGGTGGTCACACCTCCCAATGACAGGCTGCCTATTGTGCTGCCTTCCCCTGCTCGAGCTTGACTCAGTAGCAGGAGGGCAAACATGTGTCTCTGGTCGGCAGCAACCATTTTGGGCTGTCCGGGTCGAGAAGGCTGGTACCGGGAAGCCTAGGGACCCCACAAAGCTCACTTCAGAAGGGTAGAATCATACCTCCCACACCAGTTACCAGTGTAGAGGTATGATTTCGAGGTATTTGATACTAAACACGACTTGGTTTGTTGCAACCGTTTTCGAGATATCATTTTACGCAAGCATATAATACACCTCTACCTATATGTCTGGCTGTGTCACAGACAACCCGGGAGAATGGTCTCCGAAGGCTGCAGAGGTGCTCCGCTCATGCAGGGGCACCCTCTCATGTAAAACCCGGCACCCTGCCTTTGGGATTGTCAAGGCCTTCTAGAGGGGTGACTGATAGGTTTTAAGTGTAGTGACCTATAGATATAGTAAGCCTATATCCAAAGTAAGTGGTGCATGCACCATCTTACACAGGCTGCAATGACAGGCCTGTAGTTCCATTTTGCTAGGCCTCTCGTGGGTGGCATAGTACCTGCTTCATCCCATGGAAGGCCTCTGGGGTACCTATGCCCTGGGTACATGTGTACCATATACTAGGGACTTACAAGGGTACCCCAGTATCCAATCTGGAGTGTACATACGTACATGGCATGACATTTTAGGGAGAAAGCAGATAGACTGGGGTCCTGATTAGCAGGATCCCAGTCAGACTAGTCAGAAACAGTGTAATATCAAGCAACAAGCATTGGCATAGTGTCACAGGGTGCCCGAACCTACCCTTGAGGAGGAAGAAAACTGTGATTTAATGCTCCCTTATATCTCCCCTGTTTTCTACTTACAGTCGCCGTGGGATCTAGCGAGTCCGGACTGTAGCGGTCCCTTTAATCCAGCAGCTTCCCCCGTCCATGTGACTGGATCACATGACCTAATCGGAAGGCAGGAGGAGGAGGAAGAACGCCATATGAGCAGCCCCGCGGCCCAACAGAGCGTCGCTTACTTCTGGAACCAGTGCTGCCGTCCAGTGAAACCAGAACCGGACCGACGAAAAAAGACCCCGACACCAATCCTGGAGGAGAGTCCGACGCTGTGGGACCAGCATCCGACGCCAGGAGCAACCCAAACGCCAGGAGCCACCTCGACGCCAGGAGCCACCCCGACGCCAGGAGCCATCTCGACGCCAGGAGCCATCTCGACGCCAGGAGCCATCCCGACGCTAGTGGAAGGGAGCCGGACCCCATCCGGTATCGCCAGCACTTCAGCCACACTCCAGGAGGAGGAGTGTGGCTCCCTGAAGTACGGGCCTGAATCAGGGGGTGGTGGAAAAAAAGGGAGGCGGACGTTAGGCCCCCTGAGAAGGAGGGATGGGTTTAAAGACGAGCTAAAAGAGCCCCTTTGCACGTTTCACTACCCATGGTGACGGTCCCGGAGTCACTCCCTCACACCCTGTCCCCTTCAAGTTGTGTGCTCAGAATCTTAGCATGACCGCCATTTTTTTCCTTTTTTTTTTCTCTTTATTGTTTTACTCTCCATGACGGCTGTCCTCACCTAACTTCGGGGAAGAAGAAGGGATCCAGGACGCCCTGCAGTATCGCTCACCTGAAGCAAGGAATAGACTGCCACTCTATAAGTTACTGTGTTCAATCCCAAGAAAGCTGGAAATAAAACCTCTCACTTACCTCTGCTATATTGGCTCCTCGTGGTTTTCTAAACATAGCCAATAGGTCTCGCCTTTGAGAACTTATAAGTGTTTAGTTATCCAGCACAATATCCTTGGTGCAACAACATCAACTGTTGCATGGCTAAAAACGTATAATGTCCCAAAGGCGAGACCTATTGGTTATGCCAATGCTTGTTGCTTGATATTACACTGTTTTTGACAATGCTTGTTATAATTGAGACACAGTAGACAGTAGACAAAAGAGCCCTACAACATGCCCCCTCTCTGGGTGTTTTATTACCAGTATTAACAACACCGGCGTTACCGTTGTGTAAAAAAGTGTGAACTCCTTGTCACTTTACTCGGGAAATCCATCTCTAAAACTTGAAAATTGTGACGCTTTTTATTGTGCAAAAGTGCACCGGTGGTGGAAGGCAAACAACTACAAAAGGACACAGATGACGTCATATGGACTGGACTGACGTGTCATCCTGTTTATTTATTTATTTTATTTATTTATACCATTTATAAAGCGCGCTGTTACCGAGCGGTGTCCTGGCGCTGAAATGATAGCTCCCCTAAGTATCAGGCCCCTCCTAATGTCTAAAAAGCCAAGTTTTAATATTGTTCCGAAAGGCCAAAAGGTTCGCACTTTGTTTCAGGGCCAGGGGCAGGGAATTCCAAGCAGTGGCAGCTCCTCTAACGAAGCTTCTGCCCCCCATCGTGCCTTCCTGATCCTGGTTGTCTTAATCAGCCCTTTATTGGCCGACCTCAGCTGTCTGCCTGGCGTGTACAATTGGAAGTGCTGCTGGAGAAAAGATGGACCCAGTCCATGTACCACCTTATAAACAATGCACAGTGATTTAAACATTATCCGTTTGCGCACCGGGAGCCAGTGCAATTTCCTAAGTTCCTGTGCAACCGGCGCAAACTTAGGCAGGCCCTCAATAAGGCGCACGGCAGCGTTTTGCAGCACTTGAAGTTTATTGAGCAGCCCTTGTTGGGCCTCAAGGAGAAGACTGTTGCAGTAGTCTAAGCGGGAGAGCACAAGTGCCGTCACCACCGTTTTTCTGCTACTGTCCGGCAAGAACGGAAAAATCTTCCTGATGATTTTCAAGGTCCAGTAAATAGAGGAGATCAGTGCATTGACTTGAGGTTTAAAAGATAGTTGATTGTCAATGAGGACACCTAGGTTCTTAACCTTAGCTACCGGAGTGGGTGGGGTTCCCATGTTGTCCGGCCACCACTTGGGGCTCCAAAAGCTGATATCAGAGCCAAAGAGTAGAACCTCGGTTTTGGAGGAGTTCAATTTAAGGCAGTTACCTGCCATCCAGGTGCTAACTGCAGTCATGCAGTCCTGAAACCTGGCAGCTATGCCTTCTTCTCTCCCCGGGAGCAGTGATACAACGATCTGAGTATCATCTGTGTAAGATGTTAGTTCAAATCCGAAAGACCGGATCACCGGGGCGAGAGATGACACATAAATATTGAATAGGGTGGGGCTAAGGGAGGACCCCTGCGGGACCCCCCCTGGGAGTTTGAAAGGTCTAGACTCAAAATCTCCCAAGGCCACCACCTGAACCCTATTCACAAGGAAGGCTTTCAAGATGTTAAGGGCCCTCCCCTGATCCCCGCAGTCCTCTAAACGATCCACCAGAATACTATGGTGGACCGTATCGAAGGCCGCGGACAGGTCGAGAAGGACCAGAGCTGCACGTCCCCCTGCATCCAATGCCTTCCTGATCTCTTCAGTAGATTTAATCAGGGCGGTCTCGGTACTATGACCTTCCCTGAACCCATGTTGGGCTTTGTCCAGACCCTGAGAAGATCTGAGGAATGTACAGAGCTGCAAGTTCATAACCTTCTCGACAAGCTTAGCTGGCAATGGTAACCGGGCTATAGGCCGGTAGCTATTTGAATCTGAGATATCGAGTGTAGGTTTCTTGAGCTGTGGGACAATTGATGCTCGTTTCCAGCATGTTGGAAAATCCCCAATGTCAAACATCTGATTAAAAAGATCCGCAAGGGTGCCCACTATAGGGGTGGCTGCCAACTTTGCCACTGATGCCAGGCAGGGATCTTGGGGCGACCCTGATTTAGTTGCATGGAGCAGTTTTTTAATCTCTTCCAAGCTCACAGGGCCAAACCCAGAAAATTTAGCTTCTTGAGGGTTGGCTATGGGGTTTCTGTGCGATCCCTCAAGAAGAGACTGTCTCACATGAGGCTCCAGTGCAGTGAAGATCAGTTCCACCTTATTTGCGAAGAACTTGGCAAGAGTCTCACAAAGTTCCTGGCTAGGTGGAATGATCAGTGACTTAGGGGTGGTCAAACTAGTGATTGTGTCAAAAAGTTCCCTGGATGAATTTCTGGCTCCCTCAATCCTATCAGTATAATATGTGCCTTTAGCCTTCCTTATCATATCTTTATAAATCCTTTGGCTGGATTTGAGCTTGACTTTGTCCTCCTGATGGTATTTTGAGCGCCAGACTCCCTCCAGTTTTTTACAAACAAGCTTTTGTTCTCGCAGCTCGTTCGTAAACCAAGGAGCTGATGGGGCTATACGAGTGGGGCGACATATTTTCGGCGGAGCTAGTGTCCTGCAAGCCCGATCAACCCAATCGGTGTACATATCTGCTGCTTTATTAACCTCTGCCGGCAGAGATGTGATCACCCCTAATGCATGCGAAGAAAATGTACCTAAGGAAGATGCACACCCCAGGACTGGAGAGGTGAATAAGGGTTACATTTAGACCTCAGGTGCAGTTACATGAACGCACTGAGCTATCTCGCCAGCTTTTACTCAGAAATCTGGCCTCTTAGACAGGCAAGGTAGTTAAGAGTCACGGGAATATTGCCGCAGATAAATATAACCTGAAAAAGGCAGCGACATAGAGACTATCCCACTGAGCTATCTCACCAATACTCACCCAAAAGTCTGGTCATTGAGACAGGCCCGGTAGATGTGTGTCCGCGGAAAAGCGCTGATTACTTGAGCCTGCGTAACGCAGTAGCAGGTGCACTATCGCACTGAACTATCTTAGCATCATTTACTCTGAAGTCTGGCCTCTGTGACAGTAACCGTAGCTGTGTGTCCGCGGAAATGAGGAGCTGATGACTTGAATCTGTGCAACACAGCAGCAGATGCAGTATTCCACTGAGATAGCTTACCAACATTGACTCTGAAGTCGGGCCTCTGGGACAGGCCCGGTAGCTTTGCGTCTGCGGACATGCCCTGATGACTTGAAACTGTGGAAGTAGCAGCAGGTGCACTATCCCACTGAAATATCTTAGCAACATTTACTCTGGAGTCTGGCCTCTGTGACAGTAACAGTATGTGTCTGCGGAAATGAGGCGCTGATGATCTGAATCTGTGCAACGCAGCAGCAGATGCAGTATCCCACTGAGCTATATTACCCACATTCACTCAGGAGTCGGGCTTGCCACAGTGAATGAGGAATAACAACAATTAGAGCTGCCAAACTCCTTTACTTTCTGAGACATTTGGGGCCAGTAAAAGTGGCTACCTAGCCTTTCCCAAGTTTTGGTTTGGCCCAGATGAACAGGTATGTACTACACGCAGATAAACACAAAGCACACAATACTGTAGCACAGAAACAATATTAAGTAGCACTAATAAACAGTGGGCTCCAGGGGGAGACCAAACGATATACTAAAATAGTGGTATATGAACCACGACTGGAGTCAAGACAGTGTCTAGAGGATGTAGAATCATTGGGACCCCAAGGAACCACCCAAGGTGAGTAAGTAGGGACCCCACGTAGGACGGATGCAGTGTGAGAACACTACCGCGTGCTACGTACAATTTAATGGAGAGTCCCGGTTAAAGCTTTAAAGTTTAAGGACCCCTCCCAGTGGATTACAAAGAAACCTTTTGGATCATAGGAGGTTCGAGAGCCACCCCAGCCGTTGATACTGTAGTATCAGAGTTACCTATCCCAGGGAAGCCGAATGCCTAGGGCTGAAATGGTGTTGGAAACCTCGGTTGATCTCAATGGAGGACTTTAAGGAAATGCCACTGCGGGAAAGAAGAAAAGGGTCTGTCAGAATCCAAAGGTAAATTTGTGTTGAAGAGTACCTGAAAGCAGAAGGGTCAGAGCCTGGATCACTCAGGAGTGACCAGGGGCTCGGTAGCCAAATGACCACCGATGACAGGTAGGGGGATGTCATGAGCTAAAGTTAGTAAGAACTCCCTATACTTCTGAGGCACTACCACTCTCCTAGTGGTTCCAGGGTTGGGGTCTCTGGTCTCAGAGTACAGTAGTCCCTCATCCCAATAGACACTATGGGTACCACTGACATCTCCCTTTTCCTGTGCAGCAGCTTGCTGTCTCAGGCTCTCAAGAGTGGGACAGGCCTGCTGTCCAATGTACAGCTCTTCCCTAGTGGATCCTCCTCCCAATAGATGCTGTGGTACCACTGGCATCGCCCTTTTCCTGTGCAGCAGCTTGCTGTCTCAGGCTCTCAAGAGTTGGACAGGTGTGCTGTCCAATGTACAGCTCTTCCCTAGTGGGTCCTCCTGGGCCTAAGAGCTAGGCCTGGTAAGGGTCAAGTTCCATAGGCTCAGTTACCTCTGGGGCTTCCAAGGAGGGGGGTACTGATTCTTTTGCTGTTCAGAAGCTGGTTTCCCAGTCTTCTTACCTTTCTTCTTGGAAGCTTGGGCCATTCTTTCAGGCTCCAACACTTCTTTTTCACCCAGCTTTTGGCTCTGTGTTCCAGTCTTGACACACACAATCACAGGGATGACCAGCATTGCTGCATGGGTTTTTAATTCTACCTCAGCCCATGCTGAGGTTTCTAGGTTATTACCAAGCAGACAGGCAGCTGGAAGCTTCGAAGAGACCACTACCTGTTTCAGGCCAGTAACCCCCCCCCCCCTAGTGTAATGTCACCATAGCCATGGCATAGTTAGTAGTAACACTGTCAGCGTTGGTGACTGGGTACGTTTTCCCAATCAGTATTGCTCTGGGGAAACCAGTGTGTCTATCACCATAGTGACACTGGCACCTGTGTCCCTCAGGGCCTCTATTCTAGTCCCATTGATCCAGGGGTACTGCACATACTTCTTTAATTTGGGTGGTCACACAGCTAAAGTGGCAAACTCAACTTCACCCTCTGTGACTAGAACTGCGTCAGTATGAACCATGATTTGCTCTGGGCACACTGTTGATCCAATCTGGAGACTGACTACACCAGAAGTAGCTGTCGGAGGACTAGGAGGCTTCTTGTTATGACAAGTAGCATCTCCAGTTATGTGTCCCAACGTCTTACAGTTGTGACACCAGGCCTTTAGGGGATCAAAGTTCTTCCCTTTGTATCTATTACTGGACTGGGAAGAGGTTTGGGACCCACCACCCTGTGCAGGTGTTTGGGGCCCTTTTGAAGACTCAGGCTTTTTATCTTTGGAGTTCTCACTCCCTTTCCCCTGGGGAGGTTTTATAACCCCTTTCTTTTGGTCAACCCCAATGGCTGTTTTTGTTTCCCTTGTCTTGACCCAGTGGTCTTGCCTTCTTTCCCAATTCTTGAGGAGAAATTAGATCTAGGTCTACCAAATGATGATGTAACTTTTCATTAGTGCAATTACTCAAAATATGTTTTTCATAAACAAATTGTAAAGTCCATTGAGTAGTCAACAAAGTCAATCCAGGATTGGTTTGGGGTTTTGTGAGCCCCCCTGAATCTAATTCTATATTCCTCAGTTGTGAGTCCAAAGCCCTCAATCAGAGCATTCTTCATGAGGTCATAACACCCAACATCTGCCCCTGTAAAGGTCAGGAGTCTGTCCCTGCAGTTACCAGGGAACAGTTTCCACAGGATTGCCCCCCAGTGTGACTTCTTCCTGTTCTCATTTTATAGGCCCTCTCAAAGGTTGTGAACCATTTTGTGATATCATCACCCTCTTCATATTTAGGGATAATCCCTTTGGAGATTTTAGGATCATAAGATTGCTCTTTATCCTTATTTAGTACATTTCTGCCACCATTGATGTGAGCTAAGCCCATCTCTGTTCTCTCTTTCTCTAGAGCAGGAGTCTGGTCTCCAGATCACATTTTTTGTCAACCTTACTAAAAAGGCTGGTCTCCTCATTGAGGCTGTCCTTAATGCCACTAGAAGTGCCTGACCCACCTGTGTGGGATTTAGGTACTGTGAGTTATATTCTTGGATTTAAGGGGTTGGTAGTTATCCTCATCCCCTCCCTCTTCTTCTTTATCTGATAGGTCTTCACCATTCTCAGAAGGTTGGTCCTTATCATACCCGCCAATAGCTCCTGTATCTTTTGTTTGGAGGGAAGGGACCCCATGGTAATATTTTGAAGTTTGCATTGAGACCATAACTCCCTAAATTCTAAGTGGAGACAAGCGGTGAGGTTGAGCTCCTCAACCTGGTTCTCAATGCCATGCAGGGCTAGACTGGCTGTAGTGGGCACCGGCCATTTTCCCGGGGGGGCTGCCAGGGTGGTAGCTGGTTTTGGACCCCAGGGGAGTTATTTTTGATACAGGGCAGTTTTTGCAGCATAGCTGCAATATCGGCCCGTAACATAAGAGGCCGAAACCGGCACCAGCAAATGGCTCGGCAGCACCCCCAATCCCCAGGGGCCGGCCGAGCACTCTGCCAGGGCCGGTTTTGGTTCCCAGTCCAGCCCTGATGCCATAGTTATCTTCGCTAAAAGCTTGGTTCTTGTAAAGAAACAGCCACATGGCCCATGGGGACTTTGTTGTATTTCACTAAGTTAGCATGAGCACGTCGTAGCTTGCCTGCTGCTTTTGCGCACGTTACTACACGTCTTTATTTTTTGCAATATTTCAGTAACTGGTTTCACATGAGAACTCATCACTGTGTTCGCTCTCTGTTCGCTCTCTGCATGTTTGACTGAACATTATGTGCAAGGTGAACAACAATGCCCCTTGTTATTTTGTTCTGGCCAGACCTTAGCCCTTAGACAAAACATACCGATGCAGCTGTTGTGTAGAAAAATGTACTTGGGTTTTATTAGAATACACGAATAGGTAGCACTCACTTGGAGAGGATTTTTTCAAGGGAGAAGAGCGAGACATCACCTATGATGTAGATCTACCATCTATAGGCTTAGGGTCTGCTGACAAAGCCTCGAGATCTTCTCCCATATAATACTTCTTCTTAGCAAGGGTACGAGGTTAGTCCATTGTCTTTCTATGATGACATCTCCCTTCATGATATATGGACTAGCTACTATGCTGACGGTGGGGCCGATTCACAGAACTAATCTGAGACAAAATCCTAAACTTACTACTTTTGGTGTTCACAGAAGGCATTTAGTAGGAGTAAAGTTAGTATTTTGTCTTAAAATAGTATTTTTTCTTAAGCTAGTATTTTGTCTTAAGTTAGTATTTTGTCTTAGGTTAGGATTTTATCTTTAGTTAGTATTTTGTCTTATATTTTGTTGAGACAAAATCCTAATTTAAGACAATATCCTAACTTAAGACAAAATTCTAATTTGAGACAAAATCCTAATTTAAGACAAAATACTAATTTAAGAAAAAATCCTAACTTAAGACAAAATACTAACTTAAGACAAAATACTCACTTTACTACTACTAAATGCCTTCTATGAATACCAAAAGTAGTAAATTTAGGACTTTGTCTCAGATTAATTCTGTGAATCGGCCCCAATATTTGTACTATGCATTTTCCTGCTTGTTGTGACATGTATACTGCATGTTAGGGCACGTTAGTTAAAATAAATATTTTAAACTGTTTTGTGTCTCTGTCAGATCCTATTTTGGACAAGTACAAGAGAGTGAGCGAAAGGGTGTGTCTTGTTACCGCAATTCCTGAGAGATCTGGGAGTGTTGTGTTTTGGGGTGTGTAATCCTTTGCTTCTCTGTGAGTGAGTAGGAGAGCAAGTAAGACACTATAGCTAGTCGGTACTAAGATGGTAGGAAGTCTCAGTCCCTATACACCAAGGTTCCATATTCCTACGCATAGTTCTGTATGTGTGCAGAATCTCTGCAACATGGTGCCACAACCGTTTGAACTGGTACTTATTCACGAGACCCCTGAGTAGCTCTTGTGCTTGTCCATATTATCCTCTCGCCGGTTTCCGGAGACGTACGTGGTGAGGGGACACGCCTCCTATATTGTTAGATTGATAGGTTTTTCAAGCTTGAATTTTAAAAGTTTTTGTTTCACTGTTATTACCTATTTTGCGCTACCGTTTTGTTTGTTTCTAATTTCCATTTCTGATATGGCACACGTGGTCACTATTGCGGCTCATAACCAAAGCTGCGGTCACAGCGTACTTGACTCAACAAGGAGTCTCTAATGCAGGGGCATGATTTCATTTTTGTTTTCTAAGTGGTCGCAGCTTACTGCTTCGATGTTTTTTACTCTTGGATTACATTTCCAGCAGTGGATGGGAATGATCATTTCTTTCATTAATATACACCAGCCGCGGTTCCTCGGAATTATCGTCCTTATTGATTACTTGAAGTTCCGTTGACAGCCTGGGAGCATATCCTTTGGTTTAATGGTGCCCTTCGTCACCCTGTTTCTGTGGTCTGTTTAGGCCCCTTATCAGTCGACGGGGCCACGTGACCTGTTTTGGCTGGTTTTACCCTGCATCCAAATTATCTTAATGTTACACTCGCAGAGCTATGTGAGTTACATACATCATTGATTCATGTACACAGAAGTGTCAAACAATTTATGTCACGTAATATACACGTGGCTCCATCTGGAGCCGCTCCTCAGGCACCTGGACATGGTGGTGGTCCTGTCATTAGTCCCATTATGATTAATTCGATGATGGGCAAACGTCCTCAGAATAGAGATGATCTGCCATATTGGTTGGCTGAAAAATTTGAGCAACTCGAGGCTGCTTTTCCACATACTACTCCAGTTGAGAAATACAGGATCCTTACGATGAGCTTACCGAGTGGTATTGTTCCCACTTCAGCTGATTGCACCACCTGGGGAACGGTGTTTGCTGCGGTGTATACACTGTGCTTTGGCACCCCCTTCATGAGCGTTCTACTGAGCATTCTGAAGAAGGTTCAAGATGAACACAGGGCTAGTTCAGCCCTGGAATTGGGGATGAGATTAGTGGGCATGTTCCCTAGTGTCTCCGATATGATTCTGGCCAATGTCAAAGGTGAAGCAGTTAGCTTGAAAGTGCGTCAACGCCTTTCGGCGGACGTTGATTGGTATCGGCAGTTACCGATCATTATTGCAGATGTGTATACATCATTGGGTCGCAATAGTTTGGGAGGAAGACCTTATACTCAGGTACAAAATAAGCCCCCTACGAAAAAGGAGGGTCGTCCCGTCTTTGCTAAAAAGGCCTTGAATGAAAATCATCAGCAGCAGAAGCCTGGTTCTCGAGCTGGTGTGCCACCACCGGACGCTGCTGAACGTAGATATGATTTGCGTGACTGCTCTAAAATCAAAACACCAGAGAGGTTTCAGGTTCCTGATCCTCGTTCAACTTGTTCCTTTCAGGAATCGTCGTATCAACAGGTGGGTGGGGGAGGATGACTGGATCACAGAGAGGACCAGTCTGAGCAACCAAGATTGGAGGTGGGATGTAACACTACTTGACAGCGCAGCGAAAGTTACCATAGTATAGTGCGGGAGGCACTCCACCAGTGTCTGGAGGCGAAAGCAACTGACGCATTCATTACAGTGGAAACAGCTGACACGAGAGTTGCACCCCTTGATAGGCTTTATGAGATAGGCCTCCAAATTGAGTGTGATATAAAAGGAAAATTAAGGGGGTCTTTTGGGACAACATTACTTCTTCCTATGACATTTTGTTGGCGGAGGTTGATTGGCCTCCCCTATTTGTTCTCGCTTCTTCTAAGTGGGAGGATGTTATTCTCCCGAGTTTTTCGCATTTTTACTCGGAGGAGACTAAATAAGCCTATGCGCCAGAGTGGGCTTTAGCCATTGCTCCGGCTGTGTATCGTAATCAGGTGGGTTGGGATAAAGATTCACCGGCACATGAAATTCCTTTGCGATCCATGCCAAAATCCCAACCCCAATATCCAATTAAGAGAGAAGCGAAAGCGTCGGTAAGTGAAATCTTGGCCCAGTTGGAATATCAGGGTGTAATTGAACCCTGTGTTTCATCCATGAATAATCCTCTTTTTCCGATATTGAAACTGGATGGTTCATATCGTATTGTTGTAGATTACTGTCATTTGAACAGTCATGTTCGTACCTTTGCGGTACAGAACACCCACAGCTATGTGTTAGTCATTGCCATTGTTTGCAAAAAATATAAAACGAATCTTGATATCTCCAATGGTTTTCATAGTCACAATTTGGCTCTTGATAGCCGTGACTTGACATCCTTCAGCGTTCTCGGCAATCATAAAAGGTATACGCGCTTGCCTATGGGATATAAACATAGTCTCTGTCTCTGCAATTTTGCGGCACGCATAGTGTCTGTTTTACATTAAATTGTGGTAAAGACAAGCATTATGTGTTTTTAAAATACCCCTCACACACTATGATTCCCATAGTGTCATGCTTCATCATTGGGGTCTTCCCGCCCCTCTACGGGGCGGAGCGTGCTACGACCTACGGACTACGCTGGAGCACTTTTTATTTTTAAAGACAGACTGTGTGTGGTGTGACAAATGTGTAAGTGATAAGGGGTGTAGGGATTGAAGTGTAAGAAAGTTAAAAATTTCCTGGCTAGTAGAAAAAATTATGTATTCGCTTTTCTTGCTGGAAATGTTAAAAAGGGGTTGTGGTAGGGCTATGTGATGCACCCTACTTGGTCGACATGTTTCGTAAGCAGTCCCCTGCTGCTTTACTCATCAGGACCTCTGTTAATCCCTACTGTACTCAGATAACTCACTAATTGTGGTATGCCTACTTTCCTAAAATAGAGTAGCAAAAATCGGCTACTCTATTTAACATCAGGGCTTGAGTTTGGCCCTCAAAAAAGAAAATGTTTACCCAATGTGGTCTTTAACCAGTAAAAGGTCTTCTCCTCATTCCGCACCCGTGCTGCTCCGTGGATCGGGGGCGGAATGAGAAGACCTTTTACTGGTTAAAGACCACATTGGGTCAACATTTTCTTTTTTGAGGGCCAAACTCAAGCCCTGATGTTAAATAGAGTAGCCGATTTTTGCTACTCTATTTTAGGAAAGTAGGCATACCACAATTAGTGAGTTATCTGAGTACAGTTGGGATTAGCAGAGGTCCTGATGAGTAAAGCAGCAGGGGACTGCTTACGAAACTTGTCGACCAAGTAGGGTGCATCAGATAGCCCTACCACAACCCCTTTTTAACATTTCCAGCAAGAGAAGGGAATAAATCATTTTTTCTAGTAGCCAGGAAATGTTTAACTTTCTTACACTTCAATCCCTACACCCCTATCACTTACACATTTGTCACACCACACATAGGGGCCGATTAGGATGGCGGACGGACTTGCGTCCGTCCGCCACCCCTGAGTAGGAGGGACCGTCCGCATGGGCAGCGGCGGTCCCTCCATGGCAATTAGGATGTGACCGCCACCCTGGCGGTCACATCCTGTATGTTTTACATTGCGGCGAGTGCTGCTTGAAGCAGCACCCGCCGCAATGTAAAAAACGAAAGCTGTGCATTTGCATGCACAAAGCTGCAGGCATCGCACGGTGCCTGCCGCTTCGTGCACGCAAAGGCAGGGGGGTACCATAGGTACCCCCCATGTGCACCCCCCACGCAACCTTCACCCAGGGGGCCCGCAACGGGCCCCCAAAGTGATTGTCCGTATGCTTTTCCACGGCGGAAAAGCCGCCGTGGAAAAGCATTACTTTCCCTACATCCTAATATGGCTGGCGGTGTCTGATAGACACCACCAGCCATGTTAGTGCTTTTCCGCCGTGGTCGCCTTCCGACCGCGGCGGAAAAGCGCGGACACATTGTGAGACCCACCAGCCATCCTGATTTGGCGGTGGGTCTTTCAGGCCTCCTCGGCGGATTTCCCGCATACTCCGGGCCGGCGGTGGCTTCCGCCGGCCCGGAGTATGCGGAAAATCCGCCATCATAATGACCCCCATAGTCTGTCTTCAAAAATAAAAAGTGCTCCCGCGTAGTCCGTAGGTCGTAGCACGGCCCGCCCCGTAGAGGGACGGGAAGACCCCAATGATGAAGCATGACACTATGGGAATCATAGTGTGTGAGCGGTATTTTAAAAACACATAGTGCTTGTCTTTACCATCTACAAAGACTAGCCACACACACTATGTTCACATTGCACTTTAAAAATAAAAAATAGTAATTCACAACACCCATTGATAGAATCCCATTGTTTGAGTATCTAGTTCAGGAGGTCGATTCTATCACTCCTACCTCTACCCTCCCTCCTTTGTTTATTGAAGTTACATTAAATTGACCCTGACGCTTCCTCATACGTCAATGACATTTATTTGATGGATGATGAATTAATACTGCATCTTGTGCGTGTGGACCGCATCATAATGTCTTTTGCAGACTCGGGGTACAAATTCAACTTTGCCAAGTCACATATTGCCTGTTTCGCAGTTCTTTTTCTTGGTTCCAAACTCATCAATGAAGGTAGGGGGTTGGTCCCCCACTTTCTGGAGAAATATGCACAAATGCAACCTCCATCGACTCTTAAAAAATTGAAATCTTTGCTGTTTTTTTTTAATTTTGGGAGGACATACATTCCTGATTATGCCCAGCATATCAAACCTCTTTACTCGTTGATACAGCCTTGATTCTCGGCTTCCTGTTGGTTTCCGGAACTGTCAGGGCTCGGGTGGCTTGCGGTCTAGGGCCCGCCCCACGCAGCTTTCAGGGTTACCTGTGTGGCAAGATGCATCTGCCATCCTTGGGAGGGCGTTGGTGGCTGATGTGTTCTAGGCCTGCTTGTTCTTCTGCCCTGCATCCTTGTTAGGCTATCTGTATTGATTGCCTTCCCTTAAAACGCTGCCTAATAGCGTTCCGCCTAATGCGTGAGGTTTGGCATGTAGAAAGCGTCCGCCTAATGCGTGAGCTTTAGTAGACTGGTCGCGTACGTCAGCGCCGTAGGCACGCTAACCTACGCGACCGCGCCCTGTCTCCTGTGCTCACTATTCTGATTGCTTCTTAGGTGTGGCTGTGGATTCTTCTAGCTCCCCATCCTGTTTTGTGGCAGATCCTGTATTTTGGCTGTAAATACTCCGGAGGCTTTCGGAGATCGTTCCAGGGGGCGTGGCAGGTTCCAGCTTCCTCAGCTTACAGGTTTCCTGACGAGCAGAGTCGTTTTTGAGAGTCCAGAGGTGACGTACTGACCTTCAGTGAAGTAGAGTAGGTCGTACTCTACAGGTAGGGAATTCTAAATCTGTGTTCATGGCGCAAATTATCAAAAGGTATTTATTATAACTGCTATTTACAATGATGATTTAAATGCACAGAAATTCTGATTCTCTTCATGTGTTTTTGCTTTGAACTATGCAAGGCTTTCTCATTAATGGAAAAGGTTGTGTAACTTATTTTGAGAAGAGTAACGCTAATTAAAGGCGCGTACATGTTATGTCAATTACAGAGTTATTTTGGCGCAATTCTTTGTTGAAACTTTTGGCGAATTGGCCTAAAGAGATGTTACAGAAGTTAATGTAAAAATCTGCACATTGTTTTCAGAGACTTCTTTTCGAACTTAAGTAAAGGGGTTATTTACTGAGTTGTAATGTTATTTCCTGTAAGGAAGAATCTGTCGCAATTCACAAGAGGTGAGAACAAACAACCTTGTGAATAAGAGTGTGGTAAATGAATGCAAAAGTACAAGAAGTCTATTGGATTCATAGAGTGTTATTTTAGAGGCTTGTGTTCCAGAACATTCTCACTTTGGTTTAAAGGAACTTTAGATTACTTTGGATTCTAGGATATTTGTTACTAACTTTTCCTTTCCAGATCTCCTTCCCTGCTGTTCCCTTCCTAATTCCCTTTTCCCCCCCGCTTGATCACTCCAAGATTCTGTGTATTTACTACATTCGGAATTGGAGGTATCGAGAGGTGGGTCCTTATAACTTCACGACAGATCCTGAGGAAGACTTCGCCTGACAGGAACATACTGCAATTCTTCGGTCTCCGCCGTCTGATCTGCTTGCGTCCAACATCTTGATAACACATGACAATTCTACGAATCTGGTCATAAGGATTGTACCTGGCGCGTTAGGCTTCACCTACTTGACGTAAAATGAAGGGGATATGGTCCCCATAGCTTATAAATCACATTTGTACATTTTGGCTGAGATGCGTTTCTCTTCTACAGAAAAAAATGTGACTGCAGTCCAGATGGAGTCAATAGTTCAGGAGACCAATGTACCCTTGGAGGCTTGGGCAGTACAATGAAAGGTAAAAGGAGCCTGCAAGGGATTTGATTTGGAACAAACTTTTGTTAGTAAAAAATTATTCATGGAGTTGGTCCTTGCGGAACAAACACCAAAGTGTCATTATACAACATCAATCAATGAAATTTCTTAACATAACACGGGAGGACCTAAGGGTATGAAAATATATATTTTTATATAGTGAGCAAATATCAACAAGCATTTGCAATGCAATAGGTCTCGCATTAGGAAAGTGTGAGCTATTGGTATTGTGAATGACCATTTTTTTAAATATGTGTTGGCTTTGAAAATATATAAATTAATAGCATTGTTATTCACAAAGCCAGTAGCTTACACTTTCCTAATGTGAGTCCTATTGGCTATGGCAATGCTTGTTGGTAGCAAGCAAGGACAGTGCTGTTGTGGTGCTGAGTGATGATGTGGTTGGGCTGAGTGATGTGGTGGTGTATTAGAGTGATGTGGTGGTGTCCCAGAGTGATGTGGTGGTGTCCCCCCGAGTGATGTGGTGGTGTTCCCGAGTGATGTGGTGGTGCTCCTGAGTGATGTGGTGGTGTTCCTGAGTGATGTGGTGGTGTCCCCGAGTGATGTGGTGGTGTCCCCGAGTGATGTGGTGGTGTCCCTGAGTGATGTGGTAGTGTCCCTGAGTGATGTGGTGGTGCCCCTGAGTGGTGCCTCTGAGTGATGTGGTGGTGCCCCTGAGTGATGTGGTGGTGTCCCTGAGTGATGTGGTGGTGTCCCTGAGTGATGTGGTGGTGTCCCTGAGTGACGTGGTGGTGTTCCTGAGTGATATGGTGGTGTTCCTGAGTGATGTGGCGGTGTCCCTGAGTGATGTGGTGGTGCCCCTGAGTGATGTGGTGGTGCCCCTGAGTGATGTGGTGGGGTTCCCGAGTGATGTGGTGGTGTTCCTGAGTGATGTGGTGGTGTCCCCGAGTGATGTGATGTTGTCCCCGAGTGATGTGGTGGTGTCCCAGAGTGATGTGGTGGTGTCCCCGAGTGATGTGGTGATGTCCCCGAGTGATGTGGTGGTGCCCCTGAGTGATGTGGTGGTGTCTCTGAGTGATGTGGTGGTGTTTCTGAGTGATGTGGTGGTGTCCCTGAGTGATGTGGTGGTGCCCCTGAGTGATGTGGTGGTGCCCCTAAGTGATGTGGTGGTGTCCCTTAGTGATGTGGTGGTGTCCCTTAGTGATGTGGTGGTGTCCCTTAGTGAGAGTGATATGGTGATGTTTCTGAGTGACGTGGATGTGTTCCTGAGTGATGAGATGGTGCCCCTGAGTGGTGCCCCTGAGTGATGTGGTGGTGTCCCTGAGTGATGTGGTCGCGTCCCTCAGTGATATGGTGGTGTCCCTGAGTGATGTGGTGGTGCCCCTGAGTGATGTGGTGGTGTCCCTGAGTGATGTGGTGGTGTCCCTGAGTGATGTGGCGGTGTCCCTGAGTGATGTGGTGGTGTCCCCAAGTGATGTGGTGGTGCCCCTGAGTGATGTGGTGGTGTTCCTGAGTGATGTGGTGGTGTCCCCGAGTGATGTGGTGGTGTCCCTGAGTGATGTAGTGGTGTCCCTGAGTGATGTGGTGGTGCCCGTGAGTGATGTGGTGGTGTTCTTGAGTGATGTGGTGGTGTCCCCGAGTGATGTGGTGGTGTCCCCGAGTGATGTGGTGGTGTTCCTGGGTGATGTGGTGGTGCCCCTGAGTGGTGCCCCCGAGTGATGTGGTGGTGTCCCCGAGTGATGTGGTGGTGTCCCTGTGTGATGTGGTGGTGTTCCTGAGTGATGTGGTGGTGTCCCTGAGTGATGTGGTGGTGCACCTGAGTGGTGTCCCTGAGTGATGTGGTGGTGCCCCCGAGTGGTGCCCCTGAGCGATGTGGTGGTGTTCCTGAGCGATGTGGTGGTGTTCCTGAGTGATGTGGTGGTGTTCCTGAGTGATGTGGTGGTGCCCCTGAGTGATGTGGTGGTGTTCCTGAGTGATGTGGTGGTGTTCCTGAGTGATGTGGTGGTGTCCCAGAGTGATGTGCTGGTGTTCCTGAGTGATGTGGAGGTGTCCCAGAGTGATGTGGTGGTGTCCCAGAGTGATGTGGTGGTGTCCCCGAGTGTCCCCGAGTGATGTGGTGGTGCCCGTGAGTGATGTGGTGGTGCCCCTGAGTGATGTGGTGGTGTCCCTGAGTGATGTGGTGATGTCCCCGAGTGATGTGGTGGTGTCCCCGAGTGATGTAGTGGTGTTCCCGAGTGATGTGGTGGTGTCCCTGAGTGATGTGGTGGTGGCCCTGAGTGGTGTCCCCGAGTGATGTGGTGGTGCCCCTGAGTGGTGCCCCTGAGTGATGTTGTGGTGTTCTCGAGTGATATGGTGGTGTCCCTGAGTGATGTGGTGGTGTCCCTGAGTGATGTGGTGGTGCCCCTGAGTGATGAGGTGTTGTCCCTGAGTGATGTGGTGGTGCCCCTGAGTGATGTGGTGGTGTTCCTGAGTGATGTGGTGGTGTCCCCGAGTGATGTGTTGGTGTCCCCGAGTGATGTGGTGGTGTCGCCGAGTGATGTGGTGGTGTCCCTGAGTGATGTGGTGGTGCACCTGAGTGTTGTCCCTAAGTGATGTGGTGGTGCCCCCGAGTGGTGCCCCTGAGTGATGTGGTGGTGTTCCTGAGCGATGTGGTGGTGTTCCTGAGTGATGTGGTGGTGTTCCTGAGTGATGTGGTGGTGCCCCTGAGTGATGTGGTGGTGTTCCTGAGTGATGTGGTGGTGTCCCAGAGTGATGTGCTGGTGTCCCTGAGTGATGTGGTGGTGTCCCAGAGTGATGTGGTGGTGTCCCAGAGTGATGTGGTGGTGTTCCTGAGTGATGTGGTGGTGCCCCTGAGTGATGTGGTGGTGTTCCTGAGTGATGTGGTGGTGTTCCTGAGTGATGTGGTGGTGTCCCAGAGTGATGTGCTGGTGTCCCCGAGTGATGTGGTGGTGTTCCTGGGTGATGTGGTGGTGCCCCTGAGTGATGTGGTGGTGTCCCCGAGTGATGTGGTGGTGTCCCCGAGTGATGTGGTGGTGTCGCTGTGTGATGTGGTGGTGTTCCTGAGTGATGTGGTGGTGTCCCTGAGTGATGTGGTGGTGCACCTGAGTGGTGTCCCTGAGTGATGTGGTGGTGCCCCCGAGTGGTGCCCCTGAGCGATGTGGTGGTGTTCCTGAGCGATGTGGTGGTGTTCCTGAGTGATGTGGTGGTGTTCCTGAGTGATGTGGTGGTGCCCCTGAGTGATGTGGTGGTGTTCCTGAGTGATGTGGTGGTGTTCCTGAGTGATGTGGTGGTGTCCCAGAGTGATGTGCTGGTGTTCCTGAGTGATGTGGAGGTGTCCCAGAGTGATGTGGTGGTGTCCCAGAGTGATGTGGTGGTGTCCCCGAGTGTCCCCGAGTGATGTGGTGGTGCCCGTGAGTGATGTGGTGGTGCCCCTGAGTGATGTGGTGGTGTCCCTGAGTGATGTGGTGATGTCCCCGAGTGATGTGGTGGTGTCCCCGAGTGATGTAGTGGTGTTCCCGAGTGATGTGGTGGTGTCCCTGAGTGATGTGGTGGTGGCCCTGAGTGGTGCCCCTGAGTGATGTGGTGGTGTTCCTGAGCGATGTGGTGGTGTTCCTGAGTGATGTGGTGGTGTTCCTGAGTGATGTGGTGGTGCCCCTGAGTGATGTGGTGGTGTTCCTGAGTGATGTGGTGGTGTCCCAGAGTGATGTGCTGGTGTTCCTGAGTGATGTGGTGGTGTCCCAGAGTGATGTGGTGGTGTCCCAGAGTGATGTGGTGGTGTTCCCGAGTGATGTGGTGGTGCCCCTGAGTGATGTGGTGGTGTTCCTGAGTGATGTGGTGGTGTTCCTGAGTGATGTGGTGGTGTCCCAGAGTGATGTGCTGGTGTCCCCGAGTGATGTGGTGGTGTTCCTGGGTGATGTGGTGGTGCCCCTGAGTGGTGCCCCTGAGTGATGTGGTGGTGTCCCCGAGTGATGTGGTGGTGTCCCCGAGTGATGTGGTGGTGTCCCTGTGTGATGTGGTGGTGTTCCTGAGTGATGTGGTGGTGTCCCTGAGTGATGTGGTGGTGCACCTGAGTGGTGTCCCTGAGTGATGTGGTGGTGCCCCCGACTGGTGCCCCTGAGCGATGTGGTGGTGTTCCTGAGCGATGTGGTGGTGTTCCTGAGTGATGTGGTGGTGTTCCTGAGTGATGTGGTGGTGTCCCAGAGTGATGTGATGGTGTCCCAGAGTGATGTGGTGGTGTTCCTGAGTGATGTGGTGGTGCCCCTGAGTGATGTGGTGGTGTTCCTGAGTGATGTGGTGGTGTTCCTGAGTGATGTGGTGGTGTCCCAGAGTGATGTGCTGGTGTCCCCGAGTGATGTGGTGGTGTTCCTGGGTGATGTGGTGGTGCCCCTGAGTGGTGCCCCTGAGTGATGTGGTGGTGTCCCCGAGTGATGTGGTGGTGTCCCCGAGTGATGTGGTGGTGTCCCTGTGTGATGTGGTGGTGTTCCTGAGTGATGTGGTGGTGTCCCTGAGTGATGTGGTGGTGCACCTGAGTGGTGTCCCTGAGTGATGTGGTGGTGCCCCCGAGTGGTGCCCCTGAGCGATGTGGTGGTGTTCCTGAGCGATGTGGTGGTGTTCCTGAGTGATGTGGTGGTGTTCCTGAGTGATGTGGTGGTGCCCCTGAGTGATGTGGTGGTGTTCCTGAGTGATGTGGTGGTGTTCCTGAGTGATGTGGTGGTGTCCCAGAGTGATGTGCTGGTGTTCCTGAGTGATGTGGAGGTGTCCCAGAGTGATGTGGTGGTGTCCCAGAGTGATGTGGTGGTGTCCCCGAGTGTCCCCGAGTGATGTGGTGGTGCCCGTGAGTGATGTGGTGGTGCCCCTGAGTGATGTGGTGGTGTCCCTGAGTGATGTGGTGATGTCCCCGAGTGATGTGGTGGTGTCCCCGAGTGATGTAGTGGTGTTCCCGAGTGATGTCGTGGTGTCCCTGAGTGATGTGGTGGTGGCCCTGAGTGGTGCCCCTGAGTGATGTGGTGGTGTTCCTGAGCGATGTGGTGGTGTTCCTGAGTGATGTGGTGGTGTTCCTGAGTGATGTGGTGGTGCCCCTGAGTGATGTGGTGGTGTTCCTGAGTGATGTGGTGGTGTCCCAGAGTGATGTGGTGGTGTTCCTGAGTGATGTGGTGGTGCCCCTGAGTGATGTGGTGGTGTTCCTGAGTGATGTGGTGGTGTTCCTGAGTGATGTGGTGGTGTCCCAGAGTGATGTGCTGGTGTCCCCGAGTGATGTGGTGGTGTTCCTGGGTGATGTGGTGGTGCCCCTGAGTGGTGCCCCTGAGTGATGTGGTGGTGTCCCCGAGTGATGTGGTGGTGTCCCCGAGTGATGTGGTGGTGTCCCCGTGTGATGTGGTGGTGTTCCTGAGTGATGTGGTGGTGTCCCTGAGTGATGTGGTGGTGCACCTGAGTGGTGTCCCTGAGTGATGTGGTGGTGCCCCCGAGTGGTGCCCCTGAGCGATGTGGTGGTGTTCCTGAGCGATGTGGTGGTGTTCCTGAGTGATGTGGTGGTGTTCCTGAGTGATGTGGTGGTGCCCCTGAGTGATGTGGTGGTGTTCCTGAGTGATGTGGTGGTGTTCCTGAGTGATGTGGTGGTGTCCCAGAGTGATGTGCTGGTGTTCCTGAGTGATGTGGAGGTGTCCCAGAGTGATGTGGTGGTGTCCCAGAGTGATGTGGTGGTGTCCCCGAGTGTCCCCGAGTGATGTGGTGGTGCCCGTGAGTGATGTGGTGGTGCCCCTGAGTGATGTGGTGGTGTCCCTGAGTGATGTGGTGATGTCCCCGAGTGATGTGGTGGTGTCCCCGAGTGATGTAGTGGTGTTCCCGAGTGATGTGGTGGTGTCCCTGAGTGATGTGGTGGTGGCCCTGAGTGGTGCCCCTGAGTGATGTGGTGGTGTTCCTGAGCGATGTGGTGGTGTTCCTGAGTGATGTGGTGGTGTTCCTGAGTGATGTGGTGGTGCCCCTGAGTGATGTGGTGGTGTTCCTGAGTGATGTGGTGGTGTCCCAGAGTGATGTGCTGGTGTTCCTGAGTGATGTGGTGGTGTCCCAGAGTGATGTGGTGGTGTCCCAGAGTGATGTGGTGGTGTTCCTGAGTGATGTGGTGGTGCCCCTGAGTGATGTGGTGGTGTTCCTGAGTGATGTGGTGGTGTTCCTGAGTGATGTGGTGGTGTCCCAGAGTGATGTGCTGGTGTCCCCGAGTGATGTGGTGGTGTTCCTGGGTGATGTGGTGGTGCCCCTGAGTGGTGCCCCTGAGTGATGTGGTGGTGTCCCCGAGTGATGTGGTGGTGTCCCCGAGTGATGTGGTGGTGTCCCTGTGTGATGTGGTGGTGTTCCTGAGTGATGTGGTGGTGTCCCTGAGTGATGTGGTGGTGCACCTGAGTGGTGTCCCTGAGTGATGTGGTGGTGCCCCCGAGTGGTGCCCCTGAGCGATGTGGTGGTGTTCCTGAGCGATGTGGTGGTGTTCCTGAGTGATGTGGTGGTGTTCCTGAGTGATGTGGTGGTGCCCCTGAGTGATGTGGTGGTGTTCCTGAGTGATGTGGTGGTGTTCCTGAGTGATGTGGTGGTGTCCCAGAGTGATGTGCTGGTGTTCCTGAGTGATGTGGTGGTGTCCCAGAGTGATGTGGTGGTGTCCCAGAGTGATGTGGTGGTGTCCCCGAGTGTCCCCGAGTGATGTGGTGGTGCCCGTGAGTGATGTGGTGGTGCCCCTGAGTGATGTGGTGGTGTCCCTGAGTGATGTGGTGATGTCCCCGAGTGATGTGGTGGTGTCCCCGAGTGATGTAGTGGTGTTCCCGAGTGATGTGGTGGTGTCCCTGAGTGATGTGGTGGTGGCCCTGAGTGGTGTCCCCGAGTGATGTGGTGGTGCCCCTGAGTGGTGCCCCTGAGTGATGTTGTGGTGTTCTCGAGTGATATGGTGGTGTCCCTGAGTGATGTGGTGGTGTCCCTGAGTGATGTGGTGGTGCCCCTGAGTGATGAGGTGTTGTCCCTGAGTGATGTGGTGGTGCCCCTGAGTGATGTGGTGGTGTTCCTGAGTGATGTGGTGGTGTCCCCGAGTGATGCGGTGGTGCCCCCGAGTTATGTGGTGGTGCCTGTGAGTGATGTGGTGGTGTCCCCGAGTGATGTGTTGGTGTCCCCGAGTGATGTGGTGGTGTCGCCGAGTGATGTGGTGGTGTCCCTGAGTGATGTGGTGGTGCACCTGAGTGTTGTCCCTAAGTGATGTGGTGGTGCCCCCGAGTGGTGCCCCTGAGTGATGTGGTGGTGTTCCTGAGCGATGTGGTGGTGTTCCTGAGTGATGTGGTGGTGTTCCTGAGTGATGTGGTGGTGCCCCTGAGTGATGTGGTGGTGTTCCTGAGTGATGTGGTGGTGTCCCAGAGTGATGTGCTGGTGTTCCTGAGTGATGTGGTGGTGTCCCAGAGTGATGTGGTGGTGTCCCAGAGTGATGTGGTGGTGTCCCCGAGTGATGTGGCGGTGCCCGTGAGTGATGTGGTGGTGCCCCTGAGTGATGTGGTGGTGCCCCTGAGTGATGTGGTGATGTCCCCGAGTGATGTGGTGGTGTCCCCGAGTGATGTAGTGGTGTTCCCGAGTGATGTGGTGGTGTCCCTGAGTGATTTGGTGGTGTCCCTGAGTTTTGTCCCCTAGTGATGTGGTGGTGCCCCTGAGTGATGTTGTGGTGTTCCCGAGTGATGTGGTGGTGTCCCTGAGTGATGTGGTGGTGTCCCTGAGTGATGTGGTGGTGTCCCTGAGTGATGAGGTGTTGTCCCTGAGTGATGTGGTGGTGCCCCTGAGTGATGTGGTGGTGTTCCTGAGTGATGTGGTGGTGTCCCCGAGTGATGCGGTGGTGCCCCCGAGTTATGTGGTGGTGCCTGTGAGTGATGTGGTGGTGTCCCCGAGTGATGTGTTTATGTCCCTGAGTGATGTGGTGGTGTCCCCGAGTGATGTGTTGGTGTTCCTGAGTGATGTGGTGGTGTCCCTGAGTGATGTGGTGGTGCCCCTGAATGGTGTCCCCGAGTGATGTGGTGGGGCCCCTGAGTGGTGCCCCTGAGTGATGTTGTGGTGTTCCTGAGTGATGTGGTGGTGTTCCTGAGTGATGTGGTGGTGTTCCTGGGTGATGTGGTGGTGTCCCTGAGTGATGTGATGGTGTCCCTGACTGATGTGGTGGTGTTCCTGAGTGATGTGCTAGTGTCCCAGAGTGATGTGGTTGTGTCCCGGAGTGATGTGATGGTGTCCCCGAGTGATGTGGTGATGTTCCTGAGTGATGTGGTGGTGTTCCTGAGTGATGTGGTGGTGCCCCTGAGTGATGTGGTGGTGTCTCAGTGATGTGGCGGTGCCCCTGAGTGATGTGGTGGTGTCCCCGAGTGATGTGGTGGTGTTCCTGAGTGATGTGGTGGTGTTCCTGAGTGATGTGGTGGTGTTCCTGAGTGATGTGGTGGTGTTCCCGAGGGATGTGGTGGTGTTCCCGAGTGATGTGGGGGTGTTCCTGAGTGATATGTTGGTGTCCCTGAGTGATGTGGTGGTGTCCCTGAGTGATATGGTGGTGCCTGTGAGTGATGTGGTGGTGTTCCTGAGTGATATGGTGGTGCCTGTGAGTGATGCGGTGGTGCCCCCGAGTTATGTGGTGGTGCCTGTGAGTGATGTGGTGGTGTCCCCGAGTGATGTGTTGGTGTCCCCGAGTGATGTGGTGGTGTCGCCGAGTGATGTGGTGGTGTCCCTGAGTGATGTGGTGGTGCACCTGAGTGTTGTCCCTAAGTGATGTGGTGGTGCCCCCGAGTGGTGCCCCTGAGTGATGTGGTGGTGTTCCTGAGCGATGTGGTGGTGTTCCTGAGCGATGTGGTGGTGTTCCTGAGTGATGTGGTGGTGTTCCTGAGTGATGTGGTGGTGCCCCTGAGTGATGTGGTGGTGTTCCTGAGTGATGTGGTGGTGTCCCAGAGTGATGTGCTGGTGTTCCTGAGTGATGTGGTGGTGTCCCAGAGTGATGTGGTGGTGTCCCAGAGTGATGTGGTGGTGTCCCCGAGTGATGTGGCGGTGCCCGTGAGTGATGTGGCGGTGCCCGTGAGTGATGTGGTGGTGCCCCTGAGTGATGTGGTGGTGCCCCTGAGTGATGTGGTGATGTCCCCGAGTGATGTGGTGGTGTCCCCGAGTGATGTAGTGGTGTTCCCGAGTGATGTGGTGGTGTCCCTGAGTGATTTGGTGGTGTCCCTGAGTTTTGTCCCCTAGTGATGTGGTGGTGCCCCTGAGTGATGTTGTGGTGTTCCCGAGTGATGTGGTGGTGTCCCTGAGTGATGTGGTGGTGTCCCTGAGTGATGTGGTGGTGTCCCTGAGTGATGAGGTGTTGTCCCTGAGTGATGTGGTGGTGTTCCTGAGTGATGTGGTGGTGTCCCCGAGTGATGCGGTGGTGCCCCCGAGTTATGTGGTGGTGCCTGTGAGTGATGTGGTGGTGTCCCCGAGTGATGTGTTTATGTCCCTGAGTGATGTGGTGGTGTCCCCGAGTGATGTGTTGGTGTTCCTGAGTGATGTGGTGGTGTCCCTGAGTGATGTGGTGGTGCCCCTGAATGGTGTCCCCGAGTGATGTGGTGGTGCCCCTGAGTGGTGCCCCTGAGTGATGTTGTGGTGTTCCTGAGTGATGTGGTGGTGTTCCTGAGTGATGTGGTGGTGTTCCTGGGTGATGTGGTGGTGTCCCTGAGTGATGTGGTGGTGTCCCTGACTGATGTGGTGGTGTTCCTGAGTGATGTGCTAGTGTCCCAGAGTGATGTGGTGGTGTCCCGGAGTGATGTGATGGTGTCCCCGAGTGATGTGGTGATGTTCCTGAGTGATGTGGTGGTGTTCCTGAGTGATGTGGTGGTGCCCCTGAGTGATGTGGTGGTGTCTCAGTGATGTGGCGGTGCCCCTGAGTGATGTGGTGGTGTCCCCGAGTGATGTGGTGGTGTTCCGGAGTGATGTGGTGGTGTTCCTGAGTGATGTGGTGGTGTTCCCGAGGGATGTGGTGGTGTTCCCGAGTGATGTGGGGGTGTTCCTGAGTGATATGTTGGTGTCCCTGAGTGATGTGGTGGTGTCCCTGAGTGATATGGTGGTGCCTGTGAGTGATGTGGTGGTGTTCCTGAGTGATGTGGTGGTGTCCCAGAGTGATATGGTGATGTCCCTGAGTGATGTGGTGGTGTCCCTGAGTGATGTTGTGGTGCCCCTGAGTGGTGCCCCTGATTGATGTGGTGGTGTAGTGATGTGGCGGTGTTCCTGAGTGATGTGGTGGTGTCCCTGAGTGATGTGGTGGTGTCCCTGAGTGATATGGTGGTGTCCCGGAGTGATGTGGTGGTGTCCCTGAGTGATGTTGTGGTGCCGCTGAGTGGTGCCCCTGATTGATGTGGTGGTGTAGTGATGTGGCGGTGTTCCCGAGTGATGTAGTGGTGTTCCTGAGTGATATGGTGGTGTTCCTGAGTGATGTGGTGGTGTCCCTGAGTGATGTGGTGGTGCCCCTGAGTGATGTGCTGGTGCCCCTGAGTGATGTGGTGGGGTTCCCGAGTGATGTGGTGGGGTTCCCGAGTGATGTAGTGGTGTCCCGGAGTGATGTGGTGTTGTCCCCGAGTGATGTGGTGGTGTCCCTGAGTGATGTGGTGGTGTCCCCGAGTGATGTGGTGATGTCCCCGAGTGATGTGGTGGTGCCCCTGAGTGATGTGGTGGTGTCCCTGAGTGATGTGGTGGTGTCCCTGAGTGATGAGGTGTTGTCCCTGAGTGATGTGGTGGTGCCCCTGAGTGATGTGGTGGTGTTCCTGAGTGATGTGGTGGTGTCCCCGAGTGATGCGGTGGTGCCCCCGAGTTATGTGGTGGTGCCTGTGAGTGATGTGGTGGTGTCCCCGAGTGATGTGTTTATGTCCCTGAGTGATGTGGTGGTGTCCCCGAGTGATGTGTTGGTGTTCCTGAGTGATGTGGTGGTGTCCCTGAGTGATGTGGTGGTGCCCCTGAATGGTGTCCCCGAGTGATGTTGTGGGGCCCCTGAGTGGTGCCCCTGAGTGATGTTGTGGTGTTCCTGAGTGATGTGGTGGTGTTCCTGAGTGATGTGGTGGTGTTCCTGGGTGATGTGGTGGTGTCCCTGAGTGATGTGATGGTGTCCCTGACTGATGTGGTGGTGTTCCTGAGTGATGTGCTAGTGTCCCAGAGTGATGTGGTTGTGTCCCGGAGTGATGTGATGGTGTCCCCGAGTGATGTGGTGATGTTCCTGAGTGATGTGGTGGTGTTCCTGAGTGATGTGGTGGTGCCCCTGAGTGATGTGGTGGTGTCTCAGTGATGTGGCGGTGCCCCTGAGTGATGTGGTGGTGTCCCCGAGTGATGTGGTGGTGTTCCTGAGTGATGTGGTGGTGTTCCTGAGTGATGTGGTGGTGTTCCTGAGTGATGTGGTGGTGTTCCCGAGGGATTTGGTGGTGTTCCCGAGTGATGTGGGGGTGTTCCTGAGTGATATGTTGGTGTCCCTGAGTGATGTGGTGGTGTCCCTGAGTGATATGGTGGTGCCTGTGAGTGATGTGGTGGTGTTCCTGAGTGATATGGTGGTGCCTGTGAGTGATGCGGTGGTGCCCCCGAGTTATGTGGTGGTGCCTGTGAGTGATGTGGTGGTGTCCCCGAGTGATGTGTTGGTGTCCCCGAGTGATGTGGTGGTGTCGCCGAGTGATGTGGTGGTGTCCCTGAGTGATGTGGTGGTGCACCTGAGTGTTGTCCCTAAGTGATGTGGTGGTGCCCCCGAGTGGTGCCCCTGAGTGATGTGGTGGTGTTCCTGAGCGATGTGGTGGTGTTCCTGAGCGATGTGGTGGTGTTCCTGAGTGATGTGGTGGTGTTCCTGAGTGATGTGGTGGTGCCCCTGAGTGATGTGGTGGTGTTCCTGAGTGATGTGGTGGTGTCCCAGAGTGATGTGCTGGTGTTCCTGAGTGATGTGGTGGTGTCCCAGAGTGATGTGGTGGTGTCCCAGAGTGATGTGGTGGTGTCCCCGAGTGATGTGGCGGTGCCCGTGAGTGATGTGGTGGTGCCCCTGAGTGATGTGGTGGTGCCCCTGAGTGATGTGGTGATGTCCCCGAGTGATGTGGTGGTGTCCCCGAGTGATGTAGTGGTGTTCCCGAGTGATGTGGTGGTGTCCCTGAGTGATTTGGTGGTGTCCCTGAGTTTTGTCCCCTAGTGATGTGGTGGTGCCCCTGAGTGATGTTGTGGTGTTCCCGAGTGATGTGGTGGTGTCCCTGAGTGATGTGGTGGTGTCCCTGAGTGATGTGGTGGTGTCCCTGAGTGATGAGGTGTTGTCCCTGAGTGATGTGGTGGTGTTCCTGAGTGATGTGGTGGTGTCCCCGAGTGATGCGGTGGTGCCCCCGAGTTATGTGGTGGTGCCTGTGAGTGATGTGGTGGTGTCCCCGAGTGATGTGTTTATGTCCCTGAGTGATGTGGTGGTGTCCCCGAGTGATGTGTTGGTGTTCCTGAGTGATGTGGTGGTGTCCCTGAGTGATGTGGTGGTGCCCCTGAATGGTGTCCCCGAGTGATGTGGTGGTGCCCCTGAGTGGTGCCCCTGAGTGATGTTGTGGTGTTCCTGAGTGATGTGGTGGTGTTCCTGAGTGATGTGGTGGTGTTCCTGGGTGATGTGGTGGTGTCCCTGAGTGATGTGGTGGTGTCCCTGACTGATGTGGTGGTGTTCCTGAGTGATGTGCTAGTGTCCCAGAGTGATGTGGTGGTGTCCCGGAGTGATGTGATGGTGTCCCCGAGTGATGTGGTGATGTTCCTGAGTGATGTGGTGGTGTTCCTGAGTGATGTGGTGGTGCCCCTGAGTGATGTGGTGGTGTCTCAGTGATGTGGCGGTGCCCCTGAGTGATGTGGTGGTGTCCCCGAGTGATGTGGTGGTGTTCCTGAGTGATGTGGTGGTGTTCCTGAGTGATGTGGTGGTGTTCCCGAGGGATGTGGTGGTGTTCCCGAGTGATGTGGGGGTGTTCCTGAGTGATATGTTGGTGTCCCTGAGTGATGTGGTGGTGTCCCTGAGTGATATGGTGGTGCCTGTGAGTGATGTGGTGGTGTTCCTGAGTGATGTGGTGGTGTCCCAGAGTGATATGGTGATGTCCCTGAGTGATGTGGTGGTGTCCCTGAGTGATGTTGTGGTGCCCCTGAGTGGTGCCCCTGATTGATGTGGTGGTGTAGTGATGTGGCGGTGTTCCTGAGTGATGTGGTGGTGTCCCTGAGTGATGTGGTGGTGTCCCTGAGTGATATGGTGGTGTCCCGGAGTGATGTGGTGGTGTCCCTGAGTGATGTTGTGGTGCCCCTGAGTGGTGCCCCTGATTGATGTGGTGGTGTAGTGATGTGGCGGTGTTCCTGAGTGATGTAGTGGTGTTCCTGAGTGATATGGTGGTGTTCCTGAGTGATGTGGTGGTGTCCCTGAGTGATGTGGTGGTGCCCCTGAGTGATGTGCTGGTGCCCCTGAGTGATGTGGTGGGGTTCCCGAGTGATGTGGTGGGGTTCCCGAGTGATGTAGTGGTGTCCCGGAGTGATGTGGTGTTGTCCCCGAGTGATGTGGTGGTGTCCCTGAGTGATGTGGTGGTGTCCCCGAGTGATGTGGTGATGTCCCCGAGTGATGTGGTGGTGCCCCTGAGTGATGTGGTGGTGTCTCTGAGTGATGTGGTGGTTTCCCTGAGTGATGTGGTGGTGCCCCTGAGTGATGTGGTGGTGACCCCCAGTGATGTGGTGGTGTCCCTGAGTGATGTGGTTGTGTTCCTGAGTGATGTGGTGGTGTCCCTGAGTGATGTGGTGATGTTCCTGAGTGACGTGGATGTGTTCCTGAGTGATGAGATGGTGCCCCTGAGTGGTGCCCCTGAGTGATGTGGTGGTGTCCCTGAGTGATGTGGTGGTGTCCCTCAGTGATATGGTGGTGTCCCTGAGTGATGTGGTGGTGCCCCTGAGTGGTGCCCCTGAGTGATGTGGTGGTGTCCCTGAGTGATGTGGCGGTGTCCCTGAGTGATGTGGTGGTGTCCCTGAGTGATGTGGTGGTGTCCCCTAGTGATGTGGTGGTGCCCCTGAGTGATGTGGTGGTGTTCCTGAGTGATGTGGTGGTGCCCCTGAGTGATGTGGTGGTGTCTCTGAGTGATGTGGTGGTTTCCCTGAGTGATGTGGTGGTGCCCCTGAGTGATGTGGTGGTGACCCCGAGTGATGTGGTGGTGTCCCTGAGTGATGTGGTTGTGTTCCTGAGTGATGTGGTGGTGTCCCTGAGTGATGTGGTGATGTTCCTGAGTGACGTGGATGTGTTCCTGAGTGATGAGATGGTGCCCCTGAGTGGTGCCCCTGAGTGATGTGGTGGTGTCCCTGAGTGATGTGGTGGTGTCCCTCAGTGATATGGTGGTGTCCCTGAGTGATGGGGTGGTGCCCCTGAGTGGTGCCCCTGAGTGATGTGGTGGTGTCCCTGAGTGATGTGGTGGTGTCCCTGAGTGATGTGGCGGTGTCCCTGAGTGATGTGGTGGTATCCCCAAGTGATGTGGTGGTGCCCCTGAGTGATGTGGTGGTGTTCCTGAGTGATGTGGTGGTGTCCCCGAGTGATGTGGTGGTGTCCCCGAGTGATGTGGTGGTGTCCCTGAGTGATGTGGTGGTGTCCCCGAGTGATGTGGTGATGTCCCCGAGTGATGTGGTGGTGTCCCCGAGTGATGTGGTGGTGTCCCTGAGTGATGTGGTGGTGCCCCTGATTGGTGCCCCTGAGTGATGTGGTGGTGTCCCCGAGTGATGTGGTGGTGTCCCCGAGTGATGTGGTGGTGTCCCCGAGTGATGTGGTGGTGTCCCTGAGTGATGTGGTGGTGTCCCTGAGTGATGTGGTGGTGCACCTGAGTGGTGTCCCTGAGTGATGTGGTGGTGCCCCCGAGTGGTGCCCCTGAGTGATGTGGTGGTGTTCCTGAGCGATGTAGTGGTGTTCCTGAGTGATGTGGTGGTGTTCCTGAGTGATGTGGTGGTGCCCCTGAGTGATGTGGTGTGGTTCTGAAAATTCTGGACTTGAGAATAAAACTTCGTCGTAACATGACGAATTTAGTATCAAAAGACCGAAAATGACGAGTACACTATGTACAAGCATTTTCGTCATATTCCAGTGACGATTTCACCTCGAAATCGTCATTTTCGTTCTGAACCCTTGGCTTCCATTTTGTGTACGGCAGCCATTTTGTGGGTTGCCCTGACATAGGCTTATAATACAGCTAAATTCGATTCCAAAGGACACGTACACCTTAATTGACTTTTCTCTGACCTGGGCAGGTTGAAACCATTGCCCCAGGCCGAACCTGTTTGGTCAGTTCCTCTCCCAGTGGCCGAACAAGATAGCATCAAGGCACAACAGGCCATAAACCCATTACATCGCACACACACCCTGCCGAACCTTGCTCACACCTGTCCCTGCTCTTCTTTCTCTCACTTGCTTTACGATGGGGAGGTGCCCGTTTTTATTGGGGGTCCATCGATATCTGATGAAACGTTGGGCTTTGCCGGGTAATTTATTGTGGGCTGGACAAACTGAAATATGGGCTTGTCATCATGACTCTGCTTTTCCTTTGTAACGAAAATATGTGAATAGTATACTGTAAATACGAAGAATGTTTGCCTAAAGCACAATATTTTGTATAAAAAGAGAAGCCTGACTTTGTAAGATTGAGCAGTCTCCTGAGAATATACATCCCGTGTGTTGTACTTCTAGGACGCTTGTTACCTTGGTTGCAGCTAATAAAATCGATCCTTGACTTCACCTAGAAGACTCTGAGTTTCTGTGGTCTAAATCAGGAAAGTACTCAAGGTCTTTGGATGTGTTCCCTGACACCACTGGGTTACCGGTTCGGTACCGGTTCTGAAAAACCCAGTACCTCAGTTGACGCCCAACGTGGGGCGATACCAGCGGTACCGGTCCAGCCAGAGGTTCGTGAGGAGCTTCGTGTGAAAATTCTGGAGGAAGGCCAACCACTTCATCGACCCCTGCATGTCGACGTGGTCCGAAAGTCTTTGCTGTGAGGTTCCCCGCTTCCCAACGGCTACAAAGGACTGCTGCCCTGGCCATCGCCCTGATTTGGACCCTTGAAGTTTGGTAGAGCGAAACGATAAGACGAGTCTTCTGGTGACGTCATCGATATCTCAGTTAAGTATAAGTGGAGCGTCTCCCAGTCCTTAGTTGGTCTTAGTTTGGGTATTCCCTTTGGGATCATTTTTGGAACTTGCAAGTGCCAAAGCCAAAGGACTCGTGTATTCACGAGAAATATCGTAATCGATAAATCCTTTGAAGTTTGAAGCTAGACTAGTGAGCAAAGATGCCTGGTCTTAGCAGACTTGGAAATTTGTTTTGTCTTGCTTGTAATAACAGGGACTCCCGATTGGAGGACTCGTCTCCGGTTCCTCCGATTGGAACTCCAACCTATGAGTTATATGTAAAACATGGAGTAGGCCCCATCACATACAATGAAGTGTGGATCAAATACACCAGAAAAGATGGTGTTTTAAAATGGCCCCAATATGGTAGCTTTGATACAGAAATCTTAGACAACCTCGAAGTTAAACTTTTCAAGAAGAAAGCCCGGCCGGCAATGTTTGACTCTTTCCGCCTATGGCGTAAGGAAGCCAAACAGAAGGAAATTAAATTAGCAAAGAAAAATAAGAGAGAAAGGGGTATTTCGATAATGCAAGCTGCTATGCAGTATAAAGACAATGAAGAAGAACAGATGAGTGAGCAGTTGCACAGGCAACGTAAAATGGTAATAGATAAATGCTACCCAGTTTTGCCGCCTCCTGAGCAAGATGCAGCAAAAGAGCTTGAAAAAGATCCGTTAATGACGCATTTATTAAGTTCGCCACCCCCTATGCGCAAAATGCCACGGCACCTCCGCAACCTTTAGTTGTGCAACCTGTGCCTCCTGTTCCTCCACAGCACCCACCAGCTGTTCTTCAGCTGGCTCCTGCACCTTCGGTGCAGCCTCCTCAAGGCCCACCGATCACATCTGCTTCACCTGTGCTTTCTACGACTTTGCCTAGTGCACCTTCTATTTCTCCTAATGATCCCTCTACTATTGCCTCTGCCCCTGCCTTATCTCACCCTGTTTTTGCATCCGTTCTTCCGTCAGTTTCTCCTTCCGTTCGACAGAGAATGGCCAACACTGTTACTAATCTTTTCTCACCTTTTTTCGGGTCGCCTAATACGACCCCTAACATGGAACGAAGACAGTTGCAAAGTCAACTGCCTGACTATCGAGAGAGATTTACTGAATCGTTTAGCGCATAAATGGGTTATCGACGCTGTAAGGTATGATGTAGAGTCTGTCATGGAAGTCTTCCGTCTATGGGAAGCACCGAAGCAGAGATATGTTTTTGAACAAATGTGTGTTTTTCTCTGTGAAGATTTGGAAGACAATGATCTGGAACACAACCCGTTGTGTCGTGTGCGGTTCGAGTTCACAGAGGCCATGATCGTAGGTCCCGATGTCGAGAGAGCGGTTGAGACATTGTTGTCGTATCGGAGTAAGGGGGGCACTTCCCGATCACTATTTGAGCGTGACGCATCCGGTAGGAAAAAGGCGCGACAGTACCCCATGAGAGAAATTCCTCCAGTATGGAAGAAAGAATTAGCAGCTGGTCCTGGTAATGTTCCACCACTTGTGCCAGCACATTTCCAGCGTGTGTGGGTACATGTTCCTTGGAAGCGAGCTAAAGTTTTGGCTCTTAAACAGACATTGCCTGATCCCCGTAAAAATCCTGCAGGGTATTACAAGGAATTGTTGCAGACTGCAGGTTCTTGCATTATGAATTTAGCTGACATAGACATGTTGTTTGGGAACGTTGTTCCACAGCCTCTATGGGGAAAGATTCGTCATGCAGATCATGATCAAAAGTTAGGTGACTCATGGGCTAATATTACTGCTGCAGATGGCCGACAGGTTTGTGGTGCTAAACCCGAGCCTTTTAGTAGCAGACCTCCCTGGTAGGATTATTAATTACATGAAGACTTTAATGCCTGCCATGCGAGTAAATTGGGATAAATTGTATGCATGTAAGCAGAAGAAAGATGAAACGGTCTCAGATTTCTTCACCAGGTTTGAAGAGACTTTTGTCGACCACAGTGGTCAAGATATGAGCACAGAAGGTGGTCAGCGACTGTTCGTCGATAAATTTGTGCACAATCTGCTTCCAGAGTTGTGTAAAAAGTTAAAAGACTCAGAGAGTTCTTGGGCAGTTTCCTCTTCAGCACAGATATTGGCTACTGCGCAGTACTATGAAAATCGAGACAAAGATGAGAAAGATAGAGCAGAGAAGAAAACTAAAGAGTTGAAAACGAAGGTTTTGTTACAGCAAGCATATCCGCCACGTGGTGGTGGTGGCCAGAATAGTGGAGGTCAAAATAATAGTGGTCAGAGTAACTATCAGAATAATTATCAGCAGCCTCAACAGTATCAGAGGAACTCGCAAAGAGTCAAGTATACTCAACCACGTGTCCCTGTAGGCCCAAATCAGTGTTCATATTGTAAGGAAGAGGGTCATTTCAAGTACAGTTGTCCTATTTTATTACAGCGTGCAAATGGTGCTTCTGGTGTAAGAGGTCGAGGTGTTCAACAAGCGTCTAGAGGTAGAGGACGTGGAAATTTCCCCCAGAACACACAGTCTCTTCTACCTCAAAATTCTATGAATAGGTTCGATCAGCAGAATAACGCATCTGGTAGGACAGCTCAGTACTATGCTGATGATTACTATACAGAAGATGAGCATTGGGAAGGTAGTGATTACTAGGACAGCCATAGACAAAGAGAGGGAGTTGTTTCAGTTCCAGTAGATCAGAGTGGACCATACGTTGAGGTGATTACATCAGGTGTGTCAGAGCCTTTTCTGTTGGATACTGGTGCTACAAAGAGTTCTATTATGCACTCCAAACTCCCTGGTGCACCTTTGTCTGGCCAAACGAATGTATCAGTAGGTTTTTCTGGTGCCCCAGTTAGAAATCCGATTTCTGACCCTTTGTCCCTTTCTGTTGGACCTTGTGAATTCGAAGCACCCCTTATTCTGACAACAGGTTGTGGTGAAAACTTGTTGGGATTAGATTTGCTGAAAAGATTGTATGCGACTTTGTACTGTTCTCCTTCTGGAGTACAACTTACACTGGTTAAGAAAGTGGTTTCTCCAATGTATTTGTCAAGGGATAAACTTCCAACAGAATTGTCATCTCTCCCTAATATTCTTTGGGCTACTGGTCCTAATGATGTGGGTCTTTTGGAAATACCACCATATGTTATAACATTGAAAGCCAATGTTAAAATGCCACGAATTCCCCAATACAAAATCTCTAGTGAAGGTGAAAAAGCTTTACTAGCGATCGTTTATGGTCTGATTGAAAAAGATGTGATTGAAGAGACAAGAGGCAACGTTTGCAATAGTCCTGTTCTGCCTGTTTTTAAGCGAACTGACCGTTCCCAGCCACCTGTTTACAGATTCGTGATTGATCTTAGAGAGGTGAATAAAATAGTTGTGCCACAGTTTCCAGTTGTTCCTGACATTACTGCCCTATTGACTATGATTCCAGCTTCTGCCACCTGGTTTTCGGTGATTGACTTGAAGAATGCTTTCTTCAGCATCCCGATTGCTGAGGAGAGTAGGGATATTTTTGGTTTCAGTTTAGGAGGTCGCAGCTTCCGCTTTAAACACGCTCCCCAGGGCTACTGTGAAAGTCCATCAATATATAGTCAAGCTTTAAAAACACAGCTTGATACGATTGTTTTACCTGATGGCGCTACCCTCATTCAGTATGTAGATGATTTGCTTATTGCTGCAGATACTGAGGAAATCTGTAAAGAAGCCACGTTGTCATTGTTGCGTCATTTGTGTGATTTGCACCACAAAGTGTCTCTCTCAAAATTGCAATATTGTCGACAAGAAGTGACCTACTTAGGTCATCTCTTATCGAAGGAGGGAAGGAAACTGACCCCAGAAAGAATTCAGGCAATAGCGAAATTGAGTGTGCCAAGAACACAGAGAGAAGTGCGTGCTTTCTTGGGCATTACATCATATTGCAGGCAATGGATACCACATTTTTCGTTATTAGCCAAACCTTTGGTGGCATTAACATGTAAAGATACACCCAATCCCATTCCTTGGTCTGAAGAGTGTCAGGAAAGTTTTTCTGAATTGCGCACAGCATTATGTTCGGCTCCTGTGTTGGGTACCCCCAACTACAGTAAGCCCTTTACATTGTATGTCCATGAGAAACAAGGTTGTGCATTGTCAGTGTTGACTCAGTTATTTGGAGACAAACAGCGTCCATGTGCATATTTTTCGTCGACTTTGGATCCGGTAGCTAAAGCATTGCCGAGTTGTTTAAGAGCAACAGCGGCAGCAGCTGTTTCTATTCGACAGTCTGCTGGTCTAGTGATGAATAATATGTTAGTCGTGATGGTTCCACATGCAGTGGACACGTTGTTGAACAGAACCAAGACACAGCACTTAACTAGTGCTCGATTGTCAGGTTACGAGTTGACATTGTTAGCGAGTCATGTGCACATAAAAAGATGCAACACCCTCAACCCAGTTACGTTGTTGCCAATTGTAGAGGAACTAGATGCTTCTGAACAGCATGATTGTTTTCTTAGAACAGAAGAAGGGTGGATGGTTCATGCTTCAAGCTTCCGAATGGTGACACGACTGCAGCATATGCTGTCACGACTTTGCATACAATTGTGGAAGCTGCACGTATTCCACATAAATCAGCTCAAGCAGCAGAATTGATTGCACTTACAAGAGCATGTGTGTTGTCTAAAGGAATGAAAGTGACTATCTATACCGATAGTCAGTATGCGTTTGGTGTGGCTCATAGTTTTGGACGATTGTGGCAAGAACGTGGGTTCCTGACTTCGCATGGAGCTAAGATTCAGCATGGTCAGTTGGTGAATGAGCTCCTTGAATCACTGACCTTGCCTCTGCAAGTGATGATTGTGAAATGTAGTGCTCACAAAAAGGTGACTGATGATGTTGGTCGTGGAAATGCATTTGCTGACGAAATCGCGAAAGAAACTGCAAGGAATGTAATGAGCCGAATGTATGTTGCAGGCCCTGCAAGATGGGTTGGTGATGTTGGAATGTGTGAGGACACGATAGAGAGTGTGAAGTCTATTCAAGCTGAGGCTACAGAGAAAGAGTTGAGCATATGGAGAGAAAGTACGGGTAGAATGGATGCAAATGGTTGTTGGATTGAATTGTCAGAGCATCAGAGATGGTTGTTACCCGATGCATATGTGCTTGCAGTGGTTACAATGGCTCATAGAATGGCTCATATCAGCGTGAAAGGGATTTGCAAGTTGTTGGCTCCAGTATGGCAAAATTCAGGAATTTGCAAGTGTGCAGAGAATGTCGTCAAGAAATGCATGGTGTGTCTGAAACACAATCCTGGTAGGGGAACCCCAACTCGAGCTGGTCATTTTGCACCTCCTGCGTATCCGTTCGAGGTTTTGCAGCTAGATTTCATCCACATGGAGAGGTGCAACAATTTAAAATACGTACTTGTTGTTGTTTGTGCCTTTTCAAGATGGGTGGAAGCCTATCCCCTAAAAGACAACACTGCCTTATCCACAGCTAAAGCCCTTGTGAAAGAGTACTTCCCCAGATTCGGAATGCCTAGAATGGTCTGGAGTGACAATGGGAGTGAATTTGTGGGTCGAGTGATGAAGAGAGTATGTGAAGGGCTAGGCATTCAGCAAAAGTTCCACGCTGCAAATCACCTCCAATCAGCTGGATTAGTAGAATGCTACAACGGCACTTTAAAACTTAAACTGGCCAAAATCCAAGCGAGCTCTGGTCTTAAATGGCCTGACGCTCTCCCTTTAGCACTCCTATCCACCAGAATGACTGTGCATTCACAAGTGAAACTTAGTCCCTATGAAATAGTCTTTGGCCGCCCGGCCAACATATGGGGAGTGCCAAGACCTACCAAGTTCAGTGACGGCTAAATTGCGTGTTTTACACCAACAGGTGCATTATTCACTGCCTCAAGTCTCTGAAGCTCCAGGACACCAGATTGACCCTGGATCCTGGGTGCTGGTCAAGAACTTCCAGCGAACCAAGAACGACCAGCCCAGGTGGACCGGACCGCACCTCGTTCTTCTTTCCACAAGATCAGCTGTTCGAGTGGAGGGGAAGAAATCCTGGATCCACGGGATCCACTGCAAGCGGATCCCTCTGCCTCTGCCATATGACCGGTGGGTCCAGGAGGGTGTCGCCGACTCAGAGACTGAAACCGTGCCACGTTTTCTGCCTTTCAGTAATGCACGTGTAAAAGGAACACTGACTGAACAAGAGAGTGACGAAATTTTGCAACCAGCAGCATCACCATCAAAGCGATTGAACACTACAGAGCCTGAACTCCTGTTTCAGGATCAGACAGTACTGGGGAAAAAGCGCTATAATTTGAGGCCAAGACCTATGGACAAATAAACATCTTTTTTTTCCCCTCCAAGTACTATTTTTGAAAGTGCAGCTCTCCCATCTGAGGAACTTGCTTATTTTTGTTTTTTGAACCGCCATCCGGGTTCCGCTGCTAGGGCCGCGATTGCCCAAAGTCTTTGGGGTGCAGCTGACGACGTTAGGTCGGCAGTTCTGGTTGGTCCAAGGGAGTTGCCCTAGACTGACAGAAGCATTCCTTAGCAGAAACAACCTCCCATCGCGGGCAGCACTTTAGAGAGGATGGAGTTTTTTGAGATGGAGAGACCTGCCAAGGAAATGACCTTCAAACACAAGATTTGTAAAACAATGACAAAGAAAAGCTTTTTATATTGTGCATTTTCATGTTATTCAGTGTGATGATATTTTTAATAAGTTATGTTTTATTCTCCTTTCGAGTAACATTCGCACCCACTACACTGCCCATACCTCCTCCTTCTACTGTTTCCCCACACTCTTTTCAACCCCTTCCTGAACACGAATCAGCTAGGAGATTAGAGTTTATTAATAACTCCTTTGTTCAGCTTTTGCACCAACACCAACTAGTAATGAACACAACTAACTGTTGGGTGTGTGGTCTTATGCCTCACACAACGGATAAAGGTATCCCTTATCTGGTCCTGCCTTTCAGCCACAATGGTTCTGTGTGGGCATACAGAACAATGTCCATATATGCTCGAGAAGTCCACCCCCTACGTTCTGTACAAGACAATCCTAAGAATAGTGCTCTAGTTAAGGGTATAGTCGACATGATTAAGGAAGATATTTCTTATGTGACTACCCCCGAAGATGAGACACTTGCCTATATAGGATGGAACGTGACCGGATATGGAACTACTCTGAGTGAGAAACAGCAAGCTAAGAGATCCTCCTCGATTTGGATTGTACCCCATTGGGGTCACCTATGCCTGCAAGGTACTGGAAGGAATCCCCGAGCTCAGTTAGGGAAGAGTGTCTGTACTGAAACGTATGTTTTTGGGTCTCAGACTTCCCCTGCGTTTTTAGCAGCTAAGGGTACCTATTTCATCTGCCATGATAGAGCTTATACATGGTTGCCCCCTGACTTTTCGGGCACATGTTTTGTTTCATTCCTGTTGCCTCCCACCTACACAGCAGCGGCAGATTACCACAAGACAAGAATAGTTAGAGGTGTCTTGAGCAAAGAAGACACTGCAGGACAAGAATTCGGGGACTTCGTAAAGGGTTTTCTGCCGTTCTGGGGACCGATGGCTAACAGCAGGAACATAAGGCAATTGACAAGGGTGGTTGAGTCCACCGTAGTTGAAACTGCTGGTGCCCTTAGTAACTTGACTGCTGAGCTCCAGTCGGATCGTCTTATGACCCTTCAGAACAGGGTCGCATTAGATGTCATACTTGCAGACCGAGGTGGGGTATGTAGATTGATCCAATCGAGTTGCTGTGTTTTCATTCCAGATAACGCTCCAACAGTGTACCAGGCCATCTCTAAACTGCATAAGATTTCCGAATCTATTCATGTGGATAAAGGAGATTGGTCTTTAATGGGATGGTTCTGGGAACTGATATCCGCCTGGGGATGGAAAATTCTGATGGTCATTGGGACGGTCCTAGCCATTCTTTTCCTGTTCTGTCTGTGCGTGCAGTGTGCTCCTGCAATATGTGGCCTCTGTGCTGCATCATGTGTAAGGAAACCTGTATCAAGAGACGAGCTAAGTACTAGAATGATGTTACAGCAACATCTCAATGACTTTAGGAATATAGACCTGGACTCAGATTAGCATGAGATTAGGTTAAATTGCCTATGTAAGGGCAAAAGGAGGGTTTGTGGTTCTGAAAATTCTGGACTTGAGAATAAAACTTCGTCGTAACATGACGAATTTAGTATCAAAAGACCGAAAATGACGAGTACACTATGTACAAGCATTTTCGTCATATTCCAGTGACGATTTCACCTCGAAATCGTCATTTTGGTTCTGAACCCTTGGCTTCCATTTTGTGTACGGCAGCCATTTTGTGGGTTACCCTGACATAGGCTTATAATACAGCTAAATTCGATTCCAAAGGACACTTACACCTTAATTGACTTTTCTCTGACCTGGGCAGGTTGAAACCATTGCCCCAGGCTGGACCTGTTTGGTCAGTTCCTCTCCCAGTGGCCGAACAAGATAGCATCAAGGCACAACAGGCCATAAACCCATTACATCGCACACACACCCTGCCGAATCTTGCTCACACCTGTCCCTGCTCTTCTTTCTCTCACTTGCTTTATGATGGGGAGGTGCCCGTTTTTATTGGGGGTCCATCGATATCTGATGAAATGTTGGGCCTTGCCGGGTAATTTATTGTGGGCTGGACAAACTGAAATATGGGCTTGTCATCATGACTCTGCTTTTCCTTTGTAACGAAAATATGTGAATAGTATACTGTAAATTCGAAGAATGTTTGCCTACACAATATTTTGTATAAAAAGAGAAGCCTGACTTTGTAAGATTGAGCAGTCTCCTGAGAATATACATCCCGTGTGTTGTACTTCTAGGACGCTTGTTACCTTGGTTGCAGCCAATAAAATCGATCCTTGACTTCACCTAGAAGACTCTGAGTTTCTGTGGTCTAAATCAGGAAAGTACTCGAGGTCTTTGGGTGTGTTCCCTGACACCACTGGGTTACCGGTTCGGTACTGGTTCTGAAAAACCCAGTACCTCAGTGGTGGTGTTCCTGAGTGATGTGGTGGTGTTCCTGAGTGATGTGGTGGTGTACCAGAGTGATGTGCTGGTGTTCCTGAGTGATGTGGTGGTGTCCCAGAGTGATGTGGTGGTGTCCCAGAGTAATGTGGTGGTGTCCCCGAGTGATGTGGTGGTCTCCGCGAGTGATGTGGTGGTGTCCCCGAGTGATGTGGTGGTGTCCCCGAGTGATGTGGTGGTGTCCCCAAATGATGTGGTGGTGTCCCCGAGTGATGTGGTGGTGCCCGTGAGTGATGTGGTGGTGCCCCTGAGTGATGTGGTGGTGTCCCTGAGTGATGTGGTGATGTCCCCGAGTGATGTGGTGGTGTCCCCGAGTGATGTAGTGGTGTTCCCGAGTGATGTAGTGGTGTTCCCGAGTGATGTGGTGGTGTCCCTGAGTGATGTGGTGGTGGCCCTGAGTGGTGTCCCCGAGTGATGTGGTGGTGCCCCTGAGTGGTGCCCCTGAGTGATGTTGTGGTGTTCCCGAGTGATGTGGTGGTGTCCCTGAGTGATGTGGTGGTGTCCCTGAGTGGTGTGGTGGTGCCCCTGAGTGATTAAGTGTTGTCCCTGAGTGATGTGGTGGTGCCCCTGAGTGATGTGGTGGTGTCCCCGAGTGATGCGGTGGTGCCCCCGAGTGATGTGGGGGTGCCTGTGAGTGATGTGGTGGTGTCCCCGAGTGATGTGTTGGTGTCCCCGAGTGATGTGGTGGTGTCCCTGAGTGATGTGGTGGTGTCCCGAGTGATGTGTTGGTGTTCCTGAGTGATGTGGTGGTGTCTCTGAGTGATGTGGTGGTGCCCCTGAGTGGTGTCCCCGATTGATGTGGTGGTGCCCCTGAGTGGTGCCCCTGAGTGATGTTATGGTGTTCCTGAGTGATGTGGTGGTGTTCCTAAGTGATGTGGTGGTGTTCCTGGGTGATGTGGTGGTGTCCCTGACTGATGTGGTGGTGTTCCTGAGTGATGTGCTAGTGTCCCAGAGTGATGTGGTGGTGTCCCGGAGTGATGTGATGGTGTCCCCGAGTGATGTGGTGGTGTTCCTGAGTGATGTGGTGGTGTTCCTGAGTGATGTGGTGGTGCCCCTGAGTGATGTGGTGGTGTCTCAGTGATGTGGTGGTGCCCCTGAGTGATGTGGTGGTGTCCTCGAGAGATGTGGTGGTGTTCCTGAGTGATGTGGTGGTGTTCCTGAGTGATGTGGTGGTGTTCCCGAGTGATGTGGGGGTGTTCCTGAGTGATATGTTGGTGTCCCTGAGTGATGTGGTGGTGTCCCTGAGTGATGTGGTGGTGCCTGTGAGTGATGTGGTGGTGTTCCTGAGTGATGTGGTGGTGTCCCAGAGTGATATGGTGGTGTCCCGGAGTGATGTGGTGGTGTCCCTGAGTGATGTTGTGGTGCCCCTGAGTGGTGCCCCTGATTGATGTGGTGGTGTAGTGATGTGGCGGTGTTCCTGAGTGATGTGTTGGTGTTCCTGAGTGATGTGGTGGTGTCCCTGAATGATGTGGTAGTGTCCCTGAGTGATGTGGTGGTGTCCCTGAATGATGTGGTGATGTCCCTGAGTGATGTGGTGGTGTTCCTGAGTGATGTGGTTTGTGAGGGTGAGGGGGGGGGGTAAGGGAGAGTGAGGTTGAGAGGATCATTTTTTACGTTGTTGGGGGCGCACCAAAAATAGAAGTCCAAAGTATAATAAGTAAGAAAGTGTCCTTTATTTATTTTTGTCCATTAAAATACATATTATCAATACGAAATATCACGAGTTCAGCCAACGCGTTTCACTCCTTACCAAGGAGTTTCTTCAGGGCTGAAAGAACAATAAAAAACAAATACTCCCATCAGTTTCCTGCATTACAAAGTATTTGTGCCTTCATCATTTCATAATACAACAGAGAGAATCTATATACATTTTATACAAATTCTATGTACAATAAATATTACTCAAAAACGGAGGTAAATATATAATCACCAAATAGTCATCAAAAACATATGATAGTAGCGGGAAAGACTAAAAAGCAGACATTGTAGCGTATATGACAATACACACAGTTTTCACCACACTTTTTTTCAGTTTTGTGAATCGTTCCTTTCCCAAATCAAAACGGTTAGCCACCAAAGAAGGGGAGGAAAGGTGGTGTGGAAGACCGTCAAGAAAAGAGAAAACAACGTTGGAAAATAACTTATTGGACTAGTGTAAGCCTACAGGGATGAGTACATCTCTGCCACCCAGACCACTTGAAACAATTGGCAGTTGTCACACATAGGCAAAACAATTACAACTTTTTCAAAAAATGTTGTAATTCCTTCTACAATATTGGGGACAAAATTGCCCATAAAGTCACTGCTTCGCATTAGTAGTTAGAACTAAGGTCCACTAGTGGCGGTCGGAAACAAGTATATCACAGATCTGTCACTGCATAGGTCCAAAGTAGGTTGAGAGGATTGTGAGGGTGAGGGGTGTGAGGGTGAATGAGGATGTGTGAGGGTGAGTGAGGGTGTGTGAGGGTGAGGGGTGTGAGGGTGACGGGGGTGACGAGGGTGAGGGGGTGTAAGGGTGAGGGGGTGTGAGGATGAGGGGTGTGAGGGTGAGGGGGTGTGAGGGGGTGTGAGGGTGAGGAGGTGTGAGGGTAGTAAATGGTGGCAGGGCAGACAGCATAAGACAAAGAAAAGAGACTGCGTGGTGACTGCGTTGGTCAGTTTCAGAATCAGGAGGGTCAGAGTCAGCACAGTCTGCAAGGGATCAACGTGTCTAGAGGCAAAGCATAGCAGATGTAGGATTGCTGCTAGGAAGTCGAGTGTTTTCAAGCTGAGTGTTCTCAGAGAAATGGCAACACAGCAACAGCATTTGAGGAGCAAGGCTACTGTAAAGAAGCACGGCAGGCTTTCACTTTCGTCCAGAAAACAAGCTCTGGACACTGCTGTGGGGGGGAAACATCCTTTACAATGCAACTTTTACAACGCAGTGCTATTACAACGCAGGTTTTACAACGAAAACCATTACAACGCATTGCGCTGGGGGGCGCTCTAGGATAGGGAATAGATTTAATTTACTATCCAACACCTTCCCTAGTGTCCACGGGGACTGGAGTTGGAATAGTAAATTAAACTATTCACTATCCAGCACCCCAAAGCGCTATGCGTTGTAATGGTATGCGTTGTAAAAACTGCGTTGTAACAACATGCGTGGTAAAAGCATGCATTGTAATGTCATGTCATACATCCCTGTGGGGGGGCGGGGGAGCGGCAGCCTTTGAAGTCTGGCACAGACAAATGGTGGTGTGTTATGTGGCTGGCGGTGGTGTGCACGCACATAGATCACATGAACTGTATGCGATCCACAGCCGTTTTGGTAGACTTTTCTTTTCCGCTTACTATAATCTGGCCAGAGCAATGCGCAAGTGCATTGGCTCAGGCGAGACTTAAAATGGAGTACAAACAAATGAAATCAATCAGCAAACGGTCATGGAAAGAAGTAAAATCAAGTTAACCTAGCAGTAAGCATGGGCGTAAAATCCGCTCCGATCGCGGATTTTTCGGATTTTCGGCAAATTCGCAATCCGCGAACTCTCGCGAATTTGTCGAAAATCCGTGAATCCGCTCGAGGCGGATTTTTTGCTTGGTTGCGGCGCGCGGCGTGGTGCACGGCGTTCACTTTCCGTCATTTTAGCGTTTGCCGAGTTGTTTTTCTTTGCGAGTGACGCGCCATTTTAGATCTTGCTGCGTGTTCCCGCGGGAGTTTGTCGCCCGCGAATACGTACTCGCGGCTTGCCACCTTGCACAGCACACCTCGCGAGAGTTCGCAATTGCGAACACGTAGTTGCGGCGGAAAGGAACAATCTCGCACTTGCGAAATAGAGATTTTGCAATTTCGCACAAGAAAATCACCAGCAAACAGGATAAACCTTCAGAAAATTATGATTTTTATCAGAATCACTCCTCAGGTTGACATTTGCATGGCCTTTTTTTTTGCAAGGAGTCCATTTTGGGGGGGGGGGGAGGAAGGAAGTGCCCCACAGTCTCCAACTTCCTGTTCCTGTCCAGCAGGCTCCTCCCAGTGCTTTGTCCATCTCCTGGTCACTTTCATTTGGATCTGGAGCTGGAAGGATTACTTTTTGTGGGTGCTGCTGGATATTTGGATTTGAGGCCTTTTTGACTGTCTTTGGATCACTTTTGGATTATAAATCAACTTTCACAAGTAAGTTTGTTTGGGGCATTACAGTTGCTGCAAGTACAATTTTGGAACTTTTTCAGAAAATTAAATAAATTATATTGTGGGTAGCCACAGTATCCAGTAGGACCAGGGTTGGTTATGGGTGCATGATACAACTGTTTTGTTGAATTTAAACACCATTGGGCCATGGATGGGCTGGGATTGTGCAGATTTTATTGTTTTTTGTCGTTTTTTTGGGCCTGCTGGTGTGGCCCTTTGCCCAGGGGTGGTGAGTGTTGCATGGGCCTAGTCTTTCTGTGGGGTGTCTTCTTGAATTTAAACATAATTGAGGCCATGGATGGGCTGGGATTGTGCTTATTTTATTGTTTTTTGTCGTTTTTGGGGGGCTGCTGGTGTGGCCTTTTGCTTGCCCAGGGGTGGTGGTGGTGCATGGACTGAGTGTGCCTGTGGTGTGGTCTCACTCTCTTTGATGTAAACATCATGGATGGCATTGGATTGTGGTGATTTCTGGCTGTTTTTCTGTTTTTTGGGGGTGTACTGTTGATGTGGTCTGGCCATGTGGGTGGTGGTGGTGGCCATCTTGAGTGCTGGCTGGTACAGGCAACATGTGCTTGGGGTGTAAGGGGGCCATTTTGAGGAGAGGCAGTGTCTGAGGCCTGCACTTATTTTGCCTACTTTTCATCCCTTATGCCCAGGGGTAGTGAGTGTTGCATGGGCCTAGTGTTTCTGAGGGGTGTCTTCTTGAATTTAAACACCATTGAGGCCATGGATGGGCTGGGATTGTGCAGATTTTATTGTTTTTTGTCGTTTTTTTGGGCCTGCTGGTGTGGCCCTTTGCCCAGGGGTGGTGAGTGTTGCATGGGCCTAGTCTTTCTGTGGGGTGTCTTCTTGAATTTAAACACCATTGAGGCCATGGATGGGCTGGGATTGTGCAGATTTTATTGGTTTTTGTCGTTTTTTTGGGCCTGCTGGTGTGGCCCTTTGCCCAGGGGTGGTGAGTGTTGCATGGGCCTAGTCTTTCTGTGGGGTGTCTTCTTGAATTTAAACATAATTGAGGCCATGGATGGGCTGGGATTGTGCTAATTTTATTGTTTTTTGTCGTTTTTGGGGGGCTGCTGGTGTGGCCTTTTGCTTGCCCAGGGGTGGTGGTGGTGCATGGACTGAGTGTGCCTGTGGTGTGGTCTCACTCTCTTTGATGTAAACATCATGGATGGCATTGGATTGTGGTGATTTCTGGCTGTTTTTCTGTTTTTTGGGGGTGTACTGTTGATGTGGACTGGCCATGTGGGTGGTGGTGGTGGCCATCTTGAGTGCTGGCTGGTACAGGCAACATGTGCTTGGGGTGTAAGGGGGCCATTTTGAGGAGAGGCAGTGTCTGAGGCCTGCACTTATTTTGCCTACTTTTCATCCCTTATGCCCAGGGGTAGTGAGTGTTGCATGGGCCTAGTGTTTCTGAGGGGTGTCTTCTTGAATTTAAACACCATTGAGGCCATGGATGGGCTGGGATTGTGCAGATTTTATTGTTTTTAGTCGTTTTTCTGGGCCTGCTGGTGTGGCCCTTTGCCCAGGGGTGGTGAGTGTTGCATGGGCCTAGTCTTTCTGTGGGGTGTCTTCTTGAATTTAAACATAATTGAGGCCATGGATGGGTTGGGATTGTGCTTATTTTATTGTTTTTTGTCGTTTTTGGGGGGCTGCTGGTGTGGCCTTTTGCTTGCCCAGGGGTGGTGGTGGTGCATGGACTGAGTGTGCCTGTGGTGTGGTCTCACTCTCTTTGATGTAAACATCATGGATGGCATTGGATTGTGGTGATTTCTGGCTGTTTTTCTGTTTTTTGGGGGTGTACTGTTGATGTGGACTGGCCATGTGGGTGGTGGTGGTGGCCATCTTGAGTGCTGGCTGGTACAGGCAACATGTGCTTGGGGTGTAAGGGGGCCATTTTGAGGAGAGGCAGTGTCTGAGGCCTGCACTTATTTTGCCTACTTTTCATCCCTTATGCCCAGGGGTAGTGAGTGTTGCATGGGCCTAGTGTTTCTGAGGGGTGTCTTCTTGAATTTAAACACCATTGAGGCCATGGATGGGCTGGGATTGTGCAGATTTTATTGTTTTTTGTCGTTTTTTTGGGCCTGCTGGTGTGGCCCTTTGCCCAGGGGTGGTGAGTGTTGCATGGGCCTAGTCTTTCTGTGGGGTGTCTTCTTGAATTTAAACACCATTGAGGCCATGGATGGGCTGGGATTGTGCAGATTTTATTGGTTTTTGTCGTTTTTTTGGGCCTGCTGGTGTGGCCCTTTGCCCAGGGGTGGTGAGTGTTGCATGGGCCTAGTCTTTCTGTGGGGTGTCTTCTTGAATTTAAACATAATTGAGGCCATGGATGGGCTGGGATTGTGCTTATTTTATTGTTTTTTGTCGTTTTTGGGGGGCTGCTGGTGTGGCCTTTTGCTTGCCCAGGGGTGGTGGTGGTGCATGGACTGAGTGTGCCTGTGGTGTGGTCTCACTCTCTTTGATGTAAACATCATGGATGGCATTGGATTGTGGTGATTTCTGGCTGTTTTTCTGTTTTTTGGGGGTGTACTGTTGATGTGGACTGGCCATGTGGGTGGTGGTGGTGGCCATCTTGAGTGCTGGCTGGTACAGGCAACATGTGCTTGGGGTGTAAGGGGGCCATTTTGAGGAGAGGCAGTGTCTGAGGCCTGCACTTATTTTGCCTACTTTTCATCCCTTATGCCCAGGGGTAGTGAGTGTTGCATACTTGCATGTCCCTAGTCTTTCTGTGGGGTGTCTTCAATGTAAACATCATGGATGGCATGGGATTGTGCTCATTTTTCTGTGTTTTGTCGATTTTTTGGGGTGTATAACTGAACTGATGTTCCTCTGTCTTCCATTGCTTTTAGGTGCACAAGAAGACTCAATAGAACCACCAGTGCCAGGAAGAAGTCCTGCAGCGGTGTGTGCAGCATAACGTCACGCGACGTCACGTCACTCTGGACACAGAACCCTCTGCAACTCGTGCAACTGCTGCCTGCTGACCTGCTCTGAAGAAGATGGCCCCAAAAAAAGTAACCCGTAGCTCCTCTAGCAAGAAAGGTGCCAGTAAGGAGCAGAAGAAGCAAGTTACCAAGGACACTGGTGTGCCGCCCGCCCCTTTTTTTGGGAGTAAAAAAAAAAGTATGCCTGCAGCAGCTGCAGCGGGATCTGCTGGGGACCAAGCTGGCAGCAGCACCCCCGCTCCATTGGGCTCAGTGCCACCACCACCACCACGCCAACTTAAGTCCAAGCCCTTGAGTGCTGCAGAGGCAGCCAGTATACTTCTTCAATCACCATCGACCAGTGATGTTGGCTCATCGCAAGAAAGCAGCAGCAATGTCCCTCAATCAACACAGGTTGTTGTAGCTCATCTGACGAGTGTTGAACAACCACAGCCGCAACAACAATCACATGTGCAAGTACAAGCCCAAGTACATGTGGAAGGAGAGGCAGCGCAAGGAGATGCGCAAGCAGAGGTGCATGGAGGGTCACAACAAGTGCCCACAATAGTTGTTCCTCCCGAAGTAGGGGCACATCAGGAAATCGACAATCAAGGCGAGGTATCATTTGAGGAAGCCACTCCTCCTGATGATCCTTCATTGTCTTCCACACCCCTAGCAAGGAAGAGATCAAGGGTGGTGTCTACATCCTCTTCAAGCACACCTCCTTCTGATGATACGGATCAAACTTGGGAACAAACAAAGGTAGTTAAGCGTAAAAGGAAGCTCGTCCAAAGTCTCAGAGTTATGGAGTGTGATGAGTCTCAACAAGAAGTGGCGGATACTGCTGCTGATGAAGACTCTGCCAACGACGACCCAGTCATCATAAAGGTCACTGCAGCCCCAGCGGGCATGCAGCAAACAGACATTTTGACCCTAGCCCGAAGAGCTGCTGAGCGTGATGATGATGTTGTCGATGAGGAGGCAGTGGAAACACCACAATCATTGGAGTTAAGTAGTACACCAACTCGTCCCGCTTCCATATTTCTTTCTGGCAAGAAGAGACCTCCGTCAATCTCGACCTTAATTAGTGGCGGTGAAAGTGCAAAACGTACAAAAGTTGGGCAATCCACATCCTCCACTTCATCTGGCATTAGCTTCATGACCACCACCACCAGTATCGCCGCCTCCTCCATGTCCCACAGACACTTCAAGTCCCCAGTTTGGGACTTCTTTACTGTTTGTCCAAAAAATCCAAAGTTTGCCATTTGTACCATTTGTAAGCAAGCAGTTAGTCGTGGTAAGCCAGGTACCAACTATGGTACCGGAGGCCAGAGAGGTCATCTTAGGAGACAGCACACTGTCAAATGGTTTGCGCACCTAGATGCGATCAAGAAAGGCCAAATTCAAGGAAACGTTGATGTTTCATCTGATGATGACGAGCAGGAAGAAGACGTGTCAAACACTTCCCTTACACCCAGTACCCCTGTCAGCAGCACACCCAATGTGAGGCACACTAAGAGTGTTGGAGCGAGTGAGACACCAACGCACAAAAGTTCACCAGCGAGCAAAATTGGGTCAACGAAGTCATTATCAGCCCGTAAATGCTTGGTCCAGGGCAACATTAGAACAATGCTTACTTCAGACGTGCCATATGAACGCAACCACCCACTGACGCGTCTGTATAACACTAAGCTGGCTAAAATGCTAGCTGTGGACCTTCTACCTTTTTCTTTTGTAGAAGCGGTAGGTTTTCTTGAATTAGTGGCAACGCTCTGCCCTAAATGGAAGGTTCCGAGCCGGTTCTATTTTGCCAGAGTTGCGGTTCCAGCACTACATGAAGATGTGCTGCAGGCGATTGGGGCAGCTTTGCAGAAGAGTGCTGTTCACACAATACATCTGACAACAGACATGTGGACCAGTGGCCCAGGCGATGATTACATGTGCATCACTGCACACTGGGTCTCTTTTTCAGGTGTTATAGCAAAGCTAAACGCAGGTGTTGACCCGGACCAAGTTTTCAAAGCTGCTCGGAAACATGCAACACTAGCCATGTTTGGCTTGGAGAAAAGTCACACAGCAGAAAACCTTTTGGAAGAGTTTGACAAAAAGGTCTTGACAATGCTATCCCCCCTAAAACGCAAGATTGGTTAAGTTTCCACGGATAATGGCGCCAATGTAGTTAAGGCCATGTTGAAGGGTGACCATGTTAGAGTGCCGTGTTTGGCGCACTGTATCAACCTGGTAGTTCAAAAATTCTTGAGTGATAAAGAGAGTCCAGCGTTCGAGGTAATGGCCACCTGCCGCAAAATGTGCAACCATTTCAGCCATTCTTTTAAGGCCCGGAAGCATCTGCGGAGACTGCTACTTGAACGTGGAATGCCAGTGAAAGCACTCATCCAGGAGGTGGCAACACGTTGGAACTCAACCTTCTACATGCTTGAGCGTCTGTATGAGCAGTATACGGTACTCGATCACTATTTCTTGACAGAGGCTACATCTCAGAAGGAGGACCTGCGGATGAGTAAGGCGCAATGGGCCATAGTTAAAAGCCTGACAGACATGCTTCGTCCTTTTGAGTTCTTCACGCGTGCAGTCAGCCAGGAGGACTGTAATTTGGGAAAAGCTATCCCATTGTTGTGCATACTGGAGCACCAACTGATGGCGGTTTCTTCTGAGTTTCAAAAAGATGGAAAAAAAAAAACCCATTTCATTTTGTCTGAGAAATTATTACATCGCCTACGTGGTGATGAACGTCTTAAAAACATCAACTCAGATCAGCATTACATTTGTGCTACTATTCTGGATCCACGCTACAAAAAGGCGCTGGCAGACAACGCATTCTTTCCTTTCGCTGATGCAGATGTTCAAAAGTACAAACATTGGTTAGCCTGGTCAGCCAAGAGGTTTGAAAAAGAACGGCAGGTTATTGAAGGAGAAGCCAGTACATCAGCATCAGCATCAGCAGGCCATCCGCAGTCACAAGAATCCACTTCTGCACCTGTGGCTGGGGCACAAGTGACCTCTCAGCCGTTAAAGACACCGGCAACTGGATCATCTGCACCACACACAATGACAACACTAACAGTGGCTGGGGAGGAGGATTGGCTAAGTTTGATGGGGTATGGTTCTCGAAAAAATGTCACAGGCACAGCAAAAAGTAAGCAAAGTGGAGGAACAGTTGATGACCTTGAGTCGATGGTGCAGGACTATCTGAATGACTCAACAGTGGTCTTTCTTAATGAGGAGCCATTGCAGTATTGGCATGGCAAAAAACAATTGTGGCCACAGCTCTACAACCTGGCTATAAACTATTTGTCTTGCCCACTCGCAAGTGTGTCTTCTGAACGTGTTTTCAGTGCTGCTGGTGGCATTGTAACTCCCAAACGGAGCCGCCTCTCGCCCAAAAATGTGGAGCGGCTGACAATGATCAAGATGAATCAGCACCTCATACCACCAGATTACAAAGTACGAGAAAGCACGCCGCATGAAGACGAGGAGGACAGCAACGTAGATGAGGGGATTTTTTCTCTGTTCGGTGCCACTGACCTCATCCAGCCTGAATTCGCAGAGTATGATGACGAAATCTTGTTCTTATTCCCTGACACCGAGCCCTGAAAATGAGACAATCAATCAAGAACTTTCTTTTTCGTCCTTATTCACTTTTATTCCTGTGTGCTGTGTGTCTCTCTTTCTTTGTTTTGCACAGTTAATTTAATTCAAACTTTAATCACCTAATCCCAAAAACAAGACCATCATCAGAACTGTCTTCACTTGTTTGCTTATTGATTTGAAGGTGCCGCAGTCTACATTCCTCAGGTTCACAAGTTCTGAAGAACATGCTCCTCTATCCTCCTCCTCCAGACTGCGATTTCCCTCCAAGCAGAGTGCTGGATTACGCACAATGAAGAAAGACTCAGCACTTGTGGGGGTGTTGTACTTCTTTGCGGGTGAGTTGACGGTTTTGGGCCCATTGCTGTGAAGCTCTAATAATGGACAAAAGTGTTTTGGACCAAATATGAGGTGGAAATTTCTTGCCGTTTTTGCTGACTTGCTTGCCTTTGAGGTGCTCTTTGGCGGGGTTCCGGGGGTTTGTGTGTAATTTTTGGTGTCTGTCGAAGCACTGCTGCGACAGTCTAATCTTGATTGCATTTGCTTTTCAGGAAATCCGTGGTGGAAAACAGGAGTTATTATGATTGATGATGATGACGACCTAGCTGCACAGCGCCGCGTTTGGACCGAAGGCCGAGAGACATTGTAAGTATGAGATTTAGCTTTTCCGCTGTTTGGGGGTGTTGTGTCGGGTGTTTTTTTGCGGGTGGGTTGGCGGGTCTTGCCTGGGGCATTCCTGGGAAGGTCTAATACCGGATACAAGTGTTTTGGACAAAATCCATAAGGAACAGCCTTTTTTTTGCCATTTCTTCAGACATCTTGCTCAATGTAGCGTTTTGGGGGGCTTCCTGCTGTTCGTGGGTGGGTTGCGGCCGGGGTCTCTGTCGAAGCACTGCTGCGACAGTCTAATCTTGATTGCATTTGCTTTTCAGGAAATCCGTGGTGGAAAACAGGAGTTATGATGATTGATGATGACCTAGCTGCACAGCGCGTTACTTTGGACCGAAGGCCGAGAGATATTGTAAGTATGAGATTTAGCTTTTTCGCTGTTTGGGGGTGTTGTCGCGTGTTTTTTTGCGGGTGGGTTGGCGGGTCTTGGCTGGGGCATTCCTGGGAAGGTCTAATGCCGGATAGAAGTGTTTTGGACAAAATCCTTAAGGAAAAGCCTTTTTTTTGCCATTTCTTCAGACATCTTGCTCAATGTAGCGTTTTGGGGGGCTTCCTGCTGTTCGTGGGTGGGTTGCGGCCGGGGTCTCTGTCGAAGCACTGCTGCGACAGTCTAATCTTGATTGCATTTGCTTTTCAGGAAATCCGTGGTGGAAAACAGGAGTTATGATGATTGATGATGATGACGACCTAGCTGCACAGCGCCGCGTTTGGACCGAAGGCCGAGAGACATTGTAAGTATGAGATTTAGCTTTTTCGCTGTTTGGTGGTGTTGTGTCGGGTGTTTTTTTGCGGGTGGGTTGGCGGGTCTTGCCTGGGGCATTCCTGGGAAGGTCTAATACCGGCTAGAAGTTTGTTGGACAAAATCCATAAGGAAACACCAGTTTTGGCACTTTTTGTAAGTTAGGGTTCGTTAGGGTTAGCCCTAGCAGCAGGATTGCATGTGTTTAGGGGGGTTCTATTGCAACGCGGTTCTGTTGTTGTAGAGCACTGTTGGAGCGATGCTGGCTATGGATACTTTTGCTTGCAGGCAAGTGGTTTGAATACAATCCACGGTCTGTATTTGGGTCTACTGTTACTTTCAAAGTACGTTTTGTAACCATTTTTCTGCTAGGCATCGTTTTTGGAGATATGATTGGGTTCTTCTACATTTTTGCGACTGGCTTTAGTAAGGGTCTTGGTGGGAGCATTGCTGGGAAGGTCAAATTTTGTTCTAAAACACAGTAGTACACCCACCTTGAGGGGAAAGATCCGCTATAATATTTTGGCCATACTTATTGATCCTTAAAAAGGTGACTCAGACAGAGCACGCAATTTCAAAAATATTGTACTGTCTATTAGGGAAATCAAAGTGTCACTTTTTGAACCACACAGCGTACATACCTTTTATTTATTTATCAGTGGTATTGTAATAGCACTTCCTGTTTTCCGTTCAATAATTACAGGCCGGGTTTCAGTCAACATCCGCCAGGCAGGCAGTGGACAGGGTGTCTCTTCTGTCAGTGGTCACCACCACATTGATGGACGAAGCGTCAGCTGGAATGGAGGAGTGCCGCCAATAAGAGGAATTGTTTGCTGCATGCAACTTACTTACCAATTTCAACAGGACAACTCCAACAACATACGCAATACAGATACAGTATCCATTGTTGTCTTTTATTCTATGAGTGTGACTGCATGTGCTTACCTTTAGTTTGTAACCAAAGATTGTCTGTAAACTCTGTATCTTCAATTATTGTTTGTCCATGCTCTGCTTTTTTTTTCTTCTCTCAACAAAACCTACCCAAAAAGAAACCCCCATTCCCATCCATTTTACAAACCCTAACCCTCTTCCCCCGGGCTGTGTTGTTTTGCTTGATGTCTGACTAAAATGACATCAATAATTCCACACACTTGCTGGGGAGGATAAGGTGATAGCAGCAACAGGCTGGTGAAGGAATACGAGGATATCTTCTAGACTTACTCAGCTTCAGTACTATATCTTCTAGTAGTAGTAGCCAATGTCAAATAAATTCAACGCAAGTACTAGTTATACTTGCAATACTTTACCATTTGTTAGGCTACATTATGGCACTGTTCTAGTGTACTGTCACCTGCTATTTTCTCGATCGTACCGTAACCGTTGTAATGCTACAGTAAGGAGTACAAACAAGGTTTCGTTTTCTTTTTTTCCATAGGCATGCAACTGCCACTGTGTCACACCACTAGTACCACCGCAATGAGGAAATGTCACCCGCCCAGGAATGACAACGTTAATCCCCATTTCACCTGGAGCCAGCCCTGGGCCTAGCCCTAATTTCTAACACAAATTACAGGTAAGATAAGCGTTTGGTGGGAGGTAGTATAATGGAGTATTATTTCGGAGTAGACAAGAGATTGACGGTTGTACTACTAAAGTCCTACGACTGTTCAGGAAAACAAAGTTACTGTTACACCCCCGCCCCCCACCCACCAGACTGAAAAGCAGTAAAAAACAGGTATGGTCAGATAAAGTTGAAAAATATATTTATTTATCCCTAACAAAATAATCTTCCTCACCCACCCTAACCCCAACGATTGTCTCTGAAACGTCCCAAAACGATCCCAACTCCCAAATCCCACCCCCCAAAAGTCTATAAAAAAAGGGCAAGGGACACTCCACTACTGGAGGGTGCTGGTGCTGGTGCATGATGCGGCATGGGCATCATACTCCTTGCGGAGGGTGGCAAGCTCGGAGCGGAGGCCCTTAACCAAGGTCTTATACCTCAGGACCTCCTGCTCCAGGTTGGACATGCGGACTCGTAGGCGGCGTTGGCGTTCCTTGCAGCTCCTGTGGGGGGCAGCTGGTATTTCGGTTGCTTGGCGGTGGCGGTCGGCTTTCTTAGCCCGGCTTGGTCCCGCTGGCTTAGTCACGGAGGAGGATGCAGTGGTCACAGTCGAAGATGTTGCCCCGCTCGACTGCGTGTCCTCCTCCTCCTCCAGGGCCACCAGCCGCCGATACTCGGCGACTGTGGCCTCCAGCCTCCGTTGCCGGGCCAATCTAGCCTGCTCCCTCCTTGTTGTTGATTTGGAAGGAGCAACTATATGAAGAAAGAAAGACATAGTCTGTAACCAATGCTCCTTATTAATAACACAAAGTGATTGAGCCGAAAGTTGGGTCACAGAGTACAAGTAGCAAATTGAAAGCACAGTACATAACTATTGAGGACAGTATCTATGTAACCTCCCACTTCTGCATCCTTGCTCTAACAGTAGTGGTAGTTTAATGAACTAATTCTACGACCACTATGGACTTCCATTACAGTCGACTATGACAGTACACCAGTCTTATTCTTCTTCTTCTCTCTTGTTTAGGGAAATGGGTACGTTATCTTATGCAAGCCGGCAGAATGACATGGACACAGCACAGTGAAGTTGCACCCGAGAAAAAAAGTTGCACACCATGATGATGGAGACAGACTTGCGTTACTGTACCGGTCCAGTACATGCAGGTGGTGAAGCTATTACTTTTCTATTACGGGTGGCACTGAGAATACTCTGTTACAAGGGCTACTGCTTAATTAATTTACCTTTCACCCTACAGTGCAAATGAGTACTAGAAAAGGAAACTGAAGAAGCTAACTAATTTGATTATCTATCACTTCACATGGGACGTATTTAATGACAGATGAGATGACTTTAGGTGCTTTGCTTAATATTGAGTGAACAGTGATACACCCACACATGAATGACGTACTACAAGTAAACTAAAGTTATTAAGAGAGGTACGGAGTGTCCACCGTAATAACCAGATATATGCTGTGAATGCAAACGCAATACAAAGTACTGCTACTATTCATGGTAGTATTGGACACATTTACAATTTCTTTTCCTTGCCTTCCCTGCACTGGGACGGACGTGCGGGTGCGGTGGTACATGCTCTTCAAGGTAACACTTACTTCACCTGGCGACCATCTACTCTCTCTAGATACACATGTGCTATGTAAGAGTCAGAGAATACCATGCTCCAGGCATCCATTCAGTCAAAGTATACGCACACATACAGTTTCTGTTTCACCCACCCAGGCTGCTGTCCTTCCACCCATCCTTGCTTCATCATTGACCCAGCCATGCACCATACCATATTCTTTCCTTCCCAGCCACCTCTGGGTCCAAGCAAACACATATCGTTCTTCTTTGCCAGCCATCATACAAGTTCGCGTCCCACTTACTTACACCCTTCTTTCGCTTTTCGTTCATCCCATCCATCACGTTCGTCTAAGAACTTATTGGGATTCTTCTCACCAAAAACTTCACAGCTAAGTCGAAGTACATTTCGAGGAGGCTACTACCTGGTTGATTTGTAATTGTAATACACCCGTGCAGAAAGCACACTATGCAGTCTTCAATCTCAATAAGTAAGGAATATATAGCTTACCTGTTTCCGCCACCACCGTTTGATCCCCCACAGGAACGGCCACCAGCTCTTCTAACGCCGCCTCCTCCCCAGAGGCCTCCGAGTCCAAGTCCAACACAGCCACCTCCGCGCTGGCCCCGTCACCAGATGTTACACCTACAAAGTACATTTAAGAATGTTAGAATACACCACTCACTACTATATAATATTTGGTCTAGGAGAAATGTTAAAAAAACAGAATACAATGTAATAATTTGTGACTGTCTACTCCATAGTAAAAATGTCCCATTTTCCAGGGAAGGCTGTTGTCTTGCTGCACTTTTATGCACAACTGATGAATGCTTGCTTTTGATTTTTAACACGCACCACTTTTTCTCCTAACAGACAGAAGCTTGACTCCTGAGTCCTAAGAACACGACCAGGATCAAGTTCAAACTAGGTGAGAGTTCGGCTCGACCACAAGAAATGTGTCCAATTAATCGTCAGCACTAACCACTTTTCCGTTTACAGTTAAATAGTTTAATGACAAAGTAGATTTTAATAAATGTGTTTACTTTTAATAAAGCTTTTACACTTAAATAGACTCTGTGGTTTTTGTTCCTCTAGACTAGAGTGGATGAGCTAAAGGTTTTGGAATTTTTGCAAGCATGAGTGCCTCTGACACTTCTTGACTGTGCTGTGACTCCGTAGTACTACTCTCTTGTCCTGCGTACGATAATCTAGAGATCATTGGGGATCTATAATCGGTGACTTCGGGAGCTGAATGACTCTGCCACACTATCTAGTCAGTAAGGAGACAGTGCATAGAGGTATTGCTGAATATAATGGGAGTCCAATGGAATTGCCAAATGTCCAATCTTAGTTAGCTACACAGACAGACTAATAAGAATAGTCTAGTAATACCACAGGGAGTCATATTCGAGGCAGGATAAGAATTTATATCCAGTCTACAAGAAGATCAAAGACGATTTAGAAAAAATCGAATGAGGAACGCTAGGAAAAAATATGTACTGTTTATTAAAATGTAAACTTACTGGGGCCAGCAAAGGAGCCCTCGCCTGCCCGATCCTGGCCTGCATCCTCAGCACCCTCCTCCTGTGTCCTCTTGCCCTTGGGGGGAGCTGATGTACAACATGAAAGAAAGAAAAACCAGAAAACATGGATGAGATTTTTCAACCAAATCAAACATTTCAAAAGAACAATAACAACATATTTTGGAAAAATAGCAAATAGATAGACAACTATTCCACGGGATCTATCTCATGTGGTATACTACGTTATTCGTATTGCCTGATTTGCGGAACGTTGACTTAGAAAGTTCCTATGTAACTCAATAAACAGACTACTAAAGAGGTTTGCCTAGGCCTGGCACTGCAGGCAGCAGTGCGCAACACGTGACAGACAAAGTCCATCCTGCTTGCAGATCAGTGAATACTCAAACTATCAATCCACCCGCCACCACCGCCACTATTTCTTCTGATAGCCATGTGACTGTCTAAAGGAAGGACTGGACTTCAGTCTGTTGGGGCTGATTTATAAGTCCCTTGCGGAAGTTGCGGCTGATTTTCCTCCATTGTTGCGTGCCTTTTCTGACGCAGCGGCAGAACAAAAGACTCGCCATGGTGTTGGTGCGGCGTATATATTAAAAAAAAAAACACATATGGGCATATGGGCGATGCATCACGTTGTAAAGCCCTGCGCCATCAGGGGGCGTTCCGGCGCAAGGGAGGGCGTACCTGCGCAGGAACGAATCCTAAAAGTGGCTGAGGGAAATCTACAAGATGTCAATCAGTCATTTTTAGGACAATGATGCATGACTCAAACCCTGCGCGCTTGAAGCCGACGTACGGCTTGATGCAGCATTGGGGAGATAGGGTACCCCAGAGCATTGCTGGAGCTGCGCCATCGTTGGCACGCAACTCCAGCAATGCGCTGCCTTTACGGCACAGATGCGTAAGGCTTCTGTGACGTTTTGGGCCAATGGGTGGTGGTGGCATGGCACACAATTACTGCCGCATCCCTGCTACTTTGCAGGGATGCGCCGGTAATTGAAAATATGACCCTTACTGTCTAGCATTACGCAGTTCTTTTCTTTACAGTACACTCATACATAATTTCTCAGGCCAATGAAATGCTTCTGAACACAACATACAAAACAAAGAAGCATAGTAGCAAGCAAGGCTACTGAGAAGGAGAGCAGTGCACCTGAAAATGAAATGCATAGAAGATTTTGAAATATAATTTACCTCAATGTAATCGGCAGCATTATTGCTCTTGGTAAAGAACAAAGATTTGCAAATAACAGAGCAGGATAAAACAGAGTAGTAAATGTACTACTACTACTACTCACCAAGCCCGGGGACCTCTACGCCGAGCGCGTCCAGCAAGTCCCGCTCCCGGTCCATGACATCGGTCCAGCGGTGGGTGGCCTGGTTATATGTGCGCCGGACCCCAGAGATCTTGTACATGGCCCGGCACACCTTCTCCCACCGCTGGCGGCGCTCCCGGATGCCATAGCCGGTCGCGATCTTGCCGCCTCCCAGGATCGTCTTGGGGAGGCGGCGCTGGACGTGGAAGATCAGTGCCGCCACTTCCTCCGCGCTGAAGATCTCCCTCGGGACCACTTGCTCCCCCCTTAAACGCCCGCACGGGAGCCGGGCACGGGGTGCGGGACCCTTCCCCTTCTCAGGGTGCTTCCCGGCTCCCTTTACCATGGTCTGGGCAGAAATAAACTTAAATGATAAAGAAGAAATAGAATAGTGAAGAAGAAAAGAAAAGAGTTTAAAAAAGTAGTTTAAAAGTAAATAAAAGCTGCAGAAAACACAAAAATATAGAGCTAGAAAAATAGAGGGTTAGATAATAAGTAAAATTAGATCAAAAAAACTTCAAACAAGCAAAGGATGGCAGAGATTGAGAGAGGATACAGAAAGCATGCCCAGAACCATAGCAATGAATGAGAAACAAGATGGCCGCGCCCGTTCACGACCGCGTGGGTAAGTTCGCGCGAGATTTTCCTTGCGAGTACGCGCGAAATTGTACTAGCGAGCAGCACACTTTGCGAGATTACACATAGCGGGCGGAAACGGAATTACGTCACGCCAACAAGATGGCCGCGCCCGTGTACGACCGATAGGGTAACTTGGCAAACGAATAGCTAGAAGCGCCTCGCGAACACGCGCAAGATCACGCGAACATACACGTCGCAACAAAAACAATTTTGTATTCGCACGTATTCGCGGCTTCCGAAATCGATCTCGCACGGATTCGCGCCCCAAAAAACGCGCGAAATTGCAAAAAAAAACGATTTTAGCTAAAATGAAAGCAATGAGCAGGTGCAAAAGTTCAAACTTAACATTAGTAACATTCAAGGTAGTGCTTCCTGATGGGCCCCTCCAGAGTTTGCAACTATTCTATGACCCTGCTATGACCCAAACAGCAGGCTCATAGAATAGCACCATAAAGGTCCTGTAAAAAAAAAATTTCACTGCAACAAAAAGCAAATTACAGATAAGGAAGGAAGCAGGTGCCAGCCAGACTGGAACTTTCAAAATTACTGACACATTAATGAAACACAAATTAATTGATGGCAGTTGAAGAAGGGCAGGTGTGCTTGCTTTTTTCAACCACCATAATTTACAGTGATAAATAAACCTAATAGGTGCCAGTGAGGATGTACTAGAGGGTGGCATGGGTGTCCCAGAGGGTGGCAGTGGTGAAACAGAGGGTGCTGTGAACCTGTGATGATAAACCAGACGTAGAAACAACATAGTCGCGGCCGTTGCAAGCCGAAAAGTAAGTTCGCAATTGCGAACTTGTCCCAAAATCGGCGCGAACACGCGCCAACACAAAAAACTGAAAAATCCGCAAATCCGCTAGAGTTCGCGGATCTTCGCGGATTGCGAATCCGTAAATCCGCAATTTCGCGTACGCGAGATCCGCTAGATCCGCCCATGCTTACAGCAGTACATGACTGAAAAACTATTCCAATTTAAAAATTGGGCAACAAATCTCATAATGAGAATATATATTGCTCTAGAGTAACTACATTTCTTAGGAATCGAAGATAGAGTCGACATTTTGGTTTTTTCGGCTGTAGCCCATCAGCCCATCTTCAGGACGGAAAGTGAAGCTGAGAAAAAAGACTCTTCTAAAGAATAACGAAACCAGCCTGGTACCATGTACTTAGTCTATGGTCACTGCTGGTCATAAGGATTGTACCTGGTGTGTTAGGCTTCACTTACTTGACATAAAATGAAGGGGACATGGTCCCAATAGCTTATAAATCACATTCGTACATTTCGGCTGAGATGTGTTTCTCTTCTACATTAAAAAATGTGACTGCTGTCCAGATGGCAATGCTGAAAGAACGCTCTCCTGCTCAGGGTAAATGCATTTCATGGTCTCGCCTGTACCTGCTTTTTAAGCAGTTACAAAGGCTAGTGGTCTGAATTCCAAATCCTTGCATCCACGTTGGATACAATGGGCTAGATCTCTGACATTAGCTGATGTCAACTTTATTTTTGACCCGTCTTTATAGACAGAGGAGTTACTCCCACTTGATCAGTATAAATGCATGGTTCTGTGCAGCCCGCCACTGGTTCTAGACATTCTTATTGTGTGATGGTCGCAGGGCGGATTGCTGATGGGGATTTAAAATCCTCCTTGGTACATACACAGTCTCTAGGAGATTGCACAGCTCAATTGGCAATGCTACATGCTTTGGTTTTAGCCCTGAAATTTAATAATACGCTTATAGTGTGTGATTCGTTTTACTGTGTCCAATCCTTCAATGACAACTTGTTCTTCTGGACACAAAATGAGTGTTGTGATTCTAAAGGTAGCACAATTAAGCATAAAATGCTTTGGGTTAAAGTGGCCGCTCTTAAGGCGTGCTTACCACTCATTCATGTTATTCATACTTTGGGCCACCAACATGTGGGAGCACATGCTGTTGGTAATTTGTTGGCTGATGAGGCAGTCAAATCTGCCGTAGTCACTTGTCCAGTTGCAGCAGTCACTAGATCTATGACTAAAATTCATGTCCCTCACCGAAGTCGGCAGTTCGTAACCTAGAAGTGCTCATTGACAATCAACTCTCCATATCCGATCATGTCAATCATGTGGCCAGCACCTGTTACAGACTAATGCGCAGCCTTCGTAAGATCTTTAAATGGGTCCCACTGTCATCCCATTTGCCACTGGTGCAAGGATTAATCATCAGCCGGCTGGATTATGGCAATGCCCTTTTGGCTTCCATTAACAAAGACCACCTAACAAAACACCAGATACTTCAAAACACGACAGCCAGACTAGTATTAAATCTACCACCCGATCTTCCTCGGCACCCAGTTTGAGAGCTCTCCACTGGCTCCCTATCAGAAAACGTATAACATTCAAGATCAACTGTCTAGCCCACAACACTCTCAATGGACACAGCCCTCACTACCTTGTTAATAAACAGAAAATGTATCACCCCTCCAGAACTCTCCAATCTGCTAATAAACACCTTCTCATCCTTCCCAAGCACCGTACCGCCAGGAATGGTGGAAGATCTTTCTCTTGTCTTGCCCCCACCCTGTGTAACGCACTCCCTCTTCATCTCCATTTTGAGACTAACCACAGAAAGCTCCTTAAGTCTCTCAAAACCTGGCTGTTCTGAGGCAGTCTCATTTCCAGTCAGTCCTGCTCTTTTCCACCTTCTTCGTTTCCTGTGATAGGCTAGCGCTTTGAGACCTTTGGCTGAAATGTGCGCTCAATAAAAACCCATACATAACATAACATGATGATATTCTAGCAGCTATTGTAGCAATGAAGGAGGAGACAGCGTTTTCCTTCACGTTTTTCATATCACTTGTCCCCCGATCAAGTCCCATTTGCAACTATTCCATCCGTTGGGGATCAGCTGATTCCCAACAAGGACCACAATTTCTTTGATCATTGCAGCTCATGAAGGTGTAGCTTCAGTGCATGCCGAAATGTCAGCAACAGTGTCTCTTTTTTTTTTTTTTTTTTTTTTTTTAAACCTTTATTGAAAAAGAAGGGTAGAAGTACAAGCGCTGGCCTACAACCACAGGGGCCGGCCGCAAAGTCAGGAGAGTCAAAAAAGAAACATAGCAATGTATACGACAGGATGAATACAGGATGAATACAAAAATCACGACATCGCCAGCGCCAGGATATAGAGGTTTCATTTTACATTACTTAAAGGAGGTAGCAACCATATCTACTAGCGCGTCATGCAACATATATCGAAAAGAAAAACGGGGGGGGGGCGGGAGGAAGCAGCCCCCCACGCAAGCAGATGACACAGTAGGGCAGAGCCCAAAGACCACACACGCCCACATCAGGAGCAAAATAGACAAAGAATACCAACAAACAAATAAAGTGGACGCCATACGTACAGCCCACCCGCCCCGAAAAGGAGAAGGTGCAGACGCTAACGAATAAAGGAGCGAACAACAAGGGATACAGCCCACCCCCTAAAGAAGGCAAAAAAGGGACCATAGAACAAAACAAACTAAAACAACAAACACCCCGCCCACCCTACATCACTGTAATGGCTACGGTCTACCCCATTGAACAGCGTGCCTGTCGCCCAGATTCACCCGAAATATAGAAGAAAAAAAAAGAATAATAACGAGAAGAGAGAGGAATAAGAAAAGGAAGAAAGAGTAGAGATCCAGGAAAGCTGAGCCCATACAATTACATCACAGCGTGAGCAGGCAGGAGCGTATCAGGAAACCAAGCGTTAAAGCAATTCCAGGCAATATGGCGGGTACGAATAAAACAACAAAGTCGCCAGTATAGCAATTCCACGCCATGTACAGAGCAGCCCACTCCCTACACGTCCCTATCCTGGACCAGAGCAGAAATTAGATAAGAAAAGCGCAGAGAAATAATAAAAATAAGGCCCATAGAAACCAACATGAGAACTAAAACCTACCCCCCACCCTACACCATCGCAGAGGCTACGGCCTACCCCCCCCCCCGCAGTGTGTCTATCGCCCGCTAAAGAACCCGAAATATAGACAAAGAAAAATGAGAGGGAAAACCCTAAGAAAAGAAAAAAGAAAAAGGTCACTTTTTGGAATTAGGGAGAAAGAATAGAAAATCCTAATCTATAACTCCCAAGAAAGAAAAAAGTGTGGGGAGGAGCCCATTAAACACCGAGTCTCTCGGACACCCCATCCATGTAGCAACTCCCATCCTATATATCACCTAAGGAGTATAATTTGTGCAGTATGAAACAAAATAGGGAGAGATCACACGCAACATAGTAGTACGCACATAAAGGGCGTCTCATCCCGAGGCCCCACCCGCCTAACAAGTCTAGTCGTCCCATCCCCCATGTGTACCAACAAGAACAACGCAAGGAGAGTTACAGTCGCATAATGCATGAATCATTGCAAACCGAGATGTAGTCAGCCAGGAAGACAAAGTCCACCAAGAAAGTCCGCTAACCCTGACCAGTACGTATTCGCCCCCACAGCCAAAACCCTCGCATGGCAGTCCAGACGGGCTGAACAAAGGGACAAGATGGCCGCTCTCGGCAGGAAGATGGTGTTCCACAACAAAATGGACGGGTCCGTCCACGATCAGTTCCATGTATCCCACTAGACAGCGCCAATGGTTGCTCACTGGTCAGCGAGAGAATGAATAGCAGCAACAGGGCCAGATGAACATGGGCAAGCAGATCTGCTAGCTGCCGCGCCCGCGACGGCATCACCAAAGGTAGCAAAGTCTCGAAGGAAATTGTGAGCACTGGTGGAGGTAGCAACATTGTAGCGCCGGTGAAATAAATAGGCATCAATTTGCGTCCGCCAACACTGCCGGGAAGCTGAAGGAGAGAGCAATTGTTCGGCAACAAAGTAGCCTGGACAGGAGTAACGACAGACACAGCTTCCCAGTGAGAGAGGCAGATCGGTGATGTGCAGGTCACCACGGGCGCAGCAGCCCCAAGCCTCCCATACAGTGATAAAAAACCTACACGCATCTCTGCCCACAAGTCACGGATAGCAGCAAGAATGGAGCCATAAGTTGGGGCCGCCGGGGGTTCCATATGCGTCTCGATCACAGGCGCCGGACCCCAGACAAGACAGCGTCCAGGGGACCTTAACAGAGTCCAGGGCTTATCCGAGGCAGCGTTAGCAGGAGATACAGCCAGGTTAGCCAGTGCAAGAGCCCCGCCGGGGGAGCAAAGGGGCGCAGGGGCGCAAGTGCCACAGAGAACACAGGGATGTAGGTCGCTGTCCGAACGCAGACATACAATCAGTGGGCGACCCGCGATGAAAGGCTCACGGTGGTCGGGATCAGGCTTGAGGGAGAGCTGCGGTGATTAAGTGTCCGCCATCATGGGGGTGACGCTGCGTACCTCACTTGCAGAGCTCGGCAGTGGAGGCGCCCGAGGATGTTCCCGGTCGGCAGGCACTCCGTGCATAAGTGAAGGGCAGGCGCAGATAATCGCAGGTAGAGGCGCCAGTCAGGGCGCTATAGGCACTCCGCCTCCATAGCCTCGGCAGCTCCGGCAGCCGCCATGTCAGCGCGTCCGTCTGGGTCTCGGTCTCAGGGTAGAGATGAGCTCCGCAGTTCTCTCGGCCGTGCAGTGGGTTCCAGGCAGGCAGGAACAGCGGGAGAGCACCAGTCAATTCCGCACACCGTCTCCGTCCCCTCGTCAGCGTTTCGCAGCAGGATAACGTCAGGATTTCGGCGAGAGGAACAAAGGATCGGGGAGCCGAGAGACTTCACGTCCGTTCACATCGCCATCTTGGCTCCTCCCCAACAGTGTCTCTTTTACATCAACGTTTCTGGTGGCGTGGTTTATATCTGCAAGCACATAAATATGTACTTTCTTGTGACATTTGTCAACAATTTAAGCCTTCTACTGTTGCTTGTCCACCCCACACTCAGCTTTACATCTCCAATGAGCATTTGGATGTATTTATCTTGATCACTGCGGTCCTTTGACGTCTGACACTGCATTTAAATATCTTGGTTGCAGTAGATTCGTGCACTAGATTCCTTTGGGTTGACCTAAACGTAGTGCTGACGCTCGAACTGTCATTAAAGATTTGTGTGTCTTTGTCGGGACATTTGCTTGGGGCACCTTCCATCCTGACCAAGGTCCTGTGTTTGCCTCTAAGGCTTACCAGGATGCGATTAAGTCTCTGGGGGTGCAGGTCTAATTTTCATCTCCATAACGGCCTGAGGCCAATTCTGTGGTGGAACGGATGAACCGTGACTTAAAACAATCTTTGACAGCGAGAGTCTTAGGTACTGACAGGAATTGACTAACTCATCTCTATGGTGTCCAACATGCACTCAATAATCTCCCTAGAAGATCTCTGGGTGAGCGGAACCCATACGCAATGCTCTTTGGCATTAAAATGTTTGTGCCAGACCTTAATAGTCTAGAAATTGTGGCGGAAGCCACAACCTTTGAAGTAGATAATAATTGTTCTATGTTACAGGAATTACAAAAAGCCCAGTTGCCCTCTTCCGCGGATCCAGCGGTGCTGATTCCTGTTTCTGGCTGGCTTCTTAAAGTTAGAGATCTGGTCCGAGAAAAAGTGGAGAACAAAAAATAATTTGGTCCATCATACAGTGCACTGGCCAGAGCCCTTGGTTTGAAAGGCACCCATACTGTGATCCTGCCTCCTTTACCTGGTCGTAAGGAGAATCGTTACATTTCAATTGAACATGTCAAGCTACATCATATGTCCGATACTGAATAGTATGCCTCCAAGCATTCCACGCGAGATCTTTCATTAAATCTGATGGCTTCTGTTTCATCGTCTACTCCCCAACACACTGAGGTAGAGATGGAAACTTAAATTGATTTATTACCAGTTTTTCCATCTACATCCACATCTGTGGATATTGAATATGCTTCTCCTCCAGTTGAGGTCATAATCGACATTCTTGAGAGTCCCATACCTAAAACATCCAATGCTGTACATCCCCCGTAGTTTCAGCTGTGGTCTAGGGGTTATTATATGGACCGTACTAGCTTTTCCTCCGACACATCTTCCTTGTCATCTTCTGTGGCAGAGACCCCTACACGTACCAGTCTTTACATCTCCTTGTTCAAGAAGACTTACCTAGTCCCTCCGTGGACATACGTCTGGATGGTGCTTATGCTGGTGTTCCTTTTCATGCAGATTGGGTTGATGACTGTGGTTTTCCTCTTGATTAATGGCCATTATGTACCTGAACACTGTGCTGTGAACTTTGTTGATGGAGTTCTGCCCCCTCACACGTCGTCACATATAATGAAAAGAGACCAAGCTGTTGTCAATATATCAGTATTTCCTGTTGTCGATGGCATTGTCTGGGATAAAGTATCATATGATATCCCTGTCCCGACTGAAATTTTGACATTCCATACGTCTTCCCCATTTCCTTGGGAGATGTGGTTTTGCCCGACATACATTCATATAACTGGAATGTTCATGCCGTTCATTCATTGTTCTCTGATTTAAAATATTATGCTGCATTTGACACTGAAGATTTGTATTTGAATTCAGCTAATTATGCAGCTTTATTCTGTGATCAACATTATGGGCACCATTTTTTACATAGGACAAAAACATAGAGACCCTTTTTAAATCATACCCAATGGGAGCATTGCCCAACACCATTACAGGGAAGTTCAAAGTCCCAACAAAGTAAATTTGTGTATTTTTCTGGTTACAATCTATCTAACCCACAGTCCTATTTTTATAAATTAAAGATGCCGCCCTAAACAAAATTGATGTTAACACACACTAAATTGGTTTATTCCATGTCCTTCAGGAATGATTTGTCCGTGAAGGGTTATGATCATTGGACAGACACAATTGACTTAAAATCCGTTTGGTGTACTAAAGATTGGCAAGTAAAAGGCACCGAAGCATTGCATCGTGCTTGTCTGATACCGTCTCAAATGTTATTTTTAATTGACACGGTAGAACAGACCACTTGTTTTGTGTTAGCCACTGCCAAAAATCGAAATATTCCTTCCGTTCCATTAATGGCTCTACGTAACACTTTTCAAACACACACTAACTACACAATTGTAGACTTAGCTGTTTTATTTTAAAATGGCACACTTAACTCTTCTAATATTGACCCCTTGGGATGGTTAGTGTAGTCGTCGAGCTCCAATGCATTCCAGTTACGTTTTTTGAATACTACAAAAGGTTTTACACAAAGCAGACCTGATCCTCGTTTCCCACACTCCCATACAGTTCCACATACTCTGTGGGTAAATTATGTCAGCAATGGTTAGAACATTCCACACTGTTGTCTGTGAAACAACACCTTTCTATTCTGTCAGGTGATATTGATTTGGCTGATTTTCTTTTAGGTCCAAAGTCCCCTCACACAAAACAATTTATTTATTCGGCGTATAATGAATTTTGGAAACTGTTGCAGATGGAAGCTGCAGTGCGTATGCGCCAAATTGATCAAGCTAATTTGGAAAAAGTTCATTCAGTTGTAAATAACAGCATTCATACACTGTCTTCACGTATATATACTTTGGATAATATTGTATCATCTGTCATTGACATTGTACAACATGTGGTGTCTGTTTTGTATCATGGTCAAAATCAGTTACGTTCTGTAATGCAGTTTGCTTGGACCTTGCAAACACTCAAATATGGTAAAGTGCTATGGGATTATTTGAATGCTTCTGCACTGTTTTTACCGTTTAATTTGACTGATAAACAGAAATTAATGCCCATGAACGACGCAACATACACATTGTTAAACATTGAACAATTATAACAGTTACCATTTTTTGTAGCAGAGACTGATTCATCTCTGTGGTTAATACATGGGGTTATTTCACTGCCTACTTCACTTTTTCAGTTCACAGCCTACATGAAACACTACCCAATTGGTAGACATGAACCCTTCGATAATAACTATATTCACAAATTATGGTTGCTACCTTTCACCTATGGATGTCAGCGCGTGAACGAGGAAGTTTTCCTTACAGGAAGGACTGTGATTCCACAGTCGGAAATTCCTTAGTCTGTAAACAAGTCAAGCTTCACAGAACCTGTAACGTTTCGGCCCCTAATCAGGCTTGTTATGTTTTAGGTACCCCTGTCCAAGCTATTATTCCTGTCTTAACCTTGCTTTCAAACAGTAGTTATCTTATTTTGAATAACCACAACTGCTGCGGCTTGAGAGCTGGCATTCTGTATATAGTAACAGTTTCTCAACGAGTTACATGTTGCAGCAATGTCCTCTTTCCACCCCCGCATGGGATTGTAGATAGCTCGCTTTGGCCTTCCATTCCAACTTTGAAAACAGATTTCAACAAGCTAAGCAGACTGAAAGTGCTATTGTTCCAACAAGAAGTCACTCTCACATTGGCCCGAGATACCTTCGAATTGCAGGGCGCAAGAACCGCAAGTGAAATACACTCGCTGCTAAACACAAATCTCCCACTCAATTTTGGGGAATTAATACACAAAATATTTAAGGAGGGCCTTGCTCACTTTTTTAAACTTCTGGGATTTGGCCTTGTTTCTTCCTTTCATATTATTTTTTTAGTAATTCCGCCCTTTATTCATTCTATTTTTTCCAGCACCTTTGCAGAGTTTCCCCTGATGCTCCTGTTGGTTTGCTGCGTGCTGGTTCTCCAATAATTGCTTCACAAGGGATGCTCAATCTGTGGAGCTGCCAAACCTGGTCCAGTTGCAACTATACAGTGATCAGATGTGGCAGCTTTTTGGTTCTATGCCAGTGATATCCTTTTCCATTGACTATTGGCTGACCTTCCGTTATGCCTACTTCACCTGTGTGCAACCAGTGTTCTACTACCTCCGGTGTCCATTTTAATGGGCCCTGGTTGTCTGCTTTTCCAATACCACATGTGTTACCCTAGATTACGATATGTAAATGGGTCCTTTGAAGGCCCGTGACCAGGAATGTGCCATGGGTAGGCGCCTGTTGTGCGATCCTTTGTTTGGACCAACGGCAGACATGAGTACCTGTGCCCATACGCAGCGCCTCTTTGCTCAGAGTTTCATGCAGTTGACACAGGTTGCCCTGAGATGCTTCTAACAGCCTCTGGATATGAGGAGCATGTGTGCTTGTTCGATCTCGGATTGTCGGCAGGAAGATACGTCCTGCTGTTTGTTTCTCTGATCTCGGGAACGACTTGGCCTGAACTCTTCTTTGTGTGGATTCCCTTCTACCATACTTACCTCGCCTCTAAACTCGAGTGCGCTCACCTAAGCGCATACCTCTAAGGTCCGTCATCTTTCTCATTGACCTTTTACATCGATCCACCTGTCCAGTCCATTACCTTTAGCATACCCGGTCTAGAGTTGGCCGGGTTGGAATTATCACCGGCGCAACGACCTGTGGCAGTTCACCCTCCAACTACAGCCCTGAGGAGTCGCCATACTTGTGTATCCCTTTGGCGACGAAACACGTGTCGGCTGGTCTATCTCACATTAAAGAGGAACCTTACCACCAACCGTCCTCTTTTTACTTATGTGGACTCCATTTCTTGCAATTGTCCACTGAGACATTATTTCTGTACTTGTTATTGGGTGTGCAACAGATTTTTTTCATGCTTGTTCGATCTACTCAACTGGATGGCATACCTTTTTACAATGGAAGGAACAAAGTTCTGGAGTTCATAGCATTCTGATTTTCCCGCAACATTTTTGTCTCTGACATCTAACCATGAATGGTTAGCATTTTTGGAGCACTCAATTGGCGAAATTTGTTTTTGAACATTGTAATCTGGCAGTATGAGTACACAAATTGGCCTTCTACTAAGATGGTTTGCCTCTGCTTACCACTGATTTTGTTTTTGTATAGGGCTAACGCCCTGGCCAGAGGGAGGGTGTCACGTGGCCCATGGGGACATTGTCGTTTTTCACTACGTTAGCATGAGTACGTTGCAGCTTTTGCTTTTTTTTTTTTGCTTTTGCGCACGTTACTACATGTCTTTATTTTTTGCAATATGTCAATAACTGCTTTCACCTGAGAACACATCGCTGTGTTTGCTCTCTGCATGTTCCTGGGATTTTGACTGAACATTATGTGCAAGGTCGTTCAACGATGCCCCTTGTTATTTTGTTCAGGCCAGACCTTAGCCCTTATACAAAACATAGTGATGCAGCTGTTGTTTAGACAAATGTACTTGGGTTTTATTAGAATACACGAATAGGTAGCACACACTTGGAGAGGAACTTTTCCAGGGAGAAGAGCGAAACAGCACCTATGATGTAGGTCTACCATCTATATGCTAAGGTATGGGGGTCTGCTGACAAAGCCCAGAGATCTTCTCTCATATAATAATACTTCTTCTTAGCAAGGGGAGGGAGGTTCTGGACTATAGTCCTTTCTCCATTGTCTTTCTATGATGACATCTCCCTAATTGGACTAGCTGCTATGCTGACAATATTTGTACTATGCATTTTCCTGCTTGTTGTGGCACATATCCTGCATATTAGGGCACTTTAGTTAACATAAATATTTTAAACTGTTTCGTGTCTCTGTCAGATCTTATTGTGGACAAGTACAAGAGAGTGATCAAAGGGGTGTGTCTTGTTACCCCGATTCCAGAGAGCTCTGGGAGTGTGGTGTTCTGGGGTGTCTAATCCTTTGCTTCTCTGCGAGTGAGTAGGAGAGCAAGTGAGACACTATAGCTAGGCGGTCCTGGGTTCATGGGTACTAAGGTGGTAGCAGGACTCACTCCCTATACACCAAGGTCCCATATTCCTGTGCATAGTTCTGTATGTGTGCAGAAACCCTGCAACAAGACATTCTTACAAAAAGTTCTAACCCTCTTACTCCTAACTAAAGTGAGCTTTTAGTTTTCTAAAATTCTGAAGGGACTTAACAAAGGCCCTAACACGACTTTTAATAACTTGGAAAAATTTGTAAAAATTAAGAATTCTAAAGACAATTTAAGAGTTCTGTTGTGTGATCAGGTGTTGACCAAGGCAGTCCAACAAATGCAAAGTTGTATATCCCACCACTAATCCACCAATGTAGGAAGCTGGCTCTGTATATACTATACCAAAATGAGATATAGTATGCACAGAGTCCAGTGGAACCCCAAAGGTAGGCAGAGGTAAAAGTAGATAGCACCTTACTCTCTATTTGTTGTAGTGTGGGGGAGCATTAAGGATTTATCAGAGGGTAGTGTTAAGCATTTGTTGTACACACTCAGACAGCAAATTATGTCACACACTCAAAGACTGAACTCAGACCAATTTGTTTCTATAAAAAATATTATTTATTTATATGTATTTCCTAGAACCAAGCAAGCCTGGTACAGGTAAGTGTAAATGGTACTTTTCAAGGCAGGTTGAACAATACATGCAAGCTGAATGACAATGTCTTTGTTACAGGTTTGTAAATTTTTTCAATACAGTGAAAATTACTGTTAGATTACTTGTGATTACTTTTCATATTACTTTATGGATTACTTGTTCTACTCAGTGTGGTATGCCTAGATATCACACAGGGACATTTCCTAATGAAAAGGTAAATAAAGCAGTTTTTAGTTATTTGCAGTTTTTCAATTTCTCATACAAAACCAACTCCACACAAGAATTTTCAAGGAAAATCAAGCAATGTATTCCTATGGAGAAAATGTGGTTATTGGTTAACAGGCAAGTACTTGGTTGTGGGAGTAGGTATTCTGGGGTTAGAACCAGGGTTCCCCCAGAGTCAAGGATGCTCTCTCAAAGCACCCTCAACGGCACTAGGGCGGCCGGACGCAGAGTGCTGAGGCTCACTGTTATACAATGAGGGACAGGGGGCCTCCAGTTGGTGGCTGCTCACGAATAGGCCACAAGGTGCTCTTGGTGTTAGGCTCAGGGAAAAGGGGGATTCGAGTTAGCACCCAAAGTACACCCGCAGCGGCGCAGGGGCGGCTGGGTGCGGCTGGGTGCGCGGTGCTGGTTTGGCTTCGGGTGCCTTGTTGTTTTCAATGGGGATTCTGCGGTTGCAACAAAGACAGCAGGCTCGGGGACGAAGATCTTCTGGAGGTGACCATCAGTTGAAAAGGTAAGTTTGGATGCCTGGGGATGCTGGGACACCGTCAGTTGGGCCACCCAAGGCCGTGGGGCTTAGGGTGCAGGGGTGTCTTTAGGTGTCGGGTTTTCTTACCAGCTCTGGTCTCGGTCGGGGGGATCCTCCAGAAAGTGGCTGCAGGCTTCGCTTGGAGATTCGAGGCAGGTCAGAGATCACCAGATCTCAGGTCAGGATTGCCGGGGAGACCTCCTTGTGGTGTTTGGCCACTCAAACTTGGTCCATAGGCGTCAGGTGCAGAGTGGTGCAAACGCACGGTTTTGGCTGGGGCCAGAGACTGTTGCTGAGCAAATCCGGTGCCACGGGAAACAAAGTCTTTAACTTGGAAGGCAAGGCAGGTCCTCTGGGTTCTTGAGATTACTGGCTGCAGGACACGCAGGGACTCCCATAAAGACAGAAAGTCTGCGAGGCAAAGCGTCAAAAATTCTTCATCTCTGGAGGTGGTGTTGGCGTCCTGAGTATCCAGTGAGGTCCGGTAAGGATGCTTTGCACCGACTCTCCCTCAACCTTGGGTTTTTTCAGCGGGTCCCATCCTCCGTTGGTGAGCGCTGCTGTGCTCGTGCGGAGGAAGGTAGTTTGCCTTCATCAGCCTCATGTTATGTTTCTGCCCTGGTTGGCTCCCAGTAATGACTGCATCCGTATCCTGTAGTGTGTCTGCCCGTGTAAGCTACCGGCAATAATCATACGGCGGTGACTTTGCTCACGTCACGCCGAGCACCTGGTATTCTGACCGGATCAGTCATTGGATTTCAGCCCAATTCTTGAAATAGCGGTGACTGGGCTCAAGTCACGTTGTTTAACTTCACACTTGATGTTTTCATCTCTGATGCCTTGTTTGTTCTACATTAAACATTTGGAGGTCGTGGTAAACTGAACCATGATAAGGATTAAGTTACAAATAACAATATTATATGCTTGAATATGATATCTATCACGGAGTGAAGATTAATGTTTTGTTGTTCTTCTGGCTCTATTTTCAACAGGGGTAACAAGGAGTGGTACAGGACTACGCTCTATCCCTGTGAGTCATAGTGGAGTCTAGAAAGGGTAGGTTGCTGTTAGGAACCTATTCAAGTGTATTTTGGTGTAGCACAATCTCTACGCTGTTGTTCTATGAATGGTGTTTTTTTTGCTCTATGAATGTCTTCTTCTATGTTTCCCACATTACAGCCAAAACAAAGAAATGGATACTTGGACACCGACAACATACTTATGGTAGATGTGTCTTAATCTATGGGTGTCATTCTTTTTTGTTACAGGTATAGAGATTGCGCAAGTAGCCATTGTTTCTTAAGGTCTATATCCAGTAGGAGTGAACTTAAGGTGCTTATAATTCTTCTTATAATTTCAGGTCTCCCTCCCTGCTGTTCCCATCCTATCCTTCCCTTGCTTGATCCTCCCACTGACCTGTGCCATTACGGCTACAAAGGCTTGGGGATATCAAGAGGTGGACCCCTCTGAGCAACAAACCGATCCTGAGGACCGACCAGCATGACACACAGTGAGCAAGGGACCCACGTCTGGGCATACCCTTCCCACTTAGGGCGAAAAGTGTTCAATGCAAAAAAATGATGGATGGAATGCTGACAATGCAAACATTCTCCCCAGTCGAAAGATCTGGGTTAAATCCATAATTCTTTTGCCCACTATGCCAGCACAGTTTGGACCCAGCCATATGCAAATCAGGCTTGACCCTGTACTCCATGGGAAAAGTCCAGACGGAACTGCCAGGCCAGGTCCTCCCTGGACTGGAAACAAGCATCCTGGGACCGGTTTCAGGGTATATCACCCTTCATCAGCCAGGCTAGCTTGAATCCAGTGGCACAGTGAGCAAGGGACCCACGTCTGGGTATACCCATCCCACTTAGGGCAAAATGTGTTACAGCAAAGAAATGATGGACAAAATGCTGACAATGCCGATATTGACCGGATCTCGAGGGGGAGTTCCACAGTCTAGGGGCAAGAGTGGCGAATCTGCAGCCTCCCAGGCATTTCCGCTTGAACGTGGGGGTGGACAGGAGCAAGAGGTGAGCTGATCGTAGGTTGCGAGAGGGGTGTACCTTAGTATCGGGTTGTTTATGAATTTGGGGCTTTGACCGAGCAAGGATTTAAAAATCAAGCAACCAGTCTTAAACACGCAACGTTGAGGGATGGGGAGCCAGTGCAGTTTCCTCAATAGAGGTGCCGCTGGTTGCCACCTAGGTTGCCTAAGGATCAGTCTGGCTGCCTGATTCTAGACTATCTGCAGCCGCTTGGTCAGAAAGAGTGGCATACCCAGGTAAACAGAGTTTGCATAGTCCAGATGTGACAGAACAGTGGATATTACAACCTGTATCAGGGCTTCCTGCGTGAGTAAACAGCAGATATTCCTGATCTTTCGTAGTTGGAAGAAGCATTTCGAGATTACCAATCCAACCTGCGCTTTTAGTGATAGTTCACTGTGACACTGAGTGTTTTGGCCGAAGGGGAGGGGATGGGAGTGGATCCTAGCTCTGCCGGCCAGTAGTCTGGGCCCCAGAACTTATGGCTGTCCCCAGTGAGGACTAGCTCCGTCTTGCTAGGGTTTAGCTTAAGGTGTTTGTGGTCCATCCAATATTGTATGTGCAGCATGGTGGCCTGGAATTCAGTGACTGAGCTATGTGAATTGTCAACCGTGAATACCAATTGAAGGTCGTCAGCGTAATTGAATACAGTCACCTTCCTATCTTTAAGGGACTGGATCAGGGGGAGGAGGTAGAGACTGAACAGGTGAGGGGAAAGTGAGGAGCCTTGCAGAACACCGCAAGTTGTTTTTCATTTAGGGGCCGTAAAATGGGCTGAGCGAACGGCCTGGATCACGTCTTCTAGGAAGGAGTTATGACAGCTTGCGGCTGTGCCCTGAATGCCAGCCTGCCTGACACGGTCTGCCAATATAATATGGCCGACCGTGTCAAAGGCAGCAGAAAGCTCCAGTAGCACCAGGGCCTGGGAGGAGCCTCTGTTTTGCCCACTACGCCACCCCAGTTTGGACCCAGCCAAATGCAAATCAGTCTTGACCCTGTGCCCCATGGGAACAGTCTAGACCGAAGTGCCCAGCCAGGTCCTCCCTGGACCAGAAACAAGCATCCTGTGACCGGTTTCAGGGTATGTCACCCTTCATCAACCAGGCTAGCTTGAATCCAGTGGCACAGTGAGGAAGGGACCCACGTCTGGGCATACCCATCCCACTTAGGGTGAAAAGTGTTACAGCAAACAAATGATGGACGGAATGCTGATAATGCAAACATTCTCCCCCAGTCGAAAAATCTGGGTTAAATCCATCGTTCTTTGCACACTACGCAACCCCAGTTTTGACCCAGCTATATGCAAATCAGCCTTGAGCTGGACTGTTCCCATTGGGCGCAAGGTCAAGACTGATTTACATATGGCTGGGTCCAAACTGGATCTCACGATCAATCATAGATTAAGGGCCACGTAGGAGTGAAAGATGTATAAAAGGGTGCACTACATCTCCCATAATCCTCAGGTGCGAAGTAGTCCTGTTTTTATATCTCTTTTCCTGGCTACATATTCCTTTCAGCCATTGCAGCTGGTGCTTGTCACCTGAATCGTGAGAGCATTCCGACTTCGTCCAGGAAACGATTGTGATCTCTCTTGGGTTGCCTCGTGGAACTGTATTTTTCCAGGGTTTTCACGAAGAGCTTGGTGCTTTTGTTTCCTTAACCGCCTTTAGTGCGTCCTGCACGCGAGATTCCAGAGACGCCCATTCAGCTCGTGAGCTGAAGGACGCCTGCCTCCCATTTTCCGGGGAACCTGAGAGGCATTTGTGATTTCTATTGTAAACTGTATGCTCGGGAGCTGAAAGACGCTTTCCTCAAGCCTGAGTTATTTCGGAAGCATTTCCGAAGTTTGAATCCTCTTCGCGCTGGAGCGCTGGATGACACTTGTGTTAATTAGCGCTTCCTGTAAGAATCATTACGGGAGGCGTCTGCTTTTCTTTTTACTGCTGTGATAGTTGGATTCTTTCCTGGGAGATGCACATAGCGATTGGATGTTAATTATTAACGCGCAGGAGCGCATTATGAATACTGGGAGCATCGGAGTGAAGCAATACTCAAACAGACGCAATAAGCCCTAGAGCTGTTGAGAGGCTCGGATTAGATAAATGAGTTGTCTTCATTCCTCGACTGAATTGGCGATACATAGATACTTAGCCTGAGGAACAAAGTTCATACCAGTGGACGATCTGGTAACAGATAAGTCTCTAATTATCTGATGGCTGACTGGTGAATTGAATATGTGGAGTAATAATCCGCTATCACTGATATTTGAAGTAATATGAATCCTACTTGGTTTCTTTTTTCTTTCTTTATTTTTACCTTTTGTGCCTTTTGTTTTTGAGTGACTTAAGGCAGCAGCTTGTGAAAGTAAGTGAATTACAACACATCTCACATTGATAGAGTCTGCTGGCATTTGCGTGCTTATTTATGTGTGATATGTTTTATCGTTATACAGGAGACACTGAGTTACCACAGAAGAGAGAGGTCGGCACTACTCCTCATCAGTGCACATCTGACATTATTGACTGCTGCAACGTTTTTGTTTCCTTTGTCCCTTTTTCCCCTTCCCCGATTGTGGTGTTACCTGAAGAGTGTTCTAGTATTCACAGGTGCTTCCATTTAGGGGAAAAGGAAAGCTAGCCTCACACATCGCTCCCTCTGTACCCGGCTGATCAGGTTAGTGTTAACCTGCTCTGTGACAGAGTGACAAGCCCATGGGTACTACAGCCTGAGCGATGGACACCAACACTGTTCTTACCTCAGTGTTGGAAACGTTGACAGCTTTAAGGATGGAAGTGGATGCTTTTAGGGGAGAGAATCTGGAATTAGAAAACGAAATGGGCTCCATAAGAAGAGAGGTTGCAGGGTTGTCCCGTAGTAGCCCTACTGGAACGAGAGGAGCCTCATACATTAGGAATTGGACCTTACCACCCCCAGTCTCCCATGATACAGTATATGATATGGGGGGAGCAGTAGGACCCTCTACAATTCAAGTAATTCAACCCCTTCAGTTGCCTTTAGCTCCCCCTGGGAGATATTTTGAGGATCCAAAAAAGTTCAGAACTGGAACGAGAGGAGCCTCATACATTAGGAATTGGACCTTACCACCCGCAGTCTCCCATGATATGGTACATGATATGGGGGGAGCAGTAGGACCCTCTACAATTCAAGTATTTCAACCCCTTCAGTTGCCTTTAGCTCCCCCTGAGAGATATTATGGGGATCCAAAAAAGTTCAGAACTGGAACGAGAGGAGCCTCATACATTAGGAATTGGACCTTACCACCCGCAGTCTCCCATGATATGGTACATGATATGGGGGGAGCAGTAGGACCCTCTACAATTCAAGTATTTCAACCCCTTCAGTTGCCTTTAGCTCCCCCTGAGAGATATTTTGGGGATCCAAAAAAGTTCAGAATATTTTTGGGTCAATGCAAGTTACACTTTATGTGTAAACCTTCTGTGTTTGCTGACGACAGGTCCAAAACAGCTTTCGTTATGTCCTATCTGGGTGGGAATGCAGCTAGTTGGTCCTTTCCATTAATAGAGAAGAATGACCCAATGTTACTTAGTTTCCCCACCTTTTGTGACGAAATGCGCAAACTCTTAGACAGGAAGATGCACCAGCTTTCCTTAGATAGGGAGCTCATAACATTGAAGCAGGGTACACAGGATCTGTTGTCATTCATTACTACATTTAATAGACTTGTTGTAGAAACAGAGTGGCCTGTTGAAAAACGTTCTTCCCTGTATTACCAAGGGCTACGACCAGAACTGAAAGATGTATTGGCTCAAGTAGTTCATATGCCATCTACTTATGACGAGCTAATCGACCTAACTGTGCAGTTGGATCATCGTCTTCAGGAACGGAAAGGTGAAAAGCATCGTTCTCAGTCCCGTTTCCTATACTCCCATCCAAAGGCGCTGACTGAAGAACATACAACGAGTCCTGATGGGACTGAACCAATGCAAATCAGTGGAAATAAAGGACTATTGAGTCTGGAAGAAAGGAACAGAAGGCGTAACCAGAGGTTATGTATGTATTGTGGGAAGCCTGGACACTACATCAAGGACTGTAAGTCAAAAACCAAGGTATCGTATAAAGACAACAAAGGGCCTAGGAATGTGCCGGTGGTGGAATTTCAGTCAGAAGATTCGGAAAACTAGAATGCTCAAACAAGACTAAGACCCCTTGTTTGAGTCCAGAAGGTGAAGAGGTCTTTTCTGTATTGGCTAACACCGTTCAGACGTCTGAGGCCCACATGAATGTGTGTGTCACATTGGAACTGCCTGGAGAGAAACCCATACTAGTACACACCCTGTTGCATTCAGGGGCTACAGGCAATTTTATTGATCAGCAGTATTGTCAAGACCCCCCCCCCCCTCGTACCCCTGTAGAGCGGGGAAAGCCGCGCACGGCGGTCTCGGGATACGAAGACAGTCGACGAGCCAAGGGACTACAGGTGCCAGCATGCCTAGCGCGATCTGCGCACGGACCGGAAACGCCTATAAATGACATCCATGAACAAGGAAAGGCATCGGATATTGTGATCCTTGCCGGCCTTCCTGGGAAGCTGAAGACTGAGGACCCGTGCATTGGTTGCCTCAGCTCCACGGACCTTGTTTGGAACCTTGCACAACGTACGGGAGGTGAGTTGGAGCGGCTGCTCTCATTTACACCCAATTGTGTTTAGACTTGGTCGAGTGTTTGTTGATACACTCCCGAGTCAGGATTGAGCAGAGACGCACACCGCGGAGGTGTTTGCCGCGTCTCTGCTTGGGTTTCTTGTGTCCTTGCCCCGGAGAGGTAACGAAGTGTGTAGGTGCATCAGCTTCTCGAGCACTACACAGAACTTCACTATTTGCGTTCTTTCCGGGATTATCCACCTGAAGATAGAGCGGCTGCTCCCACAGACGCCAGTACTAAGCTCATAGGTAGAGCGCCCGGCTGGGCGTTCCCGAACTTGGTGCTGTACAGACCTAGAGACGCTTCTGCTAGCGCTGTAAACAGGGAACAGGAACAGACCCCATTAGCCACATTCGAACTGCATATTCGGCCGTTGCTTTGCACTGTGCCCTCCGTTGGAGAATACCAGGACCGGTATTCATGTGGAGGACGGTTGGAGCCATGCCTATGGACCTAGGCGGCTAATGAGTATCGTTGCCTATGCCTTATTGCTTCTAGTACTAAGGGTTGCGGGTTATCCAACAGCAGGACAGTAGCTTACTGAATCTTTACTTTACCTTTTTCCTACCGAATAAATAGTTACTGTGAAAGCAACCATTAGTTTACCGTGTTGTCGTGTTACTACTGTTTCTCCCCGATCCCGAGAGCACAAGGTAGATTACAAGTATGTACAAGAATTGGGTATACCTTGTTATCTGTAAAGAGACGCCAGAACCCGTGAGAGCAGTGGATGGTACTGCCTTAACATCAGGTCCGGTACGATTCCACACACACCAGCTACCCATGCAATTTGGAATGAATCATTTTGAATACATACAATTCGAATTGATTGATGCCCCAAACTTCAAACTAATTTTAGGAATGCCTTGGCTTACGCTGCATGATCCCCTAGTTAGATGGGCAGCCTGCACTGTTACCATGAATTCATCATATTGTGCAGAACATTGTTTCCGAAACAGACAACCAGAACCTTCCTCGCCTATAAGCGCTGCTGAATTTCTAGCCAGCGCGTGCAATACTCAGAGTGTGTGTCTCGTTTCTACATTACCAATGGAATATTCACAATACAAGTAGTGTTTGACGAACAAGAAGCAAGCAAGCTGCCCCCCATAGAGACTTAGATTGCATGATAGACCTTGTACCTGGTGCGAGTATTCCCTGCAGTCGGATCTACTACTTAACAGAGGTAGAAACCACCTACTTACAACAATATCTGAAGAAGCTGTTAACGTCTGGATTCATCCGTCCCTCATCCTCCCCTGCTTCCTCGCCCTTGTTTTTTATACCAAAACGCGAAGGAGGCTTGAGGGTGTGCATAGATTATAGGGCGATTAACAGAGTGACAAAGAAGAACCGATATCCTCTGCCCATGATCCCTGTGTTGTTGGAGCAGCTGAAAGGAGCCACACTATTCACCAAATTGGATTTGAGAGGTGCGTACCATTTGGTACGCATGCGGCGGGGGATGAGTGGAAAACGGCCTTTCGTACCAAATTTGGGCTGTATGAATACCAATTAATGCCCTTTGGTCTCTGAAACGCCCCCGCCGCATTCCAATACTTTATGGATTAAGTATTCAGAGGATTGCTGGACATCTCATGTATCGTATAAATAGATCACATTTTAATCTCCCCCTCTTTTATTGAAGACCACATCCTTCATGTGGCGGCTGTTCTGGAATGCCTGCAGCAGTATTCTCTTTTTGCTAAACTAGAGAAATGCCTCTTCCACACTAAAGAAGTGGAATTCCTGGGATATGTTATCGGTCCCAGTGGAATTTGTATGGATACCAAGAAAACGGACGCAATCACCCTTTGGAAATCTCCTTCTAGTGTAAAATCCTTACAAAGCTTCCTTGGCTTCGCCAATTTCTATAGGAGATTCATCAGAGACTTCTCCAAAACCATACAACCTATGACACACCTTTTAAGAAAAGGGACCATCTTTCACTGGAATGATGAGGCCGAAAAGGCATTCCAAACATTAAAATCCTGTTTTACCAGTGCCCCTATTCTGAGACATCCCAATCCCAGTCGACCGTTTGTGGTGGAAACAGACGCCTCTTACTACGCTATTGGAGGAATTCTTTCACAAAGACACCCAGAAACTGGACAGCTACATCCTGTTGCCTTCTTTTCCAGAAAACTGTCCTCATGTGAGGTGAATTATAGCATCACCGATAAAGAGCTCCTGGCCATAAAGAGAGCTTGTGAAGAGTGGAGACACCATCTGATGGGAGCCCGACAAATACGGTAGAAATATACACTGACCATCGAAATTTGCTCTTCCTCAAGACTGCCAGAGACTTAACACCTCGTCAACTCCGTTGGTCCTTGTTTTTTGCGGACTATGATCTTGTAATCAAGTATAGACCAGGACCACAGAATGGGAAAGCGGATGCGCTATCAAGACCCATGTCCCTACCAGAAGCATGTCTAACACACACAGAAGAACCTCCCCTTATACGCCAGAAGGCTTTATTTCCAAAGGAAGCAATGGCTTTAACAACGACAACAGACTTCCTGGAGGACTTGAGAAAACAAGTTGAGAATCTAGACGTGCATGAGTGGGTTAGCAAAGATCCTTAACATCGTTCCACGAGCCAAGACTTGTTTTTTGATAAAAGGCTGTACATTCCTGTAGGTCCTCTGCAACAACAGGTTCTGCAGTGATCTCATGATTCGTCTCTTGCTGGTCACTTGGGAAAACAGAAAACCCTACAGACGACAAATAGATATTTTTGGTGGGATTCCTGGAAGCTGGACACTGAAAAATATGTCTCAGAATGTTCTATTTGTGCGCAGGCTAAGGCTCAACACCAACGTCCTTGTGGATTACTCAGACCTATACCACTACCTCCAGCACCATGGCATACCGTATCTATGGACTTCATTGTGGAGATGCCTCCTAGTCTGGGATCCAAAACGATTCTAGTGGTCATCGATCATTTGACTAAAATGGGGCACTTCATTGCCTTGACTAAATTACCTACGTCAGGAGAATTGGCCAATGTAGAGTCTGTCATGGAAGTCTTCCGTCAATGGGAAGCACCGAAGCAGAGATATGTTTTTAAACAAATGTGTGTTTTTCTCTGTGAAGATTTGGAAGACAATGATCTGGAATGCAACCCGCCCAAGTTGTGTCGTGTACGGTTCGAGTTTGCAGAGGGCATGATCGTAGGTCCCGATGTCGAGAGAGCGGTTGAGGCATTGTTGTCGTATCGGAGTAAGGGGGGCACTTCCCCATCACTATTTGAGCGTGACGCATCCGGTAGGAAAAAGGCGCGACAGTACCCCATGAGAGAAGTTCCTCCAGTATGAAAGGAAGAAATAGCAGCTGGTCCTGGTAATGTTCCACCACTTGTGCCAGCACATTTCCAGCGTGTGTGGGTACATGTTCCTTGGAAGCGAGCTGAAGTTTTGTCCCTTAAACAGACATTGCCTGATCCCCGTAAAACTGCTGGGTCATGTATCATGAATTTAGCAGACATAGACATGTTGTTTGGGAACGTTGTTCCACAGCCTCTATGGGGAAAGATTCGTCATGCAGATCATGATCAGGAGTTAGGTGACTCATGTGCTAATATTACTGCTGCAGATGGCCGACAGGTTGGTGGTGCTAAACCCGAGCCTTTAGTAGCAGACCTCCCTGGTAGGATTATTAATTACATGAAGACTTTAATGCCTGCCATGCGAGTAAATTGGGATAAATTGTCTGCATGTAAGCAGAAGAAAGATGAAACAGTCTCAGATTTCTTCACCAGGTTTGAAGAGACTGTTGTCGACCACAGTGGTCAAGATATGAGCACAGAAGGTGGTCAGCGACTGTTCGTCGATAAATTCGTGCACAATCTGCTTCCAGAGTTGTGTAAAAAGTTAAAAGACTCAGAGAGTTCTTGGGCAGTTTCCTCTTCCGCACAGATATTGGCTACTGCACAGTACTATGAAAATCGAGACAAAGATGAGAAAGATAGAGCAGAGAAGAAAACTAAAGAGTTGAAAACGAAGGTTTTGTTACAGCAAGCATATCCGCCACGTGGTGGTGGCCAGAATAGTGGAGGTCAAAATATTAGTGGTCAGAGTAACTATCAGAATAATTATCAGCAGCCTCAACAGTATCAGAGGAACTCGCAAAGAGTCGAGTATACTCAACCACGTGTCCCTGTAGGCCCAAATCAGTGTTCATAGTGGAGAAGTGTGGCTCACCGGTTAGAAGCGGCAGACCCTGAAGCAGAGGTCGGCCCGGGACCAGGGTTCAATTCCCGACGCGGCAGGGTCTTGGGTCAATATCCGCGGACACGATAATTCTCGCCTCGGTGCCTACGCTAACCATGGGTCTCACTCTGCAACTCTGGGCAATAGCTTGCTTAATCTCCACAACGGCCCCAGCAACTCCGGGGATGCCTGGCTTCACCTTGGGGTGCCTTCTCACAGGGAAAGCCAGGACGGGTTCCCCAGCGGTATACAGCGCCAGGACGCCACGTAACGAGGTAACAGTGCGCTTTACAAGCATACATACATTACATTGTAAGGAAGAGGGTCATTTCAAGTATAGTTGTCCTATTTTATTACAGCGTGCAAATGGTGCTTCTGGTGTAAGAGGTCGAGGTGTTCAACAAGCGTCTAGAGGTAGAGGACGTGGAAATTTCCCCCTAAACACACAGTCTCTTCCACCTCAAAATTCTATGAATAGGTTCGATCAGCAGAATAACTCATCTGGTAGGACAGCTCAGTACTATGCTGATGATTACTATACAGAAGATGAGCATTGGGAAGGTAGTGATTACTAGGACAGCCATAGACAAAGAGAGGGAGTTGTTTCAGTTCCAGTAGATCAGAGTGGACCTTACGTTGAGGTGATTACATCAGGTGTGTCAGAACCTTTTCTGTTGGATACTGGTGCTACAAAGAGTTCCATTATGCACTCCAAACTCCCTGGCGCACCTTTGTCTGGCGAAACGAATGTATCAGTAGGTTTTTCTGGCGCCCCAGTTAGAAATCCGATTTCTGACCCTTTGTCCCTTTCTGTTGGACCTTGTGAATTCGAAGCACCCCTTATTCTGACAACAGGTTGTGGTGAAAACTTGCTAGGATTAGATTTGCTGAAAAGACTGTATGCGACTTTGTACTGTTCTCCTTCTGGAGTACAACTTACACTGGGTAAGAAAGTGACTTCTCCAATGTATTTGTCAAGGGATAAACTTCCAACAGAATTGTCATCTCTCCCTAATATTCTTTGGGCCACTGGTCCTAATGATGTAGGTCTTTTAAAAATACCACCATATGTTATAACATTGAAAGCCAATGTTAGAATGCCACGAATTCCCCAATACAAAATCTCTAGTGAAGGTGAAAAAGCTTTGCTAGCGATCGTTTACGATTTGATTGAAAAGGATGTGATTGAAGAGACAAGAGGCAACGTTTGCAATAGCCCTGTTCTCCCTGTTTTAAAACGAACTGATCCCTCTCAGCCACCTGTTTACAGATTCGTGATTGATCTTAGAGAGGTGAATAAAATAGTTGTGCCACAGTTTCCAGTTGTTCCCGACATTACTGCCCTATTGACTATGATTCCAGCTTCTGCCACCTGGTTTTCAGTGATTGACCTGAAGAATGCTTTCTTCAGCATCCCGATTGCTGAGGAGAGTAGGGATATTTTTGTTTTCAGTTTAGGAGGTCGCAGCTTCCGCTTTAAACGCGCTCCCCAGGGCTACTGTGAAAGTCCATCAATATATAGTCAAGCTTTAAAAACACAGCTTGATACGATTGTTTTACCTGATGGCGCTACCCTCATTCAGTATGTAGATGATTTGCTTGTTGCTGCAGATACTGAGGAAATCTGTAAAGAAGCCACGTTGTCATTGTTGCGTCATTTGTGTGATTTGCGTCACAAAGTGTCTCTCTCAAAATTGCAATATTGTCGACAAGAAGTGACCTTCTTAGGTCCTCTCTTATCGAAGGAGGGAAGGAAACTGACCCCAGAAAGAATTCAGGCAATAGCGAAATTGAGTGTGCCAAGAACACAGAGAGAAGTGCGTGCTTTCTTGGGCATTACATCATATTGCAGGCAATGGATACCAAATTTTTCGTTATTAGCCAAACCTTTGGTGGCATTAACATGTAAAGATACACCCAATCCCATTCCTTGGTCTGAAGAGTGTCAGGAAAGTTTTTCTGAATTGCGCACAGCATTATGTTCGGCTCCTGTGTTGGGTACCCCCAACTACAGTAAGCCCTTTACATTGTATGTCCATGAGAAACAAGGTTGTGCATTGTCAGTTTTGACTCAGTTGTTCGGAGACAAGCAGCGTCCATGTGCATATTTTTCGTCGACTTTGGATCCGGTAGCTAAAGCATTGCCGAGTTGTTTAAGAGCAGCAGCAGCTGTTTCTATTCGACAGTCTGCTGGTCTAGTGATGAATAATATGCTAGTTGTGATGGTTCCACGTGCAGTGGACACGTTGTTGAACAGAACTAAGACACAGCACTTAACTAGTGCTCGATTGTCAGGTTACGAATTGACATTGTTAGCGAGTCATGTGCATATAAAAAGATGCAACACTCTAAACCCAGCTACGTTGTTGCCAATTGTAGGGGAATTAGATGCTTCAGAACAGCATGATTGTTTTCTTAGAACAGAAGAAGAAACGAAAGGGAGAATAGACCTCCAGGACACTCCTCTTGCAAAGTGTGATGGTACATTATGGGTGGATGGTTCATGCTTCAAGCTTTCGAATGGTGACACGACTGCAGCATATGCTGTCACGACTTTGCATACAATTGTTGAAGCTGCACGTATTCCACATAATTCAGCTCAAGCAGCAGAATTGATTGCACTTACAAGAGCATGTGTGTTGTCTAAAGGAATGAAAGTGACTATCTATACCGATAGTCAGTATGCGTTTGGTGTGGCTCATAGTTTTGGACGATTGTGGCAACAACGTGGGTTCCTGACTTCGCATGGAGCTAAGATTCAGCATGGTCAGTTGGTGAATGAGCTCCTTGAATCACTGACCTTGCCTCTGCAAGTGGCGATTGTGAAATGTAGTGCTCACAAGAAGGTGATTGATGATGTTGGTCGTGGAAATGCATTTGCTGACGAAATCGCGAAAGAAACTGCAAGGAATGTAATGAGCCGAATGTATGTTGCAGGCCCTGCAAGATGGGTCGGTGATGTTGGAATGTGTGAGGACACAATAGAGAGTGTGAAGTCTATTCAAGCTGAGGCTACAGAGAAAGAGTTGAGCATGTGGAGAGAAAGTACGGGTAGAATGGATGCAAATGGTTGTTGGATTGAATTGTCAGAGCATCAGAGATGGTTGTTACCCGATGCATATGTGCTTGCAGTGGTTACAATGGCTCATGGAATGGCTCATATCAGCGTGAAAGGGATTTGCAAGTTGTTGGCTCCAGTATGGCAAAATTCAGGAATTCCCAAGTGTGCAGAGAATGTCGTCAAGAATTGCATGGTATGTCTGAAACACAATCCTGGTAGGGAAACCCCAACTCCAGCTGGTCATTTTGCACCTCCTACATATCCGTTCGAGGTTTTGCAGCTAGATTTCATCCACATGGAGAAGTGCAACAATTTAAAATACGTACTCGTTGTTGTTTGTGCCTTTTCAAGATGGGTGGAAGCCTATCCCCTAAAAGACAACACTGCCTTATCCACAGCCAAAGCCCTTGTGAAAGAGTTCTTCCCCAGGTTCGGAATGCCTAGAATGGTCTGGAGTGACAATGGAAGTGAATTTGTGGGTCGAGTGATGAAGAGAGTATATGAAGGGCTAGGCATTCAGCAAAAGTTCCACGCTGCAAATCACCCCCAATCAGCTGGACTAGTAGAATGTTACAATGGCACGTTTAAGTTAAAATTGGCCAAAATTCAAGCGAGCACAGGTCTTAAATGGCCTGTCGCTCTCCCTTTAGCACTCCTATCCACCAGAATGACTGTTCATTCACGAGTGAAACTTAGTCCCTATGAAATAGTCTTTGGCCGCCCGGCCAACATATGGGGAGTGCCAAGACCCACCAAGTTCAGTGAAATTGAACACCCTGTTTTACTTGATTATCTGTACGAATTGACGGCTAAATTGCGTGTTTTACACCAACAGGTGCATGATTCGCTGCCTCAAGTCTCTGAAGCTCCAGGACACCAGATTGACCCTGGATCCTGGGTGCTGGTCAAGAACTTCCAGCGAACCAAGAACGACCAGCCCAGGTGGACCGGACCGCACCTCGTTCTTCTTTCCACAAGATCAGTTGTTCGAGTGGAGGGGAAGAAATCCTGGATCCACGGGATCCACTGCAAGCGGATCCCTCTGCCTCTGCCATATGACCGGTGGGTCCAGGAGGGTGTCGCCGACTCAGAGACTGAAACTGTGCCACGTTTTCTGCCTTTCAGTAGTGCACGTGTAAAAGGAACACTGACTGAACAAGAGAGTGACGAAATTTTGCAACCCGCAGCATCACTATCAAAGCGATTGAACACTACAGAGCCTGAACTCCTGTTTCAGGATCAGACAGTACTGGGGAAAAAGCGCTATAATTTGAGGCCAAGACCTATGGACAAATAAAAATCTTTTTTTCCCCTCCAAGTACTATTTTTGAAAGTGCAGCTCTCCCATCTGAGAAACTTGCTTATTTTTGTTTTTCGAACCGTCATCCGGGTTCCGCTGCTAGGGCCGCGATTGCCCAAAGTCTTTGGGGTGCAGCTGACGACGTTAGGTCGGCAGTTCTGGTTGGTCCAAGGGAGTTGCCCTAGACTGACAGAAGCATTCCTTAGCAGAAACAACCTCCCATCGCGGGCAGCACTTTAGAGAGGATGGAGTTTTTTGAGATGGAGAGACCTGCCAAGGAAATGACCTTTAAACACAAGATTTGTAAAACAATGACAAAGAAAAGCTTTTTATATTGTGCATTTTCATGTTAATCAGTGTGATGATATTTTTAATAAGTTATGTTTTATTCTCCTTTCGAGTAACATTCGCACCCACTACACCGCCCATACCTCCTCCTTCTACTGTTTCCCCACACTCTTTTCAACCCCTTCCTGAACACGAATCAGCTAGGAGATTAGAGTTTATTAATAACTCCTTTGTTCAGCTTTTGCACCAACACCAACTAGTAATGAACACAACTAACTGTTGGGTGTGTGGTCTTATGCCTCACACAACGGATAAAGGTATCCCTTATCTGGTCCTGCCTTTCAGCCACAATGGTTCTGTGTGGGCATACAGAACAATGTTCATATATGCTCGTGAAGTCCACCCCCTACGTTCTGTACAAGACAATCCTAAGAATAGTGCTCTAGTTAAGGGTATAGTCGACATGATTAAGGAAGATATTTCTTATGTGACTACCCCCGAAGATGAGACACTTGCCTATATAGGATGGAACATGACCGGATATGGAACTACTCTGAGTGAGAAACAGCAAGCTAAGAGATCCTCCCCGATTTCGATTGTACCCCATCGGGGTCACCTATCCCTGCAAGGTACTGGCAAGAATCCCCGAGCTCAGTTAGGGAAGAGTGTCTGTACTGAAACGTATGTTTTTGGGTCTCAGACTTCCCCTGCGTTTTTAGCAGCTAAGGGTACCTATTTCATCTGCCATGATAGAGCTTATACATGGTTGCCCCCTGACTTTTTGGGCACATGTTTTGTTTCATTCCTGTTGCCTCCCACCTACACAGCAGCGGCCGATTACCACAAGACAAGAATAGTTAGAGGTGTCTTGAGCAAAGAAGACACTGCAGGACAAGAATTCGGGGACTTCGTAAAGGGTTTTCTGCCGTTCTGGGGACCGATGGCTAACAGCAGGCACATAAGGCAATTGACAAGGGTGGTTGAGTCCACCGTAATTGAAACTGCTGGTGCCCTTAGTAACTTGACTGCTGAGCTCCAGTCGGATCGTCTTATGACCCTTCAGAACAGGGTCGCATTAGATGTCGTACTTGCAGACCGAGGTGGGGTATGTAGATTAATCCAATCGAGTTGCTGTGTTTTCATTCCAGATAACGCTCCAACAGTGTACCAAGCCATCTCTAAACTGCATAAGATTTCCGAATCTATTCATGTGGATAAAGGAGATTGGTCTTTAATGGGATGGTTCTGGGAACTGATATCCACCTGGGGATGGAAAACTCTGATGGTCATTGGGATGGTCCTAGCCATTCTTTTCCTGTTCTGTCTGTGCGTGCAGTGTGCTCCTGCAATATGTGGCCTCTGTGCTGCATCATGTGTAAGGAAACCTGTATCAAGAGATGAACTAAGTACTAGAATGATGTTACAGCAACATCTCAATGACTTTAGGAATATAGACCTGGACTCAGATTAGCTTGAGATTAGGTTAAATTGCCTATGTAAGGGCAAAAGGAGGGTTTGTGGTTCTGAAAATTCTGGACTTGAGAATAAAACTTCGTCGTAACATGACGAATTTAGTATCAAAAGACCGAAAATGACGAGTACACTATGTACAAGCATTTTCGTCATATTCGAGTGACGATTTCACCTCGAAATCGTCATTTTCGTCTTGAACCCTTGGCTTCCATTTTGTATACGGCAGCCATTTTGTGAGTTGCCCTTTACATAGGCTTATGATACAGCTAAATTCGATATCAAAGGACACGTGCAACTTGATTGACTTTTCTCTGACCCGAGCAAGCTGAAACCATTGCCCCAGGCCGAACCTGTTTGGTCAGTTCCTCTCCCAGTGGCCGAATGAGATAGCATCAAGGCACAACAGGCCATAAACCCATTCCATCGCACACACCCTGCCGAATCTTGCTCACACCTGTCCCTGCTCTTTTCTCTCTCACTTGCTTTATGATGAGGAGGTGCCCGTTTTTATTGGGGGTCCATCGACATCTGATGAAATGTTGGGCCTTGCCGGGTAATTTATTGTGGGCTGGACAAACTGAAATATGGGCTTGTCATCATGACTCTGCTTTTCCTTTGTAACGAAAGTATGTGAATAGTATACTGTAAATTCGAAGAATGTTTGCCTAAAGCACAATATTTTGTATAAAAAGAGAAGCCTGACTTTGTAAGATTGAGCAATTTCCTGAGAATATACATGCCGTGCTGTTGTACTTCTAGGATGCCTGTTACCTTGGTTGCAGCCAATAAAATCGATCCTTGACTTCACCTAGAAGACTCTGAGTTTCTGTGGTCTGAATCAGGAAAAGGACTCGAGGTCTTTGGGTGTGTTCCCTGACACCGCTGGGTTACCGGTTCGGTACCGGTTCTGAAAAACCCAGTACCTCAGGTGCAACAGTATGGAAAACGTTGGATAGCGTAGATTGGCTAATTACTATTCCAACTCCAGAGGGTGCAACAGTAGGGAAAACGTTGGATAGCGTAGGGGGAAAAATTAATATTCCCACTCCAAAGAGTGCAACAGTAGGGAAAGTGTTGGATAGCGTAGGGAGATAAATTACTATTCCCACTCCAATAAGTGCAACATTAGGGATAGTGTTGGATAGCGTAAGGGTAAAAATTACTATTCCAAATCCAGTGAGTGGAACAGTAGGGAAAGCGTTGGATAGCGTATGGGTAAAAATTACTATTCCAACTCCAGAGGATGCAACAGTAGGGAAAGCGTTGGATAGCGTAGGGAGATAAATTACTATTCCAACTCCAAAGGGTTCAACAGTAGCGAATCCCAATTAATAAATATGTACAAAATATAATACACATAAAAAAAGTAATTATTTACAATTAAATTCCTTCCCACCCTATTCCCATATAAACCCACAACCCACTCTGGTACTAAAACATAACATTTAATAATAATTACCATTAATTACCAATTAAATAAATAATTTATCAATTAAAATAATTAATTGCCAATTAATTATTAAATAAAAAATTAATTATTTACAATTAAATTACTTCCCACACTATTCTCCTATAAACCCACAACCCGCTCTGGTACTAAAACATAACATTAAATAAAAATTAACATTAATTGCCAATTAAATAATTAATTTATCAAATAAAATAATTAATTGCCAATTAATAATTACTATTAAATTACTTCCCACCCTATTCCCCTATAAACCCACAACCCACTCTTGTACTAAAACATAACATTTAATAATAATTAACATTAATTACCAATTAAATAATTAATTTATCAATTCAAATAAATAATTGCCAATTAATATTTAAATAAAGAAAATTAATTAATTACAATTAAATTACTTCCCACCCTATTCCCCTATAAACCCACAACCCCCTCTGTAACGAAAACATAACATTTAATAAAAATTAACATTAATTACCAATTAAATAATTAATTTATCAAATAAAATAATTAATTGCCAATTAATTATTACAATTAAATTACTTCCCACCCTGTTCCCCTATAAACCCACAACCCGCTCTGGTACTAAAACATAACATTTAATAAAAATTAACATTAATTACCAATTAAATAATTAATTTATCAATTAAAATAATTAATTGCCAATTAATTATTACAATTACATTACTTCCCACCCTATTCCCCTATAAACCCACAACCCGCTCCGGTACTAAAACATATAATTTACTTAAAATTAAATTTATTAATATACAAAAATAATACACATATAATATACATTATTTTAAATACTTAACAAAAACATATAACACATACATAATAAAAATCAAAAAAAGTAAAACAAATATTGATATCATTAACATCGAAATTAGTTACATCAATATATATGCTATCGATATTACTAACTTCGATATTACTTACATCGATATAAATGATTTCGATATTACTTACCTCAGGGTCGATATTCTGTCCTACGATATTCTTGACATCGATATTCTGTACCTTCGAAATTTTAAACACGATATTTTGGTAGGTCGAAATTTTCAACTCGATATTTTGACTGTGTACCCCATAAGACACCTGCACCCCAGTACAGTTAACATTGGTAGTGCACAACCCAAGGGGATAGTAGGGTTAACCCTGGGAACTGAGATGGAGTCTGGCTTAGTCAGAATCCCTACTCAGGCAATTCTGATCTGTGATGGGGACATAGCTATGTCTTCTACTATAAGTCCTAATACTTTGGGCAAGTACAGGCAGACGCCTTTAATCAATGAGAAACTGGCTCAGGCCTACAGGGACACTTGTGCCAGTGTCACTATGGTGACACCTAACTTTGTTGACCAGGTGAGAACTACCTAGTGACCAATGCTAGCAATGCCACTACTACACATAGTGTGGCTGTTGTTAAATTCTCCTGGGGAGGGGTAACTGGCCTCAAGAAAGTTGTTGTTAGTGCAGACCTCCCAGTTGACTGTCTTTTGGGCAATGATCTTGAGGAATCCTTATGGTCAGAAGTGGAGTACAGGACTCATGCAGAAATGCTAGGGATTTCAGCACATGTCCTTGCTGTTACCAGGTCCCAGGCTAAGGAGAGCCTACCTGAACCTGTGGTGGATCTTGAAACAATAGACCAACCACAACCCAAGAGAAAGAGCAAGAGGGTCAAGGCAGTGCCTTCCCACTTGTCCCAGGTTGAGGATCAGACCTCACAGGAGGGTGATTCTGAGATCCAAGAGGAGACTGTCCCAGAAGAGCTTGAACCTGATCAGGTTGAGTTTCTTGGGGCAGGGGGCCCTCAAGGGCAGATCTGGGGCAGGCTTAATTAACTTGCCCTTCTCTTGAACCCCTCAGACAGCAAGCTGCTGCTGAGGTGGCTGGGAATGCTCAAGGTACCCATAGAGTGTATTGGGATGATGGGCTCCTTTATTCAGAGGCTAGAGACCCCAAGCCTGGTGCAACCAGGAGGTTGGTTATACCTCTGCAATTTAGGGGCTTTCTTCTTACCTTGGCCCATGAAATTCCCCTTGCAGGACACTTAGGCCAGAACAAGACTTGGGAAAGACTTGTCCCACACTTTCACTGGCCTCACATGTCAGAGAGTACCAGGGAGTTTTGTCGCTCCTGTGACACCTGCCAAGCCAGTGGCAAAACAGGTGGTACCACAAAGGCCCCCCTTATACCTCTACCTGTGGTGGGGGTGCCCTTTGAGAGAGTTGGGATAGACATTGTTGGACCAATGGATCCCCAAACAGCATCTAGGCACAGATTTATCCTGGTGGTAGTGGATCATGCCACCAGGTGCCCAGAGGCAATTCCCCTGAGGACCACAACAGCTCCTGTTGTGGCAAGGGTCTTACTTGGAGTTTTCTACAGAGTGGGCTTTCCAAAGGAGGTACTTTCAGACAGAGGTTCCAACTTCATGTCTGGATACTTAAAGGCAATGTGGAAGGAGTGTGGAGTGAACTACAAGTTCACCACACCCTATCACCCACAGTGCAATGGGCTTGTGGAAAGATTCAACAAGACCCTAAAGGGAATGATAAAAGGATTACCTGAAAAGCTCAGGCGTAGATGGGATGTCCTTTTACCCTGCTTATTCTTTGCTTACAGAGAGGTCCCACAGAAGGGGGTTGGCTACAGCCCTTTTGAACTTTTGTTTGGCCACCCTGTGAGGGGTCCATTGTGTCTTGTGAAGGAAGGATGGGAGTTCCCTCTCAAAAAGCCTAAACTTGATATTGTGGACTATGTACTTAGTCTTAGTCTCTGCTCCAGGATGGCTGAATACATGGAGAAAGCAACCAAGAACCTGGAGGCCAGCCAAGAATTACAGAAAGCTTGGCATGACCAAAAGGCTGTCCTGACTGAGTGTACAACAAAGGGTATCTAGGAGTCTAAAAGAAGTGAAATCTAATCACAAACCAACATTGACATGAAAAAATAAGAGACAGGTGGAAACTACATTCATCAATTGCATCATGTGACAAGATGACAACACATTCACGTGAGGCACATATTCTGGGTGGAAATGTTCCCATCAGTTGTCTAACTGTGCCGCCACTATCACATCATTTGGGTTCTCCCTACCCAGGAGTGTGTACCTTCACAATCACACCAAACACAATGGAGGATTATGAAAATAAAGAGACCCTCCAGATATTATCTGTTAGGCGAACACAGTAGCAAAAAGCAGTGCAAAAGAAGTGACTAGTGATAATATAAAATTAGGTAAAACTGAGTAGAAAATGATTTTTAATAGTTTCTCTCAGCTTCCTAACTCTAAAAAAGGGTGTACAAGGCAGATTTAACAGAATATCTGCTCAGCGAGTGGTCAACATGTTTCTGCATCTTAAGGAAGTACCCATGCATTCATCAGGACCTAGTTGGTGCTACTGCTGGAAAAATAGTGATACGTTTTAAAAGGAAAAATGTCACCTGGTTTTCAGGTTCAAATGCTCCACCACAATCTACAAATAAAATCATGACAACAGAAAGAAAAGTGAAAAGAAACACATGACATTGTCAGTCTTGTAACACAATACACTTGCTATAGTGTTATTGAAGTGATTTGTCAATGCACTTTATATGACATATTCACACTCACCCAATTAGTGTGGGGTTAGCGCCTCACCTCACCAGGCTGCAGCTCAGGTAAATGAGGAGCACCGCTCTGTTATGAAAAAACACACAGACACATAAGCTTTCACTGTTAAACCCAACGGATACCAAATAGTTAAAAAACGATTAAAAAAACAACTATAGCTGAAAAACTAGAGTTGAACACCTAAGGCATTAGTCTAGGGTTCTTGTTCATGCGATAATAGACAGCCCTCTCCATTAATTGTGCTTATGTCCAAGTCTAAAGACAGAAAGAAATATCCCCGTTATATGCTCACTCAACTGGGTAGTACCCAGTTGTGACATATACTTGTAACACCAGGGATATCACCACTCATCTTTATTTATAAAATAGTATTGTGCGCGATCTCAAGTTAGAGAATGAGGCCCAGGGGGCTTGTAAACATTATGCAGAGGAGTGCAGAGGATTGAGCATAAGTGGTGCATGAGACGTACAAATGCAATGGCTGAATAAATGATGCTGAAGTATTGTATATGTGTGCACTAACGGATAGTGCTATATTATCCCCTATCTTCTATTGAAAATGGTACTTGTGTATCATATAACTAGTTTACTCATATGTACAATATATAATTCAATGAGATAACTGCATCACTATCCAGGCATTCATATATTCAAAGATAATCAAAGTCCTGGACTATATATCAAAATAGTCCTATCAAAGCAACATCCAGGGAATAGGTTAATTTAACCCCTCCTTGTCGCTATTCATCTTGTATACCCATTTTTGTTCTTTTTTGAAGAGGAATTTGGCTACATCAGGACAATGATCGGGGATGGTAGGTTGTTCCAATATGGTCCATGTGAAATCATTGGGGCCATGGCCTACTTCTAGAAAATGGGCTGTTAGGCGCGTCGCTTGTTTGCGGCAACGAACTGTACTTTTGTGCTCGCAAATGCGTGTTCTTGTTTTTCTTGTGGTCATGCCTACATATCTCTTTGAACATGGGCATGTAATGAGATAGATTGTGTTCTCACTATTGCAATTTGTGAATTTTATCTGTTGCCAAGGACGGCCTGTGCCAATGTCGACGGTAGTCGATTTAGTTGTCTGGGGGCACACAGAACAATTTCCACAAGGATGATGTCCTTGTACAGGGGGGAGATCCCATAGGGCTCATGATCCTGATAGGGGCATGTATCTAGTCTGAGTCGGTAAACCAGCCCTTTGACCCCCCCTAAGTAGTTTGTTGTATAGCTGTCCTGACTGAGTACCAGCCTGGACAGAAGGTGTGGGTGTTGGAGCCAGTGGCCCCAGCAGCTCTCCAGGACAAATGGTCTGGACCCCACATCATACTTGAGAAAAAGGAAGAGGTCACCTACTTGGTGGACCTTGGCACCCCTAGGAGCCCCACAGGGTGCTCCATGTAAACAGATTGAAACCATATGTGGACAGGGTAGACATGGGTTTACTCATGGCTACAGATGGGGAACAGGAGTAAGAGAGTGACCCTCTCCCAGACTTGTTATCCCAAAACCCTGATGATGGTTCAGTGGATGGTGTAGCCTTGGCAGGCAGCCTCTCTGAACAGCAACAGATGGACTGCAGATAGGTGTTGCAGGCCCATAGACATATGTTTTTTCTTACACCCAGTCAAACTAACTGGTGCACCCATGAGGTGGACACTGGTGACAGTCTGCCTGTGAAGAACAAAATCTACAGGCAACCTTACCATGTCAGGGATTGTATAAAGGCTGAGGTGCAGAAAATGCTAGAACTTGGAGTGATTGAGCCATCAGGGAGCCCCTCAGCCAGCCCAGTAGTCCTTGTGCCAAAACCTCATCCCAAAGATGGAAAGAGAGAAATGAGATTTTGTGTGGACTATAGAGGTCTCAATGCTGTCACTAGGACAGATGCTCATCCCATTCCAAGGGCAGATGAGCTCATTGATAAATTGGCTTCTGCCAAATATCTGAGCACATTTGATTTGACAGCTGGCTATTGGCAAATCAGGTTAGCTGAGGAGTCTAAGGCCAAAACAGCATTCTCTACCCCAGTGGACGTTATCAGTTTGTGGTGATGCCCTTTGGTTTGAAGAATGCACCTGCCACCTTCCAAAGGTTGGTGAATCAAGTCCTTGCTGGGTTGGATGACTTTTGTGCAGCATATCTAGATGATATTGCTGTCTTTAGCTCTACCTGGGAGGATCACCTGATCCACCTGAAGAAGGTTCTGGAGGCCCTGCAAAAGGCAGGCCTGACTATCAAGGCAACCAAGTTCCATATAGGGCAGAGCAAGGTTGTGTACTTGGCCCACCTAGTAGGTGGAGGCCAAGTTCAACCATTGGAGAGCAAGATCCAGGCCATACAGGACTGGGCTTCTCCAACTACCCGGACACAAGTCAGAGCCTTCTTGGGCCTGACTGGGTATTACAGGAAATTTGTAAAGAACTATGGGTCCATTGTGACACCATTGAATGATCTAACATCCAAGAAGATGCCCAAAAAGGTTCCGTGGACAGTTAGCTGTCAAAGGGCATTTGATGACCCGAAGAAGGCCATGTGCTCTGCACCAATCCTTAAGAGTCCTGACTACTCCAAACAGTTCATTGTTCAGACAGATGCTTCTGAGTTGGGGGTGGGAGCTGTGCTTTCACAACTTAATGTAGATGGTCAAGACCAGCCCGTTGCTTTCATTAGCAGAAGGCTGACCCCCAGAGAGAAACGTTGGTCAGCCATTGAGAGGGAGGCCTTTGCTGTGGTTTGGGCCCTGAAGAAGTTGAGGCCATACTTGTTTGGTACTCACTTCCTAATTCAGACAGACCATAAGCCCCTCTTGTGACTCAATCAGATGAAGGGTGAAAACCCCAAACTACTCAGGTGGTCCATATCCCTACAGGGGATGGACTTTACAGTGGAGCACAGACCAGGGACTGACCATGGTAATGCAGATGGTCTCTCCAGGTACTTCCACTTAGAACATGAAGACTTATCTGGTCAAGGTTAAGTTTAATGTCCCTGCGTTTGGGGGGGGAGGGGTTGTGTAGGAGAGTAGGGTCTGCTATCCTATGGTCACCTCAATTTTTGCTGTTTGCTTCACTGGTTTTCGACTTAATGTGGCTGTGGGCCTGATAATCAGACCCACATCCTGCTGTTCTCTCTCTAAATTCATATTCATGTACTATAGGTACATCACCAATTTGGTACTGGACACCTTATCAGTCCCTGTACAGTGCACTATAGGTGCCCAGGGCATAGATGCATCCAAGGCCACCAAGGGCTGCAGCATATGTTTTGCCACCCCTGGCTGGTCACTTAAATCGACACAACTGGCTGATCCCTCAGCTGGGGCAAGGTGGTGTACTCACCCCTTGCTTAGATATAGTATACCTATGTCTAAACCTATATCTGGGCACATATGCACCTATAAGTCACTCCTATGGCAGGCCTTTACAATCCTGGAGGCAGAGTGCTTGGTTTTATGTGAGATGGTGCTCTAGCATGAGCTGAGCCCGTCTGCAGTGTTCGGAACCATTTCCTTACTGTTGTTCCAGTGATACTGCCATACCATATACTCTTAAGTGCATTATAATCCTCGCGGTTAATGCTAACTTTGGTTTGGCTTTTCAAAACATGTCGTGTTTGGTGTCATACACTTTGGAATACTACCCCCTCAACAGTTCTGGCGACGGGGGTAGCATTCCACCCTTCTAGAGGGAGAAGACATGTTACTTTACTTTAAACACCGTTAATCCTAACCAGAGCCTCAGCATCACAAAATGGATGCTGCTGCCCCGACACAAGTCTGACCTCCTGCTGCTGAATGAAACTTGGCAGGGGAGGCCTGGACAAAGGGTTTCCTGTCACAGGGAGGTGCTACACCACCCCAGACAGGAGATAGTGGATTGGAGCAGGGAGGGTTGAAAGAAACTAGACACTGCCTCGGGCACACAAGGTGTCCCATGCAAAATCCAGTCAAACCGGTTCTGGGGCACTCCAGCCCCAGCTCTGGCGCGAAACTGGACAAAGGGAAAGGGATGTAACCACCCCCTTCCTGGGTCCCACCCATAGGAGGGACCTAGCAGGTAATCCAGCCCCTTGATTTGGAATAAAGGTAGGAGCTGTGCTGATGCACATCAGATTATCCTGACTGAAACTTATGAAACGAAACTCTGGACCCTTCGACATCCCACTCGACGTGGAAGACTGAAGAATCTCCCTTGTGATCAAGGAGTGACCACCCTGTGCAAACAGGCACCATCCAGCTCATCACCATTTGCTTTGTTGCAGTTCCCGCCAAAACTCGAGCGACAGAGATCGACAAGACCCAGCGTTCCTGCCTTCCAACAGCCCGATCCACAGTCCCTGCAAAGCTGAGACCCGTGGAGGCGACCTGAAGCGCGGGGCCGGCCATCTTGGAAAAATGACGAAGTGCTGACCGTGCAGCATCCGAGGCTCCCTCGAAGCTGTGCATTGGAGTTTGAGAAGCGCCAGCCCCAAGCAACTTTTGCCCTGAAGCTCACCCCTCCACACTCATCGAGTGCTACGTGGGACCCTTTTGCATTTTCCTGCTCGATGCGTTGGTTCGGTTGCTTGCCCGTTGACTAGTGGCCCCGGTACTGACGAACCTTTTAATTTGCTCTGCTAGTCTGGTTGCTCCAGACTGGCCCTCGCTCCCCTGAAAAGGAGCACCCGCTCTGACCTTGCTGGTCCGAGTAAGAAGCGATATTCGAATCCTGCGTGGGTTGCATTTGCCAAGGCCTGTTAACTTAGATCCGGAAGCCGACACCGCCGACAGCGAGAGCCTTCGTGGGACAGCTCGTGATTCACTCCAGGACATCCTCGGTGCCCCAGAGTCCACGTGGCAGCGGAGACAAGCTTTACGACACCCACCTGATTGCGCCCGACATTGCCTGTTTCCTTCCTGGTTCCTTCCTGGTCACTGGCTAGTGACCCAGACTCTGTCCCCTCTGCTTTCAGGTACTCTACATCTTCGATCCGCCCTTGGATCACACCGGACTCTTCTCATCTGGTCGCCTGCAGCATCTTCATCTCCAGGCTCCATAGATCTACACGACGAGACCCGACACGCTTTTGCACCTGTGCACCCGCTTCCTGTGGGTGAGGTAACTCTTGAACGCCGGTGCTCCTGTAGTGGTTTACACCTCTAGGGTCTAAGTCTAAAGTTTTGTCCTTCTAGTCCAGTCGGAAGACTCTTAAAACTGTAACTCGATAACTTTTACGCATTATTGACTTTGCATTGGTGCATGCGTGTGCTTTTAGCGCTGCACCCGATTCCCACGGGCTACTCCCGTCCTAACTCCTGTTAGTCCAGTGTAGTCCCAGCTATTCCCAAGGCCCTAGGCCTTACCACTGATCGAATAGTGATACTTATACCACTTTTTTGATATATGGTTTGAGTGGCCACCGGCCTCATCCATAATTGTGCAACTTTCATATGTTATACTGTGCTTTTGTTTAAACGCTTGTGCTTCTATACTCATAAAGAGTACAGGGGATTATTCTGAGAATAAATACATATATTTTTATAATATATAACTTGTGTGGTGTCCTTTCTTTGATATTACAGGATTACATATGGTAAAACAGCTGGCTTCACATGTCCTCTTGAGTTAAGCCTTTAGGCTGCTTAGTCCATGCTACCTCTAGGATAGCTTGTCTTTAAGGTTGACTTACAACCATCACCATAAGGGATTGTTTGGACTGATATAAGGTGCCCCAGAATTGGAGACATCATACATCAGGCCAACTTCTCACACTCATCAACTGCAGATCGGCATCTATGCATGCAACCGATCTAGCTGAAGCCATCCTCTCGCAGGACACTGACATTGCGTTCATCACAGAAACTTGGCTCAATGAGCGCTCCTCACCATGCTTGGACATGCCTGTGCCCCCAGGTTTTTCCATTATTAACAAAGACAGAAAAGACCAACGAGGGGGAGGGGTAGCTATCATTCATAAAGACAACATCACCATCACTGAAATAGACTCATGCAAGTACAACACCTTTAAATTTCTTACCGCCAACATAAAACAACGGAGCTCTACGCTGCCACCTTATCTACCACCCACCAGGCAACACCTCTGCATTCGGGGAACATTTTTCTGACCTGATTGCTCACTGTGCTCTCGGAGACGTCAACAACCTAATTCTTGGTGATCTTAACCTGCGGTGGAATGAAACAAACAACCCGCTTATTCAAACGCTATCCAATCTTCTCTGTGATAACAATTGAGCCCAACACTGCACAGAGGAAACGCACTACAAAGGAGCTACCTTGGATGCCATTATCGTTCGACGAGATGCAATTACTATCGACCACATACTCCCCGTGGACTGATCGGACCACCACATGATCCTATTTCATATCAACCAACAAATACCCTCTCAACCACCTATGCAAGACCCCCCAAATGGGCCAGAAACCTCACCCAGATTCCCGTGGTAGCCCTTGAAGAAAGGATAAGCTCGCTAATTCCCTGCTCCAACGACCACCTCTCCACAACTAAACTCAGCGCGCTTTACAACTCAAACTTGGTGGCTATGCTTGACCAACTAGCTCCTCTAAAGCTAAAAAAAGCCAAGCCATTCCGTCAAGGTCTTGGTCCAACCCTGACATCAATTACAAAAGGAGAAAACTAAGAGCCTAAGAAAGAAGCTAGAGTAATAACCCTAATTCCACCCTCCGCAAATACCTTAAAACAGCTCGTAGGAAGTACAACAATCACATCAAGAAGAAAAAATCCATTTTCTTCCGCTCTGCGCTGGACAGCGCAAAAAATAGACCCAAAGAGCTCACCAGCATTATCAGGCAACAAACCTCCAAGCCCGTTACTCCTCAGTACAGACGTCCAAAGAACTCTGCGACAACTTTGCCACTTCTTTAATGACAAGATCACTAAGATCAAACTCTCACTGGACACTATCAATACTCGCCCCACAAAGTGCAGCACGACCCGGGGCGTACGATATCGCTCCTTGTCCCTCTTCCAAATCTTGGCTAAGCTTTTGCCCCATTCAGGAATCTGAGATAATCACTCTAATCACCAGCTCCAAAGCCTCGTCTCATGTCCTGCATTGGGGATACCCTTGGCTGGAATCATCATCCCGCAGATGGCATTGCCCAGCTGGCGCCCAGCGGGTACGACAGCCGGACCCCTTGAATGACACCCGTGATCGCCAAACTCTCGAAGCTCCGATTTCTTGTCTCCGCACACGGGAGCACACAGCGGATTGAGGCACGGCTCCCCCCGCCCTCTCCCCCTTTGATCTGCCCAAAAGGAAGCCCAAAAAGGAGCTTGATTCCGCTCTGGACTGGCACGGAGCCGATGCTTGGCCCAAAGATGGACGACGCTAATCCCTCTTGGCAAATAGAGAATGGCATATAAATCATTGACAGGGTTTCCACGAAGTTCAACAACATACCAAGGATGATCAATGAAGCGCGACCCTAATAGCACATTACCGGACTTGCTTAGGGCTTGGATGAGGAGTCAATCCGTCCTCCCAGAGCACAGAGATTGCCTGATTCACCGATGGCGGCCAAAAAAAACAACCCTCCGATTGCTCCAGCGACGCTGGTGACTCCTGGGCCACACTAAGGTACCGGACCTGTTTCGGGCCGTTTTCACCCCCCTACATCAAACAATTTAAACTCACTGTCTATTCTGTGCTCCCCAACCTTTATCTCCCCTATTCGTGTCACCTGATCCTAAGATGGCCTAAGATGGCCACCCTCGAACTTCTCAAGGATCACACCTAATACAGATAAGGGTCCAAATGACACCAGGAGCCCTCATAAACACCCTGCATTGCTCAATAAGGAGTGTCAAAGCGAGTGCCTCGTGTAGCTAGGCACATCTAGGCACAGACTAGTTTTCTAATGACTAGGAAGCCTGACCTCATAATGGCGGTTCCGTGAAGACTGAAAGCACAATTCTTTAGTACGAGGCAGAGTGAAATATGAGGTTCTTACTATCCCCTATCCACACTTGACCACAAAATGGAGATCAGCTCCCACTGATGATCAATTTACAGTTGGCGTGATTTTTGAATGACATTTGCCCTAACCTCTATGGAGACCAGAAATACTGAAAATAAGTGGAAGTTAAGGGATGGTACAACAGGTCAGGTAAGCTCCTCCCCCCATCCTAATTCAAAGGCGCATAATCTCCTACACCCCAACTCCTTCACTGCCATGCCTAATCTCCCTCACCCCCCGCTGAAGCGCCCATCGCCGCATCTCTCCCCCCATATTTACTACGTCGCCCTATAGCTGAACCTGAACCTACAGTAGAGGAGCGCCCCCATATCTGACACCAGCACACTGCCCCCTTGCCACCTCTAATCTGGGCAAATTGATCCCACAGACTCTCACTCCCTCCATCATTACGCAGGAGCTACTCTCCCAATCTAGTCGCACGGCTCCCACATCTATAAGGGATTCCATCCTACCACCTCAGATCAGGGCAACCAGAACCCATCAACTCCTATTGTGGCAACTAGAACCCACAGCCACCTATTTCTTCCATCACTACGCAGTGGCCTTTCTCCCAAGCTAGTCTCATGGCTCCCATAGTAGTGAGGGCCCCCACGTGCCTGCCAACCACAGTTTTCCCACAGACGACACAGATGACACTCCCTGATCAAGGGAGATCCCCCTCCCTATCAGAAGCATGCCCCCCCTTCTAAGAAATGCAACAATGTCACCGGGCACTCCAATTTCTGTCAACCCATCCATGCCGATCCACATGAAACTACACGGTGTTAAAGCCTTCGCAATTAGCTTCCCCCCTAACCTCTCCCTAAAGGCGAGAAGAAACTTCAAACATAGACTAATCAGACAGCACCCAGAAACACTATTTGCAGACACTTACCACTGCACCTCCAAAGGGCAGATAAAGATGGATGTCATCTTCCACACGGATAGACCTGAGAACTGGAACACTACATTAAGAATGCAACTTCACATATCCAAAACGACGACCACCACACATAGCTGTAAACTGACGACGTCTCTCCCTAACCAGGCGACTAGGAACGGGAACACATCAGTGACCTTTTATTTAAATGGCACAGTTTTGATACAGGCTAACAATGAGAACCCAGAGGCCATCGACTCCCTCTTCCTTGCTCTTCGTTCCGCCCATCTTCACTCACTTCGTCCTGCTCCACCCCAACCCACTTCCCTGGTCAACCTGCCCCACCAGGCGAAGCAAACATCTATTTCCACTCCCCTGGTGAGATCCTTCTGCCTCCCCTTTTGAATCTCCTCCCACTCCTCCGTTCCCACGAATCGCGACATACAATCTTCAGAGGAAGATCAGACCCCACCGCCCCCACATACTCATCATCTTCAACATCACATCACCACCCCACGGGCACGGACTACTGACCCCTTTTTCACTCCTGCAGAATCCTTGAGGAAGATCTCACGACTCGACCCCCTACCGAGGATTGCTAACAGAGGCAGCATGGCCGACACAATTAGCATTAGACCTCACAATTCAACCTTACCCCCCACCACGCGAGATGTCCTTACCCAAAACTGCATGCCCCCAGCCCCAGAAATCATGACGCACTGTCTGGCCCTATTATAAAGTCAGTTAGAGATAATATTCAGGGGCCTTGATGAAATCTTAACCAACCTAGACAAGGCTCGAAAGCCCCGGCAATCCCAACCCAGGGCTTCTTCACCGACCAACTCCAACCTTCTAAAACGCCATTTGGGCCCTCATCGGCCCTCGAGAACCGGGTCTGGTGGCACAGTGGACAAATGCATCCAAATGCATCCACTGTATTCGACCTCATGGTCACAGGTTCTAATCCCGGCGGGTCCACTAAGCCTTTCATCCATCTGAGGTCAATAAAATGAGTACCATTGAGTTGGGTAACAATATACATCTGTTATTCAGCGCCTTGAGACTTTCGGGTGATACGTGCGCTATACAAAAGTACATGTTATGTTATGTTACAGAGACCCACTAAAATGGGCGCTGAGATCCCGTCACAGTCTCACACAAGAATCAAAGCCCCCGCGTTCGGGGTACAGAGTCTCCCAAGTAAGGATGCTGAGATCCAGACACAAAGACCTTCTAGAACTAAAGCAGCAATGTCCGCTGAAGAAGCAGCGGATCTAACCTCCACATACGACTCTCCTCCCACAGCCTCCCCTAAATCCAAAATTCAAGTGATCACATGTTTCAGAAGAGACTACCCTAAAAAATCACAAGGCCCCAGCCCTCCCTTTCCACCATACCGAGGGCCCCATCAGGAAAATATCCTAGCAAAAAGAAGCTATCCACTAACTGCATGATCATTAACTGTAGATCAGCCCCCAAGCATGCAACGGAATTAGCAGAAGCCATTCTCTCTCAGGACTTAGACATTGCGTTCATCACGGAGACATGGCTAAATGAGATCTCCCACCATGCTTAGATATGCTTGTGCCCCCAGGTTTCACCATCATCAACAAAGATAGAAAAGATCAACGAGGTGGAGGTGTAGCTATCATCCATAAGAACGACATTGACTTTGCCGTAATGGACTCCTGCAAGTATAGCTCCTTTGAATGTCTTTCTGTCAACATCAAGACTAAGGATAATAGCCCATTAGTCTATCACCTTCTCTATCACCACCAGGCAACACCCCACATTTGGGGAACATTTATCTGACCTGATTGCCCATTGCACACTCAAAGACACTAACTACTTAATCCTGGGTGACTTTAACCTAAGCTGGAACGAAGCCAACAACACACTAATTCAATCTCTAAATAATCTTCTCTGTGACAATAATCTATCCCAACACTGCTCTGAAGAAACTCACAACAAAGGAGCAACCTTGGATGCCATCATTGCCCATCGAGACGCAATTACGATCGACAACATTCTTCCAGTGGACTGGTCGGATCACCACATGATCTTATTCCACATCAACCAAAGAGTACTATCCCTGCCCCCTGTACAAGACCCCCCCAAATGCTCCAGAAATCTCACCCAGATTCCCCTGGGTGTCATGGAAGAAAGGCTCAATTTGCTCCTACCCTGCGGCAATGATCTCCTCTCCACAACTGATCTCACCTCGCTCTATAACACGAATATGGTAATCTTGCTTGACCAACTAGCACCCCTGAAACTAAAAAAACCAAATCGAGCTATTCCGTCCAGATCACGGTTCGAATCAGACACCAATGAAGAAAGGAGACAACTAAGAGCCACAGAAAGACGCTGGAGGATCATGCCTACTACCATCCATCGCGATAAACTCAGAACAGTCCGGAAGAAATACAACAGTCATATCAAGAACTAAAAATCCATGTTTTTCCGCTCCACGCTGGATAGCGCAAAAAACAGACCCAAGGAGCTCTTTAATATCATCAAACAACAAACCTCCAAACCCGATACATCCCTAGGGCAGGCATCCAAAGAACGGTGCGACAACTTCACCTACTTCTTCAATGATAAGATCTACAAGATTGAGCGCTCACTGGACATCAATTGCCCCTCCCTTCCCAATAGCAGCTAGGTTGGGGTGTTTGGTAACGCTCCCATTCCAATCACTAAACCCTGGTCACTCTTCTATCCCATTTCAGAAGAAGGGATAGTCAAACTGATCTCCACCTCCAAATCTTCATCTCAAGCCCTAGACCCTCTACCTGCTCAACTCACAGAAAAACTGAAACTCTCCCTAGCCCCACTCTGGTGCAAGATTATAAACAGCTCCCTAAAAACTGGAATTGTTCCAGATTGCCTTAAAGTGGGACAAGTCACCCCACTGCTGAAAAAACCAGGCCTGGACATAAATGACTTAAACAACTTCAGAACCGTCTCCAACATTCCTCTTCTTAGGGAGGAGCTTCGCGGGCATCCAAGATGGTCGCGTGAGCACTGAGCTCCCCGGACCCGCGCCGCTCTTCACGATTATCCTGGCAACATCCTGATTTCGAGGACGGGCTTTTGTTCGCACATTCTTGCTGATCTTCGAACACTTTGAATATTCGAATTTGGACGCCGGGGTCCACTTTTACATCGTTTCTACTTTTTGAGGCCCACCCCGAGGCGGACCGGGGGCTCGGTTACTTTGCAGGCCGTGGAGCAGTTGATCAACAACGGCTGCAGGGATCCCCTCTGGTCGACCCCTCCTGACTTTCGGTTTCGATTTCTGCTCCCTGCTTTGATGGGCAGGGGGGAAGCCTTTCACCACCCTCGGCTGGCCTGTTGTCTCCTTTCGGTTTGGTACTGGCACGACTACCTGCCTGCAACTCGGCTCTTTTGTGCCTACTTTTATCGGTATTAGCCTTGTTGACCATCTGGACATTTTGCGCCCGGCCATTTTCACCAGGTCGCAAGGACCCCTTCGGGGTCCCTTTTCCAACATGGCCACCGGGCAGCCTCTTGAGAAGCGCAAGACTAAGGCACCTCTCCGTGGCGGCCAAAATCAGACCAATATCATGGACCACTATTCGCAGGTCAAGGGGTCGCCCGGCTCTGCGGGCCGTGCTTCGGATAACCCTAAGGCCCCCTTTCCAGCGTCTTCGGACCCATCCTTGCATGATGTAATGCTAGCCATCGCCAGCATGCAGGCCTCTATGGGACAACAGTACGAGGCCTTAGTCTCCAAGATCGACACGGTGGCCGTCGACATTACGCTGATTAGAGCGGATCTTTCGAAGACCAATAAAAGGGTCGAGTCATTGGGCTTGAAGACATCTAGTCTTACTGCGGATGTCACAGAAGCCCAGGCTGAGATCGGCAATCTGCGTTCCTCACATGACCAAATGGCTCGCCGTCTTGAGGACTACGAAAATAGGGCCCGTCGTAACAATGTGCGCCTTATTGGTGTCCCGGAGAATCCCGAGACTGTGGGGATCGACCTCTTGGTGGAGGACTTGATTGCCAACTATCTTTCTCCCTCTGGACTCAGCATGTTCTTTGCGGTTGAGCGCGCTCATCGTGTTCCCGGCGGGAAGGCTAAGCCAGGCGCACCCCCGAGGCCCATCATTGCCCGATTGTTCCACTTCAGAGACCGGGACGCTGTTCTGCAGGCCTCGCGGGACAAGGGCCCAGTGACCTTTGAAAATGCCTCCGTTTCCTTTTATCCGGACTTTTCGCCGCTTGTCCAAAAGCAACGACTTGGATTTTAGGGAGTTAAGAAGCGATTGCGGGACTTGGGTCTCGAATACTCCTTGTTGTTCCCTACCAGGCTCCGGATTGAATATCGGGAACGTGTATTCTTTTTTGATCGCCCTGAAAATGTCAGTGACTGGCTCGACTCCCTGCCTATGAGAAATGACCATACTGAGCACCCCGGAGGCGCCGACGGTGGTGTGGCTGAATGAGAGCTTCACCTGTGGATCCCGGCGTCTGAACTTTTATGCTGTTTCAGCTGAGTCTGGACTTGGGTCTTTTATTAGGCCTAGATCAGCCTGGGGGTGGCGGGGTTAAATGGGGACTCGTCCTCCTCCTGGGTTCTTTGCGTAGCTTAGTTTAGCAATGGGGCGACAGGCACACTGCAAGTTGGGGTGGCTTATTAGTCTTACACAGGGGTGCAGGGTGGGGGGAGTAACAGGGTCAAGTTGGGGGGTGGTGGGGGGTGTGTGTGTGTGTTTCTGTTTACTCGCAAGGCATCGTATTGTTTTTCTCATCTGTATTGATTGTGGGGTTCTGTGCGGGTCCTGCTCTTTCTACTTTTCGGGGATGGGGGGCGGCGAGTTGAGACTGTTATCCTGGAATGTCAATGGATATGGGGACAGAATTAAGCGTAGTATAGTTTTGCGATTTCTTAGGCGTCATTCTCCCGATATTGTCCTCCTACAGGAGACGCACTTAATAGGCAACGCTTGTCAGGCAATGAATAGGCGCGGTTATCGATTGGTGGCCCATTCGGGGTTTACTTCTGGGTCCAGGGGGGCTGATATTCTCTTTCGGTCCTCTCTCCCTTTCGCAGTCGACGAGGTGAGACTAGACGACAGGGGGCGCTATGCTGTGCTCACTGGCAGGTGGGAGGGGAAGACATTGTCCATACTGTCAGTCTATGTCCCCCCGGGTCTGCAGGCCTTAACTTATGCTGATCTGTGTCGAGTCCTTTTGGACCTTCCCGAGGGGCTTCTGATCCTGGGTGGAGATTTAAACTCGGTTGTCTCTGGCACCTCTGATCGTCATCCTCCCAGGGATCTACCCCGGGCGCAAAGGTGGTTGAGTGATTTGCTAGAGACCTTCGGGCTTGTAGACGCCTGGAGGCTACTACACCCTACACAGCTACAGTACACTTTCCACTCTGGGGCACACGGCAGTCTTTCTAGACTGGACTATTTCTTACTGCCGGCGGCCCAGTCCTCCTCCATCAGAGAAATTCGTCACCTCCCTAGGGGTATTTCCGATCACTCCCCCTTGTGGCTCCGATATGAGGTAGGGGCGGGCGATGAGGGTAGAGTAGCTCCTATTAACCCGTGGTACTTTCATAACCCCAAGACCCGCTTAGACCTTGTGAAAGCTATTGATCATTATTTTGAAGACAATGTGGGGTCTGTTTCTTCTACTGTTTCGTTATGGGAAGCATTTAAAACTGTTATACGCGGTCAGTCTTTATCCTTGATTGTCGCTGCTAAAAAGGCTGCAAATGTGGAGGTTGTGCGCATTGAATCCGAGATAGCCGCTTTGGAAGACGATCTTCGGTTGGGCGTCTCCAGTACCAAGTTGCACTCCCTTGCTTTGAAACAAGCCGACTACAAGGCTCTTGTAACGGATGCTGTGAAAGTGATGTATAGGGAGCAGCAGGGAAGACTGTATGATGTGGGTGATAAAGCGGGTAAACTGCTAGCGTGGCTGGACAAGACGGAGAGAGTGAATCGTGTGGTCCCCGTGATTGAGAGGCTTGATGGTGAGTGTGTCACTGACCCTGCTGGGATCGTTCAGTGTTTTGCGGATCACTTTGAGACAGTGTACACCTCCGTTTGTGACGGGGATGAGGAGGACTCCCGTCTGTTGTTGCGGGACATTGCTTTGCCTCGCCTCTCTGACTCTGACAGAGACCTTATGGACGCCCCGCTTACAGTAGATGAAATCTCGGTTGCTATTCGTTCCCTCCGCTCGGGTAAGGCGATGGGCCCCAATGGTTTGCCCATTGAATTGTACAAGCTGCGACCCGAAAAAATGGCGCCCTATCTACGAGACATGTTCCTCGAGGCTCTGGAGTCTGGCTCCCTCCCCTTGGACCAACGACTCGCTACCATCGTCGTCATTCCCAAGGAGGGTAAGCCTCGGGATCGTTGTACTTCATACAGGCCCATCTCTTTACTCAATGCCGAACCTAAAATTTTGGCCAAGCTGTTGGCTAATCGCTTGGTAACTGTGGTCGGGGACTTGATCCATCCAGATCAATCCGGTTTTATCCCGCACCGCAACACTGCTTTGAATCTGCGCAGACTCCACGGGGTCCTCGCGAGAGCCGAGACGCTTACTGAACCGGCCATTTTGGCTTCTCTCGACGCCACCATGGCCTTCGACACTATCGAGTGGCCCTACCTTTGGTCGGCCCTCTCGAAATTCGGGTTTGGGCCGGGCTTCATAGCCTGGGTGAAACTTCTTTATGAAAATCCCCTGGCCCAGGTAGTTGTTAATCGCAGAGTGTCTTGCGTTTTTACGCTTGGACGGGGCACCCGACAGGGTTGTCCGCTGTCCCCTTTGCTTTTTGCTCTCGCTCTCAAGCCTCTGGCGGAGTGGCTCCATTGGGAACCTTCTATGCGGGGTATCCGATGGTCTCCTGATTTTGAGGATCGAGTCTCGTTATACGCGGACGATATCCTCCTATATCTTACCTCCCCTAAAAAGTCCCTTAATGTGCTTTTCGATGTTCTTACTTCTTTCGGTAAGAACTCCGGTCTTGTCATTAATTGGGCTAAATCCTGCGTCTACGTTTTGGCTGGGGATCTCCCTCCACTGCCGCGTAGATTTCCGATTCACATGGCGGAGACCGGGTTTAAGTACTTGGGGATTTATGTTTCCTTGGACCCCTCCAGGCGTTATGAGCTTAACTTATTGCCCCCCTTTCAGCGGCTCAAGCTTGATGTGGCTCGCTGGCGTAGGTTGCCGCTGTCCCCCCCTCGGTAGAGCGCCGCTTTTCAAGATGATGTCTCTGCCTCGATTTCTGTACGCACTTCAGAATTCATTTGACCCGATTTCCTCGGGCTATTTTCGTGAAGTGGAGAACCTACAGAGACAACTGGTCTGGGATGGGCGTGCCCGTATTTCTCTTTCTAAACTCACGCTTCCATGGTACGATGGCGGTATAGCCCTCCCGGACATCAGACGTTACTATTGGGCATCCCAGTTAAGTGCGATTAATCATGCGACCTACGCACCGGGCCCTGCCCCGGCGTTCTCCATGGACAGATTTATTTTGCCTGGGGGGACCTTCAGCAGAGCGTTGTATTCTGGTAGTCTCCGTGGAACACTGACCGGCCCCACTAAGATTGCGGTGAGAGTGTGGCATGATGCGAATGCGACCTTGGGTTGGTGTGGCAGGTTTACTCGGGCCACCCCTTTGTATGATTCGGAATGCCTGGGCCATCTGTGGAAAACGAAAGGTTTTGATAAATGGGACATGATTGGTATCAGTAGAGTGGGTGATTTGTGGTCGAAGGGTACTGTCAAGTCCTTTGATGTGCTGCGAGTGGAGTATGAGCTGAGTGACAATGAATTCTTTAGATACGCCCAGATTCGTCACGCTCTGTTGTCTGTGTTTGCCGCGGGTGCTGATATTCCTGAGTCTTCCCCTTTGGAGGACCGCATTTTGGATGGTCATATGCCCGACAGCACGATCTCTTTGATTTATAAGAAACTCATCAATAACAGAGCTGACTTGCTGGTTCGTCTCTGGGCTGCATGGTGTGCAGACGGACTTGAATTGGACGATGAGGACTGGCAATCTGCTTTGTCCTCGCCCAAGGAGGTCGCCATTCCTGCTCGCTTGAGGTTCGTTCAACTTAAGATTCTCCATTGAGTGTATGTCACTGGGCCTTGTTTGGTTCAAATGGGTTTTTCCTCAGATGGGTTATGTAAGCGTGGCTGTGGTATGTCTGGTTCCTTTCTCCACATATTGTGGGAATGCTCGGAGATGGTCAGGTTCTGGTCCCGAGTGCATGATGTCATGAAAAATGTCACGGGCGTGTCCCTGCTGCCCGAGGCCAGGCGTTGTTTGTTGAATGTCTGGGAGCCTAATGACTACAGCTCAGCACAGATTATATGGGCGACCCTTGGAAATATGGTCGCGAAGAGGGACATTGCCCAGCTCTGAGGTTCACATAGACCACCTACCCTCTCCAAGTGGAAAGAAAACATGGACTGGTGCATGTTCCGGGAGAAGACTGTGTACCTTTCCCGGGGACGGCCCAGGAAGTGGGGTAGAATCTGGTTCCAGTGGAATGCTTATCGTGGTAATCTATGTACCCCCCCCACAGGATGTGACAGTTGATGTGTCTTCGTCCCCCTAATTGGCATTCACTCGTCATCTATGGTTAATGATTTTGCTTGTTTCCTTGTCCGCCCCTGCCCCCGTTCTCTTTGTTTGCACTGTATTCATTTAGCCTTTGAGCTTTGCCTGCACGGTCCCATGATAATGTATTATTATGTCTCTGCCTTGTGAGGTTTGGTTTGTTTATTTGTATGTCTGTTTCTTTTCAATAAAAATAAAAAAATAAAAAAAATAAAAAAAAACATTCCTCTTCTTTCCAAAATCCTAGAAAGATGTGTACTCTAACAATTAACTCAACACTTGGATAATACCAACCTCCTCGACTACCATCAGTCGGGATTCAGGAAAGGTTGCAGCACAGAAACCGCGATCCTCAACATAATCAATGATACCCACAAATCACTTGACTCAGACCACTGTTGCCTCCTCATTCTCCTAGACCTATCGGCAGTGTGAGAAGTTGGCCTGGTATATGATGTTCACTATTCTAGTGAGCACCTTGTACCAGTCCAAACAACCCTTATGGTGATGGTTGTAAAGTCAACCTTATAGACCAGCTATCCTAGTGGTAGCATGGACAAAGCAGTCTTAGGCTAAACTCAAGAGGGCATGTGAAGCCAGCTGTTTTACCATATGCAATCCCCTTAATACCAAGTGAAAGGACACCACACAGGTTGTATATAAAAATATATATGTATTTATTTCTAACACAATCCTCTGAACTCTTTATGAGGTCAGAGGCACCAGCACAATACAAGATACTTAATTAAAATACAATAAGTTGCACAAAATACAGTAATGCCCTAGGGGCACTACGAACCATATACTAAAATAGTGGTATAAGAACCAAGTCATGAACAAAGGAAAGGCCTAGGGCCTGGAGAATCGCTGGGGCTACACTGTACTACCAATGGATGGAGAGCAGGAGGCCCACGGGATGCGCGTGCAGTGTCTTTACACACACGCAAGTTACCATAGAGTTACAATGGGAATGAAAGAAATGGAAACTAGTTATTTTAGGACACTTCCGGATGGACTAGGGAAAAGCTACTTAAAACTAGGACATTAGGATAGTCAATACCCACAGGAGTACTGAAAAACTCGCGTTACCTCACCCACAGGAAGCGGGTGCATAGGTGTCAAAGTGTGTCGGGTTTCGTCGCTGATTTCTATGGAGCCTTGGAGAAAGATGCTGCAGGCGACCAGGAGAGAAGTGTCCGGGTGGATCCAAGGGCGGATCGAGGATGAAGAGTACCTGAAAGCACAGGGGACAGAGTCTGGGTCACTAGCCAGTGACCAGGATGGAACCAGGAAGGAACCAGGCGATGTCGCGAAGCAGTCAGGTGATGTCGTGAAGCTTGTCTCTGCAGCCACGTGGACCAGGAGGTGTCGACGACGACCAGGAGCTGGATACGGACTGTCGCATGAAGGTTCTCACTGTCGGCGGTATCGGCTTCCAGATTGGAGTCAACAAGCCTTGGCAAAGGCAACCCACGCAGAAAAGGAAGATGGCTTCCTAATCAGACCAGCAAGGTCTGATGGGCTGCTCCTTTTCAGGGGAGCAAGGGCCAGTCTGGAGCAACCAGACCAGCATTATAAATCAAAGGTTTCCTCGTCATAGAGGCCCCTAGCTAACGGGCAAGTGAACGGACAGACGCGTCGAGCAGGGAAATGCAGAAGGGCCCCACGCAGAACTCGCGGAGTGTGGAGGGCTGATCTTCGGTGCAGTTGGTGCTCGGGGCTGGGGCTTGTCAATCCCCAATGCACAACTTCAAGGGTGCCTCAGACATTGCACAGAAAGCAATTCGCTGGCTTTCCAAGATGGCCGGTCCCACGTCTCGCGTCGCCTCCACGGGTCTCAGCTTTGCTGTGGCTGTGGATCGGGCTGAAGGAAGTCTGGAAGTCCGGGTCTTGTCAGGCTCTGTGCTCGGGCTCTGGCAGGAGTGTCGACAAAGCAAATCGTTGATCGCTTGATGGTGCCTGCTTGTGCAGGGTGGTCACTCCTTGACCACAAGGGAGATTCTTCAGTCTTCTACGTTGAGTAGGATGTCGAAGGTCCAGAGTTTCGTATCAGAGTTTCAGTCAGGATAAATCTAAAGTCTTGGGACTCAGCTCCTACCTATATACCAAATCTAGGGGCTAGATTACCTGCCAGGTCCCTCCTATGGGTGGGACCCAGGAAGGGGGTGGTTACACCCCTTTCCCTTTGTCCAGTTTCGCGCCAGAGCTGGGGCTGGAGTGCCCCAGCACCGGTTTGAACTGGACTATGCATGGGACACCTTGTGTGCCCCAGGCAGTGTCTCATTTCATTCAGCCCTCCCTACCCCAATACACTATAGCCTGTCTGGGGTGGTGCTAGCACCTCCCAAGACAGGAAACCTATTGTCCAAGCCTCCCTCGCTGGAAGGACTCCCAGCAGCAGGAGGTCAGACTTGTGTCTGTGGCAGCAGAATCCATTTTGTGATGCTGAGGCTCTGGTTAACTTTAACCGGGATTAGTGGAAGTAACATGTCTCCTCCCTATAGAAGGGTGGAATGCTACCCCCGTCGCCAGAACTGGCGAGAGGGTAGTATTCCAAAGCGTATGACACCTTACACTACATGTTTTGATAAAGCCAAACCAAAGATAGCATTTAACCGCAAGGTTCATAATGCACTTAAGAGTATATGGTATGGCTATATCATAGAACAGCTATAAGGACATGGTTCCGAAAGCTGCAGACAGGCTCAGCTCATGCTAGAGCACCATCTCACATAAAACCAAGCACTCTGCCTCCAGGATTGTTAAGGCCTGCCATAGGAGTGAATTATCGGTGCATATGTGTCTATATATAAGGGTAGGTATAGGAATACTATACCTAAGCAAGGGGTGATTACATGACCTTGCCCCAGCTGAGTGATCAGCCAGTTGTGTCAGTTTGGATGGCCAGCCAGGGGTGGCATAAGCTATGCTGCAGCCCCTGGTAGGCCTTGGGTGCACCTATGCCCTGGGTACCTATAGTACACTGAACAGGGACTCACAAGGGTGACCCAATATCTAATTAGGTATGTACCTAAGGTACATGGAGGCCATGTTATAGAGAGAGCAGATAGCCTGGGGCCCTGATTAGCAGGATCCCAGGCCAACTAAGTCGAAAACCAGCTAAACACAAGGCAAATAAATCTGGGGTAACCATAGTCAGGTATCCACCTTCCTACACAACCCCCCCCCCAAACGAAAGGAGATAAGGCTATCCTTGACCAGGTAAGCCTATATTGCCTAAGTGGCCATATAAGGAAGTACCTGCACTAGCATGGTTATCCCCTGGCTCATGGTCCACTAAGCAATCCCTCACCCTAGGGGTATCAGAGGGTCTCCACCATAGGGAATCTCTACCTGTGGTGTGTTTTGGCAAAGTAAAAGGCTGGTTTTGAGATGGAGTACTGAAGTGAGGCTCCACTCATGTAGGGCTCAGCTTCCTAAAATCACTATCCACCAGGGGTGCCTTTCTTTCTATGACTGAGTTGCACTGTGCTCTCAGGGTCAACCTATGGCTGCCTACAGCTGGAGGCTGGGTCCCTTTCGTTGGCTTACTGGAGGGACAGGTCAGGTTTGGGGCCTTTGGGTCCCAGGTTTGGCTGTGCCCTACAGAGTCCATCTGGGGGAGGTTCCTAACTAAGTGTAAGGGAGATCCCTCAGGAGTTTTTGAAATGTTCACCTTGCTAGGGCTGCTAGCTTTGGTGCCCATAATCTGCTGATGGGGGTGTTCTTGTGGACAGGGGGCTCTTTGGGGTCCACTGGCCTCCCTGACCTCTACAGCCCTGGGCTGAGTGAGGCAGGGTAGAGAGGGGCAGGTTACCTGCTCCAGACTGGGTCCCACCTTGGAAGGGTCCACTGACATCAGGGGCTCTGCCAGGCCAGGCCTGACTACCTCTGGGGCAGTTTCTTCACAAGGGGTAGGGTCAGTTCCCTGAGGAGGCTGACTCTCACCTAATGTCTGGTGGGAGGGAGACTTTTCTTCCTCCCCAATACTCTCTGTCTGAGTGGAGTGATCCATAGTTTAAGGCTTCACAACCCTAAAATCTGTTTGAGTTTGGTCTGTGACCATCACAGCCCTACCAACCTTTTCAGGGAAGTCTGCCTGAGCTTGGGCTGTGACCATCACTGCCCTTCCAACATCTTTAGGAAGGAATTCTGCTTGAGCTGGGGCTGTAGCCATCACAGCCTACTAACCTTTTGTGGAAGGCCTACCATTTTGGAATGGGTTTCTTGTTCTACCCCAGCCCAGGCTGAGATCTCTAGATCGTTTCCCAGTAGACAATCTACAGGCAAGTTTGTAGACACTGCCACTCTCTTTGGGCCAGTGACACCTCCCCAGCTGATATTTACTACTGCCATGGGAAGATCTTTCTGCACTCCATCAATGTTGGTCACCTGATAGGTGAACCCAGGTAAAAGTTGTCCTGAGGGAACTAGACTGTCAGTCACCATAGTGATGCTAGCCCCTGTGTCTCTGTAGGCTTCAACTTTCTGGCCATTGATGTTGGGCTCCTCTCTGTACTTGCCCAAAGTGTTGGGACAAGCAGAAAAGTTGGCAAACCCCATGCCATCTTCACAGACTAGAGTTTCTTGGTTAGAGGACCTGGTTAGGCCAGAGTCCACTTGAGTTCCCAAAGTAAACCCAGCCAAATTCTTGGGGGCCCTCCCACCACCTAGGGGATTACTACTAATAGTAACAGGAGGTCTGGGAGTATTACTTGAGGGAATGTTTTCCTTATTGTTGGCCCTTGGGCAACTGCTGTCAGTCTTCCAGTGGCCAGGCTGTTTACAGACATGGCAATAAGGTTTCTTTTGGTTAGAGGAAGTGTTTTGGGACCCACCCCCACCATTGGAGTTTTGGGGCCCTGTAGAGGACTTACCTTTTGATTTATCCCCACTTTTCACTTGAGGCTTGGTAGAATCTTTCTTCTGGTCACCACCCTGATTTTTAGGCCTAATACTGGTTCGGACCCATTTGTCTGCCCTCTTACCCAATTCTTGTGGAGACGTCAGATCTGAGTCCACCAGGTGCTGGTGTAGAAGCTAGTTCTGACAATTACTAAGGATCTGCTCCCTCATAATCAAATTATACAATCCTATAAAGTCCTGTACTTTGCTGCCCAATAACCAGCCATCCAGAGCCTTAGTAGCACAATCTACAAAATCAGTCCAGTCCTGAGTCTGTGTCTTCTGGGTATCCCTGAACTTCAACCTGTACTGTTCAGTGGTTATGCCAAACCCATCAATCAGAGCACTCTTCAGGGCTGAGTAGTTTTTAGCATCCTCATCACTAACTGTGAGGCGCTTATCTCTGCCTTTTTCTGAAAAGGAGAGCCACAAGATTGCTGCCCACTGACTTTGGGGTACCTGCTGTACTTTGCAGGCCCTCTCCAAAGCAGTTATCCATTTGTGGATGTCATCCCCATCTTTGTAGGGGGCACAATCTTACTCTGGTGTCTATTGTTATAGGACCTGTCTTTATCCTTAGGGATATTGCTGCCACCAGTGGAATCTAATCCACTCAACTTTTGTTCCCTTGCCAAAGCAAGTTTTTCTTGGGCCAGGGCAAGTTCTTCCTTCTCTATTCTGAGTTGGACTTCCCTCATCCTAGCCTCATGTTCTCTTCTTTGAGAGGAAGTCATTCCCTTCTGAGAACCTCTAGAGCCATTGGTGTCAGGAACTGATGTGGGTGGTTATCGCGCCTACCGAGATTACGACGGACTACGAGATCCAGAAGTCCGTGGGAAGGGGGCGGAGACAATATAACTTCTGCCTACCCGGAAATCGGGTTGTATTGGGTTTTGTGTGCTAGTACCGCAGCGGAGCGGCTGCCCGTTGGAGTTCTCATTGCCCTGTGGTGCTTCGCTTGGATTCTAGTGAAGACACGGGCGCGGTTGGTCTGTGATGTTCGGGACCTGGGAAGTGTGCGTCGGCTGATGCACACAGAGCGTGCCGTGGTGCTTCGCAGAATCGTACGCGAAGACACGGACGCTGGCCGGAGAAGAGAGGAACCAGAGCGGAAGCGCTCTCGGATTGACGGCGGGGTGCTCTGTGGGGCTTCGCATTGTGTTTGCGAAGACACGGACACTCGACCACAGGTGGGCGCTTTGCTGAGGAGGTAGGACGGCTGTCTTTCCGAATTGGTGAACGACCGTGGAGCTACCACTTTTAGCGCTGATAGGGAGCTATTAGAGCTCAAGCAGGGGAAAAAGGATCTGGTGTCCTACATGACGGCCTTTAATCGCCTAATAACGGAAACCGCCTGGCCGGAGGAGAAGAGGATGTCCCTCTATTATCAAGGCCTGAGTGAGGAGATGAAGGACGTGCTGGCGCAGATAGACCCACAACCAACCTCCTGTATTGCCTTAATCAATCTTACGATGCGATTGGACCATCGCATGACCGAAAGACATGGGGGTAGTCGAAGAGGGGATCGTCAGACTCTGATGAAAGAACAAGAGCATAGGTCTCTGGCGAACCCTAAGGATGTAGGGTCAGAACCAATGGACGTAGGGGCCATTAGATCACCCCTGACCAAGTCAGAAAGGGAAACCCGCCGGGTCCAGGGGCTCTGTATGTACTGTGGGAAAAAGGGCCACTATGTCCGTGAGTGCCCGGCCAAACCCAAGAAAAAGAATACCTATTATTCTGGGAAGAAACTGGCCGTGAGAGTGGTGGGGGAACCAGTAAGGGACCTGTCATCTTCCGTAGAACAGGGAAGAGAGGTACAGAGTCAGGTATGGCAGATACCTTCTATGGCCACCCCAGAGCAGAAAAATACTGAATCCCACGTGGTATTGAACATGTTGTTGGCAGACCAACTGTAAAAGGGTGACGCTACCAACCAGAATATAAGATCCTTAAGTATTGCCCGGCGGTGTCGCCTCTCGAACCCACAAGATATTAACAAATGAAGAGGCAGGCGCTGGAGACTGGAAGGCAGGAAACAAGGTTTTATTTTCTCCGGAGGAGAAACACATCAGTTGGACAGCAGGTATCGTTCTGAGGTGCTCTACCCGCATCTCTGAGGCCTGGCCTCTTATACACAAGTTTGTCACTTTATTGCATGTAACACATTCTCGTCAATACTTTGATGTACGGAAAGACATCCTCGGAATCTCCCCTTCAGGCCCGTTCCCACATATAGTTACAGTTGAAGTCCCCACCCCGGTCACAACAGGTGATGATTATCGCGCAGCTGGATATTCCGCCGATTCACGGAATGTGTGGGGTTCGATCGGATCTCGTAGGGTGGGGGCTTTGATCGACCCGAGGGTTCTTTAATGGGAGGAAGCTTCCTACTGTACTGGGGGCAATAAACAGCATCCGCAGAGTCAGGTGGTGGCCTGGGAACGAGGGAGACAAACGGGCACACAGGAAAAGGGGGTTTGTATCAAAAGACCTGGGACCATGAAAGGAATGAAGGGAGGTGTCGTGCTGGGAACAGGATGGGATTCCGAGGCAGAGCTGCGTTGAAGAGGGGTTTATGACCCGAGGCATGTGAGGGCGAGGGGGTTGTCAGCATGCGGGGGATGCCTGCGAGGCTAGGAGAGGGAGAGAGACGCGCTGGCTATCGGCAAAGAGCAGGGAAGCCATGGTGTTCAAAATGGCGGCTGTTTACGTGCACGAAAAGGGTTCGAGAAGAGCAAGAGGGCGCCGATAATGTTGACGGTTTCAGCCTAACTTTCAACAGTCCTCCCTTTTCAACGTATCTAGCCAACTTGCTTACTCAATGTGAATTTTCATCAAATTCCTAACCTCGGCATCATACAATGCTCTCATGTGTTCGCTTCCAAAGTCCACAGTTTTGGGGAAAATACAACTTGCACATAAAGAACACAGAGGTGGCAGACATTGAATTCCTAAGCATAGACCACATATTACAACTACAGGAATCATGATAATGGTGAGCAGTCTCCAGCCCCAGTTCTTAACGGTGTCCCAGAACCAACCACCAAGCGACCATTCTTCTTGTTCTTGGTGGACTTCTGAAGAGAGTCTGTGAAGATGTTCGATGGCTTTGTACACTGAGGGTGAGTTGTCCGGTATGTATGTACAACAGCTGGACCCAATAATGCGGCATGCTCCACCACGGTCCGCAAGAACCACATCTAGGACAAGGCGGTTCTGGAGGGCCACCAAGCGGACTGCTTGGAGCTCGGCAGTGTTGTTAGCAAAGATACCAGCTGTGATGTTCATGGTTGTCTCAACTGCCTGAGTCAGATGTCGGATGGCACGGCTGTTTGCCATCGGGCCCCAGAGGGGGACGAGTCCTTTCATAGCATCGAGGAACTGCGCTCCTGTTGAGTCGGCTTGCTCAATGTCTTTGGCTCGCTTTTGTCTATGATGATTCGTTGGGGCCACATAAGTCGGAGGAAGGATGAAAGAGATGAAACAAGTGCCCCCCCAGCCTTTGGGGAGCCAGGTGTAGGCCTTTGTGCCGCAGACGAAATACATGTTTGGGGATGACACAAAGGAAGGTGGATCCGTGGAATCCAAAGTTCTGGTGAAGCGGCAAGCGCTGCGGCCCACCAGCTGTGTCCCAAGTCCTTCTACACACATGTGGCCCGTGACGTTGATGACTGACAGGGCCACAGTCAGGGTGGCAGCCGCTCGTTTCCGTAGGTAGGAGAAGGTGGGTCTGGTTGGATTGTTGAACACCTGCATTTCGATTCGTTCTTTAGCAGGGATGTCCATTTGGATTGAGTCGTTGGAGGTCTGCGGGCAGAAGTGTATCTTCGTTTTGTTTCGCCGGCCCCCGTGGGAGAAATGCGTTACGGTTTTGCTGGAGGTGGCATTGTCCTTATAGCTTTCTTGCAGGAGGATCAGCCAAGCAAGGCAAGAACCATGAACTGAGAAGGGCGAAGGGATGAATGGTATCGAGTGTCCAGTGGCGTGGGGTAGCAACCCACAGATCCAACAGTTGGTGGCATTGGTGGCGAGATTGTGCTGGTGAAGGAGCTGTACGAAAGAGTTATTCCAGAACTCCTTTCGCCTCTCTCTGAGTTGAGGAGAGAGCGAAACCAGATAATGTTCTTTCGTGGTGGTAGGCCGAGCGGTGGTCAGGAACGTTTCGTGAGCAGGCGCATTTTCCTCCACAATCCAGAGTGTGGTCATGAGGAGAAAGCAGAAAAGGATTGCGATGAAGAGTGCAATTGTCTTTGAGCTATGGAGTCTGTCTGTTCTCGGATTTCTGTAGTGGGTATTTCCTGTTGTCTCCATCGTCTTCTTATTTGGCGCTTCCATCATCTTCTTATCTGGCGCTTCCATCATCTTCGTTTTCAAGGTGCTCGGTAGTGGGCAGAACCACAGACTTAGTTTAGCTTCTCTCCAGGTAACCCTTGGTAGTTTTGGGTCACCGTTCTGAGACCTTTTAACCTAGTCAGTGGCCTACTTAGCCGAAGCTCCCTCCTTTCGACGCAGGAAATACCCTTCTCGAGATGGCACAGTGGAATCAGAATGTTTTGAAAGTTCAAGTGTCTCTGTGTCGGGATAACAGTTCAATGATGGTCGGTCTTTGTTCAGGAGCTCTTCTTGGGTACTGACGTTGTCTGTCGTGGCCAGGGCTGAGGAGACCTTTTTGCAGTGATGGGCGTGCAGCCAGTGCTTCTTCCCCTCCACTCGAAGAGCTGTCCGAGTGGTGATCAACACTTGCCAGGGGCCCGTCCACCGGGGTTCCAAACTCTTCGACCGCTGAAAATTCCGGATCAGCACGAAATCCCCAGGTTGGATGGCGTGACCCGGACCCCTGGAAGCATCGGGGATGGCCTGCTGCACCTGCTGATGAATGACAGACAGAGTTTCAGTCAATTTATACAGATAATCAGACATTAGGACGTCCGGGACGTCATGAATGGAAGTTGGTTTTGGGGCAGACCAGACACTCATGGGTCGACCGAAGACAACTTCATAAGGAGTTAAGTGATGTCGGGTGGGGGTAGAGCGCATCGATAGCAATGCCAGTGGGAGGGCGTCTGGCCATTTCAGACCCGTGGTAGCCACTATCTTGGCCAGTTTAAGCTTTAGCGTGGCATTGTGTCGCTCAACAAGTCCAGCAGATTGGGGGTGGAAGACTGCGTGAAATTTCTGTCTGATGCCCAACCCCTTTAAGATGAGCTGGATAACTTCGGCTATGAAGTGGGGGCCATTATCACTCCATAAAATACGACAGAGGCCGTAACGGGGGAAAAATTCCTTTAACAGTACTTTTGCAGTGGCCATAGCGGTGTTGTCACGGGTTGGATATGCTTCCACCCACTTGCTAAATGCACACACCACAACAAGTACATATTTTAGGCCTTGGCACCTGTCTAGCTGGATGTAGTCCATCTGCAGAACTTCGAATGGGTGGTTTGGGACCCCAAATCCCCCCCGGGGTACTACAGTTCCTTTCCCGGGGTTGTGTTGCAGGCATATTAAACATTGTTGGACCAGGCGTTTGGCGGAATCTGGGATTTTAGCATTGTGCCAAACTCTGGAGACAAGTTCGATCATGGGGGCTGACCCTATGTGGGCAGGGGAGTGTGCCATGGTCAGTATGGTAATCAGGTATGAGTCAGGTAGCAACCATTTGTTTGTGGCTTTTGTCCGCCAGCAGCCTTCGTCATCTTTTAATCCCACCCGTGTCCATTCAGTCAGTTCGTGTTGTGTGCTAGCCGTCTGAATGTCTCTAATAGTGTCCTTAGCGTCAGTCCAGTTTTCTGCTTGTGACCTGGTCACGTACATACGTGTTGTCGTCCTATTTTCAGCTGTCGTTCGGGCAGTGATGTCGGCTAGCGCGTTTCCCTGTCCAATAATGTCCGTCACCTTTTTGTGTGCCTGGCATTTGATGACTGCAAGCTTTTTGGGGAGAAGGACAGCTTCGATCAAGGCGGAGACTAGATCCCCGTGCAAAATGGGTGTGCCGTGTGAGGTCAAGAATCCCCTTTCCCTCCAAAGGAGCCCAAAATGGTGAACCACCCCGAAGGCATACTGGCTGTCGGTGTAGATGTTTGCTGTGGTTCCTGCTGCTAGGATGCAAGCTCGTGTTAGGGCAATCAGTTCCGCTGCCTGGGCAGATCGTTGCGTGATGCGGGCTGTCTCGATTACAGTTCGAGCCGTGGTGACTGCATAGGCAGCGGAAGTGGTGCCATCGGGGAGTTTGATGCAAGAACCGTCCACCCACAGCTCCCCGTCGGGGTCAGGGAAAGCCGTGTCTCTGAGGTCAACCCTACTTCTAGTCTGTTCGTCTGTGAGAGTCACGCAGTCATGTATAGGGTGTACGTTGGGATCGTTCTCTGGTAAGGGTAACAAGGTTGCCGGGTTCAGTGTGGTGCATCTTTTCAGGGTGATATGGGGTGCAAGCAAGGTCAGTTCGTATCCGGTCAGTCGTGCGCTCGTCAGGTGTTGCGTCTTGGTTTGGTTCAGGAGGGTGTCAACTGCGTGGGGTACCAGTACCGTGAGGGAATTCGAGAGTACGATCCCCTCACTCTGTCGGATAGAGATTGCAGCAGCAGCCACGGCTCGAAGGCAGGCAGGTAAGGCCCTGGCTACAGGGTCAAGAGTGGCAGAGAAGTAAGCGCACGGTCGTTGTCTCGGGCCAATGGCCTGGGTCAGGACGGACAAAGCGCACCCCTCCCTTTCGTGAGTGTAGAGGGAGAAGGGCTTTTTGTAATCAGGGGTACCTAAGACAGGGGCCGAACAAAGGGCATCTCGTAGTTCCGTGAAGGAGGTCTGACACTCAGGGGTCCAAGGGAGTGGGAAGGGGATGTCTTTACTTAGCAGAGAAAGCAGCGGTTTCACAATGAGGCTAAAGTTTGGTAACCACTGTCGGCAGAAGGAGGTGAGGCCTAGTAGGGAGCGAACCTGTTTCTGGGTCTTAGGGACAGGAGTTTCAAGAATGGTTCGGATCCGGTCGGGAGTGAGTTTCCTTCCTTCTTTGGACAAAAGGTGGCCTAGGTAAGTGACCTGGGGTTGGCAGAATTGCAACTTCTTCTTGGAGACCTTGTGACCATTTTCCGCAAGGAAGTGCAGGAGTTGAATGGTGGCGGTAACCGCTAATGGGGTAGTGTCGGCTGCCAAAAGGATGTCATCGACATATTGTACTAACACCACTCCATCGGGTAACTGGACTTGATCCAGTTGTCTTTTGAGGGCCTGGCTGTAGATGCTAGGGCTTTCTGTGTAGCCCTGGGGTGCTCGGCAAAACCTATATGAGCGGGCCTTTAGGGTAAAGCCGAAGAGATATCGGCTGTCTGGGTGGATGGGGATGGAAAAGAATGCATTTTTGAGGTCGATGACGGTGAAGGTGGTGGCAGTAGAAGGAATCAAAGTCAGGATGGTGGTGATGTCTGAGACCACAGGGTACTGGGGTACCACCACTTTGTTGATCACTCGGAGGTCGATGATAAAACGGTATGCTTTCTCATCTCCCTCTCCCTGTTTCTTGATGATGGGCAAGATAGGGCTGTTGCAAATGTTGCTAACCACTTCCTCTACCACTCCTGCGTCTATCAGTGACTGGATAATCTTTACCAATGCCTTCTCGCTCTCGGGCGATATCCGATATTGTGGAAGTTTTGGGAGTGTTGCGTCTGGTCGGACAGTAATGTGCACTGGGTCAATCAACATACGCCCTACGTCCGAATCCGCTTTTGCCCACAGATACGGAGGCAGAGTGTCAAGCAGGGATGTATCAGCGTCGGTGATGGAAAACATGTGTTGGGGAGAGCAATGTCTAAGCAGAACGGGGTTGTCGTAAAGAAACACTCGAACTCCATCTTGAGAACATCTGATCGTCGCTCGGAAGTGTTTCAGTAAGTCAAGTCCCATAATGGAGTCAGGGCTATTGGAGGAGAGCAAAAACGTGGTGTCAGTGGTGTTGTTTTCTACGTCAAAGAGAATCGGGGCAGACAAAGGGTTAGTGGAGGGCGTTCCATCGAAACCTGTCGATGTTATGAGTGAGCCAGACGGGGGGCGTGGCTAAGCACGCAATGGCGGAGGACGTGCTCGGGTAGAGCTCCGTGAAAAGCTCCCCTTCCCCGAGCCAATTATCCGCCTAAATACACCGCGGCCGCCGGAAACTGCAGGCGGACACCCGCGGGGGTCATCTCGACAGCCTGGCCGACTTTTGACCCGAGGCTCCGTCGGGCCGGACCCCGGCCTGTCCTGCGACCCTCCTGCGGACCCGGAGGCCTCCCGGCCGGCGGTGAAGTCACGAGAGACCGGGGCTTGGGCCCAGCGTAGAGGCCCCGGCCCACACTCCTCGGAGGCCGCCTGCGGACCGCTGACACACTGGGACCGACCACCGGGGGTTCGGCGGAGGCCAGCCTCGCCACTACTGCCCTGACCAGCGGACCACGACGGCCCGACATCCACGCTGCAGCCCCTGCAAGACCGCCACCGGCGAGCCTGAAACAGCCCAGGAGTGCGACCTGACCCGGTGAGGAGGGGGAGAGTCGGACGGCCCCTGAGGCGCCACACAGCACCAGACACTACCCGGGGGGTCACGGACACACAGGCAGGCACGGAGGGACCGGGGCGGAGAGGCCGCCCACAACTCGCCTTCACTCCCGGCCCACACTCCCCGAGGGCCGCCAGCGGCCTGCTACCGCTCAGAGGGCGACCGCCAAGGGCTCGGCGGGGGCACAGCCCTGTCGCTGCTGCCCTGACCAGAGGACGACGAGGGCCCAGCACCCACGCCGCAAAACCGGCTACACCGCCACCGACGCGCCAGAGGCGACCGAGGAGCGCGAACTGATCCGGTGAGGAGGGGGAGAGTCGGGCGGCCCCCGGGGCGCCGCACAACACCGGACGCCACCCGGGGAGTCAAAGACACGAGCGCGGATGCGGAGGGACTGGGGCGGAGAGGCCACCTACAACTCGCCACCACGGGCCGGTGCCCCCGGTCAGGCCTGCGATCAACGACTGGTGGCACAGCGGACATCCCCCCCCCCCGCAGTGAGGACACCTGCAGTGACATTTGCGGACTCCCCCCCCCCCTCCGCACAGGCACACGTGCGGGGGAGAAAAAAAGGCCAGGAAGGGGTGACCGACCGCACGCGAGACGCCCGGACCCCCTGGGACACCCGCTGCAATAGGGGCTGTGTGGCGGAGCTGGGCCACGGAGGAGAGGAGACCCACCAGACCCCCCACCCCCCTCCACCCCTGCGAAGACGCCGGCCAAGGTCGAGAGGGGAGCCTCGGACCAACGGACCCCCAACTCAGGCGGGGAGCGATCCCAGAGGTGCCACCAGAGTGGCGGAGACAACGGCTCTGCTGGACGTGCACCCCCGCACATGTCAGGAGGGGTGCGGACCCGCACCGGGACTGGTGGGGCCCCGCAGAAAGGGAAAACAAACAAGCAGCTTGACAAAATGGCTGCTGAACAATTGGCCACGAGACTGGACAGCGTGCTGGCGGCCGTCGATTGAATGGAACAATCGCTCCAGCAGACCAGGACCTCCCTAGAGTCCAAGATAGACGGCGTGGCTGTGGACCTGACCCTCCTGCGGGACGACCACAGGAAGTTGTCCGACCGCACCAAGGTCCTGGAGGGCGCGATGAAGGAGATCGAACCCAAAGTCACCCAAACGGACAGGCACGTGCAGGATCTCCTGCACAGAGTAGAGTTCCTGGAGGACAGGGCCGAAGATGCGGAAGGGAGGGCGAGACGCAACAACATCAGGCTCGTAGGGGTCCCGGAAAAATGGGAAGGGAACCACCCCGCACAGCATGTGGAAGACTGGCTGCGGACCCTGTTGCCTGAAGGCACGCTCTCGCCCCACTTTGTCGTGGAACGCGCGCACCGAGTACCGACCAGGCCCTACGCGACCGGCGCCAACCCAAGACCACTACTTTTCAGGATACTGAACTACAGGGACCGTGACACAGTACTGCGGGAAACGAGGCGGATGGGTGACATTCGCATAGACAATGCGACTATCATGTTTTTCCCCGACTACACCGTCCAGGTGCAACGCCAGAGACACGACTTCCTGGAAGTTAAGAGGAGGTTACGCACTGCGGGCCTCAAATACTCCCTGCTCTTCCCCGCAAAGCTGAGAGTGGTGGCGGGGGACAACACGTACTTCTTCGGGACCCCCGGGGAGGTCAGCGAGTGGCTGGACGGAGGCACAGACGCGGCACCCAAGCACCATCGTGGGGGTGAGGCAAGGCCCGGGCGGCGCGGCCCACGGCACCGCCGGAGACACGGAACTCAACAGCCCCGGCTGGCAGAGGAAGGGTCGCGACACTCTCCCCCGTTGGATCAGATGCTCCAGGAACAACGCGATGCGATGCGGAAAGTTTCCCAGCTCAGCAACCCACCCTCCCAGGAATCACACCTCGAGGACGGACAGCAGACAGCGCCCAGCGACGACGACGAAGCCATCTACGGGATCCCGAACTCACAGATCTCTGTGGAATTGCCGGTGGTCACGCCGCAAACCTCAGACCTGATCCACTAGCCCCACAGGAGAAGTCTGGAAAATGGCAGCCCAGGCGGGGAGAATGCGGCAATGGTCGACGAGACGCTGAGGCGCAGCCAGCGCCAGGTGCAACCGGGGGTGCGCTCATCTCCCCCCCTGCCTGCCGAATGGACAGCGGACCACAGACACAGTGAGTACTGCCTAAGTGGCGTTGGTGGTTGACGGGGTTGGTGATGGTGGGGTTGCCCCTTGACCCGTGCACATCCTTGGCCGTCTGCAGATGTGGCCTGGAAGGGGAGGGGTGCCCTCCCAGACTGGGGCTGAGAGCCCGCACAGAACTGCGACCCTTCCCCCCCAATGGCCGGGGTCCACGCAAGCGGGGTCCCATGGGGACCGGAGCGACGTCGTGTGCCAGTCCACAGTCGGTGGCCAGCAAACGGCCTGCAACCTGAAGCTCGGGGATGGAACTGGAATCCCTTTAACTGACTTAACTTCCTCTTAGCCTCAACCGTGCTTATGCGCACTGCCCCTTAGACTGGAACTGTTGTCCCTCTCAATTGAGATTATGGACGGTGGCCCGTTTCGCCACTGCCCCTTTGGTATTTCAGTGGGTCTCGCCCACAGTTGGTTAATGTTGTTTATTGTTTTTTCCCTACCTAATGTCTACCTGAACAATGCTAAGTGTACTACGGGGGGTGGAGATGGGCATGCTGAGGATGGCGATGGGAGAGCCCCTGGTGGAGCTGCTGCTTGTGCGAGGGATGGGGAGGAGTACGCACCGCTAACATGACTTCGATTAAGATATGCACCTGGAATATCAGGGGAATGCACACACCAGCGCGCAGATACCAGATATATTCCTACCTGAAAAGGCAGCAGGTACAGATCGCACTCCTGCAGGAGACACACCTTTGCGGGGCGGAAGTGGCTGCACTGCGACGCAGGTGGAGGGGTCAATTATATGCCACAGAACACTCCTCGTTTGCCCGTGGGACGCTACTGTGGGTTAGGCCGGGCACCCCCTTCACAATGTCGGAAGTGCACACGGACCAGGGGGGGAGGTATGTACTAGTGAAGGGTCGGATGGACGGGCAGCCAGTAGTCCTGGCGTCCGTTTACTCTCCGAACACAGACCAGGGAAGCTTCCTGGCACACCTATCGGAAAAATTGGCGCCCTGGCACGGAGTCCCCTGGGTACTGGGAGGAGACTACAACACAGTGCTAGACCCTGTACTGGACCGCTCGACCCCGCCCAGGCCAGATGCTACATCTTTAGGGGTTGCGAGGGCGTTCACAAGATGGGCGACACAGTGGGACCTCAAGGATGCATGGCGCGCGCACAACCCAGACACCAGGGTATATTCCTATTACTCGGGGGCACACACGCTACATGTCCGCCTGGACAGATTCATGGTGACAACGGAAATGCTGCCGCACATCACTGAGTCGCAATACCTCGGCCGGACACATTCAGACTGTGGTAAATAAATAAATAATACCCTATTTTTGACTAGACATATATCATAACAGATAGCTCAATAAATAAGAGTCAAGATTCGAGGTAGTAGGAGTTTTGCAGGTTTAATACAGCATAAGGACAGGAACAGGACAACCTGCATAGGAATAGGATGACAGGGCCCAGCAGCTGCTGGGGCTGGGTCTGGGATGAGCGCGCTAACTTTTAATAACAATACATGAGCATATATACATAGCGCGAACACATAGCATTACATTGCGGTAGGCGTAGCAGTGGGTGTGACGCGTAGCAGTCGCGAAAGATAAGAGTAAAAAGAAGGTGTAACTGGGCGTATACATAGACATGTGGTGCAGACGTAACAGGATATGTCATGAATGGGGCGGAAACCATGGAGGGGGCTACCTAAGGAGCCGGGACCTCTAACCTAATGGTGCGCGCAAACTGGCAATGACGTATCACTAGGAGAAGCTGGGGGCTATGAACTCTGTGCTAGGAGCAGAGACTAAAGTCTGGAGGGTCGGAGCGACATGTACCTAAACCCTATCTAGTATCTGATGTTTAGGGAACATGTTGATATAAACTAGAAGTCATGAGGGGAAAGGCTAACTTGATTCTAAGACTGGACCATGCATTATTCTACATGTAGTACGTGATGAAGAATATTAAATGACCATTAAATGCAGTATTTCTCTAACGTAGAGACGTGAAGGCTAGACAATGACGGAAACTATTGATGCAGTTCAGTAGCTTAGGAATGCAGAGAAGGAGGACTAAACTGATAGCTGGAATCATAACATAGTCTTGGCAGACTCAGAGGCAGAGCCAAGCTGCACCGGGCACTGCGAGGCAGGAAGTAAGTGAAAGGTCGAGGATACAGGTGGGGGCTGGATCGCTCCTCAGCGAGGCTTCAGGAGACAGGAGCTGAATCTAGTGTCCAGGCCCTTTTGAGGCCTAGAAACGGGGACTTTATAATGAAATAACGTGCACACTGAGAAGCGTGGCAACATTACTTTACATAGGCCTGGTATTCGTAGTATTCACGAGGACTGGAAACTGGCATACTAGAGGAGGACACAACTATAATTGCGTCATTAATCGGACATGGGGAATAACATATGCATATTGGTCATGCACACATAACATATGATGGATGACACGTAGGGACACAGAACATGGCAAAATTTACTTTTCCACATTCCCTCCTTGTCACTACGTTTCCATCAGGAAACATCAATATTCATGATACCATCTATCATTTCATACAGTACCATTTGTTCATCTCGAATTGTCTTGGAACGAGATTTAGAACGGGGCTTGGGACTAGGAATACAAGAGGTAGCACACATGCCGCAAATCGCAGGGCCACATTGTATACAGAGGCAGCAGCTGAATATGATCGCTACTGCGATACCTAGAAAGGACAGGACTTTCCATCCCCAGGCGGAAATTATATTCCAGAACCAACCGGACCATGTCCAGGTGCCTGGATCTTGGTGTAACAGATGGGCAATTTTATGGAGTCTGGTTATAGCTGAATAAACAGACGGCGCGTTATTTGGAATGAAAATGCAGCAACTAGATCCGATGACTCTACAGGCCCCGCCCCTATCGGCCAGTATGACGTCAAGGACGAGACGATTCTGGAGCACAACAATTCTCATAAAGGATTGCTCTTCGGTTAAGTTACTTAGAGCGGAGGCAGTCTCATCTACTACAGCTTCAAGGGTTCTTGTTAACCTACGGATTAGCTTACTGTTTACAACTGTGCCTAAATAAGGGAACACACCTTTATCAATATCAATGAATTGCTCTGCAGCAGTTTCAGTATAATCGACAATCGGGAGGTTTCTCTTGTGTCTAGTATGTACTAGGTAGGAATTCCTATGGTAGTCAGGTGGGGCTAGGAAAACAGGTGGCAGTAGGAAGGCAATGTAACAGGTTCCCTCCCAATCGAGGGGCAGACGAGCATATGCAGTTTGACCACAAACAAAATAAGAATGACGTGAAGCTTTAAAAATAGATTTCCCACTGTCACTATACTTGATAATAGTAGTACAATCACTATGTCCTACGTGTACAGAACCATAATTACGGACACATAATTCGCCTTTGACTGGTAATACTGAAATAGCAGGTGAGTCTGGAGTAGTATCAGACTGAACATTCAGGACCATGAAATTCGAAGAATAGTTACCTAAATTATACACTTCATTTTCTAGATCTAAACCTGTTCTGTGGGGGAGACCTTTCTTGTCTGGGAAACATGTGCTGTTAAGAAAAGACATATCTGTTGAGGATGACGTTAACGTGGACCATGCTCCACATGAACCATTATGTGAAAAAGGATAAGGAAAAAGTGGCAGAACTCCCTTTGACGTCTGGAAAGGGGGGAGTCGACCACACACCCAACAATTAGTGGCATTGCTGGTCTGATGTGAATAATGTAACATGCGGATAAATGAGTTATTGCGCATAGCGAGGCGGTAGGACAGTTCATGAGGGGGCAGATCACTAAACGTGTGCTCTGCTGTAACATTAGAATGCTTATTTACATGAGGAACTGGAAAACACAGGAAAAATGCGTAACTAGTGCAGGAAATCATTATGCTGATGAATAATATGAAACTTAGAAAAACGATACATCGGTTTGAGTTTTGACTAACTCTCTCACTATGGGGGTCTATTTTATACATGTCAGAAACAGTCTAACCGTTTCACCTAGGGGAGGACTTATACAATCAAACTGACTGACTTATTTTACTAGACCGGAGTTTTTGCTTATACTCCTGCTGCGGAGTTTTCTCTAACAGGGGAGGGGTTGTATCAATGTCATTTGCGGGACAGTCCTTAGGAACAATGTTTTGACAAGTCTTGATATCCTGGGAAATGTTTTTAAAGACCGGCTTCAATCCGTAGAATTTCTTGACGTGCGAAAGGTGCACCCAGCCGCGGCGTCCTTCCAATTTCACGGCTGTACGGGTGGTGAGGAGGACCTGACGGGGCTCCTTCCAACGTGGCTCCAGCGGACTTGATCTGTCAAAGTTCCGGACGAGCACCATCGAACCTGGAACGATTTCATGCGGTGCCACCTCGGTATTGTCTGGAAATGCGGCGGCAACCTGTGAACGACATGAGTTGAGGGCAGACATCAAGGAAGCTAGGTAATCTGTCAGCATATTACATGAAACATCAGTAATACTTCGGGGTCTAGGGGTACCCCACATGTTAGGGGGGCGGCCGAAAACGACCTCATACGGGGACAGACCTGATCTGGAATGTGCGACCATGCGCATATAAAATAAAGCAACTGGCAGAGCTACTAGCCAGTCCACACCCTTATCTTTACATATTTTGGCAATTCGAATTTTCAGAGTCTGATTATGTCTCTCGACTAGACCAGCTGCTTCAGGATGGCGTACACAATGAAACTTCCACTGGTACCCTAACAACAGGGAAACGTGCTTCATCAGTTCAGATGAGAATGGCTGACCGTTATCAGAATATACGACTCTAGGGAGTCCATATCGAGGGAAGAATTCACGAACCAACTGCTTGGCAGTGGTCGCGGCTGTGTAATCTGGGACTGGATATGCTTCTGTCCACCTGGACAAAGCGCATACAACTACAAGAACATACTTGAAACCTCGACATCGCTCCATCTGAATATAATCCATCTGGAGGACCTCAAAAGGGTGGTCAGGAGGCTGGAAACCACCTTGTTCCACCGGGACACTTTTACCTGGATTAAACTGACAACATATCATACAGGTACGGACTTTCTGCTTGGCTGCAGCTCGTAAATGCTTGTTGAACCAAATGTTCTGAATACTGTCTAACATTGCTTTTTCTCCTAAATGTGCTGGACTATGTGCGGTATTAATGATGACTTGAACCATAGAGTCGGGGAGAAACCATGTGGTTCTACCCTTTGTTAACCATCCTTGATCTGTCTGGACCCCTCCTTGTTCGGACCATTTCTTGATTTCATCGGGAGTAGCATGTAACTGGATATCTATGACATCTTGGGTAGGGTCCTTAACTGTCATACATGTAGTCAGATCTGGAGTGTGTGTCATGTTAACTGGAATGTCTAGAGTCTGTGCTGTAAGCTTGGCTGTGCGATCTGCTAGATCATTACCTTGGGAAATAATGTCAGTAACTTTCGTATGTGCTTTGCATTTCATGATAGCGATAGATGTCGGTAAGTGTATGGCATCTAACAGAGCTTGAATAAGGAAACCATGCTGAATCTTGGTTCCATGAGAAGTCATGAAACCTCTCTCCTGCCAGAGCACTCCAAAGTCGTGAACAACTCCAAATGCGTAACGTGAATCTGTGTAAACATTAACTTTCAGGTTCTTGGCGTGTATACAGGCTTGTGTCAGAGCAACTAGCTCTGCTGCTTGAGCGGACAGGGTATCAATACGGTGTGTTTCAATAACTTCGGTGTCAGTAGTCACTGCATACGCGGCGACTAGTTCTCCTGTACTAGTTCTCATACATGAACCATCCACATAAAGTGTCAGGTCAGGATCTGGTAACGGAATATCTGTCAGATCTTGTCTTGGCTTTGTCGTAATGTTGACTACTTCCACACAGTCGTGTGTGGCAGAATTTGAACTAACTGATGGTAACAGTGTAGCAGGATTCAGGATGTTGCAGCGTCTAATATCTATGTGTGGCTGGAACAGTGTCAATTCATAACCTGTTAAACGTGCAATTGTCAAGTGCTGTGTTTGTGTTCGGTTTAAAAGAACTTCCACGGAGTGTGGGACTTGTACTGTCAAGGTATGTCCTAAAACTATGGAATCACTTTGTCTGATAGCTAGTGCTGTGGCTGCAACTGACTTGAGGCACACAGGCAACGCCTGGGCGACTGGATCTAGTGTGCTAGAAAAATAAGCACACGGCTTGTATTGTCCTGCTTGGTCTTGTGTGAGAACAGATAATGCTGTACCTTCACGTTCAGTAACGAAAAGTGTAAAAGGCTTACTGTAATTCGGTGTCGCTAGAACTGGAGCTTGGCATAAAGCTTTCTTTAACTCGTTGAAACTAAGTGTATGTTCAGATGTCCAAGGGAGGACAGTCGATACGGCTGCCTCCTGTGTCGTTAACTGTATCAGTGGCTTGGCTAGAAATGCATACTGAGGAATCCATTGTCTGCAATAAGAAGTAAGGCCGATAAAGGCACGTACCTCCTTCTGGGTTCTGGGCTGGGGAAGACTCGCTATTAACTGGATACGGTCTGGTGTCAACTGCCTACCCCTCTTGGACAGTAAGTGTCCTAAGTAGACCACTTGCTGGACACAGAATTGAAGCTTCGAAGGGGACACCTTGTGCCCCATCTCGGCTAGGAAATACAGAACCGTCAGTGACGCACGCTCGCAATCACGTTCAGAACGGGCTGTGATCAGTAGATCATCGACATACTGGAGCAGGGCAGTGTCAGTTGGCATGTGAATGTTATCAAGTTGTCTCTTGAGTGCTTGACTGTAAATACTAGGACTTTCTGTGAAACCTTGAGGAGCTCGTGTAAACATATAGCTCCTTCCATTTAAACAAAATCCGAAAAGAAACTGGCTGTCTGGATGAATTGGAACACTAAAGAATGCATTCTTGAGGTCGATTACAGTGAAGAACGTGGCTTCGGAATCAATAGCAGTTAACAGGGAAGAGATATCTGGGACAACTGGGTACTGAGGAATAATACATTTGTTAAGTTCTCGTAAATCAATCACTAATCGATATACTGGGGGTGCATTTGGATCAGTACGTTTCATGACTGGAATGATCGGAGAGTTACATATGTTGGAGTCAGTTTCTACAACTACTCCTTGAGCCATGAGCTCGTCAATAATTTTGGATAAGGCTGCTACAGCCTCAGGTGGCAATCTATACTGCCTGATTCGTGGTAACACTACACCTGGTTTGAGAGTCACACGATGGGGTGTGATTTGCATGTAACCTACATCAGTTGGACCTTGCGCCCATAAATGCTGCGGAACATTAGACAGTCTTGAATCAAAATCTCGTAATACATAGTGACCCTTAAAGTCACGTAGGAACAGACGTATTCCCTCTGGGGAACAACATATAACTGCACCTAACTCTTTCAGTGTTTTAATGCCTAATAGATTTTCTGGGCATGACTTAGTAAGTAACAGATCAGTAGTGCGGGACAATGGACCTACTTCTAGAGTGACTGGCTTTGAAATCTCATTAACGATAGGCTTTCCTGAAAATCCAAGGGAAACATTTCTTGAGCCTGAGAGCGGAGCCCCTGGAACTTCGGCATGACTAATTGTGGTCCTACTTGCCCCTGTATCAATCAAAAACTTTCTGTCTTTCCCTAATACTTGACTGTGAACATAGGGACCTTCTTGATCTACAGGTATCTCGATGAGAGGCAAGCCTACCTCCCTCTCTAGGCTGTTTCATGAATATGGCTGGTACTCTGGATACTCAGACTGTGCATACTGGTACATCTGCGATGTAACATGCTGGGTTGCAGCAATAGGCTGCGGTGCTGTAACTGTCTGTTGTGCATTCTGTGGCTGAGGAATCTGTGAAACTTGTTCCTGTCTAGGCGGACGTGGTCTTTCTTTAGTCTTACCAGTAGCTATGTTATGTTTCAGAACTGCACACTCATTTATAAAATGACCTGGCTGTTTACAATAATTGCAGTTCCCTTTAACGGGAGCTGCAGGATGACTGGCTTGATTCGGACCCCTCTTCTGACTGTCTTGAGGAACAGATTGTGCAACTAGTACTTTCATTTTCGTGTCTTTCATACGTTTTCTCTCGTGTTCTTGTTCTTCCCTGATTCTATTCTGGTGGTACTGGAGCATCTGGAGCATCTGGGACGGAGTATTTGCTTGCCAGGTGCTTTCGACTTTCAGAACTCGGTTTTTAATTGGTGGACTTGAATTCTCGACTAATTTAGTAACGAAAAGGTGAGGGTATGACTCACTACTTGTCTTGAGACCACTGTTGATACTAAAGCACTTTTCAAACCTGGAATAAAAATCACTAATATCTTCATCTTGTTTCTGTTTACAGGCTGAGATTGCATCCCAGTCTTCTTTTCTAGTTGTTAATAATCTGGGTAAAACTTGAATTAATAATTCTGGTAATTCTTTACATTTATCTCCGAGACCAGTACCTGGTACACGTATCTTATCTTCTGCTTCTAGAACTGCCCAATCTATCTTTTTCTCTCCCACCTCCCATTCTTTTTCCTTTAGCTTTTCATACACCCCTGCGGGTAGCAGAACCTTTAACATTTTAATGATATCTGGGTAAGTGTATTCTCCCATACGGAGCATGTCTTTTAATTCTCTATGGAACCCTGCTGGATCTTTGTCATGACAGGGAATTAATTTCTTCATTTCGAGGAGTTCCATCTTTGTGATCGGAGTGTATACAAACACTCGTTGCATTTCGCCACCCGTTCCTCTGACTGGGTGGACTTCTCGTAACGGATTCTGTCTGTCTATGTAAAAGGGTTTACTTTCTGGGGGTGGGACATGGACAAAATGCGGGTTCAAGAATGTTCTATATTTATGACGCTGTTCTAAAATGACACTAATTAAATCGGTACCTAGACCTCTCCATTTGTACTGGAGTAACTCGTTCAGAATATCATGTAACGGGCCTGGATCAGAATGCTGACCCTCATACAGAGTAATGAGGTGCTGAATCATATACATACCCACCAGTCGCTGCTCGGCTGGGGGCAATTTCAGAAACATTTGTGCCACTATTTCGTCCGGAAAAGTGGTAGAATCAGTAATCCATCTGACTGCTGATCGGACTAGTTCCTGTTCATGCATAGTACTTAACTCACTGTAACCGATTCGTGATTTCAGAATGTGATCGGTAGCTTGGAATACTTGTTCTAGGGAACCTTGTTCTGGTGCTGAATGATGGAAAGTTGGCTTGTGTTCTAGACGTAAATGGCGATCTGGAAATCTAGATTTTCCTACATACGCTATTCTGGCAGTATTCTCGTCGTCTTCCTCTTCAGGATCAGAGGTACTTTCTTTCTCGCTTACTTGTGCTGCTTTACGCTGTTCGTGTATCTTTATTATCTCTCTACGGATTTTCTTGTACATACTTTCCATGGCACCAATGGTATTGTGCTTTCCTTCGGCTATATTATCACTCCACTTTGTCAGAGTTTTCATTTCTTCCGGGTCTTTAGACGGGTAATCCTGTTCTCTTATTAGACAATTAATTAAGAACTTTAATATCATGCGCTGAATCTCGGCTTTCCTTTGAGACATGGCATCACTAATACTTTGTGGGTCATCCCCTGTACGGATGAAACGATATATCCTGTCTAGATCTTCTTTCATATTCGGCAGGGTGACTAGATACTCGGTCACTCTCCTTACGCGTACGGAATATAAAACCATATTAAACTCGCCTGGAACTGGGTCATAGACACATTCGCCAAGGGTTTGCCTGATTTCTGCAACAGACTTATTACTCTTGGGAGTACGCTGTGATGCTTGAGCATGTAATTCGAGTGCTGATAAACGCTTGTATGGCGGCGGGGTTTGAGGAAGACCTCCTCCTGCGGCCCCTAAACTAGAATCATCAACTGATGCTTTTCGTCCTGGCAGGGTCGGTAATTGTAACGTGGGTTGGACTTGTATGGCGGGCTGACCCGGGGGGGCTGTTAAGGGCACCCCGGTGTCTGGAGGAGCAGGAATTACCTGATTTACAGGGACTGGCGGAGCGCGAACAGGATTTACATATTCGGGGACTGTGTCGTCCAGATAGGACGAGATAAAAATATCAGCTGCGGTCGGTTTGTGACGTAGTTTGGTCGGAACTAATGGTGGCGGGAAATTACTGGATGCCTCCGGGGTCGCTTTTGGCAAGCCTTCGGCAAGAAGAGGATACATACCCTTTCTAGTTTTTAGCTGACGTAATCTCGAAAAGAGAGACATTGTAAACTTGAATCGGAACACAATACAATACACGAGAAACAATAACAACTGGGAAAACAATTCAGGCATACCACGACATTGGAAATACATTGAACAACATCATAACATAACAGTTCGGACAGAATATTACCTGGAATACTGAGAACAGAAACACAAGAATTTCTCGAGAACGGAACAGACTAGAGTTACTGGATGCACTGCTGAAACAGTACGGAACATACCGGTCCCATAAAGGGACGCATCAAGACCCGTATCCACCTAGGTGAACACTTCGTTTGTGAGTCTGTGTACCACCAACCCACGGACCAGAGTCAATTTAGATTGACCCTGTCTAGATACTACCCCAGTAATGGTACTCACCGGGCAGCAAGAACGGAAGGCCTCGGATCGGACTGGGCTGCTACGACGACGGACGACGAACTTCGGACTTCAGTTAAGGGTGGACCTCCGGATACCTCGGACCTTGGACTCTCGGCTTGGGCTCTGGTCGGGACTCGCCGCGTTCCTCCACCGTCTCGTCTGGATGCTGGACCGCCTCCTCCGTCTCCTCCGTGGGCCTGAGGGATACTTGAGCAGAAATATCTGCCACTGCGCAGAAGAGTTCCGTCACGACTGCAGAGGGTCAGGGGGTCGGCGTGGCTTCACCGACGCGTGGGGAAAGGGCAAGTCCCTATTCGGGCGCCATTATGTGGTAAATAAATAAATAATACCCTATTTTTGACTAGACATATATCATAACAGATAGCTCAATAAATAAGAGTCAAGATTCGAGGTAGTAGGAGTTTTGCAGGTTTAATACAGCATAAGGACAGGAACAGGACAACCTGCATAGGAATAGGATGACAGGGCCCAGCAGCTGCTGGGGCTGGGTCTGGGATGAGCGCGCTAACTTTTAATAACAATACATGAGCATATATACATAGCGCGAACACATAGCATTACATTGCGGTAGGCGTAGCAGTGGGTGTGACGCGTAGCAGTCGCGAAAGATAAGAGTAAAAAGAAGGTGTAACTGGGCGTATACATAGACATGTGGTGCAGACGTAACAGGATATGTCATGAATGGGGCGGAAACCATGGAGGGGGCTACCTAAGGAGCCGGGACCTCTAACCTAATGGTGCGCGCAAACTGGCAATGACGTATCACTAGGAGAAGCTGGGGGCTATGAACTCTGTGCTAGGAGCAGAGACTAAAGTCTGGAGGGTCGGAGCGACATGTACCTAAACCCTATCTAGTATCTGATGTTTAGGGAACATGTTGATATAAACTAGAAGTCATGAGGGGAAAGGCTAACTTGATTCTAAGACTGGACCATGCATTATTCTACATGTAGTACGTGATGAAGAATATTAAATGACCATTAAATGCAGTATTTCTCTAACGTAGAGACGTGAAGGCTAGACAATGACGGAAACTATTGATGCAGTTCAGTAGCTTAGGAATGCAGAGAAGGAGGACTAAACTGATAGCTGGAATCATAACATAGTCTTGGCAGACTCAGAGGCAGAGCCAAGCTGCACCGGGCACTGCGAGGCAGGAAGTAAGTGAAAGGTCGAGGATACAGGTGGGGGCTGGATCGCTCCTCAGCGAGGCTTCAGGAGACAGGAGCTGAATCTAGTGTCCAGGCCCTTTTGAGGCCTAGAAACGGGGACTTTATAATGAAATAACGTGCACACTGAGAAGCGTGGCAACATTACTTTACATAGGCCTGGTATTCGTAGTATTCACGAGGACTGGAAACTGGCATACTAGAGGAGGACACAACTATAATTGCGTCATTAATCGGACATGGGGAATAACATATGCATATTGGTCATGCACACATAACATATGATGGATGACACGTAGGGACACAGAACATGGCAAAATTTACTTTTCCACAAGACCACAAGAAGGCCCCCGTCCGCGTAGAGGTCTCCCATTGTCTCCACTCCGGCGGCAACCCAGGGTTCCATGTTGCGTAGCGACACCATCCCATTCCTCCGGGGGGTGCCCAGCAGGGGAAGGGCGGGGCATACGGCTTGACATTCCTTGTCAGCTTCAAGCAGCGAAGGAAACATTTGCGGGCTACGGCCATGTGCAGGGGCAGAGGGCGAGGTCCCCTGGTCAGTGGGTGAAACAGGGCACACACCTGCGGGTGCGTCCATTGGTAGTCCGCGTTGGCGGTGTCGTCGAGGTGTGAGTCGCTAAGCCAGTACGTGACCCATTGCAGCTGTGCTGCCAGGTAGTACAACTCCATATCTAGGACGGCCAGTGTATTGTGGCCGCTTCCTGGACTCGTCCTAGACCTGGAGAAGGCCTTCGACTCGGTGGAGTGGCCGTACTTAGGAGCGGTGCTGGACAAACTCGGTGTCGGGGATGCCTTCATGGACATGGTCGGGCTGCTATACCAGAGACCTAACGTCCGCGTACGGACGGGCAAGCTGCTGTCGGAGACGGTGCGGGTACGCAGGGGCACCAGACAAGGCTGCCCTCTGTCGCCCCTTCTCTTCGCCCTGGCCATCGAACCACTGGCAGCTCTACTGCGGGACAAGGGAGTAGAATGGGGGATCCCGCTGGCTGACGGGGTGCACACGGTCTCGCTATACGCAGACGACCTATTGCTCTATGTGCGAGACCTCACTGCGGTGCCTGCAACACTGTCGGACATATTCCGGACCTTTGAAGGGGTGTCGGGCCTCAGGGTCAATTGGACCAAGTCCGGAGTGTACGCCTTCAGCCCGGACCTGGAGGAATGCGAGGTACACCTTGGAGGCGCCCGGCTTACCTGGTACCCGACTACGTTCAAGTACCTCGGGCTGCACATTTACAGAGACCCGCAGAATATACTGGAGGGCAACCTGGTGCGCGCCGTGTCCTCGCTGAGGGCCCAGATGAACTTCTGGAAGACCTTTCCATTGAATGTGCCTAGCCGGATCGCTCTGTCCAGAATGATCGCGCTACCGAGACTACTTTACCACTTTGCAAATGTCCCGCTGTACGTCCCCACAAGGATCTTCCGCGAACTGGAGTCGATGCTCCGCGGCTTAATATGGAACGCGGGGCGCCCACGAGTAGCCCTGGCGAAGTTGTACTCCCCGACGGCGGAGGGAGGGCTGGCGGTCCCCAATATGGAGTTGTACTACCTGGCAGCACAGCTGCAATGGGTCACGTACTGGCTTAGCGACTCACACCTCGACGACACCGCCAACGCGGACTACCAATGGACGCACCCGCAGGTGTGTGCCCTGTTTCACCCACTGACCAAGGGACCTCGCCCTCTGCCCCTGCACATGGCCGTAGCCCGCAAATGTTTCCTTCGCTGCTTGAAGCTGACAAGGAATGTCAAGCCGTATGCCCCCGCCCTTCCCCTGCTGGGCACCCCCCGGAGGAATGGGATGGTGTCGCTACGCAACATGGAACCCTGGGTTGCCGCCGGAGTGGAGACAATGGGAGACCTCTACGCGGACGGGGGCCTGCTTCCTTTCGCGGAACTATCGGAGGGCACTGGCCTGCCGGCGGGGCAATTCCTGCTCCACGCGTCAGTGGTGAGGACGTACGCGGAGTCCTGGGGGGATATCCAGGAGGAGCCACCACTCCATCACTTGATCCAATACCTACATGTAATGGGTAGAGGCTCACACATTACACACTGGCTGGCACAGGCGCTCCCCATACACACCCAGAGGCCCACACAACCGATTAGAGACAAATGGGCGACCCACCGAGGGAGGGAATGGACAGATAAAGAATGGAAACTGGTCCTAGCCAGCCCTGTGAACGTCCCACGTAACTCCCGCTTCCGCACTATACAGCTGTACATACTGCACCAGGCATATCTGTCGCCAGACAGAATAAATAAATACTTTGCGACAGACACCGCAGCCTGTCCCAGGTGCGACCTGCTGGATGCCGACATCCTGCACATGCTTTGGAGCTGCCCGACTCTGTCTACATACTGGGGGGAGGTGACATCGCTCCTGACACATAGCACAGGCCCGGGGCTACCCAGCACGTGGGAGGCATGCATTCTTGGGCTGTACAAGAGGACTAAACAAAATAAAACACAAGCCCGGTTCTGGGACCTAGGCCTTATCACGGCCAAACGCCTGATTACCAGGCACTGGAAAAGAAGAGAACCGCCAACCCCCGCACACTGGTACACATCCTTTCTCAACTGGGCCAGAGCAGAGGTCACGGCACTGCGAGGAGAGGAGATAGCGGGCTTGAGGCAGTTCCCGATCGCACACGTCTGGGATGACATACTGGGGTCCCTGCGGGGGGAGGGCGAGGCCAGGGGGCTCACGCAGAGACAGCTGAGAAGGGTAGGCGCCCAGCGAGCGGCGACACCATAGACAGGGCTGCGTGCCGCGCTCACCCCCCCCCCCCCATGAGAGCAACGCCGACCCCCCGACACACAAGCCACGACCACGGTCAGTCACACGCATGAGGGCCCTCCACCACACAATGGCCCGACCACTGCTCTTAGCACCATTGCCCTGACACAGCCCCCACGAGTACACTCCCCCCCTCCCCCCCCCCCCGTTTCCGACCCCCCATATGCAATCCCATGTTAAAGGTTTCGCACTCCTGTTCTTACTAGCCACGTGGATACCCACCATCACACGGCGGCGGACAGGTGCCGCTGACTGGACACTCGGCAGGGAACACGGGAGCGGGTGACACCCACCGAAAGTGTAACAGGGGCGACACATATGTCTGCCACACACGCCGTACACTGCATCGACAGATGGGGGGACACTACCGCTCCCCGAACCTGCTCCCCACCAGCTTTACAGCTAACCATGCAAGCGAGCCATAGATCCCACATTTCAATGATGCGCCACCAGCGCATGCCTAACAGGTTGATGGGACATTGGTGCCGTGCGCACCGATGGTGCGTGGTGCAGCACTGGCATCACGGATACACTGGGACATACCGATGTGAACAACCCTGTTTTATGTTGAAGAGTTAATAGTTGAATTATAGAAAAATGTAAAATGAGACGTCAATTATAGAAATGATCGTGTGCGAAATGCGAAGAGTATGCACAATCTACTAATGACAAGGCACGCCAGACAATGAACGAGACGATGCATAATGCCTTCCCCCGCAACCCTATGTCCCAACAATGCACGGACTTCTCGCAGCCGGCCCGCAGGGTTGTAGGCTTTGCTATATGTACTGCATTTTCTTCACAATAATAAACGTCTTCAAAAAAAATAAAAAATTTAAAAAAAAATGAGTGAGCCAGACAAGGGTGCCCTTGGAATCAGTCGTTTAGATAACGCACTACGTGTTGCGCCAGTGTCTACCAGAAATGGAGACTTGGTACCCAGGACCTTAGCAGTGACGTAAGGGCCCTGCTGGTCAACATGGAGCTCGACTGGATCCCTCCCTTGCCCTTGGCTGTCCTATGCGAAGTTGTGGGCGTCCTCATAGTCGGATTGCTGATATTGGTTCTGCCTGGGTCGATCAAACGTATTTGGTCTGCCTGATCTGTCGTTAGTCGTGTCATTTGGGGGCCCTCGCTGTTGTCCCTTATTTCTCAGTCCATTTGCTATGTCCCTGGGGTCTCTGTTTTTGATTATTTCCAGAAGAACTGGGCACTGGGATTTCCAATGGCCAGTTCCTTTGCAGAAAGCACACTGGTTCTCTCTAAGGTCTGTACGTCCACTGTAGGAAGTCAGAGTGCGGTCCTGGGGAAATTTAGTCTTAGGGACGTTCGTCTGGTAGTTTCCCCGGTATTGGTCTCGTCCTATAGTCACCCCTTGCAGTTTGGCAATCATCACCCTCTCTTTCAGGTCCTTCTTCTTTTTCTCTGTTGCCCTATCATTTTCATTTTTCTGATGTTCATAATATTGGGCCATTTGGAGAATAGCTGTAGGTTTGGAGGCTGCCCAACTACTCTCGCTGGCCTGTAGTTTCTGGGAGATCTCCGATGACAGGCCCTTAACATAATTCTGGACAAACAGATGGTGTCCGGTCGCAGTGGTCATGTCCTGGCCGCTGTAATCGGAGAACACCGTTTCAAACCGGGAGAAGTATTCCGATACATCCTCTTGGGGTTTCTGGCGACAGGCCGTTACTATCGACCAGTCCACTTTCTTTTCTGGAATCAGGGTTTTTAATTTCTCTACGATTTTATCTGGAAGGTCTAGAATGGATTTCAAAGGCTTTTGTCCTGGTCCCCGTTGTTTATCCAGGTCATCGAGTTGTGACCAGGTATGTCCAAACAGCTCAAGGTGGTCGACTTTCCGGATTTGCTTCCACACATCAGCTGGTAGACATAACCCGAAGAACAAGTCGATGTCAGCCAGGGTCATAATCGTTGAACCCAGGGCTGTACCCAATTCAGTATAAAAGGCAGTGGGGTTTTTACGCAGGTCAGGCAGAGATTTCCGGAATGTCAGAATCTCTTGCCGGTCCCATGGCTGGTAGACCCAGTTGTACACTACCCTTCCCTTTGCATCTTGGTTGTTTGCATCATCGTGAGTCCCTGTACCTCGGGGAGGAACCCAGTAAGGGGCAGCTTCTCGTATCGGCATCATGGTGTTAGATTGCTCGGTTGGTGGCTCGGTCACTACGGAGGTCGTGGGTTTAGTTCCCGACTCTCGTTCAGTGAGGTGGCGGAAAACCTCAAGCGTACGCGTAAGGAGGTCCGTCACATCACACTCGCCCTCATCCCCGATATCGACCTTCCGATACAGAGTCGTAAGGCTCTCGGGACCTTTGTCTCGATATCGGTCCTCGTATGTGTTCAAGACATGGTAACACAGTCGTACGGTAAAATGTCGTCTGTGACTCCCTGTATACGATTTAAACATATCCGTGATGTACTCTTCACCTTCCTTCCTTTCTACCAGTGTCCTTGCTATCCTGTCGATCCCTGTTCGCTCATCTTTGCTTAGTCTGTTTGTTCTTGCAGAACCAGCCCTTCGGGTCTCGGGGTCGTCTAACGTTGTTGTCGACGTAGTATTTAATGCAAGGGGTTCGGCCGGTACAGAGGCCATGGGGGCCGAAGCTGTGGCGGTACCCTCATCCGTGCCTGGGGGTGGTGGGTGCTGTGTCAAGGGTTGGGAAGGGGCATATGGAGGGGGCATGTAGGTGATCGGAGGACCCAACAGCAGATCATCGTTGGCTCGTTGTTTCGAGGGTAAATCAGGGTAGAGTGTGGAGGGCGTTCTAACTGGACACTGGTTTGATGTTTCCCTTTCTAGTTTCTGTTTAGCTTTTTCCCTTTCCTTTATCTCTCCCTCTAGTTTCTGAGCAGCTAGGTGGGCTGCTTTTCGCAGCTCTTTTCCCAACCTACTCTCAGTTTTCTTTTTACGTTGTTCAGTTTCTTTGCGCCACATGCCGAAACTATCGAGCATAGTAGGTGTTGTCTTGTTTTTACCAAGGGCTGTTTCTAGCGCTTTTATTTTATCATCATTGAAAGATCCTATCAGTGGCCACTGACTTTCTCGATCCTTTTTCGTATATTTATGCCATAGTTTGCTATAGGCTATAGCGATCAATCCATGCTTCATGAACATGTCCTTATTAGGGGTGCCTTCCAGTGGAGCCGGATGGTTCACCTCTAATAAGCGGTCCGGGCTAAACAGGCTACTAATCAGTGGGGAGAAGACAGACATGACGGCTCGCAACGAGGGACAAAAAGTCAGCACTGCCTATCTTATCACTGTGTGCAAAGACTAGACAGAATATTTCTATTCTACGTTGTTTGCAGGCAGTGAATACCTCATGAATCAATAACAAATGACCAATAAATATTCAATGGGGAGAATAAGTAGGCCCGCAAAGGTCTGCGGTACCTACCCCTTTCACTATCTGCAAAAAGGGTGGTCTCTTTCCTGTTTGCAGACAGAGAATCTCCAGAAAACAATAGTTTTGCGAACAACAGTTCAGTTTCAAGTAATTATTCAGTGGGGGAGAAAAAAATAGGCACGACGGCTGCCTTACCTATCCTCCACTGCTTGCAAAGAGAGAGCCTGTTGTTTCTCCGTTTGCAGACAGTGAATCTCCAAATAAATAAAAAGAGCAATACTAGTATTTCCTAAACAATCAAGCAATTATTTCGCAACTCGTCGTGTTTACACGACCTTACCCGGACCGCATGGACAGTTTCTTGTCTTCCGAATCCAGCGCCCGATCGTCCTCTTTTCTCCGTTATCTTCGCGGCACTCCTGATGGTTCCCAGTCAGGACCGTAGATCACTCGAGAGAGGTCTGTTCGGAACCAGTGAAGTTCGGATGATCGGCTGTCAGACGAGGGTCTATCGGACAGGCGCGCTCCCGATCGTTGCAGTCGTTCACTCTGTCGTCAGGACCTCTCCCACTGGATCCACGAGTCGCTGATGGGCCCCACGCTTGGGACGCCAATTGTAAAAGGGTGACGCTACCAACCAGAATATAAGATCCTTAAGTATTGCCCGGCGGTGTCGCCTCTCGAACCCACAAGATATTAACAAATGAAGAGGCAGGCGCTGGAGACTGGAAGGCAGGAAACAAGGTTTTATTTTCTCCGGAGGAGAAACACATCAGTTGGACAGCAGGTATCGTTCTGAGGTGCTCTACCCGCATCTCTGAGGCCTGGCCTCTTATACACAAGTTTGTCACTTTATTGCATGTAACACATTCTCGTCAATACTTTGATGTACGGAAAGACATCCTCGGAATCTCCCCTTCAGGCCCGTTCCCACATATAGTTACAGTTGAAGTCCCCACCCCGGTCACAACAGGTGATGATTATCGCGCAGCTGGATATTCCGCCGATTCACGGAATGTGTGGGGTTCGATCGGATCTCGTAGGGTGGGGGCTTTGATCGACCCGAGGGTTCTTTAATGGGAGGAAGCTTCCTACTGTACTGGGGGCAATAAACAGCATCCACAGAGTCAGGTGGTGGCCTGGGAACGAGGGGGACAAACGGGCACACAGGAAAAGGGGGTTTGTATCAAAAGACCTGGGACCATGAAAGGAATGAAGGGAGGTGTCGTGCTGGGAACAGGATGGGATTCCGAGGCAGAGCTGCGTTGAAGAGGGGTTTATGACCCGAGGCATGTGAGGGCGAGGGGGTTGTCAGCATGAGGGGGATGCCTGCGAGGCTAGGAGAGGGAGAGAGACGCGCTGGCTATCGGCAAAGAGCAGGGAAGCCATGGTGTTCAAAATGGCGGCTGTTTACGTGCACGAAAAGGGTTCGAGAAGAGCAAGAGGGCGCCGATAATGTTGACGGTTTCAGCCTAACTTTCAACACAACAAAAGACCTACCCCGTACGGTCCATGATAGACTCCGGCGCCACGGGGAACTTTATCGATCAGGGACTGGTGCAGCGAATGGGGCTGATTAGAGTGCGCAGTGAAAAACCGGAGCCGGTTTTGGCGGTGGATGGCACTCCACTGAAGTCAGGCCCCATAACCGAACATACAGAATTGTTGGAGTTAACGCTTCCAGGTGATCCGCAGGATCATGTGGAAAACTTAGTCCTTAACATCATTGAGGCTCCTCAGTAAGAACTTATATTGGGGATGCCGTGGCTGCGGCGACATTGTCCTTCTATGGATTGGAGACAGAAAACCCTCCAGTTTCAGTCACCGGAATGTCTGTCACACTGTATGAGAGAACATCAGTCCATTGCCTTGTCTTTAGCCCAGGTATACCACGTTGCCACCGCCGCCGAGAAGGAAACGGTGTTACCAGTAGAGTATGCAGCATATCACGAGGTGTTTAGCGAAGTCAAGGCAGAAACATTACCACCACATCGTGAATATGATTGCAGGATCGATTTGGTGGATGGAGCAGTCATTCCGTCCTGCAGGATTTATGCCTTGTCTGAACCAGAGAATAGTCACCTCCGCGCGTACTTAGATCACTACTGCGCCTTAGGGTTTATACTGCCTTCTCGATCGCCCGCAGCCTCTCCTCTTTTCTTTACTGTGAAGGCTAATGGGGAATTACGGACGTGTATAGACTATCGCGTCTTGAACAAGAATACCGTGAGGAACCAGTATCCGTTGCCGCTCATCCCAGTACTTTTGGACCAGGTGAGGGAAGCTAACATCTACACCCGCCTTGATCTTGGAGGGGCGTACCACTTGGTCCGTAGACGTAGTGGAGATGAGTGGAAAACGGCGTTCAAGACGCGATATGGACTCTATGAATATCTGGTAATGCCGTTCGGGCTCTGTAATGCCCCGGCGGCGTTCCAGTATTTCTTGAATGACGTCCTGAAGGAATATCTGGACCGCATAGCGGTCGTGTATTTAGACGACATCCTTATTTATTCAGTTTCCCCTGCACAACACACCAAACACGTGTGCATGATCTTGCAGCGATTGTATGAAAACAACTTATATTGTAAACTGAATAAATGTGAGTTTGGGGTACAACAGGTGGAATTCCCGGGAGTGATACTGAGTCCCCATGGGTTCAGCAAGGCTGAGAGGAAGGTGGCAGTGGTGCAGGATTGGCCTTTTCCCAAGAATGTACGTGAGGTTCAGTGTTTCCTTGGGTTCACCAACTACTATAGGCGGTTTATATCACACTTTTCACAGTTGGCAACCCCTATAACTAGGTTATTGAGAAAAGGCGTTCCTATGTGTGGACCTCTGAGTCTACTAAAGCCTTTGAACAACTCAAGGAGGCTTTTTGCTCAGTGCCAATCCTACACCATCCACAGGTCGATATCCCTTTCATAGTGGAGGCAGACGCATCGGATACAGCCATAGGTGCCGTCCTGTCTCAAAGGGAACGGGAGACAGGACAGTTACATCCGGTGGCGTTTCTGTCTAAAAAACTGAACCAGGCCGAGACCAACTACACCGTAGCGGAGAAGGAACTCTTGGCGATAAAAAAAGCCTTCCAGGAGTGGAGACACTATTTGTGGGGGGCTCAACATCCCGTTACGGTGTATACGGATCACCGCAATCTGCAGTTTATGAAAACAGCGAGACACCTAACGCAGAGACAGATGCGATGGACATTGTTCTTCGCGGAGTATAATTTCGTGATAACTTTCTGCCCCGGCTCCGACAACAGGAAGGCGGATTCGCTGTCAAGGTAGAGCGATGAAGGGATCTCGCGCTTATCCACTCCCGAAGCCATTGTCTCTCCTGAGAAGGTCTTGTGTGTTGTCACTGTGGACCGGTTCCTAGACCAGGTAAAAGACCATTGTTCTCTGGTTCAATGGCAGGAATGGGCCCTGAAGGATAAACAACGCACTCTTCAGCATGGCATGCCTTTCCGGAATAATCGCTTGTACCTGCCCCAACATGAGTTACGCCAGAAGGCGTTTAACTGGTGTCATAACGCGGTGCTGGCGGGACACCCTGGTTATCGGAAAACGCTGTTGGCCATGCAAAGGTCATTTTGGTGGGAAAACATGGCGAAGGACGTGAAAACATGGGTTTCCCAATGCGACACTTGTGCCCGGGCTAAGAGAGAGAGCTGTAGAGCAAAAGGTGTTTTGATGCCGCTACCAACTCCATCCGGTCCGTGGCAGACCATCAGCCTTGATTTCATGGTGGGGTTACCTATGGATCAAGGATGCAATGCAATTCTAGTGGTGGTGGATAGTCTGACCAAAGCAGGACACTTTCTCCCTGTAAGAATTTGCCCACGGCAGCCCAGACGGCCCAAATGCTGCTTCAACAGGTGCTCCGGTTGCATGGCCTTCCCAGGGTCATTCTATCAGACCGGGGACCCCAGTTCGTTGCTAGATTTTGGAAAGCATGGTGTAGGGCATTACAGGTGGAAGTGGCCTTGTCTACGAGTTTCCATCCTCAAACCGATGGTCAGACGGAACGACTAAATCAGACCCTTAAAAAGTTCCTGAGATGCTATGCCAAGGAGGCCTCGGAATCCTGGGTCTCGCTGCTGTGGTTGGCAGAGCTGTCATATAACAACTCTTGGCACAGTTCCATTAAAGAAACACCGTTCCGGGCTAATACCGGGTATCATGCTAACACTTTGCCTCTGATCGTGCCCAGTGAGGTGAGGAATCATCCGTCAGCGCATGCCCAAGTTACCGACCTGTTGGAGGTACACAAGCGGATTCGGTCGGAGTTGGTTCGGGCCAAGTTGTCCTACAAGAGATGGGCGGATGTTCATAGGCAAGCTGGACCCCAGTACGCCGTGGGAGACCGCGTGTGGTTGGCCACCAAGAACATCAGATTTCGGTACCGCATTGTCTTCCACCCTCGTTTCATTGGTCCGTATCCTGTGGTCCGTCAGGTGAATCCGGTGGTGTATAGGTTGAAACTGCCCGCCTCCCTTCGGATACATCCGGTCTTCCACTGCAGTCTTTTGAAACCGGCGGTGGGGCGACGGCGTGTGGCAACCCCTCCGGTGATGAGGGATGGTCAGTTGGAATATGAGGTTCGCAGGATTCTTGTCACGGCCAAGCTTCCTCAGGATCAGGATGATGTTTAAAAGGGGTCCACCTCCAGATTGCCCTACACTCTGACTGTATAACAACACAGAGCATATAGGTAATCAGGCGAGGGAAAAGGTAGGGAAGGGACTGGATCGGGAAAGGGAAGCTGAAACAAGAAGAAAAAGAGAAAACACAATGATAAGTACATGAAAGTCTAACTACTCTCAGTAATTTCTCGCTAGAACCCCCACCTACCAAATCCGCTAGCTGTAGACTGTTCTTCTCCCTTCTTGAATTGGTATCAGATAATTACCTCTATACCCTATTTGTGCTTCTGCAAAACATAAACAAGAAGAAGCGATCATACAGGCGGTTCAACTTCCCATACACCAATACTCAGAACGCTCTATACTCCATGCATACCTTCCAGCCTTCCCAAAACAAAGCAAATGTAATCCATCTCCAGATTGAACCAAAAATAGAATAGATATGGCCAAAAACAAAACGATGAATAAGGATTCAGGAGATTACTACATTCTTGAACCCTATAATCCAATGATACTGAAGATTGTCAAGTCTTTACAATCCACAGGCTAAATAAAGTCACAGTCTTTTTCAATCCCGGGTAACAAAGTGTCAATTCTTTTTTCTTTTTTAAAACACAGTCAAAGGAGAACTGAAGTGCGTCTCAGCCGAGTACGCGATTACTCACAACCTTCGGAATGCTCCTCTCCGGCAGTGGTCTGTCTAAGGTCAAGGTACTCCGGAAAAGATAGGCATTTTTGAATTTCTGAGCAAAAATGCCAAAGTTCCTTAAAGAAGTACTAAAATGGTATCTCAGCCGAGAACACGTTATTTCATTTTCGCTCCAACTCCTTTTCTTTTTCGACCATCGAAGCTGGTCCCAGAACGGTGCTTGGCAACAGCCGCACACGTAGAACAAACAGCAGAGATTAAACAGCCTCCCTCGCGCCTCAGCCGAGACACGAGAATCTCTGTAAACAAACGCTCCTTCTCTTTTTCGAAGCAATGTCACTCCCAGCAAAGGCGCTCGGCAGCCGCCGAACACAGCACCCCACGCACTGCAGAACACTGCCGAGCAAACTACTCAGCCGGGAACAAGTACAACAGATGCAAGAACTCGGGTCCAGATTTCGAATAACAAATCACGTACAACCAGCCGCGCAATGAAGGCTGCCCTTAATAGATTACCCGACTCCTCCCAGTCACCTGGCATTGTGGGACATGTAGTTACCAAGGCGCATTCAGCAATTGCTATGCCCTGCAGAACTTATATTCATGTAGGCGCTTTAGGCAGGCCATAGGCGAATCATGACAATACGTCCCTCTCCCTAGCGCCTCCTAGCACCAGGCTTCTCCGGATGATGGGCATAGAACCTGCGAATCGCCAGAGGGGCATGAACACCGGAGCTCGGCTCCCATGAGTCGTCTTCCGCAGCATAACCCTACCAGGAGACAAGAAACCATAGGTTCCCCTGCCGATAACGGGAATCCAAGATCCGACGCACCTCATATTTCAAATTCCCATCACGAAGAACCGGCGGCACCGCCTTCTGTCGAGCCGAACATGCAGGCTTCAGCAAACTGCAATGGAATACCGGGTGAATCCTCAAAGACGCCGGGAGTTTCAGCTTGTACGCCACCGGATTCATGCGGCGCACCACGGTGTAAGGCCCAATGAAACGAGGATGAAAGATACTACGGAAACGAAAGCGAATGTTCTTCGTGGAAAGCCATACTCGATCCCCCACGTTGTACACCGGTCCTTCCCTCCGATGCCGATCCTCCCATTTCTTATACGTGTCCTTGGCCTTATCCAAATGTACCTGCACCCTCCCATGGATCAGCAGAAGAGCCTTCACTTGGCCAGCCACAGTAGGATGGTTCATCACGTCGCTCGGAATCGTCACTGGCAGGGTGTTCGCATTGAAGCCAGAATTAGCACGAAACGGCGTCTCACCGGTGGAACAATGCCAAGCGTTATTATATGACAGTTCAGCCAACCATAACAGCGAAACCCATGAGTCCGCTGCTTCGTCGGCATAGCAACGCAGATACTTCTTTAAAGTCTGATTGAGCCTCTCCGTCTGACCATAAGACTGAGGATGGAAACTTGTCGATAGGGCAGCAGAGATGTTCAACGCCTTACACCATGTTCGCCAGAACCTGGCGATGAACTGCGGACCCCTGTCAGAGATGATAACTTGCGGGACACCGTGAAGACGAACCACCTGGGTCAACAATAACTGTGCAGTTTGAGATGCAGTAGGGAGGTTTTTACAAGGGATGAAATGTCCCATCTTTGTGAAACTGTCCACAACCACCAGGATGGCGTTGCTACCTTTATCCAAAGGTAGACCCAACACAAAATCCAAGCTAATGACTTGCCATGGCCTGGAGGGAGTTGGAAGAGGCATAAGCAATCCTGGCGCTTTCGATTGATCACTCTTCGCTCTTGCACATGTCTCACGTTGATTTACCCACATTTTCACGTCCTTGGCCATGCCTTCCCACCAGAAGTGACGTTGCACCGCATGAACGGTTTTCTGATGGCCCTGATGCCCTGCCACCAATGCGTTATGGCACCAATTAAAAGCCATTACCCGAAGGGCATGCACCGGAAGAAACAGTTGGTTTTGCACCATTGGCAAGCCATGTTTGAGAGATCGGTGTACTTTCCCATCAGCCCACTCCTTCCATTGCTGCGGAGACCGATGTTTAGCCACCACCTCCAGGAACTGTTCCACTTGTATGGAACACAACACCACCTCTGGAGAGAGAATGGATCTTGGATCCGTTTTCTGATGACAACCTGAATCCGATTGTCTGGATAAAGAGTCTGCTTTCTTATTCTCCGCTCCCGGTCGAAAGGTGATGGTAAATTCATACTCCGCAATAAAGAGCATCCAACGCATCTGGCGTTGAGACAGATGTCTTGCTGTTTTCAGGTACTGGAGATTTCGATGGTCAGAATACACAGTTACCGGATGATGTCCTCCCCACAGATAGTGTCTCCACTCCTGGAATGCCTTTTTCACTGCCAAGAGCTCCTTCTCTGCAATGGTGTAATTCGCTTCTGCGGAATTGAGCTTTCTTGATAGAAACGCTACAGGATGCAACTGGCCTGTTTGTTTGTCTCTTTGGGACAACACCGCCCCGATTGCCACGTCGGATGCATCTGCTTCCACTATAAAGGGCACATCCATTTGAGGATGCGTTAAGACAGGAGCCGTGCTGAAAGCTGTTTTAAGTTGTTCAAAAGCATTCGTGGCTTCAGGTGTCCAATAAAACAGAGTACCCTTTCTCAACAAACGAGTTATTGGAGATGCTAACTGTGAAAAATGGGAAATAAACCTCCTGTAATAATTAGAAAATTCCAGGAAGCACTGGACATCTCTCACATTCTTAGGACACGGCCACTCTTGAACCGCCCTCACCTTTCGCTCCGCCATGCTGAAGCCCTCCGGGTTAAGGATTACTCCCAGTAACTCCACCTCATGCACATCAAACTCGCACTTGCTTAACTTACAGTATAAACTGTTTTCCTGTAACCTCTGCAAGATCAAAAGAACATGACTAACGTGTTGGGCCGGGGACTCAGAGTATATCAAAAGGTCATCAATATATATGACAACAAAACGGTCCAGATACTCCTTCATGATGTCATTCAGAAAAAACTGGAATGCCGCCGGGGCATTACATAGCTCGAACGGCATTACCAGATATTCATAGAGGCCGGAGCAAGTCTTGAATACCGTCTTCCACTCATCACCAGCCCTAATACGGACCAAGTGATAGGCCCCCCTCAGGTCCAGGCGCGTATAAATAGCTGCCTCCCGAACCTGATCTAGCAGGACTGGTATGAGTGGAAGCGGGTATCGATTACGAATGGTAACCTTGTTAAGCTGTCTATAATCAATGCACGTACGCAATTCCCCATTAGCCTTTGAAATAAAAAAGAGTGGCGAGGCGGCAGGAGAGCGTGAGGGACGTATGAATCCAATAGAACAAAAGTGTTCCAGATACGTCTTCAAATGAGCTGTTTCCGAAACGAACACGGCATATACCCTGCATGAAGGCACAACTGCCCCTTCCACCAATTCAATCCGGCAGTCATAATCCCTATGTGGGGGAAGTGTTTCTGCTTTCACCTCGCTAAACACATCATGATAGCCCGTATACGCCCAAGGCAACTCTACGTCTTTTCCAGCGGCAGTAGCAATGGTAAAGGCTTGGGCCAATGAAGACACATGTGATTCTGGAGACCGTAAACAATGATTCACACACCCCTCTGACTCAAAACCCACAGACTTTCTCCTCCAGTCTATGGAAGGGTTGTGTTGCCACAACCATGGCATTCCTAATATCACTTCATATTGAGGAGCTCCAATGATGTTTAACACAATCCTCTCCCTATGATTGGTTACCTCCCCCGGCATAATGAGTTCCAGTGCCTCGGTATGTGCAATAATAGGACCTGACTTCAATGGAGTGCCATCCACCGCCAGGACTAGCTCAGGTTTAAAGGTCGGCACTTTCACTAATTCCAATCTGTCTACCAGACCTTGGTCGATAAAATTCCCGGTTTCTCCGGAATCGATCATGGTTGATACGGAATGACTGTTATGATCAGTGTTCAATAACATTGATAACACAATATAAGTTTCTGTGTTCTTACATGTGGATATCTCTAAAGAAGGTATCTTCCACTCCTGAGCAGGCTTTTGGTCTGCCAGAACGTTCCTACCACCCTGCGGACATACTGGGTTTGTAGCCGCCTTCATAACTGCAACCTGTTTACTGGGAGAAAAGGGATTAGTCTTCTTAGGTCTCATAGTACAGTCCCTGACATAATGCCCCTTTCTACCAGAGTACATGCAAAGACCCTGAGCACGCCTGCTTTCTCTCTCCGCCTTAGTCAAAGGAGGCCTAACAGCTCCTATCTCCATAGCTCAGGACCCGTATCTTTAGCACCTGGACGTCCTGCCGACTCTAACCCTCCTCCAGATCTGTCACCTTTCTTTCGCTCTCCTCCTCTTTCAGACATGCGATGATCTAACCGCAAGGTGAGATTTATTAAATCGGTACAGTTGGTGGGTTGAGGGTCAATTTGTGCCAACACGTCCTTAAGGTCTTCATTCAGACCCTGATAATATAAGGGCATCCTTTTATCTTCAGGCCAAGAAGTCTCCACTACTAACCTATTAAAGGAGGTCATTTAGGTAACAAGCTCCCTTCTTCCCTGTCGCAACCCCAGAAGCTCCCTATGCGCACTAAGCGTGGTGGCCCGTCTGTCGAAAACTCTTTCGAATTCCTTCCTAAAATCGTCCCAATCTGCCAACAGAGGATCATCGTTACGTACCAGTGGTACCGCCCAACTGGCCGCATCCCCAGTCAAATACGAAATAGCAAAAGCACTCTAGACAAGTTAGTAGGAAATAATGCCGGTCTACAGGAGAATTGCAATGTTATTTGAGTCAGAAAGGTTTGAATCTTGTTAGGGTCACCAGAATACCGTTCCGGACTAGCCAGAGGTATGGGTGGAGATACCGTAACCTGTATTGGTGAACCACTCACCGTAGCATCAAACGGATTCCTAGATTGTCTATCCAACCGTTCCCTTAATGCTGCAGTTTCAGCTCGTGATGCTTTTAACTCATGTTGTACCAAGCCCAAAGCATTCAACACATCTTCCATAGTGGCCATCTCTCAAAAACACACGACCGAGAGGAAGAAAATTCTTGGGTACGTGATTCTGTCACGGCCAAGCTTCCTCAGGATCAGGATGATGCTTAAAAGGGGTCCACCCCCAGATTGCCCTACACTCTGACTGTATAACAACACAGAGCATATAGGTAATCAGGCGAGGGAAAAGGTAGGGAAGGGACTGGAACGGGAAAGGGAAGCTGAAACGAGAAGAAAAAGAGAAAACACAATGATAAGTACATGAAAGTCTAACTACTCTCAGTAATTTCTCGCTAGAACCCCCACCTACCAAATCCGCTAGCTGTAGACTGTTCTTCTCCCTTCTTGAATTGGTATCAGATAATTACCTCTATACCCTATTTGTGCTTCTGCAAAACATAAACAAGAAGAAGCGATCATACAGGCGGTTCAACTTCCCATACACCAATACTCAGAACGCTCTATACTCCATGCATACCTTCCAGCCTTCCCAAAACAAAGCAAATGTAATCCATCTCCAGATTGAACCAAAAATAGAATAGATATGGCCAAAAACAAAACGATGAATAAGGATTCAGGAGATTACTACAGTCTTGAACCCTATAATCCAATGATACTGAAGACTGTCAAGTCTTTACAATCCACAGGCTAAATAAAGTCACAGTCTTTTTCAATCCCGGGTAACAAAGTGTCAATTCTTTTTTCTTTTTTAAAACACAGTCAAAGGAGAACTGAAGCGCATCTCAGCCGAGAACGCGATTACTCACAACCTTCGGAATGCTCCTCTCCGGCAGTGGTCTGTCTAAGGTCAAGGGACTCTGGAAAAGATAGGCATTTTTTAATTTCTGAGCGAAAATGCCAAAGTTCCTTAAAGAAGTACTAAAACGGTATCTCAGCCGAGAACACGTTATTTCATTTTTTCTCCAACTCCTTTTCTTTTTCGACCATCGATGCTGGTCCCAGAACGGTGCTTGGCAGCAGCCGCACACGTAGAACAAACAGCAGAGATTAAACAGCCTCCCTCGCGCCTCAGCTGAGACACGAGAATCTCTGTAAACAAACGCTCCTTCTCTTTTTCGAAGCAATGTCACTCCCAGCAGAGGCGCTCGGCAGCCGCCAAACACAGCACCCCACGCACTTCAGAACACTGCCGAGCAAACTACTCAGCCAGGAACAAGTACAACAGATGCAAGAACTCGGGTCCAGATTTCGAATAACAAATCACGTACAACCAGCCGCGCAATGATGGCTGCCCTTAATAGATTACCCGACTCCTCCCAATCACCTGGCATTGTGGGACATGTAGTTACCAAGGCGCATTCAGCAATCGCTATGCCCTGCAGAACTTATATTCATGTAGGCGCTTTAGGCAGGCCATAGGCGAATCATGCCATTCTGGATTCTCGGTTCCGGCAGGGCCGTCTTTGGTATTAGGTGTCCTGGAAAGGATACACCTCGGAGGAGAATTCCTGGGAACCCTGCTCGGGGGTGCGTGCCCCGAGAGCTGTGCGTCAGTTCCATGTTCCCTGTCCGGAAAAGCCTGGTCCTAGGAGGCGCTTGGGGGGAGGACGCACTGTCAGGAACTGATGTGGGTGGTTATCGCGCCTACCGAGATTACGACGGACTACGGGATCCAGAAGTCCGTTGGAAGGGGGCGGAGACAATATAACTTCTGCCTACCCGGAAATCGGGTTGTATTGGATTTTGTGTGCTAGTACCGCAGCGGAGCAACTGCCCTTTGGAGTTCTCGTTGCCCTGTGGTGCTTCGCTTGGATTCTAGCGAAGACACGGGCGCGGTTGATCTGTGATGTTCGGGAAGTGTGCATCAGCTGATGCACACAGAGTGTGCCGTGGTGCTTCCCAGAATCGTACGCAAAGACACGGACGCTGGCCGGAGAAGAGAGGAACCAGAGCGGAAGCGCTCTCGGATTGACGGCGGGGTGCTCTGTGGGGCTTCGCATATTGTTTGCGAAGACACGGACACTCGACCACAGGTGGGCGCTTTGCTGAGGAGGTAGGACGGCTGTCTTTCCGAATTGGTTACTTGTTCAGCTCGGAGGAGAAATAATTAGTCTTGTACCTCGGATTTCTATGGACGGCTGTCTTTAGATCTGAGTACTTGTTACAGTGACTTAGCGGTAGGGTTGCTAGCTGCTGTTCTCTCTCGGCGCCTACCCTAAGGATTAACCCAGAAAACCAATTAGCCTCCAGGAGCCCAGTGTCTTTGTTGACTCCTTTACCGTGAGGTGGCGCCTCCTTGATAGAGATCGTTTTGTTTTGTTTTGTTTTGTTTCGTTTACACTTTTTGGACACACTTATTTTCTTTGGGCTCTGATGCTTATGACTTAAGAAGCGGTCCTGTGCTTCTGTGTATTAACAGAGGCTTTCATTCTCGTGCTCGGCACGTTTGTCTCACTACCCCTGTGTATTGAGAGGACTGGCTATTTCTTTGGAGTCCCTAGTGGAGATCTTGGTACGTGCTTGGTAGGGCAGAATAGGAGGAGGGAATGAATGGAGTTATGTATGGGTGTTTAACCTGTGTTTGTGTCTTATAGGGAAGAACACTTGTAGGTCTACACTAGAGAGGCCATTCTGTGACCGCTTCCATCAATCTTTCCGGTGTTTTAGAGCAAGGTACGTGAGACATACTAGAGAGTCTTGTTTGAGTAGCAAAGGGTCTATACCTAGGTTAACAAGTTGTTCTTGTCTTTCAGGTTGCCTGAAAACCGTGCAGCATCATCCCGGCCCCCTCCTTTTTTCCCTCGCCTGATCACTTCTAAGCTCTGGGTGTTGAGCTTGGGGAGATTGGGAGGTGGACCCCTCTTGAGCATCACCCGGATCCCGGAGAGCGTAGGGCGTTCCTGACAATTGGACTGAAGAGATTCACCTGAGTGAGACCTGTCCCTCCTATACCTCTGGTTAAACCCACTTGAAGGCCTGAATGGGGCTGTCCCATTCTCAGCCCCAAGTTGGCTTAAGTTAGCCTGGCTAAGTCTCCGGACTATAGTTTGGCTGTCTACCTCTCCCTCAGAATCTTCTTCAACCTCCTCTTCTTCCTCTTCTGGGACTGGGGAGTCATCTTCAGTGGAGGGTACACCCTCACCTGTATTATCGGAGGGGCCTGGTTTAGAGGCCTTCTCAATATCAGCTCTCTCTAGGAGTTCTATCAGGTGTGGGATGGTAGGGTTGGAACCCTGTTTCAATCTCCTTGAGGTACACAAGTGTCTCATCTCTTGGAAATTGAGCATGTCACATCTGGAGGGTGCCCTGTGAGGGTCACTCACCACAGGCAGAGATCCAGATGGGTCACCTGTGCCAGACATGATCTAGTGAGGTGTGGTGTGTGTACCTACCTACACTAAGTGTTTCCTACTAAACCTCTCTAGGAGTTGTAGTCAGGGTGTGCTAGGCCCTTTGGTCTACAACAACTAAGTTCAGTAGAACTTAAGTATTCTAAGTCTTGTTTTATATGTACCTATAGGTACCTGTATGATCTTTCAAATGATATTGCAAAGTTTACAATTGGCAAAACAACAGCAAGCTCAAATCCCAACCGCTGCACACTAATGTGAGAAGTTGGCCTGGTATATGATGTTCACTATTCTAGTGAGCACCTTGCACCAGTCCAAACAACCCTTATGGTGATGGTTGTAAAGTCAACCTTCTAGACCAGCTATCCTAGTGGTAGCATGGACAAAGCAGTCTTAGGCTAAACTCAAGAGGGCATGTGAAGCCAGCTGTTTTACCATATGCAATCCCCTTAATACCAAGTGAAAGGACACCACACAGGTTGTATATCAAAATATATATGTATTTATTTCTAACACAATCCTCTGAACTCTTTATGAGGTCAGAGGCACCAGCACAATTAAAGATACTTAATTAAAATACAATAAGTTGCACAAAATACAGTAATGCCCTAGGGGCACTTCGAACCATATACTAAAATAGTGGTATAAGAACCAGGTCACGAACAAAGGAAAGGTCTAGGGCCTGGAGAATCACTGGGGCTACACTGTACTACCAATGGATGGAGAGCAGGAGGCCCACGGGATGCGCGTGCAGTGTCTTTACACGCACGCAAGTTACTATAGAGTTAGAATGGGAACAAAAGAAATGGAAACTAGTTCTTTTAGGACACTTACGGATGGACTAGGGAAAAGCTAATTAAAACTAGGACACTAGGATAATCAATACCCACAGGAGTACCGAAATACTTGTGTTACCTCACCCACAGGAAGCGGGTGCATAGGTGTCAAAGTGTGTCGGGTTTCGTCGCTGATTCCTATGGAGCCTTGAAGAAAGATGCTGCAGGCGACCAGGAGAGAAGTGTCCGGGTGGATCCAAGGGCGGATCGGGATGAAGAGTACCTGAAAGCAGAGGGGACAGAGTCTGGGTCACTAGCCAGTGACCAGGATGGAACCAGGAAGGAACCAGGCGATGTCGCGAAGCAATCAGGTGATGTTGTGAAGCTTGTCTCTGCAGCCACGTGGACCAGGAGGTGTCGACGACGACCAGGAGCTGGATACGGACTGTCCCACGAAGGTTCCCGCTGTCGGCGGTGTCGGCTTCCAGATTGGAGTCAACAAGCCTTGGCAAAGGCAACCCACGCAGAAAAGGAAGATGGCTTCTTTTTTATGTCAAATCTGTTTTTATTTCACCCCCAAACCAGGGAGCATGCATCAGGTGGACTGTTACATAGCGTTAAGCCTACAACCCACTCGGGGCCGGCCGCGTCATCTTTTAGTGCATTAAATAACATTTTAAGAAGTCTCACATGTAACAGTATTATACACAGCGTTTCGCCTACAACCCCACAGGGCCGGCCTCGTCTTAATATCCTAAATGCACACTGGTCAGTCACAGCCTAGAATATCTCAACCCAAAGGGTCGAGTGCATCCAATAACCAAGAGAAATAGAACAAGTCGACCACAAGGGTCCAAACTTCGAACTGAGTATCAAAGAGAAGGAGGATAGCAGGTCAGAGTAGACAGCAAGAATAAGTAAAGAAAGAAAGGAAACAAGAAGAACAGTGAGAGCAAGCGCAGGGCCTGTCGGCGGGGGTAGGCAAAAAGGGAGCAACATACTCTGCATCGGATCGCATTGCAGCACTTACAGTGGTCCAAGCGTCCCAAACCATAACTCTCACTGCAGCAGCCTATCCGGTTCTGCAGATGCTATGGCGTCTTCCACAAGCCATAGCGCCCGAAGCCTGACTGGCATGTATCGCGCGCGCTCTTCTGCACATAAATATTTCACCAGGGGTTGCCATATCGCCTTAAAGCGCGTGTCGCCTGCCTGCAGTCTAGCTGTGAAAAGCTCCATTGTTATAACATGCCATAATCGCACAAACCAAGCCGAGATTGGTGGCGCTTCCGCCTTTTTCCAATATAAAGCTATAAGCTGCTTGGCCGCCCCTAGCATTTGAAGCGCCAGTGTCCAATCGCTCCGAGTCAGCGCCTTCAGACCAGCAGGTTTGATACCTAACAACAGTGTGCTAGTGGCTTCAGGCAAAGGGAACCCTAGCACCCCCTTGATGTGGCTTAGGACCTCGTTCCAGAAGAGGGTCAGTGAAGAACAGGCCCACCATATGTGAATAAAGTCTCCAGGCGCAGACCGACATCTCCAGCATTCATGGGAAGAAGCAGGGAACATCTTGTGTAGGCGCTGGGGCGTGTAATACCACTGAGTCATTATTTTATAGGCATTCTCCTGTTGCGGAATGCTACAATACACTTTGGGGATGTCCCCGCGGCCCTCTGCGCCGGGGTGATGTCCATTCCCAAGAGGGAATGCCAGCTTTACTGATACGGATGGGACGGTGGCTTGTGAGGATGCTGCAAGATCTGATAGATTTTGGATATCAGACACTTCGAGCCGTCATAGGAGCGCACAAGTCGCTCGAACGGGGTGAACGCACGCGTGGCCGCCTGATATGTATCGTCTTCCATCACCCAATGTCGCAGCTGAGTGTATTGGATCCCAGCTTCGAGCGGTATCTTAAACTCCTCTCTGCAGTGAGTGAAAGACTTAATGGAGCCCCCATCAAACAGATCCATAAGCACTCTAAAGTTGCCCTGCGACCACTTGTTGAAAGTCCCAGTGCGATGGGCCGGAGGAAAGCACGGGTTCCCCTCAATTGGGGTATGTGGTGAGGGAAAAGTCGTGAGTCCCCTGCGCACTGCTATCTTGTCCCAGATCTCCAGTACCGTTTTCGTGGGTGCCGCCAGGTAGGAGCTCCGAGAGCGTTCTGCTCTAGCTCTCCACGCCAGGTCACAAATGGTGCGCCCAGTCACTGCTCTAACCATGTGCAGCCAACCTTTCTCGCTTTCAGTTACTCCCCATTCGACTATAAAGCGGAGGTGTGCCGCCCAGTAGTACTCTACAAGATTAGGGCATGTCAGCCCTCCCCTGTCACGCGGCGCCATGAGAAGTGCTTGGGAGAAGCGGGGTCTTTTCCCTCCCCAAATGAAGTTGGTGAGGTCGCGTTGAAGGCCTCTTATATTGTGTAGCGGTATAGGTGTAGGGAGGCACTGAAATAAATATAAGATTTTGGGAAGGATAGACATCTTTAGGGCATTGAGTCGGCCCAACCACGACGGCACAAGCGGTTTCCACCTTCGAATGTCTTCAAGGACCGATCGTCGACAGTCCCTCCAGTTCACAGGTGTCCACCCTTCAAGCGAGGGAGTCAGCTGAAGGCCTAGATATCGAATACACTGATCCGTCCTCCGGTATGGAGTTATCTGTTCCAAATGTGGTATTTCAGCCTTTGGGATGGTAAGGTTGAGGGCCGAAGACTTGGCATGGTTGATCTTCAGGCCGGAAGCTCGCTCGAAGAGGCACAGCACTGAGTGCAAGGCCGGCAGGGATTCCCGAGGCTCCGTCAGTGTAAGGATCAAATCGTCCGCAAAGAGCACCACTTTGTTATCTCGACCGCCTAGGGGGATGCCATGAATGTCCGGCGGATCATATCTGCTAGGGGTTCTATTGCCAGGGCAAATAGTAGGGGCGAGAGCGGACAACCCTGCCTGGTTCCAACGGCTCCGTGAGCTGTCCATTAACCTGAATCCTCGCTCGAGGTGCCAAGTACAGCGCCATAATCATAGTAATCATCTTCTGGCCAAACCCCATCTTGTGTAGCACAGCCCTCAGGAAGGACCAGTCCACCCGGTCAAATGCCTTCTCTGCGTCTAATGAGAGAAGACAGGCTGGGATCTGCCAGTGATGTGCCTTCCCCACAAGGTGTGCAGCCCTGCGCACATTGTCTGCCCCCTGTTGGTTGCGAATAAAACCCAGTTGGTCAGGGTCAACCAGTCCCGGCATATGCGGGTCTAGTCGCTTCGCCAGTACCTTGGTGTATATTTTAAGGTCAGTGTTGAGCAAAGCAATCGGGCGGTACGACGCACACATTGTAGGGTCTTTCTCAGGCTTCAAAATTAAAGCAATTTCTGCCAATCCCATATCAGGGGACGGTCCCACCTCATCCGAGAAGGAATTATATAGCCGGAGAAGGTAGGGTCCAAGGTGTGCCTGAAACATGCGATAGAAGGATAAAGGGAGACCATTCGGCCCCGGGGTTTTCCCCAACGGGAGCTCCCGCACAGCTGCTGCTATTTCCTCCTGGGTTATCGGCGCCTCCAGTGCCCTCGCGTAGTGGGGATGTATCGGTGTCCCTTTGTACTTTCCTAGGATCTCCTCCGCCAGTCCCGGAGGTGGTGCCTCCTTCCGATACAGCATCGCATAGTAGTCCCTAAATGCCCTGCATTTGTCCCTCTCCGCCACGACTCTAGACTCATCCGGCAGGTGGATATTGGCTATGTGTGCTCTAGCAGCGCGTACTCTCAACCGTCACGCCAGTATCTTCCCTACCTTGTCCCCTCCCGTAAAATACCGCTGCTTCAGCGCTAAGAGGGATTTCTCCGCTCTGTTTGCATGCAGCATCCGGAGCTGTCCCCTAAGATTAGCCAGCCGCCGTCTGGATCGCAAGGAGGAACCACCCTGATCCTGTAACGCCGCCTTTTTGATGTCCCCCATCAAGTTGTCCTCCAGCACCCGAGCCTCGTGCGCTCGCGCAATCGAGAGGGAGGTGATGTGTCCCCCTATCGTAGCCTTGAAGGCATCCCAGGCCACTGGAAAGGGTGTCTCTGTTAAGTTGTTGCATTGAAAGTAGGAAGTAATAGCCCCTCTAATGTCCTCCACGTCGGCCGCATCCCGGAGAACGCCTGGTGGCAAAGACCACCTCTTCTCCCGAGCAGGGCCAGCAGTCGGATCCTGCAGAAGCAATTCAACATGAGCATGATCAGAGAGCGAGATGTCAGACATATTGACTTCGAGGATATCGCGAGAGAGGTCATGGGAAATAAATAAGTAGTCGATACGGGAATATGTCCGATGCACATGGGAGTAGAACGAGTATTCCCGTCGATCAGGGGAGTAGTAGCGCCACGCATCCCTCAGCCCTAGGTCCACTATATGCTTGCGCAGCGTCGAAGACATTACTCCCGCGCCGCTAAAGGAGTTCTCGATTCTATCCACCTCGGGGCTCCATACTAAGTTCAGATCTCCCCCAGTATGAGGGAAGGGTCTCCCTGTGGTACCTGTTTCCGCAGAAGGTCCCGAAGGTAGCGGTCTTGTGCCTGATTAGGGACATAAATATTACATAAAGTGCAGCGACGTCTCCCCATCTCCACACTCACTCTGAGGAAGTGCCCATCCCCACTCCGGAAGGGCCTATCTCCCCCTCGCCTGATGCCAGCCCTTCACAATATTGCCACTCCTGCTGTCTTTGTATCCGCTAACGCCCAGAACTGGAGAGGGTACCTAGGGTGCGCCATGCGCTTGGTGTCCGCTTGCAAGAGATGCGTCTCCTGCAGAAGTATGATGTCCGGGTTCTGTTGGAGGTAGTGCCATACTTGTTTGCGCTTATTGGGCGAGTTGAGACCCTTTACATTAAATGTTAAGATTTTCAGGGGGCGAGGTGAGTTCATTGTCATGGTATAATCGTGTCGAGGAGCGACCACGCCCTTTCCGCAATCATCCAGCGCTCTCAACACACTCGGCAGACCACAACCGCGTTGCCCCATATCCTCCCACCACTCGGGACCACCCCCACTCGCTCCCATGAGAAGACAAAAGGAGAGGAAAGAAGATCAGCAGGAAACAAGAAAAGGAGGAAAGGAGCAGAGAAATAAAAAGCGGCCAAGGAAGCCACTCATCTGGAAACAACAACAGCAGCCAACAGGGCCATAGTACACTGTCCCCTAAATAGGGCATCCTACACCCACAGGTTTGAATGCTCTCTGGGATGTCACTCCCTTAGGGGCAGCCCATAGGGGGTTGTGGCGGCCTCAAAGGTCTAACAATTGGGGGACTCCCGCTATCCCCCACCCACAAGCCTGGAGCCAGGGTGTTGTATGGAGAACCGCAGAGTGTTTCCTCCCCCGGGGGTCATGTGTACACGGGGTTAAAACCCCCCCCTTTTCAGGAGGCGACGAGGAGTCGTCCCATAGATCATGGCGTCAAAGGGCGCTCTTCCGTCTCCTCTCTGTCTCCCTCAAGGGATCGAATGTGGGCTATAATGTCTTGTTTAGCCTGGGAGGGTGAACGCTCATTTTTGGGGGACGTACGGTGCTGCCGTTGCACTGTGGTCCATGATGGTCGGGCCGGCACCCTTTCCTGTCTATGGGGCTGAGAGGGACTCGCCGGCAGTGACAATGGCAGCCGGAGGAGTTGCGCCGCCTCAGTGTAGGATCGCATGATTCAACGCTTGGATTCCCATTGGAAGATAAGATTAAACGGATGCCCCCACTCATAGGAAATGCCCAGACTGTGTAGTTTCTCGGTCACCGGTCTGAATGCTCGCCTCCTCTTTAAGGTGTTGGGTGCCAGATCTTGGAATATTTGAATCTTATGTCCCTTGTACCGCAAGTCCGGCTTGTCACGCACTATCTTCAAATGGCCTCTTTTTCCGTGAAGAAATGGACTCTGGTCAGGATGTCTGGCAGGAGCCCTGGTCTTCCCGCAGGCCCATTTGTGGAAAAAGAGAGAACACTCTCACTAGCAAACACAAAATTAATAACTGCCCATTTGGTGGTTTAATATCAAAACAACTTCATTCAAAAACTAATTAAAACCATATGTAAAAAATCTTTGTTTTTATTTTTATTTTATATATTCTTTTTTATATAAATATTTTGATTATATTTTTCATCTCTTTTGACATTCGTCATATAGGTATAAACATATTACATACATAAATAAATATAGAAGACAAAAAATGTGAAATTACACAATATGAAACAAGCAGGGAATTTTCGGTCGATGTAACAATGAGGTAGGCAAAGCGGTGGAATAGAGCAAACTACGCGCGTTTCGGCCAGTAGCCTTCGTCAGGTGACCGTCATTCGCAACTATCAAAACATGACATTGTGCAACATAAATTATCAAGATACGTGAGTTGATATCTCAATTTTCCAACTCCTAGTATATTATATGCCTTCAGTGTAAGTGGATTCCAATAGGGGTACTGGACTTTTAGATATTGCTCGATCTAGAGATGACGTTTATCAGCCTTTTATTTCCTGTTAAAGATGATAGTTCTTGTATAAATTATTCGCAGTAATCTGCAAGAGTAGTACAGGAAAGGTGAAGAACCGAGCCTTGAAGGGTAAGGGTTCCTTTCTGAGCAATTTATTATATCGAGAAGATAGCTCAGTACTATATGGTCATCTAGTTATGGTCCAGACGTATTCAATACTGCTTATACGGATTCGATCTGTTTTTTTATGTTTAAGCGAAGTATATAGCCATCCGGTTTCTTTTAGTAATTGTATAAATGCATCTATGTTCCGATATGGCCTCTCGTATATGGTAATATTCTTCAGTTTGACGTCGAGTCTCCGCAACGATCTAGACACTTCCCGCAGGCCCAGCAACCCGGTGGGCTCGATCCAAAGCCGGTGGGGAGGCGTTCTCATCACCCCAGACCTCTTGCAGGAGGTGCGCCACAAACGCCATGATGTCCTCTCCCTCTTCTCCAAGTGGAACCCCTCGGATGCAGAGGTTATTTCAACTATTTACAACAAGGGGAGGTGATGGACAGAGTCTCTGAATTAAGCAGAGTACTCTCACCCAGTCAAGAGATCAGGGCTAGATCCAACACCGTTTTTTAGCTCATTGCACCATCCCAGTTTCAGAACCTGGCTGTATGCAAATTAGTCTGTCCCTGGCCCAGTGCATCATGGGAACAGGGCAGACCAGACTACAAAAGCCAATTCTTACACTGGGAAGGAAACAAGCTTCCGGGGACCGGTTTCTGCCATTTCAGGCGTCTTCGGCCCGGCTTGCTTGAATCCTGATGGTGCAATGAGCAAGGGACTCACATCTGAGTATACCCTTCCACGCTTAGGGTGGACAAAATTATTTACAACAAGGGGTGGTGATGGACAGAGTCTCTGAATTAAGCAGAGTACTCTCACCCAGTCAAGAGATCAGGGCTAGATCCAACACCGTTTTTTAGCTCATTGCACCATCCCAGTTTCAGAACCTGGCTGTATGCAAATTAGTCTGTCACCACCCCCTTTTCTGTATCGTTTTTGGCCACTATAGGTGTGGCAGGGTATACTCAGACATGAGTCCCTTTCTCACTGCTCCATCAGGATTCAAGCAAGCCGGGCCGAAGAGGCTGAAATGCCAGAAACCGGTCCCCGGTAGCTTGTCTCCTTTCTGGTGAAGAATTGGCTTGGTAGTTTGGTCTGCCCTGTTCCCATGATGCACTGGGCCAGGGACAGACTAATTTGCATATAGCCAGGTTCTGAGCTGGGATGGGGCAGTGAGATAAATAACGGTGATGGATCAAGCCCTGATCTTTGGACTGGGTAAGAGTGGTCTGCTTAATTCAGACACTCTGTTCATCACCACCCCCTTTTCTGTATCGTTTTTGGCCACTATAGGTGTGGCAGGGTATACTCAGACATGAGTCCCTTTCTCACTGCTCCATCAGGATTCAAGCAAGCCGGGCCGAAGAGGCTGAAATGCCAGAAACCGGTCCCCGGTAGCTTGTCTCCTTTCTGGTGAAGAATTGGCTTGGTAGTTTGGTCTGCCCTGTTCCCATGATGCACTGGGCCAGGGACAGACTAATTTGCATATAGCCAGGTTCTGAGCTGGGATGGGGCAGTGAGATAAATAACGGTGATGGATCAAGCCCTGATCTTTGGACTGGGTAAGAGTGGTCTGCTTAATTCAGACACTCTGTTCATCACCACCCCCTTTTCTGTATCGAGGTTATTTCAACGGCTTCTGTTCTCTAAGTCCTCCTGCTTCACTTGTAGCTAGATATGCTGTTCCTCAAGTGCCACCAGGCGCTGCCATAGGTGTTCCTGATCCTCTGTGCGCGTGTCCATCGTCTTCTCCAATCCGTCCACTCGGTCTCCAAGATCCGTGACTTCCTTTCGCAGCTCCTTCACACATGTATGCACCTCAGACCGCAGAGATCCAATCTCAGTTTTCAGCTCAGCCATGAAGGAAGTCATAAAGGCCTGGGTGACCGGTGGGGAATCTCCAGTGTCCTGAGACAGGCCACCACCCGCGGCCGTCGCACCCGACTTCCCCCACATTGCCACCACCGTGTTGTCCCTGGGGGCTGCAGTCTGATCAGCCTTGTTCCCCTTGTTGCGCGTCATCATCAGCTCAGCCACTCTCGATAAGGATTCGCAGGCGGCTTCTCGAACACTCTGGGCAGGTGATCCGCAGTCGTACGTTCTGAGGGATCAGAGTCTTGGTCTCCGGGTAAGAAGCCTAGCCACGATCTTTACCCCCTCGCTAACTCTTCCATTGCGTGGTGTCTAAGCAGGCCCCCGTCACCACCCTCGGGGTCCGAGGTCGCATATGGGGCTGCACAGGTTCACAGCCAGGGGCTCGGGCAAACAACGATATGAGGGCGAGGACTATCTCATAGCATGAAACCTCCGGGGGACTCCCACAACTCCGGGGCAAAGGGGGTTAGGGGCACAACAGACAGCAGGACTTGCACGTAATAGCTATCCCCCCTCCCAGTCGGGCCCCCGCAAGTCCCCCCGCGCGCTTCACAGCCCGGTGATCAATCCAGTTAAGGGGTCCAAGAGCCCAAATCCTGCGTACAGTGACAGTTATAGATCCCCTCCGCCCTCAGCATACCAACCCCAAAAGGCAATGGTCTCAAACCCCAGGGCAGTATCACATTAGCAGTTCTGGTTTAGCATCGCTTACACATGAGCTATAAATCACTTCTCACTCCCCTGCAGATCGCTCTTCCCACCCTCGCAGTCCGTGCAAGTACCTTTAGCAAATGATTATCTTAGGCCACTCGGGTTACAGCACGCCAAGACACCTTAGCGTTTCAGGACACCCAGGGAGTAGTAGGCCCCGACCGCCCAGCAACAGGAGCCAAAGGGACGGGGGAACCCTCAACAAGGCGCAGCGCTCACTCCAGGGTCCCAGGCAGACCCAACAGCCCGGGGAGGGCCCGCTTCACACTGGGGGCCCGGCTGATCACCTCGCAAGGCCGGACCAGGCCCACCGCCACTCCGCAAGACTATAGCAGGCCCCACGGGGACAGGGAGCGCATACAGCCCCCTGCTGCAGTAGGTCAGCAGGCCCCACTCGCCCAGCACCAGGAGCCAAGTGGGTGGGGATATATACAGCTAGGCACAGCGCTCACCTCGGGGTCCCATTCAGTCACAACAACCAAGGAGAGGGCCCTCTTCAAAGCAGGGGCCTGGCCGATCACCTCGCAAGGCCGGACCAGACCCACCGCCACTCCGCAGGATGATAGCAGGCCCCCCCGGGTGCAAGGAGCGTATGTGGCCCCCCGCTGCAACAGTTCAACAGGCCCCAGTCGCCCAGCACCAGGAGACAAGTGGACGGGGGGACGCACAGCAGGACGCAGCGCTCACCTCAGGGTCCCGGCCAGACCCTGCAACCCCTTGCCTCATGTCCACGCACCAGGGCCTCTTCGTAGTCCGATTCACCACAGATAGAGCCACTCAAGTCCCGGCGCGCAGGGCGCCAAATGACTGCAGGTAGCTCACCTCTCCCCGAAAGCCTCAGCGATTCCGTCCAACACACCTCGCACCAGCTGCGCTTTGGTTTTTAAAGTTAGGTCCTTCGCTGCCCTCTCCGCTCCACTGGTCCCGCCGTTAAAGTCCCACACAGCTTCTCTGGTCACCAATGATCGCTCCCAGGCCTACACCCCTCAAGGCAGCGAGCCAGGCCCCAGCGCGGGGGTCACGAAATGGCAGCTCCAAAAGTACCTCAATGACATGGGGCTCAAGCTTCGATCAGTCACTGCCCGCTTCCTAGGCCTCACCGCAGGACCCCAGAGTAATCCGACACTGAGCAGCCCCTCCAGGAAACAATGCTGCCCCCTCCGAGGCCCGCTGCACTCCAGGCCTCAAGGTATCCACACACTCACAGGGCCACTCCGCAGGGTCGCAAGCCAGCCTGCCTTCCACCAAGTGATCCTCGGTATGCAGAATGACCACACAGGGGCAAGCCAGCAACCCCCAGTTGCGCGTATACCTCGCCCGTTCAGCCTCCAAAATGGTGCGTCGAGCTTGACTGCAGCTTCCAGGCCCCTGGGACAGGGCCGTCTGCCCCAGAGTCCTAGGCCTTTCCGCCGGTTCAAAACCTTCACCTCGCCTCTCTACTGCAGTGGGGGAGGTCCGGTATGCACTATTGGCCCCCTCAGTGAATGCCGTCAGGTCGTGAGCCCCGCTTATCACTGCACCCCACTGTAGGCAGCAGGCCCCCACAACGAGCTCACCACTGGTCCCTCCACGGGCGATTCACGGTGCTCAGTCCGGAGCTACTACCTCCGCTCTGTTTCCGCGCTCCACCGCGCCGTGTCCCAAGGGGAGCTGCCACTCCAGCTGCAAGAGGGCCCCGGCGCCCTGCCTCCAGCCACAGGCCTCGCTTCAACAAAATGGCGGGTCACCTCCTCAGGTCCGCAATCGGGCTCCTCCAACCCCGCTCACCGGTAGCTTCCCGGGGGTCCAGGGTTCAGTTGCAGTCACCCGGTGCCCCGGGGGTCGCACTCGCCACTCTCTCTCCCAGGGCTCGCCGTCCGGTCTCCAAGCGCGGGTCCCGTTCTGCCAGGGGCTCTCAAGATGGCGGGTCGCCGCACCAGGCCCGCCTCCCAGCTCCCCTGATCCTCATACACCCGCCGCCTCTCGGGAGATTAACAGCTCACTCGCTGCCTCCTGACACACGGGCACCCTTGATGCAACTCGAGGGGCGATTTTAGGGTCCCCCAGCTCCGCTTAAATCGCTTCTGATGGCGGGTGACAGCGGGAGCCCTTCCAGAGCACGTCTGCTCACATCGCCAGCTAAGCCATGCCCCCAAAGATGGCTTCTTAATCAGCAAGGTCTGATGGGCTGCTCCTTTTCAGGGGAGCAAGGGCCAGTCTGGAGCAACCATACCAGCATTGTAAATCAAAGGTTTCGTCGTCACAGAGGCCACTAGCCAACGGGCAAGTGACCGGACAGACGCGTCGAGCAGGAAAATGCAGACGGGCCACACGCAGGACTCGTAGAGTGTGGAGGGCTGATCTTCGGTGCAGTTGGTGCTCAGGGCTGGGGCTTCTCAATCTCCAATGCACAACTTCAAGGGTGCCTCAGACGTTGCACGGAAAGCAATTCGCTGGCTTTCCAAGATGACCGGTCCCACGTCTCGCGTCGCCTCCACGGGTCTCAGCTTTGCTGTGGCTGTGGATCGGGCTGCGGCAGGAGCATCGACAAAGCAAACCGTTGATCGCTTGATGGGGCCTGCTTGTGCAGGGTGGTCACTCCTTGACCACAAGGGTGATTCTTCAGTCTTCTATGTCGAATAGGATGTCGAAGATCCAGAGTTTCGTATCAGAGTTTCAGTCAGAATAAATCTAAAGTCTTGGGACTCAGCTCCTACCTATATACCAAATCTAGGGGCTGGATTACCTGCTAGGTCCCTCCTATGGGTGGGACCCAGGAAGGGGGTGATTACACCCCTTTCCCTTTGTCCAGTTTCGCGCCAGAGCTGGGGCTGGAGTGCCCCAGCACCGGTTTGAACTGGACTATGAATGGGACACCTTGTGTGCCCCAGGCAGTGTCTCATGTCATTCAGCCCTCCCTGCCCCAATACACTATAGCCTGTCTGGGGTGCTGCTAGCACCTCCCAAGACAGGAAACCTATTTTCCAAGCCTCCCTCGCTAGAAGGACTCCCAGCAGCAGGCGGTCAGACTTGTGTCTGTGGCAGCAGCATCCATTTTGTGATGCTGAGGCTCTGGTTAACTTTAACCGGGATTAGTGGACGTAACATGTCTCCTCCCTCTAGAAGGGTGGAATGCTACCACCGTCCCCAGAACTGGCGAGGGGGTAGTATTCCAAAGCGTATGACACCTTACATGACATGTTTTGATAAAGCCAAACCAAAGATAGCATTAAACCGCGAGGTTCATAATGCACTTAAGAGTATATGGTATGGCTATATCATAGAACAGCTATAAGGACATGGTTCCGAAAGCTGCAGACAGGCTCAGCTCATGCTAGAGCACTATCTCACATAAAACCAAGCACTCTGACTCCAGGATTGTTAAGGCCTGCCATAGGAGTGACTTATAGGTGCATATGTGTCTATATAGAAGGGTAGGTATAGGAATACTATACCTAAGCAAGGGGTGATTACATGACCTTGCCCCAGCTGAGTGATCAGCCAGTTGTGTCAGTTTGGATGGCCAGCCAGGGGTGGCATAAGCTATGCTGCAGCCCCTGGTAGGCCTTGGGTGCACCTATGCCCTGGGTACCTATAGTACACTGAACAGGGACTCACAAGGGTGACCCAATATCTAATTAGGTATGTACCTAAGGTACATGGAGTCCATTTTATAGAGAGAGCAGATAGCCTGGGGCCCTGATTAGCAGGATCCCAGGCCAACTAAGTCGAAAACCAGCTAAACACAAGGCACAAAAATCTGGGGTAACCATAGTCAGGTATCCACCTTCCTACACCCCCCCCCCCCCAAACAAAAGGAGATAAGGCTATCCTTGACCAGGTAAGCCTATATTGCCTAAGTGGCCATATAAGGAAGTACCTGAACTAGCATGGTTAGCCCCTGTCTCATGGTCCACTAAGCAATCCCTCACCCTAGGGGTATCAGGGGGTCTCCACCATAGGGAATCTCTACCTGTGGTCTGTTTTGGCAAAGTAAAAGGCTGGTGTTGAGATGGAGTACTGAAGTGAGGCTCCACTAATGTAGGCCTCAGCTTCCTCCAATCACTATCCACCAGGGGTGCCTTTCTTTCTATGACTGAGTTGCACTGTGCTCTCAGGGTCAACCTATGGCTGCCTACAGCTGGGGGCTGGGTCCCTTTCATTGGCTTACTGGAGGGACAGGTCAAGTTTGGGGCCTTTGGGTCCCAGGTTTGGCTGTGCCCAACAGAGTCCATCTGGGGGAGGTTCCTAACTAAGTGTAAGTAAGATCCCTCAGGAGTTTTTGAAAATGTCACCTTGCTATGGCTGCTAGCTTTGGTGCCCCTAATCTGCTGATGGGGGTGTTCTTGTGGACAGGGGGCCCTATGGAGTCCACTGGCCTCCCTGACCTCTACAGCCCTGGGCTGACTGAGGCAGGGTAGAGAGGGGCAGGTTACCTGCTCCAGACTGGGTCCCACCTTGGAAGGGTCCACTGACATCAGGGCCTCTACCAGGCCAGGCCTGACTACCTCTGGGGCAGTTTCTTCACAAGGGGTAGGGTCAGTTCCCTGAGGAGGCTGACTCTCACCTAATGTCTGGTGGGAGGGAGACGTTTCTTCCTCCCCAATACTCTCTGTCTGAGTGGAGTGATCCATAGTTTAAGGCTTCACAACACTAAAATATGTTTGAGTTTGGGCTGTGACCATCACAGCCCTACCAACCTTTTCAGGAGGGAACTCAGTTTGTGTGTGGGCTGTGACCCTCACAGCCCTGCCAACCTTTTCAGGGAAGTCTGCCTGAGCTTGGGCTGTGACCATCGCTGCCCTTCCAACATCTTTAGGAAGGAATTCTGCTTGAGCTGGGGCTGTAGCCATCACAGCCCCACTAACCTTTTCTGGAAGGCTTACCATTTTGGAATGGGTTTCATGTTCTACCCCAGCCCAGGCTGAGATCTCTAGTTCATTTCCCAGTAGACAATCTACAGGCAAGTTTGTAGACACTGCCACTCACTTTGGGCCAGTGACACCTCCCCAGTTGAGATTTACTACTGCCAAGGGATGATCTTTCTGCACTCCATCAATGTTGGTCACCTGATAGGTGAACCCAGGTAAAAGTTGTCCTGAGGGAACTAGACTGTCAGTCACCATAGTGATGCTAGCCCCTGTGTCTCTGTAGGCTTCAACTTTCTGGCCATTGATGCTGGGCTCCTGTCTGTACTTGCCCAAAGTGTTGGGACAAGCAGAAAAGTTGGCAAACCCAATGCCATCTTCACAGACTAGAGTTTCTTGGTTAGAGGACCTGGTTAGGCCAGAGTCCACTTGAGTTCCCAAAGTAAACCCAGCCAAATTCTTGGGGGCACTCTCACCACCTGGGGGATTACTACTAATAGTAACAGGAGGTCTGGGAGTATTACTTGGGGGAATGTTTTCCTTATTGTTGGCCCTTAGGCAACTGCTGTCAGTCTTCCAGTGGCCAGGCTATTTACAGACATGGCAATAAGGTTTCTTTTGGTTAGAGAAAGTGTTTTGGGACCCACCCCACCATTGGAGTTTTGGGGCCCTGTAGTGGACTTGTCTTTTGATGTATCCCCACCTTTCTCTTGAGGCTTGGTGGATTCTTTCTTCTGGTCACCACCCTGATTTTTAGGCCTAATCCTGGTTCTGACCCATTTGTCTGCCCTCTTATCCAATTCTTGTGGGGAGGTCAGATCCGAGTCCACCAGGTGCTGGTGTAGAAGCTGGTTCTGACAATTACTAAGGATCTGCTCCCTCATAATCAAATTATACAATTCTGTAAAGTCCTGTACTTTGCTGCCCAATAACCAGCCCTCCAGAGCCTTAGTAGCACAATCTACAAAATCAGTCCAGTCCTGAGTCTGTGTCTTCTGGGTATCCCTGAACATCAACCTGTACTGTTTCGTTGTTTAAGCCAAACCTATCAATCAGAGCACTCTTCAGGGCTGAGTAGTTTTTAGCATCCTCATCACTAACTGTGAGGAGCTTATCTCTGCCTTTTTCTGAAAAGGAGAGCCACAAGAGTGCTGCCCACTGACTTTGGGGTACCTGCTGTACTTTGCAGGCCCTCTCCAAAGCAGTTATCCATTTGTGGATGTCATCCCCATCTTTGTAGGGGGGCACAATCTTACTCTGATGTCTATTGTCATAGGACCTGTCTTTTTCCTTAGGGATATTGCTGCCACGAGTGGAATCTAATCCACTCAACTTTTGTTCCCTTGCCAAAGCAAGTTTTGCTTGGGCTAGGGCAAGTTCTTCCTTCTCTATTCTGAGTTGGTCTTCCCTCATCCTAGCCTCATGTTCTCTCCTTTGAGAGGAAGTCATTCCCTTTTGAGAACCTCTAGAGCCATTGGAGTGAAGAGATTCACCTGAGTGAGACCTGTCCCTCCTATACCTCTGGTTAAACCCACTTGAAGGCCTGAATGGGGCTGTCCCATTCTCAGCCCCAAGTTGGCTTAAGTTAGCCTGGCTAAGTCTCCTGACTATAGTTCGGCTGTCTACCTCTCCCTCAGAATCTACTTCAACCTCCTCTTCTTCCTCTTCTGGGACTGGGGAGTCATCTTCTGTGGAGGGTACACCCTCACCTGTATTATCTGAGGTGCCTGGTTAGAGGCCTTCTCAATATCAGCTCTCGCTAGGAGTTCTATCAGGTGTGGGATGGTAGGGTTTGAACCCTGTTTCAATCTCCTTGAGGTACACAAGTGTCTCATCTCTTGGAAATTGAGCATGTCATATCTGGAGGGTGCCCTGGGAGGGTCACTCACCACAGGTAGAGATCCCGATGGGTCACCTGTGCCAGACATGATCTAGTGAGGTGTGGTGTGTGTACCTACCTACACTAAGTGTTTCCTACTAAACCTCTCTAGGAGTTGTAGTCAGGGTGTGCTAGGCGCTTTGGTCTACAACAACTAAGTTCAGTAGAACTTAAGTATTCTAAGTCTTGTTTTATATGTGCCTATAGGTACCTGTATGATCTTTCAAATGATATTGCAAAGATTACAATTGGCAAAACAACAGCAAGCTCAAATCCCAACCGCTGCACACCAATGTGAGAAGTTGGCCTGGTATATGATGTTCACTATTCTAGTGAGCACCTTGCACCAGTCCAAACAACCCTTATGGTGATGGTTGTAAAGTCAACCTTATAGACCAGCTATCCTAGTGGTAGCATGGACAAAGCAGTCTTAGGCTAAACTCAAGAGGGCATGTGAAGCCAGCTGTTTTACCATATGCCAAGTGAAAGGACACCACACAGGTTGTATATCAAAATATATATGCATTTATTTCTAACACAATCCTCTGAACTCTTTATGAGGTCAGAGGAACCAGCACAATACAAGATACTTAATTAAAATACAATAATTTGCACAAAATACAGTAATGCCCTAGGGGCACTTCGAACCATATACTAAAATAGTGGTATAAGAACCACGTCACGAACAAAGGAAAGGCCTAGGTCCTGGAGAATCGCTGGGGCTACACTGTACTACCAATGGATGGAGAGCAGGAGGCCCACGGGATGCGCGTGCAGTGTCTTTACACGTACACAAGTTACCATAGAGTTAGAATGGGAACGAAAGAAATGGAAACTAGTTCTTTTAGGACACTTACGGGTGGACTAGGGAAAAGCTACTTAAAACTAGGACACTAGGATAGTCAATACCCACAGGAGTACCGAAATACTCGCGTTACCTCACCCACAGTAAGCGGGTGCATAGGTGTCAATGTGTGTTGGGTTTCGTCGCTGATTCCTATGGAGCCTTGGAGAAAGATGCTGTAGGCGACCAGGAGAGAAGTGTCCGGGTGGATCCAAGGGCGGATCGAGGATGAAAAGTACCTGAAAGCAGAGGGGACAGAGTCTGGGTCACTAGCCAGTGACCAGGATGGAACCAGGAAGGAACCAGGCGATGTCGCGAAGCAATCAGGTGATGTCGTGAAGCTTTTCTCTGCAGCCACGTGGACCAGGAGGTGTCGACAATGACCAGGAGCTGGATACGGACTGTCCCACGAAGGTTCTCGCTGTCGGCGGTGTCGGTCAACAAGCCTTGGCAAAGGCAACCCACGCAGAAAAGGAAGATGGCTTCCTAATCAGACCAGCAAGGTCTGATGGGCTGCTCCTTTTCAGGGGAGCAAGGGCCTGTCTGGAGCAACCAGACCAGCATTGTAAATCAAAGGTTTCGTCATCACAGAGGCCACTAGCCAACGGGAAAGTGACCGGACAGACACGTCAAGCAGGAAAATGCAAAAGGGCCCCACGCAGAACTCGTGGAGTGTGGAGGGCTGATCTTCGGTGCAGTTGGTACTCGGGCTGGGGCTTCTCAATCCCCAATGCACATCTTTGTGGGAGCCTAAGACGTTGCACGGAAAGCAATTTGCTGGCTTTCCAAGATGGCCGGTCCCACGTCTCACGTCGCCTCCATGGGTCTCAGCTTTGCTGTGGCTGTGGATCGGGCTGAAGGAAGTCTGAAGTCCGGGTCTTGTCAGGCTCTGTGCTCGGGCTACGGCAGGAGCGTCGACAAAGCAAACCGTTGATCGCTTGATGGTGCCTGCTTGTGCAGGGTGGTCACTCCTTGACCACAAGGGAGATTCTTCAGTCTTCTAAGTCGAGTAGGATGTCGAAGGTCCAGAGTTTCGTATCAGAGTTTCAGTCAGGATAAATCTAAAGTCTTGGGACTCAGCTCCTACCTATATACTAAATCTAGGGGCTGGATTACCTGCTAGGTCCCTCCTATGGGTGGGACCCAGGAAGGGGGTGGTTACACCCCTTTCCCTTTGTCCAGTTTTGCGCCAGAGCTGGGGCTGGAGTGCCCCAGCAACGGTTTCAACTGGACTATGCATGGGACACCTTGTGTGCCCCAGGCAGTGTCTCATTTCATTCAGCCCTCCCTGCCCCAATACACTATAGCCTGTCTGGGGTGGTGCTAGCACCTCCCAAGACAGGAAACCTATTGTCCAAGCCTCCCTCGCTGGAAGGACTCCCAGCAGCAGGAGGTCAGACTTGTGTCTGTGGCAGCAGCATCCATTTTGTGATGCTGAGGCACTGGTTAACTTTAACCGGGATTAGTGGAAGTAACATGTCTCCTCCATCTAGAAGGGTGGAATGCTACCCCCGTCGCCAGAACTGGCGAGGGGGTAGTATTCCAAAGCGTATGACACCTTACACGACATGTTTTGATAAAGCCAAACCAAAGATAGCATTTAACTGCGAGGTTCATAATGCACTTAAGAGTATATGGTATGGCTATATCATAGAACAGCTACATTAACACATTAAGATCTCGGCTAAGAGTGCCTTCCTCAACCTGAAGCTACTAACCAAAATAAAACCTTTAATTCCGCCGAAAGATCTCAAACAAGCCACACAATCATTGGTGCTGTCAAGACTGCACTATGGAAATGCACAGCTGCGGCCCGTGGAGAGAGGCGGGGGAGGGGCAGGGTGGGGGGTGCTAAAAAAGGGCATATGGATAATTGGAGGTAAGTAAACAATTTAATTAATAAAAAGAATTTCGTAGCGTGCCCTGAATCGCAAAATGTGATGCAGCGCGAGCTACGAAATTTGTTTTATTAATTAAATTGTTTGCTTACCTCCAATTACCCATATGCTGGTTTTTAGCACCCCCCACCCTGCCCCTCCCCCGCCCCACCTCTCTGCCCCACCGCAACTCCCTCCACGGGCCGCGGCTGGAAATGCAGTCCTCTCGGGAATAGCTAAAACACATCTTGCTCCTTTGAAAACAACTCTCAACACAGCTGCCAGAATGGTCACCGGAATAAAGAAATTTGACTACATCTCTCCTGCACTCAAAGAACTCAAGTGGCTACCAATAGAAATGCGGGCGAACTTCAGAACAGCCTGCCTCACACACAAAATCCTTCACACAGGCAAACCCGAATATCTGGCGGCCAAACTCAAAAAAGCAGGTCAGAACAGGAACCTCAGAAGCTCTAACACCCTACTTCTCATCCCGCTAAAATCACGAAAACAAAAAACTGCAGCCAGGTCCTTCGCCGGAAATGCGCCCAAAGTCTGGAACTCTATTCCCCCCCACATCAGAACTATTCTCTCCTTCGCTAAATTCAAAAGTCAGCTCAAAATCCTTTTCCTCAATCGATCCCTAGCGAACAGATAGGAGCAGTCGGAGTGCTGAAATTGACACCTCACTCCTCTCTGATGCGGTGTTAACAAGACCCTGAAATGGAACTATTCATCATTGTCATTACTATTACTCTTATTCGGAATGTCTCGCTTTATTGTACTATGTTCTGCTCTCTTTTGTTCTGCTCTGTAACTGATGTGAAGCGCTCCGATACCCTCAGCTAGCGCGAAATAAAACTTCTACATAAATGTCCTAGACCCCATTCCTCCCCTACTGACCAAAAAGCTGAATCGCTCCCTAGCTCCGCTTTGGTGTATGATCATAAACAACTCGTTGAAAAATGGAGTCGTTCCAGAGTGCCTTAAAGTGGGTCAAGTCACACCCTTGCGGAATAAACCCTGCCTTGACATAACGAATATGAATAACTTTAGACCAGTGTCTAACCTTCCCCTTCTGTCCAAGATCCTAGAAAGATGCGTACTCCAACAACTAACCCAACACCTGGACATCAACCTCCTGGACTGCCATCAATCTGGCCTCAGAAAAGGCTGTAGCACAGAAACCGGGATCCTCAACATCATATACGATATCCACAAATCACTAGACTCTGACCAATGCTGCCTCCTCATTCTCCTAGATCTATCGGCAGCATTCAATATGGTCGACCATAAACTCCTCATTAGGGCTCTCCAAGAAAAGCTGGTCTTGGCAAGATGGTCCTCCAATGGTTTTCTTCCTTCCTACACAATCGCACTCAAAAAAAAAAAAAAAAAACTCTGCTTCCGACCACCACACAGTCAACAAGGGAGTCCCTCAAGGCTCAGTGCTCCCCCCGCAACTCTTTAACATCTACATGGAGCCTATCACCAAACGACTCAAAACAGCCACCATCTGATTCCATCTGTATGCTGATGATACCCAGATATATTTGGAAACCACCTCCTTCAAAGACATTCAAAGACTCAATGACGTACTGAGAGATGTCCAACACTGGCTGTCATGTAATCACCTTAAACTAAACCCCAATAAAACCGCAATACTCCTCATCTTGAACCAAATTGTTGAATGGCTAAAGGCCGTCGATGCGCTCAATGGGAATCTCTCCCTGACCAACTCTGTTAAATCACTAGGTATCACGCTTGACCCGAACAGAACATGACCAGACACATCAAGAATTCAGCCAAGAGCGCTTTCCTTAACCTAAAACTACTGAACAAAATAAAACCCTTCATTCCGCCCAGCGATCTTAAACAGGCTACTCAAACATTGGTGCTGTCAAGACTGGATTATGGGAACGCAGACCTCTCAGGAATAGCAAAATCACATCTGGCTCCCATCAAAACAACTCTGAATGTGGCAGCCAGAATGGTCACCGGAATCAAGAAATTCAACCATATTTCCCCCGCACTCAGAGATCTTAAATGGCTCCTAGTCAAAATGTGGATTACAGCCTGCCTAAAGGAAATACCAGCTTATATTAGAGATACCATGCATTTGATATCGAAGGTGGAGGGGTTGGAATTTGACAACAAACAATTACTCTCCACCTTCGATATCGAATCATTATATACAAATATACCTCAGGAGGATGCTCTGAGTGTGTGTGAATTTGTTTTGGACTCAAGGCCACGTCCACACCAAGTGCCGACCAAATTCATTGTTCAATTAGCCCGTATTTGTTTAAAAAACAACTTTTTTAACTTCAAAGACAAGTTGTACCTCCAGGTCTCAGGGGTGGCTATGGGCTGTAGTTTTTCACCCGAAATTGCCAATTTGGTCATGGGGCAATTTGAGCAAAGATGGATATATAGCGACACCAACCCATTTTTACATCTGGTGGGTCTTTGGTGTCGCTATATAGATGATATCTTTATGATATGGAATGGAGATTCTGAACAACTGACCGAATTCCATACTTGGCTTAACCATAGAACCCAAGAGTTTAACTTTACAGTATCAAGTGACCACCGTAAGATCAACTTCTTAGATGTGTACATTGAACACGAGGATGGGAAACTGTCTGTGAGCTTATATACGAAGCCCACCGACCGAAACACCCTTCTGCACTTTAATAGTGGCCATCCTAGGTCGTTGAAAGAAAATTTACCTTATGGCCAGTTCCTCCGTATCCGGAGGAACTGTAGTAATAAAGAACAATACTTTTTACATGCCAATCTTCTTAAAGAAAAACTGACTTCGCGAGGGTACCCCAAAAGATTAATTAAGGTGGCATTGAAAAGAGCGTGGTACACTCCGAGAGAGACTCTGTTGGTACCTAAAGATAAAGACACAGGCAACACTCCGTTGACTTGTGTATTAACTTATGGCCCCAGAGCAAATAAGGTAAAAAAACTGATCCTAAATAATTGGAAATTGTTGGGTGAAATCGACATTCCGAAACCATTATTCGCTTTCAAGAAGGGTTGCAATATTCGTAACCAACTTGTAAGAGACAAAACTAATGTGTCTAAACAAGGACCCAAAACTACGAGGGACTTATTGGGATTACCCCCGGTGGTGGGCCATTTCAGATGCCACAATTGTGTGGCATGTGAAATGACGAAGGACTCAAAAGAAATTGACATTAATGGAAATTTGCACACCCAAAGAGCATTCTCCAATTGTAACTCGAAAAATCTGGTATATTGTATCAAGTGTCCATGTAATCGAGTTTATATTGGTCAGACGACCCAGACTGTGAAAGCTAGGGTCCTCCAACACAGATCCCGAATCAAGTGCATGACCATAGGGGCTCCTTTGGTCAGCCATTATCAGAGTCACAATCATTCATTCAACGATATATACTGGACAGTATTATGCGCGGTATCTAATAAAAACACAGTAGATACTGAGACCAAACTAAATCAATTGGAAGCTAGACTAATTGAAAAATATCAGACTTCCAAAACTGGACTTAATGACAGGGACGAAATATGGTCCCTTATCTGCTGAAGGGTTTAGCTGGTTCAGGCCGCTACGCAGATTTTTATGTTAATTATGAAATGTACCAGTATGGAGTTGGTTTTTGTGTATTTGTATTTCATTCAAAAATGTTTATAGATGTATTGTTGTTGAATTATGCATATAACAAAAGATTTTAGAATGGAAAAGGGGCTTGGTATCACACTAGGTAATGGGCTAAACTCTTTACTTTGCTTTGTAATTATAACTTTCCTTTTATTTTCTCTGCTTTTTAATAAAGAAACCTTTTTTCCGCTTGTTTAGTTTAGAATTAGTTGGGTTTAAGACACGAAGAATAATCGGTATGAATGGGTTACAAGCGCAATTGTATGGCGGCCATGTTGGTTGAGGTATGCGGGTTGATTCATAGTCTGTTTTTGCTTTCCTCTGGTGCCGACGTTTCCGGTTAATGGAATCCGGTAAGGCGGACTTCCGCTTTGAATGCTCTTAGTCCGGCATTCACTTTCCGGAAGCTGGGATAAGTGCCGAGTATTAGAAGACTCTGGCGCGTTTCGGAGTAATGGTGTTGATCAAATCATCTTGCGGATGCAGGTAATCCCTGTCAAACTTTTATAAGCAGTGAGCGATGTATACTTTTGAATTTAGTTACGTTATTATTTGTATTGCACTCGGGTGTAAGGTTGACTATTGAGGCACTTGTGAGCGGCGGGGATATATGAGTTAGCCCTCATTCCCCGTGTATTGGGCCCGCATGTGCCGGTGTAAACAGATGTACTTATGACTAGTTTGGCAGTTGGATTGCTGTATGAATTCAGTGTAGCTGTTTTGGACATTTTTTGATATTACCTTTTCATCTGTTGATTTAGGTAATTGGATTACATTGATGGAAATTTAAACCAAATTCGGATAAGCACAGGTGTGCACAGTAAAAGGATTTCTTCCTGGCTTCAGTCATTAAACTTCGGAATTACATCTGCAGCCCTTGACCTCCCTAGCTGAAATCGGCTTATATATTTGCAAAATTATCATTTGGTAGGTGAAGGCTACATGGCGAGTCCAGTTGTTTTATTCACTTATGTAACATTACACTGGGGGTATAAGCACGGTGATGAAAGAGCTTTTTTACTGAATGTGTGTAAATAAGAATAGAAACTTATGGTGTTGGTTTTTTCTAATCACGTTTTCTCTTTTCGGTGTGTAAATAATTAAGGATACCAGAACCTTGAGGAACTTTTTCTTCTTACAGTGGGAGTGGCCCCCTCGGGTGCCTGTGTCCGTGAAACAGACTGTCTCTCTTCTTCTTTTTTTAAATTTTAGAAGTATGTAATTATTGATATTGTTAATTTTGTTTTGTTTTTTTGGATTATTTGTATGATTCTTGTTGCCCATTGTTCTGATGAGGCCTGAAACTGTTTGACAGGCCGAAACGCGTCAACAGTTATCACTATTTTCGACACCTTTTTTGATTTAGATATTGCCTGGATATAATCCCGAGGAGCATTATTGTGATTAGAAGCTACAGAGACATTGTTTTTGCTTCTTATGCTCCTTGTTATTTTGGTGTTCGAAAAGGAAATTAGGCCAAGAAAAGACATTGCCAGCATTTTCCTTGTAAGTAAATTATTGGGCTTCTTACACAACCCTTGGATTAAGGGTCCACAACAATAAGAGATTTTACCTCGTGGATCTTGAATAAGATAATTTGTCTTTTGGATTTTGAAAAGTAATTTCACACAAGATTAAATATTGCGTGTTTTGCTGATTTGTACTTATGATGTATAAAATGAAAAAGGATCTTTAAAAGAAAATTACAAATCAGATTTTTTGTTGTGTTTTTTTCTTTTCCTTTAAGTTGTTCGTAATAACCACTAGATGAACGTTATATTTGATGACAGATAGATACTATACAATTTATGTTGTGATGAGACAGATAATTAGTAGTGTTTGTCTTGATAAATAATAATTCTGAAGAAAATACCGTGGCATCCTTTTTCACTCATAAAGTCCTACATACCTGCAAACCTTAATTTTTGGCTGCCAAACTCAAAAAAGCTGTTCAGGTCAGGAACCTCAGAAGCTCAAACTCCCTCCTACTAATCCCGCCCAAAACTAGAAAACAAAAAACTGCGGCACGATCCTTTGCCGGAAGCGTGCCTAAAATCTGGAACTCTATTCCTCCTCACATCAGAACCATTCCCTCTTTTGTAAATTTCAAAAGCCAACTCAAAATCCTGTTCCTCGACCACTCCCTAGGGAGTTGATAGGATCAATCGGAGCGGGGAAACAGACACCTTGCACTGCTCCGACTCCTTGTCCTTAAGATTACAACGTCCCAAACCGCATCCTGCAATGTTAACGTGTTCTTGCTTTTCTTTGTTTGTTGTGAATCTCTGCACTGTATCTGTTGTAAAGCGCTCCTATACCCTCGAGTCAGGCCAGCGTTATATAAAACTTCTTAAATAAAAATGAAATTAAAAAAATTATTTCCTTATTGTTTATTCTGTCACTCCTTTTCTGGTTTCTCTCTAAACCCCTTCCTCCTTTTATCCCTCTCTTCTCTCGTTGCCCCTCCTCCTTTCTTCTCATCTTATTTTCTTTCTCCTCTCCTTTCTTCCCTCGTCTTCCCCTCTCTTCCTTGCTTCCTCGGTTCCTCTCCATGTCCAGCCCCCTCTCCCTGGCACCTCCAACCTTTCCCGTTGCCTCCCGATGGCCCTGACAGTCGGGCGCAGAGTCGGGCTTGCCGTGATTTATGCTAATTCACATGGGTACTGCAGCTGACCGTTACTTCCCTAGTTGATTGTAATTGGAGTATGGATGTAAACTACCTGTATCTTATTACAGGACATAAAGAACGCCCAAGTAATGTTATGATCTGTGTGCACCCCTTCTCTTGCACAGCATATCCATTTAGGTACACACCCTCGATATCTGACGTGCAGCATTAAAGTATTCGGACTGCAAAACTTTAAAGGGGTGAATGTGTGACTTTTCTGTTGCCCACGTTGTAAACACACTTGAGCGATTAATATTGCTGTGGATGGTGGACTCCTAATTGGCGTGCCAGCAATTAGTGCTAATTTAGCTGAATTGTACTTCTAAGGGTGGCGGAGATTTTTAATAGCCAAGCTGGCAGGCTTGATTATACGAATTACGCCCTTAATTTGAAGGTGGGCCTGCTTGCTTCAACTGCTTAGGCAGTCTCTGGAAAGCCCTCCTGAGTGCGGCCCGTTCCAGTGCTTCACTCGCTGTGCTAAATAAATGAAGAGCAGGAGCCGAGCTCAGTACTTGTAACTTGTTTATATGTGGTTGCGATCATCCTTTCTTTGTTCACAGATATAAAAGCAGTGGCATAGCCAATAGGTCTTGCCTTTGGGACTTTATAAGTGTTTAGTTATCCAGCACTTATAAGGTCCCAAAGGCGAGACCTATTGGCTATGCCAATGCGTGTGAAGTAAACCGTGAACTATACCTTATTTTTAGGTCTCCCCTCTAGACAGCGCAGGCGCAGTCTCTAAAAGAAATTGACATTGACAACAGCGATAGCCCTCGGATTGCAGAGAACTATTGGCGTTGCCAATGCTTCTTTATTATTTTCAGGGCAAGGTTACAGAGTAATTTGTGTGCAGTAATGGTGGTTGAAACATTTCTGCTGATGTTGCTGCCAGCCAATGAGAACACTCAGTCACACAAAGCATGAGACTGGGAAAAAAAACCTCTCAGTCAATCTTAGTGTCGCGCTCTCCCCCAAGGAAACACCGGAGCCAAAGAGGTAGGTTTAACACGTCTTTATTTGCTCGTGTCTACATCCTAACTGAATTCCTCTTTCCCACTTCCTTCCTTCCCCACGCCCCTTCTTCCCCTGCCTGTCCTGTCACAGACAGAGATCAGGCAGTCACGTTACGACATCTCCCCCTTTTGTATAAAGTCTTACTGTGGCTCGAATTATTTCGATGAGACGTTCTGGCCGTCGGGTTTGTCGTCTGGGTCTCTCAGATGGTTCTGAGGTGCTTCGGTGGCACGTGGGATGATCCTGTCTTGCTGGGCTGGATTGACTGCGGTCACTGCTTCTGCTTTGGCTTCCAGAGTCGGCGGATGATTCCCAGGGATGATGATCATATGTTCCTTGGGGACTGCACTTCTTGAAGTGTGACACGTTTCGTGTAATTCGCTTGTGGTCACCTTGCGCTGTGATCATGGTTCCTTTCCGGTGGCTGACCTTTAAAGGATGGGTGAGGTAGCAACTGTCTGCTTTCATTCTTTGATCCCGTCGAACTACCACCCAGTCTCCTTCTCGGATATCTGTGGGCTTTGCATGCCTGGGTTGATCAGCGTATGTCTTCATTTTCAGTTTCTTCTCCTGATCAATATTGACTAGTGTTTCATGATCAATGTTCGGAGGTCGGGACTGGCTCGCGCTGCCCAGGGTGGGCAGTCGGGTGCGCGGGACTCTTCCTAGCATGAGAGTAGCTGGACATTGGTCTATGGTGTTGTGAGGCGTGGTGCGGTAGGCTCTCAGCACTTCGTTCAGTGCTTGCTGAATGTCTCTATGGGCCAGTTCCGCTTGTTGCACTGCTTTCTTCAGGGTCCCCATAAATCTTTCCACCATACCATTGGCTTGAGGCCATAGTGGTGTGATCTTTTGATGTTTGAAATCAAGGTGTTTTGCAAAGTCTGCAAATTCGTGGCCGTTGAACGGGGGTCCATTGTCTGACTTGACACGTAATGGGATGCCCCATGCTGCAAACGTTTCGTCAAGTATTGGGATTACCGCGGTGGCCTTGGTGGATGGTATGAGGTGTGCAAAGGGGAACCGGGAGTATTCGTCCATAACGACGATAATGTATTGGCTTGACTTCAGGGGTCCGAAGAAGTCCACGGCAACTTGTTGCCACACGCCTTCAGGTAATCCCGACATCTGTAGTGGAGCTGGGGGTTCATCTCGGCTTACCAGCTGACATGAGATGCAATCCTTGAGGGTGGCTTCTACCATCTGATCTAATGTCGGGAACCAGACGCGTTCCCGTAGCGCCTTCTTGGTGGCGCTTATCCCTCGGTGGCCTTCGTGGGCGAGGTTGATTACCCCTTGTCTCAGTCTTTGGGGAATGACAATCCTCCCCCTCTCAGAATTAGACCTTCACTGCTGATGAAAAGTTCATCTTGGACGTGTTTGAACGCAATGAGTTCACGAGACTGCGGACTTTGATCATCCTTCACATGGCGCCAGGAGTTGTTGCGGATGCGTTCTGTAACATCCTGAATGATTGGGTCCTGGATGGACGCTTCTTGGATGGCTGCAAGAGGGACAGTGGGAGGACACGCCGTGTCAATAACAAAATGTATGTATTCTTCAGCAACAGATTGCGGTGCATCGGCGGTGGTTTTGGGGTGGCGAGACATATAGTCGGCAGGATTTTCCGACTTCCCAGGCTTGTGGACAATGGTGTAAATGTAGTCCTGAAGACGGAGACCCCAGCGCTCAATACGTGGAGGCATCTTGGCCTTGGGGTTGCCGAAGATGGTGATGAGGGCTTGGCGGTCTGTGACAATGGTGAAATGTTTACCGTAAACAAAAAGGTGGACATGTTCACACGCCCAGACCACTGCTAGGCTCTCCTTCTCAGGTTGGGAGTACCGGGTCTCGGTATCAGTGAGGCTGCAACTGGCGTATGCGATGATGTGACGCTGGTCGGAGTCCTCTGTGTATTGTGCGAGGATGGCACCAAGACCTACCGGGCTGGCATTCCACGGTGAGCTCTGTACGTTTCTTTGCATCAAAGTAAGCCAGGTTGATTGCGGAGCTGACAGCGTTTTTGATCTTGTGAAAAGAGTGGTGACATGCTTCTGTCCATTCGAATGGCTGGCCTTGGCGGGTGAGTTCTCGCAGAGGGTGACTGAGTGTGGCAAAGTCCTGAATGTAGCGGGCGCAGTAACTCGCCATACCGAGGAACGAGCGGAGGTCGCTCACATCTTGGGGTGTTGGCGTGTCTGCAAGGGCCGAGACTTTTTCAGGGTCTGGAGTCATGCCGTCTTTTGAGAATATGTGACCATAGAATTTCAAGTTCGATTTGTGAAATTCACATTTAGCTGAGTTTAGAGTTAGGTTCGCATTTAGTAGGGCATGGCACACTCTGTCAAGGGCAGTGTCATGTTCAGTTTGATCTTTGCCAAACACCAGTAGGTCATCGCTGTAATTGAAGGTGTTTGGGATCCCTTGAATCACGCGCCTGATGGTCTCCTGGAAGATTTCGGCGGCAGATGATATGCCGAAGTTTAGGCGTTTATAGCGGAAGAGTCCTTGGTGAGTTGTAAACGTGGTGATGTAGCGAGATCTCTGATGAAGTTCAAGCTGGTGGTAGCCCTTATTAAGATCCAGCTTTGAGAATATAGTGGCCCCGTTAAGACGAGCAATCATGTCACTAATGTGTGGTCCTGGGTGACGTTCTCGTTCGATTACTACGTTGGCTGCGCACATGTCCACACACAGGCGCACTTTGTTGTTCTGTCCCTTTTTTGGGACGACCACCACGGGTGATATCCACGGAGTGGGGCCGGACGTGCGCTCGATGATGTCAGTTCTGAGTAGTTCCTGTAGTTCATCATCTACTGCTTGTTGCAGATGAAATGGTACTTTTCTGTGGTGTTGTGCCACTGGTGTTACTCGTTCATCTATGTGTAGCTTGACCTTGAAGTGATTTAACTTTCCTAGTCCTTTGAAAAGGTTGGGGAACTTCGCAACGATGTCTGGGGCATCTTCAGTCATGTAGAGAAGTTCTACCAGTTTTAGTCGTTCAGCCGTTGGCAGGCTGAGTAGGCAATCAGCTACATCTGGACCTTCCACAACGTGAATGTATGCTGGAATCGCTCGGTCCCTATATGATAAGGTCGTGTGGAATCGGCCGAGGCATGGCAGTGGTTTCCGGGACATCCACGTGAATATTCTCACCGCTGCAGGTTCCAGCGCGCGACGTGGCTTCATGCTTTGATGTTCCAGGGCGCAGATATAGTTCAGTGAGGCGCCTGAGTCCAGAACAAATTTGGCTGGGTGATCTCCAATTCGGATGTCTAGTTTCGGGTATTTCCGCAGGCGGTCTGGATCTGAGACCATGCATATGTATTCCTCACTATCTTGGGACAGTGGTGTGTGTGTCACAGAGTCGCTGGACGTTGACCTTGACCTGCGTGATCGACGCGATCTGAGGGAGTGGTCACTGGATCGGGAGGAGCTAGTCGAGCGTCTTTCCCGCCCTGTGACTGCACGTACGTGATGATGTGTGGAAGATCGAGGCCGTGATGATCTTCGTCCTGAGCGCGATGATCTTTGCCTCGACGACCTGGTCTGGCAGACAGTTTCGAAGTGGTTGTCTCTGCCGCAGCGGTGGCAACGCTGCCCGATGGCTGGGCATTGGCCTGAGTGGGGATAGTCTTGTCCACACCTGTAGCAGGCTGGTGCAGGCTTGTTGGATTTTGCATGTCGTGATTCACGTGATCCATGGCGTGCCCCAGGTCTCCGAGACGACGCGTGATACGTTGACTTGTTCGATTTCCGGCGATCAGTCTGATGTTTCTGGTCCTTGTGGGCTTGAAGCCTGAATGCTTGTTCCTTCCTGTCCGATTTATTGACCTCCATTTTCTTTGCATGATCTTCCGCCTGGTCATTTATGCGTGTCATTTCTTCAATTTCTTCTAAGGTATAATGCTTCTTCAGCAGTCGCCGACGTAGAGACTCGGACTGACATCCTTCAATTATGCGGAGCCGTAGTGCGTCCTCAGTGTTGAAGTCATCGAAGTTGCAGTGGCGGGCTAGCCGTCGTATGCGCAATATGAAGTCGCACATTCGTTCTTCTTTCTCCTGCGTGGCGAAATTGAACGTGTAGCGTTCGTAGTCTAGGTTATATTTGTGTAAAAATTGCCGGTCAAGAGTTCCCTTGACGTCATCATATGAGGCGGTGGCTGCGTTGGGCAGCTCCTTGATGATTTGGGCAATGTCCTTCTCCACCAGATTTCGTAGGGCAATTAGCTTCTGTTTGGGGTCTTGTACTTGCGACCCAGTCATGTAGTCCTCGAAGTCTTCGGACCAGCTTTTCCACTTGGGTCCCATGCTGCTGCCAGACGTAAGTTCTAGAGGCTCTGGTGGCCTAAGGTATGATATTCCCATGACTGCCGGGGGCACCGGGGTCGTCACTGCAGGGTTACTTGGTGGGGCTTGTGTCACTGGCGCCCCTCCTGTGTCACCAGATGAGCTGGGTTGCGACGACATTCTCTTTTGTGTAGGCTTTGCAGTGTTGAATTGGCACTTATTCCCAGGTGCCTGACCTCAAAATGGCCGACACCGATTTTGTGCATGAAAGTCTATGGGGCGATGCCTGACTTCAAGATGGCCGCCGTTTAGGACACGTGGCTCCAGCTAGGCTGTGCTCATTTCAGTTGCAGGGCGTGCTGCATGGGTGTCTGCCGGTGTATTTGTGGATCCGCTGCGCTAGGGGGCTATTGCGTGATCTCAGGGACTCACCCCTTCACCTCCGGTCACTGCGCTCGATCGGCGGGCATCTCTCCGTTTTCGCGCCCTTTTTTTCTTTTTATTTTCTTCGCAGCCACTGTTGGAACTGTGCGTGGCGTTTTACATCAGGGATCCTCCTCTCCCTGGTGGGCAGCTTCGTTGCTGAACTCCACTCTTGGCAGCAACCGGGGCGGCGTGTAAGCACGTCGTTTCACTTTTGGCTCACACGCACCGCTCCGACGCGGGCTGCAGGCTCTACGTGTTCGGCCGCTCACAAGCGGCAGGGGTTTCGAGCGGCGTGGGAATCGGTCCTGGATCCCACCCTCGTCGCCAGTGTCGCGCTCTCCCCCAAGGAAACACCGGAGCCAAAGAGGTAGGTTTAACACGTCTTTATTTGCTCGTGTCTACCTCCTAACTGACTTCCTCTTTTCCACTTCCTTCCTTCCCCACGCCCCTTCCTCCCCTGCCTGTCCTGTCACAGACAGAGATCAGGCAGTCACGTTACGACACTTAGATTGCTCTATTTTTTCAAGTTTGCGGTACTCAAAAAACGCTAAATGAATTCACAACAGATCACAAAATCACACTTTCTAAGTAAAGATATAGCTTTCTGTTAAATTTAGTATGATTGTGTTTCCTATGGGAAATTCCAGGGGAAAAACTTGTTTGGGACCCCCCAGTTTTTCTCAGCTCCCACTTGACAGATCAATTTAAAAAAAATGTTTTGTGAAGATCCATCAAACAGCGCCAAAGTTATTGACAAAATAAAAAATGCTTTCCCTATGGAAACTCTGATTTAACTATAACTTTAATGCTCAGCCCTTCCCATCAAATAGCTGAATGAATGTCACCCATTTGAATGGCTAGCCTCTTCACTTCCTGAATTTAGGAAGCTGGTCATCTTTTATATATGTCAAATTCAAATATGCATGCCATCATATTTTACCCAATACCTTAAATATGCGTTTCAGATGCAACATTGAAGTTCAGTGACATCTATAATGTCTAACCTTTAAGTGTCTGTTGTGATGGGCGGTTGCCGTTCTAGTTTTTTCCTCACTGTTTTCACCTACTGAATATCCTATGGTGAAACAAACGCGCTCTTGCTCTCACCATTTTGGAAGGACAGCGTTTGGGATTTGGTTTTGGGACAGTTGTTGTACTTTGCCTGAAATTCGGAATAAATGACTGTTAGACAGATGTACCTTTTTTAAATACGAGCAGTAAAGTAAATATTATACTTCAAAAAGAGTATAACTTCATGAATAAAAAATAGGCATGCCTCTTAAAAAGGATAAAAAATTACTGATATAATTGTATTATGCGATGTTCAGATGAAAGTTTAATGTTATCTCCTCCTGGCCGTTAGTTGTTAACGCTGGTTGAGCAGTGCTAATTGGAGATTTCTTTCGGTTTCGAAAGGAAGCAGAGCCCGATATCCGCTTCCGCTTTCGCGCCATCTTGGAATGAGACAGCATCAGCAGCCCTCGGCAGCGGTTAAGCGGTAGATCCAGCGCAGTGTTAGAGCTTGGGAACAGCACGTTAGCAGCCCCGGAGTACAGTGTGAGCTGAGGTAGACAATGCTGTCCATCCCGCGGCACGAGGAGAGTCTGCGCATGGCGGACTATCACTACAGTGGACCTGTAGAACACAGATTCTCCCCATACACCTTCAACGGCGGGTAAGGCTTGGAGGAGCTGGGGTGAAATTCGAGTGTATTCCCTGTCATGCATGACGTGCATTACATCTCGGGAGGTGTCAAAGAGACTGAGTGTTGCGATCTGTTTCTAGCCCCCCCCCCCAACTGTTCCCTTACTCTTTGGATCTTCAAGTTCCCTGTTTACCTATTGACTTTGTCAGGATTGCAAACCACTGTGTGTTGCTAGTTTTATAATTGCCGAAACAGCCTCATTTTAATAAAAGCTAGACACTATGGTTACTCCGTGTAGTAACCATTCATGTACCCTACTAAAAGTAGCTTGCCACACCGAACACGTCAACAGTTGACATTACCTGAATCTAAGAATGTGTTGATAATCTTTGAAGCGAAATTGACATGTAATGCTCCCCACTACCCACGCTAATCTTCAAATGATCCTCTGAACATGATGTTCGTTTGGGCAGTGATAGTCAGTTACTTTATTTTTGCATTTCCCATCTGTAGAGATGCATTTTAGAATTGAATTTCTATTGCAGAGGTCTTCAAACTTTTTTGCTCTGAGCCCCCCTAACCAAAATGTTTTGAAGTCGGTCCCCCTCCAGAAATGTAAGTGGAGAATAGGAGGAACAGGAGGGGCAAGGCTGGGCGGAGAGGACATAGCTTATGCGATAAGTTCAGGGGTATTTTCTGTATTCATAGTTCACACTAAATGTGAGCTTCATAAAAGTGAAAATATATCAAACAAAGTCAACAAAAACACGATGCCTCATAATTGAGGTGTTGTGGGCCTGGGTTCCAATGCAACTGCACCTGCTTCACTAATGGTAGCTGTGGCCCAGAGAAACTGACTGTCTCCTCTACCTCTTTCATCCTTCTCCCCCCTCATGCCTGGCCGTCACTCCCATCTTGAAACAGACCCAGTCTCTTTCAGTAAAATATGAACTCCCCAGTGTTACTCTTTCTTTGCAGGTAGGGGGGCCTCTGTCCTAACACTAGCAAGGAAAATGAGCTCCCCTTTTGTAAAGGCAGATATTTGATGCAGTAGGCCCCTGACAGTCCTGGGCCCCAGTGCCACTGCTCTTCCTTCACTAATGATAGCTACTGCTTTGCTAAGCAGGCGGTCTCCTTTGCTAACAGCATGGGCCCCCTTCTTGCCCTACCCCCTTTACTCCATCACCCTGGGATTCAGTTAAGATGTCTTCTCAGCTTGAATTTTCACCTCCGTTGGGCCATGGGTCCAAGGCCCAAAGCAGCACTGACACTGCACATGTGTACTGGGACATAATGCAAACAAGGAAGCCTAGTACAACAATCATAACTGGGTTTTAGTTGGTCTTTCACACCCATGGGCCCTGGTGCTACTGCACACGTAGCACTAATGATACCTCCAGCCCTGCGAAGCAGGCTGCTTCCTGTGCCTACTCCAATGGTCCATCACTCGAAGCCTGAGGCTCAAAGCAGGCTATCTGCCCCTTTCTAATAAAAATGGGAGTAAAGTCGCATCTCTTGCCAGTGTTGCTTTGGCCCTGTTCCCTGGGAATTAGAGGGACCGTACGACTAATGCTAGCAAGGGAAATGGTTTTTCACCCTGTTTTTGCTAGTAAGACAGCCACAATTGTGGTGTGGCCAGGTCTCGGTGCCACTGCACCTGTAGCCCTTTTTTAAATATAAAAAACCCAGCAGTGGCAAAATCTTTGCTCTCTGCAATGCGAGAGCTATTGTCGTTGTCTTTCTGCCATGTTGTATAGCAGCACATACGCTGTAAAGCATGGATGAAAATCATGGGGAAAAGCGCTATGGCCGAGTCATTGCTCTTTATGGTCTGGAAGGAGCGGAGGTACACGGAACAAAACATGGGGGTTGGCAAGCAACACAACATGGGCTGTAGGGCAGGTAGTGAGGAGGTAAAAAAAGAGCTAGTACACAGCCAGCAGTGTCAGCTTTGTTTTGTTGTATGGCTGGGCTAACAGGAGTGAGGTGTAACCGCATACAGGAAACCGGTGGGAAGGAGCTGACTTGTATGTGGAAAAGTTGAACACTAACGAGGGGTTTTGGGGAGAGAAGAAACATGAGTGGGTAAGGAAACAACACAGATGGGGTGGCGAGTGAGAGGGGAAAGAAGCAACACAGATGTGGATAGGTATCTCGACATGCATTGGCCGAAAATATATTGGGGGGGGGGGGTGGAATACTGAAGAAAAAATTGAAAATCACCCACTTCCTGCAACCTCTTTGCACCCACGTTGGCATTTTAAAGACCAGTTCAGCAAGTGTTTGTTTCTATTTACTATTGGCATGACTTAGTTGGGTATGGTGCTGAGCTCAGACATCATCTCACAGAATATATAAAGAATTGTAATGTAAAATCGACCAGCCCAGGCTAAAAGAGGACTAGAAGGTAAAAACATTTAGGTTTACATTTTTTTTAATTAATTTTCTTAAGTAAAGTGGGATGTTGCAGCACTGCGCTTTCTGACTAAAACATGCATTAAAAAAGGAGAAAGCTTGAGAAATGTGTGCGCTTGGGCAGAAACAAGTCACATCCTTTTCTTAGGTGGCGTACTGTCTTCTGGTGTTGCATTTGCTTATAAACTGTTTTGAAATCTTCAGCCATCAAACTAGATACTCTTGTGTGCTTGGGGGTTAATAATTTGAGGAAAGGACCCTACTTTTTTGGTGTGTATTTGTAGCGTGGGTGGATTGAGGGACCGGATACTTTTTACTTTTGGATAGGGTTTTATTTTAGAAAGAGTCTTTCTTGTCCGGGGGGTCAGCCTTTTCTTCGTGTAGTCCGCTGGATCCAGGTCGGCTGGCTTCACTTCTTCGTCCTCTGTCTCCACGGTGCCTGGTTCCCGGTGGTTCCTCTCGGGTGAGTGGCAAATGGGAAACAGAGAAAGGAGGCCGTCAGGACTCTAGGACTCTTCACAGTGGGGCCCCTGGGGTAACCAAGGAATGAAGGACACCGTTGCTCGTAGTGTATATACAATTTGAGGTGGTACTTAGACGTACGTGGTGAGGGTAGAGTGTCTGGGAAGTTAGGGGAGGGACAAGGTTAGACTCTGGAAGGGTTATATACAGTATCTACAAAGAGGGCGATGTCAGCCGCTGCAGCACTAAGGAGGAGAGACACCCCGCCTCCCAACCCAGCCTGCAATACGCTCCCGTACCTGTTTCAGCCACACTCCTCCCTCGGGAGTGTGGCACGGGGCTTCGTGGGGACGTTGGCCTCCTGGCTCGCCTTCCTCCTTCCCGTTCTGACTCCGTTCTTCTCTCTTGTCTCTCCGTGTACTCCGCTGCGCTCCTGCTCCTTCCTCCGAGGTGTCGTCACACCCCGCCTCTTTCTCTTCCGGTCTTTTCTCCAGTTGTGTGAAGCCGACTTCACGGGTAGGTGTGTCCTCGTCCTCCGCATGCGCCCAGTTATAGGTGCCTTCCTTGTTCTTGTACGTATTGTGCAGGAGTGGCCATGGCGTCCAGGAGTGGCCATGGCGACCAATCGCCCTGAGGGGAAGGATGTTCAGCGACTCACCATTCATTCTTTGATGTCCATGTGTCCACCCTCCGACCCTCTACCTTACAGTATTGTTGTGGAAAGATTGCAAGTAGTTATTTACTGTGCCGGCTTTGTAGGCATTCAGTCTTTCAGGGAACAAATACAATCCGCTGTTGCTTAAATGCTTCCCTTTGCCTTGAGCTTCAAGTCAGGTGCGTCTGGTCCCATAATGTGTTTGTTTTTTGCGGCCATCAACTTAGGCTAGTTCAGTTGAAACTGCGAACATCACCCATGTGCATCTCTCTTCGTGTTTACTTGCTGGATATTTTTGGTCCTAATTTTTTTTTTTTCCATACTGCTGGTGTAGCCTGTCTTTCTTATTTGTATTATTACTGCAACCCCACCCATCCCTCACCCTCATTGTTGCTTTTTGTTTTTTCACTGTATAGTTGTTTATTATTCCTGCATCCCCATTGTTAGTCCTCCCTCCTCTCCTCATTGCTTGTTACTTTTTAGGTCAAGCCTAAGCTGCACATGCTCAGTCTCTCCTCTCCTCATTGCTTGTTACTTTTTAGGTCAAGCCTAAGTTGCACATGCTCAGTCTCTCTGTATGCTGTATTCAATCTGTGAGCTTACAGCCCAGCTCCAGCTTCTGATTGGCTTTTGTAAGTGTCCTTTAAAAAACGTTGCATCAAATTGGATAATTTTTCTTGCTAGTCCCACCTTTTTTAGGTCTAACCTATCGCAGTACGCATGCGCTGCTCTATGGAACGCCTCTTGTGAGTACTCCAAACTTCTCCGTGTGGCTAGGACTTCCCCATGCGTTAGGTTGGCTGTTGCCTATGTCATTTATTTATCGTAGCCTGCAAATGGCTAAAGACGGGTGCGTGTCCCATCTCTTTAGCAAAGGTTTACTCCCAGAGCGTTTTGCTCTTGGGAGCGAGCTGCAGCGCGCAGGGGTGGCAGCTGCATTCCTTGTGGTTCAGGTTACATGTGTGCATTCCTGAGCCTCCTCTGTACTTTCCCAGAGACAGGTTACATCCTCCGCCGAGCTCTCCCAGCTGCAGTAGCAGGTCCCAGCCTATCTGCACCCTCCCCCGTTGGGATCACAGTCTGGTTTCTACTCTCCTCGGTCGCCTGTCTTGCGATCCCCTGTGCTGTTTTCCAGGCTATTGTTTCCCGGGTTCGAGGCTCCCAGCCTCCAGGAGGTGTTCTCTGTTGTCATCGACTAACCTCTCCGCTCATGTGGCTAGAGGGGCGGGTGCTTCCAAGTCCTCTGTCCCCATGTTCGCCCCCCCCTTCTCTGCCTGCTGCAGTCCTGGCTCATGCCTCCTCCGCCCCTTTCCTGCCCAGTCTCCTTGCAACGTTGCGTTCCCTGCATGCCTGCTAATCCTCATCTCCACAGCCTCCCTACCCACACCTCTCTCCCTGCAGCAGCGCCCCCCTGCTCCCACTCTCCCACACCCCAGCCTCGGGATTCGTGGCCACCATAATTGCGGGGCAAAATTGTAAAGTCAGGAGGTGTCATGGTTTAGTATGGGAGTATAACAACTTTCCATCTCAATTTAGAGTGCTAAAACCAGAAAGTGACATTGAAGCACTAGGCTGGCCCATATGTTGCACCATGTTCGACAGACACGTATTGAAAAAAAACCTAGAAACTCACTCGGTATTTAAGTGTTTGTTTTCTGCTTGGAAGAAACAGGATCCGAGCAGGACCTGCTGCCTGGCGACCTTTCCCATCACAGGGGAGTGAAAAGCCGGTAGGGTTTGGGCCCAAGTAAGCCGCTGCTGCAACTTTCAGAGGTTGTAGCACCACTGAATCTCGCTCCAATTCCTGTACACCAGCTCATGCCATGTCACTCTGGCTTCCAATGCAGAAAGGATTTCCTAATTTACAACAAGCTACCTTTACTATTCCACAGACCAGTGAATTAGACAATCTTGAAGCTCCACTCATCTCGGCAAAGAACAGCCTACTTCAATGGTGTCAAAGATTACAAGTGATGTCAAACATTGCACCATCTGTTCAGTAGGGCCACAAATTATGCAGCACAATGCGGTACATTTTGTGACGGTATTACTTCCTTCATTATTTTGGCATTTCTACTCATGGTAACACTGTTTGAGCAAAGATTTCCCCTCATTAGCACCAGTTTAAGAACCAAATACAGCCATAAGGAATGAAAGATGGCCAGTCAACTTTTGCGGAGGGCCTTCCACTTGCCGGGAGCATGTGTTGCCATGTTTTTAGTAACTTTTGAACCTTGTTTGGAGCTTGAAACATCTTTTTGGTGCAAATCTGCACATGACGCAGCATTGTGTGTTAAATGTGGCAAACGATAATGACAATCGCATAATTCCAGTGCCTCGCTTGAATTACCCTGTGCGTGCCTAATATCTGGCCTTAAACAGTTTGCAACAAAATAATCGCTTCAGCGCCATCTCTGCGTTTAATTAAACAGTTTGACAAACGAGGGACAGCCTAGCTGGCTAGCCCTTTGTAGGCGAGGCCCCTCACACACCCTTGACAGCCTCGCCGTCTCTTGCCATGTGTCTCAGGCTGAGATGCCCCACCTTTGACTTACACTTAATACATGCATACGGCCACAAAACACCTGTTACCACAGCAGTCCAGCCGAGGCCAAACACGTAACCTCTGCCATCGTGGTGATGCACCCAACCCCACAAACACTAGTCCTGGGGCCCTCTGTTAATCCATATGCTACTCAACAAAATAGTGTATTTTGAGGCGGACAGTACCCATACCGGGCACCAACGCCACTGTCTGTGTGCCTGGGAAGCTGTGTGTTTTGCTGTTCACCCTGTGTGGGAAGGGTATGCCCAGACGTGGGTCCCGTGCTCACTAAGCCACTGGAGTTAAGCTATCCTGGCTGAAGACTGCTGATAGCCAGAAACCGGTCCTAGGATGCTTGATTCCGGTCCAGGGAAGACAAGGCTTGGCAGTTCGGGCTGGACTGTTCCCATGAGGCACAGGGTCAAGACTGATTTGCATATGGCCATGTCTGAACTGGGGTGGCTTGGTGAGCAAAATACCGATGGATTAAACCCAGATCTGTGACTGGGGGTGAATGTTTTTCCATTGTGCAACATACCGTACATCATCTTGTGTGTTTTTGGAAAGCTGTCTCAGCCAGGGATGCCACACACGACGGGGGTGGGGGAGGGGGCCTAAAGCCCTTTGAGCCCAATGGGCGTTGCATGCCTGGCTATGCCAATGCTTGTTCTCAATTGTTGACACCCATAGATCGCCACCAGGACTAGTACTCTTCCACTTGTTGCCTCTTTAGAACTTATTTTACATTGACATCAAGCACTTCCCAATTCACGACCGCTATGTGTGTAATGAAGTGCTGCTCTCAAGTGTTTGTTCTGGCATACACGCGCTTCGCGCACTGTTCTTTTCATTTGCTCATGCTTATGCTTTTTGGAGCACTTCCCACTTAATGCGGCTCCCGATTCACTGCCACAGCACATCACGCTTATCTGGTAGCATTTCTTCAGCTTTGGCACCCTTCGCTGCTCCCACCTGTCCCCTCGCCGCTTATCTTGTGCATCAGTAGCAATGTAGCAAAACACCTTTTGTTTCCTTGTTTAACATTTCACTCCCCTCAATAGCTGGAGGGCGATGGTAAGGGAAGTATATTAGATACTGTGGAAGAAAAACAACCCTGATTGATACATGACGTCTTATCCGAAACCTATGGAGATGCTGTTTTGTTTTTAATATATTTTCAAATAGAATTTATTTGAAAGGGCAAGAAGCTCAAATCAAACAATAGTGGAACCGTTTTCAGTTTTGTGGTTTAATGTCAGTTTGGTGCTTAATTTACCTGTTAGTTTCATGTTGCACCTTTTTGTTCAACTAAAGGCTTTGGTGTGAACTCACTCGTGTGTTTACAAATATTGTAAATTTTTTCTTTCAATGGTTACATACTTCGTTGGTTCACCACTCTGCACGCAGACCCTTTCTCCCCTGCTGCCTGATAGTGTGCATTTTTTGTTGTTGCAGGTTTTAGGTTTCGCCTGTCGAAAGCTGCGCACTGCGCAGCTTTTCGCGCAGGCGAAATCTTATGTCTACAGTATGTGTGTTGTCCCGCCCCTCTGTTCCATTGGCTAGCTCCATAAATGGAGGCTAGCCATTGGAACAGAGATCTGTCCGTGTGCCCGTTCCTGCCCCCCCTCCCGCTGTCCGTGTTCCTGTTCCTGCCCCCCTCCCGCTGTTCGTGTTCCCGTTCCTGCCCCCCTCCCGCTGTTCGTGTTCCCTCCCCCCTCCCGCTGTCCGTTCCCGCCCCCCTCCCGCTGTCCGTGTGCCCGTAGGTGCTTGTTTAATAGATGAAGTGGAACTTGCTTTTATAGCTTCATGTTGCGGCAACGGGGATTACTTATGATATGTATCTTGTTATACACCTAAGATGGCCGCCGCCTAAAGTGACGCGTGTAAAGTAATGATACCATGACGCATCTTGAGTGCGCGGCAACTGTGCGGCTGCTCCAGGAGATGGCGGCCTCTGCTGTATCTCGCGGTAGAGAGATCCATTGGTAAAGAGTTCAAAGAGGTTCTTCGGCGACAGACCTGAGCGATTCACAGAGGAGAAGCGAAAGTAAAAGTATCGTTTTGAGCCGTGTCTTGAAGCCACCGGGGCCAGGAAGCGGATTCCGTTAAGGCCTGTCCCTAGAGAGCGGCCTGCTTCCATCCAGGGCGCCTAGGTAAGCATAATACGGGAGTGACGCTGACCCTCCTCCGCAACGGAGACTTTCTTTAGCAGTGTTCTCTTTATCAGTTTGCTACGAGTCATCTCACCTACGCTCCTACTTAAGCGACAATGTCAATCACATCCACAATAATCAGTGCGGTGTGTTCGCATTTCCTCAAATGTCCTGTATTGCGGCTAATGAAGCTCCAGTCTCCTTTTTCAGCAGGCCATAAGCCACTGTCCAAGTTACCATTCACCCCTGCCTAATACAGTTCTGCCTTTTGGTTTTGTAGGAGTAAATGGCTGTCCGGCCTTTTCTTCCATTCGAAGTATTCACCTGTATAAATGAGGCGGTGGTGGTTTACTGTTAATTAGGGCAGATGAGGTTCTTGCAGTTTCAAAAGTTCCTATGATACATGGTCACCCATACCCATCACTTTTTTCCAGAGCTCAAGTCCTAAGCAAGCATTTGCAATGCAGTAGGTCTCGCATTTTCGAGGGTGTAAGTTATTGGCATTATAAATGACAATGTCATCTGTTTTGAAAATTAACGCATAAATGAAAGGCATTGTCATTTACAATGTCAATAGCTCAAACTCTTTTAAATGCGAGACCTATTTCATTTTAAAGAAGCAAACGCCATTTTCCTGTGCTGCTTTGAAAGTGAAAGTATGCACGGTTCGCTGAATGTTGCAGGAAAGCATGTCGTACCTGCAGTATGAGAAATTCAATAAAATAGTGCTTACAAGGGATGACTCTCCAAGTTAGGCAGAAGCGTGACATTCAGCATGTGACATTGAATGTGACTTCAAAGGAAGTGACATCAGATCTTAAGACCTCTCCTATGTTTCAGGTCTATCATGAGTACATTACAAATTAGATTTTGCATTGGGGCTGTGCCAAAATATTGATTTAACCCCAACACAAATTCTGGGCTTCAACTCATGCATTTATTTACTTTAAAACCTGCCACCAAAAAATTGGCAACAAGGAGAAACATGGCAGTAAATCCGTCCTGCTTAATGGGTTTCAATGTCTGTGTTTAAGAATTTCGTTTGGAGTTAAGGCACCTGCTGCAAAGATCTTTGTGTGCCAGCTAAATCTCAGGGAGTAATATTAATAGTAAAATAACTCTGGAGGCGAACCTTTAGTTACTGTATCCGGTATCCCGGCGCCTCTGTAGTACACATTCACTCGCCACCAGTCTGAGCCAGGAAGTATGCACTGAGCAGGCCCAAGGATTACAGCCAGCACTCACTCCCATAAACCCCCTCCTCCATTGCTACAGGTAATATCTCCCGCCTCTTTGCTCCATTTGCCCATCCCCATTGCTGTCTGCGCTCTGATGCTAGGATGCATGCAATTTAGTCTCTCCAGTGATGGGTGCATTAGTGCTCAGTATATGTAAATCTGTGGGCTGGCAATCTTGCGGTTTCTGTCCGGTTGTCCAGTGTGAGGTCACATGGAGTGCTAATGCTGCTCCTTGCCTTCTATGTCGCTTGCTATTCTTCCCTTCATCCTGAACCCCAGCCTGGGCTCCTTTCTTCCACCCCTGACAACTTTCATTCCCACTCTGCAGATCCCACCCATTCCTTAACACCCACTCAGCCTTTTTACCTCATAACCTGTTGCCAGACCTCTTCACGTGCCACGCACCTTTTCAATCTCTACTACTCATATTCCTGTACCTCCTTTATATTACCCAGTTACTTTTTATCTTCTTTGCAGCCTTGGCTGGCTCTGTGTGTGTGTGCAGCTGGCTCTGTGTGTCTGTGTGCAGCTGGCTCTGTGTGTCTGTGTGCAGCTGGCTCTGTGTGTCTGTGTGCAGCTGGCTCTGTGTGTCTGTGTGCAGCTGGCTCTGTGTGTCTGTGTGCAGCTGGCTCTGTGTGTCTGTGTGCAGCTGGCTCTGTGTGTCTGTGTGCAGCTGGCTCTGTGTGTCTGTGTGCAGCTGGCTCTGTGTGTGTGTGCAGCTGGCTCTGTGTGTGTGTGCAGCTGGCTCTGTGTGTGTGTGTGTGCAGCTGGCTCTGTGTGTGTGCGTGCAGCTGGCTCTGTGTGTGTGCGTGCAGCTGGCTCTGTGTGTGTGCGTGCAGCTGGCTCTGTGTGTGTGTGTGTGCACAGCTGGCTCTGTGTGTGTGTGTGTGCAGCTGGCTCTGTGTGTGTGCAGCTGGCTCTGTGTGTGTGCAGCTGGCTCTGTGTGTGTGCAGCTGGCTCTGTGTGTGTGCAGCTGGCTCTGTGTGTGTGTGTGTGTGTGTGCAGCTGGCTCTGTGTGTGTGCAGCTGGCTCTGTGTGTGTGTGTGTGCAGCTGGCTCTGTGTGTGTGCAGCTGGCTCTGTGTGTGTGCAGCTGGCTCTGTGTGTGTGCAGCTGGCTCTGTGTGTGTGCAGCTGGCTCTGTGTGTGTGCAGCTGGCTCTGTGTGTGTGCAGCTGGCTCTGTGTGTGTGCAGCTGGCTCTGTGTGTGTGCAGCTGGCTCTGTGTGTGTGCAGCTAGCTCTGTGTGTGTGTGCAGCTGGCTCTGTGTGTGTGTGCAGCTGGCTCTGTGTGTGTGTGTGTGCAGCTGGCTGTGTGTGCGTGCAGCTGGCTCTGTGTGTGTGCGTGCAGCTGGCTCTGTGTGTGTGTGCGTGCAGCTGGCTCTGTGTGTGTGTGCGTGCAGCTGGCTCTGTGTGTGTGTGCGTGCAGCTGGCTCTGTGTGTGTGTGCGTGCAGCTGGCTCTGTGTGTGTGTGCCTGCAGCTGGCTCTGTGTGTGTGTGCGTGCAGCTGGCTCTGTGTGTGTGTGCGTGCAGCTGCCTCTGTGTGTGTGTGTGCGTGCAGCTGGCTCTGTGTGTGTGTGCGTGCAGCTGGCTCTGTGTGTGTGCAGCTGGCTCTGTGTGTGTGTGTGTGTGCAGCTGGCTCTGTGTGTGTGTGTGTGTGTGTGCAGCTGGCTCTGTGTGTGTGTGTGTGTGTGTGCAGCTGGCTCTGTGTGTGTGTGTGTGCAGCTGGCTCTGTGTGTGTGTGGCTGGCCCTGTGTGTGTGTGTGTGGCTGGCCCTGTGTGTGTGTGTGTGTGTGGCTGGCCCTCTGTGTGTGTGTGTGTGCGGCTGGCCCTCTGTGTGTGTGTGTGCGGCTGGCCCTCTGTGTGTGTGTGTGTGCGGCTGGCTCTGTGTGTGTGTGTGTGTGTGTGTGCAGCTGGCTCTGTGTGTGTGCAGCTGGCTCTGTGTGTGTGTGTGTGCAGCTGGCTCTGTGTGTGTGTGTGTGCAGCTGGCTCTGTGTGTGTGTGCGTGCAGCTGGCTCTGTGTGTGTGTGCGTGCAGCTGGCTCTGTGTGTGTGTGTGTGTGCAGCTGGCTCTGTGTGTGTGTGTGTGTGTGTGCAGCTGGCTCTGTGTGTGTGTGTAGCTGGCTCTGTGTGTGTGTGGCTGGCCCTGTGTGTGTGTGTGTGTGTGGCTGGCCCTGTGTGTGTGTGTGTGCGGCTGGCCCTCTGTGTGTGTGTGTGCGGCTGGCCCTCTGTGTGTGTGTGTGCGGCTGGCCCTCTGTGTGTGTGTGTGTGCGGCTGGCCCTCTGTGTGTGTGTGTGTGCGGCTGGCTCTGTGTGTGTGTGTGTGTGTGTGTGCAGCTGGCTCTGTGTGTGTGCAGCTGGCTCTGTGTGTGTGCAGCTGGCTCTGTGTGTGTGTGTGTGCAGCTGGCTCTGTGTGTGTGTGTGTGCAGCTGGCTCTGTGTGTGTGTGTGTGCAGCTGGCTCTGTGTGTGTGTGTGTGCAGCTGGCTCTGTGTGTGTGTGCGCGCAGCTGGCTCTGTGTGTGTGTGCAGCTGGGTGTGTGTGTGTGCAGCTGGCTGTGTGTGTGTGTGCAGCTGGCTGTGTGTGTGTGTGTGCAGCTGGCTCTGTGTGTGTGTGTGTGCAGCTGGCTCTGTGTGTGTGTGTGTGTGTGTGTGTGTGCAGCTGGCTCTGTGTGTGTGCAGCTGGCTCTGTGTGTGTGCAGCTGGCTCTGTGTGTGTGCGGCTGGCTCTGTGTGTGTGTGTGCAACTGGCTCTGTGTGTGTGTGTGCAGCTGCCTCTGTGTGTGCGGCTGGCTCTGTGTGTGTGTGTGCGGCTGGCTCTGTGTGTGTGTGTGCGGCTGGCTCTGTGTGTGTGTGTGCGGCTGGCTCTGTGTGTGTGTGTGCGGCTGGCTCTGTGTGTGTGCGGCTGGCTCTGTGTGTGTGTGTGCGGCTGGCTCTGTGTGTGTGTGTGCGGCTGGCTCTGTGTGTGTGTGTGCGGCTGGCTCTGTGTGTGTGTGTGTGTGTGTGCGGCTGGCTCTGTGTGTGTGTGTGCGGCTGGCTCTGTGTGTGTGTGTGCGGCTGGCTCTGTGTGTGTGTGTGCGGCTGGCTCTGTGTGTGTGTGTGCGGCTGGCTCTGTGTGTGTGTGTGCGGCTGGCTCTGTGTGTGTGTGTGCGGCTGGCTCTGTGTGTGTGTGTGCGGCTGGCTCTGTGTGTGTGTGTGCGGCTGGCTCTGTGTGTGTGTGTGTGCGGCTGGCTCTGTGTGTGTGTGTGTGCGGCTGGCTCTGTGTGTGTGTGTGTGCGGCTGGCTCTGTGTGTGTGTGTGTGTGCAGCTGGCTCTGTTTGTTTGTGTGCGGCTGGCTCTGTGTGTGCGGCTGGCTCTGTGTGTGCGGCTGGCTCTGTGTGTGCGGCTGGCTCTGTGTGTGCGGCTGGCTCTGTGTGTGTGTGCGGCTGGCTCTGTGTGTGTGTGCGGCTGGTTCTGTGTGTGTGTGTGCAGCTGGTTCTGTGTGTGTGTGTGTGCAGCTGGTTCTGTGTGTGTGTGTGTGCGCAGCTGGCTCTGTGTGTGTGCGCAGCTGGCTCTGTGTGTGTGCGCAGCTGGCTCTGTGTGTGTGCGCAGCTGGCTCTGTGTGTGTGCGCAGCTGGCTCTGTGTGTGTGTGCAGCTGGCTCTGTGTGTGTGTGCAGCTGGCTCTGTGTGTGTGTGCAGCTGGCTCTGTGTGTGTGTGTGCAGCTGGCTCTGTGTGTGTGTGTGCAGCTGGCTCTGTGTGTGTGTGCAGCTGGCTCTGTGTGTGTGTGTGCAGCTGGCTCTGTGTGTGTGTGTGCAGCTGGCTCTGTGTGTGTGTGTGCAGCTGGCTCTGTGTGTGTGTGCAGCTGGCTCTGTGTGTGTGTGCGTGCAGCTGGCTCTGTGTGTGTGTGCGTGCAGCTGGCTCTGTGTGTGTGTGCGTGCAGCTGGCTCTGTGTGTGTGTGTGCGTGCAGCTGGCTCTGTGTGTGTGTGTGTGCGTGCAGCTGGCTCTGTGTGTGTGTGTGTGCGTGCAGCTGGCTCTGTGTGTGTGTGTGCGTGCAGCTGGCTCTGTGTGTGTGTGTGTGTGTGTGCAGCTGGCTCTGTGTGTGTGTGCAGCTGGCTCTGTGTGTGTGTGTGTGCAGCTGGCTCTGTGTGTGTGTGTGTGTGTGTGTGTGCAGCTGGCTCTGTGTGTGTGTGGCTGGCCCTGTGTGTGTGTGGCTGGCCCTGTGTGTGTGTGGCTGGCCCTGTGTGTGTGTGTGGCTGGCCCTGTGTGTGTGTGTGGCTGGCCCTGTGTGTGTGTGTGGCTGGCCCTGTGTGTGTGTGTGGCTGGCCCTGTGTGTGTGTGCGGCTGGCTCTGTGTGTGTGCGGCTGGCTCTGTGTGTGTGCGGCTGGCTCTGTGTGTGTGCGGCTGGCTCTGTGTGTGTGCGGCTGGCTCTGTGTGTGTGCGGCTGGCTCTGTGTGTGTGCGGCTGGCTCTGTGTGTGTGTGTGCGTGCAGCTGGCTCTGTGTGTGTGTGTGCGTGCAGCTGGCTCTGTGTGTGTGTGTGCGTGCAGCTGGCTCTGTGTGTGTGTGTGTGTGTGTGTGCAGCTGGCTCTGTGTGTGTGTGCAGCTGGCTCTGTGTGTGTGTGTGTGTGTGTGTGCAGCTGGCTCTGTGTGTGTGTGTGCAGCTGGCTCTGTGTGTGTGTGTGTGTGTGTGTGCAGCTGGCTCTGTGTGTGTGCGGCTGGCTCTGTGTGTGTGTGCGGCTGGCTCTGTGTGTGTGCGGCTGGCTCTGTGTGTGTGCGGCTGGCTCTGTGTGTGTGCGGCTGGCTCTGTGTGTGTGCGGCTGGCTCTGTGTGTGTGCGGCTGGCTCTGTGTGTGTGCGGCTGGCTCTGTGTGTGTGCGGCTGGCTCTGTGTGTGTGCGGCTGGCTCTGTGTGTGTGTGCGGCTGGCTCTGTGTGTGTGTGCGGCTGGCTCTGTGTGTGTGTGCGGCTGGCTCTGTGTGTGTGTGCGGCTGGCTCTGTGTGTGTGTGCGGCTGGCTCTGTGTGTGTGTGCAGCTGGTTCTGTGTGTGTGTGTGTGCAGCTGGTTCTGTGTGTGTGTGTGCAGCTGGCTCTGTGTGTGTGTGCAGCTGGCTCTGTGTGTGTGTGCGTGCAGCTGGCTCTGTGTGTGTGTGTGCAGCTGGCTCTGTGTGTGTGTGCGTGCAGCTGGCTCTGTGTGTGTGTGCGTTCAGCTGGCTCTGTGTGTGTGTGCGTGCAGCTGGCTCTGTGTGTGTGTGCGTGCAGCTGGCTCTGTGTGTGTGTGTGCGTGCAGCTGGCTCTGTGTGTGTGTGTGCGTGCAGCTGGCTCTGTGTGTGTGTGTGTGTGTGCGCAGCTGGCTCTGTGTGTGTGTGCAGCTGGCTCTGTGTGTGTGTGTGTGTGTGTGCAGCTGGCTCTGTGTGTGTGTGTGTGTGTGCAGCTGGCTCTGTGTGTGTGTGGCTGGCCCTGTGTGTGTGCGGCTGGCCCTGTGTGTGTGCGGCTGGCCCTGTGTGTGTGTGTGGCTGGCCCTGTGTGTGTGTGTGGCTGGCCCTGTGTGTGTGTGTGGCTGGCCCTGTGTGTGTGTGCGGCTGGCTCTGTGTGTGTGTGCGGCTGGCTCTGTGTGTGTGTGCGGCTGGCTCTGTGTGTGTGTGCGGCTGGCTCTGTGTGTGTGTGCGGCTGGCTCTGTGTGTGTGCGGCTGGCTCTGTGTGTGTGCGGCTGGCTCTGTGTGTGTGCGGCTGGCTCTGTGTGTGTGCGGCTGGCTCTGTGTGTGTGCGGCTGGCTCTGTGTGTGTGCGGCTGGCTCTGTGTGTGTGCAGCTGGCTCTGTGTGTGTGCAGCTGGCTCTGTGTGTGTGTGTGTGTGTGTGTGTGTGCGGCTGGCTCTGTGTGTGTGTGTGTGTGTGTGTGTGCGGCTGGCTCTGTGTGTGTGCGGCTGGCTCTGTGTGTGTGCGGCTGGCTCTGTGTGTGTGCGGCTGGCTCTGTGTGTGTGCGGCTGGCTCTGTGTGTGTGCGGCTGGCTCTGTGTGTGTGCAGCTGGCTCTGTGTGTGTGCAGCTGGCTCTGTGTGTGTGCAGCTGGCTCTGTGTGTGTGCAGCTGGCTCTGTGTGTGTGCAGCTGGCTCTGTGTGTGTGTGCAGCTGGCTCTGTGTGTGTGTGCAGCTGGCTCTGTGTGTGTGTGTGTGTGCGGCTGGCTCAGTGTGTGTGTGTGTGTGTGTGTGCGGCTGGCTCGTGTGTGTGTGTGTGTGTGTGTGCGGCTGGCTCATGTGTGTGTGCGGCTGGCTCATGTGTGTGTGCGGCTGGCTCATGTGTGTGTGCGGCTGGCTCATGTGTGTGTGCGGCTGGCTCATGTGTGTGTGCGGCTGGCTCATGTGTGTGTGCGGCTGGCTCATGTGTGTGTGCGGCTGGCTCATGTGTGTGTGCGGCTGGCTCATGTGTGTGTGCGGCTGGCTCATGTGTGTGTGCGGCTGGCTCATGTGTGTGTGCGGCTGGCTCATGTGTGTGTGCGGCTGGCTCATGTGTGTGTGCGGCTGGCTCATGTGTGTGTGCAGCTGGCTCATGTGTGTGTCTGGCTCTGTGTGTGTGCGCGGCTGGCTCTGTGTGTGTGCAGCTGGCTCTGTGTGTGTGCAGCTGGCTCTGTGTGTGTGCAGCTGGCTCTGTGTGTGTGCAGCTGGCTCTGTGTGTGTGCAGCTGGCTCTGTGTGTGTGCAGCTGGCTCTGTGTGTGTGCAGCTGGCTCTGTGTGTGTGTGCAGCTGGCTCTGTGTGTGTGTGCAGCTGGCTCTGTGTGTGTGTGTGTGCGCGGCTGGCTCAGTGTGTGTGTGTGTGTGTGTGTGTGCGGCTGGCTCATGTGTGTGTGTGTGTGTGTGTGTGCGGCTGGCTCATGTGTGTGTGCGGCTGGCTCATGTGTGTGTGCGGCTGGCTCATGTGTGTGTGCGGCTGGCTCATGTGTGTGTGCGGCTGGCTCATGTGTGTGTGCGGCTGGCTCATGTGTGTGTGCGGCTGGCTCATGTGTGTGTGCGGCTGGCTCATGTGTGTGTGCGGCTGGCTCATGTGTGTGTGCGGCTGGCTCATGTGTGTGTGCGGCTGGCTCATGTGTGTGTGCAGCTGGCTCATGTGTGTGTGCGCTGGCTCATGTGTGTGTCTGGCTCTGTGTGTGTGCGCGGCTGGCTCTGTGTGTGTGTGTGTGTGTGTGTGCGGCTGGCTGGCTGGCTGTGTGTGTGTGTGTGTGTGTGTGCGTGCGGCTGGCTGTGTGTGTGTGTGTGTGTATGCGGCTGGCTCTGTGTGTGTGTGTGGCTCTGTGTGTGTGGGTGCAAATGCAATAGGTCTCACATTTGCGAGAGATTAAGCTAATGGCAATGTAAATGACAATGCCATTTATTTATCTGTTTTCTAAACCAACACATAAATACAAATTTTGTCATTTACAATGCCAATAGCTCTAACTTTTCCAAAGGCGAAACCATTGCATTGTAAATGTTTGTTTATATAGCGCACACTCGACCCGAAGGAATTGGAGCTCTTTACATGAGCACCAGTTACTTTACACAAGGACACATTCATTTTTGGTAGGCATCTGGAGATTAAGTGATTTGCCCAGAATCACAGGATGTTGAGCCAATGCCGAAATTTGTCCTGCCTCTTGCTGACTTTCTCCCCTGAAAGTAGTAAAAGCCTCGAGAGTTGCACTACAAGCCTTCCAGGCTTCCTAGATGGTGAGTGCTGTTAATTGTTCAGGGTGTAGGGTGTGTCAGTGCTGTCATTAGGGGTGCACAAGGCTTCTGTGAAGCGTGGAAACGGTGCAGAGTGCACTCATATTGGGGTGTTGCGAACCTCTTATAATGGCAAGAATTAGTGGTTAAGATTTACGGGGCCGACATGAACGAGGACTTCCCACTGTTATGAAATACCATCAAATACGAATATATTTCCTGTGTCAATGCTGATGCGTGCAACTCTGCATTACGTTGTAGGAGCCAATTAGGGAGTTATACAGCAGGCCTTGAAAAATCTACTTGCCTGTGCACAATTGCGAGAAAGTTATCAGGTCGAGCTATTTTTAGCACCTACTAGTCCACCTGGCTAGTAAATTTAGTCTAGAAAGGAACAGTGGCTCACTGGTTAGAGGCGGCAGACCCTGAAGCAGAGGTCAGACCTGGGACCAGGGTTCAATTCCCGACGCGGCAGGGTCTTGAGCCCAAATATCCACGGACTTGATAATTCTCGTTACGGTGCCTACTCGAGTCACAGGTTCACACTCTGCAGCTCTGGGCATTAGCTTGCTTAATCTCCACTACGGCCCCCCCGCGGCGGGATGCCTGGCTTTCACCTTGGGGATGCAGAGTATGGGTATCTCACAGGGAAAAACCAGGACGGGTTCCCAAGGCAAGCGCCGAGATGCCTACGGGTAAACGAGCGCTATATAGGAACGCATAATAATAATAATAATAATAATAATATGTGTACTGTTCATTCAGAAAGTAAATGAGCAATGAAGATGCTTGTAAATCTTGTCTTTATCTTGACTCATTTGCTGTCTTCAAGGAAAGAGGTCAAATTTCAGTTTTTCTTTTAGTTAATTGCTGCTTGGAAAATTAGCTTTATTTTTCTCTCTTTAACTAGAGTTAGAGGTTTCTGTCAAGTGAGCTTTCTGAAGATGTCAGTTATTTCTCTCTAACACATAACATTTAAACAAATAGCCTGTATTTAATATTACAAATATTTCAAAATATATCGGGAATTACAAAAGCAATTTTTTTTGTAATCAAGATGTGTTGTGCAAACAAAGTTTAATAGGAGAAAATCAAACCAGAACACTTTACTTGGTGATGTGCAAATGACACATATTTGCAGAAACTCTGTTTCCAAACTTTATTGTGTGTACACTATAGTTTTATCAATAAAGCTGCATATCAGTGGGAAAGTTTGTGGCCATTTCAATGTAAAATTTGCTGATTACAAATGACAGTGTGCTCATGTGTTATGTATTCATTAAAAGTGAGTTTTGAAACCTAATTTGAGAAACATTCCTGCCCCCGCCCTGATGAAAATGCTGTTAATGAACTAAGATGCAAGTCGGGGGTCAAGTGTATCCTATATGTGGCTAGATTTGTATTATATGTGGAAAAAATAAAATAGTTTTTTGTACAGCAGACATGCTTAATTTGCACATTTGAAGGTGCTCTCATGTGATAATGAAGAAAATAGCAGCTCAATTAATTAAATTATTTGCCCACGATCACATCATTTGAAACCCGTTTATGGGTCAAGAGCATTACAAATGGGTAGTGTAGAATATTTGTCACTAGACTTTGCAGGTCTAGTAAACTTTGTATGATTTTTCAAGGCCTGTACAGGTACTGAATAACACTGAGACTCGAACCCGCTTCCCCAGTTTGAAAGTCCTCACCTCATGCTATTATGCGACGCTATCCCTTCCAAACAATCCCCTTATTAGTATGTTGTCTGTTTCCCACATTTAGTTACCCTCCCTCCATGCGTCCTTCCTTCACTCCTTCCTTTCTTTTGTTTCCCTGAGTGCCCAAACTGTGTTTGCATAGCAAGTGAAAGCAAAAAAAACCCCAGCTTTCCTTCGCTATGCAAAGTAATGGCGGGGCATTTGTTAAACTTGCAATTTTTTGAGGGGTTGCTTTTGGGAAATAAAAAAGAATTATTCACTTAACCCTGCCCCCCCCCCCCTTCACCTCCACTTCCGCATAATGAAATTCAAGTCGGGCTACTGGGGTGGTCTCACATGGACGTGCTGATAACATCGTTCCTGAGCTGAGCATCTGTTTAGCACAAAAAAAACCAAAAAAATGCTTTTCCCAGCGTGACTCTTTGGGGGTTGCTCTGAGAGCACTCGAGGCTGCCTGCCCCTTGTGCTCACTCCCTCCTCCTTGCTCTGCTGCTTCTCTTAGCTGCCCCTATACCACGGCAAGCTACCCGACACTGCTTCCGATGACTTGAGCATCCACATGTTCCTCCCTTCTTCAAGCTTCTCTTGGCTGCCCCATCACCACTGCAAACTACTCCCCACTTCTACCAATGCCACAAGCTTCCACATTTTCCAGTTTCGGCTTGAAATAACCATACACATATTCAGAAACTAAGCTATAATTGAACAAGCATGATACATATTTACAAGGTCCCAAAGGCGAGGTCTATTGGCTATGCCAATATTTTTTCTGTGCTCACTAAGCCACTGGAGTCAAGCTATCCTGGCTGAAGATGGCTGATAGCCAGGAACCAGTCCTAGGATGCTTGATTCCGGTCCAGGGAAGACATGGCTTGGCAGTTCGGGCTGGACTGTTCCCATGAGGCACAGGGTCAAGACTGATTTGCATATGGCCATGTCCAAACTGGGGTGGCTTGGTGAGCAAAATAACAATGGATTAAACCCAGATCTGTGACTGGGGGTGACCTCCGTTCAGGTCATATAATACTGTGGCAGAGGAATGCCCTAAATTCGGAGCATTACTCAGAAATACTAAAGTGCAGTACTTTTTTGCCTGCAACAATAGGGTTGGCATTTTTCTGGAGAGCACCCCCGAATAACTTATCGTTCAAATAGTGCATTCTTATGATGTAAAGTTCACAGTCAATGAGTTAGACTTGTAGTGTGTACTCCAGCAGAGAGGGGCATCTGAGCAATAGCTGAGGTTCCCTACAAGTAATGGTACTGCGCACCATTTATTCAGCACCTTCTGCTTCGCTACTCTTCAGCTTTTTAAACTTAAGAATACACACACACACTTTTCTCATTTCGTCACCTCCCCTGTTAGCATGTCTAGTGCTCCAGTCTATTGGTAAAGCACATTAACAAATGTGAGACCTATTGGCTTTGCCAATGTTTGTTATACATGTTTGTTGCAAAATGTCTTAAAAATTAGTGTGTTCCTAAAGTTACGTGGTGGAGGATACCTTTTTTTGCTTCTTTTCTTTTTCTTTGGTTAGCTTGTAAACTAACGCTTGCCCGTTCATTTAACCTTTCTAAAAGTTAGTGTTCTGTTAAGTAAACAGCAGCCCAGTACAGTCGTTCATGACTACTCCGCATGTGAAGGTCAGGAGGTCTGCACTTTGGTAACCTTGATAGATGCATGTTCCTTTTGTACTTGATTTGAGATTGCTAATAGCTTGTATGCTGTCTCTCATCCTTATAATTGATGTATTTTTTTTTCTTTTTTCAAGTACGGTGCTGGCACTTGCCGGCGAAGACTTTGCCCTCGTTGCTTCAGATACACGATTAAGTGAAGGTTATTCGATTCACAGCAGGGACACTCCAAAATGCTATAAATTGTAAGTGTTCATTTATTCATGCACTGTAGTGGACATGTGTGCTTAGAATGCAATGTTACTGTGGTTGGCTCTAGGTCGACTGCCACAGTGTTTAGTTGATACAAATGTGATTTATTGGCGATGGGTGTTACATGTTTGAGTTAATCAATTGCTTTTACGCATGAAGATTGTATGTCATTTGTTACTCTGGGATCTGTGTGAATGTCTAAATTGATTAATCTAAACCAGAATTTTTTTTACCACTTCTAAATTCTGGTATCATAATGGACAGGTGTAACCATTATTTTACAGAAATTTTTCTGCTTGTGCTGTGGGGCCTTTGTTGAGTTCATAGTTTGGAAATGGTAGCTACAGCAGTTTAGCATATTTACTCGGACAACTTTGTTACAAGAAGCGTGGGTGCTTAAGCGTTAACCAGATTTTGCCTACTGTGTTAATGTTAGCAGAACTTATAAAGCGCACTGTGACCCTACGGGTATCCTGGCGCTGAGATACATATGATCATTTGGGAGTTGATTCCAGAGCTGTACCGATGCAACACTAAAAGCCCTTCCTCCAGATTTTATTTTTAGGTCTCGCGCCTTGCGTTGCAGTGCGCAGCATTGCTCGCGCAGCGCAAGACCTCTTGAAAGGGCTTTAGAAAGCAAACCACACTCTTGTGCGTGTGGTTTTGCTTTCGGCTGCTGTAATTGGCTTTCACGTGCTCTTAAAAAAAAGAAATACAGCACGCAATTGGACAAAGGCGGGACAATGTCCCGGCTTTGCTCCGCCCATTTCCACTGGTGGCCAGCATGTGCAGCAGTGTGCGTTCGCCACCTGCAGCGCTCCTCTGTGGTGCGCGCGCACCACTACTGTTTTTTTATTACTTTGATTCCGAGCGCGGTGCCCGCTTCAGGGGTCTCCTCTAGTTTTTATAGGCGGATCAGACACCGGCACCCAGGGGAGCACAATGCTGTTGTCCTGGGAGCAGAGGGGTGGGGGGCGAGCAGACTGGCCAATGGGCGAGTGCTGGTGGGGGGCTGCAAGCCTGATGTCACTGAAGGCGAATGCAGGACACACTCCTCAGCCAGAAGCAGCCAATGGCAGGCAGGGAGTGGGAGCCCTGCCAAACTCACAGACCCAACACTGCACACAGTGACAGTCTTGGAAACAGCTGGCGAGGAAAACAGACCAAACAAACCCCAGCGGCAGAGAGAACTCTTTGAAAAGAAACACATCCTGCCCAGCGCCCCGCCCCCACGAGTACTCCAGCGGGATGCATCACTCGGGGGTTTTAATGGCTTTCACAAACACATCAGGATTTTTAACACAAAGTAAACACTCACTGTGACAATGCACAGTATCATCCCGCACTCACTTATCCACTTACCGAGGTGCCAGCTCCTGAGCATCGTCCTGGGCACAGGGAACACAGTGATTTACTGTGTGCAAACTGGCTGCCTGCATGTATAGACTGCACATAACCACATTGCGTGCTCTGCTCGTCATTGTGCACATCCTGTGTTAGGGGCGGGGTTATGGGGTGCAACGTGTACATATATTGCACGCTGTCATAGTGTGCACACACCTGCCTGTGCAGATAGAAAGACCACGCACAGTTTCACATTGTTGCCAATGTATGGTGGGCCTTTACGTAATAAAAAAAACACTACTCACGTAATGTCTTTACATCCCACTAGCCAGAGGTATAGATTATACTTGTGTTGTGGCCTGCACCAATCTTTGGTATTCTTTACATCCCACAGGCCAGGGGTATAGATTATACTTGTCGGGTGTGCACCAATCTGCGGTATTCACATCTCACTGCCCATGGGATAGAGTGCATACATGTAAGGGACGTGCACACAGTCACAACCTGCTGCCTGCCAGCTAATGATTTCACGTATGTGAGCGTGTGAGACTCATTGGGGTAGGATGTGTATAAACGATATCCCCTAGACTATTTATGGTACAGCTCTGTGACACATGAACGCTTAGCCTGACCATGGAGTTTTTGCAGTGAGTCCCCTCTTTAACTTGTGTAACAACTCACCGTGTTAATTTCTCGTATGCCTTGAACTGCTGATATAAACAGTAGGATCTTACTGTTTAAAAGGGTTGTGTGGGCCCCTCCCTCTCGATTTATTAGTAAACTACTGATAGCCACAGGGTCTGGTTCAAATACAAATAAAGTACATGGGTTGATGAACTGCTTATGCTCAGCCCAGTGGCTGTGAATTGTAGGTTGTACACTTGTGCGGGTGATCTGCGTGCACATCCAGCGGTTTGCTTGACACAGACTGTACATCTGTGAAAGGAGACATGCGCCTCGGCTACTGAGGGGATGGGTGAACCAGAGTGACACAACCTCACAAGGGTGTCCGCAAAACAGGAACACTTGTGATCCTTTTAAATCAGGTCTGGTGATCTGTACATTGTGCAATGTATATTTATTAACCCCACTTCACTTTTCAAGAGCTCCTGGTGGGCCCACATTGCAGTGCCCCCGCCCCCTCCCTTGCACTGCACTGTACTGTACTATGCACTCTTCTTGGTGATAGAGGCTGTACTTGTGTAATGGGCCACTGGCCTTGTGTGTGCAACTTACTGTGTGGCAGGAAGTAGGTTGTACACACCTTTGAGGGCATCTGGTTGGTAACCCACTACTTCAGGGTGGCAAGTATGTAAAGGATGTCGTTATATATCTTAAGCAAATCGCACGTCTAAGGAACATACACTTATCTGTCAAATGTGCAGAACTGAAGAAATACGAATCTGCGCTGTTTTTGCGATCTAAAATGAGCGTGCACTGATGTGGCGTATCAATCAAATCAAAGAAGGATTTATTCGATTGAATAAACAAACAGTCATAAAAGCTCAAAGTTAAAAGCAATCTTCCAATTCGTACAGACATCATTTCATTATTAATTACATTCATAAAAGTTAAAAAGATATAAAATTTACAAAGCCATCAAACAGTAGGTTTTTTATAACGGTCCATAACTCATTAAAAGCAATTAGGTACACTGTTGTTTCCTTAGACTCAAAACAATTTTCAGGAAAGTTGTTAATCTATAAACAGTGTGCTCATTCTTCAAATGTTGGAGAGCCAAAGAAGCAGGACGGCATTGACGTAGCCCACAGTGTTTCAAAATAGGAACAAGAAAGGTGGAGAGTAAAACCTACAGAAACAAGCATTTGCAATGCAATAGGTCGCGCCTTATTAAAGTTTGAGCTATTGGTGTTGCATTATTTAGCAATGCCAATAGCTCAAACTTTAATAATGCAAGACCTATTGCATTGCAAATGCTTGTTCTAAATCTGGGCACTCTCACCAGTTTAGCTGAAGAGGAGCGAAGATTACGAGAGGGAACATACCATTCAAACTTATTCTGCAATGGTAACAGCCCAAATCCGTGCAGGTCCTTAAAAACAATACAAAGCGACTTGAATTGTATCCTCTGTGGGACTGGGAGCCAGTGAAGCTCCAAACAAGACCTCTGACTCATTGTCGGTAAAATGGCTCTCCCTCCCTCGCAGCTCCACCATTAAGTGAGGCCTTCCCCCGAGCCCCTGCACTCTCGAGTGTTGGTGTTCGAGGCCCTCCTCCACCCGCAGGTTTATCCTGCGCCTCATCCCCGGTGGCCCAGTGGACCTCTGTCTCCATTCTCTTGCTCTGCTTTTTCTCTCCTTTTTTACTCGTTTTTTCCCTCACTTCGGTCTCCCTCCTTCACTCTCCTTCTGGGTCTTCACCTCCATTTCCTGTCGTTTTACCCTCATCTCAATCTCCCCCTTTCACTCTCCTGTGTCCTCTGTGTCTTTCCTCCACCCTTTCTTGCACTTTTGCTGCCTTATTTGCACTTTTCTCTCTTTTTGCCTTTTTTAACCTTTTTTCCCCGCCGCTGCTGCCCCCACGCCCCCCCCCCGTACGACCGGCTTAATCCAGCTCCCCTCTCCACTCCCGCCTCCCAGCTGTCCAACCCTCCACGACCCCTACTTAATGGAAGCCACTGCGCGGCTGCGTTGCCAGGGCGCCAAAGGCAAGTCCATCTGCGCCCGTCCGCGACCAGCGCCAGGAACCCTGGATCTCTGCACCGCCAATGCTACGACCCAGCGGCACTCCATGCTCTCAACCCAGGCCGCAATAACTGCAAGCTAGCATCACCAGCTGACACCCACGGACCCTTCAGCTGTCACCGCTGCCGGCACACTTGCAGCACCGACAAGACCACTGACCCAGCGCAATCCGCCCGCAAGAACACAACCGAATAGAAGACCCTGCAATGCATTCTCCTCAACGTCTGATCCCTCCACAAACACGCCACCAAAATCTGGGACCTCCTCAACAGCACTACCCCGGACGTAGCATTCTTTACCGAAACCTGGACCAACACCACCTCGGGACCGGACTTCGACATTCACCAAGGATACAAGATCTCCATGAAGGACCGCCCCACCTGCCCTGGAGGAGGAATCTCCATTGTCCACAATTCCACCCTCCGCCTGAGCACACTCCCTGACGAGCCCACAGACCTGATGGAAAACCTTCACTTCAAGATACTGGCCAGCCCTACCTCCACCATCCATGGAACCCTTATCTACCGACCCCCTAGACCCCGCAGACTTTTCACCAACTCAATCACAGACATCATCTCCCCGCATGCCATCGCGTCCACCTACTACACGCTACTGGGAGACCTCCACTTCCATCTCGACATACAACTGGACCCCAGCACCACATCCCTCCTGGACAACCTCCTCAACATTGGACTTCGCCAGATCGTGACCGAACCCATGCAATAGGCAGGACACACCCTCGACCCCCTCTTCACAACAGGAAACTCCATCACCATCAGCCACACCACCGAACTCCCATGGACTGACCATCGATGCGTCCACTTCACCTTCAGAACACCCACCATCCACAGACACCAGCACCTGCTCCCACAAAGAAACTGGACCAGAATCACTGACAACCAGCTAACCTCATCACTCAGCAACTCCAACCCAACCATTGCGAAAAATGACGACGCCAACACCGCAGCCTGAACCCTGCACAGATGGATCTCCGACAGTGCCAACACCATAGCCCCCCTCAAGAAAAAAAACACCCACGCCAAGAAAGCTAGATGGTTCACCACCGAACTTCGAGAGTCTAGACGCACTTGCTGCCGCCTCAAAGGCCTGGAGGAACACCAAATCTACAGAATCCCACAACAAATTCAGAGCCGCCTTCAACGCACACCACCATCTTATCAGAAAACCGAGGGAAAAAAGTGATTGAAGACAGAATCTCTACTCACACACACAACAGCAAAGAACTCTTCAACATCAAGGAGTTCTCCCAACCCACCAGCGAGTCCACCGACATCCCTCCCTCACAAGACCTCTGGGACAAACTCAGCACCTTTTTCCACCACAAAATCAAGAGCATCTAAGACAACTTGGACGAAGACAACCAACACACTGAACCCTCACGAACCACCCAGACACCCTGAAGCCAACGATCGACAACTGGACAGCACTCCCCGCCGAAGACCCACTGAAGACGATGAAGTCGATCCACTACGGGGCCCATACGGACCCCTGCCCCCACCACATTTTCAACAGTCGCCGACACCATTGCACCCATGCTATGCCACACCATCAACCGCTCCCTGGCAACCGCCACGTTCCCTGACTGGAAACACGCTGAGATCAACCCCCTCCTGAAGAAACCCTCGGCGGACCCCACCGACCTCAAAAACTACAGACCCATCTCCCTGCTTCCGTTCCCAGCGAAAGTCATCGAGAAAGCCCTCAACAGCCAACTCTCCACATTCATCAAAGGGCACAATATCCTTGACTCCTCCCAATCCGGCTTCAGGAAAAAACACAGTACGGAAACTTCCCTCCTTGCCGCAACAGACAACATCTGTACCCTACTGGACAAAGGAGCAACAGCAACTCTCATCCTCCTCAACCTCTCAGCGGCGTTCGACAGTCTCTCACCACACCCTAATATGCAGATTCCACGACGCAGGGATCCAAGACAAGGCCCTCGATTGGATCCGCTCCTTCCTCTCCGGCAGACCCTACACCTACCACATGCAGAGTCCCCCAGGGGTCCTCCCTCAGCCCTACGCTCTTCAACATCTACATGACTCCGCTCGCCCCCATAGTCAGAACCTACAGACTCAACATCATCCTCAACTCCATCCTCAACTCATCCTCTCCCTATCCAACGAATCCAACACCACCAGACACAACTTTCAAGAAGGCATGGAAGCCTTCCCAAATGGAGGAAAAACAGCTGCCTACAACTAAACACGAACAAAACGGAAGTACTCATCATGGGCCCAGATACCTGGAACAACACGTGGTGGCCCCCCCAGCCCTGCCCTCGGAAGCCCGCCCACCCCACGGATCACGCATGCAACCTGTGGAAAAGTAAATTTTGCCATGTTCTGTGTCCCTACGTGTCATCCATCATATGTTATGTGTGCATGATTAAATGTGCATATGCATTCCCCATGTTCGATTAATGACGCAATTACAGTTGTGTCCACCTCTAGTATGCCAGTTTCCAGCCCTCGTGAATACTACGAATATCAGGCCTATGTAAAGATACGTTGCCACGTTTCTCAGTGTGCACATTATTCTGTTATAAAGTCCCCGTTTCTAGGCCTCAAAAGGGCCTGGACACCAGATTCAGCTCCTGTCTCCTGAAGCCTCGCTGAGGAGCGATACAGCCCCCACCTGTATCCTCGACCCTTCACTTACTTCCTACCTCGCAGTGCCCGGCCCAGCCTGGCTCAGTCTCTGAGTCTGCCAAAAGTATGTTATAGTTCCAGTTATCAGTTCAGTCCTCCTTCTCTGCATTCCTAAGCTACTGAACTGCATCAATAGTTTCCGTCATTGTCTAGCCTTCACGTCTCCACGTTAGAGAAATACTGCATTTAATGGTCATTTAATATTCTTCATCACGCACTACATGTAGAATAATGCATGGTCCAGTCTTAGAATCAAGTTAGCCTTTCCTCTCTTAACTTCTAGTTTATATCAACATGTTCTCTAAACATCAGATACTAGATACTGCTTAGGTACATGTCGCCCTGACTCTCCAGACTTCAGTCTCTGCTCCTAGCACAGAGTTCATAGCCCCCAGCTTCTCCTAGTAACACGTCACTGCTAGTTTGCGCGCACCATCAGGTTAGAGGTCCCGGCTCCTTAGGTAGCCCCCTCCATGGTTTCCGCCCTATTTATGACATATTCTGTTACGTTTGCATCACATGTCGATGTATACGCCCAGTTACACCTACTTTTGCCCTTATCTTTCGCGACTGCTACGCGTCACGCCTTCTGCTCCACCCACTGCTACGCCTACTGCAATGTAATGCTATGTGTTTGCGTTATGTATATATGCTCATGTATTGTTATTAAAAGTCAGCGCGCTCATCCCAGATCCAGCCCCAGCAGCTGCTGGGCCCTGTCATCCTATTCCTATGCAGGTTGTCCTGTTCCTGTCCTTATGCTGTATTAAACCTGCAAAACTCCTACTACCTCGAATCTTGACTCTTATTTATTGAGCTATCTGTTATGATATATGTCTAGTCAAAAAGAGAGGTATTATTTATTTATTTACCACATAATGGCGCCCGAATAGGGACTTGCCCTTTCCCCACGCGTCGGTGAAGCCACGCCGACCCCCTGACCCTCTGCAGCCGTGACGGAACCATACCGTGCACATGCAGATATTTCTGCTTCAAGTATCCCTCAGGCCCACGGAGGAGACGGAGGAGGCGGTCCAGCATCCAAACGAGACGGTGGAGGAACGCGGCGAGTCCCGACCAGAGCCCAAGCCGAGAGTCCAAGGTCCGAGGTATCCGGAGGTCCACCCGTAACTGAAGTCCGAAGTTCGTCGTCCGTCGTCGTAGCAGTCCAGTCCAGTCCGAGGCCTTCCGTTCTTGCTGCCCGGTGAGTACCATTACTGGGGTAGTATCTAGACAGGGTCAATCTAAATTGACTCTGGTCCGTGGGTTGGTGGTACACAGACTCACAAACGAAGTGTTCACCTAGGTGGATACGGGTCTTGATGCGTCCCTTTATGGGACCGGTATGTTCCGTACTGTTTCAGCAGTGCATCCAGTAACTCTAGTCTGTTCCGTTCTCGAGAAATTCTTGTGTTTCTGTTTTCAGTATTCCAGGTAATATTTTGTCCGAACTGTTATGTTATGATGTTGTTCAATGTATTTCCAATGTCGTGGTATGCCTGAATTGTTTTCCCAGTTGTTATTGTTCCTCGTGTATTGTATTGTGTTCCGATTCAAGTTTACAATGTCTCTTTTTTCGAGATTACGTCAGCTAAAAACTAGAAAAGGTTTGTTAGAAGAAGCAGTTCCTGTTCCGCCGAGGGACAGTCCAGGTCACTTTATGTATCAGAAGCATGGCATAAGCGCCATATTGTATCTAGATTTATGGGTAGAGTATACCAAACAGTTAGAAGAAAAGTATAGATGGCCCGTATCGGGTACATGGGATACCGAATGCATCATGCGAGTAGAAGAAGCATTATGGAAAAAGAAAGCCAGACAATCACAGAAAGATGCCATCGAGTTATGGCGTAAAGAAGCTCATAAAAGAACTGAAAAGGAAATCAGAAAGTCAGAATTAAGTAGAGAATCCTTAGAACGAGCACAAGAAAAAGAACTAATCGAGATAGGTGAACAAGTTAAAACTGAACAATCAGACAGACAGAGGCATGCCCTTGATAGGGGTATGTATCCTCTCTTTGCCGAGGGCTTGCCAAAAGCGACCCCAGAGGCATCCAGTAATTTCCCGCCACCATTAGTTCCGACCAAGCTACGTCACAAACAGACCGCAGCTGATATTTTTATTTCGTCCTATTTGGACGACACAGTCCCAGAATATGCAAATCCTGTTCGCGCTCCGCCAGTCCCTGTAAATCAGGCACTTCCCGCTCCTCCAGACACCGGAGTACCTGTTACGGTACCCCCGGTCCAGTCCGCCATACAAGTCCAGCCTACATTTCCATTTCCCACTCTGCCAGGACGAAGAGCCTCAGTAGACGACTCTAGTTTAGGGGCCGCAGGGGGAGGTACTCCTCAAACCCCGCCGCCACACAAGCGTCTAACGACAGCCGAATTACATGCACAAGCGTCACAGCGTACGCCCAGACATCAGACTGTAGCAGAAATAAGAAAATCCCTTGCCGAATGCGGCTATGATCCAGTCCCAGGCGAGGATAATATGGTTTTATATTCATTCCGCGTAAGAAAGGTGGCCGAGTATCTAGTCACCTTACCGAATATGAAAGAAGATCTAGACAGAATATATCGTTTCATCCGTACAGGGGATGATCCAGAAAGCATTAGCGAGGCCATGTCTCAAAGGAAAGCCGAGATCCAGCTCGTGATATTAAAGTTTCTGATCAATTGTCTAATAAGAGAACAAGATTACCCGTCTAAAGATCCGGCCGAAATGAAAACCCTGACAAGGTGGAGTGATAATATAGCCGAGGGTAAGCACAAGACCGTCGGTGCTATGGAGAGTATGTACAAGAAAATCCGTAGAGAAATAATAAAGATACACGAACAACGTAAAGCAGCACAAGTAAGCGAGAAAGAAAGTAACTCTGATACTGAAGAGGTAGAGGACGAGAATCCCGCCAGAATAGCGTATGTAGGAAAATCTAGATTTCCAGATCGCCATTTACGCCTAGAACACAAGTCTATTTTTCATTCTCCAGCACCAGAACAAGGTTCCCTAGAACAAGTATTCCAAGCTACCGATCACATTCTGAAATCACGAATCGGTTACAGTGAGTTAAGTACCATGCATGAACAAGAACTAGCCCGATCAGCAGTCCGATGGATTACTGATTCTACCACTTTTCCAGACGAAATAGTGGCACAAATGTTTCTGAAAATGCCCCCAGCCGAGCAACGACTGGTGGGTATGTATATGATTCAGCACCTCATTACTTTGTATGAGGGTCAGCACTCTGATCCAGGTCCGTTACATGATATCCTGAACGAGTTACTCCAGTATAGATGGAAAGGTTTAGGTACCGACTTAATTAGTGTCATTCTAGAACAGCGTCACAAATATAGAACGTTTCTGAACCCGCATTTTGTTCATGTCTCACCCCCAGAAAGTAAACCATTTTACATGGAAAGACAGAATCCGTTACGAGAAGTCCACCCAGTTAGAGGAACGGGTGGCGAACTAGAACGAGTGTTTGTTTACACTCCAATTACAAAGATGGAACTCCTCGAGATGAAGAAATTAATTCCCTGTCATGACAAAGATCCAGCAGGGTTCCATAGAGAACTAAAAGACATGCTCCGTATGGGAGAATACACATATCCAGATATAATTAAAATGTTAAAGGTCCTGTTGCCCGCAGGGGTGTATGAAAAGCTAAAGGAAAAAGAATGGGAGGTGGGAGAGAAAAAGATCGATTGGGCAGTTCTAGAAGCTGAAGACAAGGCACGAGTACCAGGTACCGGTCTTGGAGATAAATGTAAAGAATTACCAGAATTATTAATACAAGTTTTACCCAGATTATTGACAACTAGAAAAGAAGACTGGGATGCAATCTCAGCCTGTAAACAGAAACAAGACGAAGATATTAGTGATTTTTATTCTAGATTTGAAAAATGTTTTAGTATCAACAGTGGCCTCAAGACAAGTAGTGAGTCATACCCTCACCTTTTTGTTACTAAATTAGTCGAGAATTCAAGCCCACAAATTAAAAATCGAGTTCTGAAAGTCGAAAGTACCTGGCAAGCTAATACCCCGTCCCAGATGTTGCAGATGCTTCAATACCACCAGAATAGAATCAGGGAAGAACAAGAACACGAAAGAAAACGTATGAAAGACACGAAAATGAAAGTACTAGTTGCACAATCTGTTCCTCAAGACAGTCAGAAGAGGGGTCCGAATCAAGCCAGTTATCCTGCAGCTCCCGTTAAAGGGAATTGCAATTATTGTAAACAGCCAGGTCATTTTATAAATGAGTGTGCAGTTCTGAAACACAACATAGCTACTGGTAAGACTAAAGAAAGACCACGTCCGCCTAGACAAGAACAAGTTTCACAGATTCCTCAGTCACAGAATGCACCACAGACAGTTACCGCACCGCAGCCTATTGCTGCAACACAGCATGTTACACAGCAGATGTACCAGTATGCACAGTCTGAGTATCCAGAGTACCAGCAGTATTCATGAAACAGCCTAGAGAGGGAGGTAGGCTTGCCTCTCATCGAGATACCTGTAGATCAAGAAGGTCCCTATGTTCACAGTCAAGTATTAGGGAAAGACAGAAAGTTTTTGATTGATACAGGGGCAAGTAGGACCACAATTAGTCACGCCGAAGTTCCAGGGGCTCCGCTCTCAGGCTCAAGAAATGTTTCCCTTGGATTTTCAGGAAAACCCATCGTAAATGAAATATCAAAGCCAGTTACTCTAGAAGTAGGTCCATTGTCCCGCACTACTGATCTGTTACTAAGTCATGTCCAGAAAACCTATTAGGCATTAAGACACTGAAAGAGTTAGGTGCAGTTATATGTTGTTCCCCAGAGGGAATACGTCTGTTCCTACGTGACTTTAAGGGTCACTATGTATTACGAGATTTTGATTCAAGACTGTCTAATGTTCCGCAGCATCTGTGGGCACAAGGTCCAACTGATGTAGGTTACATGCAAATCACACCCTATCGTGTGACTCTCAAGCCAGGTGTAGTGTTACCACGAATCAGACAGTACAGATTGCCACCTGAGGCTGTAGCAGCCTTATCCAAAATTATTGACGAGCTTATTGCTCAAGGAGTGGTTGTAGAAACTGACTCCAATGTATGTAATTCTCCGATCATTCCAGTCATGAAACGTACTGATCCAAATGCACCCCCAGTATATCGATTAGTGATTGACCTACGAGAGCTTAATAAATGTATTATTCCGCAGTACCCAGTTGTTCCAGACATCTCTTCCCTATTAACGGCCATTGATTCCGAAGCCACGTTCTTCACTGTCATAGACCTCAAGAACGCATTTTTCAGTGTTCCTATTCATCCAGACAGCCAGTTCCTTTTCGGATTTTGTTTAAATGGAAGGAGCTATATGTTTACACGAGCTCCTCAAGGTTTCACAGAAAGTCCTAGTATTTACAGTCAAGCACTCAAGAGACAACTAGACAACATTCACATGCCAACTGACACTGCCCTGCTCCAGTATGTCGATGATCTACTGATCACAGCCCGTTCTGAACGTGCTTGCGAGCAAGCATCCCTTACAGTCTTGTATTTCCTAGCCGAGATGGGGCACAAGGTGTCCCCTTCTAAGCTTCAATTCTGTGTCCAGCAAGTGGTCTACTTAGGACACTTGCTGTCCAAGAGGGGTAGGCAGTTGACACCAGACCGTATCCAGTTAATAGCGAGTCTTCCTCAGCCCAAGACCTAGAAGGAGGTACGTGCTTTTATTGGCCTTACTTCTTACTGCAGACAATGGATTCCTCAGTATGCATTTCTAGCCAAACCACTGATACAGTTAACGACACAGGAGGCAGCCGTATCGACTGTCCTCCCTTGGACATCTGAACATACACTTAGTTTCAATGAGTTAAAGAAAGCCCTATGCCAAGCTCCAGTCCTAGCGACACCGAACTACAGTAAGCCTTTTACACTTTTCGTTACTGAACGTGAAGGTACAGCATTATCTGTTCTCACACAAGATCAAGCAGGACAATACAAGCCTTGTGCTTATTTTTCGAGCACATTAGATCCTGTAGCCCAGGCTCTGCCTGCGTGCCTCAAGTCAGTTGCAGCCACAGCACTAGCTATCAGACAAAGTGATTCCATAGTCTTAGGACACTCCTTGACAGTACAAGTTCCACATTCTGTGGAAGTTCTTTTAAACCGAACACAAACTCAGCACTTGACAATTGCACGTTTAACAGGTTATGAATTGACACTGTTCCAGCCACACATAGAAATCAGACGCTGCAACATTTTAAATCCTGCTACATTGTTACCATCAGTTACTTCAAATCCAGCCACACATGACTGTGTGGAAGTAGTTAACATTACGACAAAGCCAAGACAAGATCTGACAGATACTCCGTTACCAGACCCCGACCTGACACTTTATGTGGATGGTTCATGTATGAGAACAAGTACAGGAGAACTAGTCGCCGCGTATGCAGTGACTACTGACACTGAAGTTATTGAAACACACCGTATTGATACCCTGTCCGCTCAAGCAGCAGAGCTAGTTGCTCTGACACAAGCCTGCATACACGCCAAGAACTTGAAAGTTAATGTTTACACAGATTCACGTTACGCATTTGGAGTTGTACACGACTTCGGAGTGCTCTGGCAGGAGAGAGGTTTCATGACTTCTCATGGAACCAAGATTCAGCATGGTCTCCTTATTCAAGCTCTGTTAGATGCCATACACTTACCGACATCTATCGCTATCATGAAGTGCAAAGCACATACGAAAGTTACTGACATTATTTCTCAAGGTAACGATCTAGCAGATCGCACAGCCAAGCTTACAGCACAGACTCTAGACATTCCAGTTAACATGACACACACTCCAGATCCGACTACATGTATGACAGTTAAGGACCCTACACAAGATGTCATAGATATCCAGTTACATGCTACTCCCGAAGAAATCAAGAAATGGTCCGAACAAGGAGGGGTCCAGACAGATCAAGGATGGTTAACGAAGGGTAGAGCCACATGGTTTCTCCCCGACTCTATGGTTCAAGTCATTATTAATACCGCACATAGTCCAGCACATTTAGGAGAAAAAGCTATGTTAGACAGTATCCAGAACATTTGGTTCAACAAGCATTTACGGGCTGCAGCCAAGCAGAAAGTCCGTACCTGTATGATATGTTGTCAGTTTAATCCAGGTAAAAGTGTCCCGGTGGAACAAGGTGGATTCCAGCCCCCTGACCACCCTTTTGAAGTCCTCCAGATGGATTATATTCAGATGGAGCGATGTCGAGGTTTCAAGTATGTCCTTGTAGTTGTATGCGCTTTGTCCAGGTGGACGGAGGCATATCCAGTTCCAGATTACAAAGCCGCGACCACTGCTAAGCAGTTGGTTCGTGAGTTCTTCCCCCGTTATGGACTCCCTAGAGTCGTATATTCTGACAACGGCCAGCCATTCTCATCTGAACTCATGAAGCATGTTTCCCTTTTGCTAGGGTACCAGTGGAAGTTCCATTGTGTACGCCATCCTGAAGCAGCCGGTCTCGTAGAGAGACATAACCAGACTCTGAAAATCCGTATTGCAAAAGTGTGTAAAGAAAAAGGTGTGGACTGGCTAGTAGCTCTACCAGTCGCTTTATTTTATATGCGCATGGTCGCACATTCCAGATCAGGTCTGTCCCCGTATGAGGTCGTTTTCGGCCGCCCCCCTAACATGTGGGTTACTCCTAGACCCCGAAGTATTACCGATGTTTCAAGTAATATGCTGACAGATTACCTAGCTTCCTTGATGTCTGCCCTCAACTCATGTCGTTCACAGGTTGCTGCCGCATTTCCAGACAATACCGAGGTGGCACCGCATGAAATCGTTCCAGGATCCATGGTGATGGTCCGCAACTTTGACAGATCAAGTCCGCTGGAGCCTCGTTGGAAAGAGCCCCGACAGGTCCTCCTCACCACCCGTACAGCCGTGAAGTTGGAAGGACGCAAAGGCTGGGTGCACCTTTCTCATATTAAACTTTTTAATGGACTGAAACCCGTCTTAAAGAACATTTCCCAGGATTTGAAGGATTGCCAAAATATTGTTCTCAAGGACTGTCCCGCAAAAGACATTGCTACAACCCCTCCCCTGTTAGAGAAAACTCCACAACAGGAGTATAAACTAAAACTCCGGTCTAGTAAAATAAGTCAGTCAGTTTGATTGTCTAAGTCCTCCCCTAGGTGAAACGGTTAGACTGTTTCTGACATGTATAAAATAGACCCCCATAGTGAGAGAGTTAGTCAAAACTCAATCCGATGTATCGTTTTTCTATGTTTCATATTGTTTCTCAGCATTATGATTTCCTGCACCAGTTATGCATTTTTCTTGTATTTCCCAGTTCTTCATGTAAATAAGTCTGCTAATGCTACAGTAGAGCACACGTTTAGTGATCTGCCTCCTCATGAACTCTCTTACCGCCTCGCCATGCGAAATAACTCATTCATCCGCATGTTACATTACTCACACCAGTCCAGCAATACCACTAATTGTTGGGTGTGTGGTCGACTCCCCCCTTTCCAGACACCGAAGGGAGTTCTGCCACTTTTTCCTTATCCATTTTCACATAATGGTTCGTGTGGAGCATGGTCCACGTTAACGTCATCCTCAACAGATATGTCTTTTCTTAACAGTACATGTTTTCCAGACAAACAAGGTCTTCCCCACCGAACAGGTTTAGATCTAGAAAATGAAGTGTATAATTTAGGTAATTATTCGTCGAATTTCATGGTCCTGAATGTTCAGTCTGATACTACTCCAGACTTACCTGTTATTTCAGTACTACCAGTCAAAGGTGAATTATGTGTCCGAAATAAGGGTTCCATACACGTAGGACATAGTGATTGTACTACTATTGTCAAGTATAGTGACAGTGGGAAATCTATCTTCAAAGCCTCACGTCATTCTTATTTTATTTGTGGTCAAACTGCATATGTTCGTCTGCCCCTCGGTTGGGAGGGAACCTGTTACATTGCCTTCCTACTGCCACCAGTTTTCCTAGCCCCACCTGATTATCATAGAAACACACATCTAGTACACATTAGACATAGAAGGGAGTCCCCAATTGTCGATTATACTGAAACTGCTCTAGAACAATATACAGATTTCAACAGAGGTTTCTTTTTCTTTATAGGACCTATCCAGAATAGTAAACTGATCCGTAGGTTAACCAGAACCCTCGAAGGTGTAGTAAATGAGACTGCCTCTGCTCTAGGTAACTTAACCGAAGAGCAATCTGCTATGAGATTTGTCGTTTTACAGAATCGTCTCGTCCTTGACGTCATACTGGCCGATAGGGGCGGGGCCTGTAGAGTCATCGGATCTAGTTGCTGCATTTTCATTCCAAATAACGCGCCGTCTGTTTATTCAGCTATAACCAGACTCCATAAAATTGCCCATCTGATACATCAAGATCCAGGCACCTGGACATGGTCCGGTTGGTTCTGGAATATAATTTCCGCATGGGGATGGAAAATATTGTCCTTTCTAGGTATTGCAGTAGCGATCATATTCAGCTGCTGCCTCTGTATACAATGTGGCCCTGCGATTTGCGGCATTTGTGCTACCTCTTGTATTCCTAGTCCCAAGCCCCGTTCTAAATCCCGTTCCAGGATAATTCGAGACGAGCAAATGATACTGTATGAAATGATAGATGGTATCATGAATATTGATGTTTCCTGATGGAAACGTAGTGACAAGGAGGGAATGTGGAAAAGTAAATTTTGCCATGTTCTGTGTCCCTACGTGTCATCCATCATATGTTATGTGTGCATGATTAAATATGCATATGCATTCCCCATGTTCGATTAATGACGCAATTACAGTTGTGTCCACCTCTAGTATGCCAGTTTCCAGCCCTCGTGAATACTACGAATATCAGGCCTATGTAAAGATACGTTGCCACGTTTCTCAGTGTGCACATTATTCTGTTATAAAGTCCCCGTTTCTAGGCCTCAAAAGGGCCTGGACACCAGATTCAGCTCCTGTCTCCTGAAGCCTCGCTGAGGAGCGATACAGCCCCCACCTGTATCCTCGACCCTTCACTTACTTCCTACCTCGCAGTGCCCGGCCCAGCCTGGCTCAGTCTCTGAGTCTGCCAAAAGTATGTTATAGTTCCAGTTATCAGTTCAGTCCTCCTTCTCTGCATTCCTAAGCTACTGAACTGCATCAATAGTTTCCGTCATTGTCTAGCCTTCACGTCTCCACGTTAGAGAAATACTGCATTTAATGGTCATTTAATATTCTTCATCACGCACTACATGTAGAATAATGCATGGTCCAGTCTTAGAATCAAGTTAGCCTTTCCTCTCTTAACTTCTAGTTTATATCAACATGTTCTCTAAACATCAGATACTAGATACTGCTTAGGTACATGTCGCCCTGACTCTCCAGACTTCAGTCTCTGCTCCTAGCACAGAGTTCATAGCCCCCAGCTTCTCCTAGTAACACGTCACTGCTAGTTTGCGCGCACCATCAGGTTAGAGGTCCCGGCTCCTTAGGTAGCCCCCTCCATGGTTTCCGCCCTATTTATGACATATTCTGTTACGTTTGCATCACATGTCGATGTATACGCCCAGTTACACCTACTTTCGCCCTTATCTTTCGCGACTGCGACGCGTCACGCCTTCTGCTCCACCCACTGCTACGCCTACTGCAATGTAATGCTATGTGTTTGCGTTATGTATATATGCTCATGTATTGTTATTAAAAGTCAGCGCGCTCATCCCAGATCCAGCCCCAGCAGCTGCTGGGCCCTGTCATCCTATTCCTATGCAGGTTGTCCTGTTCCTGTCCTTATGCTGTATTAAACCTGCAAAACTCCTACTACCTCGAATCTTGACTCTTATTTATTGAGCTATCTGTTATGATATATGTCTAGTCAAAAAGAGAGGTATTATTTATTTATTTACCACAAACCTGGGAATCATCCTGGACTCGGAGCTCAAAATGGACCACCAGATCAACTCTGTCTCATCCTCCTGCTTCCACACCCTCCACCTCCTACGTAAGACCTTCAAATTGATCCCCCTCGAACGCAGAAAGACCGTCACTCACGCCCTGGTCAACAGCAGGCTCAAATACGGCAACGCACTCTATGCCGGAATAAACAAAAACCTCACCCGCAAGCTACAGAACATCCAAAGCACCGCCGCAAGACTGGTCCTAAACCTGCCAAGCCACTGCCAAATCTCCCATTACCTGCACACACTCCACTGGCTCCCCATTGAAGCTAGAGTCACCTTCAAGATGCTCACAAGACCCTCCACGACACCAGACCAGCATACCTGAACAGCCAACTCAAATTCCACGCACCCCAAAGGACCCTACGATCAGCCCAGCTCTCCTACGCCGTGGTCCCCCCCGCACCAGAAAGACCAGATCGGGAGGCAGCTCCTTCTTCCATGCAGCCAGTGCCTGGAACGACCTTCCGCTCCACCTCAGACAGATTACATTGCTCCCCATCTTCGCAAGAAACCTCAAAACCTGGCTCTTCGACAGACCCCATTCTTAATGGACTGGAACTTGCGACCCCCCCCCCCCCCCTCCAACCCCAGCGCCTTGAGACCCTTACTGATGAGTAGTCACACTTAACAAACAACTGATTTGATTTTAATTTGAGAGGCGGATTAACGTCTTGGTTTCATTAGAGCTAGCTTGGCCGCTATTATCTGGATCCTCTGGAGTCTCCCAATCAGATATCTTGGGTACTCCAGCAGCAGAGAGTTGCAGTAATCCAGTCGGCTCAAGATGAGACTCCTTACTATCAATGCTCTGCCCTGTGCGGATAACAGTGGGAGAACCTTCCGAAGCATTCTCATCAGAGAGAAGCCACTACTAACTGTTTTGTTCACATGAGCTTCTAGACTCCGCTTATTGTCGAAACGAACCCCCAAGCTTTGCACCATCTCGGAAGGTGTCAGTGGTGCAGCCGTGGGGATAGGCCAGAATCTAGTAGGAAGTAAGAAAGGGGCTTTCCCAGCTGTACAGCATAAAATCTGTCTTGTCGCTATTAAATTGTAAGTAATTGTCTTTCAACCATTGTGCAGTATCCTGCATACACCCGTGGAAATCTTCCAATGGAATAGTGATTTTCTTCCAATGACAGCATAAATTGAGTATCGTCCGCATAATTTACTAGGTTAATGTTGTGTGACTTAACATCCATCAGTGGGCTCATGTAGATATTAAACCGAATCAGGCTAATCGCGGACCCCTGCGGAACACCATGCTGGAAATTGGTGAATTCTGATCGATAGGGTGGAGGGCTACTGCCTGTCGTCTGTTAACTAGGTAGGATTGAAACCACTTCAGTGCCATACCTTCTACCCCAACTCTAGCAAGCCTAGTCAGTAAGACCTCATGATTGACAGTATCGAATGCGGCGGACATGTCCAACAGATCAATATTGCTGATTGTCCCCTGTCCGCTCGATTTCGAAGATCGTCCAGGGCAGTCACTAAGGCAGTCCTATGTCCTGGGCGAAAGCCAAATTGCACATCCTCTAATTTGTTGTTAGTTTCTAAAACCTGCGAGAGTGTCCTACTAACCAGTATCTCTATGATCTTCACTGGGTAGGTAGAAGGGATATAGGTTGGGAGTTTTTTTGGGCAAGCTGGGTCAAGCGAAGCTTTTTTCAAAAGTGGTGTTACTATTGCTTGTTTCCAGCAGCTCGGCACTGTCAAGAGATTAATTACAGATCAGTCTAAGCACCGGGAAGAGTTCAGAGCCCAGTGCTTTCCATATCCTATGAGGTAGTGGATCCAAAGGAGAACCAGAGGAGACACTAAGGGCTGCTTTATTAAAAACCTCTGACGGTGGCTCAAAATTATTCAAAATGCCAGGGGTAGCCACCCTTGTCCACTACTCCTTCTGGTTTGGTGGCGGCTTCCTATTCATACCACTTTGATCCTCTTGTTAGCCATGTTTCCCACTTGTATACCATCCATGATTTACTGATCTTCTAAAAAAAAAAAAAAAAAGGTGGCCAGACTATCGCAGAGATCTTGTGTGGGAAGAATATCATTTTTTTGTACAATCTGGATTGGAGATGTCTTTCACAATTTTAAAGATACCCCTGGTACTGTTGGGTGCCTTCAAAATTGTGCCAGCAAAATACTCTGCTTTTGCAATGGTAATTTCTTTTTTATAGTTAACTATTGTCGCCTTCCAGGCGATCTTGTCCTCCTCTGCAAATGCCTTTCTCCATTTCCGTTCTGCCTGCTTAAAGCCTTTTTTCAAATTTCTCAATTTTTCATTGTACCAAGGGGCTGAGAGTTTACCTGATTTTTAAACAGTTTTTAAAGGAGCAGGTGCTTAACTGTTTGCAGAAGGCCACCTAATTTTCATCCACCTGTTTGTCCACATCAAAGGACCTATCCGTAAAGAATACAGGGGAGGATGTTGTCTTTTCCAAGGGACCACTCCATTCTCTGCCTTGATAATTTTTTATCTCATTAGTGGTTAAGATGTTAGTCCTTGGGATATATACTCGAAATTTAACCAGGTAGTGGTCAGTCCAGTCCACAACAGTACCAAATCCACGGGTCTACTGAAAAAAACACAGGACTAAAATGAAGAGGCTGCAACTCAATGGTATTATTTGACAAAGGAAGGATATAACCCAGAAAGGAAACCCTTTACTGAGGAAAATCCTTTAAAAAGGACGGATTCCCATCACTCACCGATGTGGTCAGTCCAGCCCATGGGTAGGATATTGTCCATTCCTTTTGGTATTTTTTTCTGCCGAGATTAGGTCCAGTGCATGCCCTTGCCCTGTGCGTTGGCTCTGTGACCCATTGTTGCAGATTCAGATTCTCGAATGACTGAAGGAGATTTTTATAGCCTGACTCCAGGCTCCCATAAGTCCCCCAAGATAAACATTCTGTTATGGGCTAGCACCATATTACTAAGGACATCAGTTAGCTCCTGATGCTGTTGAGGACTAACTGTTCCAGGGGGCATATAGCAAGCAATACCAGTCGGTGACCTTTAGGATCTTTTAACGCGAATCCTAATAGTTCCATCCCCTCTACTGCATCAATCTTCATTAAGGTAATGTCGCATCTCTCCTTGAAAATAATCCCTACCCCTCCCCCTGTGCCACTCAGTCGTGGTTTATGAAGTGCTTTGTAGCCTGGGGGGCAAGTCAGCCCCAGCTCTAGATCAGATCTAAAGTGTGTCCATGTCTCTGTCATGAAAAGTACACCCATGACATGTTTCCAGCAGTAATTGGATCTCCAGGTAGTGCTTGGGCAGGGATCTAACATTAAGTAGACCACACCTGCGGGTATCCCCTCTTGCTAAGTTTGCTATCAGTCCATCCGCCTCTGCCCGCTTGTTCCCACCAGTCCCCCCCTCCCAGCTCACCTATAGCCCGTAGTTGGGCGCTAGTGTACCTGTAGCTCGAAGTATTAGTTTCAAAATTGGCAGCGTGGCTGGCGCTGTGTGCGGACTGGCGTAGACTGGCTTGCCTTTGAAGCGCCAGCGTTACTTTTATGCTAAAGAGCAGGGAGACTAGAGCGCTGCCCCCAGAGCACAGCGGGCTCGCTCTAACTGGCGAACACCGCGGGGTCGAAGCGAGAGGCAGTAACTAGGTACAGAAAGTATTTTTTTAAGAAGGTTGCTTTTAAAACGGTACTGAAAAGTAGTTACAATTTTATCATGAAACACAAGTGCAGAGTAGTATTTTAGCAGCCGAAAGAGTAACACCACACACTCGTGGGCAACAGACTGCGTATCACACGCTGCGCAGTCGCGCCAGCTTGACTTATATGCTGAAGGTTAGGGAGACTAGAGCGCTGACCCCAAAGCACAGCGGGCTCGCTCTAACTGGCGAACACCGCGAGGTGGAAGCGAGAGGCAGTAACTAGGTACAGAAAGTCTTTTTTTAAGAAGGTTGTTTTTAAAACAGTACGAAGAAGTATTTAAAATTTTATCATAAAACACAAGTGCAAAATGGCAATTTAGCAGCCGAAAGAGTAACACAACACACTCGCAGGCAACAGACACTACGTATCGCAGCGTGACTTTTATGCCGAAAGATTAGGGATAAGTTGCTTTAAAGAAATCCTGTTCCCACGCTCCTGTCCACTGATTGCTGAGCCCACTATGGCTCAAAAAAGAAATCCTTTATAAGAGGGTTTCATTTACTTTTTGTCCAATAGACTGCATCCCTCACTAAGAAACCACCTTCAGCTTACAACAGTTTGAGCACTGGATCAAGCAGACTACAATCACTGTGTTCCCCCAAATGGGCAAGAGGGCATCTGTATCTGTATCTGTTCAGGGGCACTGAAAAAAAACCCAGAAATTTTAAAGGATGCAAAATTAAAGTGCTAGTTTACTTTTGACGAATCTAAATTAAAGTCTGCATTGTGTACACATCATTTAATGGAAAAGGTTTTAGAAAAGCCACAGAACATTGTTGTCTCTTCCTCAGCGGGCTGTTTTTCAAAATCGGGCAGCCAAAGCTATCATTAAAACTGCACCCTCCTGAAACACAGGGGTGGTAATGAAAGTAGAATTTACATGGAGACTGTTCTGCTGGACGCATTTGGCTAGTGCTTCCAATAAACAAGCATTTGCAATGCATTAGGTCTCGCATTACTGATAGTTTTTGTTGTTGGCGTTGCAAATAATAATGCAACGCCAATAGCTCATACTTTCAGTAATGCGAGACCTAGTGCATTGCAAATGATTGCATAGTGAGCCAGGAACAACATTGTATGTTTCAATGCAGTACACAAGCTGCTCCTAGAGGACCCTAGTGAGCAAGGCACCAGCATTGCATGTCTAGGTGCAGTATCGCATGCTGCTCCTAAAGATCCCTAGTGAACAAGGTGCCAGCACTGAATGTCTAGGTCAGAGGTCTTCAATCTATGTGGCGCGACCCCCACGAGTGGCCGTGGAGTCATGGAAAGGGGGTCGCACATGCCTTGGCAACACTTCTGCCTGGACTCTTGAAGAAAAAAAAACATCCCCGGACAGTTCATTATGAAATTAAAATACTAAAAGCTGCAATTCCATTCGGGGAGTGTTCAATCAATCTATCGGGTTTATAAAGCGCGCTACTCACTGGTGAGGGTCTCGCGTTGCTAAGGGGGAGAGGGGTGGTGCTCCGGTTCAGTCGAAGAGCCAGGTCTTGAGGTTCTTCCTAAACGTGTGCAGGGTCGGGGAGCTTCTCATGTTCACTGGGAGCTTGTTCCAGGTCTTGGCTGTAGGAGTAGGCTCTTCTGTCTGCTCTGTTTCTGCGGATGCGGGGGTCTCTGCCCGGGTGAGGTCGGTGGAGCGGAAGTTCCTCTTGGGTACGTGGAAGGAGACTCTCTGGTTGAGGTATTTGGGTCCGATGTTGTGGAGGCATTTGTAGGCGTGGGTGAGAAGTTTGAAGGTAACTCTCTCAACGGGGAGCCAGTGAAGGTCTCGTAGGTGTTGGGTCATTTGTTTGTGCCTTGGTGTCCCGAGGAGGAGTCTGGCTGCAGTGTTCTGGATGGTTTGGAGCTTGTGTAGAAGAGATCTGTTGATTCCGGCATAGAGGGCGTTGCCGTAGTCCAGTGCTGGTTGTGAGGGCATGGGTGACGTTCCTCTTGCATTCGGAGGGTATCCATTTGAAGGTCTTGCGGAGGCAGTTGAAACTGGTTGAGGGGACGGAATTAATTTGGCGGTCATGCTTAGGGAGGAGTCGAGGATGATGCTGAGGTTTCGTGCGTGGTGTGTGGGGTTGGGTGGACTCAGGAGGGACATCAGGTGTTGCCCCAGGCAAAGATGGAGTGTCTGAGGATGAGCACCTCAATCTTCTCTGAGTTGAGCTTAAGGCAGCTATCTTTCATCCAGGCTGCAACGTCTTTCATTCCTTCCTGGAAACAGGGTCTGGTGTCTTCGGGGTTCTTCGTTAGGGAGAGGATGAGCTGGGTATCGTTGGCGTAAGATAGTATGCTAAGCCCATGCTGTCTGACGATGGTGGCGAGGGGGGCAACGTAGATGTTGAAAAGCGTGGGGCTGCGCGATGATCCTTGGGGCACTCCACAGTTGATCTCAGTGGGTTCGGAGAGGAAAGGAGGGAGTATGATCTTCTGGGTTCTGCCAGAGAGAAAGGATTGTATCCAGTTGAGGGCGGTTCCTCGTATCCCCGCGTCTTGAAGTCTGGCTGCGACAGTGCGATGTGAGACGGTGTTGAAGGCTGCAGAGAGGTCTAGTGGGATGAGGGCCGCCATGTGTCCCTGGTTGAGCAGCATGCGGATGTCATGCGTGGCGGTGAGGAGGGCAGTCTCTGTGCTGTGGTTGCTGCAGAAGCCGGACTGGGAGTAGTCTGATGGAGTTCTCTTTGATGAAAACGGTCAGCTGAGTGTTTGAGTCTCTCATGACTTTGGCAGCGAAGGGGAGGAGGGAGATGGGCCGGTAGTTTTTCAGGTCTGTTGGTTCGGGCGTGGGTTTCTTGAGGAGAGGTTTAACCTCCGCCTGCTTCCAATCGTCTGGGAAGGTCCTAGTTCGGGTGCGATGGCGGCTTTGTGGTAGATGTACGGTGGGCAGGGGTCTGTGGGGGCTCCTGAGTGGGTGTTCTTCATGGTCATAGTGATGTTTGACGGTGGCGGGATTTGAGGTCATGATGGTCGGCTTGCCGTCGGTGGTGGGAAGGGGGGTGGTGTCCGGCGTCTGTTTGCTGAAGTTGTCGTAGAGGGCCTTGATTTTCAGATGGAAGTAGGAGCTGAGCTTGTTGCAGAGTTCCTGGCAGGGTGTGACGTCCTTGGCTTCGCTGGGGGGTTTGGCGAAATGCTGTATGACGTTGAAAAGTTCTTTGGCGTTGGTTGCGTTGGTGTGTATTTTGTTCCTGATGAAGGTTAGTTTGGTGTCCCTTATGCGCTGGTGGTAATCCTTCAGGGCGCTCCTGTGGTTGTTCAGGGCTTCCGTGGTTTTCTGGTTTTGCCAGGTTTGCTTGAGGTGTCTGCAGGAGCACCTAGCTTCTTGTCGTTCTGTGGTGTACCAAGTGACCTTCAAGGGGCTTAGTTTGGCGGGTTGGCGGAGGGTTGCGAGCTTGTCTGTGCAGCAGGGGGTCCATCTGTGAAGTTAATTGGCTGCGGAGTTAGCATTGGTCTTTGCGTGGGGGGGGGGGTTAGAGAGGAGAATGCTTGGGCGCCGGTACTGGCTTTCATTGATCAAATCACTGAAAGCTTTGTGATGAGCTGTGAAGTGGGTGCTTCTAATTGTAAATATATTTACATAGCGTTGACTATCCCGGAGGAGGTGTTGAAGGCCAGTAAGGAGCAAGAAAACAAAGCAAAGCTGTGGTAGGGCAGGCAGGCTGGAAAATAAATTATGGTGAAACGTGTTGGAAGCATAGGAGTGTTTTTATACCGAGAGAAGTGCCCAAACACCCGGTAATATGCACTATAGATTGCTTCTGTAAACTGTTACTCACCTGGCAGGCACATTGCGAATTCCTATTCTGACTTTCATGTAGCTGACTTTTTTTATCAGAAGATCAGTAGCCTTGATGCATTTTATGGGAGCTGACAATAAGTTAAAATGTTGGGGTATTTCGGTTTCATATTCAAATTTTCACAGAAATATCAATGTACTGAAAGACCTTAGTAGAAAAGGTGTTTCTGAATGGACAACTGAGCTCTGGGGTACATGGTTTTAATTGTGATTGTATTTACATGGTGCATACTATCCCTGAGGAGGCATGGAAGGAACAGTTATGTACAAAAATTGCATTGCGTATGGTCTGGGTATTACTAAAATCTATATTTTGGAAGCACCATTTTATCGTGAAACGGTTTGAGCTTTTTGTAGCAGTTTATCTTATACTGTGTTTAATGCTGGTATAATAATGACTTACATAGTCAGTGTATTCTGTCACAGGCTGTGACCTAGTAGCACTAAAAATACACAAATCACTATTCTCCACTGCACCAATCAAGATTTAATTCTGTGGCGCTCTAGTTACACAGAAATTGTTTATTTAGGTGGATTAACTACTAAAGGTTTAATAATGTACTATATTGCATTGCCCACTGAGTAGCACTTTTTTATTTATTTTTAATGTAAGCTGCCCCTTAATTTATATGTAGCTACCTGATGGTGAAGGACCTAAAAACGTACAGAATATTTTCTTTCTAGCCAAATCTTTGACCCACCCAAGCCCTCCAGGCGCCCCCCAGACATGACTGAAATCAACAACAGCAGCAAACTAATATAACCAGGAGTCAGTTTTTTGCTCAAATGGAGGTCTATTTTCATAATGTAAAACCTTTTTAGAAAAACAGTTTTAAAGAAAATTAAGTGACAACTTCCTCCCCTGGAATTAAAGAGAGCATTCTACTTGGACATTACAGTTCATCATTAATGATGGTAAATGGTATGTTTCAATGATGATGAATGATGTCCAGCAACCTTCAGTTCTATGCAGCTGTAAAAGCCTAGCCACCAGCACCTCATGAAATATAGTATGGTTCTCCTTGAATGTCTTGCACTAAAGTTGCAGAGCATGCATTGCAGCCATTAAAGCCAGGGCCACTGGGATTATGCGATTGTGCAACTGTAGCGATTTTCACTTAATTATAGATTTGCCACATAGTCAATCATCTGCCACATAAACTCCTGATTTGAACAAAAAAAATGTGTTTATAGCTTAACCGGTTCACTAGTTACTAAAAAGCAGCGACACATGTTGCTGCCCAGTAAGGGCCCTTTGCAAAAGCGGTCTGGTCACCATTTTATTGCTTATTGCTATATTTAACTATATAAAATTATTTTTATTGCAGATGCCCAGAGAAAAGAGGGGTCAACATTGACACAGTTATTGAAAGAAACAACATTACATATCAGAATATGGGCAGGGGAGCCACACATGTCCATTTGATATTCATCTCAAGTATCAATCTGCCAATAAAGATGGTGCGATATCCAGACATGGTCAACCTAACATAGTGGGCATCCCCCGCCCCCCCCCCCCCCCCTTCACCCCCCCCAGAACAAACAATGCTGTAATGGAAAAATCAGCATGTTAACATTTTGTTCATAACTCAACAGTACAGTCATGTCAGTGGCCCTATACAGTCCCCTAGGTCCCATCCCTCCCCCGCACCTGGCATGTAGTTGATGCATATAATGTTCGTCCACCCACAAGTCCTAATACAGCAGAATCCACTCAGCACACGTGTCTCCACCCCATCTCCTCTCTCCCCGCCAGCGTGTAATGCATTCATGTGCCACCCTCACCCAGCCCTCCATCTAGCCCGTGATAGTGTCTCCATTTAGACCAGACCTTTCTAAACTTTCTCGGGCATCCTCTTGATTTATGTCACCCGCTCTGCTGCCATATAAAGGTCCAACCCTTGTCTCCACTCCTCCACAGTAGGGGCGGTCGCTGCCCCCCAATATTTTGCAATATCCCTTTTTGCCACCACTAAAGCCAAGACCAGGAACACCAACAGGGGACGGGGGAGATCAACATCATTCGTCATTCCCAGAATAGCTAATTTGGGCTCTTGCTCCAGCGCTACAGACAGAACTTCCCTCAGTTTAGTAAAGATGAGGGTCCAATAGGATTGTATCGTGGGACAGGTCCATATTATGTGAAAGAAATCCCCTCCCTCACTGTGGCAACGGAGACACTTATCATCCGCCGTTTTCCCCATTCTGTGTAGTCTCACCCTATCAAAATACGTCCTATGCAGCACGTTGTACTGAATAAGGCGGAGCCGGGATTTGATCGCCACCTCCCTTGGATGCATTAGAACTATGTCCCAGTCTGTCTTCCAGTGTCCCCACCTCCTTCTCCCAGGTGTCCCTGAGTTTCGCCAAATCTCCCAGCATATTGTTGGTAAGTGTTTTATATGTGAGTGAAACTGCCTTGTTAGGCATCTGTTCCTGTAGGAGCCTGCCTTCTAACGGAGCATACTCGGGGAGACCCTCCAGGGATAAATTCTGTACCCTCCATGCATGGCGCAGCTGAATGTATTTAAAAAGTTGCGAATGATGGAGCCCAAACTCTGTCTTCAAGGTCGCAAAAGGTTTCAGCTCTTCCTTGGCGACTACATCCCCTATCATAGAAATTTCAATATCGTCCCACCGCTGAAAGCCGATGAGCTTATGTAGTTCGGGGAGCCACTTGCAATGCCAGAGTGGTGTCTGCCGGGCGGGCTTCCTATCCCAACCTGTGCGTTTTGTGGCCAGTCTCCAAGCCCGGAGTGTGATGCTCGTAGCCGGAAGTAATGCCTTCTGTGCCGGTCTACCATATAGATAGGACAACAGATTATGTGGAGCCAGTTTGCTACGCTCGAGTGCGTAAGTAGGGTGGTCCGCCGGGGCATGAAGCCAGTCGTTAATGGGGGCCAAGTGCTCCGCCCAATAGTAGGCTTCGAGGTTTGGGAGCGAGATACCTCCACAATATTGGTGTCGTTGGAGGGTGGTCAGTGCAATTCTCGGCTGCTTACCTAGCCATATGAACGCCCGCAGATCAGAATGAATCTTAGCGAGCAGGCTATCTGGGATTAAATAGTATTCATTTTGTAGGGCGTATAGATATTTGGGAAGTACTATCATCTTATACATAGCCGCCCTACCCAGGAGTGTCAAAGGGAGTTGTTGCCACCGGTCCATGTCCGATGAGGAGTTCTCGAGTATTCTCTCTACATTTTTGCGTCGCAATAGGTGCCTGTCCCGTGTGATATATACTCCCAGGTATTGGAAACCCTCTGCGGTCACCACCAGTCGGTCTGGAAGAGCCTCCCCACGTGCACCTCCACCGGGGTCGAAAAGGACGGACTTGTGCCAGTTTATGGCATATCCAGAGTAACTGCCATAGTGTTCCAATTCCCGGAACAGTTCTGGTATCGTGACATTTGGGTTTGTGATGTAAAGGAGGACATCGTCCGCATACAGAGATAATTTCTCCTGCGATCCGTCCGAGTCCGCTACCCGGAAGCCAGATATCCTCTGGTTCTGTCTAATCCTGGCCGCCAGTACTTCAATCGTTAAGGTGAAGAGAAGCGGGGATAGAGGACAGCCCTGACGAGTGCCTCTTTGAATCGGAAATTCACGAGAAAGCCTCCCGTTCACTCTTACTCTAGCACGTGGGTTAGTATAGAGGAGGCGAACCCAGGTCCGGAAGTTGGGGCCAAAACCAAACTTTTGTAAGGCAGCTTCTAGGAACGGCCAGTGCACTGAATCAAAGGCCTTTTCGGCGTCTAAGGAGAGGAACCAATGTGGTGATTCCCTGTCCCCAACCTCCTGCAACCAATTATGAGTGCGCCTGAGGTTAAGTTTGGTGGCCCGGTCAGGCAGAAAGCCGGTTTGATCCATATGGATTAAGTCTGGTATTACCGTTCTCAGTCGTCTCGCCAGTATCGTGGCAAGGAGCTTCACTTCCGTATTTAGCAGGGAAATGGGTCGATAGGAGGCACAGTACTCCTGTGGCTTGCCCTCCTTGTGTATAGGGATTATGATCGCCAGGGAGAGGTCAGCGGGTAAACCTCCCTCTTGATACGCTTCAAGAAAAAGATTTCTCAGATGGGGCGCCAGGATGTCCGCCGTGCCCTTAAAGAATTCCGGTGGGAAACCATTAGGCCCAGGCGTTTTCCCCGGCTTTAGTCCGGCGATGGCGGTTTTAACCTCCTCCAGGGAGATGTCAGCCTCTAATGTATTTAGCATCTCCGTGTCCAACACGGGCAAATCCACTCGGGCCATATACCGGAGAGAATCCTCCCACGTGCCCAATTGTCTGGCCTTGTAGAAGCGTTCGTAATAGGCCGCAAACGCATTTGCGATGTGAGGGTCTGAGCACACGGTTTTCCCCTCCTCATCTCTGACTGTATCTATCCATCTCGCCGCCCTTTCCCTACGGCTGAGCCAGGCCAGTAGTTTACCTGATTTATCTCCTACGTCATAGAGACGGTGGAGTGTGGCCAAGTTTTGCGTTTTAGCTTCCCCGGACACCAGCTCTCTATAATGTCTGTGATTGTCCTGCAGTTTTCGCAAGGTGTCGGTGCTATTTGTGGATAAGTGCTCCTTCTCCAGTGTCAGTATGTCTCGCTCTACAGTCCCTACCTCGTCTTGTAACCTTCTCTTCTCCTCCCTCAATCTGCCATTAATTCTGTCCCTCATCGCTGGCTTCATAGCTTCCCACAGGGTCACCGCCGAGTCCACCGTCCCTTCATTGTCGGCTAGGTATACCCGGGCGTCTGCTCTAATACCTTTAAGTATCGTCTTACTGGTCAGGTCCCAAGCGGTAAGACGCCATGAGGCCTCTCCTCTGTTCCCAGTCCGGCCCAGCGACAACAGTAGCGGCGAGTGGTCGGAGAGACCTCTTGCCAGATATTCTGCCGTGGCGCCCCTAGCCAGTTCCTGTCTGGGCATGAATATGTAGTCTAATCTGGAGAACACCTTGTGCGCAGCCGAGTAAAATGAGTACGCAGCAGTATCCGGGTGCGGCAGCCTCCAGACATCAGCTAGACCTATCGTAGAGACCATCAGGGCAAGGGGGGTATGGTTCTCTCGGGCAAGTGGCACTCCTGTTCTATCTAGGCCCTTGTTTTTTGTAAAGTGGGGGCCCCTGCATTAAAGGATAAACCCTAGCAAGGTATACTAAATTTTTGTAAGGAAAGAACTATGTACACCGGGTTACGTGTAATTATTCATCAGAGTAACTCAGACGTTGTTACGAGATAAGAACTTTTCCACCAAGTATCATTGAGTGTTAAATCTTTTTATTTATATTTTATAAATCTCTCTTTTTTTTTGGAGGTGTGGATATGACATATACACTTTTTTTTGTAACACTCTTATTTTCTTTTTTACTTTTTATATGCCTGTTTCAGTCATTTTTATACACAAATATTTACATATAACACAAAACATTGCCTAATTAATAAAATATCTACACAGTTAGACACTTCAATTCTTTAACACAGAATGTATTCCTTTCCGACGCGTTTCGGCCAATCGCCTTCCTCAGGAATTCTGTGATCTCCTTTGTAACATCAACAGTAGCATTCCAGGTATGATTCAGAAGACTCAGGTCTGCGTGGTTATGGTGTCTCTGTCTGATGTTTGCGCCCCCATGGAGTACTTTCTGTTTGGTCGCTATCGCGATCTGCACTCTCTGACGTGAATGGTGATAACCTTTGACGCGCTGAACTCTCGCAATTGGCTCAAGCAGGGTGATGGTGCCTGTTTAGCAGCTTGATGGCCTCAACGTTTTATCAGCGTCGATGCGAGCCTCATTAATTCCGATCCTTCTACTTTAAACGGTAGCGATATCTGGTTGGCAGCTTGGTAGCCTCAACGTTTTGATAGCGTCGATGCGAGCCTCATTAATTCCACTCCTTCTACTTGAAACGGTAAGGATATCTGGGTTATTAAGCTTTAGCTTCCTCTGTTATTTGTCCCACGAGGATATATCATTACTGAGGATAAAAGGTGATGTGCGTCACCAGACAATAAATAAGGCATATAGAGCACCAGCTCATAGATGAAGCGGTTTATCAGAAGATCGCCTCTCAAATCTGAAGTCCCTCAGTAATGATATATCCTCGTGGGACAAATAACAGAGGAAGCTAAAGCTTAATAACCCAGATATCCTTACCGTTTCACGTCAAAGGTTATCACCATTCACGTCAGAGAGTGCAGATCGCTGAGGAAGGCGATTGGCCGAAACGCGTCGGAAAGGAATACATTCTGTGTTAAAGAATTGAAGTGTCTAACTGTGTAGATATTTTATTAATTAGGCAATGTTTTGTGTTATATGTAAATATTTGTGTATAAAAATGACTGAAACAGGCATATAAAAAGTAAAAAAGAAAATAAGAGTGTTACAAAAAAAAGTGTTTATATCATATCCACACCTCCAAAAAAAAGAGAGATTTATAAAATATAAATAAAAAGATTTAACACTCAATGATACTTGGTGGAAAAGTTCTTATCTCGTAACAACGTCTGAGTTACTCTGATGAATAATTACACGTAACCCGGTGTACATAGTTCTTTCCTTACAAAAATCTATCTAGGCCCTTGTCCATTACATAATTAAAATCCCCTCCCACTATTTGTAGGGTGTCTGAGGTATCCAGGAGTATGCTCGCTAGCATCTTCAGCGTATTCGCCTGCAGTTTTGGAGGCGCATAAACCGATATGAGGGTGTAGGTGCGCCTGCGCCAGGTCCCCTGTACCCCAACACATGTCCCCAATGGATCCCCCCACGTACGCGTGATGTGGAACGGAGAGGTATTCTTAACAATGATAGCTACACCTCTAGAGTCAGACGTGTACCCCGCATGCGCCAGGACCTTGTACCTGCCCCTTGCTAAGAAGGCACAGGCGGTGCCCCTAAGGTGTGTTTCCTGAAGGAAAATGACATCTGGGCCTACTCTTTTAAAATAGTTGTTCACCAATCCCCGTTTTATCTTGTTACCCAGACCATTCACATTCCACGTCAGGACGTTGAGTGTCTCAGTGTCCAGAGCTGGAGGCGTTAGTGTACTTGCCATCTTGTCGGGAAGATCAGATGTGGCGTGCTGCCGCCTTTAGCAAAGAACCACATTTCGCTCCAAGATCCATGACTGTGCTTAACCGACTGTGTACCCCCTCCCCCTCCCCCTCCCCCTTCCCCAACAACCAAACTGCATGTACAACCCCTTTCCCCCCCTCCCCCACCCCACCTATACCCCCCGGCCATCCCACCCGTGCAACCATCGACGGCTCGGACTACCAGGTAGTAAGGTCTGTCGCCCACCCTACAAACCACCCCAACTAAGAGATGTCTAGCGTTGCAAACTTAAGTTCTCCAGTGGTTTAAACCCACCCCGAAGAACTGTAGATGTTACTTGCGTGTCCCAAAGTAAGAACTGCTATCTTGGTTCGCATTCCCATAGTGTCTCAAGAGTGGGAGTCCAGGGTTACTGTCTCAGCGGCCTCCGCGTTGCCAGGTTCCCCTTGCTCTAATTCTCGGATGGCCACGGCCAACGGGTGCAGGGACTGTTCCGTTAGGTCCTCTAATCCTGAGGTATTTGTGTCATCCTCGTGTTCCGACTCATTTGCTGTTTGTGAAAGCAGGCACCTGAAACTGGACCCCGGGGCAGCGTTCTCCTTGGAGAAATCGTCTCCTCCTTGGTCGTCTCCGCTCTCCGCGCGTCGGGGAGGGTATGGCGTTAGCTGCTGTTGTCTGCCTGTCCGGTGGCGTCTTGATCTCTGCGACCTGGTCGGGCTTCCCCTGAAGCTGGCAGCCGCCATTTCGTTACGGATTCTGCGCCCCTCCTCCTCCGCCTCTCGCAGGAGTGGTCTTTCTTCCAGCCAGTGCCAGGCCTCCTCCGGGCGAGTGAAGAAGTGTGCCTTGCCCTTGAAGAGAACTTTCAATTTCGCCGGGAAGAGCAGCATGTAGGATATGTTCAATTCTCTCAGTTTTGACTTCACAATGTCTTACGAACGTCTCTGCTTTTGTACGTCCTGACTGTAATCAGGAAAGATCATGATGACAGTGTTCTCAAACCTGATCTCCCCCTTTTTTCGGGCTTCCCTGAGGATGAGATCTCTATCTGCATAATTGAGGAACCTTGCTATGAATCGGGCGTGGTCTCGCACCTTCCGGTGGTTTCGCCAAAAGGGCCCTATGCGCCCTTTCGATCACGAAACAGTTAGAGAAGTGCGCCTGGGGGAATGTGGAGGTAAGCCATGAACGCAGGAAGGCTGCCGCATCCGTTTTCTCAATTCCCTCTCTCAGGCACACAAAACGCAGGTTGTTCCTGCGTGCCCTATTTTCTGCATCGTCCACCCGCCACAGCAGCTGTCTGTGCGATGCCTGCAGCTCCAGCATGTCTTTTTTGAGGGAAGTAAGTGAGTCCTCCGCGTCCGAGATCCTGGTCTCCGCCGTGCCCACTCGGTCAGATAAATTCCTGAAGTCCTGGCGCAGTAGGAGGACCTCTGACCCCACCTCCCCTATTTTGGTCTCCAGCGCCGCCCTCGAGTTCTGGATGTCCGTTCTCGATGCCTGTATGGCCTCAAGGAGCATGGCAGTGTCGTTGTGTGTCTCCCGGGCCCCAGTGGCTGTTTCCTTCTGGGCCCTCGAGATTGCATAATTGTCCATAGTTTCTTGCCTGGCCGTCCTCTGGGCCGGATCTCTTTTGCCCATGGTGCCCCCAAAGACTCGTCCACGGGCGTGCCCCTCCGCAGCCGATGTAAAAGGGGGGGGGGGGGGAGAGAGCAGCAGCACCAGTGCCCTGCAGAGCGACCAAAACGGCAGTCCCCAGGGGCCCAGGGAGGGCCTCTCCGATGTAGCAGAGTGTGTAGGGAGAAGGCCCTCACCTCACCCCTGGCCTTCTCCACTTCAGTGCCCGTTCTCGGATTTTAGGGCCCACCGTCACCCGCGACCCTCCACAGCGGGATGACCAGGACCAGCTTTGTGTCTCAGGGACCCCTCCGGGGCTCAGCCAGGTCCGCCTCCCAATCCGATCACCAGAGTCCCCCCCGTGTGTGTCTGCCAGGGGCCGGGGTCCGCCGAACAATCGCCGGTATTTGCAGGGGGGGTGGGCGAGAGGGAACAGCCCGTCAAGCCCTCCCTTGGTAGAGCGTGGGTCCGCCGCAGTCGGGCTCAATCCACCCGCCTCTGGAAGCACGTACTTCGGGTCTCACCGGCCCCGGCCAACCCTGCGGGCGGAGGTGGGGGCAAGGATGGGCACCCACCGCTCACAGGTCGGACGGCCCGTCCCTGGTTTCTCAGCGTCTCAGCACCGTCACCGGGGCACCGACAGTTGCCGCAGGGGCCGCACTCTCCGGACAGCCCATCCGGGAAACAGGAAGCCAAGGGTCGCGGTCCCAGAACCACCGGATCTCGCCCGATCCCGCGCCGGCGTCCCTCAATGTCGTCCGGGGGGGGCCAATCTCAGCCGGGGGCAGGAGCGAGTCGCGGAGTCCGCTGCCTGCACACGGGGGGAGCCAGCACTACCCGCCGCTCTCACCGCCACGCCGATGTCTTAGATGTAGGCCTCGGGAGCCCCGGGCGCCGCCATCTTTTATACGGGGAATTCCATCCCTCGGGAGGTATTTGAAAAGCAAAATCTCTCCTCTGCGAGCATGCAGGACGGGTCCGATGCTCTCCTCGGGTGCCCCAGACCCTCCGCCGTCTCCCCCGCTGCAGATTTCAGGCTTGTCAGAGTCACTGGATGCATAAATGACGGATTACGAGCAGTTTTACAGGGAGCTGCGCCTAGGCACGTCTCACCCGGCCATGCAGTTGGCCACGCCTGCTTATTGCTATATTTGGGTGCAAAACTGGTATTGCATGTCTAGGTGCAGTACCGCAAGCTGCTCCTAGAGGTCCCTGGTGAGCATCCTAAACTACCTAAGCGAAACAGTGCACAGCTGTTTGAAATATGAGCAATTATATGTTTAAAGTCGTAAGGCCGTGGTGACATCAATGGAACGCTAACGATCCACAATAATAAAACAAGTATGCCCATTTTCAGGTAAAAGAAAAGCCCGTCTGCCATTATCCCATCTGAGGTGGCCATACAGTATACATTTTAAAAAAGCATTCTGAGAGCGAACGTGGCCTGCCTGCAACAGGCAGGAGAAAGCCAATTAAGAAAATAGTGCTCCTAGGCTCTAATTAAAGCATATGTGTAACAACTGAAGTAAAAGGGCCCATGGGACCTCTTTTTGTCACGTGTGGTACTACACCCTGCAGAAAATGTGGTAAGTCCACCCTACCCATAATGCATTGCATGTAAGTCAGTACTATGAGTAAATTCAAATAGCTTTTTTCATACATCCAATTAGTAGCTTTGAAATGTGACAAAAGAATTATTACATTAATTTCAGATTAAGTTGTACTCTGTGTGGAGCTGATGAAGGGAAATGAATGGATGGTCTCATATAAATATGAGATGTTCTAGTGAGTGAAGTAACCAGTGCCAGCCTAGCTTAGGTCCTGCCTGAAGCCTTTTAAAAATATAGTGCCTTGAAGCTGTAATTAAAACCTAGGGAGTAACAACACATGTAACTGGGTGTCCTCATGGGAAGTTACAAGAAGAAACATGGCGGTGCTAAGGAGGGTCTACTAAGCCTATTGACCAATGAAAGGCCATCATTTACAATAGACAGGGACAGGAGCCAAGGTGGTACTAAGGAGGGACTACTAAACTTATTGACCACGAAAAGCCATAATTTACAATGGACAGGAGCCAATTAAAAAGAGGGGCGGAAAGTGTGCGGAGCTTTATGCCCATCTCCTGAAAGTCTTGAAGAGACAGCGCAAGTGCTGCCTAGGCGAGACCAAAAAAATTGCACCACAACCTTTCCTAAGCCTTCTCACAAATCTGGATCTCTTGTTATTTAACTCTTTGCTGTGTAATGGAACGGAGGTTGTAGGAACAGCTTTTCAGTTTTTAATCTTGAAGATTTAATAGCACAGAATTACCTAACATCTAGGGGTCCCTCATCTGTGTTTTTTCCTTGATGTGCTGCAGAGCTAAAACCTGTGAATCCGCGAGAGGAGTTGAAGAAAAATGGATTCCTATCCAATCTGAGATGCGCATTTACAGTTTATTGTCCCAATGAATGAAGTAGAAGCTCTTGTTGATATGAGAATGATGGTTGCTTATTATTATTCTTTATGACAGAAGCAATGTGAGTGGCGTGGCCCTGGGTGTTTTCACACAAAGCAATTAGTCCTATAAAAATTCTCCATTTGCGTTGATCAATTGTAATATGATGTATCTGGGAAATTATGCAAGTGCATCATTACATCTGTATTGAACCTAAAACATCTGGATATAGGTTGTTAGTATGATTAAATCTACTTCTTATTTTGTCTGTAGGAAAGTCTAGCATGTTCTAAGGCAAACACCCTTCCGATTACAACTGCTTTGAAAGATTGTGTACTGCGTAGTTTGGTTTAGAAGGTAAACTGAGCTGGCTTTATACCCCCTTGTTTTTATGCTTGTGATGCTTTAGGCCGGTCAGATAAGGGTTAACTAGGGTGAAGGGTCACATAATCTTGGCCAGTACCAGGAGTACCTTAATGCGTAAAATCCGCACATGTTGGCTTCTTATCCGGTTTCTCCTGCAGCGCTGTGCGGCCCTCTGCAGCTATGTTTGTGATTTATAAATACAATAAAGAAATACTAGTAAATAATGTAGTGCTATGCGGCTGCCTGAGGTGGCTCTGTAGCACAGCAGCATTATGGTGGGAGCTGTCCTTACGGAGCAAGGAGGTTCGTAGCACCATTTCTGCACCTCACAGGAGGGGGCAGGTCACTGGGCAGTCCATGGATGGGGACAGCAGCGTATGCTGGTCCCTATCACACAGGTGGTGGCACAGGAGGAAGGTCTGATTGCAGGCAGGGAGCACACTGTCTGGAGGCACTAAGGAAGGAGGGGAGGCGGAGCGTCTGGCTCGCACCAGCAGGAAGAGGCGATGGAGGGTGCGGGTTCCCTCAATCCCAGTAGTCTCTCTTCAAATCCATGTCTTGGAAATGTGACCGAGTGTGCTGCCATGTGTTTAGAAAGAGTATTAGGAGCTTCTATGGCTAATCTTATAGGGTTAGTGATGAGAGGCTGATAGCGAGGGGCTCATGGCCTCACCAGCAGGTGGCAGGACCCCAGTGCTGGTGCTCTGTGCTTGTACCACATACCATCTCACTCTAGAAAGTGAAGAGAATGGGGGCCTGTACATGTGGAAGGATGTGTTGCTACAGTGTTTTTACAACTTTTGTGCGAGTGACGGACACAGAGGGGCTGTGCTCTTTGTACAAGCATTTGCAATGCAATAGGTCTCACATTTACGCGAGACCTATTGCATTTTTAAATGGTAGGCATCACGGACAACGGGAGGGAGGGCGGGCAGGGGGGGGAGAAGGTACGGGCAACAGAAGGGAGGGCGGGGGCGAGAAGGCACGGACAATGGGAGGGCAGGCGTCGGGGCAGAAGGCGTGGACAACGGAAGGGCGGGCAGGCGTAAAAGGGCAAGAAGGGAGGGCAGGCTAGGGGGATAAGAAGGCACGGGCAACGGGGGCGAGAAGGTACAGACAAGTTGGGGTTTGAAGGGGAGAGCAGGCACAGAACACGGGAGGGCGGGCGGGGGAGTAGGAGAACCTCATTAAAGAAAATAATGCTCACAGTGTAAGTAACACGTACGTTGTTACAACCGAAGTAAAGGGGCCAGTCGCCATGGGAGGTGACAAATGAAGGAGACGGTACTAAGGATGGACTAACAAGCCTATTGACAAATCAGAAGCCAGCGTTTAGGACAGACAATGGAACAAGCCAATGGCAAATATGGGTGGAGAGTTGGAGGGTATTCTATTTCCTGCCCCTCTACAATAAGTCTTCCAGAGCAGCGCATGCTCGCAGGCTCTAGGCTCAATGTAAAAAAAAATCTTGAATTATGCCGAACTCCTTGACGTTCTAAATTTGCAATACTCATAAAAGCACTGATGACCAAGAGTTATCTCTTGCTGAACGAACAAGAACGTTTTGGCATTCTCTGCGTAGTTTAACGTTTCAACTATAAGGTTCAGTTTACATGATAATGAATCCATTGGTACTATGTTTCAGTTCTTAAGTATCAAAATTACTTGCCTTGGGTTGTGATTTCTGATTTGAGGACAGGTACATTTTTCGATATAAATTAAATGAAACGCACCGAGGCGCGAAGAGGAACATGCTCAGTTTCCAGGCACCTTTCTCTCCTTTCTGCATGGCTGGCTGATTGACTTTCAGTAGATTTCTATGGTTTTGTTGGTTAATTCGTTTTGTTGTTCCGATCTCTGTATACAGCAGTTGTTTTCCTTTCAAACTGCCACCGCAGGTAATGACACCTTTGTATTTTACAGGACCGACAAAACAGTTATTGGATGCAGTGGATTCCATGGCGACTGTCTCACTCTTACCAAGATTATCGAAGCCAGATTAAAGGTATTTTAGATGCCTAAGTTTATAACTCTTTCGGTTCAGCGGGTATAGGGTATTTAAAACTATTTGACTTTTCTGTAGCATAATCTGCTTCCCGTTGCTTCGTAAGTAGAAATAAAATCCCCCATGCAGTAATATCCCTGCTACTTACAACTGTCTGTAGTCACACTCTTAAATGCAAGCACAAAACGTTCAATGAGTGTCCTCCCATATTTTTTAGTTCTTGGTTTGATCACAAATTATTTCCAAAATTATTATGCTGGGGTTTAAATCTGCCACTTATTTGACTAGTCTCTCTCAGCCATTGGCTTGAAATGTTATGACTGTTGTCTCAGCCCAGAAGAGTATAGCTCTCCTACATAACGCTGTTGACTGCCTGGTAAATCCTTCTGTATACTACGAAGTAGTTCCATTGCAACAAATGGGATACATTGTGGTTAACTGGCAGGAACTACTTATGTAAGTTCAAAGCCATCTTAACATGCATGCTTACTCACTAAAAGCAGCACACTCTGGTTATAAACAACGAATAACAGAAGTTTGGGGGTACTCGAGTATGTAACTGCACAATCCTATGTCGTTATAATTTGCAAGAACATTGTTTGGCATGTGCGAAAAAACTTGTATTAACAATGAAAAACATGGTTGTGTAAAAAAATAAAAACCCTTACCACTATTACCGTTTAGATGCTTATCTATTCTATATCCGGGTGGAAGCATGTGTTTTTTGTGTGACTTACGTTGATTGTAATGGTGAAACCCACCTTTGAACTACGGCTTCCTTGGCACATCTTTTTCTTTATTGTGACTCGCTCGCAGCTACTCCCATCAATACAGTCAGCAATAATTAGCAGCCAGTCCATTATTTTCCCGAAACACCCATTTGTGCACAATGCACAAGACATCCTGGTATAAAACTTGAGTACCTTGAGCTCCTGCACCTCGAACCCTGATCCCCTGCGCAGCCGACTAGGTGCTGATGCCGAGGGACAGGGGGTCACAGCCGCCATCTTACCAGGAGGAAGGGGTTGCAGTCTAGCTACAGGACGCCTCCCGCCCTCCTCCATATCGTATAAAAGAACCATGCCTCCTCGTCCGCGCAGCGGGTGCGCCAAAGGCGCGCCAAAGGCAAGCCCGTCTGCGCCCGTCCGCAGACCCTGCTCCTATTTTAATCTACACTCCTACACAGCTCCTTGCTCACCAAGGCAATTGGCCCCTCTGTCCACGCTCAAACGCATCTCTGCACTTGGAATCCCTGCCCCTCCCCCCCTACGGCCCCCTTACTTAGGCCCCAGTCGTCTGTCCTCCCTGTTTCCCTTCCCCTTCCCCTCTCCTGCCCGCCCACTATGGCTTCAGCCTATCTTCTCAACACCCGATCGGCGGCCAGGCACCAGTTGGAACTCTTCAATCTTTTGGACACCGAGACCTCTGATTTTCTGTTTCTCACGGAAACCTGGTTCTCTGCAGATTCCCTGCCAGATGTCCTATCTGCGCTCCCCGACTCCTATTATGCCCTCCGGGCCGATCGCCCCGACGGGAAAGTCAGCGGGGGCGTGACTATAATCATCCGATCCCATCTTCAGTTCCAACCGCTTTCCTACCCTTCCATACCTAATGTAGACCTCATAGTGGCCCGCTCGGTGAACCTTACGGTCCCCCTCACTGTATTCCTTCTATACCGTCCCCCTCAGACCATGCCCTATTTTGTGCCTGCCTTCAGGAGTTGCTGGCCACTCTAGTGGTCAATAACTCCTCGGTTCTTTTATTAGGCGACTTTAACTACTGGCCTGGAGACCCCAGGGAAGATCAGACTTCTAAAGACCTCTCTGACACTCTGTGTGGTCTCGATTTCACTTCTCATATTCCCTCCCCCACTCATGTCCACGGCCACATTCTTGACCAGTTATGGTCGGCTAGTCGGGCTATATCTCCCACCACCATTCTTCCCTGCACTTGGTCGGACCACTCGCTTATCTCCTTCTCCATTGACCTTGAAGCTACCGACAAGCCCCCCCTGCCCAAGAATATTCTAGCACGAAATTGGAACCGGGTGGATCTTGACACTCTTTGCTCTTCCCTGGCGACTTTCCCCCCTGACTTATCTGACCTCTCCCTTGACCACCAAGTTGACGCCGTTAACACCTGGCTGTCCGCTTCATGCGACCTGGTTGCCCCCCTCAGGAGGGTCAAGGCGTGTCGCCTTCACGAAGCCAATAAATGGTTTTCTGATAGTCTTAAAGCCTTAAAATTGGCTCTCGGACAATCAGAACGTCAGTGGAGGCGCAACTACTGCCCCTCTCTGAGGGATCGATATAGGTCTCTCCTCAACAACTATAAGAGAGCTATTCTCTCAGCCAAAACAGAATATTTCTCTGGCAAAATGTTGTCAGCGGCTAACAAACCTAAGGAGATTTTCTCTATTGTTCACAATCTGGCCGCATCCGACAGAGTCAACCCCCATCCTGTCCCATCCCAACCTCTTTGCTTTTCCTTGAATGATTTCTTCCTTGAGAAGATTGCTAGCATTAAACGGAATATCCCCCTGCCATCTTCTCTTCTCCCTTCCCCTTCCCTTCCCCCTCTTTCCTCCTCTCTTAACCAATTTCCACCTATCTCGAAAGAATCCTTCCTTATTTTGCTCAGGAAAGTTAAGTCAGGCTCCTCTGCCGACTGTGGACCTGCTCACATTTTAAGGGAGTTGTTTTCTGGCTGTCCCGACACCCCCCTATCCCTTCTTAATGCTTCCCTTATTCAGGGCACAGTCCCAGCCTCCTTTAAATCGGCCATAGCTATCCCCATCTTAAAAAATCCCGGCTCTGATCCCACTCTCCCTGCCAATTTCAGGCCCATTTCTTTGCTCCCCTACTTAGGTAAGATTCTAGAGAGCCACATCACCTCCTGCCTCTCGGGCTACATCGAGGACAACCATCTCTTGGCCTCCCATCAAGCTGGCGTTCGCCCGGTCCACTCGACCAAATCTGTGGTCCTCTCTGTCTTGGACGAGCTGAAGAGTAAGGCCGATTCCAACTCCCCCCAAGCCTTGGTACTTCTCCATCTGTCTGCTGTTTTTGACACGGTCGACCATTCCATCCTTCTCGACCGTGTCAGGGCAGCGGGCATCCAGGGTACCGCTTTCTCTTGGCTCGCCTCATTCCTCCAAAGTCGGATGCAGGCTGTTCGCCTCTCTGGTTTTTCTGCCCCTCTCGCGCGGTGCCCTGCGGGGTCCCCCAAGGTTCCTCCCTTTCCCCTCTTCTCTTCAACCTCTACATCTATCCCCTTATTGTTTCTCTGTTAAACATGGAGGTCTCCGTGTACAACTACGCTGATGACCTTCAACTTGTTTTTGACCTTTCCCACGACCCTGATCCCATCCTCCAATTTCAAACCACACATTTTTATTTCTGACTGGATGAACCAAAACCATCTAAAGCTTAATCCGGACAAGACGGAGTTGGTCCTGACCGGTGGCTCCACCTGCCCCTGGACCCCTGCCTTCTGGCCTTCCACCTTTGGTCCTCCCCCGGTTCCCTCTGTCTCAGTTAGAACCCTGGGAATCAAAATCAGTCAGGACCTCTCCATGCGTCCCCAGGTTAGCTCTGTTGTTTCATCCTGTTATCTGTCTCTGAGGGCTATCCGCAAGATCTCTCACTTTTTCTCCTTCGATGCCCTCAAAATTATTGTTTTGGCCATGATTCTTTCACAGTTGGACTATGGGAACTGCCTGTACGCGGGCATTCCTGCCTACGAACTGCGCCGCCTCCAGTCCATCCAGAATCAGGCCACTCGTCTTATCCATCGGCTCCCTAAATCTCATCACATCACCCCTTTACTTCGGTCCCTTCACTGGCTCCCCATCCTGCAGAGAATCCTTTTTAAGATGGGTTGCATGGTCTTCATGGCCTGCGCTCGCACGGCCCCTGTTTTTATTAATCCCATGATCACCCATTATCTTCCTTCCCGCACTCTCCACTCCTCTAGCCAGGCACTTCTAAGCGTTCCTCGCTTTCGCAAGTCCAGAGTAGGTGGCACCAGATTTTCCATCCTTGCCCCCCGCTTCTGAAACAGGCTCCCGCTGACCATCAGATCTATTACTGTCTACCTGCACTTCCGTAAGGCCCTCAAAACTCATCTTTTTTCACAAGCCTTCCCTTCTTAACCTCTCCCTGGTGCTCCTTCCACCTGCAATAGTCAATCTTCCAGCGCCAGGAAGCCGCTTGGCCACAGAGCGCTTTACAAATATTTTCAACTTCAAACTATATTGAGTTCAGAGAATGAAAAATAAATTAGAAAGATGATATGCACTTAACTTTAGCACAGTATTTATGGAATACTTCCCTTCAGGCAATTCAGATTGCAGGTGAACCTGTCTCTTCTGCCTTTGTAAATCTCTGTTGTAGGGTTACAATACATGTTTTCACAGGTGAAAAAGAAAAAGAATGTTATTGAAAAAGCAGCAAGAACTGGGTCAGTTAGTGATGCACAAGCTGCTTTTTTTTTTTTTTTTTTTTTTTACAGAGTTTATAGCGCGAACTTGACCCGAATCGGGTATCGGAGAGCTTTACATGGCACCAGTTATGTTACATGAGGCCACACATTCATTTTTGTTAGGCATGGTGAGATTAAGTGATTTGCCGAGAATCACATGATGTTCAGCGTCATTACCGAGACTTGAACACAGTTCCCCAGATTGGAGGTCGACCGCCCTAGCCGTTAGGCCAACTCCTCTTCCTATCGGTTGCTAAAAAGTCAGCATAGCTCACTACCACAAAGTATTAAAGGGCCTTGGCTTTTTTAGAATAATCTTAGTGTACTAATGAAAGCAGCATCACTTATCTCACTACTCCATTCTCTCTCTCTCTCCCTCTCCCCCCATAAGCGCTGGCTTAAATGCTTTTACTCATGCAAGCAGCATTTGTGCATGACTGTTGTGGCCAGAACTGTGGACTTTGCCAATGCTTGTTTATCGAAGGGTCAGGCCTAAAACTGTTTAAATGTGAACTTAGCTAGCTTACACACTTTAAAAGTATGCATTGTAGTTCTTCAACACAATTGTACATGTGCCTACATATCCAGTCGACACTACAAATAAACTCCACAATGGCTATTCACACTGCTTTTTGAAACATTGAGAATGAATGACTGAGTTGATCAACATTCATTGGCCCAAAAGTTAGGTTTTCAGGATGGATCTCCCTATTGCTAAATCTTTAGCAATTATCTGTAAAGCCAATGGAAGTATGTAGCCGGGTAGGGCCAAATTATGTGTTGTGGATGAATAAACTCCAAGAATAGTGACATAAAGCAACACTTTTGAAGCAGATTTAACTTCACAATTATGTAATTGTTTTTATCATGTTAACCCTGTATGGGCAAAGGTGTCACATCATTAATACACGTTTAAAACCTAAATGCAGAAGCAGTATCTGAAATGTGATCTGCCTCTACATGTCAAAAGGCCTGTCACTGAGCCGCAACACGTGTGGTAGCATTTTTAGTAACGTTTGATCCATTTAATCTAGAAACAAAAGAAGATGATGTGTCAAGTGTGCAGAAAATGCCACGACCGCAGAGACCGATGATTCCAATGGCCATGGTTCTATGCAGCACGTGTAACCGGTTATTTTATCTGATGTAAAAAGCCTAGATTTACTTCTAAATCAATGAGCAAAAAAATCAACAGTGCCCTAATTTAATGTTTCATTGCAAGTCATTAGAAGGCCTGTCTTTGTGATCAGCTGGGTGTTGCCAAAGGTTAATTCCACTGGGAAAAGTTACCGCTACTTATTTATGGTCCTAGCCACCAATATTTTCTGTTGGTATGCAGTGCTAATTATTCATTAGCCATCGAAAAAGAACACAGTGCTTGCATTTGAAAATCACAAAATGCAGTGGTCTTGATACCATCATTTTGACTTTTTCCTTGCTGTTACACCACTTTTAAAGTTATCAACTTTGGGTAGTCTGCGATGGACAGTTCAGAACTGTTTGAAAAGTTAACTCTTGACTACATAAATGCCCAGTACCAAACCACTGGCCCTCTGTGTGTTGTTAAAATCAAATAACATTACTTCTTGGAGTCTGCAGGAAATCTCCCTCAAATCTCTCAGCTTGTGCAAGCAAATTGGTATACCAATGTTAACTGGAAGACCTAGGGTACCACACAGTTGCTGTACATTTCTTAAAGGGGTTGGCTCTTGAGCTTCTGGGAGACAGATCAGTCCAGTGACTCGGAACATCACTGCAGAGGTGATAGCAATGTTCAAAATGGGGCGGCTGACTGTCGGCTTTAAGAGCAAATATTGTTATTGGCTCCATGAGCTGGACCAAAATAAGTCGCAGCGTAGTGGATGTATAAGGTAATGGAGTGCCTCTCCGCATATGACTACAGAGGACAAAGGGATGGGTTGCACTTATAAGTCCATAAGTTCCAGCAAAATGAGATTCTCTTCTTGTTAACGTCATTACTATAATCTAAGGACAGTTAAGGGGTTTAACTTCATATTTCACAATGCACTACTTTCTTGTAGTGTAGTATTAGAAGAGAGCAGATACGTCTCCTAAACTTCCTAAACATTGTACCTGTTAAATTAAGGTCAGGGAATTCCACTCCCATTTGCCCAAATTCCATCCTGGGATACACAAAGAAAGTTAGCACCAACTTGAAAGTCCGAACCTCGCTACTACATTTCTTTTTTTACATTTTTTTCTTTTCCTGGAAGAAGTTAAATATTAATTGAAAATTATTTCTCCCATCCAATTAAACAATTTATTTTTCAGGGCATTAGTAGACAAATGTGGTGATTTAAAAAAAATGTTTTTCCTTTCTAACCTGTCTTTTCCCTGTCACAGGGAAGATAAGATGACTTCACACATCACTTTATCTTCAGTTGGTGGGATCAAATTGAATCTGTTGATTTCAGCATATTCTACATAACCTGTAGTTACTGCTGTATAAAAGCCAAGAGACTCCAGACTCAATTGATTGAATTAATTTAGGGTCACTTTTGTTACGGATTTTGTAAGTGACTGAAATACCTCTACGAAGATTCTTTTCTTATATCTGCTTACCTTGTCAGACTGAAAATGGATCAGCTCGGTTCCTCTCCTAATATATCCCTTCTTGTGCAGCTGGTGATTAATAAGATCTTTTCCTTAAATACTGACTATTAGACTATTTTCTCACAGTATCCCTTGCAGCTTGATTCGGTTGAGAATACAAACCATTTAGGAGTTGTACCTTGTGTCTGCATTTGTATATTCCATATTAGCATCACACAAAAATCTTTCATCCAAATCCCCGATAATTTGGAAGTACTGTTTTGGAAAGGCTCCTGTGTGATCCACAGTTTTCCACCTAGTGCAAATGTATCCATTCTTTAATACCATAATCACAAAAGAACAGGGATTAAGGCTACTTTGCCCGCACTGGTACTGAAGTTCTTTAATACCAGCATGCATAGACAAGGGTGTTCTGTTCCAGGAAGGCTTACTCCGTGCTTCTTTGCTTCAATACTAATTAACTGCCACAATATGTATATTTGCAAGTAGGTTCCTGCATGGCGTCCACCAAGTTTACATCTTTCATGGTGATACTCGCACAGAAGAAACACAATTATAATGACTCCAATTGTTGCTTTGTCCTGAGCCACAGGTAGTTGCTTTGGTCAGCATTGCATTTGATCTCTTGGTTTTGTGCTTACAGTCCCGCTAGTGACGCCTACTTTGTATTTACATATCAGTTTTAAGCCTCCCCACTAAAAGGAAGCTCCAGATAAATTGCCATGCCACCTGGCCTCGTTGGGGGAACCCATGCAACCACAGACTTCTTCTGGCTTGTTCAGCCCATTATCGAGGGCAGCTTGAGTAGAATGGAACAGAGCTGTGAGGCTTACCTCTGGACATTACCACATATGTGTTAGTGCCCCTTTCCGATCTATAAAGTGGGTCTAATGCAACATTTAAATTGCTTCCGATTTAGATCATATGGTAGACTTTAACAGGCCGGAGTATAAAACAGTTAATTTAAGACAGATGGATTGTATTGCAGCATATACCTAATGCCTCATACCCTGGATAAGGCCACAAAACGGGCAAACTTGCATAATTTGTTGATAGCTGGATAATGCTAGAAAATTAATTAATGTAACATTTTGCTTAGATCTCCCTCAATAATCGCTCCTCTACCCACTTTGTTTTATTTTTATTCAGGACTTAAAAAAAAAAAATCAGGTGGACCTTGAGGCACTGAGTGATAACTCTGCTAGATTACACATTTTTCAGATATGCTGGGAGGGTTGCAGTGAGATGGTGTTTGAGGACCAAAATAACTGCAGTGGAACTTTGCTTGATATTAAAATGGCCTAACACATTTCTGACCTTTACAAAGCCCCAAGTTCTTTTTTTTATCTTCTGCTGAAGCTCATCATATTCTCTTTTGACAATCCTGTTTTTCTGTTCATCCTTCCATCCTTTCAGAACCCGTCCACCCCCGCCCATATACCTTTTGTATTTTGCATCTACCGAACTAGGGGTAATTACCTCCGTTTTTCATATCCTTTTAAACACAAGCGCACAGCTGTTGTGGATTATTACCCAGATAGCGCACCCCTTTTGTGAAAAGTAGAACTAATTACCACTTTTTTCCTCTATTAATTGTAAAACACTGATGTATTTATGGTGTTCTCTCCATTAATTATGTAGCCTCTAGTGACACCCATCAATTTATTTCTTTGAGATTTAATTAATCAGTTGTCTGCAAACAGAACGCCCAAGAGGCTGCATCCATCTTTTTGGTCCTGATAATGACCCAGATTATTTACAGGTCGAAATGCCATCAGAATTCGTGTTTAAAAGACCTGGATTTGGCATTCTAAGTAGAGAGTGACCCAATCTGTTCTTATGGGTTTATTATATACACCAAAATGCTTTGATTCAATTTGTACCTGACTTTTTGCCTTCTTAATTTTAGTATTCACCTTTTCATAAGCACTGCCTCACTGCACCTTTTATGTAGTTTGTGGAGCACCGTTGTTTACTTCTGATTAGTATTGTTTCAATTCATTATTTGATAAAGCATTAGGTTCACACTTAGTGGACTGTCTTTATCACATGTGCTGCTTATTCATAACTCTCTCTAGAACACTCGATCACCCCTCTTTCCCCCAGACTCAAATGCATCCTACTCAACTGTAGATCGGCCCCGAGACACTCCTCCGACATCGCGGATCTCATCATAGCAATGGACCTCGACCTAGCCATCCTGACGGAAACGTGGCTAACTGAAACTTCTACACCTATAATGGACATCCTAGTCCCCCCCAACTACCGCATCATTAGGCTCGATAGGACTGGCAAGTTGGGCGGTGGAATCGCATGCATTTTTAGGAGTAACCTCTCTGTTACCAAAGTCACCTCCCCCTCCCTCACTTCCTGTGAACTCTTCTGCCTCGATATTTCCAGCAAGGGCAAACCTGTCTGCTCTTTACATGTCTTCTACCACCCGCCCGGGGACAACCTCACCTTCACCCAACAAATTATGGACACGATCTCATCCAATGCCGGTCGGCTGATCACTCAAATTTACCTGGGTGACTTCAATCTCCATTGGAATGATCAGAAAGACGCAGTGGTGAATGGTCTCAAAACTTTCCTCGATGCGCTCGACCTCACCCAAATCTGCAACAGCCCGACACACGACAAAGGCTCGATCCTCGACCTTATCATCGCCAAAGAAGGCTCTACCCAATTGGGGTCGATCCAACCCTGTGACTGGTCAGACCACCACATTATCACTTTCTTCATCAACGAAAAAGTTAAACCTAACACGGCTCAACCCACCAAATCCAAGATCTGGAAAAGGGACATGAAGAATCTCAACCCTAACTCCCTTCCTTCTCACACTTGCAGTCTCCTCCTTCCCCCTAAGGGCGCCCCCGATGTCCAATCACTGACTGACCACTACCTCGACTCTATAAACTCAATAATCAACGAAGCTGCCCCCCTGCAACTGAAGAGTCTCCACCAAGAATTCGAACCCTTGGTACGATGGCAGACTCAATGAAGACAGACGGGCTATGCGAATGGCAGAGCGCACCTGGAGATCTGACCCCTCAGCACTGCACCTAAAAACGCTGAAGAACAAGAGAAATGCCTACTTTAGGAAAATCAAGCGTTCGAAATCTGACTTCTTCAGCCTCCAGCTGGACCAAGCAAAGAACCGACCAAGAAAACTGTTCGAACTAGTCAAAACTCAAACCAAGATGCAACCGTTACAATCAAACAGCGCAACAAGCGATATTCCACACTGTGAAGACTTTTCTGCATTCTTTAAGCTAAAGACCGACAACATAAGAAGTGATCTCCTCAATGATGTAAGCGATACTCCAGCCCCATCAGCATGACTACCACTCACCCTAAAAACAACGCTTCATGGATGTCATTCGACACCTACACTGTAGAAGCAATTCACAAACTGCTCGGCACCTTGAAGCCCTCTAATCACTTCACAGACACCCTACCTGCTAATGCTGTGAAAGACTTCACCCCCTGCTCCTCCCACTCTGGACCAAAATCATTAACAGCTCCCTTCAACAAGGTCTCATCCCAGACTCCCTCAAGGTGGGGCAAGTCACACCTATACTCAAGAAACCTACAGCTGACCCGGCTGACCTGAACAACTATCGCCCTATCACCAATATCCCCACCTTGGCCAAGCTACTGGAAAAATGTGTACAACTCCAACTGACAAAACACATTGATGAGGGTGGCTTCCGAGCGAAACACAGCACGGAAACGGCTATGACGCACATAATTGATGACGCCCTCCAAATCCTTGATCGCAACGATTCCTGCCTCCTCATCTTTCTTGACCTCTCCTCAGCTTTTGATACTGTCAAACATGAGAACCTACTGGAGCTGCTAAATACCAGAATGGGTCTATCCGGGACTGGTCTCAAATGGTTCACTTCCTTCCTACATAACCGGTCTCAGAAGTTCAAGATCAACAACGTGCTGTCTTCACCTGTGCCTGTAACCTTAGGCGTCCCACAAGGCTCCTCCCTATCCCCCACACTGTTCAACCTCGTCATGGAACCACTCACCACCTTGCTTCAAGCATCTAATGTACACTTCCATATGTACGCCGATGACACTCAACTTTACCTCAAGCTACAATCCCCGGAAGACATCAAGCTTCTGAACTCCACACTCAGACACCCAATCATGGTTGGCCAATAATCACCTCAAACTAAATGCTCTAAAAAAACTGAGTTCCTTCTGATCTCACCTCCCACGAAGATTGCCATCACCCAGACCTGGCTCAAGCACCTAACGGCGCTCAATGTCCAACCCACCATTGTGGAATCTGCGAAATCCTTAGGCCTTACACTTGACGCCAAGCTCAACATGCAGCAGCACGTTATCAAAGCTACTAAAGGAGCTAACTTCCAAATCAACACTTTGAGGAAACGTAAACCCTTCTGAGGTACTGGGTTTTTAAGAACCGGCACAGAACCGGTAACCCAGCGGTGTCCGGGAATCAACACCCAGAGACCTCGGGTTCTTCCTGATGCAGACCTACAGAAACTCAGAGTCTTCTAGGTGAAGTCAAAGATTTGTTTATTGGCTGCAACCAAGGTAACAGGGTCCTAGAAGTACAATACAGGTATATTCTCAGGAGACTGCACACTTTCACGAAGTCAGGCTTCTCTTTATACATGATATTCGGCCTTGGGCAAACATTCTTCGAATTCGTGGTATTTCATTTATAGTTACTGGTTACAAAAGAAAAGCAGAGTCATGATGACATGTACATATTTCACGTCGTGCTGCCCATAACAAATCATCCGGCAAGGCCCAACATTTCATCAGATATCGCTGGACCCCCAATAAAAACGGTCACCTCCCCATCATAAAGCAAGTGAAGAAAAGGAGTGGAGAAAAGATGTGAGCGAGATATGGCAGGTGTGCACGGTGAAATGGTTTTATGGCTGGTTGAGCCTAGATGCTATCTTGCTCGGCCACTGGGAGGGAACTGACCTAACGAGTTCGGCCTGGGGCAATGGTTCTAACTTGTACTGAGGTCAGGGAGAAGTCGATTAAGGAGTATGTGTCCTTGTGGAATCAAATTCAACTGGATTAAGGCAAAGGTAAAGGGCAACATATAAATGGGAGTGGGGTTCAGAATGTAAATGACGATTTCGAGGTGAAATCGTCACTCGAATACGCCGAAAATACATGTACATGATGTACTAGTCATTCTCGGTCTTTTGATACCAAATTCGTCCTATTTCGACGAAGTTTTTATTCTCGAGTCCAGTACTATTATATGAATCCAGATTTTCAGAACCACAAACCCTCCTTTTGCCCTTACATAGGCAATTAATCTATCCTCATGTTAGTCTGAGTCCAGATCTAAATTCCTAAAGTCATTGAGATGTTGCTGTAACATCATTCTAGTACTGAGTTCATCTCTTGACACAGGCTTCCTCACACATGATGTAGCACAGAGGCCACATATAGCAGGAGCACACTGTATGCATAGACAGAACAGGAAAAGAATGGCTAAGACCATCCCAATGACCATCAGAATTTTCCATCCCCAGGCAGATATCAGTTCCCAGAACCATCCCATTAATGACCAATCTCCTTTATCCACATGAATAGATTCGGAAATCTTATGCAGTTTGGAGATGGCCCTGTACACTGTTGGAGCATTATCTGGGATGAAAATGCAACAACTAGACTGGATCAATTTGCATACTCCACCTCGGTCCGCAAGTATTACATCCAAAGCGACCCGGTTCTGAAGGGTCATAAGTCGATCCGACTGGAGCTCAGCAGTCAGGTTACTAAGGGCACCAGCAGTTTCAGTCACGGTGGATTCAACTACCCTTGTCAATTGCCTTATGTTCCTGCTGTTAGCCATGGCTCCCCAGAACGGCAGAAAACCCATTGCAAAGTCACCAAATTCTTGACCTGCAGTGTCTTCTTTACTCAAAACACCTCTAACTACCCTTGTCCGATGGTAATCCGCCGCTGCTGTGTAGGTGGGAGGTAACAGGAATGAAACAAAACATGAGCCCGAGAAGTCAGGGGGCAACCATGTATAGGCTCTATCATGGCAGATGAAATAAGTACCCTTAGCGGCTAAAAACGCAGGGGAAGTCTGAGATCCAAAAACATACGTTTCTGTACAGACACTCTTCCCTAGCTGAGCTCTGGGATTCTTGCCAATACCTTGCAGACACAGGTGACCTTGATGAGGTACGATCCAGATAGGGGACGATCTTTTGGCTTGCTGTTTCTCACTTAATGTAGTGCCATATCCGGTCACGTTCCAACCTACATACGCTAGTATCTCATCATCCGGGGTATCTTCGTAAGAAGTTACTTCCTTGATCATGTCAACTATACCTTTGACTAGGGCGCTAGTCTTGAGGTTGTCTTTTACAGAACGTAGGGGTTGGATTTCTCGTGCATATATGAACATTGTCCTATATGCCCAGACTGAACCATTGTGACTAAATGGCAGGACCAAATAGGGGATACCTTTATCCGTGGTGTGGGGCATGAGACCACACACCCAACAGTAAGTTGTGTTCATTACAAGTTGGTGTTGGTGTAATAACTGAACGAAGGAGTTATTAATGAACTCTAATCTCCTATTTGATTCGTGGTCAGGCAGAGGGTGGAAAGAATGAGAGGAAACAGTAGGAGGAGGTATGGGTGATGTAGTGGGCGCAAATGTCACATGAAAAGAGAATAAAACATAGCTTATCAAAAAGACCATTACGCTGAATAGCATAAAAATACACACTATTATAAAACTTTGCTTCGTCATTGTGTTTAAAAGTCTCTGCTTAAAGTTCATTTGTTTGGCAGGCCTCTCCACATCAGGAAACTCCATCCTCTCCAAGGTGCTGCCCGCGGTGGTAGGTTGCCTCTGCTAAAGGATGCTTCCGTCAGTCTAGGGCAACTCCCTTGGACCAACCAGAACCAACGACCTAACGTCGTCAGCTGCACCCAAAAGTCTTTAATCAACCGCGACCCTAGCAGCGGAACCCGGATGGCGGTTCGAAAAAACAAAAATAAGCAAGTTACCTAGATGGGAGATCTGCACTTTCAAAAATAGGATTTGGGGGAAAAAACACATTTTTTTATTAGTCCACAGGTTTTGCTCTCGGATCATAAAAGAAATGACTTTTACTTAAGTCTGTTTTTCTTGGTCGCAAATTGTAGTGTTTTTTTCCGGGTACTGTCTGGTCCAGAAATAGTAGCTCAGGTTCCACAGAGTTCAATTGTTCTGGTGGTGGCACAGTTTCTCAAAATGTTCTCGCTTTCACAGTCAGGGTTAGTTTCTTTTACACGTTCATCAGTTGTGCGCTCTGAGTCAGTGCCTCCTTTCTGGACCCATTGGTCATGTGGCAGAGGGAAGGGTATCTTCTTACAATGGATCCCGTGGACCCAATTGGCCTTCCCCTCCACCCTAACAGCCGACCTTGTAGACAGGAGGACGAGGTGAGGCCCGGTCCATCTGGGCTGGTCGTTTCTTGTTCTTTGAAAGTTGCGGACGAGCACCCGTGAACCGAGGTCAATGGAGTGACCCGGAGTCTCAGAGACCGGAGGCAAGGTGTTGTGGACCTGTTGATATAAAACACGCAATTTAGCCGTCAATTCATACAAGTAATCAAGCAAAATGGGGTGTTGCAGCTCGCTAAACTTCGTGGGCCTAGGCACTCCCCATATGTTGGCTGGCCGACCAAAGACTATTTCATAAGGGCTGAGTTTCACTCGTGAATGCACAGTCATTCTGGTGGATATGAGTGCTAAGGGTAGAGCGTCAGGCCATTTAAGACCTGTGCTCGCTTGGATTTTGGCCAATTTAAGTTTAAGCGTGCCATTGTAACATTCCACTAATCCAGCTGATTGGGGGTGATTTGCAGCGTGGAACTTCTGCCTAATGCCTAGCCCTTCACACACTCTTTTCATCACACGACCCACAAATTCACTTCCGTTGTCAGACCAGACCATGCTAGGCATTCCAAACCTGGGGAAGAACTCTTTTACAAGGGCTTTCGCTGTGGACAAGGCAGTATTGTCTTTAGGGGATAGGCTTCTACCCATCTTGAGAAGGCACAAACAACCACGAGCACGTATTTTAAGTTGTTGCACCTCTCCATGTGTATGAAATCTAGCTGCAAAACCTCGAACGGATACGTAGGAGGTGCAAAATGACCAGTTGGAGTTGGGGTTCCCCTACCAGGATTGTGTTTCAGACATACCATGCAATTCTTGACAACATTCTCTGCACACTTGGGAATCCCCGAATTCTTCCACACTGGGGCCAACAACTCGCAAATCCCTTTCGCGCTGATATGGGCCATTCCATGAGCCATTGTAACCACTGCAGGCACATATGCATCGGGTAACAACCATCTCTGATGCTCTGTCAATTCAATCCAACAACCATTCGCATCCATTCTTCCTGTACTCTCTCTCCACGTGCTCAACTCTTTCTCCGTGGCCTCAGCTTGGATGGACTTCACGCTCTCTATCGTGTCCTCACATATTCCAACATCACCAGTCCATCTTTCTGGGCTCGCAACATACATTCGGCTCATCACATTCTTTGCAGTTTCCTTAGCGGTTTCATCAGCAAAGGCATTTCCACGACCAACATCATCAGTCACCTTCTTGTGTGCACTACATTTCACAATCGCTATTTGCAGGGGCAACGTCAGTGATTCAAGAAGCCCATTCACCAACTGACCATGCTGAATCTTAGTTCCATGCGAAGTCAGGAACCCACGTTCTCTCCACAATTGTCCAAAACTGTGAGTCACTCCAAATGCATACTGGCTGTCGGTATAGACAGTCACTTTCATTCCTCTAGACAATACACATGCTCTCGTAAGTGCAACGAGTTCCGCGGCTTGAGCTGAACCATGTGGTATTCGCGCAGTTTCAACGACTGTGTGCAAAGTTGTGACAGCATATGCTGTACTCACGTTCCCATTTGGGAGCTTAAAGCATGAACCATCTACCCACAATGTACCATCACAAATCAACTCTCCCTTTCGTCTCTTCCTCTGTTCTAAGAAAACAATCGTGCTGTTCTGAAGCATCTGATTCTTCTGCAATTGGTAACAATGTGGCTAGGTTCAAGGTACTGCACCTTTTTATGTGCACATGGCTCGCTAGTAGCGTCAATTCGTAACTGGACAGTCGAGCACTAGTTAAGTGCTGTGTCTTGGTCCTATTTAACAATGTGTCTACTGCATGCGGGACCATCACGAATTAGTGTATTATTCATTACTAGACCAGCAGACTGTCGAATAGAAACAGCTGCTGCTGCTGTGGCCCTTAAACAACTTGGCAATGCTCGTGCTACCGGATCCAGAGTTGACGAAAAATAGGCGCATGGCCGCTGTCTATCTCCGAATAACTGAGTCAGCACAGACAATGCACAGCCCTCCTTCTCGTGGACATATAATGTGAAAGGCTTACTGTAGTTGGGGGTACCTAACACAGGGGCCGAACATAATGCTGTGTGTAATTCGAGAAAACTTTTCTGACACTCTTCAGACCAAGGAATGGGATTGGGTGTATTTTACACGTTAATGCCACCAAGGGTTTGGCCAATAACGAAAAATTTGGAATCCACTGTCTACAGTATGATGTAATGCCCAAGAAAGCACGTACTTCTCTCTGTGTTCTTGGCACATTCAATTTTGCTATTGCCTGAATTATTTCTGGGGTCATTTTCCTTCCCTCCTTCGATAAGAGATGACCTAAGTAGGTCACTTCTTGTCGGCAATATTGAAGCTTGGAAAGTGACACCTTCTGATGCAGATCACATAGATGACGCAATAATGACAACGTGGCCGTTTTACACATTTTCTCAGTATCCGCAGCGATGAGCAAATCGTCCACGTACTGTACAAGAGTGGCACCTTTAGGCAAAACCATTGTGTCAAGTTGGGCTTTCAGAGCTTGACTGTATATTGAGGGGCTTTCACAGTAGCCCTGAGGAGCGCGTTTGAAGCGGAAGCTGCGACCTCCTAAACTGAAGGAAAAAATATCCCTGCTTTCCTCAGCAATCGGGATACTGAAGAAAGCATTCTTCAGGTCAATCACCGAAAACCAGGAGGCAGAAGCTGAAATCATAGTCAATAATGTGGTAATGTCGGGGACAACTGGGAATTGTGGCACAACTATTTTATTCACCTCTCTAAGGTCAATCACGAATCTGTACACAGGTGGCTGAGAAGGGTCAGTTCGTTTTAAAACAGGCAGAACAGGACTATTGCAAACATTGCCTCGTGTTTCTTCAATCACATCCTTTTCAATCAACTCGTAAACAATCGCTAGCAAAGCTTTTTCACCCTCATTAGATATTCTGTATTGGGGAATTCGTGGCATTTTGACATTTGACTTCAATGTTACAACATATGGTGGAATTTCTAAAAGACCTACATCATTCGGACCAGTAGCCCAAAGAATATCTGGGAGAGTCGACAATTCTGCTGGAAGTGCATTTCTCGACAAATAAATGGGAGAAACCACTTTCTTACCTAAAGTAAGTTGTACTCCTGAAGGAGAACAGTACAAAGTCGCATACAATCTTTTTAGCAAATCTAATCCTAGCAAATTTTCACCACAACCTGTTGTCAGAATAAGGGGTGCTTCGAATTCACAAGGACCAACAGAAAGAGATAAAGGGTCAGAAATCGGATTTCTAACTGGGGCGCCAGAAAAACCTACAGAAACGTTCATTTCGCCAGACAAAGGTGCGCCAGGGAGTTTGGAGTGCATAATAGAACTCTTTGTAGCACCAGTATCCAACAGAAAAGGTTCTGACACACCTGATGTAATCACCTCAACGTAAGGTCCACTCTGATCTACTGGAACTGAAACAACTCCCTCTCTTTGTCTATGGCTGTCCTAGCAATCATTATTCTCCCACTGCTCATTTTCTGTATAATACTCATCAACATAGTATTGAGCGGTCCTGTCAGATACGTTATTCTGCTGATCAAACCTGTTCATAGAGTTTTGTGGCGGAAGGGGGCGCGCGTCCTGAGGGGCGTTTCCACGTCCTCTACCTCTAGGTGCTTGCTGACTGCCACGACCTCTAACGCCAGGAACTCCATTTGCACGTTGCGATAGGGCAGGGCAATTATACTTGTAATGACCCTCTTGTTTGCAATATAAACACTGGTTAGGACCTACACGGGGTTGAGTGTAATCGAATCTTTGCAAGTTTCTCTGATACTGTTGAGGCTGCTGAAAAGTATTTTGGTAGTGATTCTGACCATTATTATTTTGATTACCACCACCACGTGGCGGATAGGCTTGCTGTAGCAAAACCTTCGTTTTGAGTTCTCTAGTTTTCTTTTCAACTTTATCTTTCTCATCTTTGTCTCTATTCTCGTAGTATTGTGCAGTAGCTAATATCTGCGCTGAAGATGAGACTGCCCAAGAACTTTCTGAATCTTTTAATTTCCTACACAATTCTGAAAGCAGATTGTGCACGAATTTATCGACAAACAATCTCTGACCACCTTCCGTGGTCATATCTTGACCGCTATGGTCAATGAATGTTTCTTCAAATCTGGTGAAGAAATCTGAAACAGTTTCTTCTTCCTTTTGCTTGCATGCAGACAACTTATCCCAATTTACGCGTATTGCAGGCATTATCGTCTTCATGTAATCTACTATTCTACCAGGTAGTTCTGCTATCAAAGGTTCAGGCTTAGCACCACCAACTTGGCGGGCATCTGTAGCAGTGATATTAGCCCACGTGTCACCTAATTCCTGGTCATGATCTACATAACGAATTTTACCCCATAAAGGCTGTGGAACAACGTTCCCAAATAGCATGTCGATATCGGCTAAATTCATAATGCATGACCCAGCAGTTTGTGACAACTCTTTATAATACCCTGCAGGATTTTTACGCGGATCTGGTAATGTTTGTTTGAGTGCTAAAACTTCAGCTCGCTTCCATGGGACATATACCCATACACGCTGAAAGTGTGGCAGGACAGGTGGAACAGCAGTCGCGTCACCCTCTCTCCACTGTGGGGGAACTTCTCTCATAGGGTATTGTCGTGCCTTTTTCCTACTAGATGCACTGGATTCAGATGGTGACCCAGAACTGTTTCCCTTACTCCGATATGATAATAGCATTTCAACTGCCTTTTCCACATCTGGACCTACAATCATACCCTCTCCAAACTTAAATCGTACACGACACATTTCTTGTGGGATGCATTCTTGATCATTGTCTTCCAAATCCTCGCCAAGAAAGACACACATCTGTTCGAAAACATATCTCTGTGTCGCTGCTTCCCATTGATGGAAGACTTCCATGACAGACTGTACATCATATTTTGCAGTGTCCATGACCCATTTCCGAGCTAAACTATTCAGGGAATCTCTCTCTTGATAATCAGGCAGTTGACTTCGCAACTGTCTTCTTCCTATGTTAGGGGTCGTAGCAGGCGACCCGAAAAGAGGTAAAAGAAGATTAGTAACAGTGCTGGCCATTTTCTGCCGAACGGAAGGTGAAACTGAAGGACAAACAGATGGAAAAACGGGGTGTGATAAGGCGGGGGTAGGGATAGCAGAAGAGGTATCAGGGGAAATAGAGGGGGCACTAGGCAAAGTTGTAGAGGGAGCATTAGGAGACGTAAAAAGTACAGTAGGCAAAATCGTAGAAAACACAGGTGAAACAGAAGTGGTCGGTGGGCCTGGAGGAGGCTGCACCGAAGAAGTAGGAGCCAGCTGAAGAACAGCTGGTGGGTGCTGTGGAAGAGCAGGAGGCGCAGCTTGTGCAACTAAAGGTTGCGGGGGTGCTGTGGCATTCTGCGCATAGGGGGGTGGTGAAGTTAATAATTGCGACATTAATGGGTCTTTTTCACGCTCTTTTGCTGCCTCTTGCTGAAGAGACGGCAAAACTGGATAACACTTATCTATTGCCATTTTACGTTGCCTGTGCAACTGCTCATTTATCTGCTCTTCCTCATTATCTTTAAACTGCACTGCGGCTTGCATTACCGAAAGTCCCCCTTCTCTCTTATTTTTCTTAGCTAATTTAATTTCTTTTTGTCTGGCTTCTTTACGCCATAAGCGAAAAGAGTCAAACATCGCCGGCCGGGCTTTCTTTTTAAAGAGTTTTACTTCAAGGTTGTCTAAGATTTCAGAATCAAAGCTACCATATTGGGGCCATTTTAAAACACCATCTTTCCTGGTGTATTTAATCCATACTTCGTTGTAGGTGATGGGGCCTACCCCATGTTTTACATACAGCTCGTAAGTCGGAGTTCCAACTGGAGGAACCGGACATGAGTCCTCCAATCGGGAGTCCCTATTATTACCAAGACAAAACAAATTCCCAAGTCTAAGACTAGGCATCCTCGCTCTCTAGTCTAGTTCCAAAACTTCAAAGGATTATCGATTACGATATTTCTCGTGAATACACGAGTCCTTCGGTTATGGTGCTTGCAAGTACCAATACAAAACCTTTTGTATCCCAAAGATACCACAAAGTAAGTCCAACTAAGGACTGGGAGACGCTCCACTTATACTTAACTGAAAATATCGATGGCGTCACCAGAAGACTCGTCTTAGTGTTTCGCTCTACCGAAAACTTCAAGGGTCCAACATCAGGGCGATAGCCAGGGCAGCAGTCCTTGTAGCCGTCGGGAAGCGGGGAACCTCGCAGCAAAGACTTTCGGACCACGTCGACATGCAGGGGTCGATGAGGTGGTGGGCCCTCCTCCGGAATTTTCACACGAAGCTCCTCACGATCTTCAGGCTGACTGGTACCACTGGAATCGCCCCAAACGCTGGGCGCCAACTGAGGTACTGGGTTTTTAAGAACCGGCACAGAACCGGTAACCCAGCGGTGTCAGGGAATCCACACCCAGAGACCTCGGGTTCTTCCTGATGCAGACCTACAGAAACTCAGAGTCTTCTAGGTGAAGTCAAAGATTTGTTTATTGGCTGCAACCAAGGTAACAGGGTCCTAGAAGTACAATACGGGTATATTCTCAGGAGACTGCACACTTTCACGAAGTCAGGCTTCTCTCTTTATACATGATATTCGGCCTTGGGCAAACATTCTTCGAATTCGTGGTATTTCATTTATAGTTGCTGGTTACAAAAGAAAAGCAGAGTCATGATGACATGTACATATTTCACGTCGTGCTGCCCATAACAAATCATCCGGCAAGGCCCAACATTTCATCAGATATCGCTGGACCCCCAATAAAAACGGTCACCTCCCCATCATAAAGCAAGTGAAGAAAAGGAGTGGAGAAAAGATGTGAGCGAGATATGGCAGGTGTGCGCGCTGAAATGGTTTTATGGCTGGTTGAGCCTAGATGCTATCTTGCTCGGCCACTGGGAGGGAACTGACCTAACGGGTTCGGCCTGGGGCAATGGTTCTAACTTGTACTGAGGTCAGGGAGAAGTCGATTAAGGAGTATGTGTCCTTGTGGAATCAATTTCAACTGGATTAAGGCCTATGTAAAGGGCAACATATAAATGGGAGTGGGGTTCAGAATGTAAATGACGATTTCGAGGTGAAATCGTCACTCGAATACGCCGAAAATACATGTACATGATGTACTCGTCATTCTCGGTCTTTTGATACCAAATTCGTCCTATTTCGACGAAGTTTTTATTCTCGAGTCCAGTACTATTATATGAATCCAGATTTTCAGAACCACACTTCCTCCCAGCTAAGGACTTCCAAACTGCTGTACAGGCCCTAGTTATCCCTCGCATAGACTTCGGAATTGTGGCCCTTAGCGGACTCCCCATTACAACAACCGCACCCCTAAGAGCCTGCTTGAACGCTGCCGCGAGACTCATCACTGGTTCAAGGAAACATTCGCATATATCCCCGGATTTAAAATCCTTGAACTGGCTGCCCTTTGAGGCCAGAATACAGTTGAAAATAGCCGTTATGACACACTCGGCCGTTCACCACAAGTCACCCAACTACCTCACCCAAAAGCTGACTATATCTGGAGGCTCGAGATCCAATAGAAGCACAAAAAATCTACTCCTGAAACCTCGTGGATTCCGGAAGGAAAAAACATGCAAACGCTCCTTCTCAGGAATGGCTCCCAGGATCTGGAATGCACTCCCTCCTGAAACCAGGCTGATCTCCTCCACGGCACTTTTTAAGTAAGAGGTAAAAGCCATCCTTATGGCCAAGTTCACCTGAACTCTTCTGCTGCTGGAACAGAGACTTCTGCACCGTTGCTGCAGTACTGGTTACCTGATTGTCTATTGGTATTATATTTGTACATAACTGATATCCTATTATGCTATTTCACTTACTACAGACTACTATATTGCTCCTAATAGTTGGTTCCAATTACCCTCTTGCTGACCCTACCCCTTGTTCCTGCAAGCTTTAAGAAAGAGGTAAATGCCATCCGTTGGGCCTAAGTTCACCTGTTCTCTATTGTTGCGGGATCTAAGACTCTGCACTGTTTCTGTACTATTATTTACTTGGTCATTTACTGGTCTTATATATGTACTTGCTGTTATCCTACCATGCTATGCTATGCTATACTATGCTACCATATTGTACCCAATAGTGTATTTAATCTCCCTCCTGTTGCCCCTACACCTGTTTCTGTAAAGCGCTCTGATATCTGCAAAGATCTTGTTCGCGCTATATAAAACTTTGAATAAATAATACTGGAGAGTATCCCTACTGTAGTCCGCTTTCCACATTTTAAATTGAGCTTGTTCATAGCAAGTCCAACAAGATAATATTTTTTAATGATTAAATTACTTGACCATATTCTGAGGAAAACAGGGAAACCCTGTCATCATAACACTCGATGCTTGTCAAAAGTGTCAACTTCAGCAGCTTGTTTCTTGTTCTCACCTGGATTTGTTTCAAACATCTCCTTATTTCTATCCTTGACATTTCCAACAAAGAAACTCACCTGTCTGTGTAATAGTCATTTGAGGATGGAGAAAGAGGAACATCAACCTTTTCCACAGATACACGCACTGCATCAGTGCATCAAAATCCTCAGTTGATACCTCCTACTTCGCAGGTGTGACCCTTCCATTAGGCATATTAAAGCCCTTGCCGGCAAGCCATTATGAATACTTTGCTGCTGTTTCGGTATGTAGAGATCCTTTATGCTAGAATTAACAGGCCTTTCTACAGTTTGTTTCAATAATGTGAGAAATTCTGCCACTTTCTAAACAGGTGCAGCTGCTCTCATTAGGGCTCTGTGAAACTCCATTTCCTCCCTTGTAGTGGACATCTGGAGATTGGGATATTTGACTTTTGCCTGCCTGCTAACCTGTATATCCTTTGCTTGAATACTGAGGTTTCCTTCCATTTAAAACTTGAAAAGCAGATAACCGCATTTAATTGCCTTGCACATTACCACCTGTAAAGGTAGTATGATTTTGCTAGAGTTCATACATGGTTCTTCAGACTTAGCTTTTGACTTCGCCGCCGCCCCTGTGATTTGCATCCTAATAGATAACAACCTGGCAGAGATCCCAGCACCGGGATTCTAAAGCCAAAGGAGAAAAGCCCTTAGCTTGGAGCTCACTAATCCAACATAATGTGGAGCATTACTTCAGTTTGCTTCTTTCACTGAAGCTCGGGCTGCATATGGCCTCTTGGCAAGGCTCCTCATAGTCCTGTCTTTTTTGGGGAATAAAGGATTTTTACTAGTTAATATTGGAACAGGTGTCCCTTCATGATCGGAAGCGAGACATTGACTATACACATTTCTGGCTGAATGAGAAAATACATTTGTAAAAGACCTCTGTGCTTTAAGATAATTGTATTAAATGATCACCTTGAATCCCTTTTCAGCGGCTACTTTTTTGGGTGAGGTAGAGAGCCTCAAAGGTGGCTCTTGCAACATAGCTAGCTAGTGAAATGTCTTCATGCTGCACATCACCAGTCTCCCTGAATTTCTTCCCAGCTCTCGATGAAGGATTTTGGATGACTTTGAGCACAGATGTTTGTGTTTAACAACTTGCTTTTTCAAGCAGGTGTAGATGGCCATTGCCTAAGACAGATGAGTCTGCACTGATTCACCCAGGATTACCAAGGGCATTAAATGTTAGTTTTTGAGAAGCGTAACTCTCAGGATAAGTGCCGACTTTTAGAGAAGCATATCCCGCATTTCTAAAAACTGCTCCGGAAGGTGGGATACTACATACGAGTTGCAAGCAGCTCATGAAGTGTAAAAGTCCAGGTTCACTGTGCTGCTGTTAATGGTGGCCCCTTCATTTCGGAATCTGTTTCCTATTTGTTTCCAGATCTTTTATTACATCTGTGAGAAGTTGGCCTGATGTATGATGTCTCCAATTCTGGGGGCACCTTGTATCAGTCCAAACAATCCCTTATGGTGATGGTTGTAAGTCAACCTTAAAAGACAAGCTATCCTAATGGTAGCATGGACTAAGCAGCCTGAAGGCATAACTCAAGAGGGCATGTGAAGCCAGCTGTTTTACCATATGCAATCCTGTAATATCAAATGAAAGGACACCACACAAGTTATATATTATAAAAATATATGTATTTATTCCTAGAATAATCCCCTATACTCTTTGAGTATAGAAGCACAAGCGTTTAAACAAAAGCACAGCATAACATATGAAAGTTGCACAATTATGGATGAGGCCGGTGGCCACTCAAACCATATATCAAAAAAGTGGTATAAGTATCACCTTTCGAACTGTGGTAAGGCCTAGGGCCTTGGGAATCGCTGGGACTACACTGGACTAACAGCAGTTAGGACGGGAGTGGCCCGCGGGAATCGGGTGCAGCGCTAAAAGCACACGCATGCACCAATGCAAAGTCAATGGTGCGTAAAAGTTATGGAGTTACAGTTTTAGGAGTCTTCCGACTGGAATAGAATTACCACACTTTAAACTTAGACACTAGAGGTGTAAACCACTACAGGAGCACCGGTGTTCAATCGTTACCTCACCCACAGGAAGCGGGTGCATAGGTGCCAAAGTGTGTCGGGTTTCGTCGTGGAGTTCTATGGAGCCTGGAGATGAAGATGCTGCAGGCGGCCAGTAGAGAAGAGTCCGGTTGGAACCAAGGGTGGATCGAAGATGTAGAGTACCTGAAAGCAGAGGGGACAGAGTCTGGGTCACTAGCCAGTGACCAGGAAGGAACCAGGCAATGTCTGGCGCAATCAGGTGCTTGACGGGAAGCTTGTCTCCGCTGCCACGTGGACTCTGGGGCATCGAGGATGTCCAGGAGTGGATCACGAGCTGTCCCACGAAGGCTCTCGCTGTCGGCGGTGTCGGCTACCGGATCGGAGTTAACAAGCCTTGGCAAGTGCAACCCATGCAGGATTGGAAGATCGCTACTTGTTCGGACCGGCAAGGTCAGATAGATTGCTCCTTTTCAGGGGAGCGAGGGCCAGTCTGGAGCAACCAGACCAGCAGTGTAAATTCAAAGGATCGTCGGTATTGGGCCCACTAGCCAACGGGCAAGTGACCGGACCAACGCGTTGAGCAGAAAAATGCAAAAGGGCCCCACGCAGCACTCGGTGAGTGTGGAAGGGAGATCTTCGGTGCAAAAGCTGCTCGGGGCTGGGGCTTCTCAAACCCCAACGCACAGCTTCGAGGGAGCCTCGGGAGCTGCACGGTCAGCACTTCGTAGTTTTTCCAAGATGGCCGGCTCCACGCTTCACGTCGCCTCCACGGGTCTCAGATTCGCTGGGACTGTGGATCGGGCTGTTAGAAGTCGAGGGAAGCTGGTCTTGTCGATCTCTGTCGCTCGAGTTCCGGCGGGAACCGCCACAAAGCAAACCGTTGGGCGCTGGATGGTGCCTGTTTGCACATGGTGGTCACTCCTTGACCACAAGGGAGATTCTTCAGTCTTCCACGTCGAGTGGGATGTCGAAGGGTCCAGAGTTCTGTATCAAAGTTTGTCAGGATAATCTGATGTGCACTGGCACAGCTCCTACCTTTATTCCAAATCAGGGGCTGGATTACCTGCTAGGTCCCTCCTATGGGTGGGACCCAGGAAGGGGGTGGTTACACCCCTTTCCCTTTGTCCAGTTTCGCGCCAGAGCTGGGGCTGGAGTGCCCTAGAACCGGTTTGACTGGATTTTGCATGGGACACCTTGTGTGCCCCAGGCAGTGTCTAGTTTCTTTCAACCCTCCCTGCTCCAATCCACTATCTCCTGTCTGGGGTGGTGTAGCACCTCCCTGTGACAGGAAACTCTTTGTCCAAGCCTCCCCTGCCAGGTTTCGGTCAGCAGCAGGAGGCCAGACTTGTGTCGGAGCAGCAGCATCCAATTTGTGATGCTGAGGCTCTGGTTAGAATTAACCGCGTTTAAGTAAAGTAAAATGTCTTCTCCCTCTAGAAGGGTGGAATGCTACCCCCGTCGCCAGAACTGGCGAGGGGGTAGTATTCCAAAGTGTATGACACCTTACACGACATGTTTTGATAAAGCCAAACCAAACTTAGCAATAACCGCGAGGATTATAATGCACTTAAGAGTATATGGTATGGCAATACCCTGGAACAGCAGTAAGGAAATGGTTCCGAACACTGCAGACAGGCTCAGCTCATGCTACAGCACCATCTCACATAAAACCATGCACTCTGCCTCCAGGATTGTTAAGGCCTGCCATAGGAGTGACTTATAGGTGCATGTGTGTCCAGATATAGGTTTAGACATGGGTATACTATATCTAAGCAAGGGGTGATTACACCACCTTGCCCCAGCGGAGTGATCAGCCAGTTGTGTCGATTTGGATGGCCAGCCAGGGGTGGCAAAAGATATGCTGCAGCCCCTGGTAGGCTTTGATTGCAGCTATGCCCTGGGTAGCTATAGTACACTGTACAGGGGCTGATAAGGTGTCCAGTACCAATTTAGTTATGCACCTAGGGTACATGGAGTCTATTTTAAGTGAGAGCAGATAGCCTGGGGCCCTGATTAGCAGGGTCCCAGGCCAACTAAGTCGAAAACCAGCTAAACACAAGGCAAAAAATCTGGGGTAACCATAGTCCGATATCCACCTTCCTACAACATCTTAAAGCTCTGGTCTCACTTCGCACTGGGCAGAGAAGTTCTCCTTTTATCTTATGGTAATATTAAAGTAGTTATGCCAAGTAAGTTATTTGTTTGGGAACAAAAATGTGGTTTCAAGAATCCGGAACCTAAAGTTTCTTCAGATTGCCTTTTCATTCTTTACCATATATGATTTCATTGGACTGACTACAAAGCTATAAAAACTTTGAAATTTAGTCTCATAAATGTATCGTTAGCAGTTGCAAGGTTAAATTAATGTATGCAAAAATCAGAGCTTCCTCTTTTAGAACTTGGATTTCTGGTTGGCTAAGGCTTGCACCAAAGCCAGGCAGAAACCCCCACTCTAGTCAGGGTAAGGGAGTCACACGCCAAGATAACCCCTGCTCACCCCCTTGGTAGCTTGGCACGAGCAGTCAGGCTTATCCCGGAGGCAATGTGTAAAGCATTTGCGCACGCACACAGCAACAACATCCCAGACACACCACAAAAGGAACTCCACAAGGTTATATAAAAATAACTTTTGTATTATTAAAACACATCAGATAGTAATCACACAATATACATTATGCCAACAGGCACGGGCAATATTCACAAGGGATTATTTACATAGGACAGGGCCACGTGGGCCACTGTCAGGATCAACACTTAGCAGAAATTGGTACAAGAAAATAGATCATAAACCTACAACCAGTAACTACTGGTAATCAGTGTACTATATCTCAACCTGAAACATAAACTACATTATGTACGGTCACCTCAGGCGCGAATTACATTCAGCGCCAACCGCACCAGCATAAACACATTATGCAATATCTCACTATTCTAAACACATTAGACCCTGCCTCCTAAGAATAACTCGCATTTAGGGGCGTAAAGCACAGAGTGAAATATCATCTCACTAGCATAAAACCATAATATGCTAAACAACCTCATAATTATAAACCACAGTTTTAGAGGTATAAAACACAGGGTACGCAAAACATACTAAATGCATTACATTGCCTAGCACCACACCACTCTAGCACATAAATCACTTTTAGGGCCTTGTGCCCTATCTACAAACCAGCCCCCCTGGCCAACTGGCCGTCCCAAGAAGGGGCTCAAATGCCCTGTGTCCAGAATGTCAGGGCGTGCTGCCAATGCAGCGCCAGTCAGGGGTGCGCCATCTGCGCAAGCCTAAATGATGCAGCTGCACACTACTTGCTGGGCAGCTGGGAACAAGAAAGGGGCCTAAACGCTACAGCTGGTACTAAGTGCTGCGCAGCTGTGGAAGGCCATGGTAGGGGCGAAAAGGAGTGCAACTCACTCCTAGGTTCGCAAAGACATGTCCCCTGAAAGGAAAGAACCTAAACGGCCAGCTGCCCACTAATTGCTGGGCAGCTGGGAATCCAGAACTGCGCTAAACTGAGCCATCTGGCTCTGGAAATACACATTGCACACTTTTGGACCCCTCTAGGCTGTGGGAGAACCTGTGCACCGCGTTGTAGCCATCTGGCTCTGAAATAAGCTCTTGCCCATCGTTGGAGCCCTCTAGGCTCTGAAACAACTGACTTGCCCCAGGGAGCCATCTAGGCTCTAGCAACAACTTCTGTGGGGCGTGGGAGCCATCGAGGCTCTAAACATAACGTGTCGTCAGGTCCCTCGTGGTGACTCGAAGAATCAATGGGGCCTCATGGGCGCCCGCAGGTTCCTCAAACAAATGTGGCCTGGGTTGGAGCCTTTGCGGCTCTGTAAAATGGTGGGGAGGCCCACTGCCATCCGGGGCTGCCCTAATAACAAATATGGGCCTTCGCGGCTGTAAGACAAATAGTGAGGAAAACGGTGGAGTGGTCCGCTGCCAAGTGGGGCCGCTCGGGACACCTCTGGGACCACCCCGAGCCCTCTCCTTACCGTCCTCCTGGCGTGGTCCGTGATACGCGGCAGTGGCCAGCTCCAACCATGTGCCCCGGCGCCGCAACCTCTCCACCGGGTGCTCTCTCCTTGACTGTTGGCGCCTGCGGGGTTCTCCCACCTTCCGGGAGCCTCACCTCGGCGCAGTCTTCACCCGGTCCCCCGTCTCGGGACGGGACTTCACGTATGGAGCAAGCGAGGCTCCCTGCTACCGCCATATTCTTCCGGTCCTGCCGTGGCCCCGCCCACGTCACAGGCAAGCCTGCCTGACTTCCGGGGCGGCCACGGCGGGACTGCAGCGGTAATCTTCCGTGGCGATAGAGGAGGGGTAGGCTCCCTCGAAGCATGAAATAAACGTAGAAACGGGGTGGGCCGCCCGTAATAGGAATAAAATCACAATGAAGACGCAGGATGGGCTCCTGCGCACTCGGGTCACAAAAGGGCAGGAGCGCTTCCCTCCGAGGGAAAACGACAGCGCTCTGCCCAGAAATGAAAAATAAAGCGCTCACAATGCGCTGGGGGCCCAGAAGGCCCCAGAGATGACTCCTACATCAAGAAGGGTCTCAGCAATACAGGACAAAGCTCCTGGGGCAAGGAAGAATCTCCAACCATCCTCAGGCCAGGCAGAAGGGTCCACAAGAATTCCCCCAGCAATCCAGGGGCTGGGCAGGGCCCAGGGAGGCAAGCCTTCCCCTGGGCCCCAGCAGCAGCACGCCCCTGGTAGATTCAAGTAGGAACACAAGAACCTTTTACAGGAGGTCACAGCCTCTTTTTATACACAGGAATCCTTTGTCTTCAAAGGTACAGGCAAGGGGCGAACCAGATGCAACTGGTTCCTGAGCACTTTGTTTTGCTCAGCCCCTCTGCCTATTCACAGGGTGGGTCAGGGACATCAGACACACCACAGGGGGCGGAGCCAGCATTGTGGAGGGAAAGCCCTGCCCTATTCAGGTCCCAGGTGCAGCCCCTCCCTGCCATCAACATGCAGATCTCCCCATTCACCACCGGGGCAAACCCATCCCGACTCCAGGAGCCAGGCACACCAGCCAGCTCCAGCCAATCACAAGCCAGCACATTCACTGCACAGGCACACCAACTTCTAGAAGTGACACTTCCACGCTAGACACATTAAAGCCGCACACATCATCGCACAGCATTCAATCTCAGGAGTTCGCACATACCAAACTCGACCCTGCACTCCCCACACATCAGGAACTATCATGGTCATACATATTCCCAATGCATTCCTATGGGAGGGCAGGTCAATCTCACACACGCACTCAGAGAGCGCATGCACTTTACACTGGACCACAGTGAAAAAGTGCACAGAGACCTAAAATCACCAACACCAGGTTACAGAAACAGGCTAGGCAAAAGCAAAAAGTTTCGGAGTGAACCTGCCAAAAGGGCCAGGTATAACAGCCTCCATATTAAATTATTACGGTCTTCTGCTGAAAAAGCACCCTGGTGCATTTCCAATGAAGGAGTGTTGGCATTGCAGAACCCAGGAAAGAATTTGTAGAAACGTTCTAATTTCTCGATGTTTCCTACAGTACGTTGCAGGATGTTGGCTAAATATGGGATTTGACCTTTATGTTAAAATAATTTGAAAATACCTATTTTGTCATTAGTCATTCTAAAGTTTGACAGTAACCAGGTATCTCACAACGACAATTGGGATATTATTACCAAAGTCCATCCCAGCAGATCTCTCCGCCATGTTTTCCATCAACCTGTGTCTGCTTAGGATGATAAAGTTTAAATATAGGGTTCAGGTCTGGAACATCTACCCTAGACCAGATATTCCGCCTGCAGGTCCTGTATTGGAAAACAGTAAAGGTGGAGGGTGGCAGCCTCTACCTTGTGTTTGTGGACCTGCGGGCGGCATTTTATCTGGTTCCCCGCACCAAATTGTGGAAGGTGTTGGCAGACCTAGGATTTCCTCCATACCTACTAAATGTACTAGCCAGGCTACATACAAATAATTTTGCACAAGTCCGGTGCGGTGGGCACGGCGAACTCACAGACCAGTTTTTAGTCCAAAAAGGAGTTCGCCAAGGGTGCGTGCTGGCACCCACACTTTCTAGCCTTTATATCAATGGCCTTGTGAAACATTTAAATGGTGTGGTTAACAACGATGCTCCCAAATTGGTCACGGATAGAGTGCCCGCTCTGATGTTCGCAGACGACACATTGTTGTTATCTAGAACATCATCGGGCATTAAAAAAAACTCTTGATGGATTTGTTGAGTTCTGTGAGCTTCGGGGATTGGAAATCAATCTGGGAAAAACTAAGTTTATGATTTTTAATCTCCCTAAGCGGGTACGTCCAAATCCAGTCTTACACGGTACCCCCCTTGAAAGAGTAAAAACATTTGTTTACTTGGGTGTTACTTTAACTGAGAACTTTGATTGGAACACCCAGATTGCCAAATCTACACTTAAGCTATCCCAGCTTGCTGGGGGTATAAGTAAAGTTCTTAGGGAGTCAACATTTAGGCCAGTGTCCCCAGCTCTGGAAATATATTGCCGCCAGGCGAGAATGGCTGCAATTTACGGGGCTGAACTTTGGGGGCACAAGCAGGTATTGAACCTCAAAAAGGCAGAACAGTTTTTCTTGAGAAACTTAGTTGGGTTACTGCCCAGTACACCTTTGATTCCTCTTAGGCTCGATCTGGGCATGGTCCCAATAGAAGAGATTATTAGTGCAAGATCAATCATGTATTGGAAGAGGCTGTGGTCAGTTCCTGAACTGGCCGCATATAGAGCGGAGTTCTCTGAGATTTTGGCCCTTCTTATACACAAAAAGATACCTTGGCTCCAGCACATTCGTGCGGTCAGTACCGGGCTAGGTCTATCGGATCTGTGGGAAAACCCAGAGACTTATTGCCTAGGGATATCCAAGAAGGAACTTTTATTCCATATAAGCAAGCAGAGTGCTCAGATGCTAGCGAGCTCTACATCATTGGGTAGGTTAACTTCTGAATTCCTCCAAGTGAAACTTGAATCCAAACGTGAGGAATTCTTGGATACAATTGAACCCCTGTTTGCTCGAAAATTATATCTTCAGCTAAGGCATGGTACTCTACCTATTGTATCTTTTACATCTAAGTGGGCAAAAACTAACATCGAGGTTTGCCCTGCATGTAAATACAAAAAAGAGAATATAACCCATGTATTGCTGTTTTGCCCTGCCTATTCTGCCATTAGGAAATGTTGGCTGACCCCTATTTGTAAGAACTTGGGATTTTTGCACTTTCAACATGCTTGCAAGATATTAACCTATGACACCCATCCCCCGATTGTGTTTGCGGTCTCACGCTATCTTTTAGGCATATATTGTTATATTTACTGCTCTTATCCTTGTATTCTGATAACTTATATTTTAATGCTGTTTTAACTTTTTATGATTATTTGTTTTATTGATTGTGCTAATGTATTTTATGTGCACTTTTATGGTCTATTGGCCGAAATAAAGTAATCAATGAATGAATGAATAAATATAATATCTCAGAATGGACATCCCACTGCAGTAACTAGCTAGCTGAACTGTGAGAATAGGAATTACCATAAAGGGGCCTGCAGAGCTGTTCAAAGTTGCTAGCGTAGTGAAAACCATAAACTGGGCATATCGCTCTCTCTCTCCACACTCCACATGATGTATCATGCTATCCATGTAGGCAAGCTCTTCGATGCCCCACATATTCATAGTGCTATATAAATGTTGCAATACAAAACAGTTGATATGAAAGGAGGCAGGTAAAACCAAGTGTAGTAACAGTCTCAGATGTAATTGCCACGGCTGCCCATCTAGGTGCACCACTCACTCATACTTTCTCTAACAATATATGGAGTGTCTTGTACTTCTTTTACTGTTCCTTCAACTATATACTGTCTCTTTGTATTCGAACAGTTTGTACTCCTCTGCACTATGCTGAATACATGTACAATTACACACCTAAATAAATATTAGCTGTTTTATCTGTTGGACGTGGAGCTAGTACTCTTCATAATACTGCAGTCTTCTATTCACTGTCTTGCTTTTCACAATAATTGACTGGTGGATGGCAAAACTTGAAAAGGATAGGGACATAACGTTCAATTAAATTGTGTTTAAAAAGCAGGTCTAAATCTGCAACATTTTGGTTCCTCTTCCTCCTTTCTGCCCCCACACACATCCCTGTTGCTTTTTTAAAATTTGCTTTTTTATTTGAATTTACTTGACTGGCTGTTCTCATTCGTTCCTGTTTTCTTAAAGGCCATGCCATGTAAACCATGAGTTCTAAATTAAACCAAACTAAACAAATGCAAAGTGTTCGAATTGATGTAGACCATTTCCAATCCACCGTAATCACTTTTTTGCACAAGCATCGTAAAGAGCACAATAATCATGTTGTATTTTTCTAAAATATTGTGACATCCACAGGCGTGGAGCTGACTGCTTGCATGTATATAGACGGAAAGTCAAATGTTTTTAAACAATGTACTATTTTGTCACCGCTGAATTTATTGGCAAGGCTTCATTACACCATGAATTACCTGGTTCCTGTAGACTGTTCTCTTACTTTCTAGGTAAGCTGTTCAACCACCCAAGACAATAAAGCAAATTGCAGTCCATACTTCCTTCCCTCCCTCATACGGGGTTCTTTACGTCTGAAATCCTGCATTATTTCATACAAAATCGCGTGTTTCAATTACATGAATAGGGTTCACCTTTTGTCCACCAGCTCAGAACTGGAGTAAATGTCCTAATGCTCACTCTGAGATGGTTTGGTTACATCCATACAGTAGCTCTTTGAGACTCTCGACTGGTATGCAAAACACTGGTTACCACAATAAGCACCTCTTATGATCTGCCGCCAGCCTCTCACTAATAGGCCTTCCTATTTTTATTATTCCCCAACGACACATTTGCCAGTTTGCCTGGATAAGGTAATAGCATTTCTGTGTCACTGAAGCAAGTCTTAAGACTAAATCAATTATAAGAATTAGGCTGTACAGTTAATTCACATTCAAATAAGTATGTGTAAGACTCTGTAGTCATCTTGTGTTCATTGACTTTGGCACCAGTTTCTGAGAAATAGATTCTGCACTGATGTTTTAATATGGGTATAGTTAATAAACCTACAGCAATTACAAAATGAGTTAAACATTGGTCTTTGTATAAAGCAACCTGGCAATTGAGTCATACTTCTCCTGTACTGGTGACCTGTTTTGTCACAGTGCTGAAGGACGCCCAGTGCTGTTATGCTGGGTGCTGAGAAATTGCCCCAAAACGGATATATGACAATAAAACACATGCCATCACCACACCTGAGATAGTTACAAAAAACAGGAACACATCATAACAGGCTCGCTGGCTAGTAATAAAGCAGGCTGCAGGAAGGGCTCGATTCAATTCACTGGATGGGCATTGTAAAGCATCACATGCCACCAAATGCACTCCTATGCGCCGGAGTGCATCTGTATATTAAGCGTTTTGTAGTTTAAAATACAGCCCACAGTCCATAAGCACATGGTTCGTTATGTTGCAGAATTACAAGTTAAAAGCAAATGATGAGTAAAAGGCTTATTGCAAAATATAATAAACAAAGGTATTTTCAACAGACTGCACCCCACCTTTGAGATGTAGGTTTGGTAAATGTTGATGCCAGCACCCATGTAAATTCACATTACTCAGATTTTGCACTTTGCACATGCGTGGTCTCTAAGCCCCATGCGAACCATAATAACAGTGGTAAAAAAAATGCAATACTATTGCATAACACTCTAAGGCTGACTTATCCAAGTACTGCAAGAACACTTTATTTTTACACAAATTAATTGGATTAATTTTACCAACCTCTCCCATCGTCCAAATGCAGAGTTAGCCCGGTCAGGATCCGGCCACGTGACCCAGTGATAGCAGTACAGTGGCCTAATGAGCTGGCTTATCACTTTCTTGCAATGGCCTTGACATCTAGGTGGTCGTTGTAAGTCCAATTCACTGACTGGAAATGAGATATGGTTATACCATGTTTGTCAAACCATGATAGATACAACAGTGACTCACAAAACACCATGTAGTAGGAAGAGGGAAAAGTTTTATTAAAGGATTCCTGAATTAACACATGCACGTTTTGATCATTGTTAGCTGTGATACTTCTAGCCAATCAGATAGCTCAGTGGATTGAGTGCCCGCAGCAGGCAAGTTTGTGTAACATGCAAACTACACATATGAATTTCACTAAGGCAGACAGACAGTACCTTCTGTTATTGAGAGATTAACAAAATAAGTATCATGATTTTACGAAGTAATTTTAGCAGCACTCGTTAAAGGGAATGGACACATTTCATAATGTGTTATGCTCTCTATCAAATGGTAAATTTAATTCGAGATGCCTTGTTCAGGTATGCCGTGATTACACAAAGGAGTAATGATGCATCAGCTGCTGGCCCTTGGGTGCTGCATCTGCTTGAGGAACACTTATCATCTAGCCATGCAGCTTTGAAAACGCATTGGCAATGACAAAGCCAATAGCGCTCGCGTTGCAGAGACCGATTGGCTTTGCCAATGCTTGTTAGATTTTGAGATAGTACTGCATTTTTTTCAGCCCTGGCTACCATTCACACGTTGGTAATATGAAGAATCCATGATGAGTATCATAATTAGGATGACTACTAATATTTTTATTGTGCAATAGAGCTTCTACTTTATCATAATTTGTATTTTGTCCTACTTACATCACGGACATGTCCTAAACAATTTTTTTTTGTAGTGTTTATAACCACCTTTCTCAAATAATGATAACTTTTTTGTAAATAAACCTTGCATTTGAGCTAAATTATTTGATGACGATTTTGCTTCCTAACAATTTTTCTATCATAATTTCAGATGTATAAACATTCAAATAACAAGACGATGACAAGTGGAGCCATCGCTGCAATGCTGTCAACTATCCTCTACTCAAGACGCTTCTTTCCATACTATGTCTATAACATCATTGGTGGACTTGATGAAGAAGGTAATGGATTGTCTTTTTTTCAAGGAAATTAATGAAATATATAAATACGAAAGAAGACCTACTTCTCTTTGTATAAAAATGTTTTGTCCTCTGGTGGTAAAATCTAAACTTAATCCCTATGAAAGCATCATCTGCAGTTAACTCATATGTTTTGCATTTTTTCTCCAACGTATGTATGACAGTCTTCATTACTACATAACTGTTTTAAAGTTCCATCAAAGAGTGTCCTTGGCTTGGACATGGCTCTAGAAGGGATATGGTAGGGAAAGCAGCAAAGTTCATAGTACCATAGAAACTCTGTGGTTCGTCAAAAACGGTCACCATAAACCTTGAACACGACACTGGCTGTTGCAGTGGACAGACTGATGTATCTATCCCCTCCACTTTTACCCAGTAACTTAAGGGGCCAGATTTGCCATATGCACAGACACAGGCATATATTTGGGGGGAAATAATGACAAAACGTGCAACTGTCAGTTAAGCTAAATACAAGTGGTGGTAATTAAACGTCCCGCTATGTCTCAGCCCAGCCGACCCATATCACAGTCACATTCTGGACTCCTTACTGACCGAGACCGTTTATGATGAGCCGTTGGAGAATTGTTTTTTTCCAATGGCTTGCTTTATTTGCTCTCTGGGTGAACATTATTCACCTTTTTTAACATGCCGAATTACGTCGGTCTATAGAGTTGATGGTAACACAGTATATAAGTGCAGTTTTTTGAGCCATTCTTTTCATTTTGTTTTTTAGCCATGAGTGGGTGCACACTTTTTACAGATGCTTTTGGCTGTGTTGGGTCTGATAGTTAGTCGAGCAGTGCTACCCATCTCTGAGATGCAGACGTATTCAGGAGCGCAGATGGTTTCACTTTCTAAATGTACTTCCAACATGTGTAGCACCTTAGGAACACATTCCCAATGTAATTTAGTTAAAGTCTGAGTGCACACGCACTTTGTGTAACTTTACTATTGAGCCACATATTTTTAAATTGACGTTTTATATGAGGTTTTTGAATTAACTTGCTATGTTATTTGCTTTTGGAAGGAAAAGGAGCAGTGTACAGTTTTGATCCTGTTGGGTCGTACCAACGAGATACATACAAAGCGGGAGGCTCTGCAAGTGCCATGCTTCAGCCACTGTTAGACAACCAGGTAAGGTCTCTATTTCTAAATGTCATGAATTCCTCGGCTGTCACGAAAGAGAGAACTAGTGCATAACAGTAGTGCAATTCATATTTTGGTGTAATTCTTATTACAGCAGGAATCCCACGGACAGATATGCATTTGGGGATAATCTTTCAACATAATTCTGCCTTTGGGGCTAAAGTGAATCTGGAGTTGTGTAGGAGAAATGCAGACAAATTAACCTTTATGATAAAAAAAATCCTATTAAAAAGATAAACTTGTAAGGGGCAACCTTAACTTCAAACCTAAAATGAGAATTTCTTTTATAACAAAGTGGATCTTATCTACTCATCCTTCCCTACCATTCTCTCAAATGCCTCAGCTGACATCCTGGAGCATCCCAAGCAGGATATAACAGACAATTTGCCATTTGTGCTGGATGAGTTCCCGTTGCTACACTCGGACCTTCTGGCAACTTTAATGGCGCAGGTCAAATCGGGCTCTCCTAGTGACCCCGCTCCACCAAGCTCTTTAAAGGCAGTTAATTACATTATCCTCCCTGTTATGCTGGAGGTACTTAATGCCTCAATTTCCACCAACACCGTTCCACCTGCATGGAAACAGGCTAGGGTGAGGGCACTCATGAAGAAACCTAATATGGACATGAAGAATTTTAACAACTACCGTCCTATCTCCCTGCTCCAATGGATCAGCAAAATACTGGAGAAATACATTAACAACCTTTAACTAATTTTCTAGAAAATCATCATCTGCTTGACCCGTCACAAACCGGTTTCCGCCCCAAACATGGGACAGAATCGGCCTTGTTGTCAGTTCTGGAAGAGACAAGAGGCATCTTGGATCGGGGAGGATCAGTGGCAGTCATCCTCCTCGATCTGAGTGCCGCTTTTCACACTGTGAATCACGAAATCTTATTGCAGCGTCTCCATGAGATCGGGATTCAAGGGGGAGCACTGAAATGGTTCAGGTCATTTTTGACCAATAGAACTTTTCAGGTTTTTGAGGGAAATACCATCTCCACCAGCAGACCGTTGGGCTGTGGAGTCCCGCAGGGCTCCTCGCTCAGCCCGACGCTGTTTAATGTCTATATGAGACCACTGGCAGGTATCGTTCGTCCGTATGGTATTAAGATCGTCACCTACGCGGGCGATGCCCAGTTGGTGGTCTCTCTGACTCGGGCTGAGGGCCCTACGGCTTCGGTGGATTTGGCTGGTTGCCTGAGCGAAGTGAACAGCTGGATGACCCTGTCGTGTCTTAAACTCAACGGGGACAAGACAGAGGTCATGATGCTGGGTCGCTCGGCCCCGTCCTCGCTGGCTTCCATCTGGCCGGCCTGCCGGGGTCCCCCTCCAGTCCCAAAGGATGCCATTAAGAGCCTGGGCATTTGGTTGGACAGGTCCCTAACGCTAGACCATCAGGCTATTAAGCTGTCTGCCACCTGTTTTGGCCTTATCAGAATGTTGAGGAAGATTTTCCCCCTGTTACCATTCCAAGCCAAACAAATTGTTGTACAGGGATTGATCCACTCTAGGCTGGACTTTGGAAATGCACTTTATTTGGGAGCCCCTGACTTCACATTGCGGAAATTGCAAGTGATCCAAAATTGTGCAGTCCGGACCCTACTTCAAATTCCCCGTAGGTCCTCTGCTAAACCTGGATTAACAAGACTGCACTGGCTTGCTGTTAGGGACAGGATTACTTTCAAATCCCTTTGCATCGCACATCAGTCATTCTGAGCAACTGGCCCATTGATTAATCGCTCCTTAATCACCCCCTACCTTCCCAGTAGACAGTTGCGCTCTGCTAGCGCGTTTCTTGCTACGGTGCCCAAAGTTAACCGGGCTAGATCAGGAGGCCGTTCTTTTACCCTTAATGCTGCCAGGTTGTGGAACAGCCTACCCCTTCAATTAAGGTCTAACCCAGATCTGACCTCCTTTAGGAAGCATTTGAAAACTTTTTTGTTCAATAAATAAAAAAACTCTCTTTTCCTCTGTGTCAATCACCTTGCCACTTAGAACATGTCGCAAACTCAGCGCTTGGACGCCTCCGGGCAACTATTTCGCGCTATACAAAACTCATTTTCATTTCATTTCAGAAGGTACACAGTAACAAATACGTTTTGAAGAGTAAAATAAAGTTGCGTTTTTTCTATAACATTACTTGGATGCAGTTACATTTTGGTAGCATTTTCAAGTAATCCTTCAAAAGAAAAATGTGCCTTGTAATCTTTCTTAGTGGAAAGAAAGCATCTGAAACAGTCCACTGGCTTCAGGTAGCACTTCTTTCGGCTATGATGCGGACAACCGACACATGTAGCTTTTCGCTTTTGGCTGGAGGATTAGAATGGTGACAGTTTTATTGGGTTATTTTTTAACCTGGTGCCTAATACATCTGAATGCGGTAACATTGAATATACCAAGTGATCATTTATTTCTTATTTCAGTTTCCAGTACATTCTTCTCTTATGTGGTTCTCTGTGACACAGCTGGCAAGTACAGCATCGGCGCTCTATTTAGGGCATCGAAACTCTGCTTCTTCACTCAATATGCTAACTGTTTCAATGACCTGTGTCAGTAAGGGTTCCAGTGCATGTTTTTACAGTCCATAAAAATTAACTGTTTATATTCTTGCACTCACCATGTGAATTTAATTTTATGTGCCCCAGAAATAAACAAATCACCCATTAGAAAGGTTAATGTTTTATAAGTGTCTTAACCCTGTTTTTCCTTTTTGGCAATTTCTAGATCGGTTACAAGAATATGCAGAATGTGGAGCGTGTGGAGTTGACTCTGGACAGGGCCATACAGCTTGTTAAAGATGTCTTCATTTCAGCTGCAGAGAGAGACGTTTACACTGGTGATGCCCTTAAAATTAGCATTGTCACCAAGGATGGTGTAAAAGAGGAGACATTCTTGCTGCGGAAGGACTGATTTATTGCTCTATGCCCGGCACTTAATCGAACAAGTGCTCCGCTCTGTTCAGAATTTTACTGTCAAGTTTTTTTCTATTGTAAAAAACAAAATAAAAACAAAAAAAAACATTCTATGGTCAGTAAGTCATTTGCATCTAATTATGCTTTCTTCTAATAAATCAAAATCGATAAAATCGAAATACAGATGTAACCACAGTAGCATGTTACTGTACAAAATCTTATATATATATATATAATATATATATATATATATATATATATATATAATCTCCAATTCGGACCAGAAATGATAACTGATACACATTTAAAAGATAGAATGAATAATAAACAAGTGTGAACTAAGTTCAAAAGCACAACATCAGATCTTAGTAGTGGCCTACATTTATTGGATAATCAATACAGCATAGTTTGACTAGTACATTTAGAAAAAAATAAGTACCAGCAACACATTACTTTTAAGACGCTCAGGGAATTAACTCTACGAATCGCTTTATACGGCCTCCTTATAAATTTGCAGAGCAGAATAAAGTGCAATGTGTTAGTTTCATAACAATGTCTAAATCGCATATCTTACACTCTGTTCTGTAGGCTGCTCAGCTGATTACATTATTGGGATCACCATTAGAAAATACACATAAAAAGGCACATTATAGCAACAGAATTGGATTAAAAACATACTTGTTACAATTAAAATATTCAAAACCGTCTACGTCATTAAATTGCAGACAGATCTTTTCCAAATCTTAAAAGCAGCTTGGATAAATGACACAATCGATACAGCAATATACAGCGAAGAGAGCATCTGTAAAAAGATCAGGGGCTGGCACTCTCAGGTAGACTGCCCCAAGGATTGGTAAAAAGTATCTCTTCCTCTGGCCTATATACAGTTTACAAAATAAAATAAAGTGCAATGAGCTTTGAGTTGTGATTTTTACCACAACAACATGGAATACCCAGCCACTGGGCTAATCAGTTACCTGGTGGTTAACCAGGTTTAACATGAAATGAGTCATGCAAAACTTTGCTTGGGTACTCATTGTATAATTAAGGTAAGGTTTGATGACACAATGGGTTAAAATAACCGCATGTGACAAGACTGACTTATAAGACTCTCCCAGCTAACAAACCCTCTGCACATTTTCCTCAAATGTTTTTTTTGTTAAAATATCTTTAGATGATCAGTTTACTCAATCTTGGTTAGTAGAAAAATTCTACCAACCCGAATTTATGAAAAAACTTAAAAAAAAAAAAAAAGTTAACCCCAGGATGGCAAGGTCCTTGTCTAACGGCACACATTCCTTCACTTTTGCTCAAGTAGCATCCACTTCTGGTTTAGTCTATATTGCCATCCGGAGAAGCACAGTTTACGTTTTAAAACCTCCTCCTCGTATGGTGCCCCCAGCTCCTCTTGACACAAAAACTCTGCATGTATTTGGGATGGCCAATAAGCCCCTTAAAAATAGTTTTTTAGTCTTCTGTATTTCACAGGAGTCAGAGGTCCACTGTAACCCCGCCCCATAAGTCACAGCTGAAGTACATGTAGTTTTATACATCTTCAGTGAGATGTTTTTGTCTCATTTTAGCTGAAAATCTATAAACTGTTTCAATTGCTCTAATAAACTTCTGGTTTCTGACCTTAATTTCACTATCCCATGCTAAAGTGTTATTAAAAATGAGCCCTACACATTTAAAGGTGAGAACAGTGCTCTATCTAGTGCCATTAATGTGGTATATCCTTGGTTTGGTCCGTTCTTGGCCACATCTCATCACGTATGATTAACACTGGTTGTTGAAAGACCTAGATTTCTCATAAATAAACATAATCCATTATTTTTTTGCCTGTTTGGGGTCCTAGCCAACAATACTGCCATCTGCATGAAGTAGTACAGAGATTGATCTTCTGTTCACTTAGGGTGTTCTCCCTCTTTTTGCAAAGAATATTCTCTGCTTTATGTAAAGAGAGAACAAAGGGGACAGTATGCACCTTTGGTGCCCCCCAGTTAATATAAAATGATTCAATTAATTCCCCATTTTTGCTGTATCAAACCCATCTCCTGGAGTAGGTTAATCATTAAGCTTGCATTCCCAATCTCTAGCATCAGTCCCCACAATTTGGACCTATCAATGTTAAATGCTGAACTGAGGTCAATAAATTCCATATACACAGAGCACTTCTTTGTACATATTAACTGGCTAACAAATAGAGGTTCACAATTTGCTCTACTGTTTCGACCCCAGGTTTAATCCTGTACTGAATATCTGACAGCCTTCCTCTCTCCTCCACCCAAGTTTCCAATTTGTTTAACAGGACTCGCCCTAATCTCTTTACTGAGGAGGAGAGAGATGAGTTGGTAACAAGTTGGATCGTTCTTGGCATCCTTATTAAAAATCGAGATTAGGATTGTCCTTGACCAAGCTGCCCTGAACACATTTGATATAATCGAGCCCAGAGTTCAGTGGTCCCCTTAAAAATATCAACCGGGACTCCATCAGGGCCTCGTTACAGAGGCTTGGTTTTATTGCCTGTCCCACCTACTGGATCTGAATAGGACATATTTTTCCCATTCCCATAGAATTCATAAAAGTGCTTCTTGCTTTACTCAAAAGGTTTGAAGAATATGCAGCCTTAAAATAGTTAACCTAAATTTTGGGTGGAATGGAGTTCTTCATTTTGGGGGGGAAGTCATCAGCAAAATAGATAGCATTTATCACAGTCTAGAAAATCTGCTGATCTTTGACCTCACTCCCACACAGCAGGGCCTCTCATGCTTCTTCCCTAATAACCTGCTGTCTTGCAGCCACTGTAACTTTACATGCTTTTCTGTCCGTATCTCTTAAAAACTCAAAGAAACTACGATGTGCCTATGTGCAAGAGTGATCAAATCATTTGTGTATCTTGTCTTGGGCTACTTAGGGGCGACAAATAAGAATTACTTAATTAGCTCACTTAGCAATTCAAAAGAGCTATTGATTTCAGCTGGATTAAGTTCTTCCTCAAGAAGTTTCAGTCCAATGCCCAATGTGCAATTAAAATTGTGCGTAACACTGGATTGATCAATATTTTAATGGAGTATAAAAATGTACACAATACACAAGGCGCACAACTCCTGCACCTTGGAGGTTCTGGCAATAGTTAACTTTCTTAATCAAAAATGAAAGTAATTAAACTCTTTGCTTTACTGTGTTTAACAGTTTTAATTCAATGAGGATATAATCAAATCCAATCCTATATTTTATCACATCTGTATTTGTAAAAATACCTTTGTCTTGTCAACAATGTTACATCACATTGCTACTATACAATCCAGGTTTTACAAATAAAAAGTTTCTTCTTTGCTCTTCTCTTGCCAAAGCATTTTGGGTTTCAAAAAACCCTTAGTCAGGGCATCTCTAGAATGACTCTGAGACCGTGTTAGCCGAAACCAACAATATGAACCTGACCGACAAACTGTAGAAGCCCCTTCCAATCCACTCTCATGAAGACTGTGTGTACTCCCTCAGTTATACAAAATACCCAGTTTCGCATATGATGCGTGGAGACTTCTACGTGTACGCTCTCTGTGTTTCTGATCAATAGTGCGCACTATTTCGACTATTTATGTGGCTAGTTTTCGGGGAAAACCATATGACGTTTATGCAGTGCTTAACTAGGTAAAAGGTCAATACCAAAAACCCATTAGGTAGTGTAATGGTAAGGTAAATGTAGGTGAAGGATTAGGGGACTACTTAAGTCTATATTGGAGTACCCCATAATATATAACACCCACTCCTCATCTGAACGGACTGCATACTAAAAAGGGAATGTCCTACTAATCATGCATTAAACATTGTAAAAAGGTATTTACATTTTTTTTTAAATTCATAAATATTTCATAAAAATAAACTTTAATAGTCCTTTAAAATATGTTCATATATATATAGTCTGAGCCACTGAGTTTGTCTGAAAGCCATGGTGCTCAGTAAAAGTAAATACAATTTGTTTAAAAATTCCCAGCACATGGTGATCCAAATGTTTGTGTCCTGTGTGGGAGATACAACAGCACTGCTGCTTGCCTTAGCAGATGACCGTCCCAGTAACACCTCAGAGAATAGGTAAGTTGAGCACAGATTATCTTCCTCCCTTCCCACAGCGGATGCTGGGAAAGCATTTGTAACATCCAAAGCCTGTGTGCCTGTAGGAGAGCCGGTATCAATTCCAACAGGTGCTGAAGCATCCCATGGTGGCTCCAAGAATGTCGACACACTGCAGTATGTGGGCTGTTAACGGGTCCAGCAATACGTCTACGTCCGGTGCCACAACCGATGGATGTGTTAGAGGTCCAACACTCATTCATAGCTGCAAGACAAGCAGCGAAAGACAAACAAAACCCAGTCAATCCACACTGGTCGTAAGGATAGGAACCAAGACTCGCTTAGCTCCTGAAGTTGAGGTGTGCCAAGATGGATTACCATGCAATCAAAGTAATGTCTCTCCAGGAGCGCTTTTTCCATTTCCTTGGTGACTGGGACGTCCATTACGTTGCAGACATTTTTAAATCTGGATTCCCACTATCGGTAGCAGGATTAGCAGAAGTCCTCCAAAAATGCTCCCAATGTGCCTTTACACACGATATGTGTAAAGGCTGGGAGTCACTCCAAAGACTGTCTGAAAGGTGCTTAACAGCCCAGAACCTATGGTCTTAAATAGGTGTACTATAACCTTTGTATCAGACATGTTAAAGATACGTTGTACCATTTCTCCGAAATGGAAAGGGCAATTTTTACGTATCAGTGCCTGTATCTCAGCTGAGGACCTTGCCACCTGGAGATCAAACGTTTCTCTGGCTTCGGTTAAGGGCACATCTTTCTGTAAAAGCATGGCTTTCATTCGGCTCAGAGTATCAAACCGTCTAGAGGAAACATTCAACGAAGGCCATAACAGTGCCTCCCTGACTGTGTGGGTCATTGGAAACAATACTTGCACACAACAAGTAACCCTGGAACTTAGTGACAAGATATGCGATGCCTGGAAGTATCCCATAACAACCTTGATCATTCAGCATTAAGTAACTCCCATTTAAGAGTAGCCTGAACACTGGATTAATCACGGCAGCTGGGGAAACTTTCAAATGACAGCATAAGTTGGTTACTGGACCATTGCTGGCCCGTGAAGCATAATATCCCGGCAAATTAGAGATCCACTCTGAGTACTCGCAATCTGTACCGCTGAGAAATACTTCAGTGTCCCCGTTCCTGAATCGAAACCTATACGGTAATTCCCAAGATTCATAGATGAATTACCCACCCATTGCTTCATATCTGCCTACCTGGTGATGTTCTACACCATATTGAAACCGAAAGTTGGTATTGGCAATGTTATATGGCCATGAGTTAACCATTCTGTGGATGGGGATTACACCACTGTGAAAGGTAATTGGTCTAATTTTTTAATGCACAGCATTGTATATTTCGCATCCCCTTGTGCCATTGTTTTCTGCCTTTCCATCAAATTATATGCATAGAACAGAGTGGTACTGTCGATATATCGCGAGGGTACATAACCCGAGGGCAATGATTGTAGCATCCAGCTTATTTACACAATAGAAAGTAACTGTGATTGTCCATGTTGTAAGACGGACAGATCTTGTTCCATTATATCTATAGCAGAAGATAGAATGTTGCCCAGTGATTACATTTCGGATGTCCGTGTGGTCATGCTACTGTCAACCACAGCCAAAGCCTTTTCTAGGTTAATTCTGTCAATCTCATGCAATCTCTCTGCAGCTTCCTGTTGAGAGAGTTTCCAAATTTCATTATAAACAGTGTATTGGAAGAGTTTCTGGAATGGCTTTTGGAGACCTAATAAAAAATCCCTAAGATCCACGTCCTCTGACAGTAGGTACAATTGTTGTTTCACCTGTGACCGTGTTGAGGGTCTTAGCCAATCTAGACATAACTTCCCAACAATGTATGATGTCACCATCCCCGGATGTTCTCGTTGTACATAGCGTAAGTCAGGCCAATGGATACTAAACCCTTCGGGGTAACCTTGTATCTTGATTACGCCTATTTGGATCGATGGGCCAAACTAATCATTCCTTCCAGTAGGGTGCCTGTTGAAGTGTATGAAACTTTGTGCAAGATGCCATCTAATGTTCCCCCACCATTTTCTGTATAGTTTTGCCATGCCTCAAGTGTGTTAGAGAGGGAACACGAGGTGTATTCACATCCTTCATCTTGGCTAACCCAAGACAGGAAGTCTGTTGTACAGTGTCGTTCAGGAAAATCACCTATTGTGGTTTAAGGCATGCTCTAAATAGTGCCTCTGTTCCCTGAACGGCTGCCGTTCCTTAGTACCCCAGATTGTTTTTATGTCAATGGTGTCTTTCCATAACTTGAAACCATGTTCAGCCAGTTGGGCAATGAAGAACGTAGAATATATCTGTTTTGTGTTAGTGAGCATATTTTTCTTTCCAGATGTAGGTGCAAATATATAATAATATGAACTTGGATCTAATGTATTAACCCAGAAAAATAAGCAAACTTTTGTGCAAAAGTTTGTGAGCTACCTTTCGGTGGTGTTTGGCAATGTTCCCATTGGTGGTATGTGAAAACATTACGTGGTGTATTTGTTTTATGAGAAAGTGATGACCATAATGTTGGTAACAGTACATGGTATCAAATTCAGATGAGCCATCAAGCATTTCATTCTTCGAAAATGCTGCAGATATTTCAAAATCAGATAACATATTAACAGTTTCAAAATCCCAATCGTCAGAATATGTACTTGAGGTGGTGATGATAACATTGAAAGAAATTTTGAATACATGTGGAGTTTTTAAAAGTTCAGTGGGACCAAACACATCATATGAAACCGTATCCCAAACTATTCCATCACGAACTGGAATTGCTGAAATGTTTACATAGGACAGGCCTCTCTGTTCACTGTGAGATGACGTCTAAGGTTTCAATAACAAGTTCACTTGTGATACTGCAGAGCGTTCTGGGAGATAGTGTCCATTCACGAATAGGGAAAGGAAAAGACAGTCACTAAGCCTGCCCAAAATAGTAGTAGCAGTATTCCTGTTATTATCCAGAGCTGTAGCCATGGTGAGGTATGCCTTTTTCAGAAAGATGTAAAAATCATGAAATCGATTTTTACAAGAAACTGGAGCTGACAGTGACTCTGGTTCACTTGGATCCAGAGAAAAGGTGTCAAACTCAATGAAGTAGCCAGATGCTATTCGATCTATCTTTGGTAGCTCAGCAGGTTTTCTTGACCTTGTAGATGTCTCTTGTGGAGGCATGTTGATGTAGATGTCGGTGTTAGGCTGAATTGATATGTGTTTCATTTGAATTTAGTTGTTGTTCAATTTCAATAGGAGCGAGTTCCATCTCATTGTTGGTAACTCCATTACTAGGTAGAGTAAAATCTTCAAATGTTATCAATCTTTCTGTCTGAATCTCCCGTATTATAGCGAGAGGAGAGCGGCGGCTACCGAGCAGCCCACATGGCCTGCTATTCAGTATCGGCCACATTGTGTGGTTTGATCAGATCAATGGAGACAAATCTCTTCTCTTTTTTTCTGGCAAGAGGTGGGAGAAGTACTGCTCTTGTTCCTTTAACAGCCAGGACAGCTAAAGGCTTTCTGTATGATGGTCCAAATTCTTTCGACTTTTGGGATCCAGGTAGGTCTTGCTGTGGCTGATTTCACTCCCCAGTGGCGGTGCGTTTTACTTGCATGTTGCTTTGCAGTACTGGAATTCGTTGAGATCCTGTAAAACAGCCAAACGTTTATTGATGTCAAAAGACTTTTCATCCGCCGCTGTGCTTTCACAATCTAGGTCTGTACCCTCATTTGTGTCCCAAATAGGACTTTGTAAGGGGTGCCACCTCCTAGGGAACTTCTTGGCATATTATTCAGTGCAATCTGGACCCCACATAGGTGATTGACTACCACTTGAACTTTATACCCTTCCTGTTAAAGATTGCTTTAAGTCCCGTTTTTTCCTCTCCACAATCAAATTTCCCTCTGGATGGTACCAAGAGGAGTACTGCAATGCAACACTCAAACTTCACATAGCTTCCTTGTCAGCCCTAGAGCTAAATGCAGGGCCCTGGTCCGAATGTATTGTGCCATCTGCGTATGTCCCTATGAAGACTCGCGAAACTTTAGTAACAGTTCGAATGTGAGCCGAGCACTGAGGCCGAACCCACAGGAATCTAGAACATGAATTAACTGCAATCAAAATGTACTTGTAAGCCCCCTCAGATTGTAAAGGGCCGTAGTGGTCCAAATAGACATAATCGAGATTTCGGTCTGGAATTAGTAGTGGTGTTTGAGCAGGACGTGCTAAGGTGGAACCCTTCATCTGCTGACAGATGTCGCACTTAAGGACAAATACTTTTGTCTGTTTAGTCGAACCTGGCCACCAATAGCGTTGTTTCAGTAATGAAATAGTTGCAGTAATTCCTGTGTGCAGAACCTAAACCCTTGTGTGCTGCTAGAATTAAGCCTAAGGTGCGATCCATGTTTGGTAGAACTCTGTCCCCCACTCGTGGAATTTGAGCATACGGAATATTTTTGCATCTAACTTGTGGGAGTACTTGAATTGAAAGCCTTTTGGCAAGGCTTTTCTGTTTTTGCGTGAAGCAATGACCGCTACCATTGTGCTTCCCTCTATTCTTGTGCTTGAACGAGTCATTGTAGCTACTGCAGCAGTTCGTACGCCCCCTTTGCGGCTTAATCAGCCAATTAATTCCCTTCAACGTGAACGCCATCACGTTGATGACTCAGCGTGTGCATCACGTGAACTCTCTGCAAGATTTTCTTCAACTCTGACACTTATTCCCAAAGCATTTTATGCTTTATTGTGCAACTTTTTGAGTCTTTAAACCCATTCTGACCCCAGTAATTAAGATATTCATTATAGGATTGGACACAATAAAACTAATCTCACACGAGTGTGGGGAATTTTCGATCTGTATTTATTCGTGCCAGTAATGGTGCTTTTAATTCTGTCAGTTGTGCCGTGCAGTCCCCTAGAGTCTTCGTCTTTGTACTGCTAGGATGGAACTTGCCTTCCTGCATATGTCCTTTTACAATCGCACAAGCTGTGCTGTATTGCTGTTGACTTCCTACGGCTGGCTGAGCAGAACCGTCCGTTTAAATGATGTATTCATACAGATCTAGAGGCATAATTTCATTCAGGAGAGGATATTCTTGTTCGTACTGCAGCAGTCTATATTTGTTGCAGTGCGAGAATTAGCCCATTGTATCCTTCTTGGATGTTAGGCTTTAGCATTTGTAACGATAGCCTTTGTAACAGCCTCTGAGGCCAGTACTGGAGTCACAACAATTATTTGTTTCCCCCTCAGCCAATGCTCTTTCTCTCACAACAGCTGTCTGTACTGCTGCTAAAATCTTTTCAGTAGAATAAAGCGCATCTCAGCGTTTGTGTATAGATGTGATTTGTATGCAATGGATACAGTTTTGCCTTTATTGAAGGTTAGGTAAGTGTACCCTGATTGATCTGCGATTACACGGATCACCAGATTTGTGGTATTTACACCTGTGTAGGTGTTTTGACGCTATTATGTCTGCTTGTAAGGAATAAAAGATATCCATGTGTTCCTGTGTTCAATGTCTCATTGAAAAATCAGGTCTGATTAAGTCGTAGAAAGGTTTTACTTTTTCTGCGTAATCCAAAATGTATGCTCTGCCAAAATTTAGGAATCCCAAAATACATTGTAAGTAATTTTTTTTTTAAGAGTTTTTGGAGGTTGGAGCAGCGTGCACTTTTCTAAAAAGTTAGCAACTAGACTTTTCCCTTTGTTTGATAATTTGTATCCCAAAAATAGGACATTGAAGTGGGCTATTTTTTAGTTGAATTTGTAACCCTCAGATGCGAACCCAAAATTATGTTGGTCACCCTTTACAAATCCTCATCTGTCAGATAAATGTCATCTACATAGGACAATGCCTTCTCATCTAAACTTTGAAGTAACTCAGCTACCGGGGATATTCTTAAACCTTTGAGGAAGTTGACGGAATTGACACTGATATCCAAGGGCTAAGAATGCTGTCAAATATCTGCTCTCGGGCGCCATATTTTGGCAGAAAAATCAGTTTGAGATGTCTAGTGTTGTTTTATAGTTTTTCTGCACAATGGTATTCATTAATGCTGCACTGTGTGCATTCTGTACTGCAAATGTCTTTGTGCATGTATTCAGATGTCTATAGTCTAAAACTAGACCGTATGAATTGTCAGGCTACTGTAAAGTTTTCTTATTTTTTTGTGTAGGGGACGTAAGTCTGCAACGGGCATTGTGTCAATGTTCGGGTACAGTGTGTAAGCCGCTCAGAGCGGCCAACTCGCTCAGTCTCTGCCGAGCAGACCGTCTTACTTTGTCTTTTGTGTGTGGGAGGGTGTCTTTAAACCAGCTTATGTGCTCCTGGTAGGTGAGTGGAACTTCAATGTCCTCATGCGGACAGTATTCATCTGGTACTTCATCCTCAGTGTATGAATGAAATGTATTTGTGCATGCATTCGTTGGTGGGAATTTAACACATGAATCGAATACATCTGTTCTATATGACTAGTGTGCCTCAATCACAAAAGTTACTGTCCCACCTTTAGCTCTGTCTCCTTAGTCTGTTAGTTTTAAAGTAAGGGCAATACAGATATTTTCCAGAATGTTTAATTTGCCTTCTTGTTTTCCTTTCTCTACTGACGCCACGTGATCTTCGACAGCCATTGTTGAAAAAGTTTCAAGGAGACAGAGGTAAGGTTTTATGCACAATAGGAACTATTTGTCCTTCAAGCTTGAATAATCCTACAGTCAATAAATAGGATCGGTCTACTCAACTGAGGTGGATTTTTCCTTTCCACTCCAGACGTCTCTGGGAAGATGCGAGTAGGTGTCTTCTGAGAAAAGTACAACTGAACTACTCAAATTTGACTGTTATATAAGAACCAAACCAACGTTGGTGGCACCATGTCATGTAGTTCCTATGAATCTTTATAGGATCTACGTGTTTAGACAACATAGACTGTGGGATTGGTGTCCAGACTGATTCCAGACACCCCCACTGGGTATGTTAATGTGGATAGATTTCGGGAAACCATACTTCATTTATGCAGCACTTAACTAGGTAAAAGGTCAATACTAAAAACTCGGTCTGTAGTGTAATGGTACGGTAAATGTAGGGGACTACTCAAGCCTATATTTGGGTACCCTATGACACATAACAGTTCGATGTCCAAAACCGTAATAAAGTAACTAATGCATTGTAGAATACGGTTTTGACCATAAACGCTTGCGCTGTAGGGAAGTGGAAGCTTGTGCTCTACCTCTGGTGGAGAGGACAGCAGAGGAATTAAAGAATTGATATCCATCCAGATATACTGGTTCTGTAACCCAATTCTCTTGAGGTAACACTAAATCATAGCACTTTATTTTTTTTTTGCCAATCCTGGTTTCTCAGTTTTGTGACCAGACATTCTACATTCCATGAACGGAATCCACTACCTGGAGACTCCACGTTAGATGCTAAAAGAAGGGTACTACTACTATGATTTAGACTTCGAGGGGGGGTTTCATTTACCCTCATGTATGGTGGGGGGGTTGTTCTCGGTTTCGTTCCTATTGGCCCTCCCAGATACCACTTCATTTCCAGTTGCACGTCAGTCTGTATCCTCTAGCTCTGCTAATGGTGCAAAAGGGTTTGCAGTTTGCGTGGTGTATGGCATTTCTTGGGGATCCCCATTACCATTACAACTGGCCACTAGTTTCCTCCCAAAGTAATCAATTGGAAGATTAAAACTAAGCGGGACCACTTTCATTTTAGTGATGCCTTCCTGTGGTGAATGTGCCCTAAGAAGCATTGACCTTGCAGGGTCTCTGAAATGTATCACCACACAGTCCCCTGCCTCCTCCTTCCTATTATAACTAGGGCTCCCGGTTTTCCTTTTATACAGATTTTTACATATAAATACAGACAGAAAACAAGTTTTCTTTTATCTGTATTTATATATAAAAACGGGAAAATACTAGTACATTTTGTCATTGGCTTCAATGGATTCACCCCCCCCCCCCCAACCATCTGCTGTCTCCCCCTCCTTCGAGGTGTCCTCCCAGGCTGAGACAACTTCGGGGCACACACACAGCCTCACCCGAGTACTTCACTGGTCTTTGAAAGACCGTTTACTTGTTAATGAGGCTTTGTTGTACTTTCACACCTTAGCTTCTGCCTCTTCACTGTGCTGATTGCACTGAAGGCTGCTCGCTCGGCTATCTGTGGGCACCCCAGCTGGGCCTGCTACTAGGCCGCATTTACTCCTCTACATGAACACAAAAGGATTGTTTCTCCCGGCTGCACCTTTGTTTGTTCTTGCAGAGTGTGCCACGTGGATTGTGCGTGTTTGCACTTTGCATAGCGCTTAATACAGCAGTGTTCTAAGCACTGTAAATAATAGGTTATTTTTACTCGGTCCAGGATCACTCTATTCACGTCTGTAGGAGGAGGGGAGAGCCTCACTGGCCTGCAGGTCACACCAGAGGTCAGCAGGGGGTGCTGCGCCTGAAGATAACATTTGAAGCTCCAGCATCTTTGTGAATCCAGCAAAATGTTTGTACTGGATCCCTCTGGAAAATGTCAGCATTATTTCAGGGTTTGGGGGTGTCTCCCCAGCAGGTTTATGTTTTAAACTAGCATGTCCACCACTGAATAACAGGTTTTGTGGTCTGACTAGAGATCGCATTAGCAGTAAGCCATGTCTTGTGATGGCAAAGAAGTATACACAGAGGGGCTCTTCCTGTTTGCTTCAGCCGTTAACGTCTTGTGTGTTTTTGAATTGATGAGGCAGATTCAAAAAGTAGATTTTGTACACGATTGCTCCACAGAGCTGCCTTCACGCAAACGCAGCCCCTGGTGTTGGTTCATATTTACAGCAGTAACAACTATGGCAGTGACAAAATCTCTTGTCCTTGCTCCCACCGATATGGATAGCCAAAGCAGCTGCTGTGTGGCAGCTGTTGCGCCTCTGGTCACTGTTGTTGTCCCTACAGTGGTCGCAGCTTCTGCATTTCCTGCTCTTGTGATAAAACATCTTATTTGCAACGTTCTTCTTATTTACCACAAGGTGTTAGGTGTCCCGGTCTTCTGGTTTTGGGGGCGGGTGGCTATGGTCCGCGACGTGGCCTGTCATTGGCAGGTCAGGTGAAGGGTCATGAAGGCCACAAGATATTTCCTCACCGACTCCCACCAGGAATGCGGGGGATTAAGAGAAGTTTTCGAGATAGGATTTAAAAAAAAATAAGAAACAAAGAGCTTTATTGTGCGTGGGCTGAGAAAGGAGACAAGAGGCAAGTCGGTTTAAACACCACAATGAAATGGATCCAAAAAAAGAAGAAACACTTTTGCTGCAAATGTCTGTCTGACATTTTTCTACTTCAAAATGCAGCCTCAGGAGGAGAGAAAAAAAGGTTTTAAAATACAAACAATAAATACATAACTAAATAAAGCAAGACAAAGTAGTCGCAAAGTGGCCAAATTGGTTTCATTTACACTTAAGCACATTAGCGCCACCTTACAGATTTTGCCAGTGAAGCGCTACTTTTTTTTTCATGTTAGCTTTTCAAGCAAAAACACTCATTGAAGAGGTGTGGCGCCGCGGCCAGGGCGACTGACGCTGGAATCTGGCGACCACGGTTCGATCCCCGGCTCCGGCGGCAGGTTAGCCCAGCACCATGTGACTCTGGGCAATAGCTCGCTTAATCTTCCCGACGGCCCCCCAGCGCCTAGAGACCCTTACGGGTGATTGTGCGCTTTACAAATGTGGACTTTACTTTACTTTACTTCATTGATTTCTGAAAATGATGATGGTAAAAGGTTTAAGTTGTATTCCCTATGAGTGTTTGCTTTTTTCCAGCATGTTGTTACTTTTTTTTATATGGAAACAACAATGGTCCCTGGCAGCGAGACAAATAATTGAAAATAAATATAGACTCAGTCAGTTCTATATTATAGAAGACATGCCCAGCCGGGCAGAGGTCCTCAAAATTTATATTTAAATCAAGGTTTTACAAAACACAATAACACCTTCAACAATTCACGTGCGTGGGGCACAAGCCTGTACCCAACCACAACAATACACAAACAACAACATACATAAAGGGCTTGTAAGGCAAAATCAACAGACTCTGAAAAATTCAAGTTTAGACAGAGAATTTCCTATAGGTACCATTACACAATTTTTGTAGCAAGTTATTTCACAAGTATATGGTACACAGTGGGTCGACGACGTTTCGGACCCCTTGCTAAATGATGGGGTCCATCATCAGGACAAAACAATGGTTGCCTTTTTAGTTTAAAAGCCTCTTTTGCCTAAGGAGAAGAAAGAGGGACAGAAAAATACATTAAATTCTCACACTCATAATGATAGTGACATTCTGCAGTGATTAACGGGCCGAACTGCCTGTATCCAAGTGGGGACAAGGAGTGACATTGATTATAGTGTCACCAGGCTTGTGGCTAAGTGAGGAGGCACATTCCCTCGGCGCAAAGGAAGGTGTATGAGAGCAGGTGAGTGATACTCAGAATAAAGCCCAGAGTGGCAAACAGATCACCTAATACACGGCGCAGTGATACCAAAGAATATCAAGGGAGAGGTGCGTCAATACATTTATATTGCAGAGCATATCAACAATAAAGTGAAAAACGGCGCAGTGAAGCGAAGTGGGTTGTAAAGCGGAATCAATTTGGTACAGTTGTGGCTACACCAAGGTAGAGGTAAAAGGCTCACCGGAGAGGTAAGGGAGCTGGAGCTCAAATAGACGCGGGATTACTACAAGAATAATTAGCAATCCGCTACAACCGGATTATCTAAAAGGAGGGAGGAAATAACGTTTAGGGCTGGGACCAATCATTTACTAAAGGTGATAACCGCAATGTGAAGGCGTCTTACCAATGATACAGTTTATATACTATTCGAGGGTCCAGAGCAATTGAATGGAGCGCGCAGACAAGGAGTTTTGAGCGGAACCAATTATGGAGGCATTATCCGCTTGGTTGGTTCATCTAGAAGAGGGGGAGAAATAACCACACTTGAGGCAAGGAGGGGCCATTAATTAATAGGCTGTCAAGGGGATCTTTATGCGGCGTCTTACCAGTGAATCCAGGACGCTAAATCGAGGGTCCAGAGGCAGGCGAAGAGTATTATCTTGCATCCGCATATACCTATATACACAATTTAAATTGTAAATGTGGAGGTCCAATTACTCGTTAGACGGGCAGACTGTGCAGATACTCGTGAAACGAGCAGTGCTTACCTTGTGCGCCGGATGATACCGGAAGCGCCGCGTCGCGCTGGGATCCTGGAACCAGGGGGGCCTGCCGGTAAAGGGAGGGGATTAGCATTCAGGGGAATACAATGGGGGCGGATGTAGCGCGGAACTGTCAGGACGTCCAGGAGGCACGTCCTATGCTTACCGGGTCAGTCGGCAACCACGATTTCCTGGTTGGGCGGGTCACGTGAGCCCAGCAGTTTTATCATGCTCGGCCATTGGCTGACTAGTGGGCATGAAAATAAAGAAGGGACCAGGGCTTGGCGGCCATCTTAGGGAAGGGGAGTGAAAGCCACAGATAGATGGGGACAGAGTGCAGAGGGAAGAGTGCAGCGTGGTGATATCTGTGAGTGACAATAAACTTTGTGACAATTACAGCAACATTAAAATTCGAGTACATTATTTACACATAACGGTCTCTGCGAAGGCCAGAAAGTTTTATCTCCGCTTTTCTCTTTTCAATTAGAGACCATAATCAAATTAGTGTGGTCCAGTCCTCTTGCTGGTTAAGACCAGAGTTCAGGCTATCTGTCCTTATGATCCATTTTAACTCCTCTTTATTGAGCAAGAGATTTAGGTCGCCTCCTCTTGGTGGTATTGTCACTTGGTTTATAACCGTCCAGCGGATATCATTTTCCGTGTGCTCCTTGGAGGTGAAATGTTCAACCAAAGGGGCGTTGGGTGTCTTACACCGTATTCTGCTCCGATGTTGGGAAATCCGCAACTTAACTTTCTGCTTGGTTTGACCAACATAAATAAGATCACATGGACATAGGATTGCATATATAACATTAGAGCTGTTGCAATTTGTGAACGTCTTCAACACATTCTTGGTTTCCTTATACACGAATTCTTTACTCTCAACAGTGAAATCACATACCACACATGTTCCACATTTCGCATGGCCCCTAAGTGGTGTCATGGCCCAGTGATCATTAATCGTTCTTTTAAGTGGGGTAGGGGAAGGTAAGGCAGCCCTCACTAAATGATCTTTGATATTCTTGCTTTTTCTGAAAGCAAACAATGGGCGTTCCCAGTTCAGTTGCCCCGAGTTTAGAATGTGCCAATTTTTCTTAATGGATTTTGTGACTTTATTGGAGATGCTGGAAAAAGTAGTAACACACACCAATTTGTCTGTAGTGGGTTTAGGTTTGTTAACCAAGAGGCACTCGCGAGGGCAATACCAAGCACGCTTCATAGAGGTTTTTATGAGGCGGCGCGGGTAGCCTCTTTGTCTCAGTTTGGTTGCCAAGAGACTAGCTTCATGGAAATAGTCTTCTTTGTGGAAATTGTTCCTTCTCAACCGGAGGAACTGTGAGTAAGGTAAACTATCTTTTAGGGCCCTAGGGTGGCAACTATTATAGCTTAAGAGCGTGTTTTTTTCGGTAGGTTTGTGGTATAAGGAAGTGTAAAGTAGGCCATTCTCATGCTGGATGTTTAAGTCCAGAAAAGGAATAGACGTTTTGCTATGGGTAAGTGTAAATGTGAGTCCACTGCAGTTATTGTTAAGCCAATGTAGTAGGGCTGGGAAGGCATCGATGTCATTACCCCATATCATGAAGACATCATCTATATAACGTCTCCATGTAAGGATGCCTTGGTGAAATGGGTTGCTATCCACTAGAATCGTGTTGCCTTCCAACCAGTCCATGTAAAGAATGGCCAAGGTTGGAGCAAAAATAGCTCCCATGGAGGTTCCACGGACCTGCTGGAAATACTGGTTATCATACGTGAAGAAATTTTGCGTGAGACAAATTTCGAGGAGCTGAATTATGAAGAGTGTAGGTACCCTGTGAGGACGAATTCTCTGGTCAAGGATGGTCTCCATTACCAATAATGATTCTCTCTGGGGGATGTTTGTATATAACGATTCAACATCGAGGGTACAGAGGGTCTCACTATTCTGGTTAAATGGGTAATTCTCAACAAGGTTAATCATGTGAGTGCTGTCTTTTATATAGCATCTGGTAGTAGGGACAAAGTCCTTAAGGAAGAAATTCACGTAGTGACCCAAAGGTTCCAAAACCGAGCCACAACCCGATACAATCGGGCGGCCTGGGGGCTGGTCAAGGCTCTTATGTACTTTGGGCAAAGTGTAAATTACCGGTGTTCTTGGATTGGGGGTGTTAAGGAAATCATACTCATGTTTACTCAAGTATCCATTATCAAGAGCTTCAGTAGTGATGACTCTGATTAGAGCTTGGATATCTCTGGTGGGGTTTGTGGGGAGTCTACAGTAGTGGTCCGTGTTAGATACTTGACGTAATAACTCACTTTTGTAGTTGTCAATATCTTGCAATACAATCCCTCCGCCCTTATCAGCTGGCTTGATGATTAAGCTGGGATTATTCTTAAGTGTTGAGATAGCAGATTTCTCATCCACAGAAATATTATATGGTACAAAGATGTGAGATTTTGCCAAATCTGTGGTTTCTTTAAGAACCACCTTCTCAAATGTTAAGATTTCTTTGGGGATCATACCCGCCACTGGGGAAAATCTGGACGGTGGTCTGAAGGGTGTAGACACTGGTTTAGGGTCACTTGGGTTAAGTTCAAAATAGGCCCGCAGCCTAACTTTCCGAAAGAATGACATAAGTTCAGACTGTAGGTCAAGGAAATTTGGGTAAGTGGTAGGGACAAAAGATAGGCCCTTACTAAGGACTGAGATTTCATGAGAAGACAATGTATGGTTTGACAGATTAAACAGAGGAATAGTAAGTTCTGTGTTTACAGACTCTGTTACCATTGATAGAATCTGTTCCGGGTCTGTCGCTCTCCCGGAGGGTTCTGCCATTGTGCCTGTTGTTTCACACGACCTCTCTTGGGGGGTTCTTGCTGGCCTCTGGCTAAAAAATGGTTCTGGTGTCTTTGTGGTCCTCCACTCGTACGGGGGGGAAGGCACGAGTGGAGGACCACAAAGACACCAGAACCATTTTTTAGCCAGAGGCCAGCAAGAACCCCCCAAGAGAGGTCGTGTGAAACAACGGGCACGATGGCAGAACCCTCCGGGAGAGCGACAGACCCGGAACAGATTCTATCAATGGTAACAGAGTCTGTAAACACAGAACTTACTATTCCTCTGTTTAATCTGTCAAACCATACATTGTCTTCTCATGAAATCTCAGTCCTTAGTAAGGGCCTATCTTTTGTCCCTACCACTTACCCAAATTTCCTTGACCTACAGTCCGAACTTATGTCATTCTTTCGGAAAGTTAGGCTGCGGGCCTATTTTGAACTTAACCCAAGTGACCCTAAACCAGTGTCTACACCCTTCAGACCACCGTCCAGATTTTCCCCAGTGGCGGGTATGATCCCCAAAGAAATCTTAACATTTGAGAAGGTGGTTCTTAAAGAAACCACAGATTTGGCAAAATCTCACATCTTTGTACCATATAATATTTCTGTGGATGAGAAATCTGCTATCTCAACACTTAAGAATAATCCCAGCTTAATCATCAAGCCAGCTGATAAGGGCGGAGGGATTGTATTGCAAGATATTGACAACTACAAAAGTGAGTTATTACGTCAAGTATCTAACACGGACCACTACTGTAGACTCCCCACAAACCCCACCAGAGATATCCAAGCTCTAATCAGAGTCATCACTACTGAAGCTCTTGATAATGGATACTTGAGTAAACATGAGTATGATTTCCTTAACACCCCCAATCCAAGAACACCGGTAATTTACACTTTGCCCAAAGTACATAAGAGCCTTGACCAGCCCCCAGGCCGCCCGATTGTATCGGGTTGTGGCTCGGTTTTGGAACCTTTGGGTCACTACGTGAATTTCTTCCTTAAGGACTTTGTCCCTACTACCAGATGCTATATAAAAGACAGCACTCACATGATTAACCTTGTTGAGAATTACCCATTTAACCAGAATAGTGAGACCCTCTGTACCCTCGATGTTGAATCGTTATATACAAACATCCCCCAGAGAGAATCATTATTGGTAATGGAGACCATCCTTGACCAGAGAATTCGTCCTCACAGGGTACCTACACTCTTCATAATTCAGCTCCTCGAAATTTGTCTCACGCAAAATTTCTTCACGTATGATAACCAGTATTTCCAGCAGGTCCGTGGAACCTCCATGGGAGCTATTTTTGCTCCAACCTTGGCCATTCTTTACATGGACTGGTTGGAATGCAACACGATTCTAGTGGATAGCAACCCATTTCACCAAGGCATCCTTACATGGAGACGTTATATAGATGATGTCTTCATGATATGGGGTAATGACATCGATGCCTTCCCAGCCCTACTACATTGGCTTAACAATAACTGCAGTGGACTCACATTTACACTTACCCATAGCAAAACGTCTATTCCTTTTCTGGACTTAAACATCCAGCATGAGAATGGCCTACTTTACACTTCCTTATACCACAAACCTACCGAAAAAAACACGCTCTTAAGCTATAATAGTTGCCACCCTAGGGCCCTAAAAGATAGTTTACCTTACTCACAGTTCCTCCGGTTGAGAAGGAACAATTTCCACAAAGAAGACTATTTCCATGAAGCTAGTCTCTTGGCAACCAAACTGAGACAAAGAGGCTACCCGCGCCGCCTCATAAAAACCTCTATGAAGCGTGCTTGGTATTGCCCTCGCGAGTGCCTCTTGGTTAACAAACCTAAACCCACTACAGACAAATTGGTGTGTGTTACTACTTTTTCCAGCATCTCCAATAAAGTCACAAAATCCATTAAGAAAAATTGGCACATTCTAAACTCGGGGCAACCGAACTGGGAACGCCCATTGTTTGCTTTCAGAAAAAGCAAGAATATCAAAGATCATTTAGTGAGGGCTGCCTTACCTTCCCCTACCCCACTTAAAAGAACGATTAATGATCACTGGGCCATGACACCACTTAGGGGCCATGCGAAATGTGGAACATGCGTGGTATGTGATTTCACTGTTGAGAGTAAAGAATTCGTGTATAAGGAAACCAAGAATGTGTTGAAGACGTTCACAAATTGCAACAGCTCTAATGTTATATATGCAATCCTATGTCCATGTGATCTTATTTATGTTGGACAAACCAAGCAGAAAGTTAAGTTGCGGATTTCCCAACATCGGAGCAGAATACGGTGTAAGACACCCAACGCCCCTTTGGTTGAACATTTCACCTCCAAGGAGCACACGGAAAATGATATCCGCTGGACGGTTATAAACCAAGTGACAATACCACCAAGAGGAGGCGACCTAAATCTCTTGCTCAATAAAGAGGAGTTAAAATGGATCATAAGGACAGATAGCCTGAACTCTGGTCTTAACCAGCAAGAGGACTGGACCACACTAATTTGATTATGGTCTCTAATTGAAAAGAGAAAAGCGGAGATAAAACTTTCTGGCCTTCGCAGAGACCGTTATGTGTAAATAATGTACTCGAATTTTAATGTTGCTGTAATTGTCACAAAGTTTATTGTCACTCACAGATATCACCACGCTGCACTCTTCCCTCTGCACTCTGTCCCCATCTATCTGTGGCTTTCACTCCCCTTCCCTAAGATGGCCGCCAAGCCCTGGTCCCTTCTTTATTTTCATGCCCACTAGTCAGCCAATGGCCGAGCATGATAAAACTGCTGGGCTCACGTGACCCGCCCAACCAGGAAATCGTGGTTGCCGACTGACCCGGTAAGCATAGGACGTGCCTCCTGGACGTCCTGACAGTTCCGCGCTACATCCGCCCCCATTGTATTCCCCTGAATGCTAATCCCCTCCCTTTACCGGCAGGCCCCCCTGGTTCCAGGATCCCAGCGCGACGCGGCACTTCCGGTATCATCCGGCGCACAAGGTAAGCACTGCTCGTTTCACGAGTATCTGCACAGTCTGCCCGTCTAACGAGTAATTGGACCTCCACATTTACAATTTAAATTGTGTATATAGGTATATGCGGATGCAAGATAATACTCTTCGCCTGCCTCTGGACCCTCGATTTAGCGTCCTGGATTCACTGGTAAGACGCCGCATAAAGATCCCCTTGACAGCCTATTAAGTAATGGCCCCTCCTTGCCTCAAGTGTGGTTATTTCTCCCCCTCTTCTAGATGAACCAACCAAGCGGATAATGCCTCCATAATTGGTTCCGCTCAAAACTCCTTGTCTGCGCGCTCCAATTAATTGCTCTGGACCCTCGAATAGTATATAAACTGTATCATTGGTAAGACGCCTTCACATTGCGGTTATCACCTTTAGTAAATGATTGGTCCCAGCCCTAAACGTTATTTCCTCCCTCCTTTTAGATAATCCGGTTGTAGCGGATTGCTAATTATTCTTGTAGTAATCCCGCGTCTATTTGAGCTCCAGCTCCCTTACCTCTCCGGTGAGCCTTTTACCTCTACCTTGGTGTAGCCACAACTGTACCAAATTGATTCCGCTTTACAACCCACTTCGCTTCACTGCGCCGTTTTTCACTTTATTGTTGATATGCTCTGCAATATAAATGTATTGACGCACCTCTCCCTTGATATTCTTTGGTATCACTGCGCCGTGTATTAGGTGATCTGTTTGCCACTCTGGGCTTTATTCTGAGTATCACTCACCTGCTCTCATACACCTTCCTTTGCGCCGAGGGAATGTGCCTCCTCACTTAGCCACAAGCCTGGTGACACTATAATCAATGTCACTCCTTGTCCCCACTTGGATACAGGCAGTTCGGCCCGTTAATCACTGCAGAATGTCACTATCATTATGAGTGTGAGAATTTAATGTATTTTTCTGTCCCTCTTTCTTCTCCTTAGGCAAAAGAGGCTTTTAAACTAAAAAGGCAACCATTGTTTTGTCCTGATGATGGACCCCATCATTTAGCAAGGGGTCCGAAACGTCGTCGACCCACTGTGTACCATATACTTGTGAAATAACTTGCTACAAAAATTGTGTAATGGTACCTATAGGAAATTCTCTGTCTAAACTTGAATTTTTCAGAGTCTGTTGATTTTGCCTTACAAGCCCTTTATGTATGTTGTTGTTTGTGTATTGTTGTGGTTGGGTACAGGCTTGTGCCCCACGCACGTGAATTGTTGAAGGTGTTATTGTGTTTTGTAAAACCTTGATTTAAATATAAATTTTGAGGACCTCTGCCCGGCTGGGCATGTCTTCTATAATATAGAACTGACTGAGTATATTTATTTTCAATTATTTGTCTCGCTGCCAGGGACCATTGTTGTTTCCATATAACTAAGCTCCCCGAGGTCCCTCGCTGATACTAATTGGGGTCCCCTTGTTGTTTAAAAATAGTTACTTTTTTTTAGGCAGCATATTCTTGTAGTCTAGTGCATAATTTTAATTGAATTGCTTCCTGGTGTTTAAAGCGGGGCACAATTGGGTTACAGCTAAAGGCAGTGTGAGTTTCTCTCAGTGGGGCATTATGGTGTTCAGTGGGGGAGAGGATGTGGCACTCTGCCAATGACAGAAATTGCAAGGCTCTGAGACAAATGGCTTGCGATAGCACTTTTAAGCATATTTGGGACATTCTGCAAATGGCAAAGTTTTCAGATGAATGTATAGTGTTGACCAATAACAACCAAGCGCATGTGTGCATTGTCAATTTAAATAAATGTGGAAAAATACTAGCTGTAGCGTCATCTTTTCCTTGTGGCAAAAATAAATGTGGATAAATACAGAAAAAATGCCCAAAAAAAAAATATGTATAAATACAGACGGAAATGGCAAAAAAATAAATACCATAAAACCGGGAGCCCTAATTATAACCCAACTAGAAAACCCTTCTTAGCATGATATAAAGTGTTGATTGTGCGACCAAATGAAGTTAATCCAATCTGTCCCCTTATTTTTCAGGTCCTGCTGTACCTTCCTCTGGTATGAATCCAAGGGGACTACGTACTTTTGAACAAGTGAACATGGGATAGCAGGTAGGGGCAACTGCAAGGCATCCCGCGTCCCAACGTGAATCACAATCATTCTCGTATCCGTCATTGATTTTGGGCAGTGAGGTAACGTCCATCATCTAGAAATCACCACACCTGGAACAAACTGAGCATTTGGTGGTGTGTTAAATTCAATTCCTCCATCCCCTCCCAAAACGATTGGAGCTATTCTGGCCTAAGATCTATTTCTCTCTCTTACTTAGAAACAATGTTTTGCCTGACCTCACCTGCCAGATTAGTTTGATCCAGTTAAACTGTTAAGTTCGACTCCAGATTACTGACCATATATATCGCAGTGGTGCATATATTTACATGAAAATGGCACAGCGCGGTGCCACAAGCAATTTTGCTGCGCTGAGCAGTGTCATTTTCAAAAGGCAGGGATGTACCATATTGAGAATACAACACATTCCTGTGTTCACCCCTGTGCTGGCGCTAAAAAAGCTGCCAACGCAGGCACCCTTGATCTTTGGTGCAAGGGTGCTTGCGTTACAGGGATGATAGTGTTTGTGCAGGGAGGGACAACTTGCTCCTCAAAAACCATCATTAATGGCTGAAATGGGATTTTTGGTAGGCTAGGGCATGTGCCAAAGCCAGGCAGAAACCACCACTCTAGTCAGGATAAGGGAGTTACAGTACTAAAATAACCCCTGCTCACCCCCTTGGTAGCTTGGCACGAGCAGTCAGGCTTATCTTAGAGGCAGTGTGTAAAGCATTTGCACACAACCAACAGTAATACAGTGTAAGCACTACAAAAAGACACCACACCAGTTTAGAAAAATATCCAATAGTTTTATATACTAAGAGGACCAAAAATGATAAAAATGCACAGTACAGTACTCAAAAATCTTTGGTTATCAAAATATGCTTGAAAAACATTGTCTTGATATCACAGCAAACAAATCCAAACAGTTCTGGCTGACTGCGGTGTTGTGGGCCAGCTACGGTGTCGGAAAGACCCGTAAACAGTACCTTTTAGGAATGCCGGGCATAGGTGTCCTCTCGCGGAGCTTCCAAAAGCACGGCATCCGCAGGCGTCTGTTCCGGAGGTCAGTGCATGAGTCGTCGGGGCCCCTGAAGTCACATGCGTTGCAGATCGATCTCCTCTCTGTTGGAGTCAGGAGCGCTGGCGTCTGCAGGCTTCGGGTGCTGCGGTGCGAAGTGCAGCGGTGCGGTGTTTGGTGCCCTCAGGTCGTGGTGCAAGTGGAGGCATCAGATGACATCGGTGAGACCAGGGTCGCAGTGCGAGGTGAATGCGTGCTTGTCGCGTTGCTGGCAGGTCACGGTACAAGCAGCGGCAGCGTCGTTGCTGAAGCATTGTTGTCTGCTGCGGAACTGGAGTCGATGATACCGGCGTCGGTAGGCCAGGGCTGCGGTGCAGGATGAGAGCCATGCGTCGTGTAACTTTACGAGCGGTGCCCTCGAACCACATTGCAAGCAGCGGCGTCTATTTCGGTGTGAAGCGTCATTGTCAGGGATACCATGGCGTCGTCGTGAAGCAAGGCGGTGCGGAGTGCTGTGCCCACAGGCCGTGGTGCGAGCAGCGGCTCAGTGGCAGCGTCAGAAGGCGTCGTCGGTGAGACCAGGGTCACGTTGCAGCGGTGCCCTCTGCGGTGCCTTCAGGACACCGAGTCGGCAGCCGCTTCGTAGACGTCGTTGGTTTGCTTTTCTTCTGTTGCAGCACAAAACACTCAGTCCCCAGTACAGAGGGCAGGCGAGCTTGAAGTCTTTGCTGTTCCTGAGACTTCTCGAACAGGGGGCAAGCTCTACCCCAAGCCCTTGGAGAAACTTACAAAGTAGATTGCACTAAGTTCAGTCCTTTCACTGCCCAAGACAGAAGCAGTCACTACAGGCCAACACAGCAAAGCACACCGCAAAGTGGTAGATCCTCCTCACAGCTTCTCTGGCTCTTCTTGGCAGTCATCTTGGTCCAAAAGAGTTCTGAAGTTCAGGGGTCTGGGCCCCAAAATTGATATCCCAAAATCCTTTGATATCTTAGGCAGAGAGTGTCTGTGTCCAGCCAGAACCAGTTCTGCCTTCTCTGGTGACACTTCCTGGCAGGAGGTGGAGATGGCATTGTCAGAGGCAGAACAGGCCATTTGAGGTACAAGGAAATCTCCTCCCCCTTCCCCAATTGCAGCCCAGGTCTATTCAGCCCTTTCCTATCTCACCTCGACTATCTTGAGCCACTCCTGCTCCCGAGCCTTCTGTCATCCAAAACCCAGAGAGGCAATCCACATTCCAGTAGAGGCACATAGGATAACTGAGCAAGAAAATAACTACTTTTTAAAGGTGGTGTTTTCAAACACAGAATGTAAAAATCACTTTCACTAAAAGATGCATCTTTAGATTCTGAGTACGGCATACTAAACTTTTTTTTCCCCCACCTAATTCCCCGGGCCAGTTATGTTTATATGATGCTATAAACAAACTCCCCATTTTGTCCTATGGGGAACAGGTAGCCTTGCACTGGCCAAGTCGACATGGCAGTTATAAACTGCACAGACTCTGCAATGGCAGGTCTGAGTTACCCTTTCAGGGCTACTCACGTGGGTGGCACAATCAGTGCTGAAGGCCCACTAGTAGCATTTGATTTACAGGCCCTTGCACAATCAGTGCACTTTACTAGGGACTAACAAGTAAATCAAATATCCAATCATGGAAACACCAATCCATAACACAATTTACACAGAGAGCATGTGCACTTTAGGCCTGATAAGCAGAGGAAAAGTGCCCAGGGTCCTAAAAACAACACAAACAGGTCAGAAAAAAATAGGATGAAGAAGCAAAAGTTTGGGAATAACCCTGCAAAAAGGGCCATTTCCAACAATGGCGTGTTGCTCCTATCTGTGCTGCAGGGCACAGAGTCAAGTGTGATTTGCATATGGCCAGGTCTAAACTGGGGTGGCATGGTGAGCAAAAGAATGATGGATGTAACCCAAATCTCTTGACTAGGAGTGAATGTCCTGGTTTTCCCTTTTAAGGATAAGTCCGAAGACACTTAAGTCCTTTAAAGGCTGCTTAACAGATGTTGCAGGCTGGATGAACAACAACAAACTTAAATTGAATGCAGATAAAACTGAAGTGGTGTTCTTTGGCAAAACCCAGCCTCTGGCCGCAGACCTGTGGTGGCCTGAGGAAATGGGCTTGCCACCTGCGCCAGCTGGCTATGCCAAAAATCTGGGAGTAAAATGGCAGGCTGATTTATCCTTCTCTCCCCAAATTCAGCAGGTTACAGCCGCATGCTTCAGTAGCTTGAGAAACCTGCATAAATGTATACACCTGCTGCCTGAGAGCTGTCGCCTGATCATAGTCCATGCCACAGTAACTGCCCGCCTGTACTACGTGAACGGCCTCTGTATCGGCTTATCGGCTTACCTTGTTAGGAAAGTCCAAATGGTCCAAAATGCTGCTAAATTAATCAAACGTGTTCCTTTTCGGCAACACATCTCTCCGCATGTTAGAGAACTACATTGGCTTCTGGTAGCCAAGAGAATCAAATTTAAGACCCTGACCCTTGCTTTTCGGGCATTTCATGGAACGTGCCCTTCGTATCTGCAACAGAGGCTGGTTGTCTACACGCAGACACGTGCTCTGAGATCCAACTCCCAGGAATGACTTTGCACTCCATGAGTGAAGAAAACCCAGCTGGGTGGCAGATCTTTTATGTTTGGGGCGTCCAAATTATGGAATTCCCTCCTGAATTCCTTGCTTCAGATCTCTTCTGAAACACAATTTAGGAAAGCAGTTAAAACTTGGCTTTTTAAAAAACTTGGCTTTTTAACCTGACTTAATCCTATGTTTCTTGATTGTTGCCTGTCTCCCGCGTATCACTTGTCACTCTAGCACCGAGACACCTCTTTGGAGGTAGCTGTTCGCCTCAATAAATTATTATCTGTGCTCCGCCCAAGTCCCCTTGTGCGCTCGGTGGCTCCTCCCCGGCTCAGTCCACCGGCAGGCCTCCCATTCTGGCACGAGCCGGCTCTCGACCATCAATTCTAGCATCAGCAGTGCGGATGCCTCCTTGCCTTCTCCTTGCTGTTCCCGAGCCCATGATGTCACCACTTCGACTGAACACCAGCGTTTTCAATGAGCCCTGGTGCGGTTGTTGACGCCATGTTACCTGCGCCGCCACTGCTGCAGAGGATCACCGAGGAGGCGCCTGGGGCCCAGGAGCAGCAGCAGGCAGCGTAGTAACATGGCTGACCCTCCACACCCTTGCTTCAACAGCTGCTTCCTCCCTCCCTCCTCCTCCTGCTGCCCTGCCCAACCTCCTCTCTCTGCTCCCGGGGCCCTCCAAGAACTAATGATCTTGCTCGAAATTCGCCAAAACTTTCATTGTTGCTGGACAGACATCTCGGTGGGTAGACGCACCTGCAGCTGTGATGGGTGCGTGCATGGATTGCCTGTTCGGCGTTTCACCCATGAAGTTCAATAATACCGCTACAGCAGGTCTTTTAAAAATAAAAATATAAATAAAAGGAAAGAGTTTAAGGATGGGAAACAACACTGCTTCGTGAGTGAGGGGGTTGTTTTCGTACTCGGTGGAGTATCAAGTGGTGTTTTGACAGCTATTAGAAGGGATATATGTCATTGCAGCCCTTACATGAGATGTTTTTCTGATGTCACAGTCCTTTGCTCTCGGTGGCCTGCGTATTCCTTCCCTCTGCAGACTTTGGTGCGCATATGTTAACAAATAGCTTCAGTTGTAATGAAAAATCCTGTTTTTCCATAGTGCCTAATGCTACAGCCTTGACATTTCTAAGTGTTTTGCCTGACAGGCATTGAAGGGAATTTCCTGTAAATTTAGCATTTGATGCTGGCGTTGATCCTATTTTTAGTGCTTCCAATTGGGCAACATCTGGAAACTGTGTAAAACAGAGGAAAACACAGCTTTATCAAATGGGATTGCGGAGATTAGAACCTAGTTCTCGGTGTTCCACAGTCTACGACATGTATATGTGTGTGTGAGGAGTGCGTGTTTTCCTGCATTTTCTGTATCACAATTTCTGTGTACATTCACCCTCAATATCCCAAACGTACACTTATTTATCTGCGCAGATCAGGGTCAGCATTTGGAAAAAACGATAGGATCTACGGTCCTGTTCTGCTGTATAACAGCTACACCTATTTTGTTGCACGAACAATCACTTAAAATATAATGCAAAGTGGCTTAAACATGTAGAAGCATGTTAATACAGCGAGGCAGCACACTCCCACCCCCTACTGTTTTCATAAATCACGGATTTAGGGCATCTTAAAAAAACATCTTTACAAAATATCCTTCCTTTGGCACCAGTTTTTTTTTTTTAAATCATAGTAACAGCTATAACAGTCTAGATTTCTCACTCTAGAACAACATACTTAGAAAGGCTTTTTATTACTATTGCATCACAATGGCTTCTGTTTGTATTTCATAATTTTTAAATGTAGATTAGTTTTCGGAGAGTGGCAAAAGAAGGGAGAGCTCGATTTCGAAAATGGGAGCAAAAAATAAGAATAACATCTTTTAGACAACATTGCTTGGTTAGGTGCTTGGGTACATGTTGGTCTGCATGCGAGTTGTGGGAGAAATATTTTTGACAAGTCTGCATGGGGATCCCACACTGTTTGTACTCTAGCTCAACGTTCTCTTCATGCAGTTTCTTTGAATGTGGGCCAGTACACCTTCTCTTAACCTTTTTTTATATTATTAAAAGGGTCTTGTATTATGCAGAGACATCTTAATGGGATATTATAATTCTGCCCACAAACAATTCTGAACCACATAACATAGATACACTCCACATAATACCAATCAGCGACACATAATTAGACTCCACATAATACAACATAAAAACACCACATAAATGCACTCTGACACATACCAGCAATCCACATAAATGCACTACACACCATGACACAATTCCAATAAGCACACACCATGCCACATATTTCCACTGCACAGCACCACACCATCCCTCAACACACAATTCCAATACAACCCATCTCTACATCGCACTTCCAACCCTGTCATCTCACCCCCACACACCCACTGCCCCTCTCATATCTCATCTCTCCCTAACACTCCCACTACCTCCTCTCATTTCGCAAATCCACTGCCCCTCTTATTACTCCCTCACACTCCCTATCTCCATTTTGTATTGCCTGCCCATACATGCTACTTTCCTGTACCTCCTCGTGCTGTGCAATGGTCCACCTCTCGCCTCCTTCCCCCCGTCTGCCTCTCCTACTCGTCCCCCCTCGCTCTCTCTCTCTCGTACTCATACCTCTCTTGCTCTCTCATACTCTTTCAAACTCTCTTATATTGGTTCACTTTAGGTCTTCGAGCACAGTTTCTGCTCCTCTGTTTGGTGTTCATTCACCACTTTTTGCACAAAAAATGATCCCCCTTTATCTTCCTTTCTATCTATTCTGTGCAGCTCTCACCCCTATCTATTCACCATGCCACATAATTCCACTACACACCACCCAATTCCACCCCACACAATTCCACAACTAATAATTCCAATTCAATCCACTCCACATAATTCTACTCCAAACCACATACACTCGAAACCAAAACACATGGCTAAATGATATTGTCACTTACAACTCCAATAGCTCTAACTCTCGTAAATGCAAGACTGATTGGTTTGCAAATACTTGTTTCTACCAGCTGCATCTCTGTATTTATTGCTTCCATCACTTTGCGAACAAGCATTTGAAATACAATTGGTCTCATATTGTAAGGAATTTTGTTCCTTACTCCGTGCCTCCCTCCCTTCCAAATGCAACTCTCTGGACACCCAGGCTGGGAGCCTGAGACACTGGCTTGAAACAGCTAGCGACATTATCGCACCACTAAAATGTGTTAAACTGAAACGCCC